>NC_141695.1:1571842222-1573146222 GCF_964263255.1 Lissotriton vulgaris | reverse complement strand
TTGGCGGTTCCAAAAAAAAAACACTTATTCGGAATGACTCAATAAGTTAATTTGTAAAAGGACATTTGATGAAGCATACGCTAAGAGAATAGGTGCCAATAAAAGATTTAATACTGTATGGAGATTTATGGAGAGGCTGGAGACCTTTTAGGAGATGTTGGGTCAGATAAAAAAAAAAAGGGAGGAAAGAAAAGGGAAAGGGGGAAAAAGGAAAAAAATACGTTTTTGTCTCTTTTTGCACTTTTGCACTTTATGCACTGCACTTTTTGTAAATTCTAGCTTGGAAAATACTGTCGCAGACGGTACTTTGAAGTATGTTTGGAAGATGAAGATGAATGCTTTTCCTTTTTTCTTTCTCTCTCTCTATTAGAGTTTGTTTAGATGGCAAATTGTCATATTGCATTTTAGACGGAGCTATGCCCGAAAGAATATTTACTAACCCTGGGCGAAGCACTACGCTACGATCGCGGAGCTTGCGAAGTTTCGCAACTTCGCACTACGCGAGCTGCACGTAGCACAGTGCGAACACGCGTAGTGCAGCGTAACGTAGTGCAGCACTCATTTTTTGCTTGTTCGCGGTCCTGAACGTCATGTTCGCGACCGCGAGCAAGCAAAATGACATCCCGGCGAGATTCTCAACGCGGGGAGGTAAGGTTTCTCACGGTATCTTGGAGAGGGGCAGAGATCCTCCCGGTACACAAGAAAGGAGATAAGTGGTATCTTGGAGAGGGGCAGAGATCCTCCCAGTACACAAGAAAGGAGATAAGTCTAGTGCGGCGAATTATCGCCCCATTAGCCTCATCGACGCACTACAAAAAGTAATGGCCAGATTGCTGTTAGGCAGAATTCAGACATGGGCGAGGGAAGAAAATATCTTGTCCCCACTACAGGCAGGCTTTAGAGCCAACACAAGCACTATCGACCAGGTAGTCAGATTCACCATGATTTACTGGAAGACGGTGCATCTAGGAGGAGGTACATTATACGCTGCGTTCGTAGATTTAAAATCTGCGTTCGACCTGGTCCCTAGAGATAAGATGTGGTTGGCACTAAGTAAAATGGGAATGCCTCCTGACTTATTAGACTTAACAATTAGGTTACATAATCATAATTTTGCGAGAGTGAGATGGGGATCCCAAAGCCAAGTAACGGAGTCATTCCCTGTTACACGGGGAGTTAGACAAGGGTGCGTCTTGGCACCAACCCTCTTTCTCCTTTTCATTAATCAGGTAGTGGAGTTCCTTTCGTCTGTTTCATCTGATGCCCCTGTATTGGGAGGGACTAAATTCCCACTTTTAATCTTCGCCGACGATACCCTGATTCTGGCCAAAACCCAGGTGGGGTTGCAAACTGCCATTAATAAATTCACGGAGTTTTGTAACCTAAATGATCTGGAGATCAATGTCTTGAAAACCAAGTTTATGGTATTTACAAAATGTAAACCACGTAAGGGTTATGTTACCATGAACGAAGTATCTTTAGAGCAAGTATGGGTAATGACCTACCTAGGCGTATCTACTGATTATAGATTGCGGTGGAGAGAACAGATTGAGGCTATGTGCCTCAAACTGGCTAGGTTATCAGGGTGTCTCGTGAAGGAACAGCGTTGCTCCCTCACGAAAAGAGTACTTCCTGCCACGAAAATCTATAAGGCCAAAATTAGTTCGGCCGTTCTTTATGGCTCTGATCTATGGGGTCATGCTGATCTTGCACCACTAGATAAAATACAGAACAAATTTTTCCGAAGCTTGGTAGGTTTACCGCCCTCAACCCCAACAATCCCTCTATTGCTCGATATGGGCTGCCATTCTCTTAAAAATCAAGCTCTATTTAGAATGGTTGCTTTATGGAGAAGAATTTGGTCTACCCCAGAATTGTTAATGTTTGCTAATGAGCTTCGGGAGGTTCAACTATCTTTTGGCTCAGGATATATACCCTGGTTCAGAAGTATTAAAGCAACCCTCCTTAAGATGGGTCTACCATTACATTGGTCAGATCCAGGTAATCAAACCTTTCCCTCAAAGAATGAGTTTAAACAGTTGTTTTGGTCAGTTGTTAAAAATGATATGATTTCACTTTCAGCTGGTTCTTCACTTACCAGTTCCTTCTTGCTTTATAAAGTAATCCCCCAACTTGAGACGTATTAGGATAACATCACCAAAGGCCTAGATAGAAAACTCTATCATCAATTCAGAGTAGGCACCTTACCAATTAGGGAATTTACTAACAAATGGCAGAATAGTCTGAAAATGTATTGCCCCTTTTGTTTAGAAGTTAACGAAACTGAGAGCCATTTCTTATTCGAATGTCATGCCTATCGCGCACCCCGCTTGAAGTGGCTCAAACCAGTCTGTCGACGAACAAAAATACGGGTGTGTAAAGAAGCAATACACATTCTAAGAACTAATACAGCTGAGTGGGTGTCTATTGGTTTGGCAAAATATCTTGGATGGGCTTGGGTAATCCGATCAAGGTATATCAAAGAAGCTAGCAAATAGCGTCCATTATTAATTTAACTAGATTATTTCGAAACTGAAATTGACTGATTACGATCTGGGACATATTGCCTGTTATATTCGTTGGTTCTAACATTGTGTATAATGGAAACTGTTCCAGATATTGTTGGTATGGTTTTTTGTTGATAACTGCTAAAGGAAAAAATGTATTAAGTGGTTATTTGCTTATATTAAGGTTCATTCTTTTTAAATTTTTGCTTTTGACTAATATCATTCTCTTCTTTTTTCTGTGAATTTTTATGTATGTTATGTCTTTTATGAAGGAAAACTTCGAAATAAAGACTATAAAAACTGAAAAACTGGTTTCTCATTGTGAGTGGTTGCGCATGCTCGTGACCGCTCTCAATGAGAAACTACCAGTTCGCGTTGAGAAAGCTGCAGCTCGAGTTATAATCTACTCGAGCAGCAGAAAACTACAGCTCGCACTGTGCAAGATGGCGTTTTCAATGATTGCACAGTGCCGGATGCTTGTCCGCACTGTGCAATCATTGAAAACACATCTTGCACAGTGCGAACATGCTACTACGCAGCTCGCGTAGTGCTACGTGAAGTTCGCGTAGTGCAAAGTGCACTTCGTGTAGCTTCGCGTAGCGCTACTTCGCGAACTACGCCCACCCTTAATATTTACCTATAAGGAATCAGTCCTAATTTGTAGGAATAGTATATATTTGTGAAATACCGCATCTTTCACTTTATATATGTCCGTTAGTATTGTACTGCACTTTCACTTTATACAGTTTCTGCAAAGATCAATTGGGATTTTTCTGTTTGGATGATTAAATGGCATATTGTACTGTAATTGTACTGTAACTGATAAGGCGCTGCTAACGTTAACCCTATTAAGAACGACATATCCAGGATAAATATGACACATTGCACTTTATATTTGTTTATACTTGCTATTGTCGGGAATGTATATGTATGCTAAGATGCTTATTGTCTAAATTGTTTTGCAGTTTCCTCCCTGTTCTGTCTCTTCTGTGCTTCCGCTCAATCAAAAAAATCGTTTTTAAGGGAATTGCATAACCATCATAAGGATAGTATTGAAAAGTGGCCACAAGGAAGCAGCAAACATAATTCTAGAGGAAAAGGATTTCACAGCTGTGATGGTGGAGATAAGACATCTTAAAATATTGCTAGAGACAGAAGGGTGTCTGTGTATTTCTCCCATTTCTGAGATACAAATGTCTTAAAAGGTCTCTCAAAGACCAGATCGTTTTAACCAGCTAGTCATGTTGAATGGAACCAAAACTTCTCCTTTTACTAGAGAACCTTAATTCATTGGATTCCCAGGTGGGTCATTAGGGACCAGTGCCACAGTTGAAATTCTCCTGTGCACTTATGTACCCTAGCACTGTGGCAGACAATAAATAAGAAATTGCGCCTGCCTGTCACATGCTTTCTGAATTCTCAGCACAATTGATGTGGATAATTAATGGGCAAGGTGTGGGGATGGATGAGAGCACTCCTGTCATGTAACAAACTTTACGGCTAAATAAAAAGCTGCTCTGTGTCAGGGAGTAGGATCGGTGAACATTGGCCCATTTAATAGATGACAAAAGAAGCACATGTTTTGCATAGTAATGCTCGTGGGTGCCCTGGAGCTGGAACAGCTGATTTCAAATGTTATATCTGCTCATATTGGACCCCTGGCACAATCTCTGTAGCTACTCATGTGTCTGTTCTTGGTTTGTCTACTTCCCCTCCCTGTTCCCCTCCAGCGATTGTGTCACAGATGATACCCTCGCTTGTCTTCCCATCCCCGACCCTTCCTCATCCCTTCACTCCCCAAATACCGGCATTCAACATCTCGGCCACACTACTTAATACCAGGTCAGCGGTCAATCATCAGTACGAGCTATTTGACTATATTGACACGCACGCGCCCAATCTCTTGTTTTTAACCGAGACCTGGTTCAAGGCTGACTCCCTGCCCAACATTCTAGCTATATTGCCCCCCTCATACTCTGCCATCCGAGCTGATCGGCCGGAGGGCAAGAGGGGTGGAGGAGTGGCCTTGATAGCTCGCACTGATCTCCACTTTCAGATCCTTCCCTTCCCCCTTATTCCGGAAGTGGACTACCTGGTAGCACGCTCGACCTCATACCAGACACCTTTGACTTGTGTTCTTATTTACCGTCCCCCTCAACTCACCCCCTCCTTCAATTCCTGTTTTCAAGATCTCCTGGCCACACTGGCAATAAATAACTCATCAGTTCTAGTCCTAGGGGACCTCAATTTCTGGCCCAATGACCCCGCTGAAAACTCCCACTCCAAGGACTTTACTGACCTTATGACCAGTCTTAATTTCATACCCCACATCCACAGTCCCACTCACACCCATGGTCATATGTTGGACCAGATCTGGGCTTTAAATGTCCCCACATCACTTCCCATCGTTTTTCCCTGCCCCTGGTCTGATCACTCAGTTATTTCATTCTCCCTTGCCCAAGCCCCTGAGGCCAAGCCCCTACTCCGCAAGAATATCTGGATCAGGAAATGGGGCAAAGCTGATATGCCGTCCTTCTGCACGTCCTTGGCCGAGACCAGCCCTGACCTCTCAGGCCTCACAGCCCCAGTTCAGCTGGCAACCATTAACAACTGGCTGACCCAATCGGGCGACGAATTCGCCCCCCTGAGACGGATTACGGTTAAAAGGGCCCATGCAGCTAATAGATGGTTTAACTCAGACCTCAAGGCGAAAAAGCTAGCTGCACGGAGAGCTGAGCGAGCTTGGAGGAGAGCTTACTGCCCTGTACTGAAAACTGCATATCTTTCTGCCCTCCAGGCCTATAAAAAAGGCATTCTCGAGGCCAAGACTGATATTTACTCCAACAGGATATTAGCGGCAGAGTCCCAGTCCAAAGAAATTTTCTCCACTGTCCACGAATTAGCCTCATCCGACAGAGCCACGGCAACGATCCCCCCTTCCCAGCATTTATGCAACTCGCTCAATGAATTCTTCATTGAGCATTGAGAAGGTTGCAAAGATCAAAATCAACATACCCCTCCCTTCACCAACATTCGTTAACCCCTCTCCCCCACCCACCGCTTCTAAACTGACCAGTATTCCTCTGTTGACCATGGACTCACTTCCTCCGTTGCTTCAATGGGTAAAGTCGGGCTCCCCCCTGGATTTCGGCCCCACCCACGTCCTCAGAGAAATTTTCCTGGCTTGCCCTACCCCTCCCCTCACACTCCTTAACGACTCGCTCAGCAAGGGAGTCGTCCCCAACTTTCACAAAGCAGCGGTTGTTATCCCAATCTTAAAAAAACCTGGCACCGATCCCTCATCCCCCTTCAATTATCGTCCCATTTCCCTGCTGCCCTACTTGGGAAAGGTTTTGGAAACCCACGTCACCAGCACCCTGAGTACCCATGTGGAGGCAAATCACTGCCTCTCTCCCCTCCAGGCGGGCTTTCGACCTCTACACTCCACGGAGAAGGTAGTGGTTTCGGTAATGGATGAACTTCGTGAGGGCATTGACACCAATCTCCCGCAGGCCCTTATCCTCCTGGACCTGTCCGCCGCCTTTGACACGGTGGACCATTCCATCCTCCTCACCCGTGTCAAGGCGGCGAGCATAGAGGGCTTAGCCCTCTCATGGCTTGAGTCCTTCCTGTGTGACAGGGCTCAGGCGGTCCACCTTGCTGGCTTCACTGCCGCCTCCCGTAAGGTGGAGTGTGACGTTCCTCAGGGTTCTTCACCCTCCCCCCTTCTGTTTAATTTATACATCTACCCCCTCATTCAATTGTTCAATTACGCCGATGACCTCCAGCTAATCTTCAATCTTTCCCACTCCCCCTCGTCCGCTCAGAATGTTCAAACTGTTATGTTATTCATTCAGGACTGGATGAACTGCAACCACCTCATGCTTAATCCAGACAAGACTGAGCTGGTCTTGACTGGAGGTGGTTGCAGTCCATGGTCCCTATCTTTTTGGCCCTCCTCACTTGGTGCCCCCCCACTCCCGGCCCCTAAAGTCAAAACCCTTGGGATTCTGCTTAACTCTCAACTTTCTGTGCACTCCCAAGTCAGTTCGGTGGTATCCTCCTGCTTCTTCTCTCTCAGGATAATCAGGAAAATATCCTGTTTTTTCTCCCTTCCGGCGCTAAAGGTTATTGTAATGGCTATGGTGCTCTCGCGCCTTGATTATGGAAACATAATCTACAACGGCGCGCCGGCCTACGCCATACACCGCTTGCAGCTAGTGCAGAATCAGGCTGCCCGCCTGATTCATGGACTGCCCAAATTCCATCGAGCCACCCCATTGCTGAAGGCACTGCACTGGCTGCCCATGAGAGAACGGTCCTTATTCAAACTAGGCTGCCTCACCTTCCAGGCCAGGATGGGCACTGCTCCTGAGTTTATTTGCTCAGCTGTCAGGCCCTATTTACCGGGCAGAGAACTCCACTCTACTCCCATGGCACTCCTGGCCATACCCCGTTCTAAGAAAAAGAAAGCTGGCGGGGCAAAATTCGCGGCCCTGGCACCTGTGTTCTAAAACTCCCTCCCCCTGGCGCTCCGAACTTCATCCTCTTATTTAGAGTTCCGGAAAAACTTGAAAACTTTTCTTTTTTCTAGTGCTTTTGCCACCTAGTATGTCCTCTCCTGCTGCTGTTTGCTGGTCGTAATCTCCAAAGCGCCATGAAACCGCTTGGTATAAGAGCGCTCAATAAATGTTTTTAAATTCAAATTTTTTAAATATATCATACCTGTGTGTGCGTTAGGGAAGGTCAGACAGCAGTGCATAATGGCAAGGACCAATAATTCTTTGGACTTTTAAAAGCCAGATTATAAGGGCTCTACCCACCAAGCGGGTCATACGTTGGACGGGGTCTTTTCGAACGATAGTCGGTTGACTGTCGATGCCCCTATCCCGCTTACCTGGTCGGATCATCTCGCAGTCCCCTTGAAACTGGAGGTTACCTCTGTAAACAACATCCCGAAGGGCCCCAGCAAAATGGAACTTAGGCGAAATTTTAAGAATGTAACTAATGATCTTCTGGCGCCCCTGATTCCCATTTCGTCGATTTCTTTGGACGAGGATCTGTGTTCAGCTGTGTCTAAGCTAGAAAATTCCATTATAGTAGCTATGGATGAACTGGCTAGAAAAAGGCCTTCTGCCCCCTGGTTCTCGGAGTCATTAAGACGTTTAAGACAGGGGTGCAGGAAGCAGGAGCGACTTTGGAGGGCCAGCTGGGATTTACAGGATTGGGAAACTCACAAAATCCTTTTGAGGGGATATAAGGCTGAGGTCATGAGAGCTAAGCAGGAGTATTTTGTGAAGCTTACCACCACCCCTACTTCGCCCAAAGAGCTGTTTAAGATCGTGGACTCGTTGACCTCCCTGCAGACCCCAGACCCTGTTATTTGTACTCAGCAGCTGTGTGACGACATCGCCCTTTATTTCCATACAAAGATTACCGAGATTGTCTCGACTTTAGAGCTACAAAGGGCTTCAACTTTTTCTTCCCCCATTCAACCCATTTCCTCCCTGGTATCGGCTGGGCCTTCTACTCTGGTAGGTCTGCCTAGTTTTCCCCCTCTTTCCCTATGGGAACTGGATGATCTCTTGACTAAGACCAGATCGGGGTCTCCTCTTGATCCTTGTCCTCTTAAAATACTTAAACAGTGTAAGGAAACCTTCTTGCCCCCGTTACTGGAGATCATGAACAGGGCAATGTGGGAGGGCATTTTTCCTTCTCAGTGGAAGAGAGCGGTGGTTAAACCCCTGTTGAAGAAGCCCTCCCTAGACCCGGAGGTTTTTAAAAACGTTCGCCCCATTTCACTGCTCCTAGCTCCTGCAAAGATGTTGGAAACTCATCTTAACAAACATTTTACATCCTTTCTGGAAACCTCTGGTCTTCTTGATCACTCGCAGCACGGATTTCGGAGGGGTCATAATACGGAATCGGCCCTTACCATAGTGCTTGATAACATCCGCACCACAGTGGATAAGGGCATGAGTACCCTCCTTATCCTGTTAGATCTGACGGCTGCGTTTGATACCCTATCTCCCTCGGTGCTAATATCTTGGCTGAGGGAGATAGGGGTGGAGGGGCCAGCTCTTAGTTTGTTGGCCTCCTTCCTGGACCAGAGGGAACAGAGAGTTAAGCTGGGGGAATTCCTATCTCCATCCAAGCCTGTGCAGTGTAGGGTCCCACAGGGGTCGGCATTAAGTCCGACCCTGTTTAACATCTATGTGACCCCACTTGCCAGACTTATTAGATCGTTCGGGATGGAGGTAGTCTCCTACGCCGACGACACTCAGATCCTGGTGTCGCTCGCCCAAGCTGCCCAGTCTCCTGCCTCCAATTTTAGACACTGTATGGAGGCGGTTGCTCAATGGATGATTGACAATTCATTGAGGCTAAATGACGTGAAGACAGAGATCCTAGTGTTCGGCGGGAAGGATGGCATTTGCTCTGCTGAATGGTGGCCGCCATCTCTGGGAACCTGCCCTGTTACTACGCTTCTGGCCCGAAACCTTGGGGTTATGATTGACCCGGTCCTTGCATTGGGTCAACAAGTAAATAGGACTATTTCCACTTGTTGGGGCATTATCAAGATCCTGTGGAAGATCAAGCATTACCTATCTCTTCAAGCCCGGAAGCAAATTGTGGTTGCACTAATAGCTTCTCGGCATGATTATTGTAATGATTTATATGCAGGAATAAATAAGTGCCTAATACAGCGCCTACAAACTGTTCAAAATGCTGCAGCTAAGATTGTGCTGGACTTGCCTAGCAGGTCATCAGCCACTGCCGCTAGGAAGTCATTGCACTGGCTTCCGATCGAAGCCAGAATCTCCTTCAAGGTTCTTTGTTTGGTCTATGGGGCCTTGACCAGAAAAGAGAGGGGAGGAATAAAAGACCTGTTGGTCCCTTGTGCTCCTTCTAGAAACCTCCGTTCCTCCAAGAAGCTTCTACTATCAGTTCCTCAAGTTCGAAGAGCTAAATGGGGAGGCAGGGCTTTTTCGAGCCTGGCCCCGAGATGGTGGAATACTTTACCTTGTGAAATTAGGTCCCTGCCATTGATGCAAGCCTTTAGAAAGGCTTTGAAGACATAGCTCTTTGCCAAAGCTTACCCCTAGTTGTGGGCTCTGCCTTTTATGATTTTATTTTATAGGCGCCTTGATGCCTTCGGGTAAAGTAGCGCAATATAAGTTCTTATTCATTTCATTAATTTCATTTAATTCATTTCAAGGCAGGAAACATCAGAGCACAGCAGCACATGAAGAAAGCAGATTGAGGAAAGAAATCTGGTGGCCACAGCTGGGAAATTTGCTAGTAATTATTTTGGTTCTGATCATACTGAATTTACTTCTGAAAACGTACCTGCCAGTCTTTTTTCCTGTTCTTGCAGATTACACCCACAAGGCACTGCCAATCCTAATCACATAACACAAGGAGTCAAATGTAATACATTCTGAATATAGAGTGTGAAATGAGTTATTTAACCAGCAGTTCCTCATGCTTATGCTTTTTAACCTAATCCCAGATGGTTCAGGCCTCTGTAGAGGAATTTCTCATGTGCATTGACGGTCTACATCTTCATGCCCTTTGCATCCACTCCCTCACTTTCCTTTCTTACTCCATCCCTCACACTGCACCATACCCATCTTGGATTATTTGTTGTTTACCCTTTCGCTCCCAAACTAGGGATACAGCTGTGGGAGCCTAAGAAGAAATCGAAAGAAGGTAGCTTGAGATGGATAAGAAAGTTTGAATAAACTATAAAGAGATCCAATTGCTTTCATTTTTGTATCTTTCCCTTCCTACTTGACCGTATATTTTCACCTTTTAGGAAAAATTAAAAAGGACACCTGAAATTAATTCCAATTAAGTCATTACCATGGAGAAAATTGAAAATATTCAACTGAGGGGCATATTCACAAGGAGCTATCGCTGAATTAACTGTAATTTATCGCAGCCAAAGTCATGATAAATTTACCCCACCATTCACAAGCTGGTGCTAACAGCCCACAGTACCACTTTTCCCACGATTGCAGCAGCAAAAAACATCGCCACAGAGGACCCCCGCAACTATCGCTAATGAGATGCAGAATAGGCCTTCCTGTGACAAAAGCCGCAACAACACCACACCTCAACATTCACAATGACCAGACAGAACGTGTTAGCAGTAGGAATTTTACACCTGCTCTGACCTGCTGTAAAGTCGGACGTCAACCTGCACCACAATAGGGATACTTGCCCAGGGCATAATCGGAAAGGCAACAGATGCCAGGAGCACATGAACATGCAGCACAGACACCCAAGAGAGCCAGAACACCCACCCGGCACCACCCCCCGGACCACCACAGGGGCAGCACAGACAATTACAGTGCCCCTTCCCAGGAAATACACCTGGCTCACAGGCACAACATTTGACAATGTCACTGTCCACTACAGGCTGAAAGGGACAAACATCCTATGCATCCTGGCCATCATTGCCTAACAGGCCTACGGCACCAACACAGCGGACAACAAACATCCCACCCCACACCATGCTGCTGGACGTGCACCACCTGTTGGCACCTGGCACACCCCAAACAACACCCACCAGAGTCGGAGGTGTCTCACAGCCAGCCACATCCAAGACCCCCATGCCTGTCCTACACATCACCATCATCCTGGCACTCCAGTCACCGTAGGGCCAACACAATGCGCTGGAACCACTGGCGGCTAAGCAAGGACCATACGCCATAGACGGATGCACGCACGTGTAGGGGGCAATCCACTGCACTCATGTCCCACCTGTGCCCCCTGGTGACACAGCACACAATCCGCAAAACAGGAATCACACGTCACATATCAAGGTACAGGCAACATCCTAACACTGTGGGACCCTCACCAATGTCACCTCAAAACAGCCAGTGCGAATGATCCCTTCACCCTCCGACAGTCCAACAGCAACAAGCCGTCCCAAGAGCACACAAAGGGAATTACACAGCCCCTTGGCAACTTCCCAATTAACACCCCACTCACCTATACTCCACAACCATGCAATCCACAACTCTAGCAATGCAAACGTCTCAAAATCACACACAGCAACATGCCCACCCACCAGATACGACAGAACAACTCACAATGGTAACCTGAGCAAGCTGTGAACATGAGCCATCAATGGCATGGCACCTCAGCCACATAATAGCCAAATATGGGGAGAGGTGTCAACCAGGCATGTGTGAAGGATGCAGTAGAACCATGATTGGGAGAGTACACAATGCCAAGAGTGGCTGTGAAGTACTGAACAAACCGCAGCACGCAGAACACACCCATATCCACGGTGACATACACCTCTGGAGAATAGAGTGTAGTTGACAGTGGACGCAACCATGTCACCCCAGCCAGTGGGGGTCCTTGCGGAAATGTTGCCTGTTACGCCCCACCCGTAAGCGTGAGCAGAGTGGGATGGGCCTACGTATGCCAGGCCAGCATAAGGGTGTGAATAAAAAGCATGTAGCCCTGGGCGTTGTCCTCTTCCGGAAAGCCCAACGTCTCTGCCAGGGTGGCTCCTCCCACCCTGCCATGAGGCCAACGCAGACCTCGTTAGTGGAGTTGCCTGAGATCCTGTGCACCTGACATACCCCGGCCTGCTGGTCCACGAACCCATCAGCCCGACTCCCTTTGATCAGTGAAGCATAGTGTCAAATGCGCTTCTTGCGACACATCCTGCCACAAACCCTGTTGAATGCCATCCAGCGAGCTGCGCTGCCACAAACCCTACCGAACGCCATCCGGCGAGCCGTGCTGACACAAACCCTGTCCAACGCCATCCGGCAAGCCGTCCTGCCACAAACTCTGTCCAGCACTTAGTCGCAAATCATGATTGGCTGAGTCCACACCAGTGGACGCACAGAGAGAAATAAGAGGAAGATGCGGCTCAGTCCGGACGAAAGCAGTCACGGAGGTGACCGGGCATGTGGTGCCACTGAACCTGAACTAGGCCGGTGGGGCCACCAACCTATGCCGGTGACACTCGGTGAATGGCCTGTGCTGTCCGCTGCCTCCGGCCTACACTGCTCTCGGCCTAGGTTGTGCTCAAGTAGGCCTTAGATTTGGAATGGAAGTTCAAGTTTGCAAAGGCTGATTACACATCATTGCACGCAAGGGGAGGCCTTCGAGGATGTCGCCTTGCAACTTGGCAGAGAGAAAAGGATCATTGTTATGGAGGTGTTCGTACACTACCGACAACAGCCCTGGTGCCACTAGTGCTGTGCATCGCGAGCCAAAGACACATGGCTGTGGACCACTGCTGACTGCTGCCTACGGCCTACACTGCGGTCCAGTAGGTCACAGAGTCATGATTTAGTAATGGCGGAGCCCATATCAGTGTGCTGGCATCATCGCAGTCTACATACCCACTCTGCCCTGGTGCCACTAAGTCTGTTCCCTGACATTCATGCACACTCTCTGCTCGAACAGTGGTGGCGTCTGAGCCTATAGACTAGGGGGCAGTTTTTGCCCCCATATAGCTGATACTGAATTTGTGTTGTCAAGGGGCTGTCGCATTCCACTCCTCCATTTGCTGCTTCCTGATACAATCAAATCTTTCGGCATCTTAACCTGGAGGACACCTTCCACTGTCCCCCGAAAGACTCCGAAACATACACCTTGGACAATGATGCTTACCCGCTCAGGTCACATGGCCCATCTGACTGCACTGCAAGTCACCGTCTCGTGCTTGGGTGCGTGTGCTGGCCGCAGTGTATCCGGGGCCACTAACTCTGTGCTGGCCAAGTCCAGGACCCCTTCTCCTGAGACATAGGCTGGCCCCTGAGCTGTGGTCCTTGGGCTCATCAATGCCATGACTCTGTCGCCTTGTGCTGTATGCAGCCTCCGGGCCCAAATGCTTCCACCAAGGCTCACACACCAAAGCGAGTCCAGACCGGCTCGGACGACGCTTCACAGCAGGAGGCACACGCCACCACCGCAGGAACCACCTCCAAACGTCATCTGCCAGAGTTGAAGCGGTGGTCCTGACAGACTTCGTGGTTGCCTAGGCCTGTCGTGTCTGCCATCATCGGCCTGTTACCCTGCTAAGCACTCCAGGTGCCAGTGACTCTGTGCACCGCTGGCCATTGTCCGTAGCTCATTGTGTTTTGTGCTGTGGAGCGGTTATGCAGGTATGTCACCTCAAACAGTGGGGGGCCCTGAGACGTTGATGGTGAAGATGATGCAGGTCTGACACACCCCACTGCATTTGCATCAGGAATACATCGTAGGGACACAATTCAAGATTTTGTCTGCACATGAGTGCGCTCATCTCTAGTGTCCACAGCCCAGTGCACTGCGACTCACGGACACTTCTGTTTGCATGTTGGCTGTCCTCTGGACTTTTTCCGGCTCACCCCATGTTGCTCATCAGTTGACTCTGTATTGCATGCGTTTTCTGTTTGTGTTGCACTAATGTCTAATGTCCAAGTGGTTGCCAACACCAGACAATCTGTGCGGAATGGCTTACACTAACCCCACACACATCCAGCACAGGCGTAACTGTACATGTGGCCCTGCCAATAAAGGGGCTGGGCGCACGTGCCTGTAGCCAGTTCAACATGATCTCTGCGTGTGTCCCTGTGGTCTTGTAGTATGCATGAGGTCCCTGGGCCCTACGACTTTACATTGTGCGGTGTCCCACGGATGCAGACATGTCACCGGAGGCAGCAGGTTGAGGCTTGAACATGTAGCTTTGCCGTCACCCATTCCATCCGTGAAGGGAGTGGACAGGGCCATCGTACGCACATCCAACATGGGTGTATGACTGCTAATCGCGCATCCCAAGGCGTGGTTCTTTGCTGTACATGTGCATCTGTATTTGTCTCTATGGCAGCGTGGGTCTCCTTAGTGGGGTGTGGGTGGGCCCTGTAGGGTGATAAATCCCTATGTATGTGTCCTGGTTCGCATTCCATGGGTTTGGACCCCTCCAACACCTGTTGGACCACCTCCTTTTGGCGTGCTGATAGCTGTGCCTGCGGGTGCTTCCTGCTGTGTGGTCTGTTGTAGACTCAGTGTTCTCCTCTGGGTATCGTGGCTGTCCGGGTCCTGTTGGGGGGTGGCATAGGATATCCATGGGCTGCTGTAGGGCATTGGTAACGACGGTGTGGTGGTCCTCTCCTGCATCACTGATGCATTGAATTATGTGCTCTACTGCAGGTGTTGTGTGCCCCTCTGCGATGTTAAGGGGAGGTGCATGCAGCCTTTGTGTTGGCATATATGTTGGTGCATTGTGCTAGTTTGCATGCCGACTGTATGGCGGTGTACATTGTGTCTGTTTGGAGGGTGCTGGATTCCTCTGCTTCTCAGTCAGTTGCTGGTAGCGTTCTGTCACCTCTGTGACGCTGGTCTTGTTTTCCTGCGGTCTGCACCCCGTCTTCCTCTCCCTCTTCTCCTTGGCCTTCCCGACCCGTTGTTCCTTGCTGGAAGTATGTGCTGGTTGTGGGGTTCGAGTTGGGCTCTGCGCTGGGTCAGGATGCATCCATGTTGCTACGTACTTTGGCTTGTTTCTGGTGTATTTTTACCGGGGTTTTTATGGTGCATTGTCCTGCCAGACGAGTGGGATTTGCAGGCCTGCTGCCTGTTTTCGCTACTTTTTGTAACGCGGTTGGCCTCATCGCATGTTTTTTTGTGTTTCCCATTTCGCATTTTTGCGGCGTGGCATTGATTTTCACGTGGACATTTTCCAGGTTGTCTGGTGTCTATCGCATGCTACCGCCTTGTTGTGAATTCTACGTTGACACAGGGTTATTTTCCCGCAATGGGCTGTGATGTTGAAAGTTGCGTTACGCTACTCCTGCGGTAGTTATCACACGTTCTTGTGAATATACCCGAGTACGTAATAAAGCGTTATTTGTAGAAGGAAAAATAATATATATATTTGGCACAGGGATTTAGTACTCTAAGATTTCTGGAGGATTTTATTAAAAGTGATAATTTTAAGCTGAATTGCAGAATGTGTTTGGTACACCACCTAATCCGGCTGGCAAATAGTAGAGATATGGAAATAAACAGAGAGGAGTTACTACTGAATTTATTAACCCCTCCCCTGCTGATGACGGAACCGCTCGGTAATCAGCCGCGGTCGCACTGTGCTGATGACGGATCGGTTCCGTCATGGCCCGGCTGCTGCGCCTGCGCGGCGCTGATTTCGCGCCTACGCGGCGCGTTCTATTGAGCGGGCGGGCTGTGACGGAACCGCTCCGTCATAAGCACAGCGCAACCGATACTGGTAACGGAGCGGTTCCGTCACCAGCATGCGCCTGCCGCTCGGCCGCCCTCCCCCTTAGCACTGCGGCAGAATAACCGCCGCAGTGAAGGGGTTAAATCACTTTGAGGCAGATTTACTAACATATTGCACCAGTTTGTATCACAAAAGTGACATAAATCAGTGCAAAATGTTTAGTTGCTATTTACTATACAGCACAAAAGTTTTAGCTCTGGAAAGTAGCCTTAAAGTAATATTGCCATGTATTTATTTTTAGATATGGTGTTGTCCCACTCTTTCCCTCTCAAACTTCTTCAGTTGCTGTGCTGCATTGCATGAGTTTGTAGTAAATGTACCCAATTATCTTCGACAAAACAGAATAAGAGGGAAGATCAAGAAGGATTTTTTTTTTTAATCAATCAGTAATAGTTTTCTGGAATTAATATGGGAAGGTTTAATCTCACTGCTGAATCTGTCTGATGATACCTGCTGCATGTATTTCCTCCAACAAAAGCTGCAATCAACTTATGCTCAAGTCTTGTTCATGAAACACCCAGTGAATTTCAGAGATTTGCGTTAGATTATATCTTTCCTCAAAGATGTGATTCGTTGTAGGACAGATTTATTTGACATGATTTTACCATTCAAAGATAAATTATACAGCATTTTATGAAAACTGCAGGAAAATATGCATCTGCACTTCTGTGTTAAAAATCCGATCCATTCCTTCATTTTCCGATTTAGTGGTAACTTTAGAAATATTGTGATTGCTTTTCAAAGCTGTTTGCGCCTTTACAATTAACCTACACACACTGATACATTAATTTACCCACGCACAACAGTGCCCCACAATGGAGAAAATCCGTATACAGGGGTGGTACCCTCAAACTTTTGCTGGTATTCACAAACCTTTCTCCTGCTCAGTCCTACTATGGAAATGGTCAGATATGTGCTCCTGCTACAGGCAAGAATAATGGAACTTTCATACAATTTGTAACAAGTCCTATGCACACGCAAATAAGTAAACAAGCATAGTACAGTACCAATGTTGGTAACAAAAGAAAGTAATGATGTCCTTTTTGTGAATGTTCGCTTTAATTGTTGAATTTCATTGCAAGCCAGCCAACACGTGTTTCGTCAAACGGGTTGTAAACCCTTGACTTCTTCAGGGCTGAAAAGGGCAAGCTGTTATCTAGACCTTGAAACCGGTGATAATTCCGACATGGTAGGTCATGAGTGTTCAAAGGACTGGTTTCAGTATGACACCATATCTTTCCTGTAGTGTGAGTCTAAGTCAAAGGTATAAGTCATACACAATAATGCAGAAGAAACCCGAGTGCGGGTATCGAAGTCATGGTTCCTGCAGGTTCCAGCCAGTGTATGGCACTTTCAATAAAGGGATTGCAGCATGATTGGCCAACGACAAATCGGCATCAAGTGCGCTCATCGTATCCCTGTCTCTGGGATCGCGTTTCAACTGGATATTGACAAAACACGTTTTGGCTGGCTTGCTATGAAACTCAACAATTGATGCGCAGATTCCCAAAAAGGACATTGTTGCTTTCTTTTGTTAAGAACATTTTGTACTGTTCTATGCTTGTTTACTCATTTGTTGTATATTCTGTTGGACCTCTAGTCCTTGTACAGGGTTTAGGGGTGTTTCCCTGACTTATAGCACCACATTTAACTGATTGCTCTCTCTCGGAAATACACGATAATTGGTATAGAACCATTTGCAAACCTCTGATAATGAATACCCCCCTTCTGTTTGATAACTCATACAATTTGTGATGATGTAGAATAAGGGGTTTTTTCCACAAGAAAATATAATTTGCTTTTTCATGAGTACAACTGGAAGACTTTGTGAATTACCTAAAGTTGGAAATCTGCTAAATAATGCTTTTTTTTTTGTTGATTTGGTTCTGCACAAACACAATCCTTGAGTGAGTGTTGTGTTTTGTGAACTTAATTTGTAAATATTTTTTTTGGGGTGGTATTTAAATTTTCTTTTATGTTGACCTTATGCACACAGGTTAACATTGGCTTTGTAGCGGTAACCAGTATTTGAATTTCCTCCACACATGTTTTTTAAAATTCAAATTCCACTGATAACAACGAATGATGCATTATACGATACCACATGGTCCTATAATCCTGTCCTGCTCAATTTAAGGATGACAAATAAAAATAATAAGGACAGGTTTTACTACTGACAAATTCAGGTTTAACCAACACAAAACGGTTCAGTGTTGTAGCACTTGGGTTTCTTCACGTCTGTTTGCAATATCGCATTTTATTTTGTTTCGATTTCATTAGGCTTCAAGTTGCCACAGTAATATTCGGTAATTTGCAAAATGCATGGTGTACGTTTTACCAGTCTTTTGGAAATGATAAATGTAGCTTTTCTTTCTTTTCTCAGCACTATACACTGTTGCAAGTTATTGTTTTATTTGGTTATGTGAGGTGGGGACAAACAGATCAGACAAAAAAAAACTGCGCATGAGTAAATAAGACAGGCTGAGAAAAAAATTGTAATTGGTAAGAGGTTGTGAGTATAAATCTTAATGGGAAGGTAAATACTATGAGTCAATCCAAAGGCCATAGGTCAAGGCAGTTTAGGCTCAGACGGTGAAAATGTATGACTTAACAGATGCATCCTGTGATTCATTTAATAGGATGTGGTTAAATGGATCCATTCAGCCAGAAATAAGTTACAGAAGACCAGTGATGAGTAAATCACTGTCTTCCAATAAAGGAAGCCTGCAGTCATGATTGATGACATATAATGACAGCATGAAAAAGGGCGTGTAACAAAAGTCAAGGTTGTTTATCCAGAAGAATCATTCACTAGGCTGTCAATGGCAAAAGCCCATATTGATATGTTAAGAGCCAGAAAGGTATTTTTTTTGCTTTATGTTACAATACGTGACTTTGAATAATGCAGACATAATTACCTGTTTGATCACATATCCAAGCCTAGTGTGGAAAGTAGAGAGCAACTACAGCTTCCTACACATGGGCATCAAATAAATTATTTTAGACAGTGATACGAAACAGAGCACTTGGGAAAAGCTTGGGGACTAGAGGGCATATTATCAGGGACTGGTGTTAAAATTATTGCTGTTTTAAAACGGCGATAATGGGCTTGATAATACGCTCTTGTTAATTCCCATAGAAGCCCATGTTAACACCAGAGCCTGGGCTTCTATGGGAATTAACAAGAGCGTATTATCAAGCCCATTATCGCCGTTTGATCGGCAGTTTCCTGCCGATAAAACAGCGATAATTTTAACACCGGCCCTTGATAATATGCCCCACATTCCAAATGAAGGGGCATATTCACAAGCCCCTATCGCCACCACAACGTCACTTTCAGTGATGTTGTGGTGGCGATAGGGGCTTCGCCTTATTCACAAGGCAGCATTAACGTGGCTTAACACTGCCTTGTGAATAGGCCCCCTTTCATGTTGTGTTTAGCGTGAAAAGTGCGTGCAGCGGGTGTTGTGGTCGGTGTTCCACCGTGACACCCATTGATATTGAAGCTGCCCCCTATTCACAAGGGCAGCATAAATAGGATCAGGAAAATTAGTCTTAAGTTGGAGATAAGAGGAGAAATGCTATATTTCTCCTCGTTTTTCATTTTTATGTGTGCAGCCTTGTGCAGCACACATGAAAAGCAAAATGCCATGGTTTAGTTATGTACTGGAAGATGTCCCTTTCTGTACATAAACAAACCTTTTTTTTTTAATGCTGTTCTGTAACTTACATGTGTGCGGCATGAAGGAGCACACATGTAAGTAACACACTGGCATTTTAGGTTTGTTTATGTGCAGGAAGGGACACCTTCCTCTACATAAACAAACCTCCCTGCTTGCAGACACCCTTGCACTCTGGTGCAAGGGTGCTTGCCTTGGCGCTAAGTTGTGAAACTTAGCGCCATCGCAGGAGGAAAAGCAAGGCTGCACCATGTCCTTGTGAATATGGTGCAGCCTTGCTTTTCCGAAGTGGTGGAGAAAGGCGATAAGCCAAGAAGGCTAACGCCTCTCTCCGCCACTTCTTTGTGAATATCCCTTGAAGGGTCTTCTGGCATCAAATCATGGAATTTAAAGTAGAAGAATAGAGGAACTGTTCAGAAAAAGTAAATATTGCATCAAACCTAATAAGCAAAACCACCTTCAACAGAAGCTAGCTGCTGTGAACCTGCAATCCCAAATAAAATCATTTGTCATGAAAATTCCAGGTAAAAACAGAGCAAGACGCGCAAACAAAGCATGCAGTTAAACAAAAGAAAGAAAAAACAATGCAGAAAAAAACGGAGTGTTACAAGCTGTAATGGTAGAATACTCCAAAACCTCTAGACAGCAAAATAGTGGAAGAACAGACCAGAATCAAACATAGCTTTTGAAAACTGGGTAGTCATCTTCACAGCAGCCTTCAACACAGCAAACATCTCCAGCAACAAGCTACAAAACAGTATTACCTCGCAAAACTTGGCAAAACACAGATCCAAAAGGAGACAAAGGAATAAGAAGGGAATATAATGAAATCTTCTTTGAAGAAGACCCGAAGAAGGCTATCTGAGAGGGAAAGGCACTCCCTCAAATATGAGCCGTTCTGAAGTTTCCAAAATTGGAATCATAGCCCAAATCTTAGCACCTGTCTTTCCCAAGATTTCAGTTCTCTATGCCTGCCCTACCTCTTGGCAGAAGAGCAAAATTATACATCATTTTGAATTCAATTCAATTCAATTTAGGAACATTTAAATTGGTTTACACCAAATAGTGACATTTGAAAACATTTTAATATTACAAAGCTGTGCTCATTTTTGATTGAATTCTATAAGCTGAAGAAGGCCGATGCCAAAATACATTTGCATTGAAGAAATCAAATTAATTAACCCGTGAGTGCTCCAAATCAGTAGTTGTTGTGGAACAAAGGCGGTAGCACCCCCCCACCCTCAAAAGCAACTCCCAGGGTGGATCGTGTTAGATATATATATATATATGATATTACAATAGGGAAATTGGTCAGTACAACACCACACGTGACATATAAAAAGTGTCAGTCCAGGTAGACCAATTATTTCATCCATAGGAGGATTGACTGAAAATCTGTCCAAATTCCTGGATCACCACCTGTTAAACTTTGTACTGTCCCTCAGATCATATATCAGAGACACTACTGATTTCATTGAAAAGGTGGAACAGTTGGAGTGGCAACCATCTTACATCTTGATTACCATGGATATAACAAGTTTATACACTTGTATTGACCACGAACAGGGGTTACAGGCAGTGGAATACTTCCTCAACAAAAAAGAACTCAAATATGCGATGCATAATAAGATGCTTTTGGAATTTATTTCATTCTGCCTGCATAATAACATCTTTCTCTTCCAGGATACTATGTACCGCCAACTCTCTGGTACGGCCATGGGTTCCTGCTTCGCCCCCAGCTACGCGAATCTTTTCGTCGGCTGGTGGGAGGAGCAGGTAGCCTGGGCCCCCAGACTGGCCACCTGGAACACCAGGGTGGTCACCTGGAGCAGATACATAGACGATCTGTTCCTGGTGTGGAATGGTACGGTTGAGGAAGCTAACCAATATATCCAACTGCTCAATGAAAATGATTACCATCTGAGGTTTACCAGTGAAATCAGCAGGGACAAGGTCAACTATCTAGACCTAGAAGTGAGTGTAAGTGAGGGACGTATCTGCACGCAACTTTACCGCAAGCCTACGGCCGGCAATAGCGTTTTACACGCTTCTAGCGGCCATCCCCGTAAATTAATCAATAACATCCCGTACGGGGAGTTTTTGCGGTTAAAACGTAATTGCAGCCATAACACTCACTTCGAGAAAGCAGCTGGTGAATGCATGGAACGATTCCTAACAAGAGGTTACAGCTTTTCCCTTTTGCAAAATACCCTTAATAGGGTCAGAAAAATACCACGTGCTAGTCTCTTTGCCAAGGAACAAGGCCCTGACACTGAAGGTAAATTTCGCATCATAACACCATATGCTGCCGACTCATTTAAACTGCGATCCATTTTGTCCAAACATTGGCACATTTTAAAATCGGATCAAATCGTAGGGCCGGACATTCCCAACACCCCACTGATCACATTTAGAAAGGCCAGATCACTCAGGGACCAAATGGTTCATAGCTACCTACCACCGATGAAAAAATCACTAGGAACCCTGAAAGACGCCAAAGGCTTTTTTCCTTGTGGAAAATGCAAAGCCTGTGCTTCAAGTAAAAGGACTTTAACATACCAAGTCCCGGGTAAAAGGAATGGTAGGAAAATAGCAAAGTTTATGTCATGCCAGTCTGACTTTGTTGTCTATTGCCTAATGTGCCCCTGTCAGTTACAGTATGTTGGGAGTACCATCAATCCTGTCAAGTTGAGAATTTTGGAACACATGCGGGCCATTGTGAATAAGGACATCACTTATCCAGTGGCCCGTCATTTCTCCTTAAAACACAACAGTGATAGAAACCTTCTCAGATATTTTTGCCTGGACCGAGTCGAGGAAAATCCTAGAGGAGGTAATAGATTACTTGCACTCAGGAGACTTGAGTCCCGGTATATCATCGACCTTGAGACGAAAGCACCTGGAGGCTTAAATATGGGAGAGGAACTGGCCTCTCACTTGGGTTGAACACATGTGCAGTTTTATGCTATGACTTTCCGTCAAGTTGAGTACTGAATTTCCAACATAGACTTGACATTCTGTTGATTTGTGCTAAGATTTACTGGAATTGTTCTGAGTGTTTTTTGTTTTTGTTCTTTGTTTCCGTTGTGTGATGGACGCCTTCATCACCACTGAGATTATACTGGAGGATATGCTTAAATAGGTAACCACACTGTATGTTTTGCAGTCCACTCAGGGGCTGCAATTGCCGATCCACGGCAAGATTTATCCGACCTGTTCACATTGCAAACACGGTGTTCATGTCGTAGGTTGGTTAGTTTCCAACATCTTACTACTGTCTTAGCCTTGTGATATACTATATGGGAATAGTATTGGGTTTTTCTTTATGACAGAAGGATAGCCGATACACGGCATTATTTTGTTTGTGGTTGTCTGATGAGCAAAACAGTATAACATATGTAGAATTAGTACATTCTAAGATGGCGCCCCTTGCTGCGAAAAAGTATCAGTCCTTTGTTTGTTTTCATATGAGTTTGTAAACATTCATAATGGCGCTGCGCCCGTCTTGTAAGATGAAATCATTGAGAAAGGGAGGGCTCTCCCGAAACGCGTCTGTCTTCAATAAACCTGCCCTGTGAAAACGAGCTGTGCCGTGCTTGCGAGTGCTTTTTCTTTACTATGACCCGGCTGGGCATTCTTAGGATTTTGGAGCTTCGAGATATATATATATATATATATATATATATATATATATATATATATATATATATATATATATATATATATATATATATATATATATATATATATATATATGATATTACAATAGGGAAATTGGTCAGTACAACACCACACGTGACATATAAAAAGTGTCAGTCCTTACAAGACATGCTGGTGCACAGCCACCTTTCCACGAAATCTAAGACGTGTGGGACCAGGTTGAGGGAACTCCCAGGTTTCCACAAATGTGGGAGGTGCAAAGCATGCAACAACAGCTCGAATGTTAAAACCTTTTCCCTTCCCAATGGCAAGATGGGTAAGATAATTAGTTTCATCAATTGCAACACTGATTTTGTTGTTTATGTTTTAACATGTATTTGTGGCCTACGCTATGTGGGAAGTACAATCTTCCCCGTGAAGAAGCACGTTTTAGAGTACTTACGTGCAATCAAAAATGGTGACATGGCCTATGCCATTGCTAAACATTGTGATCTGGTACATACGGATGTCAAGGACATGAGTACTAAAATTTCATACTTTGGTATTGACAGGGTCCCAATGTCAGCGAGAGGAGGAGATCGGGAACGTCATCTGCAAAGCCTGGAATCTGAATACATTGTGACTCTGCAGAGCAAGACCCCGGGAGGCCTCAACCATGAGGAGGACATCCATGTCCACCTGGGTTAATACAGACTCTGATCTCCGTCCATCAGTTACACAACTGTAATTTGAGGGCTGACCATCTCTCCCCACAACCACAACATGTGCAACCCATTGGATACCGCTATGTACCCCCCCTTTTCAATCCCACACATGCTTGATAATGCTCATGTGCCACCAAGTACTATGTTACTGTGTTGCTCACTATGTGAGTCTGACACACTATCATTACCCTTGTGGCAGCCTCCTTCCACTAACCTTATTTTTTACCCTGATGAATTTATTAATTTTCCCAGGCATCTTGCAATCCGACCCACCCCACCCATTGTTAAATTCACTGCCCCTCCGCATATCCGATGTTCATTTATTTGAAACCCTTTCAACAGACCATGAGTGGGCTTTACCCCATGTCTTGCATCCTCTGGACAACCTGTGATATGTATTGGGATATATCCTCACCCCTTCTACACCACTTTGTGCAGCACCTGACACATAGGGTTAAGTATTGAGTACTGCTGTAATCACACACTCCGCCACCAGTACTCCCCCATTTGTTTTTAAGCGAGCAAGCGTTTGTATTCCCGAGGGTTGCTTGCCACAGGGCTGCAACTACTTCATGCTTCTAACAGGGTGCGCTTTGAATTATTACCAACCAACAAGCTATCATGATGCATATTCTAGTGTTATTGTTTAAATAACCATTATTTTCAGTTGTCGCTACCATGACATGCTTTTTAAACTGCTCACCAGAATTATCAAGAATGTTTTGATAAAGTTGTGTGCGAGTCTTTCTTCTAACAGACCACATAGAACAGGTAAACAGCAAATACATATGTTTTCTATGCCCATTGTGTGTACTGGAAATGCTTTAAAAAGACATGGCCTCCATTTGGACTCTGTAAGACTTTTTGACAAAGACCGTGCTGTCGAAATGCGTCAAGTCAATAAATACTTTCCTGCAACAAAGAAATCCTGTGTGCTACGTTCCTTGTGCCTCAGTTGTGCCTCAGCAGCGCAAGATATTTGCATATATACATATATGATAGGCGAATAGATGCATTACCACGATTCGCATTCTTGTTTGTATTTATAACATGGAGATATATATTGCCGATAGATAGTATTGTTCATGGAAAACAACTAATAATGTTCCCCTTTATGTTTGCTCTTCAGCGTTAATTACATAATTTCCTTGGAACTGTATTGCATTCTATTGGCACTCGATTTATTGAGAGCTTATTGTGAAAATCATTTGTACAAAAAAAAAAGAGCAGCAATGAGCCAATTTTGCATACTGATTGATATTTACATACATTCAATTAGGTTTTCAAGCTTATAAACACAGTGTGTTTCCATATGATTTGCGTAATACACTTTGACCTCTGAAAGATGGCCGATACTTATCACAACCGAGGCCTCACTCTTCAGTCCACTTTCTATGTCACTGTTTTTCATGTTTTCATGTTTTTACGTAACTGTGTTTGCATAAAACATCGGCGCTCCCTCGGGGGAGCGGGAACCTCGTACATTTTGGCTTTGGGACAGAAAATTGCAGTACCTGCGCTGTTAAGCGCCCGAGTTTCTCTGTGTCCGTGGGTGTCCGCTGGTCCCCCCACTGCCGCTGAGGAAGATCTCGCAGCCGCCGTGCGGGGGGACTACAGCCCACAGAGAACCTTGCTCTGTGACCCCGCCTACTTCCACCCATTTCCGCGCCTGGGAGGTGCATAAAACATCGGCACTCTCTCGGGGGAGCGGGAACCTCAAACCTTTTGGCTTTGGGACAGAAAATTGCAGTACCTGCGCTGTTAAGCGCCCGAGTTTTTCTGTGTCTGTTGGTGTCCGCTGGTCCCCTCGCTGCCGCTCAGGAAGATCTCGCGGCCGTCGTGCGGGGGGACTACAGCCTCCAGACAACCTTGCTCTGTGACCCCGCCTACTTCCACCTAATTCCGCACCCGGGAGGCGCATAAAACATTGGCGCTCCCTCTGGGGAGCGGGAACCTCGTACCTTTTGGCTTTGGGACAGAAAATTGCAGTACCTGCGCTGTTAAGCGCCCGAGTTTCTCTGTGTCCGTTGGTGTCCGCTGGTACCCCCCGCTGCCGCTCAGGAAGATCTCTCGGCCGCCGTGCGGGGGGACTACAGCCCCCTGAGAACCTTGCTCTGTGACCCCGCCTACTTCCACCCATTTCCGCGCCCGGGAGGCGCATAAAACATCGGCGCTCCCTCGGGGGAGCGGGAACCTCGTACCTTTTGGCTTTGGGACAGGAAATTGCAGTACCTGCGCTGTTAAGCGCCCGAGTTTCTCTGTGTCCGTTGGTGTCTGCTGGTCCCCCCTGCTGCCGCTCAGGAAGATCTCGCGGCCGCTGTGAGGGGGGACTACAGCCTCCAGAGAACCTTGCTCTGTGACCCCGCCTATTTCCACCCATTTCCACGCCCGGGAGGCGCATAAAACATCGGCACTCCCTCCGCGCCGCGGGACGCACGCGGGCATCGCCGGGCTAAGCCCGGGCAAAGGGCGGGCCATCTGTGGCCGTCCGTGGCTGGTCGAGGCTGGGCTGGGCTACCCCTCTTGGTTTGCCTTCCCGAAATATCTGGACATTCTGGACGCAATAGTAAGATATTACATCTAACATTCACCATCAATAATAATTGTTAATCTGCTTGTATGGTACATCGAAATACTTAGTCAGAGTCACATCGTACATTATGACCACACTACCTAGTCCGGGTAGAAAATCTCTGGTGGGTGGATCTGTTAGAGGAACATTAGACCAGTTCATCACGAGGGCAACCTCAGTACTAGAGCGCGAAATCGCATATACTGAGCGCTGCCTAGCCTCTGAACTGCAGAACAAACGCCCTTCCTTGGGTCATATTCAGACAGCAAGCACCCCACCTCACCATGGCTCTGGCACAGAGCATTCTAGCGATATTGGTATTCCCCTACAGCTTCAGGATCTGCCAGATTCGCCAGCAGGAAGTAGGTTACCAAATCCAGCAGATATTAGTTGTGGTTCACAAACTGAGATTTCGTAAGACGCAGAGATAATTGTAACAACAAATAGTTCCCCTACAAAAAAGATGGCACCAATTAACATATCAGGTTTAGGACTTCCAACTAAAGGCCAGGGTAGGGGGAACAGATAAAAGGGTAGACGCCCAAAATCATCTAAATTAGTAACAAACCCCATAAATTCCAAAGGCCCTGTAGAAAGTAAAGTTGAACAAGGGAATCCATGCACACATCCACACTGTTCACAAGATCTGATGAGAAACCTAGAGAAACTGGTCAAATCCCTGGTACTACCACTTGTTGAGAGGGTAAAGAGGTTGGCGGAGCAACTAGGGTCTCTTCAAGTAGCAAGCTCGGCAAACTTAGATCTACTTAAATCATTAGGAAATAGAGACAATCCGTTTTCTGTTGTCCCAGCGCCAGAGCCGGTAAAACCAAATTCCTTGAATAATTCTGGCCCACTGATAGAAACAACACTCCAACTATCCCAATCCTGAGCACAGCCTCCGACCCTGAGAAAAGTGTGTCAGCCGGTGATAGAGGGTTAGTAAATAACCATGGCCGTAATCAGGGAAACTCTGAAAATAGACCCCATATGGTTCAAAACTTACTAGGACAAGATCAGCACATCGATCTCCCTCCGGAGGCGGAGCCTTACGTCATAGTACTTACAGGAGTACCAGAGCTGCCACTGGGGAAATATAACGGTCACCAGGAACTTAAGAATAAGGTAGTTCACTGGCTGGAGAGATACCGCACGTCAGAAGATTAGGGTGGGTAGGAAGAAGACCAAAAAAAAAGGGGATACCATCATAATGAACTTCAGGGACCGTAGGGCGACTAACCACATCAGAGACTGGTTCCCAGATGGCTACGGGGGTGGTATATCTACCAGGAATCTAAGTTATTTTTACCCACGAGCCTTGATAGGAAAATACTGCAGCCCACCTTATCAGAACAACCGGTGTTTGCAAGGCCCTACCTTTAATGTGACAACCTTTAATAGATACGCCCCTCTTACGGGACTGGAGGGAGTTGACTGACTCCAAGCTGGGGCAAAAGAGATGGGGAAAGATCATGCCCTACCTATACACAGTACTAATCCAGCAATAATTGAGGAAGAAGCTCCAGCCGACTTTTTGACGGAAAAGGGAGAAATTGACATCAATAATATTAATATTTATTTAGGCCACCAGATTTTGTCTTGGAATACAGCTGGGCTAAAGGATAACGTGGACAACCCTGAATGGCAAGATATGGTAAATCAACATAAAATCCTGTGCTTTCAAGAAACCTGGACGGCTAAAGAGTTCAATCTAATGGGATATCAAACCTTTAATACTCCGGCCACTGTAACTCAGCATGGAAGAAACAAAGGGGGTTTATGCACTTATATTGCAACCACCTCAGAGTTAAAAGTTTTTAAATTTATCACAGCAGAATGCTACTAGATCTTGTTAGTTAGCTGGCCAGGCCTGAGTAGCATGGCCATTGTACATTTCTATAATAATGCTCACCCCTCTATGTGAGAGGAAACTATAAAAAGCCTAAGAAATTTATTGAGGGAGTCGGATTTGCCAATCTTATGGGTGGGAGATTTTAATTGCTCTCTCTGCATTTCCCACGCCACTGGTATATGCCCCTAAATTAGGGGACTTGCTCAACGCATTGATATATGAATTCGATCTGCGTTTTATC
This sequence comes from Lissotriton vulgaris, assembly GCF_964263255.1. Lineage (NCBI taxonomy): Eukaryota > Metazoa > Chordata > Amphibia > Caudata > Salamandridae > Lissotriton > Lissotriton vulgaris. The sequence goes on along the minus strand of NC_141695.1, from coordinate 1,573,117,754 downwards.
AATGAATTTTGTTCACCTGGGGAGCAGTTCAAACGGACCCTTAATAGTAGAGGGGCTAATTCAACAATTGACTATACTCTCCTATCATCCAGATATGGATCATTGGTTGCATCTTGGGAGACACTCGATGCAGCCCTGAGCGATCATTATGCAATCTCGTTTTGTTTAGAAACAGAGGGACTTCAAGTAACTAATAAAGTTACATACCATACTCCAATTAGCCTATCAAGCACAAATGGTTATACCATTAAATGGGCAAAAGTGGATCCTAACTTGTTCACGCATAAATTAGTTAGTAAAATGTATGATCAACTACTAATTTGCCTTTCTTTAACAGAAGGAAACCGCCAAGTATTAGACGCCTTTGAAAAGATTACAAATGAAATAAAACAACAGCTGACTAGGCAATATATAACCCAGAAAAACAAAATTAAGGGATGGTTTGATAAAAACTGCAGAAGGGCACACCAGAAATTGAAATCTGCCTTACAGGAAGATCCTAGATCCATGGAACCTGTAAGACTTTACCGGAGAGCCTATCGGGCAGCCATAGCTAGAAGAAAAAAAGAGTTAAAAACGGAGACATGGCAGAACCTCCATGAGGCATGCCAATAAAACGACAATACAGCTTTTTGGAGAGCAGTGAATGCTCCGTTTCTAAAAGATAAAGAAACGGATTCCATTGATATGGCTATTCCTGGTGACATTCGGGTCAAGCACTTTTCTAATTTATATAAGAACACATGCATACCCGTGGCAAACCATATTATTGATGACCAGGCGGGGTTACAGGTAGAGACAGATGGAGCAGAAACCTTCCCCCTGGGGGTTGTATTCGAACACGTGGAGGTCATAAAGGCAATTGAGGATAGTATTGCAGGGAAAGCACCGGGACCGGACAGTGTCCCTATTGACCTGTATAAATTTGAATTATCTCTTTGGTCCCCGTTACTTACAAATGTTCTAAACCATGCAAACTGCTCTGGCTTTATTACAACCTGGTCAGAAGCAGTGGTAATACCTATTTTAAAAAAGAGGGAATAACCCGGCGTGTTATCGGCCAATTTCCCTCCTTGACGCCCTAATGAAGGTGGCAGGAAGGATAATACTTAATAGGCTGCAGGAATGGGCAGAGGAAAAGGATAATATCACTCATTTACAATATGGCTTCCGCACCGGGAAGGGTACAATCGAACAAGGCTTAAATCTAGCACTGTTAACTGCTAAATATACAGAGGCTAAGAAAGAAAGCTTATTTATTACATTAGTGGATTTAAGCTCTGTGTTTGATTGTGTGGACCATTCCATGCTGTGGAACACGTTAAATGACATGGGCATAGACCAACAGATTTTAACATTCATAAGGGAACTGTATTGGGATGCTGGAGCCAGAGTACGCTATGGGATGGGGGGGGAGGGGTGTGCTCAGATAAATTCAACATTAAAAGAGGTGTGAGGCAAGGCTGCATTTTAGCGCCTTTCCTCTTTACGCTTTACATCAACACTGTGGGACAATACCTCAAGGAGTTTCAGTTCAACTACCCTGCTGTGGGAGGGAAGCCAATCCCCATCCTTTTGTACGCCGATGACGCTGCCATTATGTCACGCACTGTCATCGGCCTACAGAGGGATGTAGCTGAATTCTCTGACTATATGGGTGTCCGTGGTTTAATAATAAACGTCTCAAAAACGTACACCATGACATGTAGTACCCTGAAAAGAACAAGTAAAGCTATCTATTTGGGAAAAAACAAGATTGAAAACACTAGCAGTTTCTCATACTTAGGAGTTACCTTCGATAGCAGAGGGAGTTGGAAAGAGGCAGTGAGCACAAGGGCAAATGGTGCTTTGATCAATTTTTCAAGAAAATTAGGTGGGAGACCAATGCGGGAACTGATTCAGATTTATAAAGCTAAGTGCGTTCCCATTGGTACCTATGGGGCTGGTCTTTGGGGAATGGTTAAAACGGAGCAGATACAACGTATCGAAAATAATTGTATTTGCTGTCTACTGGCTGCACCCAAATCGATGTCCATTTATTTTAGCCATGGCGAAGTGGGGCTACCGTTTATTGAAGATATAATCAAATCTTCTCCACTTCTTCTATGGCACATAATCTGGGTGACACCAGAAACATCGTTAAATAGAGAAGTGGTGCGAGATTGCCTATCGCTAGATGGAGCCGTAAAGATCAAATGACTCAACTATATTAAAGATATGTCATTGGAGTTGGGGCACAAAGAATTTTTTGACAACCCAACCTGTTTAGAAAAAAATCCCAAAACTTACTTTTAAAAGATCTATCCTGGAAAATCTAGATAAAAAAATGTGGCACACTGAAAAAGGGAAGCAAACTGCTATGGCGAACCAGAAACTGATTTTTCATGTAGGGATACAACCCTATTTATTGCTAGATTCTAGCCCCATTCAAGAATGCTGCTGACTAGGTTTCGGGTGGATACCTTCTTTCGCTTGGTGACATTTCGGACCTGTAATGACTGGTCCACACATTTAGTGAGGTGCCCATGTGATGAATTATTCCTTCAAACTAACATCCATTGCATCTTATTTTGTAAATGTTATATTACCCCTAGGAGAAGGTTTTTTATGTCAATCTTAGGGAAATGGGGCATAAGGGGGTGTAGAGCAGCTCTTTCTAGGTTGAAACAATTGGAATCGGAATTTGTGATAAAATCAGTTTCCACTTATCTTAGGATTGTTTTAAGGAAAACTATGTGATCTGGGTATTCCATGAATAGTGATGTGTATCTGTCTTGGACGTTTCTCTTCCACCACTGCACTAAATCTAATTTTCAGGTAGCTCGATATGTGGGCGAAAAACTGATTGTTGTAGCATATGAATTATTCTTTTTAACTATGAAATCAATTGTGATTGCAATTTTTAAAGTTTTTAACATTTTAATTGATTGTTATTATATGTGCTTTTATGATTTTGTAACACAAAAATCGACTAAAGCTAAATTTTGACTTTGACTTTGAATACTGATTGATATTTGCATACATTGAATTATGTATGTGAATTTTTTTCTATGTATGGTACATGATGTTTTCAAGCTTATAAACACAGTGTGTTTCCATATTTATTTATTAATAGCATTTATAAAGCGCCTGACTCACCCCAAATGGGGTATCTCCGCGGTAAGGACAACCAGCGGTACAACACAGTGAAAGTATTCCAAACTAAAAAAGATGAGTCTTAAGCTTTTTCCTGAATGCCAAATAGTTGGTATTTAGGCGAAGTGCCAGAGGCAATTGATTCCATAGCAGGGGGGCTATGTAGGTGAAAGATGTTCCTCCTAATCTGGATTGCTTAATTTGAGGAATGACGAGTAGGCCTTTTCCCTCAGAATGAAGTGTGCGAGATGGAATGTATTTGACTAGTTTTTCAGTCAAATATGTAGGGCCCATGTAATTGAGGCCTTTGAACACAATGCAGCACACTTTAAAATGAATTCTCTTCCGGATAGGAAGCCAGTGTATGTTGTGTAATAAGGGAAGAGATGGGGCACGTTTGGGGGCACTAGTCACCAAACGTGCAGCAGTGTTCTGCACTACCTGCAAACTTTGTAAATCAGAATCCTTGGCAGAAATTAATAAGGCATTCCTATAATCCAAACGGCTGAGAACCAACGCATGAATAAGTGTTTTATGTTTTCTGATTGGGAGGAAATGAAAGATCTTTCAAAGCAGGCTCAACGCATAGAAATAGGATCTTTTAATGGTTGCAATATGATCTTCCAGGTTAGGATCTCTGTTTACTAAGACCCCTAGATTTTTGACAACTGTCTTTGGTGTAAGAGCCATACCCAATTCTTCTGGCCACCAACCAACTGGGAGACCACCTAGTAATAGCATCCTTAAAGAGCATGATTTCCGTTTTTTCTGTGTTTAACTGCAGGATTATATTCCTCATCCAGGAGGTAATTGTTTTCATGCCTTCTGAGAACACGTTCTGGATGTTGGGGGGTGTATTTATTGTATGGAAAGATCAATTGCGTGTCGTCCGCATAGGAAATTGGGAAAAACCTGATTTTCCTAAGAAGTGCTGCTAAAGGACAATGATTGTCGTAATACACTTTGACCTCTGAAGGATGGCTGATACTTATCACGTTTTCAAGTACCTATGTTTGTGATTGTGATTGTCAACAGATCAAGCCCTGATCTGTTGACTGGGTACGAGTGTTCTGCTTAATTCAGATACTCTGTCCATCACCACCCTCTTTTCTGAATCGTTTTGTCCACCATAAGCGTGGAAGGGTATGCTCAGACATGAGTCCCTTGCTCATTGCACCATCAGGATTCAAGCAAGCCGGGCCGAAGACGGCTGTAATGACAGAAACTGGTCCCCGGAAGCTTGTTTCCTTCCCAGTAAAATAATTGGCTTGGTAGTTTGGTCTGCCCTGTTCCCATGATGCACTGGGCCAGGTACAGACTAATTTGCATGTAGCCAGGTTCTGAGCTGGGATGGTGCAGTGAGCTAAAAAACGGTGATGGATCAAGCCCTGATCTGTTGACTGGGTACGAGTGTTCTGCTTAATTCAGATACTCTGTCCATCACCACCCCCTTTTCTGAATCGTTTTGTCCACCATAAGCGTGGAAGGGTATGCTCAGACATGATTGCCTTGCTCATTGCACCATCAGGATTCAAGCAAGCCGGGCCGAAGACGGCTGTAATGCCAGAAACCGGTCCCTGGAAGTTTGTTTCCTTCCCAGTAAAAGAATTGGCTTGGTAGTTTGGTCTGCCCTGTTCCCATGATGCACTGGGCCAGGGACAGACTAATTTGCATGTAGCCAGGTTCTGAGCTTGGATGGTGCAGTGAGCTAAAAAATGGTGATGGATCAAGCCCTGATCTGTTGACTGGGTACGAGTGTTCTGCTTAATTCAGATACTCTGTCCATCACCACCCCCTTTCCTGAATCGTTTTGTCCACCATAAGCGTGGAAGGGTATGCTCAGACATGAGTCCCTTGCTCATTGCACCATCAGGATTCAAGCAAGCCGGGCCGAAGACGGCTGTAATGACAGAAACCGGTCCCCGGAAGCTTGTTTCCTTTCCAGTAAAAGAATTGGCCTGGTAGTTTGGTCTGCCCTGTTCCCATGATGCACTGGGCCAGGGACAGACTAATTTGCATGTACCCAGGTTCTGAGCTGGGATGGTGCAGTGAGCTAAAAAACGGTGATGGATCAAGCCCTGATCTGTTGACTGGGTACGAGTGTTCTGCTTAATTCAGATACTCTGTCCATCACCACCCCCTTTTCTGAATCGTTTTGTCCACCATAAGCGTGGAAGGGTATGCTCAGACATGAGTCCCTTGCTCATTGCACCATCAGGATTCAAGCAAGGGTTGCCGAAGACGGCTGTAATGCCAGAAACCGGTCCCCGGAAGCTTGTTTCCTTCCCAGTAAAAGAATTGGCTTGGTAGTTTGGTCTGCCCAGTTCCCATGATGCACTGGGCCAGGTACAGACTAATTTGCATGTAGCCAGGTTCTGAGCTGGGATGGTGCAGCGAGCTAAAAAACGGTGATGGATCAAGCCCTGATCTGTTGACTGGGTACGAGTGTTCTGCTTAATTCAGATACTCTGTCCACCACCACCCCCTTTTCTGAATCGTTCCACTTATCGGGGCTGGAGCTCGGCAGTGGGAGCAGGACCCATGTAGCAAATGCAAACAATGTCTTTGATGTCTCTCCAAATGAAGAACCAGCTGGCACTCCAAGAATATCTTTGTCAATTGATTTATTCCACTGGCTGATGCATTTTGACTTTATGGTCTTTTTCAAAGCCAAAATAATGTCCCTATAACCTTTGTCTGTTTGTGGATTTCTACGGTGTTTTAATATTATTTCCTAACTATATTGTCCCTGTAACCTTGTTTTTTTTAGTGAATTGCAATTTTTTTTCTAATTGTTTTTCCTAACTGTAACCTGTAACTTTAGAGAGTGAGTGTGTGAATGGGTATATAGATCAGTAAGTGGGTATGTGAGTGGCTGTATGGGTCTGTGAGTACCTGTGTAAGTGGGTGAGTGGGTGTGAGAGTACCTGTGTTGTTTTGTGAGTGGCTGTGTTGGTCGGTAAACAGACAAAATATTGACTACAAAATATCGAATGGACATAATATCTAGTACAAAATATAGGCTGGACAGAATACGAATGGACAGAATATAGACATCAAAAATATTGTTTTGAAGGTAAGTAATGTAATATCGAATTTTAAAATATAGATAGTCAAATTATCGAAGTTCATAATATAGGTTAAGAAAAATATCGAACTTTTAATAATATTGAATTTTTTATAGTGTATTTTATGTGTTAAAAGTGTTTATTTATGTTATAATGTAATTTAATTAATACATTTAATGTTATTTAAATTTTGCGTAATTTAATTCTGTAGCGGGTTGCGGGTTTATAGGGGAATAGGGTGGGAAGTAATTTAATTATAATGAATTAAATATGTAAATTTATTTATTGGTATGTTTTTTATAATTAATTGTTAATTAATTTTTATTTTGTAATTAATTACATTTTAATTGCCAATTAATTTTATTTAATTGATTAATTGATAATTATGTTAATTTAACTAATTTAACTTCTGTAGCGGGTTGTGGGTTTATAGGGGAGTAGGGTGGGAAGTCATTTAATTATAATTAATTAAATATGTTAATTTATGTAGTGTAATTTAATTATAATTAATTAAATATGTAAATTTATTTATTGGTATTTGTTTATAATTAATTGTTAATAAATTTTTATTTTGTAATAAATACATTTTAATTGCCAATTAATTTTATTTAATTGATTAATTGATAATTATGTTAATTTAACTAATTTAATTTCTGTAGTGGGTTGTGGGTTTATAGTGGAGTAGGGTGGGAAGTAATTTATTTATAATTAATTAAATATGTTAATTTATGTAGTGTAATTTAATTTTAATTAATTAAATATGTAAATTTATTTATTGGTATTTGTTTATAATTAATTGTTAAATTATTTTTATGTGGTAATTAATTAAATTGTAATTGCCAATTAATTTTAATTATTGATTAATTGAAAATTATGTTAATTTAAGTAATTTAATTTCTTTAGCGGGTTGTGGGTTCATATGGGAATAGGGTGGGAAGTAATTTAATTATAACTAATTACATATGTTAATTTTCTGTGTGCATTTATTAGATATTAATTGTTAAGTAACTGTTTAATTACTAATTAATTAATTGTTAATTTGTAATTAATTAGTATTAATAGATAACTAATTGTAATGATTAAATTAAATTAGTATTTGTAATTAATTAATTATTATGTTATATTAAAGTGGTAATTACTTTTAATTAATTTTTTTATAGATAGTAATATAAATATATTTTTAAATAATATATGAAGTATCTACTTTCCCTACTGTTGCACTCACTAGAGTGGGAATAGTAATTTTTACCCCTACACTATCCAACGCTTTCCCTACTGCTGCACTTTCTGGAGTGGGAATAGTAATTTTAACCCCTAGGCTATCCAACGCTTTCCCTACTGTTGCACTCTTTGGAGTGGGAATAGTAATTTTTACCCCTACGCTATCCAACGCTTTCCCTACTGTTGCACTCTCTGGAGTGAGAATAGTAATTTTTAGACCTACGCTATCCAACGCTTTCCCTACTGTTGCACTCTCTGGAGTGGGAATAGTAAGTTTTACCCCTACGCTATCCAACTATTTCCCTACTGTTGCACTCTCTGGAGTGGGAATAGTAATTTTTACCCCTACGCTATCCAACGCTTTCCCTACTTTTGCACTCTCTGGAGTGGGAATAGTAAGTTTTACCCCTACGCTATCCAACTCTTTCCCTACTGTTGCACTCTCTGGAGTGGGAATAGTAATTTTTACCCCTACGCTATCCAACGCTTTCCCTACTGTTGCACTCTCTGGAGTGGGAATAGTAAGTTTTACCTCTACGCTATCCAACGCCTTATCTACTGTTGCACTCTTTGGAATGGGGATAGTAATTTTACACTTCCGCTGTCCTGCGGTAATAATATTGGATAATTTTTAATTATATTATGTTACTATATATATATGTTTTAACAAATATGATTGTAAAAAATGTTATTTATAACTTTAATTAAATATTTAATTATTATAAGGTAATTTAAGTATTTTTAAGTATATTTTAGTAAATCATTTTTAATATTAATGTAATTTAACATTGTGTTTAATAAAAGTCGATATTTTTACAAACTATATTTTTGTAAAAAATATTTTGTAATTTAACATTGTTTTTAATAAAGTTGATATTTTTACAAACTATAATTTTGTAAACGATATTTTTTACTCGATATTTATGTTTTTACCTGTTTGTAGACATTCTGTCTGTCGATATTTTGTCGCCGATATTTTTGTTAGTCAATATTATGTCCCTCGATATTATGGTAGTGAATTGTGTTGGTCTGTGAATGGGTCTATGAGTGCCTGAGTGGATCTGTGAGTGGGGTTGTGAGTGCCTGTGTAGGTCTGTGAGTGGGTCTACAAGTACCTGTGTGGGACTTGCATGGGTCTACGGGTGGCTGAGTGTAGCTGTAATTGGGCGCGTGAGTCTCTAAGTGAATCTATAAGAGGGCACATGTGTGTCTGAATAGGTCTGTGAGTTGGTGCACAGGTGTCTGAGTGGGTCTGTGACTGGGTACATTAGTGTCTGAGTGGGTCTGTAGGTGAATATGTGTGTGTCTGAGTGGGTCTGTGAGTGGGTGCATGAATTTTAGTGGGTTTGTCAGGGGGTACATGAGAATTTCTGTCTCTCTGTGACTGAGTGTGTAAGTGGCAGAATGGGTGTGTGAGTGGGTGTCTGAGTGTCTTTTGTGGGTGTGTCAGTAGCTGTTTGAGTGATTGGGCCAGGACAGAACCTCACCTGCACCTTTATCAAACAAGAGTCCAAGTTTTGCACAAAATATCTACCCAACTGGAGTATTTTCTACTGGTTATTGCTACCTCGTTGGGTAAATGTCTAGTGCGTGTTCTACACTACTTCTGTGCAATGGACCACAAGGAAATGTCTCCAGTGGCCTTGGGTGCATTTCAGCAATGTGATTGTTCCTTGTGTGTCTTTAACCAGAAATATGTGATAACAATCATCCTATATAGAAGACAATGAGTCTACAAAGAGGTAAACCTCCACCAAACAAGGGTCCTCCTTCTTAACTACATGAAGTAAGTGCTGCTTTGTTTGGTGGAAATGTCCTCATATTCCTCAGCATCAAGAAGGCATCACCAAAATCAGCAGAAAACATGATGAGTGGTCTTTTGATAAGCATCCAATCACACTGGCAAAAGGCAAGAAGACCTTTTCCTACTACTAAGGTGAATGGGGAGCGCCCAATGGATGAAGCTTCATGGTTATTTGCTCATGTGCATTAAAGACATTACCATAGACTCTCATCTCACCAGGACAGGACAAGAAAGAGAACCCCTCCTTACTAAAGAGTGGATGGGGCCATGTGCCCCCCCATCTGCAGGCCGATTACCGCCCCTGGGACCCCATATCCCAGGCCCAGCCAGAAATAAATGGGGAGGAGGGCTGCACAGCTCCCTCCATGGCTGATTTTGCCCCCTGGGACTCCATTCCCCAGGAACGGGCCTCTTGCTCTTGGGTGCCAGAGAGCCCACCCAGGACACTCAGTGAACACAGTTGGAGACTGTGGGGAGAGCCTCAATGCACCAGCAGTCCCAGCTGGCTCCCTGCCTTAAGCAGGAGTGGGCATTGCTCCCACACGTAGGGAGCAGCCAAAAAACACCCAGGGCCATTAATGGCTCCAGAAGAGGGGCTGCACAGGTGTTGGTTCCTAGAGCGCGGAGGTCTACTCGGCCCCCCTTTAAATATGTCATTTTAGCCCCAGGGAGGCAGTTGTTCCCGAGGTTTCAAATAGCCCCGGAGAGATGTCCACATGCCCCCCCCCATTCTACAAATCCATTTCCGGGGAGGAGATTGTTCTGTGTGCTCCCTTGAGCCCGTTGAGGGGGGAATGCACCTCTCCACTCCATTATAATTATAAAGCCCCGGAGAGGCAATGGTTCCTGAGTCTCAATAGAGCCTTATGAGGGGGAACCCATGCGCCCCCTATGCTTCAAAAGAAATACTCATGACCCCGGGACCTGGCCCACCCGGGGCTTTATATTATAAACAAGCACTGGAAATCACACAATCATTATTTTCAGCAAATGCACCAATACACCACAATCTTTAGTGAATTTTTTTTTTAAAATGCTTTTTTGTCCTGGCGGGGTCCCATTAGTACCCCAGCACCAAGGCTACAGGGTCAGGGTATTCCTACACTGCCACCTTTTCTTTATTTTTACATTCATTTTTGGGACTTGGCTGAGGCTGCGTCCCAAGATGGCTACCTACATTTCCTGGTTAAAGAGTTGCCAGCTAATCAGATCTCTGCATGAGATCATCATTATTCACAGCCACAGATATACAAATTTAGATTTTCTTTTTATCTCTGAAACTACTGAACAGATGTACACCAAATAACAAAAAGGGTGCTTTCTGGACCAGGAGCTACCATTCTGCTAAATTTGGTGTTACTTCCGTCCAGCAGTTCAGAGTGTAGTCGTGTCTAAAATCTCATGGGAATTATCATGGGAACAAACTTTTTTTGCACCCCCCCCTTTTCTTTGCCCCTGCTTTACGGATCACCCAAAACTTTCCATGCATAATAAGACTCACCAACACACTTTTTTTCTCATTTCATGGAGATTTGTCAACCAACATCAAAGATATAGGCAAGTCAAAAAACTATGTTTCTATGGGAACTATGTCTTAACTATAACTACCTACCGGGGGGTGGCTTGGACGATGAAGATGATGGACGTGTGAGCGAGGAGCTCCACACCAGCCGATCACTTCTCCTGTTGTAACCTGCAACCATCTTTCAGCATCCCCTCCACCGGCCGAGTGCTGGAGGTAGTCAGGAGGGCACTCGGTCCGATTTCTGGGGCTTTCGGAGCTGTGCGCTGAACACCGCAGCGGCAGCCGGAGTTTGGCGGACTAAGGCTGTACGGGCTGACTCCCGGGGTGGCCTCGGTTTCACTTCACATCCCGGTGGGGAGGCCGCGCTAGCCAGTGTGGTCCTTATCCAGACGCTGGTGCCTATGACAGAGTCGGAGACTGGCTGCGAGAGGACGCCACCTGCCTGTGAGCTGCTGGGAGCACAGAGATCGGCGTTGAGGGTCTTCCAGAGCTGCGATATGGAACCCGGAGCGACTGGGGCCTTCACCGGAGGATCACCCCTGCCGAAGTGGTGGCGACGCCCTGCAAGGTACCAGGAGGTCGAGTGACTGAGCAACGCTGTGCGTGAACTGGAGCTTCCGGGAGCAAGACTGCGAGGCCAGGGACCTCAGGGGCAAGGAGCTCAGCGGGAGTATGGGGATGGAGACGGACCCCCGTGAACGTGTGCAGCTGGCATTCTTGCCCCTCCCTGCTCTGGGCTGGTGTTGGTGAGGTCCTCGCTGCCTCCGCTCGAACTCCTGGTTGCAGCCCACTCCTACCATTGCCTCGGATGGTGTCTTTGCTGTGGGATACCGGCACACATGGACACTCTCATTCTGCCGCGCTGAGGGGCAACCTGCGTCTAGCACCCTACCACCGACACTGGGTTACAGCCTCTTCTGTCCGGTGGGTGGCAAGCAGGGCTCCACTTTAACGCATAGTCCGGCAGTTTGATGGAGCGGCAGGGTGTCCTGGGCCCTCACATACACCCCGCCTTTAAGACTCTGTGCTGACCGGATGAATCGGACAACGACGTTGCCTCCTGGTCCGGAATATTCATCAACAGGGAGGGGCAGAGAGGTTGGTGGTCTGGGCAGCCGGAGGGCCGCTGGGACTCAGGCGACGGCTAGACTCCCGAGAGCGGGCACTGAAGCCTGGATCCCCCACGAGGCGGAGGCCTGCGCACCTGATCGGACCCTGTGGTGAGCGGGTGCGAGCCCCTGGGTGCGGCAGAAGACGGGGAGCGCAGATAAAGCTTGCGCTATCACCTACAGCGACACCCACAGCTATCACCCACAGTGACCGTGGTGGGTGGTCCTTTACTGACCGGGGGTTCACCATCATAAGGGTTTTTTCATTGTTGTGTTTATGACCGGGTTTGATCATAGAGAAGCGGGAAGTTTTGTACACCAAGCGGCTGGGGTGGGGACCTTGGTTGCTGGGATGTTTCTTGGTTTGATGCAGTGGGAATAGCTGAGATCCAACAACATTTATGGTTCCTAACATGGAACATTAGAGGGATTATGTCCATGGCGAAGCGCTGTAATATTTACTCATGCTTGCGGCGTAGGGACATCCACATAGCATTCTTGCAGCAAACCCACCTAAACAGCAAGGAAGCTGGGAGACTGAAAAGACGGTGGAGGGGCCAGGTATTTGCGACTACCTGTTCAGCCTTTGCTAGGAGGGTATTGATCAGGGTCAAACTAGGGGTCCCCTTTGCAGTAAAAAGAACATGGGCGGACGATGGAGGCCGATATGTCCTGGTGGCTGGGAGATTGGCAGGTCGCGAAGTTACACTGGGAACTGTCTATGCCCCTAATCAGGATCAGGTTGGCTTTTTGTACCTCTTTTTTGCTATATTGGCGAGTAGTGTACAGGACAATCTAATTCCTTGGGGGAGATTTTAACTGTGTTGCGAATGTTGATCTAGATCGTTCGCACCAGGCTTTGCTGGGGTCCCCTACTCGCCGCAATGCTCTGAGGTTCCGTGCCTGGATGGAGCATTGGGGGCTTGTGGATACATGGCGGCTACAACATGATAGTCATAGGGAATTTTCCTTCTTTTCCTCAGTGCACCAAGTGCACACGCGCCTTGACATGTTTTTATGTTCCCCTGCTTTTAATAATATTATCACACATTCAGAGTACCTGGGCCATACACTGTCAGACCACAGTCCATTACTGATTACGCACCAGCTATTAGGACGGTGTCCCCTAATCCCCACCTGGAGACTTAATACGGTGCTGCTAGACGATGACCCATTTCGGTATTCACTACATACTCTACTTGAAACTTATATCCCTATTAATACTAATACTGCATCCCCAGTGGGAGTGGAATGGGAGGCGTTTAAAGTGGTGGTGTGCAGCCACTGCTTGGACAGGCAACTGGGGTCTATAGGGAGCTCCGGCAGGAGGTACTTCAACTGGAAGGCGACCTACGAAGGTTAGATAATCTTCAAGGCACCGGGGGGACATCCCATCTGGAGCTGTAGGAGGCCCGCAAACATTACGATGTGACCATGGGTCGCCTACGCTGCTACAACTATAACGAGTATCTTGACAGGGTGCAGAGAGAGTAGAGGAAGGCAGGCCATCTCCTGGCTAGATTGATCCAGCCCAAGCTGGGTGGCTCTCCTATTAACCAACTGGCAGTGGAGGATGGTGTGCTACAACTTTATGCGGCCCCGGCATCAGTCCCTTGTTCCGCGATAAGGGAGTTCCTGGATCTGCTACCGCTTAGGGTGCTGGAGGATGAGGATAGGGAGGAGCTGGGAGATCCAATCACCCTGCAGGAAATTCAGGCTGCTATACATGGGCTGGCATTGGGTAAGACGCTGGGACTGGATGGACTCCCAGTCCAGTTTTACCAGCACTTCTTAGAAAATACTTGCACCACAACTGGTTAGGGTGTATGCGGATGTCTACGAGAGTGGGGTGCAGCCTGCCTCCGCTCGGAGTGCTCTAGTCATTCCTCTTCCAAAAACTAAGTCGCCGATGGCTGGGGTCAAGGACTATGGGCCCCATTCCGTGCTTTCCTTAGACTTCAAGAATCTGAGCAAGGTACTAGCCGGCAGATTAGTCCCACATATGCAACGGCTGGTACACCCAGATCAGAATGGGTTTATTCCTACCCGCAAAACCTTCTATAATCTCCCTAGGCTTTACTCTGTTCTGTACCATGCCAATGCCCTGTGCTACCTCCAGGCTGAAGTGCTTTCCATCGACCTGGAAAAAGCTTTTGATACAGTGGAATGGGGGTATCTGTTTGAAGTAATTAGGAGAATGAGGCTGGGAGAGGACTGAATCTGTGGGATACGGTTGTTATATGCAGCGCCCACTGCCAGGGTCTGCACGGGCAGGACGATATCCAGGGAGTATGGTGTGTATCGGGGGACTAGACAAGGGTGCCCGCTCTCCCCCCTCCTTTTCGTCTTGGCGATTGAACCCATAGCCAAAAGGCTTCGCCAGGGGGTGACGGGATTGGACTGGACTCTGCTGGATGGCTACATTATGTCTCCCTCTATGCCAATGACCTTCTGGTGTATCTGAGGGATGCAGTTGTGGGCACTCTGACAGTAATACGGATATTGGATGATTTTGCCAGTCTATCGGGTCTGCGTGTTAATAAAAAGAAGAGGTACCTATTCCCAGTAGCTGGTCCCCTCCCTAGACCGGATGCTCTGACACCCAATATTGTTTGGGCACGGAACACATTTAAGTAGCTGGGCATACAAGTGTTCCATTCGCTTGTGGATTTGAAGGAGGGTAATCTGAGAAAAGCGGTGCGCTCTTTACATGTGTGTGTCCACTTTTGGGGTACCCTGCAGCTGCCAGTGATGTCCCGGGTTTCTCTATCCAAGATGGTCATGCTCCCTTGTTTGCTGTACTTCTTTGTCAACCTTCCGGTCCTTCTACCTAGTGGTTGGTTCCACCCCCTGAACGCCCTGGTCCGAGACTTGGTGAGGGGAGAGAGTCGTATCCGAGTGTCCTTGGCAACGCTACTGCACCCAACTGCTGAAGGGTGGCTAGGAGTGCCGAATTTTGAATATTACATGTTGGCTGGTCAGTTGCAGTGGCTAGCACAATGGATAATAGAGGTTAACGGAGAGGGGACTTTTCTGTCCCTCCCAGAAGCCCATCCCAGATTAGTTACGGCAAAAGTGCTAAAACCAATAACTCCCACACCGTACTGTTCTCTATTGCAACGTACTGCCTTTCAGGCCTGACGGAGATGTGGGAATATAGGAGGGCAACCTACTGAGTATACCCCTGTTTTGCTTTTGGTGGGCCTACCGCACGGAAATCCCTAATCTGTATTTACTGCTGAGCAATTGGCCCCCTGGATGGATGTAGGGCTCGATACTATTGGTGATTGTTTCTTTCACAAGTGCCTAATTTCTTTTGATGGCCTTGTTGACGACTGTGGTCTGCCTTCAAGACAGTTTTTGCATTATGAAGCCCTGGCCCGAACCTTTGCACAGTTGTGGGGGGTAGGTAGACGTGAGCCGGATACCCATCCGGTGATCCATGCCTTGTTCACGCTTAGAAATTCAAGGGACCTAGTGAAATGGTTCTATGTGGCTCTCCAGGAGGCCACAGCGAGTCCATTGACCAGATTACATGCTAAATGGGACGTGATTGGGGGGAAGGGTGTTAACAGATGCGGTATGGCGAAGAGTTTTGCACTACCCCAAGAAGATCTCTCCGAACTCCCGCCTCAAATATCTACAGTTTAATTACACGCATATGGCTCACATGACCCTACATTGACTTAACGTGGCATATGGAGGTGAGGTTCGTTCTTGCCCCAGATGTTGCATCCGGATGCTGAATTTGGCCATATGATTTGGGAATGTGGAGTCTTGCAGCCTTTCTGGCAGATGTACTGGGCAGGGATCTACCCCTCACAATCCAGACGTGTATCTTAGGTCTTTTTCCTAGACCACCGAAGCTTAAGAAAGGGAACAGACTTATAGAATTGGCACTGGGGCTAGCAAAACGTTGTATTGCGCTGGGTTTGAAATCTACAGGGGGACCACAATTTGCATATTGGCATAGAGATGTTGTGGAGTGGGGTGGAGCGGATGGCAGAGCACTCGCCTGGGAGGAAACTAAGGGCATGAGGAGACTTCCCATGGCAGGCTAGTGGAGGGAGGTGCTGGCAACCTGGGAGAACCCAGAGGGACGGGAGGCTGGGTTGATAGATACCGGTCCCGAGTCGGATATGAGCGCGCGCCCAGGGGTGCCCGAGTTTGAATCTCCTGTTGCCATCTCAGTTGGCTTGGTGCCCAGACAGTGCAACGAGTCTAAAGGTTGTGCGGCAGAAGCATTTGCTGACTTATTGTGAATCTGGGGGCAGTAACCTTAGTTGCAGCTATAGGACCCTTCCTTGAGTGTTAACCTGCTGGTCCCCTGCTGTAACTACTTCATATATTGTGTCCTCACCACTAGCTGCACTGGAAATATTTGCTATGATTCCTCCTCTCCTTAAAGTCTTTCATTTGTTTGGTTCCTTTTTTTTCTTTGCCTCAGTTGGGTATCCTTAACTGACTGATGTTGATTTTTGCGTTGTTTGGGCATTTTGAATAATTGGTGATTGATCCCAAACTGACCATTATATGGCACTAGGTGCTCTGGATCATGCACTGAGAAGGTAGACGTTGCTATAATTTGTGGTTCTCCTGATATTTACTTTTAGGAATGTCTTGCCTTTGCATATTTTTATGAAAACATGTATTCTGAAAAATTGAAAATGCCAATAAAGAAATATTTTTTTTTAAACCTATAACTACCTACTGGCAACCACCAGTAGGTAATATACATACGCATTCTAATACAAAGTCATATATATATGGAATAAGGTATCCCCTGCCTTACAATATAAGGCTATTTCAAGTCCCAGAGGAGGTCCATATCGAATAACGAGGCTCATTATATACCTACGCAGTGACAATTAGAAAGTTGATATTTATGGCAACGTGTTTATGTTTAGCACTCCTTGGGCAGTTATAGACAAGTTGGCAACTTTCTGCATATTTGTACAGCACCTTTTAAAAAACAAAAACTGGCTCTTATTAAACGTGATTCTTATTTTTTTGTTTAACAAATATCTAACAGCTTTTTTGATGAATTTCGTTTTGCACTAGGGTGTCTATGTTTATTCTTCATATTTAGAAACATTCTCTTTATTTCATAAGAAAGAGCTGCACACCAAGGATTTAAGGGGTTTGTGTGAAAGCTGATATTGTGACCATGTATTTTACTTAATAAATTACCCCCTGCTGTACTTGATAATGATATTGCAAGCCACCTAGGAATTACATATCTGTATAACGTAATTTTGCCCTAAGACTCATTACTCTATATGGAACTCCTCTGGGACGTGCAATAACCTTAAATTGTAAAGCAGGGGATATCCAATCCCATATGTATTACTTTTATTACCTCTTTAAGGAAAGCAATGTGCGTACAGCTGGGCCTTCGTAATATCTTATTTGCTGGGTAAGTAACTAAAAGTAGTGAACCATTAAAAGTACACTGAATTCATCTTGTCAATCCCATTTCAATATATGCATGATCTAAAAAAGTTGCACATAACAGAGCTTGCCATTTTCTCTTAATTTACATTAGATTGAACATTAATTAGAATTCCACCTAGTTGCAATGAATGATTACATCATTTTGCACAGTCATCAATTAATAATGACTCAACTTGCAAACGAAAAACATATTATCGAAGAAAACAAGAGATTGATAAGCTATTCCTCCTTCCTTTTAAGCATTTTGTAAACTATTTGATTTTATTTGAACGAGATTTATAATACGCAATAATTGCACAAGGGCATCAAGGCGCTATAGTCGCAGAGGTGAGGAACTGCCCCTTGAAGTAAAACCAACAGACACGATAAGTAATCCTATAGCATGAAAAGCCAAGTCTTTAAGGCATTTCTAAAGTGGAATGAGATCTAATCCTGGTAAGAAATATTAGTGGCGAGTTCCAAAGTCTTGCAACGAAGAAGGTTCTGCCTCCCCATGTCTTCTCTTGAAATCTGGGCACTGTCACCAAGTTAAAGTGGTCAGAGCAGATAGTTCTCCCGGGGATGTAGCTATGAAAAATATCCTTGATTCCTGATGGGCAGGTCTGAAAGAGGCCCTTGTGCACTAAGCAGATGGCCTTAAATATAATGTGTTTACTTATAGGAAGCCAATGAAGGTCATGCAATCCCTGGGACGCAGGCTCCTGTTTTGGAATGTCCAGGATGTGACTGGCCAGTGCTTTCTGGACTTGGGGTAATTTGGCTTGAGTGCTCTTGTTGATCTCCAGATATGTCATTATAGTAGTCGATTTTAAACATGAGTAGGATAAAGGGAAAAAAATCTTCAATATTTTAACCCCTTCCATGCTGATGACGAACCCCAGCCGTCATGCACTACGGTGCTCGTGTGCTGATAACGGCTGGGGTTCGTCACGGCCCGCCCCTGTTCGTGTTGTTTACAGCACACCAGGGGAATCGCGGCCGCATGGAAGGGGTTAATCAGCCAGAAACATGTTGACACAACACACTTGGCCTGAAGATCTAACGAGGGCTTACAGTCCAGCATCGCCCTTAGGTTCTTAGCCCTCTCTGTATAGTCTCCAGAGTGTCAGGCCACCAATTATTATTCCAGACGGAGGTATGTGCTGCAAAGAGCAGTACCTCCGACCACACCCCATTGCGTTTCGGGTAGTTCCTCCCCATCTACTCAGCGACTGTTATCATACAATGATTGAAATTGGTTGCAATATCTACTATGTCTTTTGAAATTTACACAATGAGCTGTATGTCATCTGCTTAAGACACCACCTGTAGCTCAAATGAATGAATAATCTTTCCAAGGGGGGTCACGTACAGGTTAAAACGCATAGGGCTTAAAGATGAGCCCTGCTGCACTCCACATGGCAGGGGAAAAGGGTCTAATAGATAATGGTTCACTGCAAACCTGTGGGATAAATGGAAAGAGGACAGTACTTACAGCGCTCTGCCAAAGAAAATGAGTTCCTGGAGACGACTGATCAGCAGCGATGGGGAGATGGTGTCAAAGGCTGCGGACAGATCCAACAGGATCAATGCTGATCCTCGTCCTGCATCCATAAACCGCCTAACCCTATCTGTAGCCACCACCAAAATAACTTTGGTACCGTGATATTCCTGGAATCCATACGGTGATACATCCAACCAGTTCTGCTCTTCCCCATAGGCCATCAAGTGGTTTTTAAGATGTTTTTACCAAGATCTTTGCAGTAAATTGGAGGTGGGCGATGGGTCAGACGTTTTTACAGTTGTTGTGGTCAAGGTTAGGTTTCTTGAGGCTTCACTAATGTCTCCTTCCGCAGTCAAGGGTAGCCCGCAGAAGTGATGGCTTTGTTCATTATGGATGAGAGAGGCTGCATTATCACCTTCACCATCATATGAAGAAATTTAGAAGCACAGATTTCTGGAGCAGGCCCGAATTAGTAATAGGTAGGTGCTTCTCCCCCAGTTCTGGTGTGGGGGATAAGCTGTGAGCCTATTAGGGGTTATTTTCAAAGATTCAGAGAGAATAGGAGGCTCTGGCTGTCCCTCACTTCTTAAGGGCACTGTAATGTAATGATACATGCCACGCCGCGTGTTACATCTCGCGGCGTGGACTTGGTTCGTGTTGACTCCATGACGTGGGTTTTGGCTCGTGTTGAATTCTCAAGCCAGAACCCGCGTTTAGAGTTAACGGCCCGCGCATACCTTTGTTGTGTTTTGAAAGTGTGTACTCCCGTGCATGGTCGGCTGAGTCATTCGGTTAGCCATTGTAACCGCCGGCTTCCCGATGACCAGACGCTCATGTACGGGTGGAGTTAATCTTCGTGAATTAAACTTCACTTACCAGTTCCTCGTCTGCTTTCTGTTTATTCACCACAGGCACTGAATCGTCCACAGCTGTTATTCACGATTTGAGCTCCTTATAGAAGTTAGCAATCTTAGATTGGAAGAAATACATGAGCTACCTGCATTGCTCTTTTGAGCCTAATGTGACAGCAGGCATCAGAGGGGTAGATAACTGCATAACAGTTTTAAAAAGAGCTGTAGGGAAATGTGTGGCCTCAATTACTAGTATAGTATTTAGCATTTTCCTCTGTAAGCGCCCTCTTATAGTCTCTGTTCATAGACTTCTAAGCATTGTTTTCTTGCTCCTCATAATTCCTTCTTCAGACACGTTCCTGGTAATGGCAGGCTTACCTCAGCAACCTCAGTCTGTCTCAGAACCAGGGAGCTTTCCTCTTCAGCTCTGCTTCCCAGATGAAGGCTACCTTATATGCTGCTTCCCCTGGTCAGGCTGAGAAATCCACTGCCTCTCTGTCCACATCCTTCAGAACAGCCAAGGGCATGCTATCCAACACATTAATGAGGGATTTGGCTGACATCCCCTTCCAGTCCTTCCTCCGAATCCTGGAGTGGACCGTAGTGTCCCTCATAAGGGGGGAAGGCAGTTTAAGGAGACTGCTGGAGAGTCAGACCTGCTAAGGGGGAGCACAGATTGAAAAGCCAACCTGGGATCATTGGAAATGAAGCCATAAAGGGTAAGTCTAGCCACGTGAGTGGGGCCCGAGACCAGCTGTAGCAGCTGGTCACACAGGCCAGGATCTCTTTAAGAGAGATGGTTTCTCGATTCGTTCTATCCTCAAGATGGAAGTTAAAGTCTCCCAGAATGGATAAGTATCAATTTCCCAAGTGAGGCTCTATTTGATTCGCCATTTCTGATTGTAAAAGCGTCCTGGGACCAGGGGGGGTCTATAAATTAGCATACCCGAGAAGGAGATGGAGGGAGAAATTTTGATCTTAAAATAGAGCGATTCACAGGTGCTGCTACAGCTGCTGGTCACCAGGTGGTATTGTGACTTATAAATCACTGCCAACCCTCCTCCTGGCCTGACTGCACTATCAAGTCTGAGGATTAGGAGGGGGGATAGCAACCACTAAGTCCGGGACCAAAGCTTCTTTGGCCCAGCCTTCTGTGATGAGAACACAGTCAGGTTTGTGTGCCGACAAAAAGTCTCCTAGTTCTACTTTGTGTTTTACCATGGACCTCGCATTAATTAGAGACTTTTTAAGGGTGGGTTCCAACCTCTTTGAATTTTCAGATACCAAGGCAGTTTTTATAGCCCTATGGCAGTTGTCCTGTGCGGAAGGGATAGCTCAAAACCACAGGTAGTACACAAGCTGTGCCTGTAGTCATTTATATCGTCAAAGCATAATGCTGTAACATGCTTAGACTCATCCTCTCAACATAGATTCAAGAGCTTATCTCATAGGTGGAGGCTTACCTAGGCTGGCTGGACCAGGGGTTCGAAGGAAGTGAGCGGACATTGACGCGTGCAGATGGTCTTGCCTTTGATGTTCCTTTGGGACGCTGGCGGCTCGTCCGCGCTCTCATTGTCTTTAAGCAGTGTCTCCTATTCGACCAACTACAGCGCTAATGGTCCACAATGGCCCCCTCCCGTTCAACCAGGAGGTGGGCATACTGGCTTAAAGACGCCACCATGACATTATCTTTAAATATCTACTCCAGTTTTCTAGAAAAAGTTGCTTTTTCTAGAGTAGTAATTGTATGTCCTATTCTCATAACTATTGTTTATGTTTTTGTACTGTCTCCTATGTAATTTTTTTCTGTTTATATCAGAGTGAGTGTCACATATAAAAAAGGATAGCGCATATGTATTTATTTTTTCGCATATGTACACAGTGCTATATTGCTACAGTTTAATAAGCAGCCTGAGGCACACACTCTATTAAATAAACAAATACATCATAAATAAATCAATAAATAAATACATTCAAATTATTAGTAAATCAACATGGAGAGGAGAAACACACTTCTGTAGAAAACAAGTGAGTAAACCAAGAGTTCACGTTCAATGTAACCATTTTACAAATTCATAGTGATTTCAAAGAGACATTGCAATAGTAAAGTGCAGCAGTTCCTTTAAATTACCATAATCCAGGAAGGTAACTACTCTTTCAAATAAATAACCATTTGTCTTGGTTTAGCGTAAGACCTCATCTCATTAATAATTCATATTCAAATAATACATAATGTATACATTTGTCTCCCTTAAGGAATATTCACGCAGTCTATTGTCTTCCGGGTGCTGCACTTCTAAGAACACTGAACAGCCTTACCGAGAAAAGGCAATCTCGTGAATAGTGTGTTTACAGTAGGAAAACACACAGATACAAGTGGACTCTTTAAAGGAAATAGAACTGTTAAGTCAAGCATCATTGGTTGAAGTAGACATGGTGCTATGAAATTCTGAGGAGCTACTTGTCCGCATATGGAATTTAAATGAGAGAAGCTCTTCCTCTAGTGAACAACAACTTTCATTATTTTCTCATTTACAATGCTGTCACATTTTACATAGATTGCATTACGGCACGCGGGCTTTTGCATGAGAATCTAATACATATTTTATAGTCTCTGGCATGCTTGTTTTTTGCAATTTCATGATAGTATATGAAAAATAAGCCATGGTATAAATATATAAAAATGGAAAACATTTCTGCCCGCCTTCATAGTCCAAGTTCTGAAGTTAATAACATACACAAAAGCAAATACACACGTGAACCACAAGAAATGAATTTATTTTATCATAAGCAGCTAAATGTAAGCACATTTGTTATCAAACTTCAGAATAAAACGTTTCACTCTACCTTTCTAGGAAGAGGTACAGTCTCTTTCTCTCTTTCTCTCTCTCTCTCTCTCTCTCTCTCTCTCTCTCTCTCTCTCTCTCTATCCCTCTCTCTCTCTCTCTCCCTCACTCACACACATACACCCTCAGATATGCAGGTACTCCCCACTCACTCCTTTCATATATTTGTATTTGAAATCATAGTAGGCAGCCTACTGCAGTGGCGTAGCCAGTGAGTCATTGGCACTACTCCAAAGAAGGAAATGCCTGCCCCCGCCCCCCTGCCGGTTGAATTTCAAATATAGTAATAATCAAGTGTCAATGGGCACCTCAGGCCACTGCGCCCCGGTGCCACAGCACCTGTCGCACCAATGGAAATACGCCCCTGGCCTTCTCCTGTCATTCTTTTCATACAGTCTTGCTAAATAGGTATTTTTCGTCATTCATCTTCTCACCGTACATATATTGCTAATTCCACATTTACCAATAAATCAAAAGAAATGTAATGAATAATATTTATGGCAACTTAAGGCTTAATCATATTCATTCTTAAACAACATTTGTCATTTTTATGTTATTATAATTAACTCATTATTTACTGTGTTTTCGAAGTACACGGCCTTAGCTTTACGCGTGACACAAAGTGGATTGTTATAAAGTATGTTTCAGACATACATGCGCGAACCCGCTAACTTGTGCGCGCGTGCACCCTCGACAGACGGGCACACACACACCTCAGAGCACGCACGTGGGTGACAGCACCAGGGCGGAAACTGTACAAGAGTTGTGTAATTCTCTCGTTCCAAAAACAATCACAATGAAAAGTAATCCCTTTTCCAATGTTGGCACATGTACTCTTTACTACCCTCCCCCACCGCAAATTCTGTTATGCATTTTTCCAGAGGCTCAAACAGAAGCAAAAACCACATGCCGCCCTCTAAACCCGTTTTCTGCTGAAGATGTATTTTATCCAGTATTCTTCAAAGCCATTTCTCCCCTGCTAGTATTTAAAAAGCCTAATGCATCAAGTGGAAAGTTATTGACAGCCAGGAAATAAGAGCTCTTTACAATGGAGGCGTTTTTAACAGGGACTGGTAATCTCGTGAGTGCAGGGATTCTGTTAACATAGACAGATTTGAGCTATTGATTTTGTCATAAGATATTATACTTATTAGAATGCATTAAGATTTAAATTAAGAGTCGGCCATTTCATTGCTACACGAGGGTCTGAAGCCGAATTATTTCTGAAGAGGCAAGAATACACCGGCAATTGGAACCATCCAAGGAAGATGAAAATATACTTACACCTAAGCGTCTGCTCCTTATCTTCACATATCCTTGCCTGACGACGTCATTAAAATTAGAAGCCATTCTTTAAAGGCATATGGAGAACGTAATTCGCAATCGTAAAAGTTCAGGTAATCCGTGGTTTCCGATATCATTTGCAAATTGGCGTCAGCGCCGTCCTTTCGACCACGCGAAGAGCAGCATGTCTCCTTTGTTGTTTTTTAATCCACTTGTCGCGAGAGAAAAGGGAGCTGCGGGGGAAAAACGCAGAAAATGAAAGCGCAAGAAGTAATGAGCCTGAAGCCGCATCAGCTGAGAGGACTGTCTGACTACATAGTGGAATGCACCACTCCGCTGAAGAGGGTTGTAATGCTGCAGGGAGAAGCCTTTCTGTTCGGCACCGATGGTTCACCCTGAAAAGCAGATGCACATGCATTCACCCAAGCTGCCTAACCATTCCAGGAAGCAGTAGGTCTGTAGATTCAAACACGAAAAAGATCACCAAGCTGTGGGCGTGGTGTGTCTGTCTATCTGTCTATCTATTTATATTTAATTGGTTGGAATAAGACACAAGCTAAAGTAAAAAACCCAAAGGCCACGCAATATACCAGTTATACAGCCAGATTCATCATTGTAAAATCGGCTCGCAAAGGGCCAGATCCTGAGAATCTGGCCCTTTGCGAGCGCAATTTTTGCATTTGGGATTCATCACCCCAAATGCAAAAATCGCAAATTGCGAAATCGCTAAATGGCGAGGAATTGCATTTAAGGAATCTCTATTTGAGATTCCTTAAATGCAATTCATGAACCATTTTTGAATTGCAAAATCGCTATTTTTGGCCGCTATTTACCGCGAAGTCTGACTTCGTGGTAAATAGCGAAAACTTAGAAAAATGCACTTTAGTGCATTTTTCTAAGTTGTATGTTACACATGTGTGTGCGCAACATCAGTCTACATTTACATTTCAGGGGTGCTACAGGGTGTCCTTTGGACACCCCTGGCACCCTTGAAATCGCATCCTTATTTGCGATTAGCAAATTGCTAATGGCAAATAAGGAAGCTGTAGAAATCGCAAATAACATTGCGATTTCTACATGAATCCCGTTTTGCGAGTCATTAATAGCGATTCCTTAATAATCGCTATTAAGGACTCGCAAATCGGGACATTGATGAATCTGGCTGATAGTTTAATAAACGAACTATACCTTATGCCCCCATCATCCACTGCTTAAAAACGCCATGTATTATAGCACTCATGACATGTTACATGACATAATTGACTTCACCCGTGATTATATTTAAATAACATAATTGTTGAGATTGCTAATGAGATCAACCAATGATTCTGACCCTTTGCTTCCCTTTTTTCAGAGAGCGAGAAGTGGAGGACACTCCTTTACCTACAACGTGGCCAAACTGGGGAAAACCCTCCCTCATACAATATGGCTCATTGACATCGAGTAGATTTTCCGTAAACGCCTAAAATACTTGTTGTTTGATAACTAACCCCTGTAGAGCATGTGGGGCAGTCTATGTTGCATTGCTAGTGCTGGGATGCCCTAGGGTAGTCATGTTTTCTACAAATGTGCAAAGAAGAGAATAGAATAGAATCTCCTCCTCACTTATAGACCCGCCTACCGGATTCCCCTCCCCTTCAGGTAAGTGGTGCAGTGTGGCCCTCTCCAAATAAACCTTGATGTTCCTGTCAGGAAACCCTCCAGAGTTCCCATATAACTTGCTATAATAGTCCACAAAGACAGCATTTTCTCTTGTTGTGCACCTACCAATTGACCTAACAAATGCTGCACGTGCGCAATCATGGTCTACCTACTCCTAGACTGAACAAGCTATAGTAAGCAGTCTTTCTGTCTTCCTTTCTTCACTGTGTATTGTAGCCACATAGCCACTATAATTATGGCAATGCAATGTTTCAATAGGTTGAGCACACCTAGCCACCAATACCTCCTTCTCTCAAGGTCCAACACCACCTCCTTTGCAAACTCATGTGTTGATCTATCCAAGTAGCTGCACCTCCAGTGATCTATTAATATGGACTGTCTAGCCAATACAAAGGACTCTAATCACAATATTAAATGCCCCTCACTCAGCCAGTGCTCCAGGCACTGTTCCGTGATTTAGTTCAAAGTAAGCAGAAACAGCTTCCCAATTCTTCCCTAAATGGTCTGTCCACCACTGTTCCCACCTACCTCTGCCAGGAAGGGATAGGCTGAAACCACCTCCTGAGGTGAAATTCCAGCAAATTGGGGTCCCCCCAGATATTCTGTGCCTATAATTTATTGACAGACATCTTTAGTACACAACATTCTAAGTAAGTAGTTCCTCTCTCTGTTATGATGTAACCTTCATTACACTTGCTAAAGCCCAGTCAGCCATCCACTGAAAAAAACCACTGTGCCACCCTAGAGGGCTGTGAGTTAGGCAGAGGTGGGGTAGACAGCCAAAGTTAAATTCTATAACACAATTAAAATCCCATTCCAGTATCACAGACCTCTCCCCTCTCGGATGAGCTGCAGTGAGAGGGAATTAAGGCACATCAGTTGGTCTCCATTGTAGGCATACACAATCATCAGTAATATATCAATGCTATGAATTGTTCTTTCACCAATACGTACCAAATCTATCTATTTGGACATGTGAATATTTAAATGGTATTCCAGTTCGCTCCCAAACTCAGGGTTCGGCCAACAAATAAGGAGTATTCACTAGTGTCTGCTTGCTCTCTCCATGTGCGTAGCAAGCAGGCAGCCACAAACTTGGTGAGATGTGTCTCCTACAGTAGCCCCAACCTAACTTATCATCTTTTCAAATATGCATTGATCTCATACCACTAGCTGCTGTCACCATCCCATGTTGGGAATGTACAGTTGTCATTATAGTGTGGCATCAATGATTTCTGCATCTATTGGTCTACCCCAATACATTGGGCGGTTCACTTCCACACTGAAAACCCCGCCCAGCATCTATCTGAAAATCCCTCAGCGTTAATCTCACAGCTGCTATGAAATGAAGCCAAATTACTTGCACACACCACAATAACTATGAACATTTCCCAACACCCCAACCCCGGAACAAAGCAGCAATGACTCGTCCCCTAGACTAAAGTACTCCTTCAGTCTCTAAACCGAGTAGGAAGTGAATGGGAGGGGGCAAGCCTGTTCCATTACTTTGGTATTTCCTACGATCCCCATATAATAAACCTTTGTATAACATCTTAAAATTATCTGGCATTGGTGCCTCACATACTCTTCTTAGAACAACCACATATTGATAATTATATGAACCACCAACTGGGCTTCTTTTTCAGAGCAAGGACATGTTCCACCCCAGCTCCGGCTCATAAGTCATCTGTAGGTCTAGGTTTTATATGTGGACTCTCAGATTGTCCATCTGACAGCGCCTCAGGTTTTGGAGTCAGAAACAGATGGCCCAGACTCACCACTGACCTCTGTGTCCGAATTTATGGCCTGATATATCAAGGTTTTGCATCACCCTTGGGGACGCAAAACCTAAGTGAGATCTATCAAGCCATGCGATGTGACTGTGCATGTCCCTGCATGGCTTAATAAAAATAAAACAACGCAAGGCAGCACAGACCACTGCCTTGTAATTACTCTGCAGCCGGGAGGTGTTCCATGGGTGGAGAGTGGGTATTCCCATGCATCCATGCATGTATTTTGGAGCATTCCCAGATTTACCATTAGTGGCAGACCTAGAAATGCATCAAAAAGCTATGGATTCTGAGGTGAGACATATTGAGAACTATATTTTTTCTCTCCTCATTTGTTCCTCGTTCCACGTATGCTGCAGAATGCAGCAGACATTAACAGAGGAAAATTCCTCTGAGGATGTTTTTTTTTGCTAGAAGGTGTTTCTTTCAGGCACGAAAATGACCCTACCTAGGCTGGCATCTTTGCACCAAGACACTAGGGTGCCTGTGTTGGTGCTAGGCAGCCTAATGTGTGCCAGAGCTAGGAAAGGACACGAACATGCTGTTTAACCCCTTAAGTGCTGCCTCGGTGCATTGGCCGACGGCAGCACTACCTCCCCAGTGCTGCGCACGACCATTGAACGTCCATTCAGCACTAGTTCTAATGGACAGCGCAGCACTGGGGAGGAATGTTTAATAGCAGCTATGATAAATACAGAATATTCCTGCCCTTTCTTTTTCATGTAGCGTAGCACAGAAAGATGGCTTGCTGTGTTGCACTTCAAAAAAGAAAGATGCTCTTGCCCTTTAAAGTCTGTCCAAGAGTCGTTGCTGCATTCATTGCATTCGATTTTTTTGGCTTGAGATCTGGATACACTCCAAAAGACTCTGGGAAACTTATGTTTTGTTTTCTTCTTCTTCAAAGATGTTTCTTTCTCTTTTTCTTTGAGGGTTGTTGTTTGGTTCAGGCAGCCTTTTTTCCTGTATTTATGCGCTTGCAACCAGTTTCATCTTCAGATGGTCCCATGGAAAACAGGGATTTACCATCTATCGTCACTCTTAACTTAACAGGAAATCTGAGGCTATATCGAAGTCCGACCCCTCTCAGGGCTTTCTTAACTTCAGTAAAGTACCTCTTTCGCACTGGCCCACTGCTGGATAAAACAGAAACAAAGACGCTAAACCAGTTCTCAAATTTGCACAGTCCAGACATGCTTGACTTCTGCAATATTGTATCCAGGTTTTGATAATGGAGTTGACAGTCCACTAATGGCCTGTAGGTCCCTCCCGGGGGAGGGTGGCGTGCATGAACCCTTTACACCCTTTCCAGGGTCGAAACATTTGAGAGTCCTTGAGGAGCTACTTCTGTTGAGAGCCAATGTTCCAAAGTCAATACATGTTCATTTCTTCGGTTCCTTCCAGGAGGCCCACCACTCTCACATTATTGCACCAGTTCCTTTCCCCCACAAGTTTTGCTCTGTATTCTAGGAAGTAGACTCATTTCATGAGATCAGATACCTGCTAAAAATAACTCTAGTGTTAGAGTGAAGTTCAATCAGAGTGTCTTCCATGTGCTGCAATCTGTCAGATATTTTGAGCTGATCCCCTACTAATATGCCAACATCAGCTGCCACATCATCCATATTATAAGTGTGATCTAGCTGAGATCACTGCCAGAGTTCCGTCCCATTTACTTTGCAATCCAGAATATGTGGGCAGTGCTTTGCCGCTGTGAGAGTCTGATCACTCTTCCAGAAGTTCTCCCTTGTGCAGGAGTGTTCCACCTTGAGCTCCAAAGTCTTTAATTGTCTTTGATTTCTCCATATCAGGTTTGGTGATTACCAGGATATAACTCATCCCAGAGTCCCAGTTTGTAGTTTTTTGGTGAGACAATTAAACTATTGATGTTTGCTACATTATCTACTACTTGATAAAAACTGAAAGGAGTTAAAAGAGGAGCTTAGGAAAGAATATCTTTAGCAAAGCCTCGGCAACAAAGCTGCATAGGTGCATCCTATTATGAATCTGGCTCATATGAGGAACTTGATTGACTATCCTGATCTAAATTGTACATAACATCTCAGAGTGTTCTTTAGGTAAGTCTTCATTTATGCAGCATGGTCATGATGTATAGTGATGTGACCATTCTCATATATGAAATATTTGGGCATGAACATGGTATAGACATACATGCAGAACATTAAATATAGGAACCCTAAATATAGGAAGCAAGGTCATAATTTTGAGTTTGGCAGACAGGGTACTTTGCCGCAAAGACAATGAAGTAAACTTTCAGTCTGCACCACCTTACTTTGAGATGGGCCTAAGCTTTCTGTCAATGGTGCCTCCATTGGATCCATTTTTTTATTTTATTTTTTTTTCAAATAATTTTTATTTAATTTTACCAAGAGTCAGAATAATAAATTAAATTATTTACACATACAAAATAGCTCCAGTCAGAATTAAAAAGTGAGAAAGATAATATACAAGGAAGGTAAAAGTTAATTGATACATTAGTCCAATATACTTAAAATCAACTTATAAGTTGCTAAGACCAATGCCAGTGAGACCATATCTTTCCCATTGTTTTGATTGATCGAGGTCCCCGAGCTTTAGCAATAGCAGTTTCACATTCATAAATTTGGAAGAGAATAGTCCAAAATTCAGACACCTTAAAAGGTGTGGGGTCGATCCATGCCCTAGCAACAGAGAGGAGAGCACTAACAATTACAATCATAATTAATGCTCTCAAACTGGGACCCAATCCATCTTTGTCCTCAGCATGATTTCCCTGTCACTCAGATTAGTTTGAATCCCAGTATGCACTGTGATCAACTCAGATGAGCTATCCCAATAGTCTTTAATCTTAGGGCATTTGATAAACACATGTACTACATCTGCTGGATATAGCTTACATTTAGGACAATATGAGCGTTCTGTGGTCTTGATCATGCTCCATTTCGAAATACGCTTCAGCGTTTAATATAACATACAAATTGTTTTAAAATTATGTACTTTTAGATTAGTCAAGCTAGATAACTGATCTAAAATGGTTAATGAATCCTTTATCTCTTCCATCGTGACTATAGTCATCGAAATTTTAAATCGAGTTCGGGGCTATCATCAGGGACACCGAAAATATACTTCTGGTAGGTTATACTTATACTGATCATCTTTGCTTCCTGTTCTGTACAATAAAAAGTAAGAAGGTCAGTCGTTGCTCTATCACTCCTAAACTTAAGATCATTAAGGATATAGTCCCTTAACTGTAGATATTTTAAAGAGTATTGCTGCTGGAGCCCAAATGCAGCCTGCAAAGTAGCGAATGTCCGAACCCCTGACTATCAAACAACTGTCCTAAGTTAGCTATACCCACCTGGACCCTGAGTTGCCAAATCCTGTCATGAAACATATTGGGAAAGAGAGGATTGCCCCAAAGCAGGATCAACGAGTGGACCATTGGTAATGAGAATCATATACCAATTTCCCATTGCCCCAGATTCAGATTATATCCCTTATTACTTTAAACCTCTCCCATTTAAAATAATTGGGGTCCATCAGTTAATACATAAATAATCGGGACTCAATTCCTAATTCTAATTGATACTCATATTCAATTGGTCCAGCCTTGTATCCCACCAATAGACTTTGAATGCGACCAGTAAATAATGCCCAGAAAAATAGCTTAAAATCCTGTAGCCTAAATCCACCCTGTGTATTGGGTAACTTAATCAAGTGAATAGCACGCCTTGGTCCCTTATATCTCCATATAAAACTACTGATTGACCCGTCCAATCATTTGAAAAACGAGCCTGTGTAGTGGTATTGAACGAAACAGGAACTTTGATAATATACTCATTTTCACAATGTTACAGCTACCCAAGATACTCAGCGGGAGTTTATGCCATTGACAAAACTGCAGTATGACGCTTTTCAAAAGAGTTCCATAGTTTAAAGGAACAATCCTCTCAATACGACTGCACAGAAGTATGCTGAGGTATGTGGCAACATCTCCTATTCCTGTCAAAGAGACTTGCGGTCTAAAACCTAAAATAATCTGAATCTTAGATAGGTTCAATTTATAGACAGAGAAGAGGCCGAACTGTTCATCTTCCGTGGCTATTATATCGACCACGTCCATGGGTTGCTAGAAAAGACTGCAACATCGTCAGCATAGGCCATCATTTTCAGATTGATGCCATTCAGTAGGACAGGTTGTAAGCCCTTGTTCTGATTCAAGTGTCTTATATAGGGCTCAATATGTAGGGCAAACAACATAGGGGAGAGTGGACAGCCCTGCTATGTGCCCCGACTAATCGGAAAAGACAAAGACGAATGGCCGGCAACCATTACCTTTGCTACTGGATTCTTATAGAGCCTCTGGACCAGAGTGACAAATTGTCTACCTATCCCACATGCATCCATGATCAACCAGAGTGATTTCCAGGTAACATGGTCAAAGGCCTTCTCCGCGTCCAACATAATCATACCAATATTATCCTTAGTTTTACCGGCCACATGGAATGCTGCAATCGCAGTATTGATATGAACCATAGTGTCCCTGCCGGGGATAATCCCATGCTGTTGTTCTGAAATCACATTTTGCATGAATGGAGCGAGACGCAGAGGTAGAATCTTAGAGAAGACCTTTACCTACACTTTAATAAGGGCGATAGGACAATAAGAGCTCTGTTCTTCAGAAGGTTTGTCTTTTTTGAGAAAAATGGTAATATTAGTACTTCCTCATGATAATGGAGCTCTTCTCCATTGCTTATGGCAGTAGCCAAATCCAAGAACTCTGGTGGCAAGATACCCACAAATATTTTATAAAACTCTAATGGAATAGAATCTTCCCCAGCTGCTTTCCATGTGGATAGTAAATTTATGGCTGTCACAACCTCATCCAGGGTAATCTCCCTGTCAAGTGCCTGTTGCTGTTGAGAATGTAGTCGGGGCATACCATATTCCTGCAAGTACTTATCTACAGCTTGAAGATCGATATTATCAAGTTCCTGATATAATTTTTGATAAGATATGGCAAATTGCTCCATGATTGATTGAGAATTCATATACACTGCACCACTTTCCCCTGTAATCTGATGGGTAGTATTATTGTATTTTTTTTCAGAGATCTGATACGCCAACAATCGCCCCACCTTTTCCTCATACTCATATTGAAAGGCCATATTTTTCTGAAAGATGGCAGCCACCCTCTCATTCAGCCCCCTACTAAGCGTCTGGCTTTTCTCAATTATTTTAAAATTAGTGGCTGCTCCTGTGTGTCTTTTAAAAGGATTGCCTATGCCTGATCTTTTTCCAGATTCAAAGTCTCCTGCCGAATTTGAGATTCCGCTAATAGTTCACTTTTATTCTGAGCCAGAATGAACCAAAGCGTCATTTCCCATATGTATGCTTTCATACAGTCTCAAACTATTGAAGTCGATGCAGTGTTTTTATTCTTTAAATATATTCTAAAAGTTAATGTTTCATATAAATCCGATACGCTATGCAAGCCAAGAGTTTCTGACGAAATTTAAATGGTCGTAAGCCGTCCCTTCCCTCCCCTGAAATGGACTGCATAATAAATATGATGGGATTATGATCTAAGGTGACCTCAGGACAGATCTGGATAGATGCCCCTTCCAGGAGTTGCCCTTGGGCCAATATCAGATCGCTACGGGAATATTGTCTATGAGGTGCTGAGAAATATGTATAACCGGGTACCCGGATGTTCAGGGCCTCCACACATCTACAAGACCGTGAAGTCTAATTAATTCCATGATAGATACACATGTGTTAGGCATGCGGACACTAGCTTGTCAATTGGTAGTGTCTATCCTGTAATCCATCACACAATTAAAATCCCCCATGGAGTTCTGGACTTTTTTTGGTTCCGTCCAGAGGTGTCAGGGTACAACACCCAAAGACCCCGGAGTCCCACCTGCCTTGGTGCACAAATGAACAGAAACACGGGCTTCTCGATGGTGGCGTCAAAGACCAAAGGTTTATTACTGCAGGGACACAGAAGTCACAGAATCTACACACGGGCAGAATCTAGGAGACTGTTCGATTTGTACAAAGTGGGTTGCTCCTTATATACTAAA
Source organism: Lissotriton vulgaris (assembly GCF_964263255.1). Taxonomy (NCBI): domain Eukaryota; kingdom Metazoa; phylum Chordata; class Amphibia; order Caudata; family Salamandridae; genus Lissotriton; species Lissotriton vulgaris. Next base: position 1,573,084,439 of record NC_141695.1, on the reverse strand, counting down.
AATTGTGCTCTAGGCAAATATTTCACATGTCGGTACATTCCCAAACCTTTGTGTCTCTAAACAATAAATATTTGGCGTTACACAGGAACTGTCGATAATATCTGATACCAAACATCACGAAGAGGGGTTCCCACCAGTTCATCACAATCCCTTGTCAATATTGCATTCAAGACCCGGACCGCCTCATCGTAAAGTTCGTTACCTCCCCCTAATAAAGGCCCAGAAGGAAAAGAGTAGAGCCAGGTGCAGGAGATAGAAAAGCGGGATAAGAGATGTTTGTGGGTTGTAAATGGGCAAGGCTACCGGCTTCGGCCGCCTAATCATGATCAGGTACAATGGACAGGAAAACCAGTTCAGGTGGGCTGGCCTCGGGCAGAGGAGGCAGCCTTTGTCGAGTCATGCAGCTTCAGCGTGATCTGGTTTAAGGTGCACGTGTCATGTAAAAGGTGAATCTCCGGCTAAGGCTACGTGTCCTTAATCAAAGTGAAGTGAATGAAATGATCAGAGGCTATTGCATATGTGAGGGCAAGGAACCACAAAATGGCGGCCATGATCTTAAGATGGATGCCGTGGGTATATCAGAAATGTGTCAGTGGAAGGAGTGCTCTTGCTCGTAGCGTAGCGAAAACACTAGGATATACTAAATGGATCATTTGCGGTTCGCTGATACTAATTTTATGTATTTCCGACAAACTTGAAAACACGGGTTCAAGTCGTCACGGAACCGTCACGGAACCTCAGACCCTCCTTTTGCCCTTACATAGGCAATTACTCAATCTATGTCTGAATCTAGTTCTATGCTCATCAGGTCAGTGACATGCTGTTGTATCATCATCCTTTCTCGTGTCTTTTCTCCAAATGCAGGTGGTTTCCTGAGACAAGTTGTAGCACAAAGACTACACAGAGCAGGACCACACTGGATAATCAGACAACATGAGAATAGTAATATTAAGATGACACCAATGACCATTAGAACCTTCCATCCCCACGCTGAGATCAGAGTCCAAACCCACTCCATAAAGGACCAGTTTCCCTCATCTACATGTATGGAGTCCGAAATCTTGTGCAACTTAGAGATCGCCTCGTAAACTGTTGGAGCATTATTAGGAATAAAGACACAGCAGCTCGATTGGATCATTCTGCATACCCCACCTCGATCTGCAAGTATAACATCTAGAACCATACGGTTCTGCAATGTCATGAGCCTATCCGCCTGAAGCTCAGCTGTCAGATTGCTAAGGGCACCAGCAGTTTCGGTAATAGTAGATTCAACTACCCGTGTTAGCTGACGTATGTTTCTACTATTGGCCATAGGCCCCCAGAACGGAAGGAAGCCTTTGAAGAAGTCTCCAGCTTCCTGACCAGCTGTATCTTCCTTGCTGAAGACACCTCTCGCTACTCTTGTTCTGTGGTAATCAGGTGAAGCAGTGTATGTCGGAGGCAATAATCGAGCAATATAACATGATCCTGAGAAGTCGGCAGGCAACCATGTATAAGCTCTGTCTCGACAAATGAAATAGGTACCCCTAGCAGTAAGAAAGGCAGGGGAAGAGTTAGCCGGAAACACATAAGTCTCTACGCACTCACTCCTCCCTAGCTGAGCTCTCGGATTTCTCCCATTACCTTGCAAACAGACCTGACCTCGGTGAGGTACGACCCAGATTGGAGTTGAGCTTTTACGCTTGCTTTCTCCTAAACTAAGGCGATACTCTGAAGTATTCCAACTTAAATATACTCGCAATTCGTCTCTAGGGTATGATGGAGTATTATTGACGTCTTTGACCATGTCAATAATTCCCTGGACTAAAGCTTTGTTGGCAGAGTTATATTTAGTGGAACGTGGTGGACGTGGAGGATAGGTCTCAAGAGCATAAGCAAAGATGGTTTGAAGGGCCTGAAATGATCCATTGTAGCTGAAAGGCAAAACCAGATAGGGAATACCTTTATCCATAGTGTGAGGTATCAAGCCACACACCCAACAGTCTGTCGTGTTAACTACCAGTTGGTGTTGGTGCAAGAGCTGTACAAAAGTATTATTAATGAATTCTGAGCGTCGAGCTTGCTCATGTTCCGGAAACGAGTGAAAAGAGTGTATAGAAGAAACAGTAGAAATAGCAGGATCAAGGGGAGGTACTGTAGATACTGGCACAAAAATCAAATTTATGCTAAAGACAATTCCACCCACCAGTGTTGTTAAAACAATCAAAAATGTAATGGCACATTGCATCAAGAAACATTTGCTATGAAGAATTCTATTTAGTCTGTTTCTGCGAACGTAAATCACATTTTCTCGTTGCAGCGCAGGAAGTTCCATCTTCTACAATCCGCTCGCGACCACTGATGATGTGTACGTAGATGAAAATGCCTCTGTCAGCCCTGGGAGTTCCCAGTACTAACAGAAAGATCGACCTTGTGTCAGACCCCTGCAAATTCAAACTAGGCACACAGCCACGACCCTACGGCTACCCAGACGGCAAGGCAATTTTAAAAACAATAAACAATAACAAACTTCCTGGCTGAAGGCAAAAGTTCAAAATATATATATATATATCAAAATCACAGTATGCAGTTGCCTGCTTTATTAGTCCTTTTTATGGCTTCTAAGGTTGTATTTCTGCTTCGCTGGTACTGTCTGATCGGAGAATAGTGTATCACTAGCAGCTGTTGCAGAGTTTACGTTCGCAGATGGCAAAGTTTCTTCTGATGCTGGAGACAAATTTTCAATGTTCAAAGCAGTCTTTTCAAGAGGAGAGTCACGTTTCAAAGTGTCAGAAATCAAATCGGCATCGCTGAAAGGGACAAATTTCGGAGTTGTTTCAGCTTCGGAGGCACCAATTCCCTTCTTCACCCAGTCGTCGTAGGGCAGCGGCAGTGGAACACGCTTTACGTGAGAAGCGTGGATCCAGTGCTTGCGACCAGCAACACGTACAGCTGTCCTCGTCGCCAGCAGGATTTGGAAGGGGCCGATGTAGCGAGGCTGAAGATTCTTTGTCCTCGCAAAATTTCTGACCACCACGTGGTCGCCGGGTTTCAGCTGATGCCCTGGACTCTCCGGAGGTTTTGGCAAAGCATCAAAGACCTGTTGATGAATAAGACTTAATTTAGCAGTCAAGTCGTAAAGATAGTCTATCAACATAGGATATTCAATGGAGCAGAATTGTTTAGGCCTTGGCACACCCCAGACATTTGCCGGGCGGCCAAATACAATCTCATATGGAGAAAGCCCTATTCTGGAATGCACTGTTGCTCTCGTTGATAACAAGGCCAAAGGAAGTGCATCTGGCCAAGCCAAACCTGTGGATGCTTGAATTTTGGCTATTTTAAGCTTGAGGGTGCCATTGTAACCCTCGACTAAACCAGCAGACTGGGGATGGTTCGCACTATGAAATTTTTGTTTCAATCCTAGACCAGCACACACACTCTGCATAACTTTCCCTATAAACTCACTTCCGTTATCTGACCATACAATCCGTGGCATTCCAAACCTAGGGAAAAATTCTTTGAGAAGAATTTTGGCAGTTGATAAAGCAGTGTTGTCCTTTAGTGGGTATGCTTCTATCCACCTGGAAAAAGCACAAACCACCACCAGGACGTATTTTAAATTGTTGCAGCGTTCCATGTGAATGAAGTCTAACTGTATTACTTCAAAGGGACAGGAAGGAGGAGCAAAATGACCAGCTGGAGTTGGAGTTCCCTTGCCAGGATTATGCATCAAGCACACCATACAATTTTTCACCACTCTCTCTGCACACTTACTGATTCCCTCATTCTTCCAAACCGGAGCTAACATCTTACATATCCCTTTAGAACTTATGTGCGCCACTCCATGCGCCATCGTCACTACTGCAAGCACATACGCATCAGGCAACATCCAACGCTGCTGTTCTGTCAAATCGATCCAACATCCATTCGAGTCCAATTTGCCCGTACTTTCTCTCCATACGCGTTTCTCTTCCTCAGTCACTTCTTTCTGAATCTCTTTCACACTTTCCATTGTGTCCTCACACATTCCAGACTCAGCAATCCATCTTGCAGACGTAGCAACATACATTCTACTCATCATGTCTCTAGCTGTCTGTTTAGCGGTTTCATCAGCAAAGGCATTTCCCCGACCAACATCATCCGTGATTGCTTTATGAGCACTGCACTTCACAATTGCAACTTCAGTCGGTAAGGTTAGAGATTCTAACAAGTCGTTAACTAGCTGACCATGTTGAATCTTAGTCCCATGGGACGTAATGAAACCCCTTTCTCTCCACAACCGGCCAAAACTATGGGCCACGCCAAATGCGTACTGACTATCTGTAAACACATTCACTCTCTTTCCCTCAGCTAAAACACACGCTCTCGTAAGAGCTATTAACTCTGCAGCTTGGGCAGAATTCTGACTCACTCTTGCAGTCTCCACAATCGTCTTCAAAGTCGTTACCGCGTAGGCAGCAGTCACATCACCATTCTCCAATTTAAAACATGACCCGTCCACATACAGCGTACCATCTGGGTTGGATAGAGGAGTATCTCTCAAGTCGATACGACCTTTTGTCTCTTCTTCCGTTTTGAAATAACAGTCATGTGGCTCAGAATCACTCGACTCTTGATCAGTCGGCAACAATGTTGCTGGGTTCAATACATTGCATCTTTTGATCTGAATATGACTCGCTAATAACGTCAGCTCGTAACCAGATAATCTCGCACTAGTAAGGTGTTGTGTCTTCGTTCGGTTCATGAGTGTGTCCACTGCATGAGGAACCATGACCACTAGCATATTGTTCATCACCAAACCAGCAGATTGTCGAATGGAAGCTGCAGCTGCCGCTGTAGCCCTCAAACAACTAGGCAATGCTCTAGCTACCGGATCTAATGTTGATGAGAAATACGCACAAGGGCGTTGTTTATCACCAAACTTCTGTGTCAAGACACTCAACGCGCAACCTTCTCTCTCGTGAACGTAGAGCGTGAATGGCTTACTGTAATCAGGTGTGCCCAATACAGGAGCTGAACACAAAGCTTTTCGTAATTCAGCAAAACTCTCTTGACATTCATCAGACCATGGCACCGGACTCGGAACATTTTTCCCAGTCAAAGCTACCAACGGTTTTGCTAAAAGTGAAAAATTTGGGATCCATTGCCTACAGTAAGAGGTAATACCTAGAAAGGCACGTACTTCCCTCTGTGTGCGTGGAACACTCATTTGCATAATTGCTTTTATTCTTTCTGGGGTCAACTTCCTTCCCTCCTTTGACAAGAGATGACCTAAGTAGGTTACTTCTTGGCAGCAATATTGCATTTTGGAAGGTGACACCTTATGATTCAAATTAGACAAATGATGCAATAGTGAAATTGTAGCTGCCTTGCAAGTTTCCTTGGCATCGGCAGCCACCAAAAGATCATCTACGTACTGTACTAGGGCAGAACCTGGAGGAAGGACAAAAGAATCTAACTGACTTTTTAAAGCTTGACTGTAAATAGATGGACTTTCACAGTAGCCTTGTGGAGCGCGTTTAAATCTGAAACTGCGACCTCCTAGACAGAAGCCAAAAATATCTCTGCTTTCCTCGGCTATCGGAATGCTGAAAAAGGCATTCTTCAAGTCGATGACTGAGAACCATGTAGCTGTAGCAGGAATCAATGTTAACAAAGCAGTAATGTCTGGCACTACAGGAAACTGCGGAATTACAATCTTATTAACTTCTCTAAGGTCTATGACAAACCTATAGACTGGAGGCTTTGTAGGATCTGTTCGTTTCAAAATCGGCAATACAGGACTATTACAAAAATTTCCTCGCGTTTCTTCAACCACACCTTTTTTAATCAAATCTTGCACAATCAATAAGAGTGCACGCTCACCTTCATTCGATATTTTATATTGAGGAATTCTTGGAAATTTCACATTCGCTTTCAAAGTTACTACATACGGTGGAATCTCTAGTAGACCTACATCATTGGGACCAGTCGCCCAAAGAGAATCAGGGAGTGAACGTAGCTCCGGCGGGAGCTTGTCCATTGACAAGTACATCGGAGAGGTGAGTCTTTTACCCAAAGTAAGCTGTACTCCTTCCGGAGAACAGTACAATGTCGCATATAGTCGTTTTAACAAATCTAAACCAAGCAGATTTTCATTACAACCTGTCGTCAAAATTAAGGGTGCTTTCAATTGACACGGTCCAACAGAAATAGACAAAGGACCAGATATCGGGTTGTACACAGGGGCGCCTGAAAAACCTACGGAAACATTTGTTGAGCCAGACAAAGGTGCGCCAGGGAGTTTCGCATGCATGATAGAACTTTTTGCGGCACCAGTATCCAACAGAAACGGTTCGACTACACCTGATGTTGCTACTGCGACATAAGGCCCACTCTGATCCACTGGAACTGATACTACTCCCTCTCTCTGTCTATGGCTGTCCTAGTACCCATTTTGTTGAAATCCCTCTTCAACTTCACAATAATCCTCAACAAGATATTGCTGAGATCTATTCTGTTGAGCTGACTGTACATTTCGCTGATCAAAGTGATTAGAAGGACGATCATTAGTTTGTGGAGGCATAGCACCTCGTCCCCGACCTCTAGAATTCTGTGCAAAACCACCACGACCTCTCTGAGCTGCTGCCGCATTATTTTGCGCTAAAATCTGACAATCATTTTTATAGTGACCCTCTTTCTTACAGTACGCACACTGATTCCACTGGTATTGAGGCCTGGTCGAATTATAATCTGTCTTTTGATACGAATTCTGTTGCATATTAGTCTGATTCGTGCGAGGCGGATACGCCTGCTGTAAAAGAACTTTAGTCTTTAAATCTTTCGTTTTCTTCTCTGATTTCTCCTTTTCCTCTTTATCCCTATTTTCATAGTACTGTGCAGTCGCAAGTATTTGCGCTGTCGTAGATACAGCCCACGCACTTTCTGAGTCTTTCAATTTATTGCATAATTCGGGTAACAAATTATGCACAAATTTATCGACAAACAATCTCTGTCCTCCTTCAGTGCTCATATCCTGACCACTATGGTCTACAAAAGTCTCTTCGAACCTCGTGAAGAAGTCGGAGACACTTTCGTCTTTCTTCTGCTTACATGCGGATAATTTATCCCAATTAACACGCAATGCTGGCATCAGAGTCTTCATTAAATCTATTATTCTGCCAGGAAGATTAGCAATTAGGGGTTCGGGTTTCGCACCACCTGTTTGTTGAGCATCTGCTGCAGTGATAGCTGCCCAATCACCACCTAAAGCAGCCTGATGATCCTCTCTACGAATTTTAGCCCACACTGGTTGTGGAACTACATTACCAAACAACATATCAATGTCGGCTAAGTTCATTATACAAGCCTCAACTGTCTGTGTCAATTCCTTGTAATATCCGGCTGGATTCTTACGTGGATCTGGCAAGGCCTGTTTCACTGCTAACACTTCTGCTCGCTTCCACGGAATATGTATCCATACTCTTTGGAACTGTGCTGGAGCAGCTGCAATACCCGCATTATCATCACGTTGTACTGCTTCGCGCCAAATTGGAGGAACTTCCCTCATAGGATATTGGCGACTTAGCTTCATTCTACCTTTCTCTAAATCTCTCGGTGAACGAAGAGATGGATCATTCCTAAAACTCAAAATGAGTTCCATCGCTTCCTTTATATTATCGCCCACTATCATTCCAGCAGCAAACTCTTTTTGAATCTTAATTAAATCTTCCAAATCTGATTCGACATCGTCTTCTTCTATTTCCTCACGCAACAACGAGCACATCTCGTCGAAGACGTATCGCTGTGTTGGCTCTCCCCATTGCATAAATGTCTCTAACACATCTTTCGTACTATATCTTCTAACTTTTGTAATCCATCTGAGAGCCGTGGAGTCTAAAACTCCCCGTTCCTCAGTACTTGGAAGCTGACTCCGTCTCTGAACAGAGTCAGGAGTAGGAGTCTTAATCAAGGTTTTATATATAGGAGACAGCATATTAGTAACAGAATCAGTAATTCTTCGACGAACAGAAAGTGGAGTTAGTACACTCGCAGACATAGAGAATGCAGTAGAGGTAGGAATAGATGACGAAACAGTAGGAGTATCGAGGAAAATAGTTTGAGGACCAATAGGTACAGTGGTAGGTATAGGAGCGGGCAGTGCAGGAAGAGGAGGAGCTGTAGGAACATTTACATTCACCACAGGAGGTATAGGAACTTGATTCTGAGGAACAAGAACACCAGGTTGTCCAGCAACCGGCAATTGAACATTCGGGATCAGTGGAGCCGCAGCACCTTGTGCATACGGTGGAGGCGACCGTAACAGATAAGATAGCAGAGGATCGTTTTCGGAATCCTCCAGTATCTTAGCCATTTTCGATGGCAAGGCAGGATAGCACTTGTCAATCGCTAAGTTACGCTCTCTAATGGCTACATCTATGGCTTTCTCACACTCGTTAGCCTGCAACTTCTTAGTCGCTTGCTCTAGAGTTAACTCTTCTAGTTCTTTTTGCTCTTTCTTCAACCTTTTCATTTCTCTCTGTTTGGATTCTTTCCGCCAATAACGAAAAGAGTCAAACATTGCCGGCCGGGCTTTCTTCCTAAACAATTTCGCTTCTAAATTGTCGAGAATCTCTTGTTCAAAACTACCATGCAGTGGCCAACTAAGGACACCATCCTTCTTACAATAATGGACCCATATCTCATTATAAGTTATAGGACCCACACCATACTTACAATATAGGTCATATAGGGGAGTCCCAATCGGAGGAACCAGACAGGAATCCTCTAATTGTGAGTCACTGTTGCAACTAAAACAAGACAACATTTTCCGACTTACCATTTTCAGTCCGGAACACAAAACAAACAAAACACGAAACAAATTGTGCACTTGAACCAAGAACTTAGGCCTACCAACACGAACTGATGTATCGATACCCAAAACTGAACCAAATAGATTATCGTAACCAGAACAACTAGTGATAATCTTACAAAACCAAACCAAACCAAGAACCGATCAAGGATTTTTAACAATCCTCACAAAAATAACCAGCTAGCTATCACTAAATACTTAACTGAGGCACTGAAGACGTCACCAAGGAGAAACCCGTCACGTTTCGCCGTACTAAGGACTGCACCACTTCGGGTCCAAGACAGGGCGACGGTCAAGGCAACGGCCCACTGCAGCCGTCCTGAACGGGAACCCTCGTGGAAGAGAACTTCAGGGCCACTTTTGCGATATGCCGGGATCGATGAAGTGGGGCGCCTCCCTCAGGAATCTTCACACGAAGCTTCTCGAACTCTTCAGGCTTTTGGACCGGTACCGAATGACGTCGCCCCACGTTGGGCGCCAATTGGAGTTCTGGACTTTTTTTGGTTCCGTCCAGAGGTGTCAGGGTACAACACCCAAAGACCCCGGAGTCCCACCTGCCTTGGTGCACAAATGAACAGAAACACGGGCTTCTCGATGGTGGCGTCAAAGACCAAAGGTTTATTACTGCAGGGACACAGAAGTCACAGAATCTACACACGGGCAGAATCTAGGAGACTGTTCGATTTGTACAAAGTGGGTTGCTCCTTATATACTAAAAATTGTGCTCTAGGCAAATATTTCACATGTCGGTACATTCCCAAACCTTTGTGTCTCTAAACAATAAATATTTGGCGTTACACAGGAACTGTCGATAATATCTGATACCAAACATCACGAAGAGGGGTTCCCACCAGTTCATCACAATCCCTTGTCAATATTGCATTCAAGACCCGGACCGCCTCATCGTAAAGTTCGTTACCTCCCCCTAATAAAGGCCCAGAAGGAAAAGAGTAGAGCCAGGTGCAGGAGATAGAAAAGCGGGATAAGAGATGTTTGTGGGTTGTAAATGGGCAAGGCTACCGGCTTCGGCCGCCTAATCATGATCAGGTACAATGGACAGGAAAACCAGTTCAGGTGGGCTGGCCTCGGGCAGAGGAGGCAGCCTTTGTCGAGTCATGCAGCTTCAGCGTGATCTGGTTTAAGGTGCACGTGTCATGTAAAAGGTGAATCTCCGGCTAAGGCTACGTGTCCTTAATCAAAGTGAAGTGAATGAAATGATCAGAGGCTATTGCATATGTGAGGGCAAGGAACCACAAAATGGCGGCCATGATCTTAAGATGGATGCCGTGGGTATATCAGAAATGTGTCAGTGGAAGGAGTGCTCTTGCTCGTAGCGTAGCGAAAACACTAGGATATACTAAATGGATCATTTGCGGTTCGCTGATACTAATTTTATGTATTTCCGACAAACTTGAAAACACGGGTTCAAGTCGTCACGGAACCGTCACGGAACCTCACCCATTACGATCAGCTTCCCTCCCCATTCCAGCAGTTCCAAGTTTAAGTAATCAAAAGCTGCTGGGTCGTCCAAATTAGGACCATATACTACACATATAGTATAGATCTGCCCACCGACATCTAACTGTGCTATAGCCCATCTACCCCTGCTGTCAGAAGAGGTTTGCAGTTTCCTAGCAGCTAGTTTCTTAGCTTTCATAATTGTAACAACCGTATAGACACAGTTTTAGTTGTAAATACACCTAATTCATACCCCAATTGCTTCAATACTTGTCGATCCTTGAATGCCAAATGTTTTTCAGTTACCACAACAGTTTATGGTTTATATGCTGCTAGTTTTTCCCCGATAAGCTGTCATTTCTGAGTCTGGTTTAAGCCTGCCACATTCCAGCACAATAATGTAATACTTGTCTTTAAATTGTCACACTTATCTGTTGATACTACCTTGCCACCATCTCCGCCTCCCAACCTCACTCTTAGCTTTATATACTGGACACACATTCAAATTATTCTGACTCCTACAACTGCCCCACTCCTTCCCAATTCTCACCTTGACATTTATTAACTGTGTTAATTAACTTATTAACAAAATACCCCCTTCCCCTGCCACCCCCCTAACCCAGCCCAACCCACCCTCTGTCTACAAGAGGAAATCAACCACCCCCCTAATCCACACGAGGAGCGCTATGTGCTGTACAGACCGCCCCATGCCCCCTTGACATCCTCCCACCACTCAGTGCCACTCTGTGCATAATCTAATGCCCCTTTACCTAATAGTACCACCTATCCCCTTAGTGCCTCTCCTTCTTACTTTAATTAAACATTTAATATAGATTTAGCAAGAAGACTGTGAAGTCCCTTGTCTCCATTGGGTGAGAGCTTGTGAGGCATCCAATTCAGTAAGAAATATCTGTGACTGCCCATTTCTGATGTCATTCAATCATGCTGGCTCCTACAAGAACACCTGCGCCGCAACAGCTTTAAATGGATCTAATGACTGGCGAGGCTTCCAGCGTTTATCCATTGTTGTCTTACAGAGATCTGAGCGAACATAAATTGAGACAGAATGAGCTGACAATGGAGCTGTTGGACGAGCTTTAAAATAGATCGCTAGCCGCAGAAGAAAGTTCCCAACATAGATAAGTATGGGTCCAGGATGAGGATGCCTAGAGTTAACTGCTTGCTTGAGATTCAATGGTGTGCTCTCTGCATTTGGAGTCCATATCCCAATCTGCCAGATCTGGGAGAGCATTCTGTAGTAGACTGACCACAAAGGCGCGCATGTCATTGCCTTCTTTACCTTCCGAGGATTCCAAAAACCCTAAGATTGTTCCGACGTTGCCTGTTCTCTAGATGCTCAACCTTATGTAGGATATGCGCTAGTTGGTGTTCATGCTCTGTGACTACTTTAGTAGTAGCTGTGCCCACCTCCTTGACACCTGCAACTCGTTTCTGGAGCTCAGTGAGCTCAGTGAGCTCTGCGGCTAAACTGGCCATCTTACTGGTGGCTTCCGTGAGAGCACGCTACATTTTTTTATTGTCTTCTTTGACCTGAGCGTAATGTATGAGTGCCTCAGTTCTTTGCATCTGTAACAGCAGCAAAATAGATTAAAAAGAGGGCTTGGTTATCTCCAAGAGCACACCCTCCTCACTAGGTTCAGAATTGACAGTGGAGATACCTTGGTATAATGAGCAGCTTGAAGATTCCAGAGGGCCATTGGTCACATGTCTGAGTCCAATTGCTGGACTCACAATCTCACTGGTGGTAGAACTAGTATCCGTTATAGATTGTGCTATGCCCCATGCTGGAGATAGATGGGACGAAGGGGGGCAACCACCTTTAGACAGCCTTGAGATCAGAGACTTTACCTCTGCTTTAGAAGTGACCCACTTCCACAAGGGGTTCTCCCTGGTCCCTCGAGTAGATCCGGGAGAGCTGAAATCAGAGCAGTGAGCCACCTGAGATTTCCAAACACCTTGGCGAACTCTCCCAGTTTTAGCCTGCCTTTTATCAGAACTCCCTTTTTTCCCCCAACAGTCTCCCCCACTCCACGCCGAACTCCAACCACTGCATACAAGGCCGTCACCACCCGCAGTCTGGCCCCAGGATCACCTCTGCACAGAAGTAGCATCTAAGGGAATGCAAGATCACACGGTGAGCGTTGAATGATGATCAAGGAAAGCAGCCGGGAACATTACGGGAACCAAAACTCAGCACAGGTTCGGCCCGCCATCTTTCCTCCCACTTCCATTGGATCCCATGACAAAAAATTTCCTCCGACAGCTCAAAGGAGTAGGGTCCATCAGAGTAAGGACATTGCACCGCAAAGTCCTATTTGAGGTAGATGGTGTAATGTGCTTTTTTCTGTCTATCACTATCAGGTAAGGCCTGGCAGTGACAGACAAAAAAAAAAAAAAAAGTTAAGAATGAGCTCTACATCCTGGGAGAACACTTCCCTTGGTATGGAGGGCATTACATTTTTCATTTTTCAAAATTGACGGCAGCTGTCCTCTAAACATTTGTGCCTTGAAGGGAACAGCTATGATGGTGGTTCCTTTCAATGTACAGAAATGGCCATTAGTCCAGCCCTCGTCCCTAAATTGAATGAATGGAGTACCGTTGAGATGGTGTAGGTATTATCCTTCACCATCCTCATAGACACTACTGCATCCGTCGAAGTCTAAATCAAGCCATAAACCTTCTGTACCTCGAAAGCCATGCTTTTATACAGCATTAGAGGTCTACACATACAATAAAATGACTCTGAAAATAATGAAGCTGGTCACTTCTTAGTAAGAGGATGTGATGGTCATTTATGGGACCATCCTTATCTGACTTTACAAAATGCTGTGGCAGAGAATAGAAAATGAATGCATTTTACTAAAAAGCTCAGGTGCAGCTGTAGCAATACCAATACAATGCTATTTGTGAAACCGTCAGAGAGGATATTCAGATTCCAAACATATCTAAAAATGCAATTGGCAAAGTAGAACAGATAGCACAAGAAATTTCAAAAAGAATCATCTAGCAAGTCTATTTTCCGGTGGCAGTATGCAAAATCCTCTTGAAGAAATGTTACTCCAAAGGCAGCTTTACTAGCAATGAAAGAAGTAAGCATGACATGGATCATGGAATAAATGGTTGGTTTTATTTGGCCTCTATTGTCTCAAAACTGAATGATGATTAAAGAGAAATTCATGAAAAAGTAATTGAAATTGGAGATCTCTGTATTTATCAAGTCAACAAAAGTCTCAAGTCAATAAATTGCTCATGCCACATGAAGCCAAATTTAAAACTCCGCTTCTGTATGGAAGTATACTAACATGAACGTGAAAAAGTTCCTTGATATGTGTAACAGCAGCCTTCAAACACAACAAAATAGGGTATTGGTCATCTGTATTGTGAGAGCACCTAAAATGTGGCTGCTTAAAATGTGTGTGAATCATTCATTGTGTGATATTGATGATTTGCCTTTTAAAGACAACAACACAGTGAATCCTCAAAAGGTTGTCAGGAAATATAGCACCATGGAATAATAAGGGTTCTGATAAATTCATAAACATGGCTTCAAACTTAACGGTTATACGTATCAACTTTAGGATGCAATAAGTACTTTGGGCTAGCTAGGATAGGCTGTTTGGAGACTGCATATCATTCTGTTTGGTGGTCTCCTTTTATTAATGATAGTCAAAGTAAATCAAATTTTTTACATTCTACACAAGGAAGACCAGTATAACACCAGGGGAGCATTGAAAATATTGAAATAATAAACACTTAAAAAGATTTAAAAAACTTCCATACATTAAGTATGATGCTGGAGTGGTTTTTTACCTCATTCTTAACAATTACCCCTAGGGTGGGACCACATCCCGCGCCAGGCCTGTGGCCTGGAGGAGGAAACTTTGCACAACATGCTCAAAAGCATGGGAGTGGTCTTAGCCCACATTATTTGGCCGCAACAGTCACCACTGGGGTGGGACTACATCCCCTTGAAGGTTCTGAAGAACGTGTGGCCTGGAGGAAAGGACTTTGCACAATGTGCATAAAAAGCACTCTAAATGTCCCGCTGAGCTGGAGCTGTTTTCACCCACATTCTTTGTCCACAACAGTTACTGCTGGGCTGTGACTACATCCCCAAGCAAGCTCTGAAGAACCTGTTGCCTGGAGGAGGGGGCTCTGTACAACATTCTCAAAAGCTCCTGCCCTTTCCCTGTCACGAAGTGCAGCACAGCACGTGACATCCTGCGCTATGCTAAACTGCACTGCACTCCTTGACTTGCCCATAAATATGGCTCTAAGTCCCACTTTCAAAGATGCTGGAAAACCTCTTCATGCCTACTACAGCAGCCCCTGAACTGATGCTGTATAATTCTAGAGTTCAGACCACAAGTCAGATGTGGAATAAAGGCTCAGCCACTCAGGCAACCTTTCATTTCAAATATGTGACACCAAGTGGTCTGAACATTAAGAGTACTTCCGAATTTCAGTACAAGTGGAAGTAGGATGCAGGCCTCGGAGCTTTCCTAGGCTGGTGACACACAGCAAGAAGAATCCTCTCATTGATGTTGCTTCCAAATCTAGTTGTGTTCTGAGCAGCTGGCAGTGGAAAGCTTTGCTTGTAAGGCTTATTAGACAGTGATTGATTGTAACTTCTAACTCAGTACTAATAACATTCTCATAGCCCTCCTAGCCCTCTTTTGCAGCCCTTACTCCCAGTATACTGTATACCAATCCCAGAAAACCCATTTTTGGGTGAATTCAAATTTTTACCACACAAATGTTTCCTGTGCATATGCCTTTTCCAAGCATGGAAAGTCTATTTATTGTAGGTATAATAAAGGTAAGTGTTCGTTCTATCTATCTATCTATCTATCTATCTATCTATCTATCTATCTATCTATCTATCTATCTATCTATCTATCTATCTATCTATCTATCTATCATCTATCTATCTATCTATCTATCTATCTATCTATCTATCTATCTGTTTATCTATCTCTCTGTATATATATAAATATATATATACACACACACATACACGCACATTTGTGTGTGTATATATATCTATTTTCACTTAAAAAGCAAAGGTTACAGAGACGTAATTGTTAGGCTCACATTTCACTCATACAAAACCAGTGAAACATAATTTATGCCCTCGCAAATGCTGCTTATGACCTCACATATTACATCACTCAAGAAATGGTCAGTGACATCACTGATGACATCATCCAGTGAGTGAGAGTGTGTTTTAAATGTTTATGAGTGTTAAACATATATATCAAGGTACTCCAAAAGTTAAAATAGCATGCTTTCTGTACTACTAATGAATGATACTATTTGTAACATATATTATATGAGTGGGTGTGTGACTGTGTGTATCCGTATGTGAGTCGTTGTCTGAGTCCCTGTATGGGTGTATATGTAGGTGTGTGAATAGCTGTGTGGGTGGGTGGGTGGCTGTGTGAGTGACTATTGGTGAATGAGTGGGTGTGTCAGTGGCTGTGTGCATGATTAAGTGGCTGTGTGAGTGGTTGTGTGAGGTGAATGAGGTTGTAAGTGACTGTGTGGGTGAGTGAGTAGGTGTCTGCATTGCTGTAGGAGTGAGTGACTGGCCATGTAAGTGGCTGTATGGATCAGTGAGTGGTTTTTGAGTGGGTGTTTGGTTAAGTGAGTTGGTGTGTGAGTAGCTGTGTTGTAGCGTAAGTGTCTGTGTGAATGGATCTTTGGGTGAGTGAGTGGATGTATGAGTGCTTATATAGATGTATGAATGGATATGTAAGTGGTTGTGTGGGTGTGTGAGGGCTTGTATGAGTGAGTACCTCACTGTGTTGGGAGGCTGTATGGGTGATTAAGTGGGTCTGTGAGTGCCTGTATAGGTGAATAAGTGGGTGTGCGAGTAGCTGTATGAGTGAGTGTGTGGCTCTGTGAGTGGCTGTATGGGTAAGTGACTGAATATATGAGTAGGTTTATGGGTGAGTAAATGGTTGTCTGAGTACCTGTATGAGTGAGAGGGTGTCTGAGTAGCTCTATGGATAAGTGAGTCATTGTGCAAGAACTTATATGGGGCTGTGAATTGGTATGCAAGTGATTGAGTGAGTGTTTGAGAGGTTGTCAAGGGGTTTGGGTGAGTGTGTCACTGCTTCTGTGAATTATGCCATCAGGGATGTCATAAGTGATATAATTTGAGATGTCATGAATAATGTCACTAACCATGCCATGAGTGATGTAATATGTAAGGTCATAAGCAGTGCATTGCAGGGGCATAATTTATGGTTAGCTCAGCTAAATATAACTGTTGAATTTCACTGGTTTTGTATGAGTGAAATCTGAGCCTAACTATAACGTCCAGGGAACCTTTGTTTTTTTTCAGTGAAAAAATAAATAAATAAAAAATATGTATACACACATACATTTATATTTACCTTAAATAGACTTTCTATGCGTGGTCAAGACGTGTAGTAAACGCATATTTGTGGTAAGAATTTGTGCAGTAAAAAATGTGTAGTAAACACAGTGCATGGTAATATCCGCATTGAAAGGCTGTTTCCCATTTAAAAATAGAAGTGTGCAGAGCTCTGACAATTCACTGAGGGTCTGTGCTATGGAGATGAAGGACCTCTCTAAAAAACAAACCTTGGTCATTTTTTAAGCCATGACCCTTCCCTCTGTTGTGAGGGGAAGCAAGCTGGCTGGCAGGCAGCGGACAAGCTTTAAAGGTCACTGTGACATTGTTTACAATAAACATGTTACTCTGGAAGATTTCAAACAGTTCTATGTAAGGGCCATCTGGTGAGTCAGTCTTCTTCCAGATTCTAAGATAAGTAAGCAGTAATTATTTCTCCTTCCCAACAGCCAAGCCCTCTCATTAATTCTGAGGAATAATATGTTGCACCTCAAGAAAGAACTAATTAATGCTACCTGAAAAAAGGTGACTCTGATCAGAAATAAATTCATTACTGTCCCGCCTTTCAATTAGAGAAAAATAAGTTTTCAGAAAGTCATCTTTGCAGTATATTTACCAGGAATCAATGTTCACTACTGAAGGACTTATTGCAGATGCACGTGACTTAGGTAACAGTAAATTCACATGAAATTACTGGTTACCATACAGGAAATCTGCATCAGTGCCATGCAACGACAAGTAACATCCGACGCAATGGGAAATTACCATGGGTGACCAATTTTTCTGATCATATAACCAGGTGAGCAGGTGTTAAATCCATACAGGGACCTGTGGGTGGGGTGGGTTTGGGGGAAGGAGTTTTTTCTGGCAGGGTAGTCTTTTATGCTCCCACATCTAATACATGGGGAATTAGGTTTGACTGCTGCTGCCAGCAGAGCCTCATGTGATTTTTCCAGCCTTAAGTACCAGGTGGATAAATCAGGAATAGTTCACCACACCTAGAATATCCGGGTGGAGAAAAACCTAACCATTCTGAAACAGGAGTAATTCCGTGCAATGTCTGACTTTGAAATTGAGTTTAAATCAGATTTTTGAAGAATATTACATCTGTGGATCTTTGTTGCAATATCCTACCTGGAACCAGGGGACAATACATTAATGGATAAAGAGACTTTTACAATAGTGATAGTGAATGCAGGCTTGCAGTGATAAATAATTGTTTTTATCTGTTTACTGAATGGATTTACCATCCTAATGGTCCTCATTTACCTAATGTCAAATGTAGGCATTACCTATGTTAAAATGGTTTCCTTTCGCTTGTGTCTGATGGAGAATTGCTCAAAGAAGCAAACAATGCTGCAAAGGAAGGCCAAAAACGATGGGGCATTTCATCAAGGGCCAGCGATAATTATCGCTGGCCGTACATAGCGATAGAAATATTATGGCTGGCTATCGCTGATTATTATTGCCACGATAACACTATATTTACAACTCATAGCGCTATGGCGATAATATTTCAGCGATAGCGGTGTTTTCAATGGCACATCGCTGGTTTTCTAACGATGTTCCATTGAAAACAGCAATAACATTGCTGATACGACCCTGTGTATGCCTTGGTCAGGATTTAACAGATGTTAAATTCCTGAGTTAAGGCTGAGGTAGCGCAATTTTTATTATCGCTGCACCTCCTTGTTAATATCGCGAAGCTGCCTTCACGATATTACCATGTGCTGTTTTCACAGCCACGCCTTCTTTGCATCTCATTAGCGATGCGAGGCGAGGCTGTGAAAAAACGGGCTCTACATCAAGGAAACACAGGCTAGCGTGTCCTTGATGATATTGCGATATAATTATAGCCGCTTTTCGCCCCAAAACGGATGCTAAATTTGCGATAATTATATCGCCAGCCCTTGCTAATATGCCCCTATGTTTTTAAAGTCATGCATCTGAGCTATGCAATAGCATACTACGTCCCAAGGAGACATATATAATGTATTCCACTTGTGCTATTTATACACTATTTTATTGTGGCTTACCTAAAAGTTAGACTAGGAAAGCAGGCGTTGTTATTATTTTACATTATTTACGCGTCAGGGCACATACCTTTTACGCAGTTTCCTGTGTAGGGAGTCAGAATATGCCAGTAACTCCAGTGCCACAGAAGCTGAAGACCTGGGGGACCATGCAAGAAGGTAATTTTCCTATGAACATTACCTACATATTTAGAGTGATCATTCTGAATATTGGGTCTGCTTAGTTATTAGAAAACATTGGATACACATATCTAGGTATGAAATTGAATTTTTGGGAAAGATTTTATCAGTACGAGACAACATGCCACTTTTAAAGAATATAAGAGAGCACTGTTCACAAGTTATCACTTCACTAGGCACCTGCAACTGATGTTCTAAAATAAACTGACTTCACTCTCTGAAACAAATGCTCTGATAGATGTATCCTGAACATGTAAAACATTCTGCTCTCTAGATGCCCCCTCTCAGACACCTCCGCATGCACCAGACCTTTATGATTGTCAGTATGAAAAGTATTCTCATCGTATGCCATTATGTAAAAAACACTAAATGGAGTTTCCACCGTTTTGAAAGAGATATGGGGACAGGTGCTAGTGCAGTGTACAAAGCTACTGCACACAGCCAGGTTCAAAGTTCCTATGAGACATTTTAAACTCAAACCAAATTACCCACAAGAGTATTAAAATACAAAAACCCAATCATCAGAATTATGCTAGATTACATTGTATAGAAGTTCCTTTTCCTAATATAAATGAGACATGAATTATTGAACTGTGTATATCATAGTTTGGTTATTTTTCAAAACTGTTCACTCCCAGCCCTAAAATATAGGTCCTAGTTGAATAGGGAATGCAGAATTGTTGTCTTGACAATGAAGGCTAAACTATGAGGCATCTACACCAAAAGGTCATAGAAAGTACTACTCAAAAATCACTGGCCCGCAATAGCCTTTGTGCTAATTCATAATCATACATAATCATATTTAACAGTTATTGTCCCTTGGGAAAGGCCATACTATTGTGTCTTCTTCTACGAGGGCAATGCAGATCTGGTAACTCTACAAACCACACTCTCCTTTGTCTACTTTAGCATGGGGTCAAGGATATCATGGGCATTGATGCAGGTAAGTAAGCCCCTTCCCTGTTTCCGAGTTAGGCAGCTAAATACAGTCACAACTAAGATGGGGTGCAGAGAGCCCCTAAAAACCCCAGTACCTTGGTGACTCATCACCTGCTGTACAAATGAAAGTCCCACCCCTTATTTTAATTTCTACTTGAAAGCTATAATACAACTGCTAATAAAGAGTTAGAGTGGTCACTTCAAAATGTATGTTCAAAAAACAGTATTTCACTAGGAAGATATTGCAACAGTAGAAGTTGTAGGCATCCTCATTGAGTCAGTAGAGATGACATTCATCATCTACCCAAAAACAGTTTGTGGAATTTGTAAGAAATGATGTTAATAATTTAGGAGGATTGTAATCCACCACAAATAATAATGTCACTAACCTGTTAGGTACAGTCAAAGGTTTCAAAAATTGACACCTGGGCTCAATCCCTGCAGCTATGGCATGGAGCAGATAGGTTTAATTTATAGAAAATGTGTAAAGAATTTAACAGTACAAAAACAATTTAAAAGACAAAAAACAATAAAAAATAGCACTCCAATTTTTAAAAAGATGGAAAAATATAATATACAAAATGACACAAAAAAGGCAAAAATTCAATAAGGGGAACCTGATATGAATTTTTAAAGATGTAAGTGGAAAGGTAAAGCTCCCAATGTAAGTGAGCGGTCACTGTAGTCCAGGACCAAGGCGTAATTTTCGGTCAACCATGCCAAAACCTGGGTTGGATACACCAACAGGTCATGGTAAATTTCTGAAAGTTAAAAAGTTGAAAACGTTTCTAGGTCCAACTTTAGAGAGGGACTTTTTACATTTTTTGAAGGAAAATGTCAACATTTCTTCAAGTCCCAATGCAGAATGGGGCTTTTCCTCTTTTTGAGAAGAAAAAACCTCCCCTCAGGGGCCATCAGTGAAATAGTAGCAACTACCGTTCAGCCAAAGGCCAGATACCTGAAGCATGTTAATGTCACTGGATCTTTGGACCTTTGGAAATTTCACACTCAAAGTTTCCCCAACGCAGAATGGAATCAAGGCATTTTTTCAGAGGTGTGAGGACCACACGATCTGGGCCCCATTCCTTTGCGGCGAATGTTTGCCTGGTACTGTCCATCGAGAGCCTTACGCTCTTCGTCATCCAGGCTATTGGTAGTCCCACGATTCCAGAGAGTGAGGATGGGGGGCCGCTCTTTCAGAGTAGCGGCAGCCAAACTCTGGAACTCTCTGCCTATATCCTTGAGAAGCCTTGGAGATCTCCTATCCTTTAGAAAGGCTTTAAAGACTCATCTTTTTCCTAGGATAGGCTGAGCTACTGTTTTCATTGAGTACGGGTCAAAGCGCCAGGATGCCCTTGGTGGTGACAGGTTGCGCTATATAAGTATGCCACAATACAATTGAGCGAAACAAAGCTGAAATCCAATCTTATGCAGTTGCACTGCCAGTTGGATGCTTTTTCCAGTGGGTCGCATTGAAGCTCTGGAGGAAAAGTTTTCAAAAGTTTCCAAACTTTCTTCAGGTGAACAGACAACCACAGGAAAACACTTTTAAAGCCCTGTGACCTCAGGGAAGGCACCTAGAGACTCTCAGGGTGTCACGGAGAGGCACACAGCGAGGTCCAGTCCATTTCCAGTTGCTACTGATGAACTGAGCATTTCAGGAAAAAGTCCTCTTGCTGCTTGTTGTATCCCTGTAGCCACTGAGGTCAGCCAACTGATATTTGTAGTTCACTTCTTTGTCCTGGGCACACGCGGAAGCAGGTTCAACCCTTTAGATCACCTGAGAGGTCTCAAACAGAAGGTGCAGTCCTTCTTTGGTTCTTACACAGGTCCAGAGAATGTTCTAAGGAGGGTGCCTTGGGTGTGCTACATTTATGGTTCGGACTTTCTAGTGGGTGTGGGTTACTCCAGTGCACCCCCAGCTAACGGGGTAAAAGTTCATGTGAACAACCCTATCCGTTCTTTTCAAACAGGCCAAAATGTTTATGCCAAGGCACTGTCAAGATGGCGAAGATGTCTGCCACACTAAATTTGGCCTCTGAAACTCTAGGTGTACATGGGAGGGTACTAAGTAAATCACCTGTGTCCTCCCATATTTAACACCTAAATCCACTCTGAAACAGGCTCTGGATCAACAACAAAACAGGAAAGAGAAGAGTGATAGGACAAAACCAGTGTCCCTCAGCAACCAGATAGGGAATGCATGAGAATTATGTTCTGATCCTGTTTGATCCCTTTCAAGGGTGTGGTGAATTTCACAAATCATTAACATCAAGCACTTTATTGCTGGAGAACTAATATAGATTAGCTCCCAAGAGCTTCAGGGAAGTAAAAAGGTAACTTCTAAAAGTTGATTTTCCTAAAACTTTATTATAAACCCATTGAACAAGAGGGCCCTCACAGTGAAAATGCCTGTGTAGGAGCATGGTAACATTACATTTCTACAGGTCCCATGTTTAAATAACATGCTCTCTACATTCTGATCTACAATGCCTCCATTGGAGTGACATAATGATATTTCAAAGGAAAGTTTTTTTCTCCTTGTCAAAAGGGTTATTTTGATAGACTGGGCAGCAGATTTAACTGCTTCAGTCAGTCTACACTGCTAGGTCTGTCACTTTGTATTATTTTTTGCACTATTGAATGTCACAATAAATGCTGCAAACCGCAAATGAAATATACATTTCCATATATTCTGGGCCATATACCTATGCTTCTTGGCCTGAGGGACCACAATAGTCAGGGGGAGGCCAATTCTTCTATCCAGATTGCCAATCCCTGGGACATGGCAGCACTACAGATGCAGCCTTTCACAGAAGTTATCTTTCTTAAACCGCAGTCAGGTCCGTTTTATTAGCACAACATATCAGACATAACAAGACCCCAAGGTTTTTTCTTCCCCAGTAGGCCCCTGCATACCTTCTTGGTGGCACATAGAATGTACAGTCAGCACTCTCCCGAAAAGGACAGAGGGAAGAGAACACATGGCCCAGGAATCTTGGGGCTGACTCTTCCTTACACAAGGGGAGTAGGTACACTTATTTTGTTATTGGTAGTGGCTGAAATTTGTTTCTCTTTGATTGGGGGCTACACACTCCTACTTAACTTTGTATATTTTTACCTGACAGCTTCGGCGGGACTGAAGGACGCTGATTTTATAAGACCATTGTAAGTTTGAGAAGAAAGTGTTTTTGTTCTTATATCTCAAAATGCATAACATATGTTTAAATGCACAAAAAGAAATTTAGATAAGCCAATCAGGGTTTACCCAATTTATGCATGTTTTAGGGATCCTAGCACAACACAGGGCACTAGATAGCAGTGCCCTAATGTGGAGAGTATGAAAAACCACCAATAGAATTCAGCAAAAAATGGGCATTTTCTCACAGATTAAATATAACATGATTAGTCAAACATTTTAACCCCTTCCATGCGTCGGACAGCCCTCGGTATTTCGACGTCATGGTGGGCGTGTGCATCGGACGGCCGGGGGCAGTCCAAACTGCGGATGCGTACATTTTTTGTAGCACAGAGGCGGAATGTCCGCCGCAGCGAAGGTGTTAAGAGAAGTCTCTTTCAAAGTTAGACAAAAGAGGTGACTTATTGATAGCTTTTTGCCCTTCTGAGATAAGACATACTTGTGCCTAAAAGTAAGCATGGGCGAATTTTGCGGATCTCGCGTTCGCGAATTTTGCGGATTTGCGGATTCGCAATCCGCAAAATCCGCGAATTCCCGCGAATTTGCGGATTTTTTTTTTTTTGTGTTCGCCCGTGTTTCTGCCAGTTCGCGAGGGTTTTTACAATTTCGCAATTCGCGAACTTACCTGTCGGGTCGCACGTTTTGCGAACTTGTTGTTTCTACGTGTCCAGCCTGTTTGGGACACTCTTCTTCATCACTGCCACTCTCTGTCACCACTGCCACTCTCTGACTACTCATGCCACCCTCTGGCCCACCCATGCCACCCTCTGTTTCATCACCACACCCTCTGGTTGTCCAGTGTACATTATTTTCGGCAAAGCAAAGCACACCTTCCCTGCCTCAAGTGACCTGAATTA
This sequence comes from Lissotriton vulgaris, assembly GCF_964263255.1. Classification (NCBI taxonomy): domain Eukaryota; kingdom Metazoa; phylum Chordata; class Amphibia; order Caudata; family Salamandridae; genus Lissotriton; species Lissotriton vulgaris. The sequence continues at coordinate 1,573,060,536 of NC_141695.1, read as the reverse complement.
ATTTGGGGCTGATTAATGTGTCACAGAATATTTTTTTAGCTGGCACCTGCTTCCTTAGTGCGCCCTGATTAGTGATCTTTTGCACTTGCTAAGTGCTTTCATTGTTGCAAAATTAGTTACAACACCTGCCCTGCCCCAACTGACAATAATGAATTAGGGGCTGATTAATGGATTTTAACTTCCAGCCTGGCTCCTGCTTGTCTCCCTTAGCTGTAATTCAGGACCTTTGTGGCATATGTGTAACTATTCTGAGGTTCAGAGCAGGGTCACATAATAGTTTCAACTGGCAACTGAACTCTGGAGGGGCCCCTCAGGAAGCACTACAGGAAATGGCTACTAATGATGAGCCTGAACTTTTGAACCTGGTAAGTAGTTACTTTCAGTTTTGCTAAGATCGTATTTCTGCAATTTTGCACTTATTCGCGGGGCGCGAACTCACGCGAACAGTGCGAGCAGTGCGAGCAAAATCCGCTGCTCGCGGATTTGCGGATTTTGCGGGAGATTCGCGAATCTCGCGGATTGCGAATTTCCCGAAAATCCGCAAAATCCGCGAGCGGAACGGATTTTCCGCCCATACTTACCTAAAAGAGAATCTTTTGTTTTTGGTTATAATTCTGATGAGAAAGGTATTTCTATTTTTTGAGGATATGTTCTGAATGTGTGACAGAATATATCAAATATAGTTTCACATCAATGCTATAGGTTCTGATACCAGGAGGTTATATCCCAGAAACCACTGTAATAATTACCTCAATTCAAATTAGCTCCATGTGTCATCTTTACCTCATCCCCCTTCACACTCTTCCTTGAGATATTGGTCCCCTTCCCACTAATGAATATTTAATATGAATTATATCCTGGTGTTAGACTTGTCATCCTTGATGTGATATTCCCCCAAACCTTTTGCCTTCATCCTTCCTGTTTTCTGAATTCCTTTTTTGTGGGCATTAGGACTCTGTGCACTTTACCATTGCTAACCAGTGCTAAAGTGTTTGTGCCCTTTCCCTAAAACACGATTGCCATAATTAATCTACTTATGAGTCCCTAGCATATGGTACTACATGTACCCAGGGCCTGTAAAGTGATGTGAATAGTAGGCCTGCAGCACTCATTGTGCCAATCACTTAAGTAGCACTTTAAAATACCTGCCATTGCATCCTCTAGTTTTAAACTGCACATTTCAAGCTGGCAAATAAACATATTGCCAGGCCTAAATCTTCCTTTTTAGAACATATAAGTCACCCATAAGGTAGACCCTAAACAGCATATATGACAGGGTGAATTGTATTTAAAAAAATGTAGGACATGGTTTAAAGTTTTACATGTCCTGGTAGTGGAAAACTTTTATTTTTCACTAATGCAAGGACAATCTCTCCCATTGGATAACATTGGGTGACCAAAAAGAACAGAGCCCAAAGGCGGACTTATCCAATCTGCACCTCACGCTAGTTTCCTTTTTTTGTAAACTGTCCTGCGCACACTCCGGCATCCGCCGTTGTACGATGCCCCTGTTCTCCAGATCCTTAATCCATAAAGCAATAATGGGTGTGCCAGGTGATGAAGTCAAGGTAGACATAGTAGTTTTTCAAAAACCTTTATTTATGTTCTTTATTTTCATATGTAATTTCTTATTACAACAAAACAGTTCAGCCAACACGTTTCGTTCCCAAGCGTGGGAACTTCCTCAGGGCTTCTGAAGCAATATAAACAATCGCAGTTGCTATAGGAATAAATAATGATATATTAGATCTAAAGCGTTGACGAGGAGTCGTGCCTCACAAAGTTGTCATCCAAAGCATCAAACGAGGAATAATGCCACATAACATCATTGAGCCCAAGGAGTACCTTGATCATTCTTGAGCTACAAGTATACGGTCGGTCATCGTAGCAACATAGTTCTTTCATAAGGTGACCATATTATATTTAATAAGTGCTAACTTTGATTGGGAACTTGGGACTTGGCCCTCTCTGTAGGAGTACCCCAAACTGTTTGCCTTCACCCCTCCTGTTTTCTGAACCTGTCTTTGTTGGACTGTAGGAATCGCCGCACTTTACCACTGTTAACCAGTGCACTCTCCCTAAATCATAGGACAATTGGTTTATACAAGTTCGCCCTATTTAGTTTACTCAAAAGTCCCTATTACAGTGGTACTACATGTACTCAGGGCCTGTAAATGAAATGCTACTAGTGGGCCTGCATTACTTATAGTGCCACCCACTCAAGTAGCCCTTTTAAACGTCTCAGGCCTCCTAGTGCAAACTGTGCATGCAGTAATAAAGTGACATTTCGACCTGGCAAAAGAAAGCTTTTTCACGCCTAAACCTCCTTTTTCAATACATATAAGTCACCCCTTGGTAGGATCTAGACCACCCATAGGGCAGTGTGAAGTGCATTGAAAAAGTTGAACATGTATGTTTAACTTTACATGTCCTGGTAGTGAAAAGCTCCAAGATTTGTTTTTCACTACTAAGAGGTCTGCTTCTCCCATACAATAATATTGGGTTACCTTATGACATGTAATAGGTGATAACGTTTGATTGAGAGCAGGCAGGAATATCATGTTTGGTGTCTGCGGAGTTGTAATTCAAAACTCTTTGTAATGTAAAGTCAAATTTTAAGTCACAGTGCTGAAAATGACACTTTTAAAAAGTTATACCCTTTATATGTTGATCCAAATTAAATAAACAAATATTCAAAAACGCATATAGTTTTAGGGTGCAAAGAGTATCACCCACTAGTCCGGGGAGTGGAAAGAAAATCAATAAATTTACTGCACCTGTCTGGCATCATGTCTCCCTTCGCACTTGTGTCCCCAGGTTGGTTACCTCTTTTTGCAAATCATTAACTTCCAAATGAATTTCTAAAGAAAGCAGAGAAATCAACAAAATATATCTTAATTTATTAAGTTGGTACCCTTCTGTTCATTGCACAATTCAACTTGAACTTCAAATATAAAGCATTTCATGCTTCAACAATGTTTGGTTCAAACAAAAACAAACTCCTTATGAACCTCAATCCATTTCTTACCCCTGGTACTTCATCAGGAGGTATTTTACTCTGAGAGAATAGCGCTAATGTTTTATCTTCTATTAAAAGTGTTAATACATTTGTCCTTGGCTAATCAGGATTAATATGAAGTCTTTCCCTTGTTCCTGGATTTGTGTAGTCAGAATTTTTGCAATTCATACAGAATTTAACAGTGCAAAACTTTTCATGGGGTAGTGGATGAACGTTTTACAAAGTGTAGCCCACCCATATAATAAATTACTGGTATAAATATATTTCTGATTCGCCAATAAAGTCCATAGGTGTCTTGGTCCTGTAAAAGTGTGTAGACATTCTGAGTAATTTTGGTGTAACGAAATGTGTAATGCAAAAAAGGTCCTGTTAAAAGATTGCAATAATATGTCCTCGTAACCATCTGAATAATGAAGTGCAACAAAGATGAATCATCCTGAAATGTGGAGCATGTTGTTTAAAGTGTGTTACAACACTACCATGCAAGTGTCAAACATGACTCCCAATGCATGCGCCGCATTAATCCAATGCTTGATTGAAATTAAGCATTTTAAAAGTGTAGTCAGAGTTTGAAGAAATGTTTAGACTTGCCGGTTCTGAGCCATGCTCCTTATGGTAGTGCTGTGCATTAAATAATACTAAGGACTCTACTGAACACCAGTGGTTCGTGCAGAGATCTCAATGCTTTGCAAAAATGAAGTCTGTGCCTCCCGTATTAAAAGTGAGTGTGAGACTCCCATCACCGATTTTAGGGGCATATTATCAAGAACAGCGTTAATAATTGTCGCCGGTTTATCGGCATAAAACTGCTGCTAAAGCGGCGATAATGGGCTTGATAATATGCCCTTAAGAATTCCAATAGAAGTTCATGTTCTGGTTTCTGCCGCTAAACCAGTGATAATTTTAACGCAGTCCTTGATAATATACCCCTTAGAATTTAAAATGGTGCTCGCTAATCTGCCAACAAGTTTAGTAAAAATCGTAAAGTGCCTCATGTTAGTTGAGCAACTCCCCATAAATATTGTCAACCTTACCTGACGTGCTGAAAAATATCATATACCCATGAGTGGCATGCTCCTATGGTGTCGTGTTTAGTTCTCGTCCGTTTAAGAGCCGTGAGCCATGAGTGACATAAAGATAGGACCAGATATCCAGGAAAATGGTGTGTTTCTGTGTTGGCCATGTTAAGATGGCCTCATTAACAAGAAAGTATTTGAATGGACTGTGAATGTCAATCGAATCAAAATAATATCCTGGGTGATGCAACTGATCTAAAGCCTAGTGCGTTGAGAAATCAATTATCTCCTGCCTGGGAGGAAGGTGGACTTGCTAGGTAAAAAACCACCTTGCCTCTCAATGTCTGCTGTGTGTATCTAGGTTCCCTGAAAAATGTGGTCATCTTCTTCAGACAATGTTCACGATCTGAAAATCCAGATCTGTCACTGGGGGGTGAGTGGCTGAAAAGTTTCAGCTCTCCACCCATCATCTCCTTGTGTTTGCTTTGTTCACCCTGAGTTGACATGGTATGCCTAGATTTGGGTCCCTTGCTCACTTTGCCACTGGATTCAAGCTAGCATGGCTAAGTAGGGGCGTTAACCCGAAACCGGTCCCAGGAGGCTTGTTTCATGTCCAGTGAAAATCTGGCTTGGCAGTTCGGGCCGGACTGTTCCCATGAAGCACAGGGTCAATACTGACTTGCAGATGGCTGAGTCTGAATGGGGGTGACGAAGTGAGCTAAAGAACGATAATGGATTCAACCCAGATCTGTGACTGGGGGTGTCTGAAAAGTTTTGGCGCTCTGTCCATCATCTCCTTCTGTTTGATTTGTTTGCCCTAATTTGGTAGGGTATGCCCATACGTGGGTCCCTTATACACTTTGAGACTGGATTCAAGTTGCCTGGCTAATAAGGAATGTTACCCAAAACCAGTCCCAAGATGCCTGTTTATGGTCCAGGGAAGCCTTGGCTTGGCAATTTGGGCTGGACTGTTCCCATGAGGCTCAAGATCAAGAATAATTTGCATATGGCTGGGTCTGAACTGGAGTGGTGAAGTGAGCTAAAGAATGATGATGGATTCAACCCAATCTGTGACTGGGGGTGAGTGTCTGAAAAGTTTCAGACCTCCGTCCATCATCTCCTTGTGTTTGCTTTATTCGCCCTAAGTTGGCAGGATATGTCCAGAAGTGGGTCCCTTGCTCACTTTGCCACTGGTTTCAAGCTAGCCGGGCTGATGAGGGGTGCTACCCTGAAACCGGTCCCATGATGCTTGCTTCCGGTCCAGGGAATACCTGTCTTGGCACTTCAGGCTGGACTGTCCCCATGAGGCACAGGATCAAGACTGATTTGCATATGGTTGGGTCTGAACTGGGGTGGCGAAGTGAGCTAAAGAACGATGATGGATTCAACCCAGATCTGTGACTGAGGGTGAGTATCTGAAAAGTTTGGGCGCTCCATCTATCATCTCCTTGTGTTTGCCTCAATCTGAAAATATCAAGTACATGTTTACTATACTTTCAATATTGATAATAATTGTCTGCAATTGTTGATTAGGATACCATATCAACATACGATATGGACATTTTAATAATTTCATGGATGGTAGTCCCATGTGCCCAAAATGATGAAACTCAACCCGTTTAATAGTTCCCTGGATGCAGGGTAAACAGCAATATCCATAATCTCAGCCCAGAGAATGATAAAGGGTTGTGATGTCATGTCATTCTTTGTTTCACAAATATTCCAGCCTGTTGTTTAATCCTGTAGTTGTCATGGTGTTCAACTTCTTGACACATAATATTTCTCTCTTTAATACGATCCTTCTATTATCAGAGTTGTGTTCTACCTGTTCTAATACTGTAAGTCTGAGTTGGCAGATTCTGTGTCCCAAGAAGCTAAAATGGGTAGCAACAGAGGATTTTTAATTTTTCATTCCTATGGTAATCTTGTGCAACACTTTTAACAACATTATAAAAGACTATTGATATAAATCATCCATCCAGTTGCAATAAGATCAATTTAAGAACCAATGCAACCTGTGAGACCAAGCATGTGGTACACATGGTGCAATGACCCTGCAACTTAGCATATGTGGGGAAAACTGAACAGAAAATTAAAACAAGGATGACGGAACACAACTGCTCAAACTGTAGCAAATCGGTTTCCTGGAACAAATTCCCTACCGTACCAATGGAGTATTTGTGTCAGGTTGCTAACTGCTCATTTGTAAAATACCCCAAGAGACCTGGTAGTCCCTGGAGCGGTGTACCTGGGGAATAGGGAAGTGTGTGCTTTCTGTGCTGGAGGACTCTTGCCAAACACCTCCAAGGTATCCACACATGTAGTGTCCACGAATGGTGCAACTTAAAAGTGGGATGTGCAAACTGTTGTATTATATATAAAGGAAGGGGACCATCTCCTGTATTAGTCTCATGAAGACTGCTTTCCGATAGCCATCTAGCTACCCATTGAAGTTGTGCTACAAGATAATAGGCCTCAAAAGTCAGCACCTCTACCCCCTTCCCCCGCAAGTAATTGAAGCATGTTTAAGGCCACTCTACATCTCCCATTATCCCACAGCAAATCCCCTAATGCTCGGCCTAAGTCAACAAAAAATTGCATTTTGAGAATTACAGGGATATTAGCATAGTAGTATAGTGTTCAGGGAAATACAATCATCTTGGAAAGAGTGACTCTACGCGTTGCAGCTAATGGTAACTACTGCCAAAAATGCATTTGAGACTTGAGCCCTATAAATGCTCAACGTTGGTCACTCTCAAATAGGTCCTGCAGAGAGTGATAAAGTCAGACCCCAAGGAATCGAACCGCTGCTTTCAACCAGGTCAATGGCTCTCAGTCTCCACCCAATTGGAATACCTGTGGTATATCATCATGATTAAGTGGGAAAACGCATATTTTTTTTCCCCAGTTCACCCGCAGCCCAGCTACCTGCTCAAAGCCTCGGAGAGCCACTGAAATGGGAGCTACATCATTCGGAGCATCCCAAAGATACAGGAGCACGTCATCTGCATACAAGGACACTATATGCACCACATCATCTAGCAGGATGCCACAGCATTGTCAACCAAATCTAGTCATTGTGCCCAGGGCTCCCTAGCAAGAGTAAATAGGATGTTGAGAGAGGACACCCCTGTCGTTTGCCCCGGCCTATAGAGAAAGTGTCAGAGATTAATCTCCCTATGTGTACTTGTGAAATAGGGGTTCGCATATAGCAGTTTCGTATAAGCCAGGAGACACCGTCCTAGTCCAAAAGTCCTTAAAACACCAAATAGAGGGTCCCATGATAACACGCCGGAGGCCTTTCCTAGGTCTGGTATAAGGCATGTTGCAAGGGGGTAGCGGAGCCAAAAATCCAAAATCTCACCAGCATGACATTGTAATGTCCACTGTTGGTAAAGCCAATAGGTCTGATTAATGAAAAAGAAAAACAACATCCATCATAATTCGGAAAAAATTTCGAGAGAAAGAAAAAAATCATGACATCAAAGGCCTCAATAGGAGTCAGCCTAAAACTGAGTGTGCGAAATAACCAGCAACCGCTTCCAAAAGGAAGTCACTGTTATCATCCTAAAACAACTCAGCCATCCAATTTTATAGTGAGAAAGAACATACATGCTCTTCAATTACCGGAGCCCCTAGTACCATCAGAGGACAACTCAGTGGGTTCTCAATGAAGCTGGGTGCCAAGAAATCTTGCACCGCTGCGAATATATTCCAACGACCCAGAACTCCATGCATCGCTGCAAAGGCCATAATCCCTCCGTCAGAACAAAGCAATTCATGAGTAACTAAGGGACTCATGAGATGATCATAATCCACTTCAGGAAACACCAAATTGCAGAGACACAAATTCAGGGCCCAAATGAAATCACAGCTCAGGCAACGAAATACAGGCTGGACACAGGTGAAATAGGAAAATCGAAACGATAATCCATATGATGCACTCAAGGTGGCAAGTGGCAGCACACCATAGTATTCAAGCATCCTGTTGCGAAACAGTGCTAACTGCTCCCGCTCGTTTGCGAAAACAGGACGGGCATCCATTTTGAATTAAACAAAATAGCAACAAAAAACCAGCAGCCAGAGCCAGCAAAACAGGAAGTCCACCAAATAGGCTGGAGAATATCGAGTGGAAGAAAGCAGGAATGACTCCAAATATTTTTTGGAAAGAAGTCACTAGACCACTGCTCACTACTTTAAAAAAATGAGCCAGCCCCGAAGTGGAGGACGCGTTAAAGATTGTATAAATCAGCTCACAAAAAATGTAAAGGAAGATCAGTATTTAATAAGGCATGCACTTCTGTGCGGGTGTTAGCTACGTGAAGGACAAATGTTTCGCGAGCAGATGTCAGGGCAACTTCTTTTTGTGACAATAAGGCTCTTATTCTGCTCATCTTATTGAACTCTTACTTCAAGGCCTGCATTCTCGGCCAGATGGAAACATCCAGGTTCCCATGTGGGGGTGGATACAGCACATTTTTACAGCAAACCACACACTCACTGACTGTTACAACATAAGCTATGCCTTTCAATAACCCACAGCAATCTTCATTATTTAAAAGTGAATAACTCCCGTTTGCTAACAAAGTAAAAGTCGGGATAATAGCAGGCACCGGTGTTCCTTTCAAAACACATGCTAAATTAGGGTGGTCTTGGTTACAGGAACCATGCAATTGGATGTGTCTACACATCAAAGAGTGATCTGGTGTTTCTGTACACTCATCTCCTTTCAGATAGACCTCTTTCCCGTCCCTAAGGCATCTATAAGTGAAAGGGAGAGACCAGGCTTCATGTAAGTAGGAGGTACCGAGCCGCTCGTATCTGCCAATGGCAAAATACTTCATACAATGTGTAAACTGGAAAAGTGCAAAAGGTAAAGTTATTAACCCATGGATTAGCCACGTTGCAGCCGTGGCCTTTGCCACTGAAAAGGGCAACGACTCTAAGCATTCAATGTAACATTGAAAAAGAAGCATCTCTCATGGAAAGCAAACATTGTTTTTCAGTTAAATTAAAAGGTGCAAACAGAGATGTGACATTAATGTAATTCCAAGGCACTTTTCCATTTTTTAGTGTCTGCAAGGTCCACGCAAATTGCATAACAGAACGCAATTGATTTTGACCATGGTACAAAACAGACACTTCATCCTGTACTATTTCAACAACAGATGACACAATATTATCCAATGTGTAAATTTGGGAGGAAAGGGTGTTAATGCTGTTATCCACAACTGCAAGTACTTTTTCCAAATTAGCTTGGTCGATAGCCCTAAGGCGGGTAGCCGCTTCAATCTGTGATGTTTTCCAGAGTTCATTATAAACGGCATAGATCCATCTTTTAGATCTACCTTTAGCCGGGCCCTTTATAAAATCATTCAAGTCAACCACGCCGGTCAGTTTAGATAAATATAATTTTACTGACGCCAATGTAGAGTGCTAGAGCCAATTCTAACATAATTTGCCTACAGAATAAGTGGTAACAGAATGGTCACTCTCAAAACGGGGATCTACTCTGACTTGTGTAAAACCCTCAGCTAGGCCCAAAAAATGATGCTGGCACGAATCTGCACTTCGGTGTCACATTAACCAACCCTTGGGATCCAAACTGGATATGTTAAAGGATATATTTAGCAAATGGGTTTGCAATTCTCTAATTGAAAATTTAGTTGAATTTTCCCAACCCGAATATTCTTCCAAATCTGTGTAGGAAGTAGAATTACATTTTTTAGAAGTAGCCAATCCAAAGCATGTTGTCTGCGAGATAGTAGAATTTAAAAACAACATATGATTTGGGATGAGACATGCACGGTGCAAAGCCTCAGTGCCTTGTACCTGCCAACTTTTAGAACCCCAAACCGATTTAAGGTCAATAGTTTCCTTCCACAACTCGTAGCCACCTACAGCAAGCTGGTCTAGAAAGGACTTCGAATACAATAACTTAGTATCGGTAAGTCTAACTTTGGAATTGGATTTGTCTGTCATTTAAAAAAAATGAAGCAGTATTGGATTGATTAAAATCAGTAAAATATGTATAATTTTTCAAAAATGTGTTTGAGCTGCCACTTAAAGGAGCTGAGCAATGTTCCCACTGGGTATAATTCACAGTACTCCTCCTACAATTAGTTTTGTGTAAGTAGCGATTGCCAAAATGTTGGTAACAAAACAAATCACCATAATCAGCAGATTCTAAATATAAATCTTCAACATCAAAGGCAGCTTAATATTTCAAATCAGCAAACAAAGCCTCTACGGCCTGAACATCCCAATCATCAGAACGTATGTTTTGTTGAACCACATCCCCCATGTTAACTCTAAGCACATTAGGAACATTAATAACCTCAGTCGGGCCATGGATCTGAAATGTAACTGCATCCCAGACTATTCCATCCAGGACAGGCCACGCGGTGATGTTAACAAAGGCCAAGTCTCTCTTCAATCTGTGTGCTGAATGTGATGAGGAGTGGGGAGCCAATGTTCAATTCAGATGTCTAATGCATGTTATCTCCTCGACATAATGTCCATTGACAAATCGTAAAAAATAAAACACAAAACCAATTGACATAAAAAGATAGAGAGCAAAAAACCCCAGCCAAATGTAAGTCCAAGGGGGTATTAAAAAATGTTTTTTAAACAAAGTCGCGTAGGCTCTCAGCCTTGTGGGCTTCCCCGATGTACGTGAAACAGTGTCAAATGAAAATCTGGATTCTGTGGCTAAACAAGTTTGCAAATCAGGCATTGATAAGTCAGTTGGGTAGGTGTAATCTGTATCATCAAGGCAAGTACCAGGCAAAGCACTCAATAAAGGACTGGAAACTGCAGGCATCTCGAGGACCACCTCCGGTACACAATCCGAAGCAGTGGCCAAAACAGAATTTCTCACTATCGAAGGACATGAGACTGCCGGTGTCATGCTAAGAAGAATCCGTCACTCTGTGTATTTTGACATTGTCAATGGAGATATACCTGTTCTCTTTACGACCTGGAAGTGGTGGTAAAATGACTGTTCTTGTGCCCTTCACTCCAAGCACGGGAACCGGAGTACGGTATGAGGGACCAAATTCCTTTTTGTTATCGATCTTCTCCCGAACCAGTTCTCCAACTTGGGGTAGCCAGCCAAATACCGGGATCTGCAACGCATCATCCGAGGTGGAGGGCAAATGTTCCTTTGCAAGACTGTCTCTGGTCTCGTGTAGAGTCTGTAAAACATTGCAATGTTCATCTACATCAAAGGAGGCAGCCGAACCGACCGCGTCTAGACGGTCAAGGTCCGGGACATACATCTTGATACCAAAGAGCATTTCGTATGGGGTCCGCCCACACAGAGACCTTCTAGGGAGATTATTAAGAGCACGCTGCATGCCATTGAGATGGGCCAGCCAGTTTCTGCCAGTGCCTATAACCCGAGCTGTCAGTGATTACTTTAAGTCACGGTTCATTCGTTCCACAACTCTATTACTCTCAGGTCGGTATGGAGACGAAAACTTGACTTGGACCCCCATCGAACTCATGGCATCCCTATACGCCTTAGAGGCGAAAGCAGGACCCTGATCCGAATGGAAGGTACCACAGGCAAAAATCCCTACAAAGACATGCACATCCCTGATGACAGTCCGTGAATCAGCGCAGCGATGAGGCCAGACCCAAACAAAGCGTGTGCATGAATCAACTGCTACTAAGATGTACTTATACGCAGTATCAGATGAAAAAGGACCGCAGTGATCTAAATAAACACAACCAAATGGTTTATTAGAAATGAACAACTGTGTTTGGGGTGGACGCGCAGCAGTTGAACGCTTAATCTGCTGGCAAATGTCACATTGAAGGACATAGTCATGCGTCTGTTTGTACAGTCCCCGCCACCAAACACGTTGTTGTAACTGAGAGACAGTAGCTGAAACGCCCGCATGTGCAGACGCAACCCCTTCATGGGCCGCTGTGATCAATGAATGTCTGCGATCAGAGTTGGGAATCAATCTCTCCCCAACTTCAGGAATTTTCATATAAGGAACCTTATCAGGACTTAAGTGGTATGTGCACTTCAAAGGGAACCCCGTAGGATATTTATCTCCCTTCTTAGTGGCAGCAACAGCCGCCAAGATATCATTATCAATCTTACTTTTGGACCGTGTGACTGCTGCAACTAAATATGTTGATACCGCTGATATCGCTGCTTCATCAGCAAGCGAGTTGCCGACAGCGTGGACTCCAACGCGCTGGTGACCGAGAGTATGAATCACAAACACGAGTGGCAACTGCTCTTTAAGCTCAGCCACTCGGACCCAGATCATTTTATGTTTTATTGTGCTACCTTTGGAATCACGAAAGTCATTCTGAATCCAAAAGACAAGTTCTCATTGTAAGACTGGACACAGTATTAAGAATCACTTACGATAAGTGTTGGCCCACTAGGATCAGCGTACTCCAATGCAAGCATCAGAGCACGAAGCTCTGCTAATTGTGCGGTGCAGTCTCCTAGAGTCTGCGTGTGCACGACTCTGGACTTGAACTCATCGTTCACCATGGCACCTACCACAATGGCGCATGCGGAAACGTAGGTGTGTTTAGAACCATGCGCAACCTGCGCCGAACCATCGGTGTAAATGATGCAATGGAAATCCTTCAAAGGCCGCATAGCCAAAGGAGCAGGATGAACGGACTCATATTGCAAAAACTCCTGCGACGTAAGGAGGCATCAAAAATGAAGGTGACATCCGGAGACGTCAGTGATGCAACCCATTGTATCCACCGAGGGTGCAAAGCCTTAGAATCAGGTACACTGGCCTTCGTAACTGCCTCCAGAGCAGGACATGGGGTAACAACCAACATGCGTTTTCCCTGTGATAGAGCGCGTTCCTTTAGAATCGCCATCTGCACAACCGTCAAAACTTTCTCCACAGTGGAAAATCGCATTTCAGCCGAAGTGTACAAGTGTGACTTGTAAGCAATGGGTACTGTATCCCCCTCGTTAAAAGTAAGGTATGTGAAACCCACCATCCCAGGGATGATTCTTATCACCAAGTTGATGTGATTATCACGAGTCAATAAGTATTTAGAAGGGAGCAGATCAGCCTGCAAAGATTGCAGTATAGCTGAGTGCTCAGGCAGCCAGTTTGATTTTGTAAAATTTGGTTGTATCAAAGCATACAAAGGCTTGATACGCTGGGCATAATCAGGAATGTATGTCCTCCCGAAATTTTAAAATCCCAGCAAAGACTGTAAATTTTTCAGAGTTGTCGGTGCGCGCAATTGTGCGCATTTCTCCAAGAGGTGAGGAGCCAATATCCGACCTTCATTGTTGAGCTCTTAGCCCAGGAACAACACTGTGTACTCTGCAATGTGTGATTTTGCAAAGTTGAATTTGTAACCGAAGTCCACAAAGCTACAAATTAAGCGGTCAACTCTACACAGATGCTCCCATAGTTCATCATCCGTGAGATAATTGTCATCCACATTTGAACGAGCATCTGGGTCAACTCTCTCCAAGGGAGAGACTATGCGGGCAGCAAACACTCCAGGACTATTCTTGTAGCCCATCGGTAATCGTTTGAAATGTCTTTTGACACCGCCGCACGTAAAGGAGGTCCATTGGGAACTAAGACCATCCAAATGATGGGCATAAAAACCATTGTAAATGTCAAGCGTGGTTTTAAACCGCTTACGCACGAGACTATCCACTAAAGCAGAGCCGTGAGTATTCTGTACTGCACAGGTACGTCAATGCGAGTTCAAATGCTGGTAATCCAATACCAAACGATATGAACCATCAGGCTTGGTTACAGTAAAAAGAGGGTTATTCACTGGTGACACGCAAGTTTCAATAACACCCTGATATTCTAATTGTTCAAGGATTTCCGCAACGGAAGCCTTCGCTTCGCGCTTCAAGGGATATTGAGGTTGAGGCTGTGGCATAGACCGCAAAGGAATCTCGTGGTGAGGGAAAAATGTATCTTATCCACAGTGAGTATGGTACAGAGCCGTCGCAAGGGCCTTAGCCCACTCTTCTGCAAAATTCAGCGCATGCTCCTTCGAGACTGTGTGCGTGAAACTAGGGAGGATTACCTCCTCCCCTCTCGGAGCCGCGAGCACAAAAGGTGGGGGCCAGTCAGCCTCCACTAACAAAATTTCATAAGTAGTCATAGGATTCTCCCAAAATATCCCTTCTATAGTGCGTTGAATGTCACCCTCAATGAATAAGACTATTTCATAAATCCTGTCAGGGGGAGCTACTCTAGTGTCAGCTGTCTCCACAACAACATAACGGTCAGTCGCTGTCACCTTCAGAAGTGGACGCAGGGCCTCTCGCACAATGGTAATCTCCACTGCGCTGTCCAGCAAGGTCAGAGCCCATGTCTGATTCCGAAGCTGGGTTCTCACTATCTGTGGCATATCTGTGTGCTGTTAAAGCAGCGACTTTCTTCTTCTGAAACTGGGGTCTCTTCGGTGTAGAATCGTCCTGCTTGCCTTTGCCGTCTTTCGGGGGGGCTGGTCGCGTCCTTGCTGGCCGCCCCGACATCTGCCGCCTCCTCCACCACCGAAAGACAAAGCCGATGACTCCTGAAAAGAACGAGGAGAGCGTTGATCAGAAACCTGAAAACGATCAGGTAATTTTATCATCGCGCGATCGCGCAAGTCATAGACACGTTCTGTGGGCGCAGGCAATGGAGACGCAGGACGTGACTCCTGTTTCTGCTGTTGCTGTTGTTTTCCCTGTTTCTATTTTTTAGGCCAATTTTGTTTTTTGGACTTGGGCTGTTCGTCACTTTCAGACTTCTGCCCTTGGGGTTGTTACTTCTCTTTAGTAGAAAAAGGCTTGAGGCCCCTACTATTGCGGCCCGCGGTTTTATAAGCCGCCACAATCATTTTCGCCAACTGTCGGGGTTTATCGGCATCGGGAACCGCCTGCAAAGCATTGGCAACCTGAAAGTTCACCGCATCCCCCTTGACATTCGCAAGTATGAGATCAGAAACCAAATCAAAGGTGCCACAGAGACGCATACCCAATTCAACCGCAGCCTCCGGTCCGTGGTCATCCTGAACACGTTTAAGGACCGTCGGCAGGACAGTCATAGACGGAGTGCCGTAACAACTCGCGTAGACCGCCGCAAATGTCTTTCTCCAGATCTCACAGTCACCGATTTCGGGGGTCAAGTCCTTCGGTAAGCTAATTGTCAGAATCCTGTGCTTTTCACCAGGAGACGTGTTAGGAAATACAGCTTCCAGCTGATCAAACTTCTCGGCAAGCCAGAAAGGAAAGTCATCCTGTTCTTGGGGACGCTCGCCCATCACAGTGTTGACCATAACGGGACTGAGCTTCATTCCGCACTGTCCGTTAGGAAGCGCTGCACCACCCGGGGCCCCGCCCGGGAGATTGCGGGTGATGTATTGCACTAACAACCTAATCACGCTGATTGCGACTACATGTAGTCGTCTGATTTCAGCCACGGCACATGCTCCGTGCTGAGAATGAGGCGTAAATCCAGCCAAGACAGGCCAAGTTGCGCCTGGAATGGACAAAGGACCTAACCTCGGAGCTGATAATTAATGGGGTAGGGCGTCATTAAACCAAACGCTGTGCTGCCAAGTATCAATAGGAATTTCCTGTGCCCTATCCGGAGTATAATCATTTGGCACAGCAGTGGGAGTGTACGTATGGAACACACCTGAAGTTCCGTCCACAGCCGGGAAGGTCACCCACGAATAAAATATTTCGTAAGGGTAAGCCACCTCTGCACTCACCACCAATATTACTGCCATGCCATCGCCGGGAACATTATAATTTTGCAAATGATTGCGCACCGCAATGCGACTATGCTGCGGAATGTCCACCGCGGCCATAGTGACACAGAAAGAAAAAGGTACAAAGTCAACTCTGTAGCACAACTAGGTAGTAATTCAAGGAAACCGTTTAGAAAGATTCAAGCTTGAAAAGACCTATACTAATATAGGTAGGTTTGTCCGACACCACCGTTAACCGGAAACAATAGTGAAGATGTTAAGAACTGAATATTGCACTACTTGAGTGTCATTTAATAAGACAACCAACAGTTGGGCGCCATGTCGCAGGGGTTCCGTGCTCAGACAGAACTGTGCATAGAGGCTTTGAACCTCAGTGAATTAGGGTGTGCCAAAACTCACCTTAGTACCCAAAAATCCCCTATCAGACTAGCAATCAGTGTCTTACCGGTCATCATGAACTCCCAATGCTTAGACAAACCAGAACATGAACTTAGTATACCTCAGGTAACGTGGAACACATGAACACTCTTTCATTATGTAATCATTTCAATCCAGAACAAGGAGTAAAAGAGGACACGTGCATATTTGAAATGTTTATTCATTAATGCAGTGCTCTCAAGTGCAGTATCTTAGCTAATACAAGTAAACATATTATAAGAAACAAAGTAATCAGCATAGTCACTAGTCCATAGAACAAAAACGGTGCAAGCATAGTATTATGCTAAAATGAATAGGGTTTAACAAAACCTAATTCTCAACCTCCCCAGCTAGTATATCATATGATATCTAAGAAGGTCTCTTGTGGGTTTTAGCAGAGCGGCCCCATACCTCAAGATCCTAGTGGTAAGGGATCACATCATCAGCAACCAGCTCTCTGCATGCGAAGCACCATCAAGTGTGTTCCTATGCTCTTGTGCAAAGCAATATAAAACGCGCCTAAAGCCAGAACTTGGCTGCAGCTGCATGTATGTTATGTCTAGGAACGTACGAAGATCAGTGCTCATAACAAGTACTGTGTTGAGATATCCTTGAAGGTTTCAGCACTCACTGTACAGACACAGCTCTCCAAGCAAGGCTGATATCAGTGTAACAACATATTATTCTCATATGAATCGAAAACATTCTACTAGGCTCAAAGCTAAAGCAGTAGATATGTGTTGTGTGCAAAAGCAGTAGAAAGGTAAAATGGTGTTTAAACTCCTAAAAAGCTCATGCTAACTTAACACAGCATACAGGCTATATATATCTATATATCACTTTGGTACCTGAAAGTTGCAGGAAAACAGCTCCACTGTTCCACTAGAATTTCTGGAGAAGTGCTAGCAGCCCTCCCAGGCTTTGAAGGATCAGCAGCTTGCAGGGCAAGACAACTTTGGTGCAATTGTCGAGAATAGGCAATCCAGACTGGTAGGGCTGGTGTCAAGTCAGCTGTTTCTTCTTCAGTTCTTGCTTTCATGGCTCTTTGGCCTTCTTCTTTTGGTTGGCAGGATCTTATTTCCCAGTGCCAAGTCTCCCCTAAATACTGAACTTTGGAGTGTTAGGGTAGTATAGGGTAGTGGCCAATGGGCTACTTACTCTTAGGGTCACAACACCACCTAGATGACCACTTCATGGGTTAAGTGGACAAAGCCCTGTCCCAGAGATCCTAAATTTGCCATCACAAAGGTGGTCAATTCTGAAAAGTCATAGCCACTTCAGGTAGCCCAGTACAGGGGTGGTACTCACCTGAAGGTAGATACACCTGTCTTGCCTAGTTAATGTTTCCACCTGTCCAGGGGCCAAAGGCTCTAGACAAAGGGGGTACATTTCCTATCTTGTGAGAGAAGCCAGATTCACATACCAAAGGTGGTGAGTGTCTTTGAAGCTTCCTGGGCCTGGAATGATAATCTGCAGGTTATCCTGGGGGTGCAGGTGCAAGGCGCCCCACTGACCGAGCAGGCTTGGTTTATGGTCCCTCGAGAGCAAAGGCCTTCACCTTTGAGGGTCAGCAACCTATCTTTCATGGCAGTTGGAGAAACTAAGTCAGTAGGCACACCTGTGGCTGGTAGGCTTTCAGGGGGCACCTCCAAAGTTACCTTCTTTGTGCATGTATTCCATAATCTGACACTGGCATCAGTTGGGGTTCATTAATATAAGATGTTTGATACCGAACATCCCTATTTTCAGTTAAGCCATCATAGAGATGGGAAACTCATTTCCAGAAGAGTCCAGCACATGCTTTTAAAATGGCTTCCCTGATCACTTGTACTCTCAGTAATGGAACAGACCAGCACAGGGGCATATCTGCTCAAGCAGTTATGGCCTCACATGTAGTTTAGTGCACCCTACCTTAGGGCAGTAAGGCCGACTGTAGGAGTGACCTACTTATAATGCATGCTTCCCATGTCATGTTTTCACTTTTGACTGCATCAAGACATGCAGCCTGCAGTGGAAGTTTGCATGAGCTTGGTGAGTGGTCCCTTAGGGTGGCACAATTTGTGCTGCTGCCTTGGGGACCTTCTTTATGATCCCAGGCACTAGATAATAGGGGTACCATTTCCTAGAAACTTACAGAGGGTACTTTAAGGTACCGCTAATGGGGGGGATACAAATGCACAGTTGTGGGAAACAGGTCTGGCAACTGGGACCTGGTGAGCAGAAATCCAGTGCACTTCCATTTGAAATCAAATACTAGGCAAAAAGTCAGGATGACCATGTCAAAAAGGGCAATTCAGGACATAACCCCCTCCTAAACTAAAGCAAACAAGACTAACATTTCCCAAGAGAGTCTTTATTTTCTAAGTGTAAAAACATAAAAAGGCCATCTGTTTTGGCATGGTCAGTCCCAGGTCTGTGCTCCACAGTAACGTCCATCCCTTGTAAGGAAATGGACCACCTCAACAGTTGGGGAATTCACCTTCCATTTGCATCAGCCATCTGAGAGCCCTGTGGTCAGTTTGAACAATGGACTGAAAGCCAAACAAATATGACCTCAACTTCTTTAGGGACCAAACCACAGCAAAAGCTTCCCTCTCAATGGCACTCCAGCATTGCTTTCAGGGGAGTGACCTCTTGCTAAGAAAAGCAACAGGTCAGTCATGGCCATCATCAATGGTTTAGGACAGGACCACTTCTATCCTATGTTCGGAGGCACGATGAACTGCTTCAAATAATCTGGAGCTTTTAGAAGGGGTGCTGAGCACATCGCTTTCTTCAGAGTGTCAAAAACCTTTTGATACCTCTCTGTCCAGTGTACCTGCTTCAGCATTTTCTTAGAGGTCAAGTCCATGACGGGGCCACATTGGACGCATATCCCTCCACAAGCCTCTGGTAGTACCCAGTAAAGACAAGTAATGCCCTGACTTCAGTCTGGGTGGTTGGAGCTAACCAGATCACAATTGTCTGGATCTTGGGTTATAAGGGATGAACCATCTGCAAGGTGGGTCAAGTATACAACTGTGTCCTGCGCTGCTACGCTGCGGGTACTTGCTTGCCTTGGTAGTGAAGCCTGCCTCTGCAGAGCTTCCAGGACCTTTCCAATGTAGAGAATGTGATCCTGCCAAGTGGAAATATAGACAGCAATACCGCTAAGACATGCTGCACTAAAAGATTCTAGCCCAGCAAGGACTTTGTTCACCAACCGTTGGAAGTTGCAGGGTCATTCTTCCATCCAAAGGACATAACAGTGAACCAATATTGCCCCTCTGGGGTTCAGAATGCAGTTTTTTCTTTTGCTCCTAGGGTCAGACCAATGTGCCAGTGTCATGATGTTAAAGCAAAGGTGGTGAGAAACATGGCTGCCCCTAACCTGTCAATCAATGTGTCAGCCCTAGTAATTGAGTGTGCATCTGTCTTATTTACTGCATTGTTGCCCCCAGTCCACACAAAACCTCAGCTTTGTTTTACCTCTTTCCGTATGAGGTTTGGGGACTATGACAACTGGGATGGCCCAGGGGCTCTCAGAGCATTTGATGAATCCCAACTGCAGCCTCTTGCTTACTTCAGCACTGATGCTCTCCTTGACATAATCAGACTACCTGTAGATTTTATTTCTGACTGGAAAGCTATCCCCAGTGTCCACCTCATGTGTACTACAGCTTGTCTGACCAGGAGTGTAAGAGAAGAGCTTAGCATACTGTTGCAGGACTTGCCTACAGTCAGCCTGCTGTTGGCCTGAGAGGGCGTCTGAAAAGACCTCTCCCTCTACTGACTCATCTTTAGGGTTGTGAGAGAAGAGATCAGGGTGAGGTACACTCTCTTCCTCCAGATCCTCTTCAGTGACCATCAGTATGGTCACCTCAGCCCTGCCACTGTAGGGTTTAAGGTGGTGCACAAGAATGCTAGAATTATTCTTTTGGGGTTCTTGCAAGTGTCAAGGTCTGCCAGATAGGTGACTTCCCCTCTTCTTTCTAGGGCCCACTCCATTTGCCCTGGAAGGCCCTAGAAACCACAGGCTCCAAAACCCACACATTTTGCCCCAGTTGTAACTCGACCAGTGCAACCTTTTGGTCCTAATAGAGTTTCTGGAGCTCTTGGCAGGCCACATGTTGTTTAGATGCTTTTTCCATATGCTCAGTCATCCGTAGGCCAATCACATACTCCTCTATGTCTTGCTAAGGTTCTCTGAAAGATCTCTCCCAGCCTTCCTTCCCCAGACACAATTGCCCCCTTATAGGATGTCCAAGCAGAAGTTCTAAGGGGGAACGCCCTACTCCCTTCTGTGGCACTTCTCTGTAGGCAAAAGGCAGGCATGGCAGTAAGACATCCCATCACCTTCTGAACTTTTCTGGGACTCCCATGATTGTTTCTTTTATGGTTTTGTTGAATGTCTCAACTAAATTCTTTGTTTGTGGGTGATATGGGGTGGTGAACTTGTAAGTCACTCCACATTCAGCCCACATGTGTTTCAGGTTGCCAGACATGATGTTTGTACCTCTGTCTGATACTTCCTCCTTAGGAAGCCCACTCTGATATAGATACCAATGAGGGTTCTAGCCACTGCAGGAACAGGAGTAGTCTTAATGGTTATTGCTTCAGGGTATCTGGTAGCATGATCCACCACTACTAGTATAAATTGGTTCCCTAGAGCAGTTGGAGGATCTGGGGGACAACCAAATCAACCCTGACTCTTTCAAAGGGTACCCCTGCCACTGGGAGTGGAATTAAGGGGGCGTTTGGGTGGGCAACTGCTTTGCCACTGGCTTGGCAAGTAGCACAGGAGCTGCAAACCCCCTCAACCTTCTGGGACAGTCTGGCCAGTAGAAGGGGGTAGCTAATCTATTCCAAGTTTTGGCCAGGCCAAGATGCCTAGCCAAGGGGATGTCTTGAGCCAACTTGAGCAGGAACTCTATTTACCTTTGACGCACTGCCACTCTCATGGTCGTGCCAGGTTTGGGGTCTGTAGCCTCTGTGTAAATGAATCCCTCCTCCCAATAGGTTCGGTGGGAGCCACTGGCATCCCCTGTTTCCAATGAGCAGATTGCTGTCTCAGGCTTTCAAGAGAGGGACAGGTCCTCTGACCGTGGCACAAATCTTTCCTAGAGGGTCCCCCGTGCATATCAGCTCTGCCATATAAAGGCCCAATTTCCTGAGGCACAGTTCCCTCCGGGGCTGACAGGTCTTTTCTCTGAGGAGAGGGGACCTGAGCTTGTGTCTGTTCAGAAGCTAGTTTCCCAGACCTCTTGCCTTTTATCTTGGAGGGATGGGCCATTATTCCAGGCTCCAACTCCTTTTTTTCATCCTGGGAGTTGCATTGCTTGGGTTTTCACACATGTGCAGTGGTTTTTCTTTTGACCTCAGTCAATGTTGAGGACTCTAGATCATTTCTTAGCAGACATTCTACAGGAATTGCTGAGGAAAGCACCACCTTCTTTTGGCCAGTAACCCCTCCCCATTCTAAGGACACCATTGCCATTGGATGGACCTTAGTCTGATTATCAGCATTGAGGACTGTTAATGTCTCACCAGTCAGATACTGTCCTGAGAAAATCCTGTATTTCAGTCTCCTGTATCCTTCAGTGCTTCAACTCTGATTGCATTTATACATGGCTGTTGTCTGTATTTTTCTATGGTAATGAGCCAAACAGCCAGGACAGCTACATCCATCCCAACCTCAGAGACAAAAGTTGCTTCAGTAAACTCTATTACATGGTCATGGCTTGCTTGGGATCCCATCTGGAGACTTCACACTGCATTTACTGCAGGTGCACTAGGGGGACTCTTTGTTTTTGGGCACTAGGGTCTTTAGTGTGGTGTCCATTGACCTTGCAATTAAAGCACCAAGCCTTCTTGGGATCTGAGTTCTTACCCTGTTACCGACCCTTAGATGTGTATTTACTCCAGGCCCACCCTCCTCAACTGGTTGTTTGGGGGCCTTGAGAAGACTCTTTGTTTTTGTCTTTCGACTGGTCACCATCTTTACCTTGGGGTTGGTTTAGCAACACCATTCTTTTAGTCACCCCACCATGAGTTGTCTTGGTTAACCTTGTCTTGATATATGTAAAAATAGAGAGAGACCCCTTTCAAAACCAAGGGACTGGGATACTATTCAGTAGATTAGAAATACACTATCCCTTAGAATAAAATTAGGACAAATAATACAATTGTACAACTAGTACAATAGTACGACAAACCTTTACATCACACAATAGTTCCTTCACATGTATTAAACACCTTTCTATATTCTTAAGAAATATTGGTTCTACCACTCCAAATTAATTACTAATTCTGCTTTTATTTAAAACATTTGTATACAAATTTCGAGTCTTTAAAAGTCACGAGTTGTATGTGACACAGTCTTATTTTTTTTTTAAAAGACACAGTTTACAAAAAATGCAATACAATGAAAATATTACACAATACAAAATATCATAAAAAAGCACGAAGAAATTTTGACAGTACACGTTGTCATTCATTCAGCATCTCCTTTGGGACAATATAATAACTATGCCTTGGTGCACTAAATCTTACAACATCTACAGAGCCAAATATTCCCACGGATTACGCCACAAATTGCGTTGATGAGTTTCGATGGTTCCAGTTAATGTTCCATCTTTTTGAAGACCATAATTAATTCAAGTCTCACTGTACACCTTGTTATATATTCACTGTACACATCCTGTATAAAACAAATATATACAAAAAATATTCTGTTTAGAAATCCTTTTTTCTTGTAATAATAACCTATACAATATCTCATGTTGCTTGTCCCATTTAATGAAAACATTTATCTTGCACAGTTTTAGATATATCAACATTATCATATTGTATACTCTCCAATTGAAATTATCCCATATCGTAAAGTCATCCTGTACTCAAATTATAGTATTTTCAAACTGACCTAATCTAAAGTCAGTTTGAAAATACTAGGTTATTTTTTACAAAAAAGGGATAGTGTATTTCGAATCTAACCTTGTCTTGACCCAGTGGTCTGCCTTCTTCCCTAACTCTTAAGGAGAAAGTGTACCTAAGTCTACCAGGTACTGATGTAAACTCTCAGGAACACTATTACTCAACAGATGTTCTTTCATAAAAAGATTATAAAGCCCATCATAGTCTTGCACATTGTTACCTTTTAAACAGCCGCCTAGTGTTTTCACTGAAAAGTCTACAAAACCTCACCCGGTATGACTCTGGGTATTTCGAGGGTCTCTGAACCTGATCCTGTACTCCTCAGTTGTGTGTCCAAAGCCCTCAATCATGGTGTCCTTCATGAGGTCATAGGACTCAGTATCTGCCTCATTCAGTGTCAGGAGCCAATCCCTAAACTTTCTTGAGAACAGATCCCAGAGAAGAGATCCCGGATATATATTTTTTTTTTGTTGCCTCATTTTACAAGGTCACGCGAAGGCTGTAAACCATTTGGTGGAATCATCACCCTCTGTGTATTCGGGGACAATCCCTTTGGTGATTTTAGGGCCAAAAGCTTCATCTTTCTCCCTATTTATTATTTTGCTGACATCACAGGTGGGTCCTAGGTCCATCTCATCTCTTTCTCTCTTTATAACTAGGAGTTTAGCCTCAAATGTTATCCTCTTGGCTAGTTTTTGAAAATCTTGATCTCCTGAGGTACCGTCAGTACTCCCAGTGTTGCTTTCAGTAGCCTTGCTGTTGGAATTATCGTTGACATCATCCACCTCTGCATGTCTGCCCCTTATCTAAGAGTGGTTTCTTCCTTGGCCAGTGACCCAGCATTTTCTGTGACTAGTCTTTGCAGATGTGCATTCATGGATCTAGGTCCCATTGTGAGGTTCCATGCTTGGCAGAGGTACTTAGGTTGAGACAATTTAAGGTTCCTGTAGGGCCCAATGTTGAGCTCCTGGGAAGGAAGTGTCTCAAACCTGGTATTAATGTAGTTGGGGTATTTTAAGAAAACTAAAATAAAATCTAAGTACTTTCTAAAGACCCAAATAACTTAAATACTTATTAACTCCAAAGAGGTTCACTGTTGGACTTATCACCAGGACCTAACAGTTAGGTTTTAAACAATTTAGAAAAATCAGAAACGGAAAAATGTTTTAGACTAAAGACAATATTGGATTCCTTAGTGGAATCATCCGCTAACCATGTGGTACAGCAGATGTCAAGTCTTGCACCCCATCGCTTATCTTCTTATCTTATCTTTTTTTAATCTTTTCCAGAATTTGTACAGCGCACGTACACCCAAAGGTTTCATGGCGCTAACCAACAATGCTGGAAATTAAATCCAGGGAAGAAAGAAACAAGGAATTACGCCGATGACTGCACAAACAGCCACGTCTTGAGTTGCTGTCTAAACTGGAGAAGGGTGGTAGATGAGCGAATCTCCAGGGTGAGAGTGTTCCACAGCTTGGCAGCAAGCGTGGCAAACCTGCGTCCTCCCTTACGTTGGAATTTAAAGCGGGGGACAATCAGAAGAGTTTGAGAGGCAGACCGGAGGTTGCGCGAAGGAATGTATCTAGGCAAAAGATCCTGAATGAACCTGGGACTGCGAGCATTAAGGGCTTTAAACGTTATGCAGACAGCTTTCAAAAGAGTGCGTTGTACAACAGGAAGCCAATGGAGTTGCTTAAGCAGTGGTCTAGCAGATTGCCAGCGAGGGAGACGATAGATGAGTCTAGCGGCTTGGTTCTGAGCCAACTGCAGACGCTTGCTAAGAGAGGCCGGGAGGCCGAGGTAAATAGCATTAGAATAGTTCAAGTGCGACAGCACCAGGGCCATTACAACCTGGGTCAAGGCGGGTTGGGTGAACAGTCGGCTTATCTTCTTTATTTTCCTAAGCTGAAAAAACACGAAGACACCACAGCATTAACCTGAGGTTTCAGCAAGAGCTCATCGTCAATCAAAACCCCCAAGATTTTCACTGATTTGGATGGAGTAGGGGGGGACCAAGTATAGAAGACCAATAATGTGGTCCCCAGTAAAGCTTACTTTTGCCGAAAAGGACCAATTCTGTCTTTCCGGGGTTCAACTTGAGATGGTTACTATCCATCCACTGACCTATAAAAAGCAGGGTGGATTGAAATTGAAAGACAGATTCAGGGGAGTCATCAGTGGTGAAGGTGAGTTGCAGATCGTATGCATAGTTGAAGGTATTAACTTTGAATGATTTTAGCAAATTCAACAGAGGGAACATGTAAATATTGAACAGAATCGGTGATAAGGAGGAGCCCTGTGGAACTCCACAGGTAGTGTACAATTTTGACGAAGAAAAGGGGGGGAGGCCTACTGATTGAGAGCGGGAGCCAAGCAAAGACCTAACCCAGTCATGGGCGAGGCCGCGTATGCCGGCCAGTTTGACACGGTCGAGGAGGATGTCATGGTCGACCGTGTCAAACGCGGCCGACAAATCAAGCAGAACCAGGGCCTGGGAAATGCGTAGGTCTGCATTGTAGCGTAGAGAGTCCAGGACTGCTGTAATAACCCCTTCAGTAGAGTGGGCTGGACGAAATCCCGCTTGGGCAGGGTCCAGAAAATCTGACTGCTCGATGAAGTTAGAAAGGTGAGTGGTGACATGAGCTTCCAAGACTTTCGCTAAATAAGGTAAAAGAGAAATAGGCCTATAATTTGAGAGTATGGTAGGGTCCCAGCCTGGCTTCTTTTGTAATGGTACCACCACAGCCTCTTTAAAAGAGCTTGGCACCATGCCTGATGCTAGAGAGTTGTTAAGAAGACTCAATATGGGCAGTAATCACCTTTTGTAGGATCTGAGGAGGACAACAGTCATGAGGGGAACCTGACTTGACCCTAGCTGTCAAGGCGAGCAAGGACGTGACATCCAGCAGAGGGAAGTAGTCAAGGAAGGAAGTATTGGAGAGGAAGGTGACATCATGGGGAGTGGGGAGGGTAACTGGAATGCTGGACTTGATGAGCCTAATTTTGTCTTGAAAATATTTATTGAGGGTGTCGCAAAATTCTTGTGTGTAGCTACAATTCATAATAATAGCACGATCTCTATATACATGTAGGCACCAAGAACATTCCAATTAGGTAGGTACTTTTTAAAATAGCAGGTTTGAAGGAAACTGGTTTTTGATACTTCAAATTGTAATTGAAGCCCTTTGTGGTAACGTTCACCTCTGGAGGAAAAACATGTATTGCATTTGAGCACTCTACCGCTACTTATGGGACCAATATTCTGAACTAAAGCTGAGTATGGGGCGAGGTCCAAGGCAACACCAATAGTTCGCTTCGGGCAACACTGGGGAGGCCGGGCGCAGATGTGCCTTACAGTGTTATTCAAATCTACAGTCATCCATCAATTGGAAAAGAGCGTTCAGGCTCGGACAGGGGACCAGCTAGGTTGGTTCAGGTCTTGCTATGCTCAGGGACATGAGGACACCTTTTTCCCTCTTCTCCAGGGGTGACAGGTGCAGGGGTGTCTCCTGGAGTCGGATTTTTGTCACCGGGAGAACTCACGGTAGAGGGTGCATGCAAACAGAGGCTGCAGGCAGTGCTGGAAAGCCCACAGTGGGCAAGTTCAAAATAGGCTTTGTCTCTGGAGGGCTGTGGAACCACACTGGAACCGTCACCCCACTTCAGCTCATGCTAGGTAGCACAGGTGCTGAGCTGTTACGCGGCATCGGGTTTTCAAGGTCCGAAGCCCTCCCAGTCTTCTTTGGGGTGCCTGCTGGATGCAGGGAAGCAGCAGCGTTGCTCTGTTCCACAGGAGTTCTTTAGTCTGTATTGAAGGAAGGCAGTCCTCCCAGGATTTTGAGGCACAACAGCTTCAACGCAAGACATCTTTTGTGCAGTTTCGACGGGGAACAGTCGACAGGTTGGCATTGCTGGGGCCAAGTCAGTTGCTCTAGTCCATCCTTCTGTTTTCACGGCTGCTGCCTATGTCCTGGGTCACGTGACGGTCAGTGGCTCTGCTTTTGGGATTTCTGTATTGCTTCCATACAGTAGGACAAAGGATACCTAGGCGTGAGGGGAGAGGGTCTTGCTGACAGGATGACTGGGGATGGGCTGTTGTCTTCTCTTATTACATTTCACAGAGCCATATCTGCAGAACAGACAAAGGAACCTGCCACCAGGCCTGCCCTTAACTTTGTCAACTTAGACAGCTTGGATTAAGGAATAGGGGAAGGGGAAGAACTGACCAGAACCAGTTTTGGAGGTAGGTCAGAAAATTCCTGCACGCAAAGGCTGGTTCAAGGTATAAAAATAGGACCTTCAGAAACACTCCTCAGAATATGCCTGGATCGATTGACTATTCAGAAGATTGAATCCACTGATGCCAGAGGGACTCCCCTGTTGCTGGAAGCATTGCCTTGCTGTCTGAAGAAGGAAAAGTGGACCTACTTGTCGTAATCCCAGGCTGCCCAAAAGTTACTCCAAGTGTCAGTTTGCTTATGTCCTGTAGGACCTACAGAGAAACAACAAGCTTCCAGAAGCATCTCTGCAACTGTCCAGCTGACCAGCAACAAATGGACCTGCCTGAACCTGCCTGACCTCTGCTGGAGTGAGTCCTGACCAGCCAAGAGGTGCCCTCAGGGTCCTGGTCCCTTTGCTGTCATCAGTGAGAAATCCTCCTCAAGGAAAGGTGAAAATCCTAACGTTTGGGCTCCTTGCAACTGTGAAGTGAACTCTTCATGCCGAGAATCGACCAAGCGCAACACACACCAACGCAAAGCTCCAGCTGGACATGCTTTTTGTACCAACAGTGACTTCTGCGTCAATCTGCATCACAAGATCTGAAATTCTGGCTGAGAGTGATCGTTTATAGCAATCCATCTAAGCGAAGTTCCAATGACGACTGACTCTTTGAGAAAAGCAATGATCGTCTGCCACTCTCAACCTTCTTCTTACGCTGAGCACCGGTTCTCCGTGGCCCTCTCCAATGCAAACAGAATTCTTCCCACTGGACTTGAGAAGGTAACTCTTCAGCAGGGCTAACTTGGTCCCGATGGCCGACCCGCGCTCCTTCATGGTTGGCCTCAACTTGTTACTTTTCCTAGTGTAGCAACCCCCAGTAACCCCAAGGGGCACTTGTTTCTTAACACTATTTTAACCAAAAAATGAATAATGCCTGGTTCTACTGATAGAATTTTGTTAGTTTTGGTGTAATTCTATGTGTTAAAAATGTTCTCTGTTTTTCTAAATTGTTTTTGGGTTTTTCTTGTGTTGTTTTTAACTTTATTACTGTTTGTGAGTTGTATAAATATTTTACACATTGCCTCTAAGTTAAGTCTTATGGCTTTGTGCCAAGCTACCAGAGGGTTAAACATGAATTAAGGTATTAATTTTGTAGCCTCTTAACAAGGATTGTGGTTGTTATTTAAGTGTAGCTTCCACACCTCTAGATTATTATCCCAGTTTCTTACAGTGTATTAATAGCAGTCCTGCACATCATCTCCCATACCACCATTGAAAAATTAGAAGTGGGTAATAATGTTGCCCCACAAAAGAAAATGTGAAGTATGGAATCGGATATCAACTGATCAATCAGGAAAAAAATTAAATTAGGGGATAAAACATTAAATTTAGAGGTAATACCAAATGGAAGCATTATTACTGTATTTGGGTTACTATCCTCGACTTCATTGTCGGGCTTAAATGAAGGTGTATGATCATATATTTATGTATACGTTTTCCAGAGTTTAAAATGAAAGTGTTTTAGGCAGGAAGCCCCTCGGTTGTGTTTATGAACCACAATTCTCAGTAGATGCGTCTTATTGGACAAAATGATCTAGAGGGTCATTCACCTTGTGTAGTATAATTTATTATTTTTAATAAATCGTTAAAATATGATCAGGGTACTTAATCAAGCAACGGTGCTATCTTACTTAATATCTACACATATATTTTTTTTCTGCTACACAAGACAAGTGAGTGTATTGATGGCATTAGCACAAGTGAAATGAGAAAACATGCTTTTTTATGGATCGCTCTATTGATTAGCAATGTTTAATAAAGCTGGCATTGATTGTCCTATCCTAGTAAGAACATGGGGAGGACGTTGGTGTGTACTGATGTTTTCAGGTTAATTTGTTTATCAGCAAAGCTTTTCATATGGGCAATTTGTCTGTGTGGAACATGAGTGATTCGAACGGTACAGCAAATGAAAGAGGGGCGACATGCTTTTGAAAAATTGTTCTTAATGTTACTGCCTTCAGGCTTGTTGTAGCAGTCTGTCTGCATAATAAAACTTGTCAGTGTAATTACCCACCCCATGTAGTCTTCAGGCTGCACGCATCATGCAAGCAGACGTAGCACTACAGGGGGAGAGGCGCAGGATGTGTGTATGAATGAACGGAGATGGAACGTGGAAGAAGGAAGAAACATAATGGAGGAGGGCTGGTGGTTATCCTGGACAGAGATTTAAAGTGGAATTGCTAGCCTGTTTGGTGAGAGAAATAAATGCAGGAAAAGAGAACAATTGTATTTGAGAGTCCTGCACAGTTTTACATGATAAAGAAGGAGTCAAGGGCTATATGTATCAATATTGGATTTTGCAATTCCATAATAGCGAATTTTACTGATTCGCTATTATGGATTCGCAAAATGCAATGTATGTAGTTTTCGCAATAATAATTGTGATTCCTACATATTACTTATTTGGGACTCGCAAATTGCGAGTCACAATTAAGGAATGGCTTCCGCTTCATTCCTTTGGGCCTAGAGACCCATAGGAATGAATGTTAATTGAATGCACAATTTGCGAGCACCCAATACATACTCGCAAATTGCGCATGGACACCCTGTTGCACCCCTGGAAAATGCATGTGTGCACATCTGGAGCACATACATGTCCTAAGGGCATGTATGTACGCCGCATGGCACCTTGATGAACGCAAAAAAGTGCATTTTTTGTTGGAATTTGCATATTACCGCCAATTCTTTAAATCGGCCCATTTGCGAACGGGAAAAACGCTTGATACATCTGTCCCGAAGACACTATCAAACCTTCAAACTGTGGCTCAGAATTAGCGGTCAGATGGGATCAGGAATGTAATATGGCATACTAAGGAGGGAATACAGGGGTCACACAATATAATGGGTAGAATATTGAGGACCAAATATTCGAGAAGGCAACTGAACAGAGAGGTATAGATTGACTATTCATTACTGCATAGCTATGTACCATCAAAAGAAATGAAAATGTAAAAAACATATATGTATATTTATACATATATTTACATATATATGTGTGTGTGTGTGTATACATGTGTGTGTATATATATATATATATATATATATATATATATATATATATATATATATATATATATATATATATATATATATATATATATATATATATATATATATATATATATATATACATATATATATATATAACCTACTGGCGGTCGCCAGTAGGTAGTTATAGTTAGGACCTAGTTTCCATAGGAAATCCACAAGATTCTATTGGGAATAACTTTGGCGCCAGTTGATGAATCTCCGTGAATTTCTCGAAGAAGATGGCCGGCTACGCTCCGCTCCTTCCCTGAAAGTCTCGGGAAGATTTGTAAAGCGGGGGCCGAGAAAAAAGGGGGGTCCCAAAACGTGTTTTCCCCTTTTAATTTCCATAGGACGTTTAGACAAGGCTACAGCCCAAACCGCTGAACGGAATTACACCAAATTTGGGAAAATGGTTGGGTCTGGTACGCAGATCACGCTTCTGTTTAATTGGTGTAAATCCCTCCAGTAGTTGCTGAGAAAATTGCTGATTGGCTGCCACTGTCTGTCAACACTCTAAAACAGAAATTGTTGGCAGCCATCTTGTGCCTCGGTAGACTGAGGCACAGGAAAGCAGAAAAATAAACGTGTAGAACTCAAAAAGGGGGCAGGGTAGAAGCACCCTGACCCCCTAGGCCTGCTCAGGGGGTCCCACAGGGACCCCCAAGGCAAAAAAAATAAAATTGGAGGGGGAAAATAGCGGGGTGCGCGCACAGTGATTTCCCCCCCCAAAAAAAAAATTGGGGGGCCCTTGGGGGTCACCTACCTCCCTTTTATCATCCTCCAATCCCCTTCCCTCACCATCTTTCCATTTCTTTTACCTTCACTCCCCTTACCCTACTCTATGTATCTCTCAAACAAGCATTTGCAATGCAATCGGTCTCGCCTTTGGGACCTTATATGTATTTAGCTGTGCAGCACATTAGCCTAGGTGCTGAAACATTAACTGTTCTTTAAAATGGAGGGAAAGTAGGCAACAAACTTTGTGACATGCCTGGTACGGGAACATATGGAGAGAAATATTGCCTTTCAGCTGGAAATGGTATAGTCCAAAGCTCTGTTTTTTAATATAAAATGCAAGGCCTTCGGTGGCCATAACACTGAAAATACAAGATTTGAAAAAAATATTATTGTCTACAGGTGCTCTTGGAGGACAATGTCTATGGACTGGAATCTAGAGAATGCTAAAGTAATTCTGGTATTGTACTGACCTCTGCTCTTTGTTTTTTATCAAGAAAGTTAAATAGAGGCAAAATAAAAAATAAAAAATCCCTCAGTGGAAGGCAATTCTGATATTTTACTGACCTCTGCTGGTCGTTTTCTATCAAGACAGTTAAATAGAGGAAGTTGAACAGAAAAAGAGTCCCTAAGATGAAGCAGACAAGTCTGAGGGCTAATCTCCAGAGCCCACAAAGTACATACACATATACGTATATACTAAAGTATATGTACTAAAGTATATACTAAAGTCTCTAGAAGAGGTCTTGAATGCTCGACCTAAACTAAAAATAACCTATCAGTCGACCTCCAATAGAAAGTAGGCAAAAAAAAACAATGAAATGCAGAATAGAGCAGCCAGGGCCAAGTGCAGCACACATCAACTACCCCCTCAAGCCACCCAACATACAGGATGACGAGGATGAGAGCCTGGATGCCTTGCTGGGCCTGCTCCTGGAGCCTGGATGCGTCGCTGGACCTGCGTCTGGAGTCTGTATGCCTGACTGGACCTGCGCCTGGAGCCTAGATGCATTGCTGGAACTGCGTCTGGAGCTTAGATGCATTGCTGGACCTGCGTCTGGAGCCTAGATGCATTGCTGGACCAGCGCCTGGAGCCTAGATGCATTGCTGTACCTGCGTCTGGAGCCTGGATGCCTCGGTAGACCTGCGTCTGGAGCCTGGTGTGGGATGCAGAGGAGCTGTGGAGTCGATGAACCGTCGCGGTAGACATTGAGGCACGGAATAAATGCATTTATTTGTTAAAGACATTAATGCCAACGACATCTGTTTGTCAAATGGCATTCACTCCCTGACTAAATATATTGACATTACAACAGAGACTGGGGTGGTATCAAAAAGTTTTTTTCACCCCACAGGAATTGATCTGATAATTGTATTTTCTGTTTATTGTTTTTTTGGTAACTGTAAACCGATTCATTTTGGAAAGGTGTGAGCACATTTGTCTTGTATCTAAACTCATTTGTTCATTTTCATGTTTTTTCATTATAAATGTTCATGATTTGTGGTTCACCATGTTGTAAACTGTATGGCAATATGTGAAGTTGACGATGGTCTTTTTTTGTCTAGATATAAAATAAGTTCAATAATCAATTGAAAAGAAAAATGACATAAACTAAGTGTCAGGATAAACTAATAAAATTTGGTTCATCCTTATTCAGGCATTCATTGTTTGAATTAATACTAGAGGCATAGGTAAACTCCAGTTTCCTATAGTATTTGGTGGCCCGACCTATCCTCTTTCCCATTGGGCCCAACCCCCCTTTTTTCTTAAATGACCAATCCCAGCATTGTGATTGGTTTAGGGGAGGCAATCTGGTATCCTACTTCCTGTTCCTGGAAGCAGACCCAGGAGAGCAGGAGCAACGAAGACACGGGACCCGGACTCGAGGTAAGATTTCTCTCATTTAAATATTTACAAAACCCTCTCACACACACACCGCGCGTCCATGCCACATCCTATGTTCTTTCCGGCATTTCCCACCTCCCAGCTGTTCAGTCTCCCCCGCAGTATTTCTCAATGGTGGCAGCTGTGCAGCCATGTACAGCGGGCGTACTACTGGTGTGCCAAAGGTATATATGGAGTTACAATGCATAACATTATATCCTATTCCATTACAATGCATACTATTACTAGGCATATTGCAACAGTAGGGAAAGTGTTGGATGCAGAGAATGTAAACATTGCTATTCCCACTTCAGTGAGTGCAACTCTAAAACTGACCCTTGCACCCCAAGGCAAATCCTGAACCCAAAAATTCATCTTTGAGCCCCCAAAACACACCCTAAAAATCATATTTGACCTAAATGCACACCCCAATTTTCATATTTGACCCAAATGCACACCCCAGTTTTCATATTTGACCCAAATGCACTCCCCAGTTGTAATGATTGACCCCAAAACACACTCCAATTTCAAATTTTACACCATATTACACCCCACATTTAATTTCTGACACCCGCAACCCATACCCACCCTAAAAAAAAATACCCCATTCCTGACCTCACAATGAGTTGTAATGGAATGTGATGTAAAGGCAAATGCGTTGTTGGATTTGCGTTCAAAAGGCATTACGATGTAGTGCGTGCGTTATAATGGACGTCTCCCGTGCCAAACGCAAGTCATAGGCAACCCCGTCTGCGTCCGTCTGCCCCTGGACTGCGCTCAGCACCAAGGACAATTCCTCTTGCACACTGCACCCCTAGGGGGCCGGCACCGGCCTCGCCATCAACCCTGGACTCCACATCGCCTGCCAAGACCAACATCTGCTCCGGACCGGACATCGCCATCATTGACGGCTACTAAATCACCCAAAAGGACCACCCCAACTGGCCAGGAGGAGGCATTGCCATCACCTACAGAAGCACACTCCGACTGAGCACGCACTCTAATAACCCAACGGTGACCATGGAACACCTCAACTTCCAGATCCGGACCAACCCCAACCCCATCCTCTGGGGCACCGTCATCTGCAGTCCCCCAAGGCCATGGACACCCATTCTCCGATACCATTGTAGACCTCATTGCACACCAGGCTCTCCCATCCACTGACAACATCCTACTTGGTGAACTTGAGTTCCACCTGGACAACCCCAGTGACAAGAACACTACCCCCTCCTGGGGTAGCTCCCCACCATCAGACTCAAGCAGCTAGTCACCACAGCAAGCCACATATCAGGACACATGGTCGAGAACATCTCCTTCGCCATCAGGACCTTCAACTACAGCCACACCACCGGACTCTCCTGGACCGACAATCATTGTATACATCACAGCTTCCCCATGTCCGCCGTACACAACCGCCATATTCGCAACTGTCGCAGCTGGATCAAGGACACCAAAGTACGTCTTCTCAACTCCCTCAGCACCACCACTCTGCCAATGCTTACAGACGATGACACCGCAGCACGCAACCGCCACCGATTGATCTCCAACTGCGCCGACATCCGGGCACCCCTCAAGAACAGCACTGCGTCAGTACCTTATGCCTGCATGATGGCAGGCGTAAGGTTGACACAGTACCACAGAGATAGGCTGGCCCCATGCATTGCTGGAGTTGCATCATGGTTGTGACAAGACTGCAGCAATGGGTGACTTTAGCGCAGACAGATACGTCAGGATTCCAGACGCATATGTCATTACTTGCGTCATGGAGTGCTGTCCAGTAAATGCAGTGCATCCGTGGTGTCGCAAGACGGGGGTAGTGAAAATTGTTGCAAAGCTGTCTTGTTGCAGCGCTGCACCACTTTTCATGAGTGATGCCCAGGAATGCGCACTATCTTATTGATGGTGCGCAGTCCCGCCCTGTAGTTTTGTCGCAGGGCAGCGCAGCAACATTGCTTGCAGCGCAGTTCAGCAACAAAACCTGCTGAAACGAGGCCCCAAGGGTTATCTCCATTTTTAAGACCACCTATTTTCTGGTCATTTTCTCTAATGAATGGCGATCTTTATAATGGACGTTTTTGCCAGAAAACTGCCTCTAAAAGAGGTCAGCGGCAGCTTGTACATTAGCAATACAAATCTTGCCGCAAAACCATTGGAAAAGTGCCACTACCGCTAATGCTAATGCGGCGTTAACTCCTTGTACATATGCCCCATAAAATAATATCTTCAATACTCTTCTCATTGCACCTCCTGCTACTGTTCCTTAAGCAGGGGCAAGGCTTCCAGGGGCCTATTTATGGGCCATTGCGTCACTTTTGCCCCCCTGGTGTGTGACTTTTTGTGACGCACCAGCAGGGTAAAAAATGCACCATGTTGCGTCATATTTACAAAGTGATGCATCTAGTAAGGTGCATCACTTTGTAAGCCCCTGCGCCACATTATACCTGCGCCAGGTATAATGTATACAGGGTGGGCGTTTTGACGCAAGTAAGCCACGTAGAAATGACGCAGTGAAATCATGAGATTTCACTGCATCACTTCTAAGATGCAAATGCGTCATTATCTGATGCCTGCCTCACAGCGGGCGTAAGACTGACACAGGCACATTGAAATGGGACTTGCCCATGTTAAATGGCTGATTGCTGAAGTTGTGTCACTTTTGAGACACACTCCAGCAATGGGTCATTTTTGCGCCTACAGATATGTCAGAAATACTGACGTACCTGTAACTCCTTGCAACATGATGCTTCATATTGTAAATATGACGCATCCAGCATGTCGCAGAGAGGGCGCAATGAAAAGTGATGCACCGCTGTTTTCACGCAGCGATGCTTCACTTTTCATAAATGAGGCCCCTAGTGTTTAACTAGAAATACTCCTTACTTTGTAAATCAGTGGCAACTGTAGAGATTCCAGGAATGTTACCCCCATGAGTGTGTAAATTGTGATATATTCCCATTCTCCATCCCTAGCGAATTTCTAATACTCATCATCACAGACCATCTGTGTACCAGGTGTCAACAGACAGGCAACTTCTTTGCTCTGTGTTTGTTCAATGGGTATGTATTGGGATTTATTTAACACAAATGTTTCTTCAAGGCACTGAGGTCGTACACAAAGGTCACAGAAAAGGGTGTAGGATGGAGTAGAGGATATAGGAGAGGATGCTGAAAGGTCAAGGATGATTACTAGCTGGAGCCCTGCAGTCAGAGGTGTTCCTTTAAAAGTAGGGTTATTAGCAGCTTCTTCAAAAGCGGGAGAGTGGGGTGCAGCCGGATCCAGGTTGAAAGGGAGTAATTCATGATAGGAGCTTCACAAGAGAATGTTTGGTGTCTCTGTCCAGAAATTGTTGTCAGGAGCTTGATGAGGTTATGGCTGCAAGTGCTATACAGTCCACTGGGGTTCCTGATCTTATATTTGATCTTGATCTGTATCACAGTGTAAATGTGTTCAGCATGAGTACAGAAACTTTGCAGAAGATATCTCATGCGGATTTCCAGAGGATTTTGTGCCTTTGGCTTTAATGGTAGAGCAGGTTCAAACGAGGTTTTATCTTATATTCTAGGATGGACGCTACATTTTTAATTAAGTTTGGTATCCTGCCAGCCAGCTCCCCCTGATTTGTATCACCTACATGGGTTTAATCACCTGCTATTTTCATGCATGTGTGACTCCCACTAGATTGTTCATTTTGTAAAGATTTGACATGTTTGAACTATGTTAATTTTGACAAAAAATATATTTTACACTCTACAATTTTTAACCAATATACTATTCAAACTAGGTTTTCCAAATTATCAAATCCATTTCATTTAGTATTTTTTGTCCAGGACACATCGAAGTGTAATCTATTCGAAAGAAACTTGGATGATAAATGCGAAGAATCACTCTTAATTTTCGTTTCACTCTTTTCTTCAATATCTGAAAATGATATGCTATTACATGGAATGCTATGAAAAAAGATATGCACAGTCTTTGTGGATATAATTGAAATAATTTTTAGCTTGTTTTCCATTATTAGAGTTAATATTTTAGGTAGAGACAAATAAACTCTTTTAAAAATCTGAATAAAAGCTAGCTGTAACCCACAATAGCTAGGGACTGACCTACATGTAATGTGATGAATAGATTTACATTTTTGGTTGCTGAGTCACACGGGAAGAATATTTACCTAGTCAGCGGCAGCGTTCCTATTTTTAACTAAATCAAGCTGGCTCCAAATTCCCAGAAATTGTAAGCTTTAATTCATATTACAGTTGTGTTATTTAAGGGTGAAATAATATGTGTTTATACTTACAGTTGAGGAAGGGCATTTTGTTAAATCATTAACTTCAAAGCAAGTACCGATTGCAACAGGTTCTAAATCACCCTTCAGTCATCATGAGACTGGCAACTTACCTGGGTGATGGAGAACATGTGGGGTATTTAAATGGAGTTTCTTGTTTTTTTAAGATATTTTGGTTAGCAAATGTTTCTAGTTCGTCATCTCTCCAACAACTCCATTGATTCACTTGGTTACTGCAGGTTAATGATAGGGCTAATTAGAATTACTTTAACCCCTTCACTGCTGGCTCCATTCCCCTGCTGTGCTGGGGGGAGGGGGGGCGCGCACAGCACCCCAGTGCTCATGACGAGCTCAGCTCGTCATGAGCCACGGTTCTCGTAAGCTCGTGACGAGCTTAGCTCGTCACGACCACACCCGTTTGATGGAATGCTCAGCATAGCAGGGGAATTAGCCCAGCGTGCGAGCGTTCCACGGGCCATGACGAGCTCAGCTCGTCATCAGCACACGAGCACCATGGCTGATGACGAGCTGAACTCGTCATCAGCATGGGAGGGGTTAAAAGAAAACAAATTGGGCTATCTGGGCTCTTTGGACTTAGATGGCCAAATATATATTGGGGGCACTTCATGCAGACTGTTTGAAAGGGGGACAAATACATGAAGCCACCAAAAATGTGTTCTTTAAATGGGAAATAAAACCATACTTGATCAATACCTTAACTTGCCCTTTCTAATCTTTACAATACCATCAATCAACTTAGGGCCTGATTAAGAGTTTGGCAGTGTGGCACCGGGTTCGCCCCGCTTTTGCACCGCCAAATTCATGTTGAGGCCGCCTGCCAGATTTGGAGTTTCATCATGTTTTGCAGGCTTTTTTTGGCGTTCACATGGGTGGTGCCTTTAAAAACAGGCACAGCAATCGGATTGCTAAATACTATTCCAGCACGGCATGGACTCAAAAGATCATGCTGTGCAGGAACTGGTGTGCATGCACACAGGGTGGGCACATGTTGTGCTCCCCTGTGTGCATCCACAGGGTGCAGAGGCATCAGAGGGGCCTGTAGGGTCCCCTTTGTTTCCTCTCCGCCGGGGTTTACATAGAGGAGGAATCACCATGGAAACCCTGGTGGAGAGCAAACTCCCAATATGATTGACGGGACGGCATGGACATCTAGCAAATGAGCGACTATCACTCACTCAGCAGGAGCATCACCCATTTGAACGTTGGCTGTGGAGGTAAGGTAGAGCAGTGTTGTATCCACTACTGCAAGGGCAAAGCAGAGACTCAGCCAGAATCAGCCCAGGACATTCAATCTTGGGCAAGCCACCAGTATTGCATCCCAAGCAGGTAATTTCATAACTCTATGAACTCCACTGACTCCTCCCTCTGACGCACCTCCCACTCACAATCTGCCCATTTAGCTGCAGGGACTAGCTGTCCATTGGCTTCTCAGTCCCACACCCTTGGAGTGAGAATTGCAAATGTAAACCGCTCAATGTCCAACACTCCCTAACATAGTTTATGCTGGAGTGGTGAATAATACATCTTAACCCCTCAATGTCCAACACTTTCCCCATTGTAGGTTAGAACGGAGTGGTGATCATACATCTCATCAACTCAATATCCAACACTTTACTCAATGTA
Organism: Lissotriton vulgaris; assembly: GCF_964263255.1. Lineage (NCBI taxonomy): Eukaryota > Metazoa > Chordata > Amphibia > Caudata > Salamandridae > Lissotriton > Lissotriton vulgaris. Next base: position 1,573,021,576 of record NC_141695.1, on the reverse strand, counting down.
GCTTAGATTAGAGTGGGAATAGTAAATCTAAATCTTTCAATGTCTAACACTTTTTTACAGTGTAGCTAAGGGAGTTTTAGTCATATATTTCTGCAGTAATGTATTGAATAAATATAATGTATTGAATAAATATAATGTACAATATATATTGCGGTACATCATTTTTATTTTATCTATAATCAAACAAAAAAGATTTTGTTGCAAATAGTTTTTTACTTTTTCAAGCACAGTTTATTTTTGTATATATTTGTATACATTTTTTACATAATGAAGTATGGTTGTACATATCAAGAAGTATATAGGTATGCACTGTAAATATATTGAAAATATTTATATTTTATTTTTGCATTTCTTAACATTTAAATATTCTTCATACATTTTAATATTCTCATATAAGATTGTGTTAGAAAGTATTAACAATTTTCATTTTACATAATTGTTTTTTTACATTGCAATTTACATTTTACACACACAATTCATGTAACTTTTGTATTTACTGCTGAAAAAATAATACACATTTTTATTTATTTGCAACATTTTCTTACACTTTGTAATTTCAACAATACTATTTTTTTAAGTGATATTGTAGTCTATTTTTTATTTCTATAAAACATTGATTTTTTTTACCATGTCCATCGTATTTTGGTCTTTTTCATTACCTTGAGTTTGGAGCCATCAAATTGGGGGGGAAGAGGGGGGGGGGGTATTGTGTAGGCGCTACAGGAAAGACTTTTTTAAATATTATTTGTAACGTTTAGTGGTTGTATTTAATCCTAATAAGGGTATTGCACTGTTTTAGTTGTGTTTTGCATGTAGGTAGTATTATTTTATGTTCTGTCTAGAATGTAGTTGTTGGTTTGTAGTAACATTGAGTTTGGAAGGCATGTGAAATGTAATGTATTACAAATTGTGCTTATGTGCTTATAGTAGGTGTTTGTGTTATGCTTATTTAGTGATGGTTTGGATTTGGTACATTGTTTACTAGGTTTCTATGTTTTTGACGATTTTCATCACTGTTTTTATTGTAAAATATATTTATTCAAATTGCATTGTGTGTGAAATGTTGCTTGTGTGTATGCTTTGTATTCAATGTAATAATATTTGTGGTTACTTTGGGTGAGTTGTTTTTCTATGCTTTAGTTTTAGATTTACAGGAGAGATGCAGCTTTACTGTAAGGACTTTGAGCCCGATTCACAGAACTAACTTAAGACAAAATCCTAAACTTACTAAAATTTTCGTATTCACAGAAGGCACTTACTCATTTTGGTATTCACAGAAGACACTTACTCATTTCGGTATTCACAGAAGTTAGGAGTCCTAACTTTAGGACTCCAAAATGCCTTCTGTGAATACCGGAAGTCTTAAAATTAGGATTTTACTGAGTTTAGTAGTAGTAAAGTTGAGAAAAATCTTAATTTTAAGACTTTCGGTATTCGCAGAAGGCATTTAGGAGTCCAAAAGTTAGGAGTCCTAACTTTACTACTACTAAATTGAGAAAAATCCTATTTTTAAGACTTTGGGTATTCACAGAAGGCATTTAGGAGTCCTATAGTTAGGAGTCCTAACTTTACTACTACTAAACTGAGAAAAATCCTAATTTTAAGACTTTTGGTTTTCACAGAAGGCATTTAGGAGTCCTAAAGTTAGGACTCCTAACTTCTGTGAATACCGAAATGAGTAAGTGCCTTCTGTGAATACCAAAATGGTAGTAAGTTTAGGATTTTGTCCTAAGTTAGTTCTGTGAATCGGGCCCTTTGATTTGGGGTGTTTTTTATTGATTTTAGAAATGTTATATCTATTTTTAACCTCTTTTTTAAACAGGTCTTTTGGTCAGTTTAACAAAAATATTTTGTGTAATTTTTTACAACCGAATTAAGGTATATTTTTTAATGCAGATATTTTCAAACATTTTATTTGGGTTGAGCTTTTCATTTTGTTTATGGATTACCATTTCTGCATTTATATTGAGGTGATGTAGTATTCAAGACACCCTAGTACTACTGAATTGTAAGTATTATTTATAGTGTTTCTAATTTTTGGGTGGTAGTGTTTTTGATGTACATTTTCTTGACTTTCTAATTCTGTTTAGTATGTTTGAATTGTGATGTTTTAATTAATTTATGTGTATTCTGTCTATGGTGCTTAATGTATGTTTTCTAATTTAGCACAATTCTATTTACAGTTTTATAATAAATGTGGTGTTTTATTTGTGTAGTGGTCTTGTACATAGTAGTTAGTATGCTATGGTTTAACAGGCCTTAATACAACTTTGCTAGTCCTTCAGTGGATGGTGCAGCGTGTCATCCACTGTAGGAATGCCGAAAGCTGCAGTGTGATAGCCTTCCATATCAGGAATTAAATCCTAGTCCGGTGGGCGGTCATGTGGCGGTCTGACTGTGGTAATCAGCTAGGCTTATAGAAGAGCCCATCATGCAGACAGCCGCAGTCAGAGCACCGACTGCACCTTCTGCATGGAGTGGCATATATGCCACACTGTGCAGGATGGGCAGGTACAAATCCAGGGGGGGCACTACATGTGCCCTCCTGCATGCACTCCCATGCCCCATTCTGGCAGAGGGCCCTGCTAGGGCCTCCTTTGTTGTCATTCCACCACCCATGAAAAGGGCAGTGAAATGGCAAATCGGAATATGCTTGGCGTGCCGGCAGTGCCGGCTATTGCACCTCCAGCATATTGCTGCAGGTGAAAGACTGCCAGCCCATTTGGATATCTAGTCTCAGCGGTGTCTGTAGTCTTGTGGCATTCCAAATACCGCAGTCATAATACTGTAGGCGGTCTTGCAGTATGGCAGTGGTCAGACCACCACCACGGGTTTGATGGTCCTGGGGACCGATGAACTTGTAATAAGTCTCAAAGTGTTTTATGGGTGATAAATCTTTGTATAGATTAACTTTTTTACAAATTATTTCATGCATCTGAAAGATGTGTTTGGTTGCTCTTGGCTTTAGTGTTTCTGAAGAACATTGCTGTATTCTTAAGGTTTAGTAGCTGTGTTCTTTTTAGTTCAATAAGTTTATTAAAGATTTAAAAGGGTAAAAAAAGTTAAGATACAATACATAATGATACAATTGATATAGGAAAAGAAAAGAAATACATGAGTTCATTACAGTAATCGATCCAATAATAGATAGAGTAACTTAAATAGTATCAGACCAAATCCGGAGTAAAAATAACAGAGTCACGTTAATGTAACCATATAGATTTCAAAATGTATCATTATCTTAAGAGTAGGGAACATAAGAGGAGAGTGAAACTGGAGCCAGAAAGAAGGGGAAAGAGATAAACAAGAAGAAGAAGAAAGAGAGGAAAGGAAAAGAAAAGGAAAGCATCTACTGTGGGGCTACATAAACACAACAAGAACAGACAGCATTCAGGTAGATGATACAAAAGGATACTGGTGTTCTTTTTAAAGTATTTCAATGAATTGGTACATGGTTGGATGATTTCTGTCTATTGTGGCTTTAAATGAGTTGTGTCACCCTTCTGTTAAATTTTATTTTTTAATTCTTTGTTTAGGGTGCTTTCATATATGTTCCACCAGTAAATGTGAAACCTGGGTGGCGTCTGTTTATAGGGCAGTGTAGGTGACCTGTAGGAGACCAACTCAGGTGCCCTCAAAGTAATCTAATAGTGGAATTCATTTATCTTTATTTTTCTTTGTACAATTTAGAATCCATGATCAGGTTGTAGTATCTTGTCAGATGTTTGGGTGGCACGACTATGTTTTTCTTATTGACAATGTAATGTGCTATTTGGGAGTATTCAATACATAAGGTGGAATATTTTATTTGGTGCCATATGGCTCTGTTACCATGAATATTTGTGTTTTGGATACATTTTCAATATTGTATGAAACATAGCAAATTAACAATCTATGATTATTTAACTGCTGCATAGTTGGTACATATGTCTTTAATTATATTACACATTTCTAGGTGTTTGTCTATGTATTGCATAGTAAATTGACTATTAAAGGTATATTATTGTCATGTAGTTGTCAATGGATGATACAGAATTGGTGAAAAGGTGGGGGACATGTTTTAAAGGTCCCATTCATTAGCCATATGGGTTAAAGTTTTCAGGTCTGCTGATTGTGTTCTGCAGCAAACATTACACTTTGTTTGTTATTATTTGAGTGTCATATAGTATGAATTTATCTTTTGAGTGGTTAATTAGTAGGTTGTCTGGGATACTTATTTCTGCAAACAGTTTAGGGGTTGTATTAGTCACTTAGTCAGTGCGTCTCTTTCTAGCTGTGTTTCTTTTTAAACTTGGCACAGTTGGTAGTTTTGCTATTCAGTGGATTTGAATTTTTTGTGCATAGTCATTTAGTACTTTTTACCTGTAGCACTCACTTGTAGCATTAGAGTGGGTAAACATTTCCTTGAGGTATTGAACTGTATTGCTGACCCCTGTTTCTGCCATATTTGGTGGATGGTTATGATCAGTGGTGCTTTCTATTTCCTCATTCATACTAATTGCCCTCCCTCAACAACTGTTTGTGTAGTATTAGATACATTTCCAATGGATATGTTCTTTGGTGCAATGTTCTTGGCTGCAGGTATAGCCTGGTTATGTTAACTGGAGGTTTTCTTTTGGTGAAACACTGTATCTTGCTTCTTTGGACATGTTGAGTCTATGTTAAATTACAAAATATAAACACAATTATCTATTATATATTGTGTGTCATAGTAATTGCTTAAATAGTTTAGTACCAGCTATTTGTGTGTTTTATACATGTTGAATCAGTCTTCTTTTTTCAGGTTGGTTGCTTTGGTTTGCAGAAGCTTTTATTTTGTTTGGAATATCTTGTAGTTTGTTTTGGTCTCCTTTGTATTACTAGCTGAAGGAATTTGGGCATTAGGGTCAATGTTATCTTATCTACTTACTTTTTTATGTTTAGTTGACTGTAAATATTTTGACAGCATAGATGGCTTCTTTCTTCTCATTAAGGTGCAGGCAGAAAGATAGTAAAAAAAATCCTACTTTTACAGTAGTTTGTTAATTGTTTGTGTGATTAAGTTAATGACAGTTTTTTGTTTGTAGTGTTCAGATTGTTGTATTTGAATTTATTGTAGTGGTTTGTAATTATGCATTTTTTTGTCAAATTTTGTATTAAAAGTGTGTTTATATTGTGTTACAATTTGTCTTTACATGTCTATTTTTGTTTTTAATATTAATATTGTCAGTTGTTCATATTTTATGTAGTGTACTATTGAGTATAGCAATGTCAACATTATGGGTTATGATATTCTTATTCACGATATTGTTTATTTGCAATATTATTATTACTGATGATTTTGGTTTCAATATTTCAAAATTTTACACAGTTTCACTGCATTTTCGATATTTTGCCATAGGATATTGTGGTGTTAATATTTGTTTGTGGTTTTCTTTGCATTGTCAATATTCTATAGTACAATAGTAACAAGCCATTACATTTAGGTGTTGATTGGACTTTAGCAGTCAACTGCCGGAGTGGTGTAGGCCACCCAGCAAATTAAGAGATTATCATCATCCCTGAAGTGATGTCTGTGCCTTTGCAGGAGGAGCTGCCAGGACAGCTCCTATGAAGGCAAATACATTTGGTGTGAATCCATCCTATTTCAGATGGCTGTGCACCAACCTTTCTTATTTTTCAGACGCAAACTCCCAAATCAGTTTGTATAAGATGAACACAAAAATAGGGGACCCCACACCCTGGGGTCATTTTTTTTTCTGGTTGTCACTTCTTAGTTTTACCTAAAGTTTGTGATGGAGTAACATGTCTGCCAAAAAACAATCAGGCCTTATGAGCCACGATCAGAGTCACAGTTATATTGTGGCAGCTTCTACATCTGTCTTGATAATACAAATTTCATATTTTACTGCATATTTTGTTATGATGATGGTGCAAATTTCTCATGCCTCCTATTAAGCTTCATTAATACACATATTGGCCTATTTGGATTTTTAGTAGACGGGATACAGCATCACAAACATGGTGGCTTTCCTGTCTGCAATATAGCAAGTACATTGGATCTTATGACACTTGTAATACGGTGGGTGAGATATCTGTCACATATGTGACAGGGTGTCCCATCTGCCAAACTCCAAGTAAGCCCAATAGATCTTGTTATAGAAAACTGCACCTGGCATTACTGATACCACTAGACACAACACATCTGGGTTGCTGTATTAATTGCCAATTATGAGTTTTTTACTTTCAAATGGAGAGTAGCCAAGGAAGTCCAGCATGTTTTCCCCTTGAGCTGGGCCTTTATGACCATACAGATTGTACAAGACTGTTTCTGCAAACATGTACACATGGAAAGTAATTGATAGTTTGATGTTACAGCAATACTTTCAACCCAAATCTGGGAAGAAATTCTGTCTAGTTTCGTGAACACCTTGTGACTCATAATGAGGGCCTTTGAAACAATAATTTGATTTGCATTATCAAGCTACCATTGACTATGCTGATTCACAGTACTTTTCTAGAAAACTAGAGGATACAAATGTTTAATGTAATTATAACAGTAACAGTCAGAGTTTCGTCATATTTACAGCTGAATGAAAGATGATTACAAGCTCATTCAAACAGTGCTAACTGGCCTTATTTAGTGTAGTAGGCATGTGCTTCCACTTGGCCAAGAGAAAGTGGAAGGTGGATCGAGAGATGAGCCTTGTATACTTAATTGAGTTATTCTCCTTTACCTTTCTTTCTTGAGAAGAGGAAGATTGTAAAGTGTGGCACAGGTGGTATCTCACCAGGGAAGACCACAACATTCTGTGGCCTCTGCCCATTGCTGTATAAAAACACTTAGCAATTTTCACAATAGAGAGATGTGCCCTTGCAAGTTCATGATAAATTCCAGACCCAGCCCAATGATGTCTCCATTGATGGTTTAAAACGTCCACTGATTAAGGGATATTTTGTACTTGAAAAGCTCGGGGCATTTGTAAACAAGAGTTGCATTGCTGTAAATGCACTTCAGTCTTGTTAAAATAATTTCAAACTGAATTGTTTTGCATAAATAGAGCACATGTTAAATGATCAACAGAGTTGCACATTGATAACTCACAGTATCTTGAAAGTCACCACCTGTGCAATGATGATTTCCTAAGGAGGCTCTTAGGTGACCTGTGTTACCAACAGCAGTCCAGGCTGGTGAAAGAGTCCTATTCCAGTAACACTCAAGAAATGTTCATACACTCAAGGAATTATATGCATCATGAGGTGTGTGATGTCAAATGAAAGCAATGTCTTTAGATAAACTACATCTGGGATGATGGGTGGTATAATTTTGGAGAGGGTGCACATTCAACAGCATTAGTGTGCCAGGTTTACCTAAAAAACTAAAATATAGAAGCAATAGGGTAACCATAAGGAACAGAGTATTCAATTAAATCAGAATAGAAATGGAAGACCAACCAAACTTTCAGAGGGTGAAGCTCGTACAAACAGAAAACTGAAAAGAACACCTGAGACAGGAAGCGTGGTATCATACCATATTATCTATCACATTGTAAAAAAAAATATTTTGATCTACAAAACTATTACATCCATAATATCAACTAAAAATATAACACAGATATATAGGTGAGTATGCATTTACTATTCTTAAATTTCAAGTCTATGTATTCTAGATTTGACAGTTTCTAAGTTGAAAGAAATGAATCAGTATTCCACCATTAAAAGCTAATTATGAATATTCTCAAGTTCAGCAAAACCAAGAAAAATGAGAAAAAAAGATTAATTTAGAGTGTACATAACATCAAAGGGACCAACAAATCTTCCATGAGTTTAGAAGGGAATCTTAAATAGTTTAAACTCCTGAAGAGAATCATATAAGATCAAAAATGATTGTCAGCATTGACGTTATGTTTATTTGTTCTTTGGTAAATCACAAGGATTTTGTAAGGTTCCTTTGCCCACAAACCACAATCATAGAGTCTTTATTAGCTAATGATTGGGGGATTATGACCAGCTTCAACATTTCTAAATCTGGCGCCATGTCCATTCTCAGCCCAAATATGATACCTAGTCTTGACAGCAGTTTGTTTCAAAGCAAATTGTGATACTCTCTTGGTGAGTGTGAGGAAAGTGCATATTATATGGTGTGGTTTTGCGACCCAACAATGTAATGCACTCACAAAACTGTTTTAAGTCCAGTCAGGCTTGTTTGGAAAACCTTTAGCTAAACCCTGGGGAGCTGTGGCTTCGAGCAGTAAGACTTGGACAAAGGAATAAATGTAAAGCATTTAGAAAAACCAAAACAATGAAATAAGAAAATAACACAACACAAAAGAAATCCATCACACATCACATTCAAAAACCAAAGCAAACATTTCTTTTTTATATTCTAATTTCCTGGTATGAAATTTCCTTGCATATTGGAAGAATTTGATTCAATACATGTACTGTCTAACCTTGTCTATATAAGGTGTCTTTGATCCATGCAGATAGTGGTCAGATGTGGGCAAGAGAAGGGATATTATTAGACAATATCACCCCTGTGACAGCTTAGGCCACAATCTCCAACTCTCCACAAGATCCCTAAAAAGCACATCATCATTGTCGGCTGAATGCTGTATCCAAAAATAAAGGGATCTATTCACAAAGTTAAATTCAAATGTGCACATTTACTCACATGTAAATCTCCGACTGATCCTATATTTAAATCTACATGTTTGTGCTATTCATCACTTCGGAGTATAGATGTACACCTAAGTGTATACTTATATGTTGAAACCCTTCAGTTCAGGGGTGGAGACCCCTAAGGCTGCATTTATGAGTGTATCAATACTATTAACCCATTTTTACATGTGGCTGGAGACATTCACAACATGGCAGAGACTGCCTTATGAGAAAGTATATCAAAACTTAGCAAAGTTTATTTTTCTTTCAAAAAGATTACAGCAATTTTAATGTCAAATATAATTGTAACTTGATGTAAAATATGTACTATCAACATACAAATAATAACATAAAATTATGCATTTAATCATGACTTTAAACTTAGTTAATTTATGTACATGTATTTAATGTAATAGTAATATTCCTTCAAGATAATTTTAAGAATCATTTAAAAATACCCACTCTCAGTAACATTTTATTTTTTTATTTATTCTGTATTCAATTTTGTTAAAGTTATGTCTTAAATGAATTCATTGAAATTATTTTTAACAAAAAATCATTATGTTTATATATTTATTTTTAAATTAAGCTACATTTTACATTTTACAATAACAAAATCATAATTTAATAATCATATACATTTGTTTAAAGTTAAACAACATATGTGTGCACATGTATGCAGGCTGATCGTGTAAGACAACCATATTGCTCAGCCTGGTATTTATGCACAGGTCATCTCTCACAGAAGGGACTCTTCAGGGATTGGTGCTGACCTGGCGTAGGCCTTCGAATTTGAATGGACATTTATAGTGTAGCTCTGTAGTGATTAACTGAAAATAGTGGGTGCCTTAATGAATTAGGTATTATGAGCGAAATCTGTCCCAAAGTACAGTTTCACTCCACTTAGGTCTAGAGATACAGATCAGATATCAATTTTAGGGTAAAAGTGTACCCCACGTTCGTGTTCAAAATTACTTTGCGATATAGGTACTCCTTGTGGAATTGTGTAATATTTTCCCTGTTCCACTCAAAATTAGATTTGAGGCATTTGTCCCTCCTACTAGGCCAAGTTAATTATTATGCTGGTCAGCAGGAGAATGAAAGGCCTCCCCACACAATAGAGCCATTTAACAGTACTAAACATGAATTTGCATATGCTAATTACCTTTCACAATGCACCTTGTCTGAGAAGGCTCGCTCCCACAGAAACAATGGAGGACACCCTTTGGTGGGAAGAGATCAGGAAGCTGTGAAAGTTGGGGACAGGGCTGAGACTCTCAGGGAAAGCCTTTCCATAGACTATTTCAAGCCACCATGATGAAATGCCCCTGTGCAGGAGGTATGAGACAGGGGTGGAGGTATGGTGTATATCCCTTGTTTTATAGTGTGCACTTTCCAAAACCTTTCACTTCCATCATGGTCAAAATCTTTATTTTGGCTGTTTTCCAGAAAAGCACAGAATAAAGGCACAAAAACCATAAAATAACATAAAATAAAAACTGTACAGTAGATAAAAGGAATATACAATGATATAACTATTAAACCTTATGATAACAGCTTTGGCAATTCCATTCCATTATAACGAGTATAAAATCTGTACACATTTCATAATATGACCTGCAGAGATCATAAATGATACCCTTACTCATTAAGCGCAGTAAACTGTACCAGAATAAAGGATCTACTGCGCTAACATTGCTTCATTAGCACCTTATTGTAATACCGAAGTACTTAAGCTCTGCTTGTTTCTTCACATTGACAACAAATAACAGGAAACTGCAAAAAATGTATATTGTCTGGAATGAGACTTCAATTTTCTAAGGGTCTCCTTGTTTTCCCTAACACCACAAATTTGACACAATGGTGTGATCCATGTTTTCCTACCGCACTGATGGGCTGGGCAGAAAAATAGTGCATGCTCAACTGTCTCATTAGACACTATACAGGAAGGACACACCCAATCCGCTTTCCTGGGGTTACATGCCCACTTAGCAGTAAAAGAAAAAAGTGGAAGGGTTCCATACTAAAATTGCAAGGTTCAATCTCAGCCAGGAACTGCTCTTCACCAAATTCATCCTTCATCATAATGAAGGCATCTATTATAGTGCCCTGTGTGGATTCCCCTGCATGTTCCTTATTCTATATTACCAATAGCTGAACTTAATAGATAATTTGCTAGTAACATAGGCCTTCCTGAGAGCAACCCATAATCTCTAATGCCCAGTCATGGTGAGGGTCTTTTTTACATATTTATTTATTTATTTATTTTGAAAGTTTTATATAGCGCGAACAAGATCTTTGCAGATATCAGAGCGCTTTACAATGCAGTGGATAACAACAAGAGAATGAAAAACAGGTCATTGAGGAGTAGAGTAGCAGCGATACAACAATAAAGCAAATATTACAGATAAATGTGTGCACAGATAGTCAGGTAAGACAATAGTACAGGTAAAACACATAGTCATTCCCTAATACAGGGTATGTAGCCTGTCCCCGGATAGCGAAGAACTTCTTCTAGGCCTTGACAATAGGACCAGAGCTCTGGGGTAGTCCAGATCCTTCTCTAATACAGGATGGGTCTTACTCATCAGAGATTGGTCTGAGGTCCATATGTAACCTAAGAGGGAGCAAGGGGCACAGATAGGAAGACCCATCAGCTAGTGAATGTATTGGGTTTTGACTGTCATCAGGCCAGTCACATCCCTATGCCCCATAGCTCCGCACCGTATAGAGTGGCTCCTATGGCCTGGTCATTGTAACCTTTAGGAGCCAGGGAGATAGGGCAAAATGGGGACCCTCTGTACATTTTTAATATCCCCCAGTGGATTGTTCCAATTTAATCCTGCACTGTGCTATGTGGGTCTGCCAACCAAGCTGTTTTGTTAGTGTGACCCCTAGGTAGTATGCCCACACTCCAAGGGAATCTCCCTTAACTTAGAATGTTATATTGTGTAATAGCATGGGTTCAAAGCCATGTACTTGGTTGTCTCCACATTTATCTTTAGGCCCCTCTGTCTACGGAAACCCATGAAGCGATCTAAGGTTTTTTGCAACTCCATAGGTGATTTGGAGAGCAGGAGCATGTCATCTGCAAACATGAGAGCCAGACCCTAATGTTTCCCTGACATGGTGTATCATTCTAACACTGATCTAGATAGGCTACCAAATCATTAATAAATAATGTGAATAGAGTAGGGGCGAGGATGCAGCCCTGTCTGACCCCTCTGTTAACAGGTAATGGATCAGATTATTCACCCAATTGACCACATCTAACTTGGGCATACTTGTGAGCATGAAGCTTTCCTCTACCACTTCAAAAGCTCTGTACAAAGGGAAGACTGCTTGGAAGTTTCTGGACCTTGCGGTGATGACGACACGAGAATGCTTGGCTGGGGTGTGAAGCACTTGTTTCCACTGTAAAGGCGAAAAGGACTTTTTTATGTCCAGGAGGATTTCTCCTTGGCCAGTGGGGCTGTCCATTACATCCTCTGAGGGAGAGTAGAGGGATGGACCTGCTGGGCAAGTCCTGCAGATGGGTGACCTCCGTCATGAGGTTGGGTAACTGATTCCACTGCTAACACAAAGGTTCCCTGCAAGACAACCAAAGTCATGGGGGCTTGTGAGCACAGCAGGGAAAGTACCCTGCTAACAGGCTGCGTAGGTGCTGCTGAAGAAGCCCCTGAACAAAGACAGGGCCCAATGCAGATGAAAAGCCCTGCATCAAAACCAGTGAAACTAGGCTTCAAGAAGAAAAGTGAAGGTAGAGATCAGGAGGCCTGAGGAAAATAATCCTGGTGGCTAGGGCTTGCCATCAGGAAAATACCTAGTACTTGAAACCCACTCCAATGGGGCTGGGGGATCCAGGAGAGAAATGAAGCATGTAGTACTGGATGCGGAGCTGTCATTCAAAACCCAGGCAAAGAAGACAGTAGCTACTTGCTTTGGGTTGTTGAAGACAATCCGCAAAATCCTTCCTCAGCTACCTGAAAAAGCCAAGAAAACCATAGTCCAGTCCCTCATTCTATCTAGGCTGGACTATGGGAACACGCTTTATCTAGGAGCCCCTGTCTCGGTTATTCTGCAACTTCAGGTTGCCCAGAACTCTGCAGCGAGGCTACTTACGGGTGCTAGCTATCGCTCCTCAGCTAGACCCGCGTTGAGTGTTCTGCATTGGCTTCCGGTAAGGGAGCGGGTTCACTTCAAGACCCTCTGTACGGTCCACAAAACACTCTATGGGAGAGGTCCCCCCATCCTGGATGACATTATTAGGCCTTATAAACCACCTAGGAACCTTCGTTCCAATCAGCAAAATCTATTAGCAATTCCCAGGATTAATAGGGCCTGCACAGGGGGCCGTCTTTTTTCGTATAATGCGGCTAAGTTATGGAATACCCTTCCTCCATCCCTCCGACAAGAGCCTAACTTACTTGCATTTCGAAAGAAGCTGAAAACTGTTCTGTTTCCCAGGATCTAGAGTTTGGACTTCCACATTCCTTGCAATCCACTTCCCTTTGGTCAGTCCTAAGTGCTGGGATGATCCCGAGTAGCCATGCGCTATAGAAGAGCCTTTACAATACAGTACTTAGCCGAATCCTTAAAAAAATAAACCTGAGAGGGCTCAGCCTCCAGGGGTCAAAGGGATTTCTTTAATTGTTTAAGGCGGGGAGGGATCATATATGGGGCACCCTCGTCGGAGATATCTCTTGCTTCAGTGACCCCATCCTGGGGTGAGTTGATGCAAATGGGAGTTGTCTCAGGGGCCCACTTCTTCCTGGCACAGAACAGAAACCAGCAATGGAGCTTTAGTGCACTCACAAAGACTGAAGCTCCATTACTGCTCTCTCCTTGTGCTGGCGCACTGTGTGCTGCCAACCACCTATGCAGGTACCCCTCCATCATAGTGCCAGGGTGCCTGCGTTATGGGCAGGATTGATTTTGTGCAGAAAGGGATAACTTCCTGCACAAAAACAGCCTTTAGGCGCATATTCCTCTTCTATTTGTATGCTCCAAAATACTGCTAACTTGAAAAGAGGAATTAACTAGGAGAAATGAAGATATTTCTTTACTTTGCGCCTCTTTCAGGTGGGGACACCATTTTTTCGCAAACCCAGGTTTACAAGTTTTTGTACGTCTCGGTTTGCCTCATAATATATGGGTAGATGCATGAGAACACCCATACTCCACCAATTTAACACCTACCCGATGCAAAATAATGCAAGGCAGCTCTGCTCTTCTTTGCGTTACTTTGTATTTACTGGACAAACAAAAACTTGCAAAGTGACTTTGTGTGGCTTGTGAATCCCAGTTAAGAACTTGAGTTGCATTGTGTTGCCTTGCGTCACGCAAGGGCAATGCAAGTCCTTAGTTAATCTGTCCTCTTAGGGGTATATTCACAAGAATGTGTGATAACTACTACAAGAGTAGCATAACGCAACTTTCAACATCGCAGCCTATCGCAGGAAAATAACCCTGTGGCAACGTGGAATTCACAACGCGGCGGTAGCATGCGTTAGTCTGCTGAAACCGCAGACAATGTCCGCAATACAACCACCTTGATGGAAACAAAAACACAAACCACAACACTAAAAAACCTGCGATGGGCCAAAGCGCGATGAGGAAATCAACGATAAGCAGCGCCAGGCCTGTAACACACACCTGGCAGGCGGGAAAAATCACCATAAAAGTAGAAAAACCACCCAAACACAAACTGACCAAAAGCCAAGCACCATGGCGGCAGCCAGAGCAGGCGCAGTGGACGAGCGCAACCCCACAAGCACCCCGGACAACCAGCCCGGGACCTCGGGGACAGGAAAGGGCAAGGACAAGAAGAAGAGGAAGACGAAGTTCAGTCTGCAGGCAAACAGGATCATAGTCACGAAGGTGATGGAACACCATCAACAACTGTTCGTCACCTCCAACCTGTCATTGGGCACCAAAAAAGGAATCTGGTGGGACATCGTGGACAAGGTTAATGCCGTCGGTGATCACAAGAGGACAATGGATGAGGTCAAGAGGCAATGGAATGACATCAAAAGGCAGTAACACAGACTGGAGGTGGGGGACCAGCACCACAACTCGAGCTGGATGACATGGAGAAACTGGCGCCAACAGTCATTAGTGTGGAGACTGTGACCGGAGTTGGGGGATCAGACAGTGCTCGACATAACACAAAACATCCACAACTGGTTGAGTGACCACCAGGTACTGGGGAAAAGATGGATATGGGCACAATGGCACACATGCACAATCAAGCAGAGTACAGTGCACACCCACAATGACTCTGGGTCCTGGCCCGGATCTACAGGCTGTCACAATGTACAATGCCATGCTGTCTGAATGTCAACATGTACCATGCGGCTACATACATGTGGACACATTGTCATACACCATCTCCCCTTCACATCACAGGGGCACTGTCAACACCTCCTGCAGAGCAGTCCCAGCCACTCTTTACTGATGACGAGGAGGACAACACCAGCATCAACACCCAAACCATCCAAGATATCATTGACCTCATCCACCACTCGCCTCCAGGATCAGGGCAGCCCAGCTACATCGAGGAGACCCCACCCACTACCCAAAGCACCCAGCAGGAGGCACCTACAGCCCGGCACTCCCCCAAAACCCCCAGGAACAACACATGGCCTTCCACACTGTGTGCTGGAGTGCCAGAGGGAGACCGCAGAGCAGGTGAGGTTGGGCTGAGGCATTATGACAACCAAACTTGACGCCATCCTTGGGTGTGTAGGCCCGCTCCATTGTCTCCAACGAGCCCTGACTGAGATCGCTGGAGGCATGATGCGGAGAAAAGAACACCTGTGTCTCAGAGTGGCTCCAGCGATACCAGCCATGAGCTGGCACACATGCGGAGGCTCATGAAGGATATGGTGCAGATGGAGGCAGAAAGGATGGCAGCCACCACTGCACATCAGCAGACTGTAGCTGGGATCTACCAGGCCCTGCAGATCCTCATCATGGCATTGCTGCCACAAGACGTGGTGGTGATGAATGATGCTGCCCCCACATCATCCACATCTCTGCCCCCTGGTGTGTCTCTGCCTCCCAGTGTGGCAGGCCTTACCACTCCGGCACCTGATGTGTCAGTGGCACACAGTGTGGCCGACAATCCACCTCCGGCCCCTGATGTGTTAGTGGCACACAGTGCCGCAGCAGGTACAGCAACACCCACAGTTGGGGCAGAGCACACATCCGGGGACAAGGACGTGGATGTGCCTGTGATCAGAAGGACTCAGTAGCATTCATTTCCGGCACCTGGTCTGTTTCTGCTTGGCTCCGCACATGGGCTCATGACCTTCCACTGACCCCCGATTCACTCAGATGCACTCACCTTGGACAACAACATGGACTGCCACATCCTATTTGATGACCAATGTCACGGCGACCAGACTACGGACTGCACCCCTCCTCTTCCACAGTACTTATCATCCCTGGATGGACTCTGGCTGGCCCTCCACGGGCCTATATTGTGTAGTGTGTTCGGCATTGCCCTGTACCGCTCCAGCTGCAGAGCTGCACTGGATGTGCAATACACATCCAGTGACGCACTTCACTCATTCATGTATGTATGTGTGGATGAATGTAGGGACTGTGATTTCCCTTGTGTCAATGATACTCATCATGTGGGATGCCAGACAGAGGGTGCTACATAGCAATTTGTGTTACGGGTCCCATGGACACCACAACAGGGACACACACATCAGCCACTTTCTTGTCCAGACATGGACTGAACCACGCCAAGTGCTCACAAGTCATTTTTGCAAGTCCTGCGCTGTTCTGGCGTACAACAGCCCAGACCACTCTGCTAACTCTCCCAGGTGGGGCCTCGTTGCTACCCGTCACAGGCGTACTCGCTGGTCGTATGCAGGTCACTGGTCTAGTTGTCAGCATTGCACAGCCAATCCCTGAGGGCAGGTTTGCACGCACACCACACCTATCCGGCACAGGCATCACAGGCCATGTGACCCCGCAAATATATTAATTAATTAATTAATTGTGGGTTTGTAATGCGCTAGAATCGACTCCCGAAGGAGTATCTCTGCGTAGTAGACCGCTGGGGAACCCATCCTGGCTTTCCCTGTGAGATGGTCCCTACTGGGTATCTCCAAGGTGAAACCAGGCATCCCCGGCGTATGTGGGGGCCGTTGTGGAGATGAGGCAAGCTAATGCCCAGAGTTGCCAAGTGTGATCCCTGGTTAAAGTAGGCACCGAGATGAGAATTATCGAGTCCTCTGACCCTGGTCCACTACCATGCCGCGTCGGGAATTGAACCCTGGACACGGGCCGTCCTCTGCTCTCGGGTTTGCCGCTTCTAACCAGTGAGCCACACCACGGCTGACAACGTCACTAATCCCTGTGCCAGTGGTGACTGGATGACGGACCCGAGGCCTTGAGGCTGGCACGGACCTACCACAATGTGGTGCCGAATCGGGTTGGACAGGGTTTGTTGCACATGCTGCATTGTGGCCGGCAGAGGCACCCCGCCACGGGACGGTGACTTTGGGTGCACTGAGTCATTGGCACCTAAAGACGCTGAGCCGGTGTGCAGCCTGGGATGATGCCCCGTCCCGGGTTCCGGACTGCTCAGGATTTGTGTGCTTTGTTGGACCGCAGTGTGGGCTGAGGCAGTGGGCTGGGCGGAGCTACTACCATGTGGCCTCGCTTCTGGGATCACAGAGTTAGTGGCACCCATTGGGCTGAGCGGCTGTGCAGGCTGCGATGTTCCCAGCAGCCCTGGCATGTCCTATGCCATGGTGTAATCAAGACCCAGCACCAGACGTGAGACTTGGTGGCCTGCGCAGCATGGCTGATTGGTGTGAAGGGCGTCATGCCCGCGGGATCAGGGCTTGTGGATAGCAGCGGCACGTGGTGGGACCTGCTGTCTACACGTCGGTTGGGGAAGGTGAGCTGTGAGGCCCGAGTGTGCATGGGCGGGCATGCTCCGATGGGCAGCAGGAGGGGCTGGAATGCCTCTGCCTGGGTACGCATGGGCAGGCGATGTTATCGTGTGCATGTGTGTGTACTGTGCCAGTCATGTATCTGGACTCTGTTTCAGATGATTGCTCTGACTCTGATGTGTGACCTGGTGTACTACTATACATACTGGCAAGTGGTTGGAGACACACCAGTGGCAGCAGGTGAGCAGTGTGGCCTGGATGCCCAGGGGCGGCACTCTCTCTCTCTAGCCCTCTCCTCTTCTCTCTCTCTCCCCCTCTCTTCTTCTCTCTCTACCCCTCTCTTCTTCTTTCTCTCTCTACCCCTCTCTCCTTCTCTCTCTCCCCCCTCTCTTCTTCTCTCTCTCTACCCCTCTCACCTCTCTCTCTTTCCTTCACTCTCTCTCTGTCTTTTGATGTGCACAGGACATCTTGTTTTTTGTCTTGCAGGCTGTGACCTACAGATTGAACCGAGGGGAGCCGTCATGTGTCTTTATTTCATTTCAGTGTTAATTACAATAAAGTTTCATTGGTTACTTCGGAAGTTATTGTGTGATGCTCATTTCTGTGACGACACATGCATGTCACCAGTTGATATTGTGCAACATCAGGCAGATTATTTTGTACATGTTTAGGTGTAGCTGATGTGGCATGTCTTTGATTGGGAGGTGCCAGGGAGGGGTGGTCCTGGGTGTGGTGTCGGTGGGTGTTGTGGCCCTCTTGGGTGTCTGTGCTGCATGTTCAGTTGCTCCATCTGTTTGTCTTCAGGTGTGGCTGTGGGCTGGGCTCCCTTTTGTGGTGCAGGCTGTGGTCCGACTTTACACCAGGTCAGAGCAGGTGTTAATTTCCTGCTGCTAACGCGTCTTATTGAGTGTTTTGTGTTCTTATCGCCGATCTGGCTGGCCATTGTGAATGTTGAGGTGTCGTGTTGTTGCTGCTTTTTGCACGGGAATGCCTACTCTGCATCTCATTAGCGATAGTTGCGTGGGTTGGCTGACCCGGATCAACTTGTAAACTACCGACCCATTTCCCTTTTACCACTCTTTGGGAAAGTTATGGAGGCTCTAATTAATAAACAGCTCATCGCCCACCTGGAGTCCAACAAACTCCTCGACCCATCTCAATCCGGCTTCAGGGGGTTCCACAGCACTGAAACGGCCCTGCTGGAGGTCGTGGACAACATAAGACTGTCTTTGGACTCAAAAAAGTCAGCCATACTGATCCTGCTAGACCTGTCTGCGGCCTTCGACACCATCTCGCATCGCGTTCTGTTTGAGCGTCTTGCTGAGGTTGGTGTCGAAGGCGCCGCACTCCAATGGCTGTCAAGCTACCTTGGCAACAGATGGTCCAGGGTCCAATTAGGCTCCCACACTTCCATTTTCTACGAAAATGACAAAGGTGTCCCACAGGGATCCATTTTGAGCCCGACCCTTTTTAACATTTATGTTTCCCCCTTGGCGAAGATCATCAGAGAACATGGTTTTGGAACCGTATCCTATGCTGACGATACCCAAATCCTCGTCACTATCAACCAAAACCCTGATGATATAAAAAGTAGGTTCAAAAACTGTATGATCAGTATACAAGAATGGATGACCAGAAATTACCTTATGATGAACGCTGGAAAGACTGAGGTCATGCTTTTCGGCAAAGCCGATCAAATTTGGTCATCAGACTGGTGGCCAGTCTCCATCGGTCCCTGCCCAGCCCCCAAGCCCTTTGTCAGGAATCTTGGAGTAACATTAGACGATAAGTTGACCATGTCTGAACATATCAGGAAAACAGTGGGAAATAGCTATGGCCAGATGCGAAGTCTGAGGAAGATCTTTAAATGGATCCCACTCTCAGCACGCATGCCCCTGGTCCAGGGACTCATTGTTAACAGGATGGACTATGGAAATGCCCTTTTTTCAGTCATCAACTTAACACTACTGAATCGACTGCAGGTCCTCCAAAACACTGCTGCTAGGCTAGTACTAAATTTACCCCCTCGTACCCCCTCAGCAGCCTGCCTCAGGACTCTGCACTGGCTCCCCATACAAACACGCATAAAGTTCAAACTCTGCTGCCTAGTCCATAAGGCTGTAAATGGTCATGGACCTGTCAATCTCGAACATAAGCTCAAGGCCCACGTCCCAAGCAGGACGCTACACTCTTCCAACAAAGCCCTTCTCTCCGTACCCAGAGTTCGAACAGTCAGAAACAGAGATAGAGCTTTCAGTAAAACTGCCCCAGAAGCATGGAACTCCCTCCCCATTCAGTTGAGGTTAGAGCCCGATCACATGAAATTCCCAAAGCCAGCTGAGCCCTCCTACTTCCTGGATCAGTTGGTCATAAGGATCCTTTCTGCCTGCCAGCGCTCTGAGACCTTAGGGTGATTTATGCGCGATACAAATGAAATAAAATGGAAAATGAAAATGGGTCCTATGTGGCGATGTTTTTGCGGCTGGTGCTGTGGGCTGTTAGCACCTGCTTCTGAATGGGGGGGTAAATTTATCATGACTTTGGCTGCGATAAAGTGCCGATAATTCGGCAATAGCTCCTTGTGAATATGCCCCTTAGTCTTTTCTTTAGATTTGATAATCAAAGGCTCCACATGGACATACATTCCGGATTCTGGACCACGTTGAAGCCTTGAGCCTTGGAGCCAAATACTTCAAGCTGAACAAACTGGACGTGCTTAATTCTCTTTACCTAGTCTCTTTCCCATGTTTTAATGCTCTCTGCTTTTACGTGTGGACACAGTAATTTTTTATCAGCTCAAAATTCTCGAGCAGCACGCTATACCCAGCCATGGGTCTAAGAGGATAATTACCATTTGCCCAAGGTCCCGCTGAAGCTTGCATTCTTGCGGAAATGTACAACATAGACCACGGCAATCATTTGTGGTGTAAATGAGAACTCATCCTCAAAGATGAATTTGTAGTGGTTTCACTTTTCACTCGGATTTCATTTTTTGAGCTATTAAGGCAGGGGAACAAAAACAGACAGTGGTGATTGTAAACAAGACATTACGGGACATATTATCAAGCAGGGTGTTAAAATTATCGCAGTTTTAGTGGCAAAAAACTGCTGCTAAACCGGCGATAATGGGCTTGATAATATGCCGTGGAGAATTCCAATAGAAGCCCATGATCACACCAGAACATGGGTTTCTATTGAAATTCTCAAGGCCATATTATCAAGCCCATTATCGCCGCTTTAGCGGCAGTTTTCTGCCGCTAAAACTGCGATAATTTTTAACGCCTTGCTTGATAATATGCCCCTCCATTTTGATTAACTACCTAAGTTATTTTCCAAATTAACGTGAAAGTGCATATCATCTGTTCACATTTAGAAAATTAGCAGCCATATTCATCAATCTCCCGTTTTGCGAGGCCCTAATAGCGAATTATAGCGATTCGCTATTAAGGACTCGCAAAACGGGATTTATGTAGGATTTGCAAAAATTATTGCGATTCCTACTGATTCCTTATTTGCGATTAGCAAATTGCTAATCGCAAATAAGGAAAAACTCCCCATTCATTCCTATGGGCCAAAAGGCCCATAGGAATGAATGGGGAGTATTCCTTATTTGCGATTAGCAATTTGCTAATCGCAAATAAGATTGCGATTTGAAGGGTGCCAGGGGTGTCCAAAGGACACCCTGTAGCACCCCTCAAATGCACATTTGAACAGGTGTTGCGCACACACATGTCCAGAGGACATGTGTGTGTGTAACATGCAAAAGAAAAAAATGCAATAAAGTGCTTTTTACTCTTTTTTCGCAATTTACCACGAAGTCAGATTTCGTGGTAAATTGCGACCAAATATTGCGAATTCGCAATTTCAAATAGGGTGATGAATTGCATTTAAGGAATCTCTATTAGAGATTCCTTAAATCCAATTCCTCGCAAATATGCGATTTCGCAAATAGCGATTTTTGCATTTGGGATGATGAATCCCAAATGCAAAAATCGCACTCGCAAATGGCCAGATTCTCAGAATCTGGCCATTTGCGAGCGCAATTCAGGTTGATGAATATGGCTGTAGATTTGGTAGTTTCAAAGCGCTTTTTTTGGGTTGTTTTTCATCAGCAGTATTTCTAATGATCACATGTTGGCAGCTGAATTGTTTTGATGTTTGTTATTGAAATTCACTTCTTTTTTGAATATTTCCTGTACATGGACTGTCACTTTAAATATTTTCCTATTGACACTAAAAATGAATGACCAGAGAATCCAGTCTCTTTTCCTATGCCACGAAATTACTGCACATCCTGCCTGAGTTCTCGATGCTCCATTTTCTCTAACGAAAACAAGATGAATCATTTCCTAGTCATAAAAAAGAACATTTCTATCCTACATCTGTATTTGTTATGCAAACACAACAAGCCACTCTGGCGGGCATGTCTCCTCCCGCATCCCCCTTTTTCAATCTTGCAGAATTAAAATGGAAAACGTTGTCAGATGCATTCTGTTACTGAAGCCTAACCCGCTCCGGCAGTTATGAAAAACAGTTAATGAAATGGTTCAGTAATGAGGCGATCTCGGTGCGTGACGAGGAGAGAGAAAATCAACCCTCATTGTGGAGAAAACATTCTGCATTACTGGCTCATAATTGACATTCCACTCGCTGTGGAAAGGAGACAAACGCACTGAACTTGCTTTATGCTCCCAAACATTTCACTAATTATAGTGCAGATATCGCGTGCTATTTCTCATTAGCACTGCGGCACTATTAGTTTTAATTTACTTAAAACATCCCCACTTGCATGTGTTTTGGAATCGGCCCTCTCCACAAGAAAAAAAAAGGGTTTGGCCATGAAAAAATACCTTTTATGTGTTAATTTTGAAAAAACATTTTCTCGAGTCCGGGTTTTGGTACTTATAAAAGATTGCAGGAAGATCTAATTTGCCTCGTGGTTTTCTGTTCCTTTTCTTTTATGTCTTCCTGCCTGGGGTATTTATTGCGTGGGAGACCTTCGAACATTTGTGCTGAACATAGCAAAAGAAGCGGTACTTAAGCTCAGCTGTCAAAGATAAGGCAGTGGTATATCGTGGTGAGCAGTGAGCCTTAAAAGCCTTAAATGAAGGGAATTATTATTATTATTATTTTATTTGAAAGGCTTTATATAGCGCAAACATGACCCATCGGGTTATCAGAGCCCTGTACATGAAAGCAAGCAATATAAGCAGGAGAAGATAAAGAATAGCCAAAGGTCATGGGAGGTGAACAGCAGTATAAAATGCATTGTAAGACATTGTAGTGGCTCAATGGTTAGTGCGCCAGACCCTGATGCAGAGGAACCAGGGTTCAATTCCTGTCTCGGCGGCTTTTCGACTCAATCTCCCCCGACCTGATAATTCTCGTCTTGAAGCCTTGTCTAATCATAGGTCCCTCTCTGTGACTCTGGACAATAGCTTGCTTAGGGCCATATGTATCAAGCCTTTTGTGAATCGCAAAGGCCGAAATTCGCTGAATTTCGGCCTTTGCGAATCGCAAAAGGCTATTTTGCATGATTTGATATGTATGAAACAATTGCATCTTAAGGAATAGCAAATACTTGCAATTCCTTAATTTGCCATTGCATTTAAGGAATCGCAATTTTGCGATTCCTTAAATGTTCCTTAATTCCTTAAACTTGTAGTTGGTGGTAATTTGCGATTTCTTGTAAATATGCACAATTGTGCATTTGTGAGGGTGCATATGACGCATATACATGCCCATTGGGCATGTATGTGTGCCATATGCACACACATGTAATTTACAGGGGTGCAGCAGGGTGTCCTTGAGACACCCCTGCACCCTTGCAATAATTCTCAAATTGCGTTTAGCAAATTGCGAATTCGCAATTTGAGAATTATTTGGAAATCATTCCTATGGGCCTCCTGGCCCATAGGAATGCATTGGAAATTATTCTTTAATTGCAAATTCGCAAAATGCGAATTCGCAATTAAGGAAGCTTAAGGAATCGCTAAAAAAAAGCGATTTTCTTCATACATACCATTTTGCGATTCCTTAAAAATCGCTATTTAGGAATCACAAAACGGAACTATGATACATATGGCCCTTAATCTCCACAACGGCCCCAGCAGTGCTTGGATGCCTGGCTTTACCTTGGGGGTGCCAGGAGTGGACATCTCACAGGAAAGCCACGAAGGGTCCCACAGTGGTATGAATACAGTGCTACGAGACCTCAGGGTAGAAGTGCGCTATATATAAATACAAACACATTTATAAGACATTAAAAACAGTGCAGTGAACAGGAAGTACAGTATGTTTGGGTGGCTTCGGGACTATTGTTGCAAGTAGCTATTCAGGAGCAACCCGTTGGCTTCTTTTTTGAATGTGGCTTTCAAGGGGTTAGTTCTGATTTCGTGAGGAAGAGAGTTCCATATTCTTGGAGCAATACCAGAGAAGGATCTTGGAAGTTCTCTAAGCAGGACATGCAGCTGCAACATATACATGTGTGGTTGTTTTGCAGGCTGGTGAGCTAGTGCGAAATGAAGAGTGAGTGGGTACTTCAAAAGCATAAAAAGTGCTCTCGGCGACAAGTATACAATGGTTCTTCTTAAATCGTTTTGCATTGTACAGCTGCATTCAGTTCTTGCTAGCACATTGCAACTTGTTCTTCTCCTGAAAAGATTTCTCTTTTTCTTTATTATTGACATTGTGAAAAGGCTGCCACCCTTGTGTGTTTGCTGGAGGCATTGTAGTAAGTCAGAAAGCTTTGTTTTTGAAAAGCTGCACTACCTTGGAAACCATGGAAACACCAGCCATTTTCATTGGAGTTTAACAAAACTCCATACAGTCCAGTATGGACAAGCTTGACACAAAAGACTCCAAAAGCTGTTCTTAATACTTGGACCCTGCATTTCCCCAAATGTAATATTTTTTAGGTTAAGTCTATCAGACAGCAAAGCAATCTGGTTACAAAATACCTATTGCCAGGTTAAAAACAACCAGTGCTTTGTTTGTAAAAGAAGAAATAGGTTTCAAGGCTCTAGTCAGGGGGCCTCTGCAGCTTACAGCACACATTGCCCCTGGCTGCGTTGCAAATTACAGTACCTACACAACTACTAACAAGCACTCTGCTACAAGTGTGGCAATTCAGACTATTCCAGGCCTCCCAAAAAATAGCTTGGGTGGCAGGTATTGCTGTTCTACTTATCTCTAAATTTTACAAACAGTGCACTAAGTGGCAGCTGTCTTAAGTGCCATTGTCAACAATTAAGTTCTGGCGCTGACACCGGAAACACTGGCTAAAATTAAGCACTGCCAACAACTGACTGTGGGCTGAAAGCTCACTAATTGCTTACCATTGTTTGACTTTACTGTCACTCTCAGTTGCTTGAGTTTCATTCAATGGCTTACCTTTTCCATCTTATGTTTATCACTTATCTGGAAGATTTTCCTTTTATTTGTGTTCTTCCTCTGCTTAACTTTAGTGAACTACTGATTTTATTTTTGCGTAAGTACTCCATGAGAATGAATGTTTCGAGCAGTCTCCCTCATGTGCTTCTCTCCCTCATGCTTTGTGTTAATCTCTTTTATCCATGTGCTTCTCTCCTTCATGCATTGTGTTGCGCTCTCTTGCCTGTGTGCTTTTCTACCCCCATGATGTTTGCTGCTTTCACCAATATGCCTTCCTTTTGCTATGTGCAAATGTTTATTAGCTACACTCACTATTTCACTGACGTTTGTGAGTTGTCATATTGCTTGCCTAAACATTTTCTAATCTTTCTACACTGATGGTTTGCACAGCAGGCATGTTACAGCATTTATTTTATTTGTATTTATTTACTTGAGTTTTATATAGCGCTGGCTAGACCCAGAGGTATCAGAACGCTTTACATAGGACACAGCGAGTTATAAGTTACAAAAGTTTCACAGTAGTTACATAATGTATAAATAAACAATACAGGAGTAAATTAGCGAACACGAAAGTGAGGATAGGAAAGACCAGGGCCAGCAGGTAATCCACAGGGAGGAGACAGCAGCGGGGAAGAAAGCGAGACAAATATCCGTGATCCGGCTGGGTAGGTGATGGCCATAGCTGTGTGCCAGGGCGAATCTCCCCTTTAGTTGACGGTGCAGCTCAACCGGGAAGCGGCCATGTACGCGTTTAGGGCTCTGCCAGAGAAGAGGGAGGATCAGGAAGGGTTCAGAAGGCTAGAAACCAAAGACGGGTGGTAGGAGCAGGCGAGGATGGAAAGGTAGGAGAAGGAGTGTGTTTTTGGCAGCCATCTTAGAGTCAGACATATGTACTGTGCAAGCGTCACTCCAACTTTGAATAAAAATGCACAGTTATATCAACTGCATTTAATATATACATTTAAATAACTTTCCTTTATTCACATATTCAGTAAATAATGGTTCCTGTGCTAAAACGTTCTATTCGGACTGCTCCGAATGTGAAGTAGATTGTGTTTTCTATACAAAGCTGTGATCCACGCACAGTGGGGCCAGCATAGATCAGCATTGTGAATGGTAAACTCCAAGGCTCCCCAGAGCAATTACAACATTGTGGTTGGTCTGAGCGCTCTAGTTCAGCACTCAGATGGAGACTGAGGGCCTGGGCATGTTCTCCTCTCAGAAAGTAATGCTGCCTGCGTGGAGAACATGCAAAGTGCACAGGACTGTTTGGCCTACCCCAATGGGCCAGTCAAGCATTGAAGCTCACTTGGAGTGGGCAAACCACTCCTCTCCTAACCTCCTCTGAGAGCAGAGCAGTCCCGCCTGCCCGCAAAGCAGCTGGAAACAATAAAATGAATATAACAACAAGTTATTATCAGTTTATTTTTCCTTTTGTCACACAGCTTAAAAGCAGAGGAACCCCTACTGTTCACGCAACATGCCTAATATTTTCATCCGGTATGTACAGACGTGTCATAGCAAAATATACTGGGGTGAAATTGTGGAGGTACAGTACTTACAGCAAATTTCGAAATTTGATCCCTGTGTAAATAGAGGATTGAACAGAGATAAGAATGTATCACACTTTGCAATAAGGACCCATGACTTTATGCAGATCTCTTGCTGTAGAAGAGGGTTTTTTTGTAACTGGAAACCCCCCATGGTATGTCTCTGATCTCCCTCAACTTTCTTGAAGAGATTTGATGCTCACAAACCTCAAATCTCCCTCAAAGATCCGCTGCAGTCTTCCAATCACTAAAAAAATGATGTTGGCTTGGCCTCTGGACTTTTCATGCTGTCAATGATATCCTGGGTCAAAACTTGCACACCTTCAGGCTGAGGCAACACTGACTTATTGGACAAAAGAGGCGAGGAGCCCTGCAGCATATACCAATTTCTGCAGATAATTATGTAATTGGTGTTTCACTATATTTACAAGGAATAAATGCCCCATCTTGAAAATGATTCTTCATATACAACAGTCTCATACTATCCATGGAAATATATCTAATGTGAGACCCAGCACTCCATAAAAAATCCTATTAAAGCTAATGTTTTAAACATTCAGCTGATGGATTTTATTTTCCAATTAATGGAATGCTGTGAGTTCCTTCCACATTATATTTTAACTCGTTTCTGATTTTCTACATCATAAATTATAAATTGTGCTAAATTGACTCTCTTAGTAGAAATCAGGATACTGTCAGTGCATGAGTTAATCATGTGTAAAAGTTTAAATACAGCCTAAAAATAATATTTTCCTATTGTAATCAACATATAATTCAACAATTGTCTCTTCAACAGCAATTCATTGTAGTAAGGTGGAATGATATGTGGTATGATGCTAGGTAGCCTTACCATGTAATATTATTGCAATACCCCAAAGATGGTCCTTGGATTCACACAAAAATATTATTATCTCAGTCCTGGTAGAGTGGCAAAGATCAGTCAGGCTTTACTAGATGGACCTGTGTTAAGCATTTCAGAATACCAACATGGACAATAAGTAATTGACACGACTCAGGAGAAATGTGGCATCAATTTATAAGAAATAGAGGGTTTTTTTTATCTTAATTTACATGCCAAGAATGGATGAGATATCATACAAGTAAGCAGAGTTATGGATATTTGAAGAAATATTAAATCAGTGCAGTAAAATGTATATAAAAAAATAACAATGCAGTCAATGGAAAAATCCACTACTAAGAATCAGTCACTTGCAGGTCGTGTTACTTGGAACCCTTATAGGGGAAGTTCATGTGGACCGCAGGACCAGACCACAACAGTCAGATAAATGTTACCAAGCATGTGGTCCAGGTGCAGAGTTATTCTGGCTATTCTTCATGCTGAACGAGATCCGCGGGTGGGCTGTTCTTATGACTAGCAAGGTTCTGCAAGAACTAAACTGCAAAAACATAACAGGTACACAGCTGCTGATGTCCGATGATGGTTGCATGATGTTCTCTGTAGCTGCAGCGTCAAATGTGGGGATCAGTTACTGGACTGGTGACAAATAAGCTTTGGCAGTAATAAGCAGGTGGCCGGGGCAGTAACATAGTCGCCTGAGAATTCAGAACAGGTGAGACTACAACTCTCACTCTGAGCTGGTCCAGCCGGATTTGGGCAATCTCGCCAAGGGCCTGATTGCTAGTGATTCTTTATATCCACATTTTTACCTGTATTGGGAAGGAGACTAGTGTTACTAGGCCAAGGGAAACTAAGGGTGCTTCTGACTTCCATAAGAATCCTTCTCTTTGGGAGTGTCAAGATTTGGTGAAGGACGAGAGTCGCTCACACAGTTCCAAGTCTGTTGCCTCAGGGACAAAGTACTTTTGCTTTGTGCTGGAGGTCAAAGTCCTGTTATTGGGGACACAGGTCTCCTCTTGGTCCTTTCTTTCTTTTATTTTTATTTATTTTATTTAAGAAGTTTTCTATAGCGCTGTCAAGACCCGAAGGTATCAAAGCGCTTTACAGTAGGAGAATAGCATATAATCAACAGAAACATGACATATGAGCGATATAACAATCAACGAGTGACAGAGTATAGAGCGGCGTAATTGTAATGCAGAACTTCTTTGGCTTCAAGATTTTTTGGGGTCGCATAGCTCTGTGGTTGCTGACTGTCCTGAGTTATGCACAACCAAGGGAACGGTTGAGGAACAGGGATTTGAGTTGACTTTTGAATTCCACAAAGGACGGTATGGTTCTGATGGGCAGGGGACGGAATTCCAGATGTTGGGGGCGTTTCCTGTGAAAGAGCAATCCGTTGTTCTTTTCCTTCTAGTTTTAGGTGGGATGAGTAGGAGGGAGTTAGAGCTTCTCAGACTCCTGGTTTGGCCTGATTTTTTGAGTTTTTTGCCAGGTATTCCGGTTTGCCTGTATGGAGGGCTTTGTGGGTTAGGCAGGCCGTTCTATAGTTACTTCGCATTTCTACTGGAAGTCATTTAAGTTTTTTGAGTGCAGGGGAGATCTGATCAGATTTTTTGATGCCGGTGATCATTCTGGCTGCCGCATGTAATGATGTTTTGATGAGTGCCAGGTGCGATTTAGGAATTCCTGTTAGGACTGCGTTCCCATAGTCCAGTCTTGACAGTACCAGAGATTGTGTGGCCAGTTTGAGATCCTTGGTTGGAATGTAGGGTTTGATTTTGTTCAGAAGTCTAAGGTTAAGAAATGCACTTTTGGCCAAGTTCTTAGTGTGTTCAGTTTTGGGTCTAAGGTGATGCCTAGAGATTTGACAGAGTCTGCTAGAGTAAGATTCCCTTTGAGCGCATCGATAGCCTTTAGCCATTCAGTGATTTGTGGGTTATCCTCCTTGTTCGAGATGAGGAGTGTCTCGGTCTTGTCTGGATTTAGTTTCAGGTGGTTGTTTGTCAGCAATTCTTGAACATCCTTCAGGAAAACATTTAGTCTTTGGATGTCTTTGAGAGAGGTAGTTTCCAGATAGATCTGAGTATCGTCCGCGTAGAGGTGGAAGCGGATGTTGGCTTTTCTGAGTAGTTTGGAGAGCGGGTCCATATAGATGTTAAATAGTTTTGGAGGGAGCACCGATCCTTGGGGGACGCCCTTGTTGACTGGCTGTGTTTCGGAGGTGAAGTTCTTGATTTAGATTTTTTGCGTGCGATTATGAATAAAGGAAGAAAAACATTTGAGAACTACCTCGCCGAGACCAGCTCTTTCTTGAAGAGCCCTGATGAGGAGTTTGTGGTCCACTGTATCAAATGCTGCCGAGAGGTCAAGGAGAATGAGGAGGCAGCATTTGTCAGTGTCTAGTGATCCATGTATATCATCCATAATGTTCAGAATTGCGGTTTCTGTGCTTTTCTGAAACCAGACTGGTGGGGTCTACTAGGTTGATGTTGGCCAGATGATGTGTTAGTTGATGAAGTACGCATCGTTCAAGTGTTTTCGAGAGCAAGGGGAGGTTTGATACAGGTCTGAAATTGTTCAGGTCTGTCGAATCAAGACCGGGTTTTTTTTATCAGGGGGGTGACTTGCCCCGTTATAAGGCAATCAGGAACCACTCCATTTTTTAAGGAGCTATTTATGATTTTGCCCCATAGCGGTGCAAAAGCGTGTTTCATTTTTTTGATTAGTAGGGAAGGAATGGGGTCCATGCGCTGATGGTTTGAAGGTGGAGATCAACAAGATTATCTCTGTTTCTTGAACGGGGCAAAAGCTAGGCCAGGGGGTGAGAGAAGAGCCAGGAGAGAGAGCATGAGGTACAGCCGTGATGCTCTTCATTGTGTGTGATTTGTTAATGTCTAGTGATAGTTCAATTTTTGCGATCTTGTCATTGAAGAAGGGGGCAAAGTTGTCACATAGTTCGTTGGATGCCTGTACAGATGAGGACACTGGCTTGGAGGTTTGTTGTCTAATGATGCTATAGAGCTCCTTCGGTCTGTTGTTGGCACTGTTCAGTACCTCGTGGAAGAAGCTTGAAATAAGTTTGTTCGAAACCGATGTTCTGTTGTAAGGAGCCCAGTATTTTTGCCCTCCTAAAGATGGTAGAGTTTATTTTGAGGTGTACATTCCAGGCTGCCCACCCAAGAGGTGTGGTCAGCCTTCCTGAGGATGTACACCTGCTGCATACCTAATTACTGACCTTGCCTGGGTGCAATCACATCTGGGAAAGAAGAGGGCTGTTTCCTCCTCAGCGGGACAGCCCCAATGCACATCAGAGGCAGTGTAGCCTTTAAAGCTCACCGCTCTGATGTGCCAATTCACAAGCCATCAGGGGAAGAGATCGTGTGACCGTCTTCCTGCCCAACCTTTATCTCTGACTCCTGGGAGTGATCACACTGACTGGCAGGACATCAGAATCTTGTCTTGGTGGCTGCTGGTGTGGGAAAGCACAGCTTGGTCAGCCAGAACACAATAAAGCTGGGGACAACCAAGGGTTAACCTCTAAAGTGCCTTCTAGGTGCATGCCACATCACTCAGGGCATGAGAATAATGTCAAAGGTAAGAAGGCACATTGCTTGATACCAAACATAACTTACTTAGTGGTATCATAATGGAGCTGCCAATCTCGAGGGTAGCCGGATGGCAGTCCATCTTATCCAATGGACCACTAACATATAGAAATGCCAGTAAAGGAACATAAAGGCTTCCATTGACATGTCTTCACCTTAAATATTATGCACCCTGCATCCTAGGCTGAGGAGGCCTTCCTTATTAGTACCTTTCATACATTAAGGCAGTGTATGTGACTGTGCTTCACATGATGAAGGCACAGTTGAGTTCGAGCAATTTGCACTGCTCCTACAGCCTCCAATAGCAGGCCTGCTGTCAGTAGGCTGCATGGGTCGCACAGGGTGGCACAAAGTTGTGCTGCAGCCCTGGGAACCCCTTTACCACCAATGCCCTGGATACCCCATGTACCATATACTAGGGACTTATAAAAGGGTAAAGCTTTTGCCATCTTGGGATTATGAAGTTAACATAACAGTTTAGGAGAGAGCACAGGCACTTGGGGCTAGACAGCAGACTCCTGTGCACTTTCAAAGTCATAAGCATCAGCATTTGGAGTAAAAAGTGGGGGGAATCATACAAAAGGAACACTTTTCCATGTATATCTAATCCTACACTTATGAATCTTTATTATTTAAAATTGCATATATTTTCCTACTGCTTGCACTATTTATCCATGTTGGGGCATGAGGCATATTTTTTGTCTCCTGTCCATTTTCAGTTAATTCAAGTTGTCTCTTTAACACAAAGCATCAATTACGTGACCAATCAACCTTGGCTGGTCCACATCACATTATTTGAATCATCAAAAATGTTCCACTTCATATTGGCCTATTTATTATCATAACCTTCACATAGACTTAACAAATTAGGACCTTTGCATGCAAATATATTTTTCCTTTCCAAATTCATTAATAAAGTGAATAAAGAGCAACAGTTGGATTTGGTTTCACATTTTAACACCCATTTAACAATTTGAAAACCGGACTAAAATCCAGTTAAAGAACAAAGATGCTTTTCGTTTCAAATGTATCAAATATCAAAGTGCGTCAGAGTTCGTTCTCCATTTGATTCCTTACAGGATAGGAGATAAAGCTAAGTCTCGTAACATGTTAAATGTGGAAAGATAAACAGAACCAGATAAGTGTTGATATGAAAGAACTGAGCGAAAAGCGCAAATTACATTTTTCTAGAAAAGATACAGTAATTGACCAAAGGTAAGCAAAAAAAAAGATAGGCCATCCTTTTAATGGAAAGGACTTGTGAAAAAAAGAGCATAATTAAAACACAGCTAAAATAAAGCAAATCATTCTTATAACATTTCTTCAATGCCTATCTCTAGACTTGAGTGATTAATTTTTGTCCTTCAAAAAACGTTTAAATAGGTGACATGTTGGGTTCATCATCAAAAAAGAACCACGCTCCATTCTCTCAACACATGCATGAAGAGAGTGTAGATTTGAAGATTTCAAGGGATCTTTGGGTCATGTCCCAGAAGTGTTCCTACCCCCACACTCCATATGTCATACATGAATACCCAGTAGTGCTGCAGATCTCAATGTCATGTCTGTTGCTGAGACAAGGGATAGTTCAAGTCTAATTGCTTTTCAGGGAATAGTCTTATGGATCCTGAACATTTCCTTCCATATAGATCCTTCTACCTTGTCCAGCAAGGAATGGTCTTTGCGTGACCGGCAAGAGCTTCTGTAAACAGCAATCACGTTTTACATTTGTGATCCAATTTAATTATATTGCCCAACAAACTGCAGATTTTCTCATTTGGATCTAGTACTTCTTCATGTTCTAGCTTCACTAAAAACTATGAAAGCATTGTTGGTGATATTGGCCTTTAGCTTGTTAGCTTTTAAGTACTTGGCATGGCCATGTGGTTTATACTGTGTCCACAAAGATGGTAATGACGGGAGTACATTCCATCAGCGTACTACAATAATTAAGCGCACAGCAGATCTTAGTGAGGAGGATGAATATTTAAGATTCATATCAGCAAAAAAGATATTGAAAAGGGAGGTTCAAAAATCCATATTTGCTAAACACCACTGTGGGTTATGACTTTTTTTTTAATTAACACCACCTGTGATATGATGTTGGTCCACAGAACCTGAATGTATTTTTGGAGCAGGTCAAGCATTCCTAGTGTGATAATTTTTTGTCATAATTGACCACAATCAACTGTGCTGAATGCTGACTTACAGTCAACAGACACTATGTAATGGTGAACATTTTCTCTATCTATATCTGTTCTAGAAAGATTGACTATAATAACTAATGAGATAAGTAAAGTTGAGAGGGCTGGGTGAAATCTTATCCGCTTGAGTGGGCAAAATTTATTTTATGTTCTCTGGAGAGAATGGGTGTTTAAGGCCTTAGCTATTACTTTGCAAGAATGACTGAACCTGGCCAGTATCCTATAATTAGTGGGTCAAAAATGTCTATAACAAGGTGATCAAGAATGTCCCTTTTTTATACACAATAATTTGGCAAGCTTGCCTCCAGGTGACAGGTAGATCATATGTCCTTGTTAGAGCTATGGATACAGATTGAAGTATTTTCCCACCACTGTTTGTGGTATCAATATAATACACTAGACAGTTAATTAGCACATTAAATATTAAGGTCACCTGCTGCGGTCAACATGTAACATTTGTGTCTGATAGTGCCTATATTGATATTTTTCTCCTTAGGCTTAGCGAAGACTTCACTGATTTGTTTTTGCTTTTTTTGTTTAAAATGCTTTACTAATGACCTTAGAAGGTAAAATCCATACAAGAGAATCAGCCACAAACATAAGTTCAGATAAGAAGAACACAAGTAACTAAGGCAAAGGTGAATATTACTCTAGGATTAGCAATATACAGTTACAAAGCATTTTATGGAGTTTCTGTATAAGAAGAAGAGATGATGAGAAAAGGAAGAGGGAAGAAAAAGTGGTGGGGGTTCTTACAAGATAATCTGTTTATGGAGAGATAGAAATCCACCAGCAATCATATAAAACGCATGCAACTATTATATATATAAGATTTCAAGAGAGGGATGTGAAGCATGCTTGGACAAAAATGAGGCCAAATGCCTTCACACAAGATCCCTCTTAATCATTTATCGAACAGAAGATGAATGATCTCTATCTAGTATATGATTTGACACTAGAGATTCCACCATTTAATGAAAGTAATCTGCATAGAATCTTTACAATTTGAAGTGATTATTTTTACAGCAATAGCAAGAAGAAGAGCCACAGATTTTCCAGTCACAGTATCAACATTCCAAATGTGATAGGATCCATCCTCATAATCAATTTAAACTATATCAAAAGGTAACTGAACAGTGCGTATGGCAACAATTTTACCCTAATCCTGTAACCGAAAGGAATAAACATTAGGACATTCAAAAAACATGTGTAAAACATCACTGTCATCTGCATTACAAGTAGAGCATTTATTGGGTAGAGAATGTTTCATTTTATTAAGAGCAAAAGGGGTTAAATACAACCTATTATAGAAGTCAAACTTGAATTGAAAAATCAAAAGGTGGCCCCCTACCTTGTGTTTGCACTTTTGCTCTGTACTACCCATTAGTACTCCTATGACTCCACCTATTTCATTTAACCATTTCCTCTGCTTGTTTTGGTTAAGTAGTCATTGGTGCCCCTTTTTCCTCTACAGAAATTATTTGACCTTCATTTCCAGTGTCTGTGGATGTACAGCCCCTTTTCTAATAAACATAACATACAGTGTTCTTAAGTGGTTAAAACATGTAATTACTATGTTTAAGTCCACTATGTCATCTTTTGTATTTTTGTCTTGGAAAGAGTCATCTCAGTGTCCACATCTTGGAACAACAACTAGTCAAAATTAGACAGACCTTAAGTGACATTGTAATTCAGAACCACTGCACACCTAAGCATGAAACACATCATGTTTTTATTGCCCACCCTGATCACCTAATCACACCAGCTGCAGGTGGTGAACTTTCAACCTTTATCTCATGCACCATGCCATAGCACCCATCAACCAGACAATCACACTTTCCACATGCCTGTTCGACACTATACCACATCTACATGGATAAGGTAGAACGATGCCTCCAATTAATAGTTCTGCATAGAATTACAATCCATTTCTGCTTTTGACATCCAATTCACAAGGGCACCACATAAACAGGTAAGAATATGTATGAAGATTGTTGAAGTGCATGGCAGGTGATCAAGAATGGTGTTAAAGGTCAGTGAGCCTTGACTCACCCAAGTGCGGCCATGGATGCCCTATTGTGGTACCAGCACAATGTAAACCCTCAAAATTATTTTGAGAAATATCAGCTGGCCCACCCTGATCTCATTATTACCTCCACCCTTTCAGTTGGTTAAATCATAGCTTCCTTTCCTTTCTCAAGCTATCACCTGAGTAGCATTAGCAAGTGGACAGTGAGATGCCAGAGGAATGCTGGAGCCATTCAGGTGATCTTTTATGGACCCTTGCCTGCTTCAGGCAATTGAGGCCATGGGCTGCCTGTGCTGTGTTGAGGCCTCTGCGCCTGTCAACAGCACCCATGAGGGAAGTGGCGTCACAGGGTACAAGGCAGGCTTGTTGTGGAGGTTGGCATCGATTCACTGCTCCATTCTGAGGCATCCGGGAAGGACCTCTCTGTTGAGGGAAACGTTGTGTTGCCCCCTGCCTACCAAAGAGACCGTTGCCGCTGATACCTCCACTTGGAGTCCAATTGGTGGAGAGGCCTCCCCCCTGGGGCTGCTGGAGCATTGCGGCATCCCTTGACCCAGGACTGGGCCTTCACCCTGGAGACCAGAAGGGAGAACTTCACAGAGGAAGTGGAGCGGTTGTTGCCCGGCTCAGTTACACTTCCACCAAATATTCGGACTTAAGCCAGGAAGATTGGGGCACTGTAGTAGAGAGAAAATAGTTTGGCACACACACTGCTCGCACACTGTAAACACTGGAGC
Source organism: Lissotriton vulgaris (assembly GCF_964263255.1). Taxonomy (NCBI): domain Eukaryota; kingdom Metazoa; phylum Chordata; class Amphibia; order Caudata; family Salamandridae; genus Lissotriton; species Lissotriton vulgaris. The sequence goes on along the minus strand of NC_141695.1, from coordinate 1,572,985,642 downwards.
GACGTGGAGTAGATGTGATAAGTCCTTTTATTGATAGGATCCATGACTGCATCAGCTGCCAATCATACCCAGGTTGAGCAGGCAATTGACAAAAAGTCAACACTCCAGAACTTGGCCGGTACCTGACGCAGTCAAGCTTCTATAAAGGATTGCATAGAAAATAAACAACAGACTAAACATGCAATGAAAAAAGAACGTCTTGTTACATTACCCTCCTTCCTTGAGAGAAAAGAAGCATAACACACTACCATGTTCAATAATAAATATAATGCAAAATAAAACTGGAGGAAAATGCAACTACAACATAATGAAATACTCAAATTTCCACGGTAGCTGCACAGTACGAGCACAGCGAGTGCAGCACTGTTCCCGAACCAAACCACCCAAAAGGATCTCACCTATGCCAGCACACTGTTCATCAGAAGACTTGGAAACAAACCTCTCAACGTCATCAACAACAACATGGGCTGTGGAGCTCAACCCTTTTCCTACAGGAGTACTACTAATAGTACTGCCACATGAAGCAATATTCTCATTGGGTTGAAGATAGTTACCCCCAAGTGCAGGTCAATAGTGGTAAAGAATTCGTTTTTTTCCACATTGGTGAGCACCTCTTGCATATGGAGAAGAGCATGACATTCCACTAAAATATTCTTATTGAAAGACCTCCGATACACACACAGCTTCCGAGATCTTTTCTTGGTAAGAACAATCAGAGAAACCAATTTGTCTGACAATACTTTCAAATCCTGTGTCACACTTACTGGTACTGGCCTAACCTTGTGCATAACAGGTGATGCTCCTTTCTTCAATCTAACACAATGTTCAAAGCCTTGTACTAAACCAACCACATCCTTGAAAACCACATTCTAGCAGCTCCCCAAAGCAATAGGCACTTCATACCCGGGATGCAAAATAATACATAGACTGGCTAGATCCTTCCAACCCACAATATCTCTGCCATTAATAGCAACATATACTTTGATGACTGTAGATCTCCCAAGGCACTCCAATGATGACCGGAAGAACCCAAGAAGATCAATATCCTGATCACCAAATGCTCTAGCATTGATTTCAGGGCATTCTAAAACCATGTACAATAGTAGGTACAATCTTCCAGAATAGTGACTGGCACCCCTGAGTCCCCCATAACACTTATTTAATTACCACCAATGAGGGCTTTACACACTGGCCCCTTAATAGGTCTGGGTTCCCTATGCTTCGTTACATCACACACATCCACTGTCAACAATACATTAGAAAATCTGTTTGCACACTCTTTTATTCCGTCGTCCACCTCATTTGTGTGTACATTGCTAATTCTTACTTCGCCAGTGTTTCCAGCGGTACTAGAAGTTGGAGCGCCTATGCAAACCCCTTGAAAGTGTCCCACTTTGTGACACTTCACACACCGTTTACCATTTGCAGGACAAGAGGGATTGTTCCTAATGTGATTGCGAGAACTACAGTGATAACAAACCTTTGGACCTTGACCTTGTGGTCCTCTTTTAAACTTGCTGGTCTTATTATTAACTGTGCAAACAATGTCTTCCACTCCATAAATGACAGTAGGTTGTCCCAAATGTCCTACATGACTGTGACTGGAAAGAACTCTGGATGTAACAATGGACCTTTCAATGCTCTGTGCCATGTCAATAAGCCAAAGGCAGATTTCGACAAGTTAAAATATATTCTTGCACCTTCTTAGAAAAGCAATCAAATACAAATTGGTCTCTTATACATGTTGGCATTATTGCCTAAATCACTCTTAGCAGCCAACAGACACAAAGTCGCAATGTACACCTCTACAGATTCTTCTGCAGATGTTTTACACATGACAAAGCTGAACCTTTCTAACAGTATGCTTGAGTCATCTGAGTACTTTCTCTTGTTCCTTCCTTCCAGTTACCTGTTCCATTGAACACACTCACCAGTTGGCACCGGAATTGCAGGTAAATTATTGAACACAAGTTGCTCAGCAATACCTAAATGATTAAATAAAGCAATTTTTTTTACTGAGGCATGCCCATTGGTATCAATAGCTGTTAGATAATTCTAAAACATGCGTAGACACTCGCACCATTTTATTTCTGGCTTTCTTGTTTTTTGCAGAAATGGAGTAGGTTGAACAACCCCTTGGTTCATGGCCATGACACTTAAAATGCGAGCAAGTAAAATGATGCCAAGAGGAAACTACAACAAAACAGGAAGTAAACAGGAAGATAAAGGTGTGACAGAATAGACTCAGTGCACCAGCTATATGGTAAAGTATCTCCTGAACACTACACAAATGTCTCAGTATCTCCAGTCTGGAAGCAGAAACAGAAATGTGCGCCGATTCCAGGTAAACCTACTACTCAAGTGTATTAGCATGCGCTCACCAGTGAAACATTTTGCAGCAAAACTCAGCATGAGGACTGCTCGCTCACACGTATACAACGGTAAACACCCTTTACAACGAAACTTTTCCAACGCACTACCGTTACAACGCGGTCATTACAACGCGAACCATTACAACGCATTGCGCTGGGGGGCGCTCTAGGATAGGGAATAAGTTTAATTTTCTATCCAACACCTTCCCTAGTGTCCACGGGGACTGGAGTTGGAATAGAAAATTAAACTTTTCACTATCCAGCACCTCTAAGCGCTATGCGTTGTAAAGGTATGCGATGTAAAAACCGCGTTGTAAAGGCAGGCGTTGTAATAGCCTGCGTTGTAACGTCATACATCCGTGTACAACTGCACTTCCGGTGAAAGAAACGGCTGCTGCTCTAAAAATGGCCCCACTGATGCTGGGCAATGATGAAACATGATAGCGTCAGAAAGACTAGGCTGCTCTGATATGAAGACACTGCTCTTGAAGGTGTCATAATCCAGAGCCAGTCTTCCTCTGACGTCACCATGCACTGCTGGGACGGTCAACCATAGGGACGCTGCTCTTGTTGCCACCTTAGGTCACGCCCAGACTTCCTGTAATGTCACAACCAGCATGCCCTCAGCACAACACTGACCCTCGAACTCTCTTAACAGCGTGCTCCCTGGAATGCCACACACAAACAAAAGTAACCCAGGTACCCAGGCACTGACCTCCACAATTCTCTTCCATTGCTCCGAAATTTAAACATCTCGGGTTCAAAATGGGCCCAGTCGTATAGACCGGAGGATACCAATCCGAAGCGGAATTGTGTGCCTACTAAAGACCTTCTGCAGTAAAGCAGTCAGGTGTCCTGCTGGCGGCACTACGGTGTGGGTGGGTCCAAAACCGGCTCCGTGTTGACCCCACTCCTGGTACCAAAGATGTAGTGGGGTGAAGATAGTCCAGAAAACACACCCCTCGCACACAGGAAACACTGGAGCCACGTGAAGCAGATATGATAATTCTTTTATTGATAGGATCAAAAACTGCATCAGCTACCAATCAAACCCAGGTTGATCAGGCAACTGACAAAAAGCCAGCACTTCAGAACCTGGACGGTACCTAATGCAAACAAGGTTCCATAAAGGAATGCATAGAAAATAAACAACACACTAAACATGCAACAGTAAAAGAGCATGACATTCCCAGCAGTGCCTTACGTCCTGGAGGCCGCTGAACACTGGTTAGCAAGAAGCAGCTGAGGATATAGATTCCCACAGGCCACGAGCTGCAAGGTGCATGGTGAGCTGGAGGATAGCACCAACCGTAGGCGAGGAGGGTGACACATTTTGTGCTGGTGGTGGGTAAAAGCAGTGCTCCACTTATTTTTGGACTGTTCAAGCATACACAATTAGCCTGGGAAAGAGTAAGTTGGCAGTCTGTAAGTCTACCATCAGTAATAGATCAGGAAGCACATCCCTGGTGGGGTTTTTGTACAATCTGTTGGGGACATTGATAAAGAGATTAAATTAGCAGAACAATGTCTCTCTCTCTCTCTCTCTCTCTCTCTCTCTCTCTCTCTCTCTCTCTCTCTCCCCGCTCCTTCTATGGTCCCAGCTTCTCCAGGGTTAGTAAGTACACTGAGTACACTGATCATGGAGGTCGTCATTGAGAATCATGTACCAGCCACCGATGGGAGAGAACTCAACTGTGAGTCAGTTGTTTCGATTAACCGTGCTATCTGTTCACATGTGTCTGGTAGAATTGGTGGATTTGATGAAGCTACTTGTGCTAAAAGTAAAATAGAGACCACAGAGCTTTAAATGGGGCATAATCTGGATCCCTCACTGATGCTTCCTCTTCATCTTGTCTCAGGCTTGATTTGGAACCCTTTAAGGCAGTCATTGTAAATTAAATTTATGAACAGATTAAGGTGTCATTGGATAACTCTCTTCACCCTCTTCTAACATGATTAGATGTTATTGAGGCTCATCTGAGGGCAAAGAGGGACAAGTCAGGATTAGGCGGTGCTCAGAAGACCATCCTGCCTGAAACTCAGAACAATCATACTATTTACTGTGCCCTGACCCCTATTCCCACCAATGGCAGCCAAAGGGCACCTATAGGCAGGGAATCCTGTTCTTAGGGCTCTGATGCACTCAGTACCACAGTGGAGCTTAATACGGTCCCCGAACAGGCACCCTCTCAGACCACTATACTACCAGGGAAATTACATGAAAACCAGAAAATAATTTGGAAACTACAGAGCAGTTTATGAACAAAGCCACGTATTGGCTGCATATAAATACGGATGATAGTCTGTGGGTATTTAATGAAGATCTGTTTGCACGTAAGGCGAGCTGGGTGGGCCTGGTGTTAAATGATTTTGTGGGCGATTGTATTGTTGTGAATTTTAACACCTTGGCTGCTAGCGGTTTTCCCCCCCGGTGCTGGATTCACAGAGTCCCCTTTATTCATGACGAGCTCAGCTCGTCATAAGCACAGCTCAACCGTGCCTCATGACGATCTGAGCTCGTCATGAGGAGCGAAGGGGTTAAAAGGCTATGGATTGTGAGGCCCTAGCTGCAAAGGTTTTACGTCTGTGGGGCTAACACCAGGTCTAATAATATATGTCTGAATGGTGTAAGTGCCATATCAGATCCTAGGGCTTGCTATCACATAAGCATTCTGCCTCAGAGCTGCTTCCCACATTTGCTACTCTAAATCGATATTCTGTGCTATCGAACATACAGGACTGTGATTGACTGGGGGGCAGTCAGTGTGAAGATAATCAGATATGTGATCCTAATTTGGTATGTTCATCTTCTAGAGTCACTGATGGTGGTATTTAGTTATTTTTTAGCTTGACTTGAAATACACAATCTGGTGTCCCTAACGCAAACTGTAATAGTAATGAGACTGTCTCTGTTAATCAAGGAGTCTTGAAAATCTTGAGCTGGAAAGTGGCAAGATTAGTTTATAAACTGATAAATAGAAATTGGCTGGACTATGGTAGGGAGTTTGATATAATCCTACTTCAAGAAACTTGGTGTTGAGACCTTTTGTGGCAGCTATTCCTACTTTGCAGCAGTTGCAATGCCCTCATTTATGGGACACGCAGAGGCAGGGCTTACTACCTAGTTTAAAACAAGCCTGAGTTTTAGTATTAAGGTGCTAAAATCTGGCTCCAAACTAATACAAGCCTTTCATCTGGTAAGGGATAACATCTTTAATTTTACCATTATATATTTTTATAATTTTGTAAGACCGTGCAACCCCAATTTCATCTAGCTTTTCGATTATCTTGAGCGAATTATTGAGGGAATGAGCCAAGGATGAAGGGTATAAATGTTATACTTGCAGGGGATTTCAATGCCAAGCTAGGACATGATGTCAGTGTTTATGATATGGGTTTGTTTGACAGAGGGGTGAGGGGTCACACCCACCTGGGGAATGCTCATCAGGGGTGTAGTCTAGTTCTTTGTATCTCTGAGTATGATTTGTGTAATGCTATGAAGCTCATAGGTGTGAAACCAAAAAACATCCCGACCTTCATTTCTGTTGATTGTCAATCAGTTATTGACTATATTTTTGTCTCCAGGCTGCTTTTACCTTGGGGGATAGATGGAGCTGTTGATCATAACGTGTTGAGCGCCCATAACCCGATAATGATTGTGCTGGCAACCCCAATAGAGAAACTGGTCATCTCTGTGGAAAAGCAGTTGTGTTTTAGGATTAAAGGATAACTGTAGAAGGTTAGTTGGAGGGGGCTATGTGCAACTCATCTGTTATTGATTAATTGTTGTTTAACTCCTAGCCTTGACCCCTCAATGATGGTTAAGCCATTTGTTGATCTGGGTGAAGCAGTCGGAGCTCTCTTTTTGATACCAGACCTGTGGCAGGAGGCCGTGTTTCATCCCTGGTTTGATGGAAGCTGTCAATCAATCAGGGGTTTATATAGCCACCTACTCACCCATGAGAGTCTCAAGGTGCTGTGTGGGGGCAGCTCGGATCAGTTGAAAAGCCAGGTCTTGAGGTCCTTCCTGAAGGTGAGCCAGGTTGGGGAGCATCTGATGTTCACAGGGAGCTCATTCCAGGTCTTGGCCGTGAAGTAGGAGAAGGCTCTTCCGCCTGTTCTGTTTCGGCAGATGCGAGGGACCCCTGTGAGGTCAGTGGAGCGGAGGTTTCTCTTAGAGGTTGTAGAAGAACATGTGTCCAATGTCATCAGGCCCTTCAATCCAAGCTTAGAGACCGTGCTTCCATCTGCAGGCTTAGATTTGAGTATAAGCTTGTACTGATGCATATGAAATTAAAAAATCCAACAGGATGCTTTGGTACACTTAGTTATTGTCTGTAAGATGAAAGAGACTAAATCGTTTCGGCTCACTGCTAATGGTATTAGACGTCGGAAAGATAGTCAAACTTTTCTTGACTTAAATATTAGCCCAGAACAATAGGTCAGGCATTTTAGTAGGATTTAAAATCCTGGTGTTCCCAATAATACCTCTTGTGTCATGTCCAACACCGCCCACCCTGGAGATTTTTTCACTGATCCTTAATTTCTCCTTGGCTAAAGTAACTGAGGCTATTTCTGTGAGTCCCATTAACAAGGCATCTGGGCCTGATGGGATACCTATGGTCTATGTAAACTCAATCCTAATTTTTGGACCACCTTGATTACTAATTGTATTATCCAGGCATGCAAAGTTGGTTTGCAGAACTGATGGAAATCAGCTTGATAGTACCAGTCTTTAAAAAGGGGAAAAATGACAACCCCCCTTGCTATTGGTCAATCTCCCTTTTGTATTCTATTGTTAAGATAGTCAAGAAGATTGTTCTTCATAGATTCGTATTCTGGGCTGAAAACAGAGGCACTACTTCTAAATTACAGTAAGGGTTTTGAATAGGCCTGGGGACTCTGGAACAATGTCTTAAACTCCATATACTATTGCTAAATAGTAGTTCATGTATTTAGCTTTTATGGACCTCTCAGGCACATTCAACTGTGTGGTGAGGTTTAATTTTATGTGGGTTCAAAAAGGTGATTAGGGGAGTTGAAAAGGAGCTCCTGGGGGTCTTGCCAGCCCTTCAATATGACCTTTCGGCAGTGGTTAGATATGAAGAAAATGGGGAGTGCACTGTCTCTTTTAGCTTAGGTCAAAGGTGTGACAAGGGTGAGTGCTTGCCCCAGCTCTCTGTCTATTGTAAAGGAGGCTTTACTAGCTAATGTTGTGGATGCCCTGGTTATTAAAGAGGCTCCTATTCCAGAATTGCGCTACCCAGTTTTACTGTCAAGGACTCCCTGGGAGCTGAACATTCTGACAGAGGGCTACATTGATTTTATGTTAAATTAAAAGTTGGAGCTTAATGTCAATAAAACCTTTGTTATGGGGTGTGACCCAGGGACTGTAAAAATGAGGCAACTCTTGTTTGGTCATAACCCCATCTCCAGAGTCTGCGAGTTCTCCTATTTGAGAGTAACACGATTCAGCTGGTACCCGGTCTCCATGTATTACTATAGGCAAAAATCATTTTCTGCATTGTGAGGGGCTCTTGGACAAGATAGCCACTAGCATAAACAAGAAAACAATTGCCCCTTTTATAGAGGTGTATTGGAGGAAGAGTATCCCGGTCTTGAGGAATGAGTTTGGCATTTGGGGATACAAAATGGTTCATAGTCTCCAGATAGAAGAGAACAGAGTTTGTAAAAGATTACTCAGACTTTTGCCCGGGTCCTCTTCCTACATTCTGCATGAGGAACTTGGGCCTGAGTTTGCCGACAACCTTATACACGTTGCATTGGTGATGTTTTGGTTCATCATCTAGGGTAATTACCGGGTGGTCTTCAACAGAGAAGTCATTGAGAACTGCCTATCTTGTGTTATGGGGCAGCTGATACCTTGGCATTCCTTACATCAGCTAAAAGAACAATTGATGGACAAAATATTGAACAATGTTAAACATTCACCCCAGCACAGCGATCTGGGCCTAAATCCATTGTTTTCTTTTTTGCTTCCCATGCCATTCCAGTTTAAACCTAGCCATTTGCAAATCAGCCTTGATCCTGGTCCCCATGGGTACAGTCCAGCCTGAACTACCAGGCAGAGTCCTCCCTGAACCGAGAACAAGCATCCTGAGGCTAGTTTCGGGGTATCACCCACTCATCAGCCAGGCTAGCTTTACTCCAGTGGCATGGAAATCCGTGGAAGTGAGTGGTTAAAATGTTTCAGCACTCCGCCAATCATCTTGTTGTGCTTGCTATGCTCACCCTAACTGGACAAGATAATGACCAGACGTGGGTCCCTTGTTCGCGATATCGCTGGATTCAAGCTAGCCTGGCTGATGAGGGGTGATACCCCAAAAATTGTCCTAGGATGCTTGTTTCCAGTTTAGGACGGACCTGACCTGGCAATTCGGGGTGGACTGTTCCCATTGGGAGCAGGATCAAGACTGATTTGCCTATGACTGAGTCAAAACTGGGGTGGCATAGTGAACAAAAGAACAATGGATTAAACCCAGCTCTTTTGACTGGGGGTGAGTGGTTAAATAGTTTCAGCATCCCGTCCATCATCTTGTGTTTCCTTTAGATCAGGAAATCATGTATTGCCTTGGGTAAACTATTTATCTTTTTTAACCTGGTGGATCTTTCAAAGGGGACATGATATGGGCAAAAAAATCCTTCCTGGCACTGAGGAGAAGGGAGAGTGAGTTATTGGAGTTCACTAAAGGCAAGATCAAAGATTTTGTCAGGATCCAAACTTCCCCAGGGATTGAGCCCTATCTAGTTTTTCTTTTGCACTCCTGGGATAGGACACTTCTTACTAAATTCCGTTTAGGAACTATGAGATGGGAATTAGGTTTTTCCCTTGGGCTCTTGTTAGCTCTAAATTTTGCTTTACCCATGTGTTGAGAGCTCCCCACAAAGTCTGCTGCACTTTGTTTTTTTCTGTGGCTTTGATTACCGTTTTACCAGACAGTTTTTAATACTTATTTTAAGAGTATTAGAGTTAAAAAAAATGTAAATTGGTGTAATTTCATTTGAAAAAGCTGAGTACCCTAGAGATCTGCTTGAATGTGTGCTTGTTTTTAAAAATAAAGCTTTATATGTCAGAAAAGCTCTGCGTTTTGACAATAAGAGGGTGATAAATTGTTGCTGCTATGGGGCAAGTGAATCTAAACGATTTGGAATCACATTAATATTGCAATAAGTTGTATGCATCCACTGTGTTTTTTAAATATTTTTTATTCTTTCAGGCAGTATTTTTAATTTGTGTGCTTTTATGGTCATTTGCTAATTGCCGAATAAAGCTAAAGCCTAAAGCCCTCCACTCTGACCCTCACCAGAGTAATTGCAGATGAAGAATGGTGGCTAAATGTTTTTCCTGCCTGTTTCGCTGACAGGCACAGCTCTGGCATTTCTATGGCAGACACTGTTCTTCTAATCACCTGCCTTTGTAAGCATATGCTTTTCGCTGGCAGGCACAGCTGTCACCTGTTTAAATATTTCCTACCTGCCTGCTTCTTTACAGATACAACCTTGTCTTCAATAAAAATACAAATCGACTTTTCCTTTGCTTGCTCATTCGGTGATAGGCACATCACTTTGCACACGTGCTTTCAATTCGCCTACTACAGTAATAATCACATTTTAGTTTGAAGTGCTTTCACTTACTTACTTTCTACGGTGACAGGCACACCTTTCTACGGTAACAAGCGCACCACTATCTCAAAATGCAAAATGTCACTTAAACACTCTCTTGCTTGTGTTGAAGTAATAAAGAAGGATAATGGGACTATCAACACTTCTAGTGAAAAAACACAAATGGTTACCAAAAACAAAACTTTAAAAAAAATTGAGCCACAGCCTTCGAAGTCCAAAACTGTCTTCTCTGGAAAGTGTTACAGTTGTGACAGTGTTGGTCACCAGGCCAATGACAAGTCTTGTCCTGCTTTGAACTCTAAATGTCTCAATTGTGGGAAAGCTGGTCACGTAGCAAAGTTTTCAGAGCTTTGAGATTTGTAAAAAAAGTTTGGGTCCAAAATGAGTCAGACTTTGATCTGGATGGGTTACATTGCGGTGAGGTCATAGCTCAGGCATGTCAGAACAAGTGCAGAAGTCTCATGTACTGTGTTCGAGTAAATGGTCATCTTGTTAAAATGCTCTTTAACTCAGGGGCGAAGATTATGTTAGTCCCAAAGAGTTTTTATGATTCTTCTTTATTAGGAAAAGTGAAGATATTCAAAGCAGACATCAAAACGTTTGCTTATGGAGATCAACCCATAAAGTTGTTTGGCTACTTTGAGGGAGACATCGAATACAGAGGTAAATTCCCTGCTGGGAAGACATATATTTCCTCCAGAGGCAACAGTATTGTGAACTGGATCTACCAGGCTGATCTCTGTGTCATGCTAATTCCTGAAGAAGACCCATGTATTCTCTTAAGGGCTGAAACATCATCTTCACTCCCTGTTGCCACTAGTGTACCCAAGCCTGCCAACGTTGATCAGGTTAATGTATTATGCAATGAGGTCGAGCAAGTCCTCAGCGAGAAATTGGGCTGCTTGTCTGACTACACACACCATCACTCTAAGGCCTTTTGCTACCTCTGTCACATGCAAGGTGGGTGGTGTGCCATTAGCCCTGAGGGAGTCTATGCAGAAAGAGCAACAAAAGTTGCTGAAAGAAGGGATAATAGGTGAAACTGAGGCAAGTGATTGGTTGGCTCCTGTCATGCTTGCTCGCAAAGCCTCTGGCGAGGTGAGACTTTGTGTTGGCTTGAGTGCTCTCAAACGCGCAGTCATAGCCGACAAGTACCCTCTTCCCAAACTTGCTGAAATGCTGGCACAGCTAGGTGGGGCTGAGGTGACCTCCACATTAGATATTAGGGCTGCATACCACCAAATTAAGATTGATCTTGATTCAATGAAACTGGCTGCGTTTATAACGCTGTTTGGTACATACAAATTTAAAAGGCTCCCTTTCGGCCTGAACTCTGCGGCCTCCGTATTCCAATGAGCTATGGAAGACATCCTACATGACTTACCAGGCGTTAGGATATACCAAGATGACGTTCTTGTACATGTCTCTTCTCAGAGACTGCATGATGAGAGACTCAGAGCTGTCCTGGAACGATTTATGTCACATGGTTTAACTTTACACGAAAGCAAATGTAAATTTAACCAATCTGAAATTGGCTATTTGGAACATACATTTTCTAAGAATCGTGTTAAACCTAAAGAACATTTAGTGAACACCATTGAGAACCTTCCTCTGCCCCATTCCAGAGATGATTTGGTTACCTTTCTCGGTATAGCCGAATACTATAATAAATTTGTCCCACAATTTGCTTCTCACAGCTTCACCTTAAGGTCCTTCTAAAGAAAGGTGTGAGATTTACCTGGTCACCACAGTGGCAAGTAGAATTTGACGATATTAAAACAGCTTTGGCCGATGCACCCTCTTTTGAGAGTTTTGACACAGCTGACCATTCCATCCTTATCACGGTGCCAGCTCCAAGGGTCTCGGTGCTGTTCTTAAGCAAATGAAGAATGGTAAGGAGTTTACTCTTATGTGCCTCTCAGGGCATTGGTGGGGCCGGAGATACAGTATTCAGTCATAGAGAAGGAAACCCTCTGCATCTTCTGGGCGATTAAGAAACTCAAAAAGTTTCTTTGGGGAAGTTCTTTTGTAGCACAATCCGCCCATAAGCCTTTGAAAGACTTATTCACAAAAAAGAGTTTAGACGCTGTTTCTTCAAGGATTTCCAGATAGATAGTTGCTCTCCAAGACTATGATTTTGTTGTAAACTACATTCCTGGTGCTCAGAACAAAGTTTCAGATTGTTTTTCCCGTCTTGTCTTGAGTAATCCCAATTCCACCCCTCACATCCCTGATATTGTTGGAGATTCATGGGACTATGACAATTATAAGGTGTTTGAAGTCATCTCAGGTGTCTTGAGTGCATAGGAGTGGAAGTCTTCCATGGATGCTGACCCCACTATTCCTGAGGTCTATAGGTTGGTGACTAATGAGCGGTGTGGAATAAAACAGCTTAATGAGGAGACACTGACGTTTTGGAATGTCCGCCACAAATTTTCTGTCTTCTCTGGCTTGATTTGGAGAGGTACTAAACTCGTACATCCCTTCTCAGTCAGACAAAGAATTGCTCAACAAGCACATCAGGGACATCAGGGTACATCCAAGACCAAAGAGAGGATTAGATTACACTTCTGGAGGCCTGGCATTGATCTCCTTGTAGAGTGCATGGTGAGGGATTGCTCTGAATGTAATGTGCGTGACAAGGTCTACAAGACCAGGGTTCAACCCATGGCTGTGTGGGAGACCCTTGATCATTGTTGGCAAGAAGTGGCTTTGGACCTTCTAGGTCCATTTACGAGTAGTGGCCGATCCTATGTCCTAGTTCTAATAGACATGTTCTCCAGGTGACCGAAAAACACTGAGACTAAAGATGTCATTAAGTTCCTCGACAAAGTGTTCTCACGAGAAGGGCTCCCTGACTGTGTCCTGACTGACAATGGGGTTCAACTTGTCTCCAGAGAGATGGAGGAGTATTTGAGGGAAAGAGGGATCAGGCACAAGCGTTGCTCCCTCTACCATCCAGAAACCAACGGAATGGTGGAAAGGTTTAACCGTGTCTTGAAAGAATTCATCCAACTGGTCAAGGCTCAAAACAGAGATTGGAAGTCTGAAGTTGTAGAGCGTGTTGTGATTTACCGTATAACGCCTCATTCTACAATGTGTAAAGTCCCTTTTAAGCTGTTTCAGGGTCGGAGTCCACATGTTCCAAGCGCAGATGAGGAACAAAAGTGCAAGTGTGGGTTTGAATGCTGATTCTGGTGTGATGGCCCCTAGTACAGAATCTTGTGTGGCACCTTCCAGTACGACTCCTGGTGTGGGGTCGTGGAAAGAAGTTCAAACTTTAAAGATTGTCAAAAGGAAGTAGTATTTTGATGCCAGGCACGCTGTCACTCACACTTACGTACGAGTGGGTGAGAGAAAAGGGGACACCTTCCCCAGAGGTCTGCTGGGGTCTCCAAGTTTTCCCAGCCTTTTGTTGAAAAACACCTCTTTCAGAATGCTGTAAAATTGAATGATGGTCGCATTTGGAACTTGAGTAGGATTGCTCCCATGCAAAACAAGGTCCAAACTGTGGGGCATGTTACCAACGAGTAGCAATATTTATCGCTAACTAGGCTTTGCAACAATTTTTTTATCACTAAGCATCGCCGGAAATAATCGCTGAGATAACTTGCTATTAGCAACGTTTATCCCCAAAGCGATAATTTTTCCGGCGATAGCGTGAATATCGCTGAGAATACAGCAATATTCACGCATTAGCGACAAAATGCTCTTAGCCATGTTATCCACCTCCCATTGGATAACATGGCTAAGAACTGGTCTGAGCAGGCGTTAGTTTTTGGCGATAGCGGGAATATTTCCATCGCTACGCCCGCCTTGCTAATAGGCGATAGAGACGTTAGCGACTGCTTTCAGTCGCTAACAGGTTGGGTACGCCCACTTTGCATGTCATTAGCGATAAATATCGCTGACATGCAAAGCGGGCCCCAAACTTCTCGCTATCGCCTAAAAGCTGTCGCTAACACCAGTTAGCGACAGCTTGCTAATAGAGCAATAGAACAGAATTATCGCAGCTTAGCGGCCGAAAACGGCCGCTAAACCGGCGATAATTGCCTATCGCCCCCCTTGGTAATATGCCCCTGTGTTAGTTGGACCAGAAAAACCTTCCTTGACTACACAGCGAAGGTGTTCTCATGCTGGGAAGATTCCGGGTGAATTGTATGATTTTGTTTTACGGTAGCTTACTTTTATTTATTTTCCTTTATTTCCTTTTCTCTTTCTGCTTCCCTTATAGAAAGGGGAACGGTGTGTAATGACCTACGTGTCATGATGCTCTATTTCCCACTTGTTCTCTAGAGTTCCTCATTCTAGAGCCTTCGTCTAGTTTGTGCTGCTTTGGAACTCTAAAAGTTCAGTTTCTGCAGGAGCTGTGTGGGTAGGACGTTTATATGAAGTTACCTCCTGTTAATCAATAAAGACTCTTCTATCAACTTTATCCAGTGTACCAGGTTCTTACTTTAATACATTGCCTTCAAGAGAAAGACAGCCCTGAGCAGAGCCGTTTCTGCGCCTGTCAGACCTGAACATTTTCACACCGCCCTGCTGTAAAAATGGTGCAATGGTTGCCTCTTTGACCCAGCAATTACCAAAGTACATCTGAGGGCACTCACCTCATAAAGTGCAAGGGGTTGTGGTGGTCAAAAACCCATTGCAACTTTCTGACTGTATAGTTAGGCATTCATCTAAGGTGGTGGTTGCCTTTAAATAGCATCCTCCATCAAAGTGCTGCAGTGGCAACTCAGCTTATCAGACAGTCAACATCTCTATTTCTTGGCTATCTGCAAAGTACACCTGAGACCACTCTCTTTTCATAGTAGCAATCCCACAGCATATGCAAATGGGGAGGAGTGTTTTTGGTGAGAAGAAACCAGAAGCACACCAAGTATGAATGGTGTGCACAGGTTGTGTGGTGGAGCCACTGATTAATTTGTTAAAATAATAAAGAGCTGGGCTCTCGTTAGGAGGCCGCGTGCAACAGCCCATTTCTCCAATAAGGGCAGCCAAGAACAGAACTCCCATGCTAACCAAAAATGAATGTGTCTGTGCTCCAATACTTTTATGTCGAGTTCATGCTATAAGCAGAGTCAAGTCAAGTCAATATCAGCTTTATTCATTTAAAAATTTAAAACCATCAAAGCACAATGCTATAAGCACCAGTGTTCATGATTAGCACCGGAAACCACAGGCTCAAATTAAGCACTGGGTGTAGCCTCAGAAAAGTTGGAAGATGCTGTACTCGGACAGTGGGTGGGTGCCCAACATGAGTACCACCAATGCCAACTGATTGAAAGTCCTCTGCCTCAGCATCAAACTCAAACAGCCAACCATCTTTGCAAGGTGGTGGGCTCCCCACATTACCGAGTTCCTTTTTGTAATACCCATTTCTTTTAGCCAACGTGTGGATCAATTCCTGTTCTAACTTTGGTGACTTCTTGGTGCATTTGTTAAAAACGGTGGCATTAACAGACACACCATCTTCTCATTAAGTTGTCATGGTCCCACAATGCCATTTGTGAGTAGGGCACATATTTGACCTTGAAAAAATACCAGTTTCAAAAAATAGAAAACTGCATATCACAAGGGCACAACATTTTATCAAGTTCGTTAATCTATATATTTCTAAAATCGTTCTACTGCCTTTATAATACCGATGTCCAGGTCTGCGATTTCAATGTCATTCAGATATAATTTATTTGCAACATTGCTTTCACTTCTAGGACACTGTGATCTGACAATATGTTACTGTAACTTTGAGAATGAACCAAAACAGAGATAATTATGACCTGAAAGGAGAGAAATATCAGTGTCAGCAGGTTCTGAAACCGACCATGTAAGTGATATAAAAACATAATAGATTGAAAAGCACTTTCAGCCCTGGTGTGCGACAGATCAGAAATGGGATATTATCCATCAGGAACAATGAAATCACATTAGTCACTGGCCGCTGGCCACAAGCCCTCTGGAGTTATGTTTCCCTTGAAGAGGATTTCGTACCATCATGCCAGAATGCATATTTATCAAAGACAAAGCACGCAGCACATTCACTTTGAAGTAAGGCGTAACTGTTAGTTAAGAATGAGAAATATTTACTTCTTAAAATGACATTCTGTAAAATTATATAGGGCCTAACGCTCTATTTCGGGCAATATGGCTCTTACCCCTTCCAATTGTTTCGTCCAGCATTTAATAATCTAGGATTAACGTTTTCCTGCCTGCATTTCCTTTTTCAGTGTTTAGTAATTTAGTGTGTGAAGATCAGGCTCAGCAGGGGTGGGTCATAGGGCCTAGCCAACCTCTCATCCAATCCGTCCTGTGCAGCTAACCCAAGCTATGCACTGCTTTTGGTCCTGCTCAACAGGGATTGGCCCAGGGTCTGGTTTATCACCAAATCTGTCTATCATTTGTTCACATTTTTTGGTTCTCCAGTTCGAAAGCTGTAATTGTTCTCCCATGTCAAGTTTCAAGACCTGGTGTTGCAATCCCATGCAAGCCACACAGGGTGGTACTAGAACTGCAGTACCAGTTGGTTTACTTCTGCCTGGATCCGTGGCCCTGAAATAAAATCATTTCATTTTTTAATGTTAAATGCAAGGAGTAACTGTGGTCCCCACCGCACTTTGGCCTGCAGATTAGGGTGTACTCAATCTGCCCACTTTAAAAGGGAACCTTTTCTTTACTTTCAGGATGCTTTGTACTGAGTCCTTGTGTCCTCTAATGGTGGCTGCAACATTTTCAGCAATGTAGCGCCCATTGAATTATTTCATTCTGGTACCACTGATCCATCTCTGGATTTGCAGTACCAAAATTGTTGACTGGAGAAAACGTTCCTTCGGCCAATCAAATCTGAGTATTGTGTAAAATTTAGGGGCATATTATCAAGGGGGTTTATCTCCGTTTTTGTTGGCTTTAAAAGCCAAGAAAGCGGAGATAAAATTATCTCCCTATTATCTAGCTGTCGCTAACACCAGTTAGTGACAGCTAGTAGGAAATAGCGACCATCTTGGGCCCCACTTTGCATGTCAGAGAAATGTATCACTAATGACATGCAAAGTGGGCGTGCCAAGATGTTAGCGACTGGAAACAGTCGCTAACATCGCTATCTCCTATTACCAACTTTTGGAGATATTCACGCTAAGCGCGAATATCTCCAAAAGCTAACACTTGCCCTGAGCAGTTCTTAGCCAATGGTATCCAATGGAAGATGGATAACATGGCTAAGAGCATTAGCTCGGTAATGCATGAATATCGCTGACTTTTCAGCGATATTCATGCATTGCAGACGATTTTTATCTCATTTGCGATAAACCTTGGTAATAACAAGGTTTATCTGCGATAAAAATCGCCGCAGGTCGGCGATAAATTTTTGTCTCTAACCAAGCAATATCAATAATTATCGCTATTGCTTGGTAATATGCCCCTTAGAGCTGCGGAGGCCTACAGATTCGGTATTGTGGATTCTACATGAATTAACGGTCCACATGTGTCTAAGATGTAGCCTCTTCATACCCAACATCCCCACTTTTTTTTAACATGAATTCCTAAGAAAAGCTGAACAGTTTTACATCAAATCAAGCAAAGGCACAACCTTGAGTAAAGTTCAACATTCATGCACAATGTGGATTAGGTCAGTACAGTCATTTTTTTATCGGGTGTCAAAACTTCCCAAGAGAATTAACCTAGGAAATGGTACTTCTGCCAACTTATTCTTGCCCCCTCTTGACTGAGCTGCAGAAAACTTGCCATAGGGACCAAGCATAGATGTACTTGTTTTGTAACGTTTTCTGATGATTCGTCGAGCAACAACAAAGTTGTAAAGCAAACCAAATATGCTTTCCTATGGAAACTTTCACTTACCCATTACACAATTCCTACAATGATGCTAAAGCTGCTAGTCTATATGTATGTGTGTATATATATATATATATATATATATATATATATATATATATATATATATATATATATATATCCAAGAAAAACGTAGTTCCACTCACGCTCTCAGAGGAAAACCAAACGCAGTCCACACAGGAAAGTACAAGCAGGTTGGGGGTTTATTCAATTCATAAAACCCGGCGTGACGCGTTTCGCTACCGAACTGGCTTGTTCACACAGCGTTGGTGTACTAGGCAAACCATTTACATACAAGTTGACAATATCATAGTAAACGGACTCGTATTCGAACATAGTACTGTTTTCAGGCGCCATGTTGGAATGGTGAAAAAAGTATAAGTACTAATGCAATCAAAACAACCATTATGATTTTTACAGACATATTCGTAATAGTACTTTTTCATTACATGAATTTGCTTTGTATATTCAGTGTTGTAAATCCAAAATTTGCATACAAATGTCCACAAAATATCAACATGAAATCTCAAAACATGTATAACTAAGTATAAGTTTTGTGGTCAGCATGGAGCTCCCAATGGGTCCTGGTGGCTCCAATTGAACTAAAAAAACTGCTATCAGTTTCTTTGTTCTGTGTCGATATGTGTAGTAGTATAGATTGTCAACATGTGTGTTATAAGATCGGGACAATGTTTCACGTGAGCATATGCAAAGAACTATGGGTAATGTGATCCTTGATCGCGTTTTCAAAAAAGTGGAAATTAATGTCCATGGCAATTGCACTTTTTGACCCTGTTTAGTGGGTACAAAAATCTGTGCACATTCATTCTCGTCAATTTGGAGGCGAGATTGAATTAAAAAGTAAAAAGTATAAAGTCTAAAACCCTTATTAGTGGGTAATGGCATGTTGTGCGAAGAGAACCTATATGAGGCTTATTCCATGTTACTTTCTGACACACTTAATACCAAGTTAGCAATTTACACCTTCATTATACAGCAACCCCCGATTTCTTTTGCAGTTTGCCATCCACTTTCACCCTCTGTCACCTCACCCCGCGTGTGTCAGCCCGGGCTGAGACAATATCCCGGGCTCACACACAGCCACACCCAAGTACTTCACAGGTCTTTAAAAGACCATGTACTGCTAACGAGGCTTTGTTGTATTTCACCTCTTGCTCCACTCTGCCTATCGCTGGAATTGCCAGCCCCACATAGAGCAGAGTCTCTTGGAGTCTGCGCTGCTGCGGTGGTGTTGCAGACACTCTTTAAAAAAAACACGGTACTATGTCTGAGGTTCTTCGATTTCTGATTTTGTCCTGTATCTAGCTGCCATTTTGTGGTTCGTCGCCATTTTGTGTTGCCCTCACTCAGGCAGCACGGCGAACGATGTATTTTTGCATTTTTAGCTGCTACATGTCCTTTTAGTTAAAAAGTAACTCTATTGCGTTGTCCACAAAACCCGATGTCAGGGTCTGGCTGAGTTCGTTAATCCATGTCTGGCTCGATTGATCCCTGTCTCGACCGACTATTTGCCTTCTCCTATTCTTTCCTTATACTATCTTATCCGACTGGCCTTCGCTATTCTCTCCTTGTATTCTCCTATTACACAACTATCCTTTGAGGCACACAAATACGTCCTGCCACCTGCAAGAGGGGATTGTTGACGCCATCACTGATTAATTTGTTGGGAAGGGTTGTACACGGGGTCTGAGAGAGGGGCGTATTTGAGACACCTGATAGCTTGTTTTTAAACTTTTTCTCATTGGTTCGTTTTGTATGTGTAAGGAGTGAGATGCTGTAAATATGTTTCTATAAAAGACTGTGCGCCACGGATTGAAGTGGCAGTCTCCTTAGAATCCACCTCGTGTGTAACTTCTGGGACAACTGTGCTTAGCTGCGGCTAATAAATCTGGCTTCCACGCTCAACGGAGTGTCTCGTGTCTCTGTTTTTACAAGGCAGGTGAACTCGGGGATTAAGGCGTGCCCTGCGCCGCCCGGCCCATAAGGCCCGGTTCTCCATGTCTCAAGGTCCATGGGCCGAAAGGGAAGGCTTTCCGGGCGGCTGGCGGCCTGTGAGCCATGCTATGAGTACCCGTGGTCTACACACACATCCACTCATTCACCCATACAATCACTCATACATGCAGTCACTCATCAATAAGAAATGATCACATCCACTCATACTCCTACACAGACACTCACACACCAGCACTCATCAGAGTTACTCACACACCTAGTCAGTCATGCAAAGAATCAATCACACTTCCATTTACTGACCTATACAGTTATACACACAACACATCACTTATTCAAACAGAAATAAATGCATAATTACTCTCTAATACAATCAATGATACAAGTACACACTTATCCATACAGCCACTCTCACAATCACTGACTCTCACGTATAGTCATTTATATACTCCAACTCTCACATGCATTGCCTTTTACATATGTAGTTACTTGGACATGTACCACTGAGACATCCATTCACTCACCAAAACACCTATACACACACTTACCCACCCACCCATACAGTTGTTTCCACATGCACTCTTGAACCCATACACACAGTGAATCAACCACTCAAATATCTATGGCTCAACACACGACTGTCTTTCTACACCCCTCCCGTCAGCTACGATCCTCCAACCAAGCCCTTGCCACTGTACCTCGCATCAACAAAGCCACCATGGGAGGTAGATCCTTCTCCTACCTGGCAGCTAAAACCTGGAACTCTCTTCCCACTCACCTCCGCCTTACTCAGAACCACCTAGCATTCAGAAAGCAACTTAAAACTTGGATATTCGACAAGTAACTCCCCCCCCCCCCTTCTTCAAGCGCCTTGAGACCCTATGGGTATGTAGCGCGCTATATAAATCTCGACTTGACTTGACTTGACACACCTCCCATCCACCCACACACACACCCAGGCACCCATACAAATACTCAGGCAACCAATTGATAGCCCATATAGACACTCATGTAGCTACTGACCAACCTATGCAGCAGCTTATGCAACAACAGACAGACTGGTACAGACATTCACACAGTTTAGTCACTAACCAATGCATGCAGTAAGACACATGTAATCACTAACTTAAACAGTCAGTCACACACCTAATAAATCATCCATTCAGACACTTATACACCCACTCATTCTTCAATACACATTGGCATATTTATAATACACATTTAAACTTTAAAGAAAAACACAGTCACTGGATGATGTCATCAGTGATGTCATCAGGGATGTCATTTGAGATATCATCTGTGATGTCAGTGACCATGTCATGAATGATGTAAGGTGTGACGTCATCAGCAGTGCATTGCGGGGGCGTGAGTTATAGTTATCTGAACTAACTATAAGGGTTGAATTTCTCTTGTTTTGTACGAGTGAAATGTCTAACTAACTATAACGTTCCTGAAACCTGTGGTTTTTTCAGTGAATTTCTAAGTGTTTTTAAATGCTAATTTCTAACTATAAAGGCCCTGAAAACTATTTTTTTTTCCCAGTGAAAAAAAAAATATATATATATATATATATATAAATATATATATATATATATATATATATATATATATATTTATATCACAGCTCAAGTTTCTTTCGAGTCCAAAGAAAGAAATTACGGCACTCACAGGGAAAGTGTTCAGTATGTTTTTACTCGCTCAGCAGACAAACGCGTTTCGGTATTCCTTCGTCAGTGTCGTAGTGTTGAGTGCCGTAATTTCTTTCTTTGGACTCGAAAGAAACTTGAGCTGTGATTTATCACGTGGGGCGCCGCCACGAGAGGCACCCGCCTGCGAGTGACCCGGATTTTGGTGCAACGGAGCGAAAATACGAATACGGGGCACCGCGCTCACACAAGCAAGCAATACCGAAGACCACGCCAGAAGAAACCCGACACAGCGAGGCTTCGCGACCGGGTAAGATCGTGTGCGTGCAGGAGTGCTGAATGTTTATAGTGAGACGCAAGGCGAAGGGAAAGTGTGTTCAGTAAAATACCAAACCATGGAAGATGAGATGTTTGGTGATAAGGCTCGGCAGGAAGCGGCGAGTGGCATGTTCCAAAAACGCCAGAAAGAGACAGAGGGTGCAAAACCCGATGGGAAAATGAGTCAGAGTGACAAAGACACGCTAACAAATCTGTTTACCAAACTGGAAAGACTGCGTGAAAGAGAGACTAGAAAATGGTGGGAAGCCACCTCCCTACAAAGCTACGTGGATGTCAATAGGGTGCCAAGGGGCCTTAGAATTTACACGGTCCCGGCATATGAAAACCCTGATCCCCGACTGTTGGAATTATGGGCAGAACACACAGCCCTATCCAGTCAGGGGATGTTAAAATTGCTAATACGATTTGCATGGAGTGACAGAGAGAATGCGATTAATGAAATAAAGGCATTGGAGGATGAGATCAATAATGATACGAATACCCAAAGGAAAGAAGAGCTGAGATCGGAAATGAGAAAGCGACTTGAAAAATACGAATTGAAGATTCGCCAAAGGAAACAAGAAAAATTCGAGAGGGATGAGAGAGATTACTCCCAAGGCAGGATTTTAACATTCGCCAAAAAATTTGATGCCCCACGGAGAGAAATGAAGAAAAAAGCTGCCCGCGCGTCCCAACCTAGAGTTGAAACTTCTGAATCAGAAGTTACCGAAAATGAACAATCGGGGGATGAACAGGCAGGTACCTCACAGGAGAAGACTCCTTTTCACATGGAGTACGACCTAGTTCGATCAACTTGGCTGAGGGGAGGAAAAAGCAGACCCCCGGAAGCAACAGAAGAACCCGAAGAGGGGGCTGGAAGGGGCCGAGGCAGAGGCAGAGGCAGAAACCAAGGCAGCTTCACGCCGAGAGTCACGAGAAGCAAAAGGGGAGCGAAATGGTAGAAAGCAAGGACTGCTTAACCATTGTAAATTTGACTGACAGGATTTTATCACCATTGGAGGAAAAAACCCTTCAATTGGGCTTGTCATTCTGCCCCAACGAGAGACTCGAATTTACACAAACAAGAATCGATTTGTTCACCTTTGTGCGAAAAATTAAGTTACACAAATACTTTAAATTAAAACCATCATCTAAAGAAACAAGACAATTAAGAACAAGGGAAACTGATATCCTAACAACAAACGATATCACAACCTGGGAGATCCTGGAAGAATTAAGAACAGAGGAAAGTGGTGAACTAGAGATGACAGATTCAATCACCCAACGAACCAGAAGGATTGGTGTCGAACAAGAAGCACCAACAACCAATTTCAGACCTCCCTCAACATTCGTACCAATCATGCCGTATGATGCCATTGATACCTTCTCGGAGGCGGTCATTAAGGATTTAGTAAAATTTAGAGCACAACAAAGAACAATGAAACGAACAACACCAAATATGACGAAGGAACAAAGAGAGATCCTCAAAACTATTGACAATGACCCAGATATCATCTGTAAGCCATCTGATAAAGGTGGAAACATCGTAGTCATGTCAAGAACACAATATTGCCAGGAAGCACTGAGACAATTGGAAGATCCAACCTCATATGAAAAAACCTCAAGAAAAACATATGAAGAAAGCATTGCTAAATTCCAATCACTTATAAATAAGTGGCATAGCAACGATATGTTGGACACCGACGAGTATTTCTTTTTGAAAAATAACAATCCAACTGTGCCAACCTTTTACCAGTTGCCCAAGATACATAAAGACAGCAGGAACCCTCCTGGTAGACCAATAGTCTCTTCCATAGGAAGTGTGTCTGAGAACATGTCTATTTTCATTGATCATTTTCTTTTTCAGAGTGTCCTTCATCTTAAATCTTATATCAGAGACACTAAAGACTTTGTGAATAAGATTGAAAATGTAAAGTGCAATCCCTCGTGTATTTTAATAACTATGGACATTACTAGTCTGTACACGAGTATTGATCATAACCAGGGATTACTTGCAATGAAATACTATCTCGACAAGAGACCCATGAAGTTCAGCAAACATAGCCAAATGTTGCTGGAATTCATTGAATATTGTCTCTTTAATAACATTTTTTTGTTCCAAGGACAAATGTACAGACAGGTCACCGGGACGGCGATGGGAACCTGCTTCGCCCCCAGCTACGCGAATTTATTCGTGGGCTGGTGGGAGGAGCAGGTGACCCAAAGCCCTGAGTTCCTAAAATGGGCAGAAAATTTGAAAGTCTGGTATAGATATATCGACGACCTTTTCCTAGTATGGGAGGGATCTGTGACTTCAGCAGAAGAGTTTGTAGCTTTTTTAAATTGTAACAACTTGAATTTAAAATTCACTGCAGACATCAATGCAACCACTGTGAACTATTTGGAAAGACACTGACGAAGGAATACCGAAACGCGTTTGTCTGCTGAGCGAGTAAAAACATACTGAACACTTTCCCTGTGAGTGCCGTAATTTCTTTCTTTGGACTCGAAAGAAACTTGAGCTGTGATTTATCACGTGGGGCGCCGCCACGAGAGGCACCCGCCTGCGAGTGACCCGGATTTTGGTGCAACGGAGCGAAAATATATATTTATATATATATATATATATATATATATATATATATATATATATATATATATATATATATATATGTATACATTTGAACACCTTTTCACTCCAATAGGGCTGAAAAACAGGCCAGCACACAGGTCTCCGATTCCAGAATGTTTATTGCAACCCCATCACCCCTAACAAAAAAAAAAAGTATATATATATATATATATATATATATATATATATATATATATATACTGCTTGCTTTAGCATTCTTCAGGACCAATTGGCTGTCCTCTCTCACCAGGACACCCGTAATAGTCAGAAGATAGACTCCAACAGAACCCTGCAAATAGTGGTGTCACCAGCAGGGCTGGAGAGTATTTTTATACATCGCCGAATAGACAGATGGTGAACCCAATCCCAACCACAAATCCGGGCCATCACTATAACCTACAGGCTACCGATTCCTTGTGGCCAGTATATTTACAATTATATACATTTTAGTCAAAGCGACTAGCCAATTGGTCCTGAAGAATGCCCCTGAACTCCTAGATGGGTCACCTAAGGGCAGAAACATGTTGACCTACTGTAGGGGTATATTTGCTGGTAACCCCTAATCCTCTTCTTTTAATCCTGACCCAGAAGACTGCGAAATAAAGGTTATTTGGCCTCCTGGAAACAGTTTTATAACCTTTCCTTTTCTGCACTCATCCCCTCACCACCCTTACCTTTGGTCCCTTCCTTGAAAACACCTCAGCTCCTCTTCAAAGCTTTGAGAGTTGTAACCCACACCTGTGACCTCGCGGCCCAGGTGTGAGGAGGGAAACCTATAATGAAGCATGTCACCTCCCGGTGAGTGAGGGTTCTTGTCCTAAAAACAGGGTTCCCCTCTTTTGACTGTGAGGACATCCTGTCCGACACCGTCACAACACCAAACTTGTGCAAATTTCTTTTGTTTTCTCTCCGTTATGAGACATACAAATAGTAAATGTCATCGTCAGGCCCATGATCAGCGTAAGGGTACAGATCCTTGGTTGAAGGGACAGTTTCAGACTACCCCCCATAACTGGTGGGAGGTAGGGTGGAATTAGCATGCAAATCACCTGGGTCCACTGCCCCCCCCCACTCTGACACACTTCAGAGGTCAAATAAACCTCTGGAGGCCATAGGGAACACCTTGCTAGTTCCAAGGCTGGAAGAGAGGTCTACCCAATAGTCCCACATAGGACCTCCATCTGGCAGCCGGTGGCCTGGGGCCTTGGACCTGGGACCTGGCTCCAGATACTGACAGCTGTAAGGGGCCTCTATTGATTGCTGTCCATATGGACTGAGTTTTCCTTGGGTTGGGAACAGAAGTCTAATCCAAGGGGTGGAATGGGCAATATCACTTTATTGGGCATGGTAGTACTATCCGCCTACGGGATACATCTGTGAGCAGGTTATGGTTAGATGTGGCACAGATGGGGTCCACAAGTGAGAAGAAGGAGTCCCCATGGGATAGTTTTGTCACTTAAGATAGTATAGACAGAGGTATCAAGCCAAGTTCAGAGAAGCGTAGAACTGACAGGTGCCCCTGCATTAGTGGGCCATTGTCCATATAACCTATCACCCTAAGCAGGGAAGTACAATAATGTATTGATTAGTCGATTCTGGCTTTTGGCTGGAGGGGGTTGTGTTGGAAAATGGCCATCTCTGCAGGGTCACTCCAAACTGTTTGCCTTCCTCCTACTACTTTCTGCTTAATGTGTTCTTGTTGGCTTTAGGACTCTGACTACTTTACCAATGCTCACAGTAATAAACTGCATAGGCTCTTTCCCTAAAACATGGTAGCATTGGCTCATACTCAATTGCCATATTTAATTTACTAATACGTCCCTAATGAAGAGCTCTACATGTGCCCAGCACCTGTAAATTAAATGTTATTAATGGGCCTTTTATTAATGGGCCTGCAGCACTGCTTGTCCCACCCACTTAAGTAGCCCTCTAACCATATCTCAGGAGGATGCAGACTGGGGCATCGCTGCATGGATCAGCACCAATGCATCACCTCGGCTGTACCCCATATCCTTGAAGTAACCAGTATCAAGGTACCCTTGATCAGCAGGCTTCACTAGGGCCCTGTGTCCGGGCCGTGCTCTATCGCGGTCGGCCAGAACTTTTAACTTTGCCTTGGTCTGGCGCGACCAGATATCCAAAATAAACATTTATTGCTTCTGAGTGGTATTTTACAGGGTATTATTTAAAAATTCACATCTCAATTTCTACTTATTGGATGTTTGTTGTTTTGAACTTGTTTTATTGAATCATGTCAGCTCTATTTACCCAGTGTGGAATCTTTTTGTGTGGTGTTTTCTTGGGTTTACCGTTTGAAGTATTGCACAAATACTTTACACATTTGCCTCTAAGTTAAGTCTGACTGCTCTGTTTTAGGCTACCAGAGGGTGAACACTTGCTATCAATGTCTCTCCCAAACCTAGGGGCCGATTATGATGGCGGACGGACCTGAGTCCATCCGCCACCATAGAGAAGGAGGGACCGTCCGCAGGGGCAGCGGCGGTCCCTCCATGCAGATTAGGATGTGACCGCCAGGGTGGCGGTCACATCCTCTATTTTTAACATTGCGCGGGTGCAGCTTCTAGCTGCACCCGCCGCAATGTTAAAAATGCATGTATTACATTTACATGCACAAAGAGGCAGGCACCGCGCGGTGCCTGCCGCTTTGTGCATGTAAATGTTGGGGGGTACCATAGGTACCCCCCATGTGCACCCCCCACCCCCGACACCCTGGGGGCCCGCAACGGGCCCCCAAAAGCCAAAGTCCACATGCTTTTCCACGGCAGAAAAGCCGCCGCGGAAAAGCATGTCTCCGTGCAAATCCTAATTTGGCTGACAGTGTCTTGCAGACACGTCACCAAATAGTCCTCCCCTCCCCGCGGATCAGTGGCGGACGGACCTGCAGTCCGCCGCTGGTCCATCCGCAATCCCACCGCCATCCTAATCTGGCGGTGGGTGTTCTATGTGGCTGCAGCGGTGAATCCGCATACTCCGGGACGGCGGTGGCTTCCGCCAGCCCGGAGTATGCGGATTCACCGCAATCATAATGAGGCCCTTAGTGTGGGGTAACTCCTACTCCCACCAATTCTGACTAAAATTACGACACACATCAATTGGGAAATCTCACTTCACTTAATGTGCACACTATCTGCAGCTGACCATCTAACTACCTAGCAGTTCTGTCCATCTGTTTTCCCCATCCCCATCATAAGCCTTGAAAAAGTATTTGACTGAATGCACAGCAGATCATAGAATTGGTAATGACTGAATAATATATTTTTACCTGAATCCATCTGCAGTATTAAATTTCTGGCTCTGTAGCTATATGAATTCACTGTATACAGTTATACTAATTATGGACTCTGGTTTTGATAGGGCAAATATGAACTAAAAAATAAACCCATGCTTCGTGTGTATAGCATTTAGATTACTAATACCATGATTTTGCATTTTACATACTGGTGCGCTCTAGACCGTCCTGCAATATTGTTGAGTATGGTTTTTACTACACTCTCAATGCACTCGTCAGGTAGCAATGGTGCAGTCCGATATAGCACCCACATTTCCAAAGGATCTGTTTTCACTCATTTCTTGTGCTTTTCTACATAGCCTTATACTTGTTTTTGCATGTTCAGTTAACTCAAACCACTGCTACCAATTGTAAAGATACCCTTTGACATACCTGGTTCCTCTTCTAATGTGCTCACGGTTGTGCCCATGTTCCATCGCACCAGAGCATGCAGACGCTCTAATGTGGTTCTGGCTCCTGTGTATACAAAGTGAGCATTGTGCAGCACAATAAAACCTGGCCTATTGGCTTTGCCAGTGTTTGCTATGTACTTGTGTACCATTTTACACTGCATTTGCACATTTTGTACGTATTCCATGTCCTTAATTCTCACAATATTCTATTTTGAAAGGACAAAGTGACAACCAAAAACTCAAGCTCAAACTTTTATCCTTATGAGGTTAAATATTAATTACCATTATGTTGCGTAATAGCAATGCTATAATTTACAGTGTTTTCGAATGGCAAACATGCACAATCAAGCGATGTATAAAAAGTGATGTGCCATTATAATTTGGCTTCCAATATTGGATCCACAGAGCCCTCAGGACTCGGGTAAATGGACAGCATAACGTAGTAGGTGCCAAAGTTTTGAAACAATTACTAACTCGTTTTCTGATAAGCTCTGCGTTCTTTTTCCTATATATATAGGGGCAGATTTATGTTAACTGGCCCATCCCCAGGGATGCGCCAGTTAATGTGCGCCACAGTGCGCCACAGCTACGCCACCCATGGTGCAAAAACGGCACAGATGCGTGACGCATCTGTGCCGGAAATGTGGCGCATTGCTGGAGTTGCGTCGCAAGCGCGACGCAGCTCCAGCAAGGCTCGGGGTGCCCCTTCTACACAATGCTGCGTCAAGACCTACGCCTGCTTCGAGCAGGCGCAGGGTTTTGACGCAGTATTGGCCTGAAAGTGACTGAGTGAAATCTCATAGATTTCACTCAGCCACTTTCAAGAGGCGTTCCTGCGCAGGAACGCCTTCCCTGCGCAGGAACGCCTCCTTATGGCGCAGGGCTTTACAACGTGGCGCATCTCCTAGATGCGTCACGTTGTAAATAGGGCACATTGTTTGCGCCGCCGTTGCGTCAAATAAAGTGACGCAATTGCGGCGCAAAAAGGCGCAAGGCCATCATAAATCTGCCCCATAGAGCCTTATCATTCCTCATCAGCTGAGCTGCATCACCCAATCCGAGTTCACATGTTTTCTAAGTCCATTTGGCCGTAGCTCATCCAGTTCAAGTGTTTTCCTTGTATTTTAAGATATGTATTCTTAATTTCATTATGGAATGGTAAGGACTACATTCCCCAGAGTGCAAAGCAAAAACCTAGGCTGTAAGAGTTACCATGGTGGACTGGGAAATATCGAGCTATCTTACAATGTTGGTTAAAGAGTACAGGGTCCTTTCAACTTTTAGCGTACCTTGATATATTTTAGAGAAAATGATATAGTGAGTCGTTCAAGACGCCGTGGAAGCTCCATGGCTCTCGTAAAAACCAGTAGCTACGTCCATGCTTAGCAACCTGCTCCGAGCTGCCATTTTATGGCCTCGTTGCAGTGAAGTTAATGCAGCACTGACAGTCTTTCTTCTGAGAGTTAATTAAAGGGGTTAAGCAAGAGGTGCCTTGGGAACGGCCAGCTGATCGCGAGGAGGCCGAGGCTCGGCTGTGGGAATTTTCCATCAAAGCTACTGTCACAATATGCGCAGGTTCTAGGAACAGGCGGAGATTTATGTGTTACAGCTCAGGCGGGCGTTGCAGCTTCCGTTTATGCGCAAAAGATGAAAGTAGCCGTAGGGCGTCTAAGCTTTATGATTCCTTTATTCAGTTGCTCGTCTATAGCAAATACAAGCACATCGCACATAGGCCTGGACTATCAATACTATGCATAATTACTTATCGCGCCCCATAAATAATGGTACCTTGGGATAAATATAGGCAATTACAAGGTTTGCTCTGAAAATGGGGCACTGGCCCTTATTATGAGCTTTCCAGAAAACGTGGGGTAAATGTCCGTACCCCAGGATGAGGTTTTTATCACGTGTGGTAAATACTTCGATTTTTTAAAAGCGAAACGGAGCATAACTTGCAGAGTCCGTTTTTCGCATATGGAAATCCCTAGGTTTTGCCTTTTTCCAACCATTGTTCCCTGATAGATTTTGACAGGTTTGATGTGCTGGTATTTATCAGGGAGAAAGGGAGAGGGTGGGTTAATTATCGCACAACTCATCATTCCGATCTCTGCGCAAAAATGCCCTGGTTACTTACCGGTAATCTTCATTACTTCGAGAATAGTCTTCCTCGCGACATGACTAACAAAGTGAGCTTCAGCTCCACACCAGAACCCTCCAAAGCAAAAGTTAGCCTCCCATGCCTCCCATCCCTTCACAACATGGCCGAGCCATATCACCCCTGACCTCTATAAAAGGAGGGCCTGCCCATCCCCCAGCCTGAGAAATACCAAGCAGAAACATGAAGCCGACGGCAACACAGGGAGGGAGGGATGGGAATTCATGTGGCGAGGAAGACTATACTCGGAGTAATGAAGATTACCAGTAAGGAACCAGGGCATTACCTCCTCGTAAGTCTTCCTCGCCACATGACTAATGAAGTGAGCCCATACCAAAGCGAAGCAGCTTCATGGAAACTCACAAGAAACCAACGGACCAGAAGGGGACAAGAAAAGGAGCGTACAAGGAGGCAAGGCCACAGGCAGAAACACACCAATGGCGAGAAGGACAGAAGAGTCGGGCGAAACGCGCCAGAAGCCAAGCCAACACCACCAGGGAGCAACCTCAAGCCAGCAGGCATCAGTACCCCAGAGTCATGGGCAAAGAAGAAGAGGACACAAAATCCCACCTGAAGCAGAGGGCCCTGCAAAGGGAAAGGAAGAACCGGGAAACCCAGTACCCCCAGACAACCAACACCCACAGCTGGGAGGGAGAGGAGAAGCAACGTACGAACATTTACCACCTTGGGACACTTTGAAAGCATTGACAGGATACAAACCCTTGTCCGGTGCAAGCCTGTGCCACCAGAAGCACAAGAAATGGTGGAAAGGGAGCCGTGCACCCAACCTGTGACCAAAAGGAAGGGGAATCGAATGGACATCACCAACTCAACCCAGACCGGACCGAACCTGAGGAGCACAACCAACGGCACAATGGAACCAAGGGCAGGACAAGAGAAAGTATGCCCACGGGAACATGAGAAGACGAGCGCAAGCCAGAACCCAGGACGGCCCAGCAGCACTCGAGAACCACCAGAAGGGACAAACCCCCAAGAGAAGGACAACATAAAGTACTGTATGCCAACAGGGCACTAGAGCACCCAACATACACCCCGTGGAGGACCCTGACCCCAACCGAAAACCAGGGGGCAGAGAAAAAACCAAGGAGTACTGCCAGGAACCAGAATAACCCCAAGACCCCATCCGAACAGGACCCGTCAGAGAAGAACCTGGGAGACTGCCAAGATCGACCAGGGGGCGGTGCAGCAGCAGGCAGGACCCACAGTACCACAACACAGGCCACCCAGGACGCAAGAGAGGCAACAGAGTGCTCCCAACAGACCCCCAAAGGCCAGGAGCTGAAGAGAAGCACGACACGGACAAGTGACTCAGCATCCCCTGCAGAAGCAGGACGAGAAAAGGGGTATCACAGCCGCGGCCCTAGACAGTAGATGGCAAGTCCGCATGGGGCAGAAGCCGTAGCAAAAGCTCACTCGGAGACAACAGAAGTAGCCTAGAGAAAGACGGACAGGTGATAAAACCAGCCAGCCCCCAGCATACACGCAGAAACCAACAGCTATCGGAATCCCCAGGTGGATGCACAATCAGGGACCAACCACGCCATACCCTGCACCCCAAAGGAGAGCAGGCGGGAAAGAACATACGGGACGGAAGGACCACACGAACACACAACCCAAAAGGGCAAATGGGTGAATAACATGAGTTCACCTGGACGCGCAATAATGGCAAAACATAAAGCCCTCCATGAAGTGCGTGAAGTGCGTAGAACCACCCAATGTACCCTTCTCCACCCCAGAACAGAGAAAGAGAGAGACAGAGAGAGAAGAGAGTTTGACCAGTAACTGAGGACATGCCAGCCAACTAACATCCAGCCCCCTAAATCCAACAACCCATGAAAGGGAAGAAAAGAGAGGATGGGACACAGGCTCCATGCCTGAAAGAACAACAGACCATGAGAGCAGGAGATGCCATGATGACCCCAAGGAGATGCAGGACATCGTGCTGGTCCTGGCCCTGGACCGACCGATCCAGGAGGGTCACATCCTCCCCAGTGACAACTAAGACCGAGGGGGTCCAGGCGCGAATGTACAGGGGAAGAGGGACCTGCCCCCCTTCGTGCTCCACCAAAAGTGCTGACGCAGCAGCCTGGATCAATGCCCTGATGGACAGCAAAGACAGGTTCTCACATAGGCAATAACCCAATAAAAAAACCTATATACATTATCCAACACAAAGACGTACTATCAACAAAATCGTAACACAGAAACCAGTGACACACCAGGATTCGAAAACACAGTCCCTGGAGTAATAGTTAGAGACCTCAACCTTCTGGCCACGGCGACTCATCACCAGAGAAAGGAGCCTAAGGACGCCCCAGACCTAGCCTGTGACTGAAAAGAGGCGATATCGCTGCAAAAAAATGCCAGGGGAACATACACAGTAGGGAAGCCACTGGCCACGCTGGAAGGCCAAAAACGCCCCGCTGGAGGCAGGAAACAAATGTGGGAAAGACCCCCCCAAAGGCAAACCTAGAATGGTCCACCGTGCCTGTACCTGAGGGGGAAAATGGAGTGCCACCAACCACCAGTGCTGTACACATCACAAGCACAGGCGGAAAGGATGGGAAGCCAAGCGCAACAAGGAACGGTGCTGGGAACTGCCCTCGTCCCGGACGCCGGCATAAAGGCAAGGCCAGGAAAGATCCCACGAAGGACTGGTGCCATGCAAGGACACCACGAAATACAAGCTGCACGCCCTCATCCTGAGGAACGAGCGAGTAACGCTCCCCTTTGGGATGGGGATTGGCAGAGGCAACGGCCGCAGCGTGCGTCTCCTTTAAAAGTAGTAAAGACTCTCTAGTAAGGGCCGTCTTTACCCTGAGTTTAAAGTGTACGTTTAGTGAAAAAAAGGCTTATGAAAAATCACTCAGCTGCTCCAGGTGAACGAACTCACAACCTCGGTATGGCTCATTGCAAGTACTGCTGTATAAGTACCGCACGCTAACCAATTTGAGAAACTAGATTGCAGCGAGGCCCCAAAAAATCAAATAACCATTAGGCAGAGGTGCACTGGGGACCGGAGAACAGACTGCCGGGTGCCCCCACCCCCAACCCCATCCCACACACAACCCCCAAGCCACCCCAGCAATGGGAGACCCGGGGATGTCAGGAGCCTCACCAACAGAAGGAGTGCCACGGAGGGGTCCCGGGCACGAGCACAACCAAAACACTCGGCCCATAAGGATGAGGGGAGAGAAAAAAAGGCTGCCAGGAAGAGCCCCAGACCTCCTCGTACGTTCCACTGTAAACCACTGGCTCACTAAAGCAGAGCCTAACCGGCCCAGACCTGACACCGGGGGAAGGAAGGAGGATGTTCCCAGAGTCCTAGGGCCCGCTAAAGCAGGGCCACCAACCAGGGGACCCAGTTCCAGCTTAAGCAGAAACTACTTACGTGAAACACTCTTTGGAGAATCTGCAGCGCAGAACCAAAAAAACAGGCTGGGGGTTGGGCCGGCCCTCCTCTTATAGAGATTAGGGGTGATATGGGTCGGCCGTGTTGGGAAGGGATGGGAGGCTAACTTTTGCTTTGGAGGGTTCTGGTGTGGAGCTGAAGCTCACTTGGTTAGTTATGTGGCGAGGAAGACTTATGAGGAGGTAATGTGTTTGCAACGGGATTGTAGTTTAGTAGGGGTGAGCATAACTTGCGTAATTCAGTGTAGAGTAATCATACAGAATTACCTTAAAGTTATGCAAGATTACAGTCAAGTCAAGTCAAGTCATAAAATTTGTATAGCGCACTACATACCCAGAGGGTTTCAAGGCGCTTAGGAAGGGGAGGAGGATTATTTGTCAAATATCCACGTTTTAAGCTGCTTTCTGAACGCTAGGTGGTTCTGGGTGAGGCGCAGGTAGGCGGGGAGTGAGTTCCATGTTTTAGCAGCCAGGTATGAAAAGGATCTGCCTCCCATGGTGGTCTTGTTGATGCGAGGTACAGTGGCGAGGGCTTGGCTGGAAGACCGTAGTTGGCGGGGGGGGGTGTAGAAGGACAGTCGAGAGTTGAGGCAATCTGGTCCGATGTCGTAGAGTGATTTGTGTGCGTGGGTAAGCAGTCGGAAAGTGATCCTCTTATTGACGGGTAGCCAGTGGAGGTCTTTAAGGTGACCAGAGATGTGTTCGTTGCGTGGGATGTCTAATATGAGCCTGGCTGATGCGTTTTGGATTCGTTGGAGTTTTTTCTGGAGTTTTGCGGTAGTACCCGCGTAGAGGGTGTTTCCGTAGTCCAGTCGGCTCGTGACCAGAGCGTGGGTGACTGTTTTCCTTGTTTCGGAGGGGATCCAGCGAAATGTTTTTCTGAGAATGCGAAGAATGTTGAAGCATGAAGAGGATACGGCGCTGACTTGTCTGTTCATCGAAAGTGAGGAATCCAGGATGACGCCCAGGTTCCGTGCGTGGTCTGTCGGGATGGGTGCTTTTCCGAGGGCTTCCGGCCACCAGGAGTCGTCCCATGAAGAGGGGGAAGTACCTAAGATGAGGACTTCTGTTTTGTCTGAGTTCAGTTTCAGACGGCTTTGTTTCATCCATTCGGCAACTTCTTTCATTCCTTCGTGTAGGTTAGTTTTGGCGGTGCTGGGGTCATTGGTGAGAGAGAGGATTAGTTGAGTGTCGTCCGCGTAGGAGATGATGTTGAGGTTGTGTTGGCGTGCGATGGCCGCGAGGGGGCTCATGTATACGTTGAAGAGGGTGGGACTGAGTGAGGATCCTTGAGGTACGCCGCAGATGACTTCAGAGGCCTCGGACTTGAATGGAGGAAGGCGGACTCTCTGGGTTCTTCCGGTGAGGAACGAGGTGATCCATTCAAGTGCTTTTCCTTGGATTCCGATGTTATTGAGGCGTTGTAGGAGGGTGCTGTGGCAGACTGTATCGAATGCTGCAGAGAGGTCGAGGAGGATGAGGGCGACTGTGTCTCCATTGTCCAGTAGAGTTCGAATGTCGTCTGTTGCTGCGATGAGGGCGGTCTCAGTGCTATGTTTTGCTCGGAAGCCAGATTGTGAGGGGTCGAGGGATTTGTTGGCTTCGAGGAAAGCGGCGAGTTGGTTGTTGACGGCTTTCTCGATGACTTTGGCCGGGAATGGAAGAAGCGAGATGGGGCGGTAATTTTTGAGTTCGGTGGGGTCCGCTGTTGGTTTTTTCAGAAGGGCGGTGAGTTCAGCGTGTTTCCAGTCTTCTGGGAAGGTGGCGGAGTTGAAGGAGCAGTTGATGACGTCTCGGAGGTGCGGTGCGATGACGGAGTCTGCTTTGTTGAAGATGTGGTGAGGGCATGGGTCTGTGGGGGATCCTGAGTGGATGGAATTCATCAGGCGGATGGTGTCCTCGGTGGAGATTGGGTTCCAAGCGTTAAGGGTGTTCACGGGGGGAAGATGGTCAGCAGATGGTAGGGTGGGTTGGTTTCCGGGTTGGTTGTCAAAGCTGTTGTGGATGTCTGCAATCTTGTTGTGGAAAAAAGAGGCTAGGGAGTCGCAGAGGGTTTGAGAGGGTGTGATGTCGTTGGAGTTGGCCGAGGGATTGGAAAATTCCTTGACGATGTTGAAAAGTTCCTTGCTGTTGTGGGCGTTGTTGTCAAGTCGATCCTTGAATGCTGTTTTCTTGGCTTTTCGGATCAGTTGGTGGTGAGAGCGGGTGGCGCTTTTGAAGGCGTCCTTGGTGCTGGTGGTTGGGTCTTTTTTCCAGGCCTTTTCAAGGGAGCGGCAGAGTTTCTTGGACTTCTTGAGATCATCGTTGAACCATGAGGCTTTCTTGCTGCCAGGTTTGCTTTGACGTTTTTTCAGTGGAGCTAAGGTGTCGGCGGTGTTGGATAACCATAGCGTGAGGTTGGAGGCGGCATCGTTGGCGTTGGAAGAGAAGGCTGGGGAGTTTCGAAGGAGCGATGCGGAGATTTGGTCCGTGGTGATTTTGTTCCAGTTTCTTTGCAGGGTAGGTTGGGAGTGGTTGATGGGTTTCGGCTTGTTGTAGATGAAGTGGACGCAGCTGTGGTCGGTCCAGAGGAGATCCGTAGTGTGGCTGAAGGAGACATGGTTGCTGGATGTGAAGATGGGGTCGAGTGTGTGACCTGCGATGTGGGTGGGGGAAGTGACTAGTTGTTTAAGTCCGAGGTTGGCGAGGTTGTCCAAGAGGGTGGTGGTGTTGCGGTCGTTGGTCTTTTCAAGGTGAAAGTTGAGGTCTCCCAGAAGGATGTAATCTTTGGAGGGGAGTGCGTGTGGGGTGATGAAGTCCGTGATGTCTTCACTGAATTTTGCGCGGGGTCCTGGTGGTCTGTAGAGGAGAGTGCCTCTGAGTGTTGTTTTGGGATCGATGTGGATCTGGAAGTGAAGGTGTTCGGAGTTTGCGAGATTGACGTCGGAGCTGGTTGAGATGCGGATAGATTTCTTATGGACGATAGCGATTCCTCCTCCTGTGTGGCTGGTACGGTCTTTGTGGGTGATCTTATAGTCTTCAGGAATGGCAATTGTGATGTCTGGTGCGGAGGAAGCATTCATCCATGTTTCCGTAAGGAAGGCGATGTCCGGAGAAATGGTGTCTAGTAGATTCCATAGGTCAATGGCATGCCTGTGGATCGATCTGGTGTTGAGAAGGATGCATTGTAGGTGGTTGGGGTCGGGAATCTGTGGTGTGGTCATAGCAGAGATGTTGTCGGTGCCGCTGAATTTGCAGGAGTAGCAGGAGAAAGATCCATGGGTGTGTCCAGGAGCGGCTTGGACGCAGTTGGGGGCGCGGCCGGGGTTAAGGGCTAGGAGGAGATTACGCATAATTATGTGAGAAGAGCAATTCTGCATTGAACGTATTGCTTAATGCAATAATGCCCCCTTGCGTTCAAAAGAAAAGTGCACTAATAAATAGTGTTAAATGCAGTTGACCACAAAAAGAAAGTACAAGAAGCTGCTGCTGCTTGCTACATGAGCTCTTGGGGTACAACTTTCACCCAAATACCCCACAACATTTAGCGCTATTTTCGCATCGCAGAATGCCCCCTTAGCATCTAAAATGGGCTTAAAAAGGCAATTTGTGATCGGAATAGTGCTAAAGGTGCTGTTGGGGTTGAATTTTCTCCCAATTTACTCCAGCACATAGTGCTATTTTCTTTTTTTTAAATTTTTTTATTTTTTTAAGACCTTTATTGAGATACCAGGAGGGGTACACAGCTTGTGTGCCTACAACCTGAAACAGACAGGCCGGCAGCTCTTTGAAAGAGTATCACATCCAAGCAATAGAATTCTATCAAAGGAGATCTTAGGTAACACAGCATGTCGCCTACAACCCATCAGGGCCGGCCGCGTAGAGGCATATCACAAGTTGGTAGGACTGTCGGTCTCCGCCATTTCAATAATATAGAGAGAATAAACAGTGAGCCTATGAGGTCTCATTTTATAATAACTCTTAAACCTGAACAACAACTCTGGGATCAGTGTAGACTTCCCAACCATCAGTAGTCCCACCATACGTAGTATAAGGTGAAGAGTATCAGTCAGCGCAGAGTGTCTTTGTACTGCATTTCTTGCATGTATTCCATAAAATGTAGGTGAGTGTCTACTGCTGTTGGACGAGGAACTGAGACTGGTGGAGGAGGGAGACTTGAGCATGGTTTGTGCTCTGATTTGTGAAGATGGCAGTTATGAAGTGTCACATATCAGTCAGATGGCTACTGTGAAGTGGTTGATGAGCGGGGAATGATAAGCAGGAAATCGGAGGGACACGTCGACTAGGGTCCGTGCTGGTAAAAGAATGTAACTATCCTACTTTGTGTAAGGTAGTCAGGTAAGGGTAAACCATCGGTGTGAGGGTTCAGCTAGTGTACTGGGTTACGAAAAGAGGAAGTAAGTGTTCGGAGATGGGGTGGGTGGGGCGTATCTTGTTTCACGACCTAGTATCAGGCAAGTCTTGTAGCGCTGCAACGGTTGGTACGTGGTCGGGTACCGCGCGTTGGTTCGAATCTGGATCATCTATAGACTGGTGTCTGAGTAAGTACGCTGCAAACGGGCCCCAAAGATCTTTAGGACGTGACATTTGTGGTAACAGTTCTGCATAATTATGTAATTGGTCCTGCCAGGTGGACATAGAAGTTAACCAGGTCTTAAATTTGGGAGCTCGGCCTCGGCCCCATCTACTGGCAAGCTGTCGTTTCGCTAAGAGGAACCCCAATGCAAACAATTTCCGATTGTTCTTCAGCTCAGGGGGGGAGAGTCCCAGCAAGGCGATTCTCGGACACGGTGTGATTGCAATTTCCACTATGTCCGACATAGCTTCAAACACCTCCACCCAGTAAGAAGCAACTGAACAGCAAGTCCATGCTAAGTGCATGAAGTGGGCACTCGGGCGGTTGCAGCGGAGGCATCTGTCATCATCGCGTAAGCCAAAACGGTGTAGTTTAGCGGGAGTGTGATAGAGGCAGTGCAGAAATTTAAAATGCAGTAGTCTGAGGCGGGCATTGCCTGTCACTGAGTTGGTATGGGAGCAGCTCAATTCCCACTGGTCATCCGTGAGTGGGGCATCCAGGTCCCCATCCCATTCTGCGCGCGCTCGAAGGGCAGGGGGTATTACGGCCGAGTACGCGTACTTATATAACATGGAGACGACGTGTTTCGGGGCTGTAGTTTGGAGTAGTACATGTAAGGGCGCCATAATTTCCGGCTCCTTCGGGAAGTCTGGAGTGGCTGCCTTGACGCCGTGCCGCAGTCGTGCGTAGAGGAACGTGTCCATGGTCGAGGGAACCTGATCCCCAAACAAGTGGGCAAAGGAGCGAAATTTCCCCTCCACATACAGATCGCCCCACGTATGAAGTGCCAATCTGGTAAGCATTTTGCAGCCTAATTCCTCGCAGGAGACACTCAGTCTGGGGTTGTGTGCGATGGGCATAAGCGGGGAGTAAAGAAAGGCAACGTTAGCCCGATTCGCAATCCTGCGCCAGGCTTGCACCGTACAGTCAACGGTGGAGGGATCTCGATCGGTCACACGGGATTCCGTGTAGAGATACCCCGATGGCCTAGCAGGCCTCATATACCCATCCTCCACGGCGAGATGTGCCATGAAGGGCGGAGGTCGGAGCCAGTAGGCCGCAAAGTGAGCTTGTGCGCAGTCGAAGTAGAGGCTGAAGTTAGGGACCTCGAACCCGCCTTGGTGGTAGGGCAGTTTTAGCGTTGATAGTGCCAATCTGACCTGTTTCCCGCCCCAGATCAATCTGGACAGCTGGGAATCTAGGGAGCGGAAAAAATGTGACCCCGGACTGTAGGGAATGTTCGTGAATAGGTACAGTAGTTTAGAGAGTATGACCATTTTGATCAGGGAGATACGTCCCGCCATGGAGAGTGGGAGATGAATCCATCTAGTGATAGTGTCCGTTAACTTGTCCAGGACGGTGCCATAATTGGCCCTAATAAGGGTCTCGCGGTTTCTGGTGATGGCTATGCCAATCTCGTCTCCCTCCCACACCAGAGGGTAATCGAGAGGGAACTGCGTGGTTTTATCCGTAAGGGGGAATAAGGCTGACTTTGACCAGTTGATTTGAACCCCGGCGATAGCTCCGTATTTAGTGACCTCTCGTAGGAGAGGGTTCAGATTGTCTTTCGGCTTATGGACATATAGGGTCATGTCGTCCGCATATAGCGAGACGAGTATCTGCCTGTCAGGGTAATTCAAAGAGCGCTGATTATGGTGCTGTCGGAGTTTGGCGGCGAGGGGTTCAATAGCAATCGCAAAGAGGACCGGGGATAAGGGGCATCCTTGCCGGGTACCCCGTTGTATCTCAAAGTTGTCGGATCTATATCCATTCAGCAGGACCGCCGCGTGAGGCTTGTTATAGAGAAGTTTAATCCAGTCTATAAAACTGTAGGGTGTACCCATGCGTTCCAGCAATGCAAATAGATAATCCCATTCCAGGGAGTCAAAAGCTTTGGTAGCATCAAGGAAAACTACCGCGGCTTCACACCTGGGAGTGATGTCCTGCAAGATTGCCTGCAGAGTGCGTAAATTATGAGAGGTGGCACGATTCGGGACAAAGCCTGCCTGGTCCGGGAGGACCAATCGTTCCATAAGAAGGTTGAGGCGGGTAGCCAAAACCTTAGCCAATATCTTAACGTCCGTATTTAGCAGGGAGAGGGGTCGATACGAATCGCAGCGCTCGGGGGGCTTGCCATGTTTCAATAGGGAGGTGATGAGGGCTTCTCTCATGCTAAATGGCAACGTACCCTCCTCAAAGGCGATGTAGTATACTTGTTGCAGAATAGGAGCTAAAATGTGGATGTAGGTCTTGTAAAAATCTATAGGTAGGCCGTCCGAACCAGGGGCCTTGCCCGATTTCATACTCATTATGGCGTCCTTGATTTCGTCCAGTTCTAGCTCATGGTGGAGGAATTTTTGTTGGGTCGGGCCCAGCCAGGCTATGGCTGTGTCCTCGAGGTAGGAACCCAGATCCAGTTCCTCTCGTCGATGGGAGGAGTAAAGCGTCTTGTAGTGGTTGGTGAGGACATCAAGTTGGCTGGGGAGATCCCTATGTGGGACGTCATCCTCGTCCATCAGGGTGGTAATATAATTGCGGTGCCTCAGTGGTCGTACAGCCGAGGCGAGCGCCCTGCCCGGCCTGTCCCCTTCCCCGTATATACGTGCAAGGTATGGTTTCCCCAGAAATTTGCATTCCCTCTCCGCTTCAACAGTGTATTCATCAATTTTGTGTCTAAGTCGCACCCTGGCCGTGTGATCCTGTCCGCTTACCAATTCCCGTTCTAGTGCCTTCATCTCAAGTTCAAGCTGTCGTAGTGAGCCTCTAAGTGCTTTAAGGACACCACCACCCTTTGATATGCACCACCCCCGGACAGTGACTTTAAATGCCTCCCAGACCGTGGCCATGCTAGAGACGGAGTTAATATTGCGATCAAAGAAGTCTGTGATGTCCTGCTCCAATTCCGCTTTGAAAGCGGTGTCAGTGAGGTGTGCGGGGTTCAGTCGCCAGGATAAGTATGGGGAGATTAAAAGGGGGATACGTAGGGAAAGGAGGACCGGAGAATGGTCAGATAGTGTGCGCGCGAGGTGCAGGGATTTCACAATCCAGGGAGCTATGCCAGGAGTCAGGAAAATGTAGTCCAACCTGGCCCACGTGGAGTGTACTGCTGAGAAGTGTGTACCATGCTTCAGGGAGGGGTGTAGGTGCCGCCAAGTGTCTATTAACTGATGGTCGTCCACTATGTCCTGTAGGGTACGCTGGGTGTGGGTGTAGTGCGTTGGTTGTGGATGCGACCTATCTAGCCCTGGTTGTAGAGCAGTGTTAAAGTCTCCCCCCAACACTACGCTGGTGATGTCTAGCGACTGGATCTTGCCCCACATAGTGAGAAGCGTCTCTGGGTCGTCAATATTGGGGCCATAGTAACAGGCGAAGAGTATGCGATGAGTATGTAGTGTACCCCAGACCATGCAGTACCTCCCGCCCGAATCTACATCCGTGCCTTCTGGAGTGAAGCCCAATCCTTTCTTCACCAGTATAGCTGCGCCTCTGGAATAGTTGGAGTAGGACGCAAACACCCTGTGGGAAGCCCATCTCAAAGCGAAGAGGGGAAGCCCACCGGGGGGAGGTGTGTTTCCTGCAACAGGGCGATAGAGATTCCGTGTCTGTCTAGGTAGCCTAGTACCTGCCTCTTCTTTCTCGGGTCGTTCAGCCCCCTAACATTCCACGACACCAGGTGAAAGTCAAGTGTAGGGAGTCTAGCATTCATGTCTTCCATCTAACCCATGATAAGAGAGCATGGCAAGCATATGTGACAAACGAGATCAAACATTCAGAATTAAGATCACAAACCAGGGCAGTTCGTAAATTCGTCCTATCTACCCCGCCCCATCCTTGGGACAATGTAATATCTGTAGCATCTGTGCATGGGTAAGACATAACCAATCCCAAACAAAAAAAAAACTGTCACGCCGAGACCCAGTGTGGCATGTCATGTACGGAAGTTCAGATATAATGCAGGTGACTGGGTCTTCAGATACCTTGGCGTGACATTCCCGCCCTCCCCCACCCACTACGGCATCCCAAACCAGCCGAGAAAGAGTATCCCACCCCCTCCCACAACATCCCAAGAAAATCAAACCGAAGAGCAATAACCAACCACCTCCCACCCTCAGAAGGGGAGAGGTTTGCAGGGGATCACCCATTGGGGGTTTTAACTAGGGGGCACCAGACCAGCCTCCCACCTCCCTACTTTCACCCGCCTAGAGGTGCGGGACGGAGGTGGGTGATTGAGCACACAGGTATATGTCAGACCAAAATGTATAAGCATTATAACGAACACCTCACCGGCTGTGGTATCAGTTGGGTCCCCTACGGCATATCCCTAGCCGCCCAAGGGGTTGGCAGTCCAAGGTGCAATGCAGGGAGTAGTTCAGAAATTCGGAGGCAGCTATCCATCACATGGGGCCTCCGGCTACAAAGAGTCAAGGAGCAAGTGAAGGCAGGAGCCGCAGATTACACATCCGTGAACAAAGTCAGTCTTGTTGGGACAATGGAGATTGCGACCTGGAGCGTCGCCGTTCCGCATCTTCTCGGGAGTGTTCCTTCCTCTGCTGCTTCAGAAAGTCCTCCACTTGTTGAGGGTTTTGGAAAAAGTGTTGTTTACCATGAAGGGACACTTTTAGTTTGGCAGGGTAAAGCATGGCATAGGGGATTTCCAGAGTTTGAAGTTTCTTTTTGACTCCAGCAAATTTACGTCTGGCTTCTTGGACCGACGGGGTGAAATCGGGGAAGGACAGGGTAGTGTTGCCATATTTTACTGGGCCCTGCTCTCTGGCACATCGCAGCACAGCGTCTCGGTCCCTGTAATTGAGGAATCTTGCTATAATCGGTCTCGGCTGGGCTCCCGGGGGAGGCCGCGCGGCGAGGGATCTGTGTGCACGCTCGACGATGAGATGTGGGGAGAAGGCCTCCTTACCGAACAGTTCGACCACCAGGTTTTCCATAAAACCTCCATCTTCCCAGTGTTTGTGGATTCCGCAAGGCCTACGACGCGAACGTTGTTGCGGCGGGACCGCGCCTCCAAATCCTCATTTTTGTCGGCGATTATTTTGAGGAGTCTGTCCATCTGGGTTGCCTGCTTGGAGCTGGATGCGGCACTGTCCTCCAAGGAAGAGATTCTTTCCTCGGCCTCCAGGATACGCGTGTCGTGGCGCTCTAGTTTGGAGACTACGCTGTCAATGCGCGAGTTAATTGCGTCCACTTTAGAGTCGATGGACGTTAGGCTCTGCTTCATGCCTAATAGGATGGTTTTCCAGTCCTCCTCCTGAGGTTCCGGTGAAGGGGGACTCTTCTCCGCAGCAGCAGTTGATTTGGGCGTTTTCTTGGCCTCGAAGGGGATCTTCGACTGCCTGGTGTCGGTACGACCCATAGCCCCCCTTGGTGGCGGCAGCGTTAGAGGGGAGGCGGCAGCCAGAGTGTAGGGCAGTGTGGACCAGGGGTGAGAGAGCCCTGGGAAGTTGTCCGGA
This sequence comes from Lissotriton vulgaris, assembly GCF_964263255.1. Taxonomy (NCBI): domain Eukaryota; kingdom Metazoa; phylum Chordata; class Amphibia; order Caudata; family Salamandridae; genus Lissotriton; species Lissotriton vulgaris. Next base: position 1,572,941,878 of record NC_141695.1, on the reverse strand, counting down.
TCCAAAAGTCACAGGGCGCAGCAGTGCCAGAGATGTCCGTCCCCAGTAGCGTCAGAACCCGACCATCGACTGTACAAGCACCGCCAGGTCCAGGATCTCCTTTCGCGGTTCGGATACAGGCTCGTGACCACTTGGGCCGGGGAGAGGAGGGGTAGAGACCAGGCAGGCGGGTAGGTAAAAGTCCCAGCAGAGAGTCCGAGCCACCCGTGGGTACGGAACAGTACTATAGGCAGTGATCTGCAGGAGGGGATTTGACAGATCGGGTCCCTGTAGACCAAAATGGTGTTTTGGCGCCAAGCAGAGATGGGGTACCGCTGGTCACCGCGTCTCGGAGTGGGGGGGAACAGGCAGCCCCAGCAGGCGGAGGGGCACGTCCCCGCTCAACAGCGGTTGTTGGTCGTTCCTCGGGCCCCCCCACTAGCAGAGCAGCAGCGGGTGGCGGGTGAGACCAGGCAAGCAGCTATCACAGGTAGGCAGTGTGGGGACAGCGCCTATCAGGGCTCGACCAACGGTCCCTCAGTCCGCCCAACTAGACGCCGTCCTCCCGCGCGTCTCCTCGGCAGGGTGAGCAGCCACTCGCCGGCCTCCGAGCACCGGACTTTCCAGGTGGGCTGCCCCGGCCGAGAAGCAGGCTCCGACCCAGCTCGGCAGTCCCGGAGGTCTTAACTGTTCTTGGGACGCCGCCGGGTAGATCTAGATAGTGGCCGTGTAAACGCAGCAAGCAGCAGGCATCCAAGGCTCGGACGGGGTTATGCTCTACCGCCGAGCTCCTCCATCAGCAGAGACGCGGCAGGGAGCAGGCGAGAACAACAGTGTCAGTGGTCCCGGTCCGGCCGCATGGAGGGCAATGTCACCTCAGCCCAGAGTAACGGCTGTATCTTCCTCCCAGCCAGTAATGTGTCTTGAGCGCGCCGTTTCTCACCCCTTCGGATCCCCACGTACCGGGCAGCGGAGGTCACTTCCAGCAGGGTGGTAGGCGCCGGCGATTACAGAACTACAGCTCTCCACTCCCGCGGCGGGAGGATCAGCTCCGCACAGGCCACGAAGCCGCAGCCTTTCCTGAAGAATTGATCCCGCTGGGCAGCGGGCCGCCAGACAGCCAGGCAGTCCGCCCTCCGGTTTTCAGCATGTATCTCGGCCTTTGGCTGGGCTAGCGCGACATTCCAGGCACCGCTGTGTGCGGGGGAATATCGCGGACGATATGGTGCATCTTCCAGGCGGTATACACAGGTCAGGATGGTCTTTTGGATGATTAGGGTGCTCAATCGGGCGAGAGCCTCACGACAGAGCGGCCATCTTGGTTTGGCGCCACCTAGCGCCCCCCCACATAGTGCTATTTTCTTAGCGCAAAATGCACCCTTGCATCCAAAATGGACGTGAGGATGCATTTTGTAATAAAAGAAATAGCTTTATTTGTGGCAGAAAAAAACAAACAAATGATGAGTATGAGCAGCTGCGTGCGATTCCTAAATATGCGCCTTTGGTAGGATTGTTATTCCCTAATTGCTCTCAACTATGAGAGTAGGCGTAATCACAGTATTATCAGCAATTTCACATAAAAAAGTAATGTAAAATTACCAAAGTTACTCTGATTTAACCAGCATAATGCAAATTGCGCCTGGGCCTAGAATGTATCTTTTAAATTGTATGAGGGCCATTGTCTGCAGATTTGGTATTTACTATGTCAAAGCCCACATATTCAGGTATTTACAGGGACTTTTTTAACTTGGTAAATTCCGGTCAGTTTGACCTTCAAAATGTAGCACATCAAAGATAAATCTGCACAGAATAAACCAAAGAGTCTATAGAATAGTCCATAATGCCAGAGAGTGGGCCCTATTTTGGCACAAGTCTTTTAACGGACTCGCTCGGTTTGTTCTATGCAGAGTTGCAGTACATTACAGACCAACATAAATGATTTGAGGCCACAATGCATAAATATTAATATGTCCAAATATGTATTGCATGATTGCTAGTGGGATCACCAGTTTTCAGCTCAAGTATTTCCCTTGGAGAAAGGGTGTAGTGAAGCACTTTATCAGCTTAAGTGGGGGTGCCGCTGGGGAAAAATACATTGTTTTAAGGCCCTTCGTAAATTTGGTCTTTGGCTCGCAATGTGGCAAGAATATTTACCAAGACAAAGCTAGTGGATGAAGGCCATAGACTGCCAAAGAAGCCAAAAAGTGACAAACAGAGAGGTAAATTATTTAAACAGTAAAGACAAAGGTGAGTGGTAAATGGAGTGAGCGAGTGCGAAAAAAGGAAGGAGAATAGAATGCAATTGAGGAGAGAAAAATAAAAAGGAAGCAGGATGGAAACGCCACAAAAGAAAAACGGAAAGAAGGAAAGAAGTAGAAAGGAAAGGAAAGAACAAAGATAGAAGGAAATAAATAAATAAAAAGAAGCATGGAAAGAAGGACAGCAAGAAGAAAAGATGCAAGGAACAAATAACTAAAATGATAACTGCAAGAAGGGAAAGAAATATGGAGAGAAGAAAAATAGACTGAAATAGTGGAAAGAAGAAAAGGGAGTTGGGGAAGGGTGATGGAAGAAAAAAGGGAAAGAACAAATGGAAGAAAAAGAGAAAGAAAAAAGGATGGAATGAAGGGAAGAGAGAAGGACGAGGATCAAAAGAAAAAGAAAGGAAAAACAAAATAATTAAAGAATTGAAGGAAAAAAGACAGAAAGAAAATGAAATAGGAATATGAAAAGGACAGAAAGTTAGAAAGAATGACATATGGAACAAAAGTAGGACGAACAGACGGAAATAAAGATGGAAAGAGGAAAGAAAGGGGAATGGGATGAAGAAAGGAAATGACAATAGAAAGGCGGAGAGAAAGATTGCTAGAAAGGACACAGTGAAAAAAGAGTAAAATGAAAGAAAGAAGATAGAAAGAGAGAAAGAATGAAAGGAAGAAGTCAATACAAGTAAATTACGTTATTGACCATATTCCTTTAAAATTCTGCTATAAAATGCAGTATTATGAACGATTGTTTGCAAATTTGCCTTTGGTGAACAATTCTCACTGGCATTCAAAGGAAAATTTGTGATCACTCACGTTTCTCTCTTATTTAATGTCATTGGGCTGCAAGTGGGAGGTATTTTATTTTCCTGGCTTCTACCTTGCCTTGGAGTGTACTTACTATAAGTGGATCCCGTTCACAAGGCACTTTGGTCTATGAAAGTGGGCTATTCACCATGGCCTCATTTGCAGTAGAACACCCTTCCGATGGAGGTTCAGCAAAATCTACCCAAAACAAGATCCGCAAATGAAACCCTATTTCTCTTCGTTTACTTGGCTCGTCTGCAAATCTTTGCAACTGGTTACCAACTAACCAAACTCCTATGCACCTTACTTGACTAATGCAAACGAAAAGTGAGACGAAGGCAGCTCTCTGTGGCACAAATGGAACAGTGCTTCAAAATTCAGCATGTGTAAAATTTAAATTTATCTTGGAAATGTTTCAAATTTCAAATTGCACGAAATTAATTAAATTGACAAAAAATGTATTATGCAGCTATGTGCCATTTTCTATTAAGGGGCGACTGATTCGAGTAGAACATGGCTCACTGACAGTAATTTTCGACTACTGGTATCTGAGTAATCTTTTAAACAAGGTATTTTGATTTCACACTGTTGACTCTGGGTAATTATGTCTAATAGTCTGAAATTAAATAAAAATTATGTAATTATGTACGCTCTATCAAAACGAGGCTAATGGGTGCAAACATATTTGCAGGGATCTTTTCCCATCCATCTTCTTTAAGGATTGGACACCATAACATCTGTAAGAATCTTCAAGTCGTAAGAGTGATCAGCGAAGCCCAACTCTTGGGGTATCATAGCAGCCTGCGGATGTCCACATGTTGTCTAATTTAATTATTGACAGGAGAAATATAGGATAAATGTATGGTTATCTAATCGGCCAGGAATCATTATACATTTTTCAGGAACTGGTAATGCTTTTTAAAGTTAGTTTCATTTAGCATGAAAAAACGTCCCCATCTTTCTAGTGAAGGAGCCGAGTTTCCACGTTCTAGATCTGCTCTAGATCACCGAGTCAATAGTACTTTTCTCAGCATGAAAGCATGGGGGGGGAGAGAATTCGTTAGCTGGTCAATCATTTCAATTTCAATCACAGACTGCTAAATGAGGTTAGTTGATTTATTACAAAGCCAAAAATAACTTACTGTACAGGCACCTCAGGATGAGGGGTTAGAAATACATTGGGACTAATACAAAGCCAAATCTACCTATGAAATTAAGGGGGTGCAACATGCACAAGATAATTAGTTCAAGAATCAGGATACAAAAGATTGAGGAACAAAGGTCAAAGTTCCCCTGCATCAAAGGTTCCTGCGAATAAAGCATTAATCTGTCCCTGTACTAGAACTAACTTGACATCCCTCAATAAGCATTTTGCGGGTCAGGATTAGTTAAGGTGTCAGCGTATGAGGTCTTCCTTAGAAGGTCCGCACATCCGTTGGGTCAAGCAGCATGAAGCTACAGAGCTCGTTCTAAGATGCTCTCTCTCTCTCTCAAGGCAAAGAAGAAGTGCCAGGGGCCCTTTCCCTATTTATGATACATCAATAGCACAGGTAGCTTCCCATGATCCTTCACCAGTCACGCCATCTGGTCAAGCCACATCCTCATAGATACTTTTCATTTGAGCAGCGATGTCCCGAGCGGTGGTGAGATGGCCTTGATTCCCAGGCTCTCTCCGGTGAGAAAATACAACAGTTCTCTATTATCAGTATCAACGCTCAATGTATCCCCTCTCTCCTTGGCTAACTCCTAAAACAAAGGCATTATTCTAAGTAACAAGGATGATTCTTCCACCTGCAACAGAAACGTGAGAAGGAACAGAATCCAACATGCACATGAAATTCATTGATTAATTCTAATGCAAAAGCTTCAAGGGAAAGTGCATTTCAGGTCTACAAAATTCAGCTAACATAAGATAAGTGAAACATGAACTTTGCGAAGTTATATAGAAATTGAATCATGTACAGTTAATAATTTCACCTACACATGAAAAGACACAATTAATAAGCACATTCAATAATGACATATTTGTCTATGGCATGGCACGGGTGTTCAGTGGATATATGACGGTACCACGCATACTTTTACAACGCGTACCGTTACAACGCTACTTTTACCACGCAAGTCGTTACAACAACTTGCGTGGAGGGGCGCTGGATAGTACATTTTTTAATTTACTATTCCAACTCCAGTCCCCGTGGACTCTAGGGAAGGAGTTGGATAGTAAATTAAATTATTTACTATCCTGGAGCGCCCTCCAGCGCAAGTCGTTGTAACGACTTGCGTGGTAAAAGTAGCGTGGTAACAGCACCGCGTTGTAAAAAATGCGTGCTAACCGCTGTATACCGTGTTCAGTTAATATTCTCTGCTAGTTACACTAATTTTCCAAATTATTTTCTTCAAATATTGTACATTTTGTCCATACATATCACTTTCATGTTATCATGTTACAAGATTCTAACACTTAAGCTAACACAACAAAAGATTATATTTAGATGCAGTCTACACGTGTGATTATAAGGCAACCTTACAATGAAAAATGGGTTTTTGAGCTACATCAATAGTATATGCACATACGTTTTAGTTAAAAAGGTAACTGAAGTTCACATATACTGAGCAGTGAGAGGACCCTTGTGGATTCACAAGAACACTGGATGTACTCAGGCATTGCAGTGGTAAAATTAGCCTCAGGGTCCATTAGCGGCACTCCTTTTACTGCTCTTTGAGAGAGCTCCTAACCCCCAAACCAGCTAACACATGCCTTTATATTGTGACTTCCATGGGATAACCTTACTTGTTTTACAGAACGGCTCAATAATGTATTTATTAGTTGTTTTCAGAAACACATGATGTAGTCTGCTTGAGGCACATTTCAAATAACACCGGTATCAGTACTGAATTCACCTTCCAGCGCAGTGACAAATTACATGTTTGTTGATTGTGGTGGTCATGTATTTTCATCTATTGACAGGAGCATCAGTGAAAGTAGAGAGTATGTATGTCTGGTTAGGTTTTAGGTCATTAATGCTATCTCCAATAAAAAGATGGTTCAGTTTCAGTCTCTGCTCACAGTCAATACCTTGAGCAGTGGCAGAAGTATTTGCTATTACACTTATAGTAGGGGCAGGCAAGAACCCTGTGACCTTGGTGTGCTGATACTGTCCGGGTGCACTCCTTGCAGCATAGTTTTTCACCCACAGGACAGTGGCATATATATGTCACCATCATGCTAATTACATAATACCCACCTACCTGGTGGCATTAAAAGCAATTGGCACATTTTGAAACTGGCCAAGATCTGTTAGGTCCCGCCAAGACCTTGCTTCAAATGTAAGAACATTAATCGGATATTCTTTTGCTTGTATTTGAAATCTTCATTGGAAACAAGAAAGAAAGTCAAATTAAACAACAAATCTCATATGTGGGGGGCAGGGGGAGGGCATGAAGACTCAAAACACATTAGATTTGCTCTATATCAATATTATGGAAGAACCTTAAATCTATTCGGCCCTTTGTCACTTTCTAGTCCCTTTTGTGGCTGTTAGGATAGTGTAAAGTATTGTAGATGGCACTGAGGTACTTAAATGACTGTAAGGACCCTTGTTGTTTGAAGTAGTCCTTTTGGCCACTTGGAACACTATGAAGGGCTCTCCGGCCTTAAAGGGTCCACAGTCAAAAACAAGCCCGTATTCAAATCTGTTGATGGTCCCTGATATTCCATGACCAGTTGGTGGGGAGAGAGAATTCAGCCCCTATGATGCTTGGGGATTCACAGCTGAAAAGCCATATTGAAAAAGAATGACACACCTGCTCCACTCTTTTGCACTGCATTCACCCTGGGCTGCACTGACTCTTTTTACCACCAGTATTAACTTAGGTAGATCACGTTGAGTAAATCACCTATGTCACAGCTTTACATTTTACTTTACTGGGCATGGCGTAAAACATGTAGATTAAAATCATGTGCTTCACACTTCTTGCCATCTAACTAATATTTGAGTGCCCTATGAGAGCTTTCTATTATTGCACCCAAACACACCACACAATAATGGAAATGCGCCTAAAACAAATGAGACCTGTTGCCCTTGTCACTGCTTGTTAGGTATATCAGAATAATGAGGAGCAATTGTATTGCTATGGAAAATGTTAATTGAAAATAGGAGACTGTGAACTAAACATTACTGAGGTCTATAGAAGGGTCCTCTACCTACTCCTATTAAGAAGGTAAAACATCTGGGTGTCTACATAAACAATGAACTCCGTTTTAGGGATCAAGTGAATGCATTAGTCTCATCTACATCTTATATTCTGGAATCCTGTAAGAAAATTATGCCATTCCTACCCAAAGACAGCCAACAAACAGTTATCACCACTGCTTTAGCCATGTCCAAACTGGACTATTGCAATAGTCTCTATATCAATATCCAGGAAGGACTTATGAACAAACTTCAACTTTTGCAGAATGCAGCTGCCAGATTGCTTACTGGCATACCAAAATACACTTCAATCTCAGCTGCGATTAGAAGGTTTCACTGGCCGTCCGTTAAAAAACGTGTTCAGTTCAAATCTGTATGCATGGTTCATCAAGGAACTGGGCCCAATCACCTAAAACTGCTATTCCACTGGTACATACCCAAAAGAGCACTACGCTCCACATTAGCAAAATTGGTGTTGGTGCCCTTTGTAAAGAGAGCTAACTTGGGCGGCCGAAGCTTTGTTTTTGGTGCAGCCAGGGCATGGAATGGCCTCCCTTTGCATCGTAGATGCAAGAAAAATCTACTTGCCTTTAGGAAGGCTCTCAAAACTTGGCCTTTTCTGGTTAATCTTCATCATTACTCCTGCCCTGTTTGGGCCTCTGTAGGACTTCAGTTAGCACCAGGACACCTCCGGGTAACAGTTGAGCTCTAGAAATATCAATAACATTAACATTACCAGGGGTAGTGATCTTTGAAGAGCTTCAATCCCTTTCTTCATCTCCTTACATCAATATCCTCCATTGCCACTCTGTAAGATACTTACGCTCTTTTTCGCTCCACATATTTATGAAATCACTCATCTGCATATTTCCTCTTTACCACCCTCTTTTCACTCTCTTTCTGTGCGTACTTCCTTGCATCTCCTTAGTTTCACCAAACCCTACAAGTACTTAGCTGTAAGAATGTAATTTCTTTTACTTTTGGCTTGTCAATATTTCAACAGGTACGTACCTACTTCACATGCTTTCACTATACTCACAAATACAATTGGCACATGAGAGCATTGCTCTTTGTGCTCTACAGAGAGAACAAGATGAGGCGGTAGGAGCTTATATTCCCAATAGCATCATGACCCACTGACAGGCGCTCTGAGAATTTCACACTGACTTCAGCCTGAACACATGTGCTCTCAGTTCTGGCCTGTTATAAACACCTACCCAAAACCTGAACTCACCTAGACTCATACAAATGTCCCAGGTCACGGTATTCACAATAGGCACACGGTGCTACCCCACTGACATGAATTACCTTAGTGGTTTTTACAGTCGATGTTGATTTATTGAGAAATAAATCAGTGTTTTTCCTACAGAGGGCATCAATATAAAGGCAAATAGGTACATGTTACAAAGTCAGTTTTCTATTACTATTGAATCTGAGAACCGGAGGGACCTGTCCCACTTAAAGCCCTGCATTACTGCCCATGGTAGCAGGTTTCCCGTAGTGTGGGTCCTTGGCACCCTGGTACCATATGCAGCCTTCTTCAGGATGACCTTTGCACTTCATATATTCCATTATGTGTGGTGTCTACACATAAGCATAACTGCAGTTTATGGGAGTAGGCAATATCTTTATAAATATCAGTTAAGCACTCTATGACTGATGTGTGTTTGAGAATGTGTGTGTTAATGTATAAGTGAGAGTATGTCTGTGTGTTCCTATGTGTCTGTGCATGTGTGTGTTCTTGTGTCCATTTTTGTGTGTTTGTGTGTGACTATGCACGTGGGCATATATTTGTGTGTGTATGTGTTGTGTGTCTTTGTATGCATGTGTTTGTAGGTGTGGATGTGTATGTGTGTGTGTCTTTGTGCATGTATCTGTGCATGCGTGTGATGGAGTGTTTATTAAAATCGTAATCTATGGGTGTAATCATCATACAAAACCAACACAGATCCTATGAACAAGCAGAGTACATGAAGCCGAAAAAGGACTAACAACACTCGTCTGACTGAAGATAAAAAAAGTGGAGAAACCTTCACATTTTAAGACCCAATTTCAGAAAAACTGAGTTGTGGCTTTAATCGCAATGTATGACACAAACAATGAGAACTCTCTTCCTGAACAGGAGGTGGGAAGTGACCCTCCTCAACAGCATGGCAGAAGTAACTATAGGTCCCTGGAATCTCAAGGAGTTTCTGGCAGTGAGAGCAACTGATCAATATGTAACACTTTAACCCTCAGACAGATGCATAGTCCCTCCAGACGGATTACATGATTTGGACAGATAACTTGATGGTGATATACAGCGCACTATTTGTGTGATATCCTGGGAAATTTAACTTTATCGAACAACATACTTTTCACATAGGGTGATTGGCCCCCAGAGTTTGTACGAACATCCCTACAAGGTGAAGATGTAATGCTACCATCTTTTTCAGCGCTTGTCCCTGATTAAGTCAAACAAGCATACACCACAGAATGGGCTCTTGACCTAGCCCTAGCTTTATATCGAAATCATGTTGGCTGGGATAAGGACTCTCCTTATCATGTAATACCCATAAGGCTCAGCTCACAAATGCAACCAAAATAACCAATCAAACGGGATGCTAAGGCACCTTTTAGAGAAATACTCTCTCAATGAGAGTACCAGGGAGAAATTACAACCCTGTGTCTTGCAAATGAATAATCCTCTTTTTGCTATCTCAAAACCGGATCTTTCGTATTATATAGTCTTAGACTATAGACATTTAAATTGCAATACAAAATACACACAGTATGGCACTTATAAGTAATATAGTCCGTAAAAAATACAAAACAGCCTTGGATATTTCCAATGTGCTGTTCTGCCGAAATACAGTGCCGGAAAGCAGAGATTGGACTGCCTTATCGACGTTAGGCTTTTAACATCATTTTTCTCCACTCCCCATGGGATATAAGAACAGTCCAGGACAGTTTGCAGCCCGCATTGTGACAATTCTACATGATATTGACCCAGGCACATTGTCCTATGTAGATGATACCTGCCTGATTGATGATGAGTTAAATACACATTTAGCTAGGGTAAATCACATTATATTGGGATTTACCAAATATAGCTAAACGTTCGATTTTAAGAAATCTAATAAAGCATTTGTAAGTATCCTATTTCTAGGATACAAACTTAACCATAGGGAAAAAGCCTTGCACCAAACTTCTTAGAAAAGTGTGCTCTACTACAACTACCAAGCACCCTTAGGAAAATACAATCCTTTTTAGAATTACTTAATTTAGGCAGAACAGCCATACCTGATTATGCACAATGCATTAAGTCATTAGATGAACTAGTCCTCCCTCATTTTTCCTGGACATCCAGGGTCGTAACACAGGCCCTGCAGCCCTTGCTGTGCGTGAGGGCCCCCAAGCTCCAGGGGGCCCCCTCGGCACAGCCCTTCGGCCGGAGAGCTCCTGATTGCAATGGCGGCTCCGTTATAGGGGGCAAAAGGGCGGCAACCCCCCAATCCATCATGCCCAAGGTGCTGGCTCAGAGTCCACAGCTCTAGCAGCTGCTACTCAGGTTTCAACCGTAACAATATTATTTAAGGATCAGTCACGGCGCAGTGCTGCACCAATTAAATTTATATTCACTGCTGAGTCTGTGTGCCCAATCCCTACTAAGGTGCCAATCAGCTTGGGGTGGGGAGTTTGTGATGCACACAATAGGCTGAGGCCTACGTCAAGTCCTAGTTGCTGCCTGAATAATGTTTTGGCAATGGCCCTGTGATTCTAAACTTCTTGTGATATGTTCACATTGCAGGGTGGGTTGGCTGCCCCAGATTAATACAGGTACTGTGTTTGATTTTTACGTTTGCTTCCCTAACCTCCTCCAGGCACGTGTGCAGGGAGTGCTGCTCTGTGGTTCGGGCTGGACTGTTCCCATGAGGCACAGGGTCAGACTGATTTGCATATGGCCATGTCTGAACTGGGGTGGCTGAGTGAGCTAAAGAATGGTGATGGATTAAACCCAGATCAGTTGACTGGGGGTGGGTGTTTGATTGGCTCAAACGCTCCGTCCATCATCCCCTTTTGAATCGTTTTGTTCGCCCTAAATTGGCAGGGTATGCTCAGACGTGAGTCCCTTGCTCACTTGGCTACTGGATTCAAGATAGCCTGGCTGATGAGGATTATGAATCCGAAACCGGTACCAGGATGCTTGTTTCCGGTCCCGGGAAGACATGGCTTGGCGGTTCGGGCTGGACTGTTCCCATGAGACACAGGGTCAGACTGATTTGCATATGGCCATGTCTGAACTGGGGTGGCTGAGTGAGCTAAAGAATGGTGATGGATTAAACCCAGATCAGTTGACTGGGGGTGAGTGTTTGATTGGCTCAAACGCTCCGTCCATCATCCCCTTTTGTATCGCTTTGTTCGCCCTAAGTTGGCAGGGTATGCTCAGACGTGAGTCCCTTGCTCACTTGGCCACTCGATTCAAGATAGCCTGGCTGATGAGGATTATGAATCCGAAACCGGTCCCAGGATGCTTGTTTCCGGTCCAGGGAAGACATGTCTTGGCGGTTCCGGCTGGACTGTTCCCATGAGGCACAGGGTCAGACTGATTTGCATATGGCCATGTCTGAACTGGGGTGGCTGAGTGAGCTAAAGAATGGTGATGGATTAAACTTAGATCAGTTGACTGGGGGTGAGTGTTTGATTGGCTCAAGCGCTCCGTCCATCATCCCTTTTTGTATCACTTTGTTCGCCCTATGTTGGCAGGGTATGCTCAGACATGAGTCCCTTGCTCACTTGGCCGCTGGATTCAAGGTAGCCTCGCTGATGAGGATTATGATTCCGAAACCGGTCCCAGGATGCTTGTTTCCGGTCCAGGGAAGACATGGCTTGGTGGTTCGGGCTGGACTGTTCCAATGAGGCACAGGGTCAGACTGAATTGCATATGGCCATGTCTAACTGGGGTGGATGAGTGAGCTAAAGAATGGTGATGGATTAAACCCAGATCAGTTGACTGGGGGTGAGTGTTTGATTGGCTCAAACGCTCCGTCCATCATCCCCTTTTGTATCACTTTGTTCGCCCTAAGTTGGCAGTGTATGCTCAGATGTGAGTCCCTTGCTCCCTTGGCCACTGGATTCAAGATAGCCTGGCTGATGAGGGTTATGAATCCGAAACCGGTACCAGGATGCTTGTTTCTGGTCCAGGGAAGACATGGCTTGGCGGTTCGGGCTGGACTGTTCCCATGAGGCACAGGGTCAGACTGATTTGCATATGGCCATGTTCGAACTGGGGTGGCAGAATGAGCTAAAGAATAGTGATGGATTAAACCCAGATCAGTTGACTGGGGGTGGGTGTTTGATTGGCTCAAACGCTCCGTCCATCATCCCCTTTTGTATCACTTTGTTCGCCCTATGTTGGCAGGGTATGCTCAGACGTGAGTCCCTTGCTCACTTGGCCGCTGGATTCAAGGTAGCCTCGCTGATGAGGATTATGATTCCGAAACCGGTCCCAGGATGCTTGTTTCCGGTTCAGGGAAGACATGGCTTGGTGGTTCGGGCTGGACTGTTCCAATGAGGCACAGGGTCAGACTGATTTGCATATGGCCATGTCTAACTGGGGTGGATGAGTGAGCTAAAGAATGGTGATGGATTAAACCCAGATCAGTTGACTGGGGGTGAGTGTTTGATTGGCTCAAACGCTCCATCCATCATCCCCTTTTGTATCACTTTGTTCGCCCTAAGTTGGCAGTGTATGCTCAGATGTGAGTCCCTTGCTCCCTTGGCCACTGGATTCATGATAGCCTGGCTGATGAGATTATGAATCCGAAACCGGTCCCAGGATGCTTGTTTCCGGTCCAGGGAAGACATGGCTTGGTGGTTCGGGCTGGACTGTTACCATGAGGCACAGGGTCAGACTGATTTGCATATGGCCATGTCTGAACTGGGGTGGCTGAGTGAGCTAAAGAATGGTGATGGATTAAACCTAGATCAGTTGACTGGGGGTGAGTGTTTGATTGGCTCAAACGCTCCGTCCATCATCCCCTTTTGTATCGCTCTGTGCACTCTCAACTCTTGCTGACATTTATTTGTTCCACCTCTCTCTAGAACCTAGCACGGCACGCATGCAGTCTCTTTCTGCCGCTCAGACTCAATCGTGTGCCAGCTTGGCCCCAAAGCACCATCTGTCTGGTTCAACTCTGCTCCTTAGAGAGTGGCTTGTGTGAATCTTTCCGTTAATGCAGTCAGTCATGGGGAGCAAAATGATATGCACCCGTAACACATGTATGGTGCCTGTCCTAAATGCTGAGGGACTTGTCAATCTTTTCTTTGTGAATGTTCTTTATGATGAAACTGGCATGTTGTATGTCACCCCAGGAATGCTAATTTAGCTTTTGTGGTATATGCTGGTAATTCAGAGACTGTCAGTGCAAAGAACTAGGGGCCTGAATCACAGAACTATCTTTAGACAAAATCCTAAACTTACTACTTTTGGTATTCACAGAAGGCATTTAGTAGTAGTAAAGTTAGGATTTTATCTTAAGTTTGACGTAAGACAAACTTAAGACAAACTTATGACAGACTTAAGACAGATTTAAGACAGACTTAAGCCAAACTTAAGACAAAATTCTAACTTAAGTCTGTCTTAAGTCTGTCTTAAGTTTGTCTTAAGACAAAAGCCTAACTTTACTACTACTAAAAGTCTTCTGTGAATACCAAAAGTAGTAAGTTTAGGATTTTGTCTTAAGTTAGTTCTGTGAATCGGGCCCGCATTTCTTCTACCTGTGCTTTAGTCAGCATTTGGCATCTGCTCTGCCTTATTCCTAATTCAAATGTGGGCGCGTGTTCAGGAGGTGTTTTCCAGGACAGAAGATTTAGTTTATTGTACACAGTGTTAATAACTCATCGTTTGTCCACATTTTATTATTGCAATTGTTTTCAATTGCAGTGCATTATTACTGATAACTGAAATGCGTGGTGAATGTGCCAAGTTGGCAGTCATTGCAGGGTTGAAAGTTATGGGTGCGGGTGAACTTGCTGACTGGACTGGAGGGGCTCAATCAACAAGCAGCTGCTAGAGGCCTACATGGGGCTTTAGTGCAGTGCTACAGGAATATGCAGCAAGCAGGAGCGCAGCCCGTAAGTCAGTGGGACACCCGATGGAACAAGTTAAATTCATAACATTCATGGCAGTGTTTAACAGCATTACACTTTTAATTGTAAAGTTACTGCAACATTGCACTCTAAGTGGCAAACATTCAGTATTCATCATTAGTGTGCAGCGAAGAAATTTAAATGAAACCTGAGTGTATTATATTGTAATGCTGATAGGGGCAACAAACTCCGTTGTGGGGCTCTACTTCCATTTGCTTCATTAACAGGCACGGCATGTGCCGGGCGTTATACTGGGGCGGTGAAGTCAGGCAGGGGAGGGTCAGGGTGGGGGGTTGTAAAATGCGGGATATGGACCATTAGAGGTAAGTACTGAAAAAAAAAACTAATTTCGTTGCCCACGCTGCATCGCCAAATGTGATGCAGGGTGGGCAACGAAATTCGTTTTATTTATTTTTTCCGGTACTTACCTCTAATGGTCCATATACCGCATTTTACAACCCCCCACCCTGACCCACCCCTGCCTGACGTCACCGCCCCAGTATAACGCCCGGCACGGGCCGCGCCTGTTCATTAATGGAGGAGTGGGCAGCAATCTATGAGGCAAGTTGGTTTGTATTGAAAATAAATGCTAGCCACCAGAATGGCAATGTAAGACCGCAACCTGCTGCCATAGTTTACAGCATGTCAGCCAGTGAGCTCACTGGCCCATCTGCCCAAGAACACTGGCCAGAGATGCTTTCTGCCTCATTCTGGCACTGCAGGGAAAGCTTACTTGTGGCGGCACAGGTGAGTCCACAATAGGGTACTCAATGAAGATGACTGCAATGGGAGCAAGTCTGTGAGTTTGGGGGAGGGGTCAATATTCTTTTTGAACTTCATTGCTCAAAGGGGTCTGATTTCTAATATTTATGTCTTTCCCTGCACTTCATTGCTTGTTTTTACTTGCGAGAAAGTGTCACTTGAGCAAGATCAGCGTTTAGTCTAGTAAGTTTTCACAAAAGAGCATGAACCACCCATATTGGAAAAACTGTGTTTTATGATGATTAACTCTGAGTTACTGCTTTTTACTAGGTTAGTGCCCTTCGATTTCTATTGCTTTGCAGCAGTTGTAAGATCTTATTAGTTTCTCGTACCTCAAATAGGTGCAATTTCTTATATTTATATGTTTCCCATCGTCTTCATTGCTTGATTTTGCTCGCGAGAAAATGTCACTCATAGTTGCTGAATGTCACTGATACTTGAACTGAAATTATGAAAATGTCACACATAAGCAATCTGAAACCTTAGCAGCTATACTCTAGGGGCGGCCTTAGGCATGTGCAAGCTGTGCACCTGCACAGGGCCACCAAACCCCACGGGCCACCACGCCAATATATATCCTTAATATAATAATCCTCTGAGGATGGATACATATTTGCGTGGCGGCCCCTGGCAGGGATTTGGCGGCCTCCGGCTCTGATCCACTTCCAAACACCCTGACCCCCCCTTCACTGGCCTCCACGCCCTGCCCCGCCCGGACCCCCTCTTCCGGGGCCCCCGACCTACGCTCCCTGCCCAGGGCCACCATGAGCCTAGAGCCGCCCCTGCTTACTCTGCACCAAATTGTTATATTACAGCTTTTACATGAAAGAAACGATCTTAACGATCATTTGTTTGCATTTAAAAGCTGTAATATCACCCTTCACCAGAAGAGAGCTCCCCAGGGCTGTATTGTTCATGTGTCAGGCATGGGCTGTTTCCAGCCCGTCCTTTAACAGATGCAATACATGTCCGGGGACATGCTGTGCTAGCCTCAGACAGTACAACATGTCAGAAAATGGTGAATTGAGGCCTGTCCCTCACTCGCCCTTATGACCCACCAGAAGCCACAATAATGGAGAGGGACATCCTTCTGTCCTATCTGAGCTTCTGATTGGGCATAAGGGTGTGAGCCTCATTCTGGCGCACCTTTGACTGAATCTGAGCAGTTGGGAGTCGTGATTCGTGAAGTGCAAGTCAAGGACTGCCTCTGGTAAGTTTCACCTTATGAGCATGTCCATATTGTTTCATTGTGTCTGCGAGCCTGCACCAGTGTATGTGTATTTGAATGTGTGTTTGAGAGAGATTGTAAAAAATTGTATCAGCATACATTTTAAAAATGGCCTTTGTGGCAATGCTACCTGCATCACTTCCCCTCGCCCCTTTACCCATGAGACCAAAGACAGAGCATAATGTTAAACTTTATCCGAACCTAGAGATGGCAAAATCAGAGCATACTACAAATTTTACCCAAAATGCATTTTTATTATTTGCCTAATTTGGTGCAGTTAGCATGCAATCGGTGCTTCTTTCAAACTTGGAAATGATAATTGGAAACAGCAAGTGAAATAATAGACTGTACAGTTTGATTATCTAGTGTAAAAAGAAGAGGGCATTATTTCATTACTCAATTACGAATACAAGGTTTTAGGAAAAGCATGATTTATATCTTGCAAAAAAAGCACAATATTTCTTTAATGGAAGATATGTTTGAAGCTACTGCCAGCAAGGTGGAGCTAGCAATGAGCCCAATAAGTAAGTGTAGGTTTTGCTTGACTTTCTTGATTAAACTCAACGTTTATGATGCCACTGCAAAGTTAATGGGTAGGTGTGTGTGCGCTAATTTGCGATTAGCAGGAGATATTTCCTTATGACGAAAACCCTGTGCAAGTGATTTAAGTTATGGGTTGTCTCTTGGTGGGTCCTTCACAGTTAGAGTTTGCGTCCCACAACCCACCACCTAACCTTACCTTGCCAGGGTTGACTGTTAGTGAACCTCAAATGAATGGCACGACAATTATCCATTCTAGGATTTTATTGGGTGGGTGTGTATTTGCCTAATCGCTCAGGTGTGTGCATCCTTGGACAACTAATTTGGTTTGCCTGTTCTGTTTTCTTCAATGCAGGACATCTCTGTGTTCTGTTAATGCTCGTGGTTTGTGGTTGGCTCAGCCTAATCCTCAAAAATGTAAAGTACACTGACAATAAGTACAAATCAAATTTACTTTAATGAAATGAAAATCTTGTTTAAAGAGGTTTGTTACTTTGTACTCAAAGCGTGACATATCGAAATTATTTATTATGCTAGATAATACCATATGCAGCATACAATTGACAAAAAATAAAAGAGGCCCAGAAAGAAATATTTTCAAACTGTCTGTGATTTCTTTCACCTCCTCCTGCGTGCAAAATGTTGTGCCAATGTAACCTTACCACAGCACTCTCCGGTGCACATCAGAAGTCCTCCCAACTGCATAGTTCCTTTGAAACAAAAAAACATGCATTTTACAGAAAGTGCTGTGATCAAATGAAAAACAAAAATGAAATTTCAGGGCCAAACGGTTTCAACATAAGCCTATTGATTCAAAATCATTTAATCACTGGATTATCTTTTTCCTAGATTCCTTCATAGTTGGGGATAAAGTATTCATTTTGGCTGGTGGGAGCCTATCCAGCTTGACTTCCACACGGAAATGATAGCTTCTTCATGTGATTTATGTTATGTTAAAAAAACTCATATCATGCTGTTTTGCCATCACTATGGCTCCCAGCACTCACTTAGAAGTTTGAGCGAAGGTGAACCATAAGTCTTTCCACTTCTACACATCTTCATCAGTAGGACTGGAGAAGCTGTTGCATTAAACAGCGTAGAATGACCTTCAATTTCTACAATTAACCAATAACTGATCTTGCATTAGCCTCCTAACCTTTCTTGACATGGATGTTGGAGGCTTTGTGGTGCATGTGCTATTAGCGCTACTAGCCAAAGAAGAACTTCTTGCCAATGAATGAACACAGAATCTAACAAGTGTGTTATGTTCTATGATTGTAGTTGGAGCATACCCCATGTCATTTCGAATGTTTGAAGGGAATTTTGTAGATGTGGGGGCAGTCGGAGGAGGACCTGGGAAGTGAAGCATGTCATTGTGAAGTAGTGTGGCTCACTGGTTAGAGGCGGCAGACCCGAGAGCAGAGGACGGCCCGGGACCAGGGTTCGATTCCCAACGCGGCAGGTTTCTGGACCAGGGTCAGCGGACTCGATAATTCTCTCGCCTCGGTGCCCACTCTGATCAGCGATCGCACTCGGCAACTCTGGGCACTAGCTTGCCTCATCTTCACTAACGGCCCCACCAGACCGCTGGGGATGCCTGGTCTCACCCTGGAGATACCCATTAAGGGACCATCTCTCAGGGAAGCCAGGAAGGGTTTCGCAGCGGTCGAAGTGCGGAGATACTCCTCCGGGAGTCGATCCTAGCGCTATATAAACTTGCAATCAATTAATTAAAACTTGCAATTAATTAATTAATTAATTCAGTGGCGTAACAAAGGCCCCTACAGTCCCCACAGTGTGTGCGGTGGGGCCGAGATTCTGGAGGGGGGGCTCCCTCAGCACAGTACCATGACATGAGTGGTACTGAGTCAGTCTGGAGGGGGCCCCCTCCATGCACTTTGCAGGGGGGCACCCTCAAGTTTTGTTACGCCACTGAGGTAAACAGTTTTCTGAATAAACAAAAAAGTGAAAGAAAAACACACATTGTTGAACAATTTACAATTCTTTATTGTGCATATGGAGTGGAGAAGTGTGGCTCAGGGGTTAGAGGCGGCAGACCCGGAAGACCCGGAAGCTGAGATCGGCCCTGGACCAGGGTTCAATTCCCCGCCTCGGCGGGTCTTGGGCTAAAAATTCCACGGTCTCGATAATTCTCGCTCCGGTGCCTTCTCGACTCACGGGTTCACGCTCTGCGACTCTGGGCAATAGCTTGCTTAATCTCCACAACGGCCCCTCGCGGCGGGATGCCTGGCTTTCACCTTGTGGATACCCTGCCGGGGCCTCTCACAGGGGAATACCAGGACGGGTTCCCTAGGCAAGCGCCAGGATGCTCTTTGTGGTGACAGGTCGCGCTATATAAGTATACCCACATTTACACATTTACATTTACATTTACATTTACATATGTGATCAATTATGTTAGAAAACACCTTCAACATTGTGCTTAGTGAGAGTGATCATAAATAAAAACGATTATAGGAACACTGTAAGCCCAAAACATGTTTTTGTTTGGTAACAGAAAATTCCCCAATTCAAAAGAACAGAAAAGTGTAATGCTTATCTAGCATACCATGTCAGCATGCTAATTGGAATACAGCTATGTATAAAATATACATGCATTTGTATTAGTGACTGCTGTTCTATATAGGAACTGTGCACTTATTATGTTGTTCTTGTCAGAAAAAGGTCACATGATGTCACTTACTGTGATGACATAGAGCCCCAAGGATGTGTGATGTCACTTCCACTACCCCTCGAGTTTTGGTAAATCGACGTCCATTAATACAATTCTCACACTTTATACAACCACGAGGGTGCACCATGCTCAACTGTCATCATAAATCAGGCCCCCTTATATATAGTTATATAATTGTGTGCAAATAACTCTCCGATAACTGAATCGATTAATTAGGTGACTGCTTTTGTACCAGGTCAGTACAGCTCTCTCCAGGAACGCTGCCTTCTCGGCCATGGTTGTAAATATATTTAAAAAAAAAATTTAGTCGCTATATAAAACTAAATTGGGGGCGAGCATTTAGACATAAAATAAACTGGCTGTCTGAGGACCATACCCGCTGACCGGAGTCTTTTTTATTATTTCGTGGAAGAAGAAGAATTTCATTTATAGTTCGGCCTATTTTAATTAAGTTGAGTTTTGATTTATAAAGAAATCTCTTTTATAGCTGCTAAAATAATCTAGTTGGCTTGGTACTTGCTCAAATCAGCGTTTCAGCATGCTATATAGCAGATTAGTTTTCTAAATGAAGATTCGTGAAGGAATTTGAGGCAAACGCTAGTAATTATACTTTTACTATCGCTGAAGTACTAAACAGAGGATTAGGAGACAAGAAAAAAAGTGATCATATTACACGCGTTGGCAAAGACAGAAGTCCTGGCTTTCACATGACAATGTTAGCTAAAACAGGTATGCAGAAATATATTTCCTTGTGTTAGTACATGAAAGCCAGTACAAAGATTCTGTTGTTTCTCTTAACTTTTCTAACTTTGCATGTGTGCAATACTGTACTGCACAAAAACAGGAAAACATTCAAATGAATTCTAAGTGCAGTGTTTTATACTGGAAGGGTTCCCTTCCGGTTCAAAACCTACGCTAGACATCCACAGACAACTTTGTACTATGGAATGGGAAGGAAGCAGCAGCACAGTTTCATAGCAGATATAGCAGTGTCCTGCTGGCTGCAGTTCTAGTTAGTGCCACTGTCTGAAGTTTACAGTGATGTAACTGGCATGAGGGAACATGACTGAATTGGAATGAATACCTCTAGGACCCAGAGCAGCAAAGGCGACCACGTTAAACATAGGAACTCAGGGGCATATTATCAAGGGGGTTTATCTCCGCTTTTTTGGCTTTAAAAGCCAAGAAAGCGGAGATAAAATTATCTCCCTATTACCTAGCTGTCGTTAACACCAGTTAGCGACAGCTAGTAGGAGATAGCGACCATCTTGGGCCCCGCTTTGCATGACAGTGATATTTATCACTAATGACATGCAAAGTGGGCGTGCCAAGATGTTAGCGTCTGGAAACAGTTGCTAACATCGCTATCTCCTACTACCAACTTTTGGAGATATTCGTGCTAAGCGCGAATATCTCCAAAAGCTAACACCTGCCCCTGAGCAGTTCTTAGCCATGTATCCAATGGTAGGTGGATAACATGACTAAGAGCATGAGCTCGGTAATGCATGAATATCGCTGACTTTTCAGCGATATTCATGTATTTCGGCCGATTTTTATCGCTTAGGAGATAAACCTTGATAATAGCAAGGCTCCTAATCAATAAAAATCGCCGCAGCTCGGCGATAAAAATATCTCCGCTAAACCAACATAGCGATAATTATCACTAGTTTTTGGTAATATGCCCCTCAGTTCGGAATTCAAACTGGTTATAACTCAAAATACTTGGTAAATTTTCCCTGGCACTTAGCAAATCATTGTCTTGAATATTATCGTTCCGTCAGTGAAATGTGTTTAGCCTAGTCATTTATTTCAAAATGCTGAATGTTAAGTTTTCCTCTATGCCTTATCATTTGTGTAACTTTGTTCCCTTCTACACAAGAGATAAGTTTCAGATGTTTTAGTATGTTAACTCAACTTCACTTTCCTTGAGGCCTTAAATCTTCTTGGAAAACAAGTAGGAGAGTAAGGAGTTGTGTCCGTGAACGTCGGACGGGAAATACTCCTGATTCCCTGGTCAAGGATCAAAAGAACAAAATGGAGGAGTACTACCCGATGAGGGTATGTGAAGGCTCTTGTCTGAACTCAGGAAGAATTGTTCCTTTGTTAGGAAACCCCTCACTCACCACCTAGTGGTGACTTGCTTCATCATCGGGGCCCACCCAAGTGGCCTAGCGTCACTTGGGTGTGCTTCAACACCTGCAACTGCAGTGGAGCTGGTAGTGAAATGTGGGGTGCAAACAAAAAAAGAATGTGAGTGTTAAAATTGTCCTGGTATTCTTTTGTATAGAGTTTTAATAGAAAAGATACTGGACAAAATTAAAAGATAAGGTTGAGATAGTAGTGGGGAAGTTACGGCCCACTTATCTCTATTTTATGTGTTGGTCGACATGTTTCTACCATCAGGGGAAAATCCCCGGTATTCCACAGGACCAAAACAAGGAAGTGGGTGGTATGTGCCCCCTAAAAGACACACCCAGACCTAAATCCTTGGACAGCCAGAAGAAAAATCTGCTTCTGGGACGCACACCTAGAATAGAGGGTGCTTTAAAACAGTGCTGTAGCTCAACTCGAGCTGCATCAAGCAGGAGGGGGGCGCTATGCCGGTAACAACATAGTAGTTGTCAGGGCGAGATCAGGCGGTTCACCTACTTCCCCGTGCTCGCTGCTCGGTCGTCAAATCTTCTCCCACATTTCCCATTAACTGTTTAAATACATAAGTGCAGAATTTTGAGCTTCAACTACCTCTGTCGTGGTCTCAGTATTAGGCGTTTGAGTCTTGTATTTCCAGACATCTAATAAGCAACTTTGAGCAGAAAAAATACAGGGGCATATTACCAAGGGGGGGCGATAGGCAATTATCTGGTGTTAGCGACAGCTTTTAGGCGATAGCGAGCGGTTTGGGGCCCGTTTTGCATGTCAGCGATATTTATCGCTAATGACATGCACAATGGGCGTACCCAACCTGTTAGCGACTGAAAGCAGTCGCTAACGTCACCATCGCCTATTAGCAAGGCAGGCGTGGCGATGGAAATATTCCCACTATCGCCAAAAACTAACGCCTGCTCAGACCAGTTCTTAGCCATGTTATCAAATGGGAGGTGGATAACATGGCTAAGAGCATTTTGCCGCTAATGCGTGAATATCGCTGTATTCTCAGCGATATTCACGCTATCGGCGGAAAAATTATCGCTTTGGAGATAAACGTTGCTAATAGCAAGTTATCTCAGCGATAATTTCCGGCGGTGCTTAGCGATAAAAAAATCGTTGCAAAGCCTAGTTAGCGATAAATATCGCTACTCGTTGGTAATATGCCCCACAATTTGGTAGACCCTGTCCTTGAATCTTGGCTAACCTACCTTTGAATTTAAATATAAGTACAGTTATATAAAGAGCTTTTGAAGCCGTTTTCATTTTATAAGAGAAGAAAGAATAATTGTTGAATTGGCCTAGTAATTCCTCTAGTAGATGAAAATATTTTATGCATGTTTTATATAATACTGAACAGTCACCCATTCTCCTGAGTGTATCTAGAAATCCAGTCTGACACTGGTCCACTGATGTTATTCTGATTGAATCTAGACTTCCTTTCGGTCACTGACAACCACTTAATACTTAATCCCTCATGTTATAATCAATTTACACTCACACAGGTCAGTCATTGATAATAGTCTAAAGTGCTTAGAATAAGCAAGGTATGGTGATGTCTTCTAATTCCTCTTGCCCTGCATGATCAACTGTTCAGCAGTGGTGATCTGACCAGAAAAGAAAGAGGGTGAAAAGTTTCAATTTTCTTGATGGCTTTTCACCAAAGGAATGCAGTATCAAGTCCGGTCATAAGCTTTATTTCGGTCTTATGACCATAAAAGCAGGCACGGCCCGTGCCAGGCGTTATACTGGAGCAGTGACGTCAGGCAGGGGAGGGTCAGGGTGGGGGGTTGTAAAATGCGGGATATGGACCATTAGAGGTAAGTACCGATAAAAATAAATAAAACGAATTTCGTTGCCCACGCTGCATCGCCAAACGTGATGCAGCATGTGAAACAAAATTAGTTTCAATTATTTTTTATCGGTACTTACCTCAAATGGTCCATATCCCGCATTTTACAACCCCCCACCCTGACCCTCCCCTGCCTGACGTCACCGCCCCAGTATAACGCCCGGCACGGGCCGTGCCTGCATAAAAGTAAGAATACAAACATTTCATTTAAAAAAAAATATTAGAGACATGCTGAAAATACAATGAAAATTAGTTCAAATGAGTGCTAAAATGCAAGAGGTACAAGGCAGTGAAGCACAAAAATACAGCAGAGGCCAATAACGCAAGAGTAATAGATAGCAAGGCCCATCGTAAAACAGTTAATTTGTTATTTATATGAAGCTAAAATGGTAAAGACCTTTAAGACATGACTTGCACATTAAAACAGTGAATAGATATTTAAAAAATGTATGTACATAAAAAGAGAATATCCTAGCAATATCCAAAATTATTAATGTTATAGCTTCAGGACAGACCTTCTAATAGACAACCTGGTGCCAAGAAACTTTGCTACAGCGCAGACGACAAAGCTTTTTAAGATGCACAGCACCTCTAGATGACACCGGATACCAAAGCGTTTGCATGTGGGAGCTAACAATTTGGGTCTCGGCCATTTGTACAATAGGCAAGCAAAAAAAAGTCAATGGAAGGTGGGCGCCAGGAAGCTGTAAAAGCATTTGCTGGAAGCAAACCAAATCTAAATTGCATAAACAGCTTCCTGTCTTGAGGAATCATAATAGCATCCAAGTAGTATTCATATGAAGTAAGGTGTATGAACTCCATAAGCTCAGTAGTTAGGCAGCCCCAGAATGAATATGAAAGGGAAGACTGGGCCACCCAATGCCAATATTATTTCTGAAGTAGTTCCTTGGTAGGCAGCCCTGCCAAATCCCTTAATTCCCACAGTCCCTCTAGGCCAATAGCAGTGTGCAAAGATTTCACTTTCTGCAGCCAAGGGATCTTCTTGAATCGATCAAGTGCCTGGACTTCATAAAGGGCAGCCACATATGAAGACAACTCTGAAGGTGATTTTAGATGCAGCCAGAATAACAAAGGGCGTACCTTGGCCTTTTCGATAATGGGAGCTCTTTCTATTGTCAGCCTTAATGGGTGGAGAGGGGTGCTCTACCGGAGCGAAACTAAGGCCCTTAGAAGTTTGTTCTCGGTGGTCAGTAAACCTTCCATCTTCTCAAATTCCCACAGTTCCACTCCATACAATGCTGAACTTAATGCCTTGTAATCATATATATGGAGAGGAGCTGCTACCAGTTTATTGTGAGAGGACCTTTGCTTGTTATTCAAGTCCCCCGTTATCTATCTATGCTGCAGAGTGCGCTTCAGTATCTTGGGCTTCCAGGACATGTTGTCGGAGAGAGTGATCCCTAGATAATCAATGGTGCTCACTCTCTCTAACGAGACTCCGCCCAGTGTTACGTTCCCTTTATATGACTTGTGTGGATTCACCATGAGGACCTTTGTCTTTAAAGTGTTGATCTCCAGGCCAGAGAGTCACAAAACGCCTTGAAATAGTCTAGAAGCAATTGCAGACCTCTCGGAGTCTTAGAAACTAGCAGAATGTCATTCACAAACAGCAAGGTAACTACTTTATCACATCCTAGAGATGGGCTATCTGCGGGGACCTCAGAAAGGTACTGGGCAACCCCATTTATGAATAGCAAAAAAGTGTGGGTGCCTTGCCTTGCCGGGCACCCTTGTTGACTTTAATCTCGTCAGTAAATTGCCCTTGGTTGCCCCAGCAAACCTTTGCATAGTTAGACTCATGAAGGCGAATGACTAGTGATAAAATCATGGGGGGAATACCCATCTCTTTGAGAGTAGTCCAAAGCTTATATCGGGGTAGTTACAAAGTCAAAAGCGGACCTTAGATCAATAAATGCTACATAGAGACTACCTTGCCCGATGGTCCCCGTTTTCCAGATCAATAAAAGATAACAAAATGCCTGGTTAATAGTGCTATTTTTTTGCCTGAATTCAGCTTGGTAAACAGACAAAATATTTTGGTCGGTGATCCAGGCCTATATTTGCAGGAGGAGTACGCGTGCAAAAACCTTCTGTACGAAATCAAAAAGGCTAATAGGCCTATAATTGGAGGGTGCAGATCTATCTCCCTTCTCTTATTTAGGAATTACCTCCGCTCCCTTCCACGAGGATGGAACTGGGACCCCAGCTGCTATCCCGTTGGCTAGGGCTAAGATGTAAGTTGCCCAACTCTCCGGGTCATTGACATAAACATCACCTGGGATGACATCCGGCCGGGGGCTTTAGACCTGATGATAGAGTTCACATTAAAAAAAATTAATATCTTGTGAAGAAGTCGTGGCAGTGGGATGGATTCTGTTTTTGATAGTTACATCACTGTCAGTAGCGCAAGACCCAGAGTAGAGTGACGAGAAATGGCCAAACTATGCTGATGATGATATGTTGTTAGACGGAGGGAGATGTCTACTAGCATCCCCTCTAGTTACAAGGAGCCAAAAGTATTTGGAATCTTTATTAGTGTAGGCCTCCCTGATTTGCTCCCATCTATTTTGGTCCCATTCCCTCTTAGCTCTGGACGGAGCAAGCTTATAAGCCTTCCTCACTTCCTGTGTCTGCATCACATTGTTACATCTAATGAAAAGGGCTAGTTTTTTATGAAGATTCCTGCTCTCTTTATTGAACCGGGCAAACTGCAACCTCAACTTCTTGCCTTTTTGTTGGTGACGTCTAGGTTCTATAAAGCAAGCGGCTAGTTTGTTATATAAATGGTCAAGGCAAGCAGGGACCTCATGCAGCCCTCCCTGATGGGTGGACAATCTGTCTAGGTCTGCAATACTTTCTAAATGGTTAGACTTGATTATTTTAATTATGTCTTCGTCCATAGCAACCATTGACCATTTTAGCCGCCTATCATCATTTGTCGGATTACCTCCGGGGACATAAGTGAAAAATTTGATGAATTCTGAGGAATATCCCAAGAGGAGACGAAGAGTAATTCCAGGGGGTTATGGTTGCTGTCAGTGGTGTGGCCCACAGTCATATCGACCACTCTTGACCACAATCTCAGGTCCGAAAGAAAATAGTCTGGGCAACTTAGGTTGGTGGTGCTATTTAATGTGTTAGCCCCTTTTCTATCAGATAGTGTTCGGCCATTAGCTGCCCTGAGGCCGAACTCAAGGGTGAGTGCGTTGAGCTGAAACTCTACTTGCGACCATTTTTCATCAGGTGGTAAATCAAGGTGAGGAACAAGCCATACCTCGTCTTCCTCTCTACCCTGACATAAATCTTCCATCTCAAGAGGTTAAAAGGTGGCTTAAAGTCATTGTCTACAACCAATAAAGACTGGGGGACCCTATTGTCCAGTTATTTCTCCAACTCTTGGAGGGTGGTTGACCTACTGTCTGCTCTTAGTCATGAGCTCCGGTACTGTACATTCAAGTGCAATTCTTACCCAGCTCAGCAACCCTCTCCCAATGAATGACCTAAATTATTGCGGCATGCAGAGCGATGGAACGTGAGGTAGCCAGGGGTGGTGGTCCAGGTTTCTTGCAAGATACAACATCAAAAGTCTTGATGAAATGAATTCAATGCATAAGGAACATTTTAAGCCTTATCCCTGTCACATTGCATGAAACAAAATTGAGACTGCTAGAATTTCCTGGCAGATTTCTAAGGGTAGAGTGTGCACTAGTGTTTGCCACCCCTTGTTGTTCTCCAGACAGAATTAGTTGTACAAACCGAGTCCCTTCCCCGGGTGTCTCCTCGACAGACAAATGCTCACTCTCAGTTACAAAAACATTGAGTTTGGGGGCTACCACATTGGTGTCAATATGGTGTCTGTCATGGGCCAATGCAATGACTGTGGAATTAAAAGTTGCGATGTGTGACTGAGTGCATTTGGGGATGTCTTGCAAATTGTGTCAAACTGGTCCCAGGATGCTTGTTTCCAGTCCAGGGAAGACATGGCTTGGCAGTTCAGGCGGGACTGTTCCCATGAGGCACAGGGTCAAGACTGATTTGCATATAGCTGTGTCTGAACTGAATTGGGGAAGTGAGCTAAAGAACGATTCATTCATTTATTTATTTAAAGGGTTCTATATAGCGCAGGCTAGACCCAAATGAATCAGAGCTCTTTACAAGGGTTGGGAGTGGAACAAATTGCAATATACCATTTGTACAAAAAGAAAAAGTGCAAGATAATAAGAACAAAATGCAAAGAACAGTAAATAAATGGACTAGAAAATAAGGAGTCCAATTAGTCCATAACTAGAATTGTATAGTTGAGCTAGCGTGAGTGGTCTGGGATGGGGGGAAGTATTGAGGTAGGGGGAACTGAGGAGGGTGATGAGAGAGGAGATAGCATGTAGGAGTAGGCAGTGATTATAAGAGAACTAGTAGGGGGAGGGTGGAAGTATATGTGAGAATGAGAGGAGGGGGTTAGTAAGTCAGGTATAAGGTGGTGAGAACATAGAACCATCATGGGCAGGTTGTGAAACCCTGTTAGGTAGCAGGAATAGGGACCCCAGTATTTGTTGAGAAGGTGTGGCTTGAGATCTTTTTTGAAGCTGAGGTAGGACGGGTTGCAACGTAGATCTTCTGGGAGTGACGTCCCGATAGTAGGTGCATTTCCGGAGAAAGAGCGTAACTGGGTAGATTTCTTGTTTACCAAGGGAGGTACTAGTATGAGAGTATTTGTCCTCCTCATTTCTCTAGAGCAGCCCGCTTTGTGGAGTGTGTCTCAGAGATACAATGTGGTATGACGAGGAAAAGCTTTCTGCGTGATGCAAGCATTCTTGTAGGTGGATCTGCCTTTGATGGGAAGCCATTTGAGATCTTTGAGCATGGGGGAGATGTTAAGGACTGATTTGATTGGGGCTAGGTGGACTTTCGGTGTTCCCGAGAGAAATGGCATTGCCATAGTCCAATCTAGAAAGTACTAGTGATTGAACAACTAATTTAAAGTCATCAACAGGAATGAAGGGTTTAATTTTCTTGAGGTGATGTAGAGAGAAGAGAGCGCCTTTGGCTGTGTTTTTTACGTGGGGAGAAAGGCGGAGGATCTTATCAATGCTTATTCCGATGGATTTCACTGAGTTAGAGGTGGACAAAGAGCAGTTGAGAGCTTTAAGGTCAGAGATCCAGGGTTGAATGGGGAGTCGGTTCTTTTTAGGAGTGAAGAGAATGACTTCTGTTTTTTAGGGTTGAGTTTAAGGTGATTTTGATGGAACCATTGTTGAATATTAGTCAGGGCATCATTGAGGTGCAAAATGACAGCTTGGGATTTGATTTTATAGTAAATCTGGGTATCGTCAGCATAGAGGTGTTAGTTGATTCCTGATTGCTTAAGAATGAGGGTGAGAGGTTCATTAAGAGGTTAAATAGAGAGGGAGAGAGAATAGAACCCTGGGGAACATCCAGGGAGACAGGAATAGGTTTAGAGAGGCAATTGCTGATTTTAATTTGTTGGGTCCTGTGCTGAAAGAAGGAGGTGAACCATTTGAGGACAGGACCATTGAAGCCGAACTGATCTTTGAGGGTGTTGAGTAAGGCAGAGTGGTTAACAGTATCGAAAGCAGCAGAGAGGTCAAGAAGAATGAGAAAGGAAGACTCCCCCTTGTCAAGGGAGTGATGGATGTCATCAACAATGTTGAGCATTGCAGTTTCAGTACTGCAGCCCTTTCTAAAGCCTGACTGTAATTTGTCCAAAAGGCTGAAAGAGTCAATGTGCTTGTTCAGTTGGATCAAGGCGCATTTTTCGAGGGCCTTGGATAGAAGAGGAAGATTAGAGATAGGACTCAGATTGTTAAGGTCGGTGGGGTCAGCAGTAGCATTTTTGAGGGTGGGAGAGGGATTTGGCCAAGCTGGAGGGAAACAGGGACACACCCTGTGGCCAAGGAGGAGTTGATGATGGTAGTCCAATAAGATGTGATGATATGCTTTAAATCTTGAACAAGGTTAGCGGGGAGAGGGTCCAAGGTATGAGAGGAGTGTTTAAGCTTAGTGATGATGTTGAGGAATTACCGCTCTGTAACTGGGCTGAAGTTAAGCCAAGATGCATTATTTATTAGCTGTGGGCTGGTGAGGAAATGAACAGAGTCAGGAGGGGGCGAAGGTGTAAAAGGACTCTTGGATGGGAGGTCATAGAGGGGTGATTGGTGGGAGGGTTATGGCAAAGGATAGATCAATCTTGGCAATATTTTGGGAAAAGAAGTTTGCAATTTCTTCACATCATTCAATAGAGGCCAGAAGCGGGTTGATTTTTGCTAATGTTGACTTGTTCCCTGGGTCTATTTTTAGCTTGGTTGAGTTGTGCTCAACGACGATGGGTTCAACCCAGATCTGTGACTGGGGGTGAGTCGCTGAAAGGTTTCATGCTCCGTCCATAATCTCCTTGTGTTTGCTTTGTTTGCCCTAAATTGGCAGGGTATGCCCAGACGAGGATCCCTTCCTCACTTTAGTACTAGATTCAAGCTAGCCTGGCTGATGAGGGCTGTTAGCCCGAAACCGGTCACAGGATGCTTGTTTCCGGGTGAGGGAAGACATGGCTTGGCAGTTAGGGCTGGACTGTTCCCATGAGGCACAGGGTCAAGTCTGATTTGCATATAGCTGTGTCTGAACTGGGGTGGCGAAGTGAGCTAAAGAACGATGATGGAGTCAACCCAGATCTGTGACTGGGGGTGAGTGTTTGAAAATTTTCAGCGCTCCGTCCATCATCTCCCTGTGTTTGCTTTGCAAATTGAGACAATCATTCATTGCTAAGATGGATTCAGACCTTGGACAGGTGTATGTGTAATGTGTAATGAGCGATGGTGAAGGTGAAGATTGAAATGGTCGATACTTGAACTGAATGCCAGTAGTATTCGGGGTACTCACTCTGGCTTCCAGAGCTATAAGATTGTGGTCCAGATTCCCATCAGCCAAGAGAAGATCTATACAGCTTGGTTGAATGTTAGGGTGGGTAAGCCTATTAGCTTGCAATATATATTTCCCGTATGACTGAACGGCAACCCCTTACATTGCAAATCCAATGAATTGATTTATTGATTATTGAGTCCTCTGCTTCATATTTAGCATGTGGGGGAATTTTGGGCATGCAGTTCAAATAAATGCTTTTTGGGGGCAAGCGAATCTGTTCACACCTGCTTTTGGGATTAGTTGTGGGGTTTGTTATGCCTTCGTTAGTTCTAAAAGGTGGCAAGGGATGGGCAGTGGTTGGTCCAAAACCTGCTATAGGGAGCTTGTGTTTGAGTGTTATGGACCGCATGAGTGTCTAAAGTCCTTGATGTTTGTCTGGCAGTAACGCTTGAAGGATATTGGCACAATTTAGGATGGAGGGCTGCTCCAAAGAGGTGTGGCTTATGGATGTGTGAAGTTGGCTGGGGGTGCCGAATAGGGGACTGAATCAGGGAGAGGTTTTCTTGGTCGCCTTTAGTTAGAAAAGAAGTGACCTGTTCAGTAAGAACCTGGACAGCAGATTTCAACAATTTAACTTCTGTCAATAAGTCCGCTCTAATTCTAGATGCAGCAACGTCAAGGCATGCAAGATGTTCCGAAGGAACCTCGTCACCCAAGCCATCACTATCCCCTTCCCTTAACTCCTTGTCTCCCCCAAATTCCAGAGCAACTACACCCTTCTCCAGCCCCATTTCTCCTAGTTGAGTTAAATATCAATTCATTAATGGGGCAAATTAGTTAGTCGATTAGTTAAAGTGAGATCAATGGCTGGAGGATCTGGCACAGGGATAGCCAATGGTTTTGTGAGCAGTCCTGAATCAATTATAGCAGCAAAGGAATGCAGTATCACATTCTGGGCCAGATGTACAACCGCTTTTTGTGGTCACAAACGGGCAATCGGCCCGTTTGCGACTGCAAAATCGATCTGCCCTATGTACAAACCCTATTTTGCGGTTCAGTAACTTATTACCGATGCACAAAATAGGGTTTGTGACTCGCTATTAGGTAGGGGCATGCCATGAGCATCCCTTCCTAACAGTGAGTCGCACTTCAATGTAAGATTGTCTTGCAGCCGCAAAACACTTGCAGTTTACCACACATTTCAAATGGGTGGTAAGCCATTCGTAAACGGGAAGGGGTCCCCAGGGAACACCTCCCCCTTTGTGACTGGCACTGAAAATATTTTTTAGAACTGGGGGTCTCTAGTTGGCAACGGCTTGCACCTGTCCAAATAGGCACCCTTGCTTCTAGTCAGAGTAAGGGGGCTACACTCCTAAATAACCCCTGCTCAAACCTGTGGTCGCTTGGCACGAGCTGGAAGGTCTGATCTCAGAGGCACCGTGTAAAACATTTGTGAACACATACAGTACAGATGGACACAACACAGGTTTTATAAAAAATAAGTATTCTTTAAATAGACTTAACACAAGACCCAAACATCAAAAATCCACAATACAGTATAAAGAAAATGACTGTAAGATGGTAGAAATAGCTTAGTTCATATTAGATGGTAAATGCGACACGTTTCTTACAAAGTACCTTTGGATGTGTCACGTAAGATAAACCAAAGGTTTGCAGGGAAAACGAAGCACTGGTTCCTTGTTTCTGAGGAGTCAATGCCTCTGTTCCAAAGTGCTTGTGCAAAGTAGGCACTGCGTCTGTTCCTTACCAGAGAGGAGGTGATGCAACGATCTCGTGGTGTGGCCCAGTTGCGATGTGACAAGAGGGCGCCTTGATGTGATGCAATGATCTGGTGCGATGCGAGAAGATGGTGCCCTTGATGCGATGCAACGACATGAAGGTGATGCGTGCATGCCTGACGGCCATGCGGCGACTCTGTAACTTTGGAGCTGTGACAGGCCCTGCAATACGCTTCTCCGGTGATGCGACGGTGACCTTTGCGGTAGCTGCATGCTTCTCCAGTGATGCGACGGAGACACGCTTCTCCGATGAGTTGACAGCTGTGGATGCAACACACTACTCATTGAGTCGCGCTTCCGGTTCCCAACAACACGCAGGCAAAAAGAATTCCTTGCAAGGAAATTCAGGGGTGAGCTGGGGGTGAAATATTGTATCCCTGAGACTTCAGCAGAAGGCAAGCACAGTTCAAGCCCTTGGAGATTCTTCTTCAAGATGATGAAAGTTGCAAATACAAGTTTTTCTCCTTTCCTTGGCAATAAAGAAACCACTGCAGGCCAGCCCCAGATAGCAACACACTGGCACCGGGGAAGTCAAAAACTCCTGCAGATTCTCTGGTTCTTCTCCTTGGCAAAAGGTCTGTCTTGATGTCCAGAAGTAATCTAAAGTTCTGGCGTCTGATTCCCCCTTTTTATACACACAAATCATTTGTGTCTGAAGGTAGAGAGTGTCTGTACCTAGTCCAAACCAGTTCTGGGTGCATTTTGCCAGTGCTCAACTTCTTCCTTTGTCAGTGTGGGCCAGGGTCATCGGACGTACCACCGGAGGTGGAGCCAGCATTGTGAAAGGCAGGCACAGCCCTATTCAGGCCCAGGTGCTACTCCTCCCACCACTCCCAATGCAGATAAGTCTATTCAGCCTAGTGCTGACTCACCCTGCCTCCTGGAGCCCCCTCAGCCCCTGTCACTGACAAACCAGACATGCAATACACAACCTAGCAGAGACAGGCTGGATGGTTTAAGCAAGAAAATACCTACTTTTTAAAAGTGGCATTTTCAAACACAGAATGTTAAAACCAACTTTACTAAAAATGTATTTTATCAATCTGAGTTCAGGCATACTACATTTGTTTTTCTACCATGTTCCCTGGGTCAGTTAGGATTATAAGATGTTATAATCCTACTGCCCATTCTGGCCTATGGGGACAGGTAGACTTGCAATAGGGAAAAACAAAATTGGCTGTAATTCACTAGCATGTCCTACCTTTCACATACAATGCACCCTGCCCTAGGGCCAGCCTTAGGGGTGGCTAACATGTTGAAAAGGGAAGATTTAGGGACTGGTAAGTGGATGCACTTACCAAGTCGACATGGCAGTACTGAACTGCACTCAGGCTTTGCAATGACAGGTCTGAGACACACTTTACAAGCTATTTCTGTGCGTGGCACAATCAGTGCTGCAAGCCCACTAGCAGCATTTGTTCTACAGGCCCTGGGCACACATGGTGCACTGTACTAGGGCCTGACAAGTAAATCAAATTGAATTGAATTGAATTGAAAGGAGATTTATAATGCCCAAAACAATAACCCGCAGGTATCAAGGCGCCTAGCAAAAAGATCAGAGAATGATCAGGAAAAGACATGAAACCCTACACATATGCTTGCTGAAAGAGAAGGGTTTTTAAGGCAGTGCGGAAGTTCTGTAAGGATGGGAGAGATCTCAGATCCAGAGGAAGTTCGTTCCACCACTTAGGGGCAAGAGTGGAGAAGGCTCTGCCGCCCCATTTGGCTCTTCGTACACGGGGGGCTGCCAGAAGCAATTTCCCAGAGGAGCGCAAGTTCCTTCGGGGGACATAGTGGGAGATGATGGATCCTATTCCAGTGTCGCTCTTTTTGGCGATGGCTCTATAGGTCATACATAGGACTTTAAACCGGATACGGTATTCTACCGGCAGCCAGTGCAGCGTTTTCCTGGCTGCAGTGGCCGAGGAGCATCTGGGAATATCCAGGACAAA
The DNA here is from genome assembly GCF_964263255.1 of Lissotriton vulgaris. NCBI lineage: Eukaryota > Metazoa > Chordata > Amphibia > Caudata > Salamandridae > Lissotriton > Lissotriton vulgaris. Next base: position 1,572,907,637 of record NC_141695.1, on the reverse strand, counting down.
TCTGGCTATGGCGTTTTGGACCACCTGTAAGCGCTGCAGCTGTCCTTTGTTAAGTCCAGCATACAGCGCATTACAGTAGTCCAGACGCGAGCCGATAAGAGCAACAGCTATTTGTTTCCTTGCCTGGAGGGGGAGATATTTCCTGACCCTTCGTAGGGTGTGAATCAGGCCCCAACAGGTGGAAACGGTTCTGCTCACCTGGCTACCTAAGTCAAGGGCAGGGTCTATTAGCACCCCGAGATTTTTAGCAGAAGATGTGGGGGAAGGGCATGTTCCAAGAGAGTCGGGCCACCAATTGGCTGACCAGATGTTTTCTTTCCCCCCAAACACCATCACCTCCGTCTTCTCCCCATTCAGTTTCAGAGAGTTCTGGATCATCCATTTACCAACCGCCTCCATACAAGATCTAAACTTGGAGGCGATTAGTTCATCTGAATGGGGAAGAGAGACGAGGATTTGAGTGTCGTCTGCGTACGAGACTACCTCCATCCCGAAAGATCTTATTAATTTGGCTAGTGGGGTAACATAGATATTAAAAAGGGTCGGGCTGAGTGCTGACCCTTGAGGAACCCCACATAGCACAGGTCGGGATGGAGATAGAAACTCCCCAAGCTTGACTCTTTGTTCCCTCCCCGTGAGGAAGGAGGTCAAGAGATCCAGAGCTGCGTTCTTCACCCCCACCTCCCTCAGCCGCGATGTAAGTACTGAGGGGGAGAGGGTGTCGAAAGCCGCAGTTAGATCTAGCAGGACCAGGAGAGAGGTCTGGCCCTCATCTACTGTCGTGCGGATCTTGTCGAGCACGATGGTGAGGGCTGACTCAGTGCTGAATTCTTTCCTGAATCCATGCTGGGAGGAGTCTAAGCATCCCGAGCTTTCCACAAAGATGGCGAGATGCTTGTTAAGATGTGTCTCAAGCATCTTCGCAGGAGCAGGGAGCAGGGAGATAGGCCGGAAGTTTTTTAGGACCCCCGGATCCAGAGAGGCCTTTTTCAACAGCGGTTTTACTACCGCCTTCTTCCACTCTACAGGGAAAATACCATCTCTGATGGCTAGATTCATTATCTCTAGCAGCGGTGGTAAGAGGGTCTCCCTACACTGCTTGATGACTTTCAGTGGGCAGGTATCCAGAGGGGAACCAGACTTAGTCTTGGCTAACAGTATCTCAAGATCTTGCAAGGCCAGCGGGGGAAAAGCGTCCAGAGTGCAGGGTGGGGAGATTTCTGTAGTGATCGAGCTCATCTCTACCCTGGGTGTAGATGCACTGAGAACAGCTCTTTGTTCCTTAAGGGCTAGGTGGATATCCTGAATTTTAGAATGGAAGAAGGAGGCGATCTTATCACAGAGATCCTGAGAAGGAATGACAGGGTCAGGGGCTTGCAATCTGACCAGGGAGTCAACAGTTTTGAAGAGTTCCTTCGGGGAGGAGAGCGAGGAAGTCGCGGTAACAAAGTATTCTTGTTTAGCCTGCAGAATTTCAGCTTTGTATTTTTTAACAAGAAGTCTATGAGCTTCCTTGTTCTTGAGATCCCAACTAGCATGCCATAGCCTCTCCTTTCTCCTCACTTCTTGCCTAAGAAGCCTAAGGGAGTCGGAAAACCAGGGGGCAGAAGGTCTCTTTCTGGCGCGGCGCCGGGATTGTTCTGGGGCCAGTTTATTCAAGGCCTCAGTAGTGACCTGTTCAAAGTGAGCGACTGCAGTCTGTACGCTATCTAGGCCAGTGATAGCAAGGCTTGCAGCCCAGGGCACGAAGGAATTGCTATTAATATTCCTGAAGTTTCTAGTAGTCTCTATTGTATGGTTCCCTAGTTTACAGGAGTTCACCCTGTGGTGTTTCAGAAGGAAAGGGACCGCCAGATGGTCAGACCAGGAAAGATGGATCGGGTCCTTGGTAGTCAAACGGGGGTCATTGGAGAAGATGCCATCCAAAGTGTGTCCTGCACGATGTGTGGCTCCCGTGACACGTTGCGTAAGCCTGCAAGATTCTAGGGCCTCAATGAGACAGGAGGTATCAGAGAGGTCGTGCCGTTCTAAGTGGTAGTTAAAGTCACCCAAGATGGAGAAGTTGTCTCGGCCAAAATAGGGTTCGAGAGATTGGAGGAGGTGGTGCGTGAAGTGGGTTCTCGAGCCAGGGGGTCGATAAATTAAGATACCGTTAAAGAAGGGGCGTTGCTCTTCCTTTATTGTAAAATAAAGTGCTTGAAAACTGTCAGGAAAATCAGTTATGGGTACTATGTGGCATTGTAGGTGATCCTGTGAAGGATCGCTATCCCCCCTCCCACTCGTCCCTGCCTATCTAGTCTGGCCAGGCAGTAACCTTCAGGGACAGCCTCTATTAGATCAGGGTCGGAAGAGTCCTTAGCCCAGGTTTCGGTCACAAACACTAGAGTAGGCGTTCTGTCCAGTACCATCTCCTTAAACATAACCTTGTTCTTGATAAGGGAGCGGGCATTGACCAAGATGCCCTCTACTCCTACTATATTAGAACTGTAGTGACGGGGTGTTCAGGGGTAGGGTAGATGGGGGCGGGGTTAGGAGGTCTTGTCGAGAGGTAATAGCCACATCGTGGTGGGAGCAGGAAATCATCCGGTTCATAAGAATGTGAGCAGCGTTTTTTACAAGGTTTAAGAGCCAACAAATCACGAAGAGAGTAGCTGCAGGGGGGAGATGACATTTTACCAGAGTCCAGGGACCAGCCGTCCAGCGCGTCCTTAGCGCGGACGGGCGCAGACGGGCTGGACTCTGGCGTGACTCCGGCGGGCATCCGGCGCATCCGCGACCGCGTCCGCTACGCGGAGCAACAGGGGTCTCTTTTATAACGACTAGAGCGCGAGGGCGCGCCTACACCCAAGATGGCCGCTAAACAGCCCTCGCCTCCCCGGGACCAGCTCTCAGTGTCAACACTCAGCTGAGAGCGGCCCAGGAGGTAGAGGAAGGTAGGGAACAAAGATCCTAGTTGAAATCCGCTTCTAAAATCAAGCGCAAATAAAAAGCAAGCGTCACTCGGGACGCGATTTAAAATTAGCGTTACCCTCTGCAATTAAGTCTGTGCCAGAGCAGGTAAAGAAAAGAGGAGTAGAACCTCCGGCTTCCGCCTCAGAGGGTGAAAAGGAATCGTTTGGCAGTCTCTACCTGAGCCCCCTGAGCCCCCTTTATAACGACTAGAGCGCGAGGGCGCGCCTACACCCAAGATGGCCGCTAAACAGCCCTCGCCTCCGCGGGACCAGCTCTCAGCGTCAACACTCAGCTGAGAGCGGCCCAGGAGGTAGAGGAAGGTAGGGAACAAAGATCCTAGTTGAAATCCGCTTCTAAAATCAGGCGCAAATAAAAAGCAAGCGTCACTCGGGACGCGATTTAAAATTAGCGTTACCCTCTGCAATTAAGTCTGTGCCAGAGCAGGTAAAGAAAAGAGGAGTAGAACCTCCGGCTTCCGCCTCAGAGGGTGAAAAGGAATAAGCCAAGCATGGAGTCACTACTCCATTACATCAATTTAACATATGGAGCACTTGCAATGTGGCACTGAATATGTGTGGCACAGTGCCCAAAGAATGTAACCAGCAAAAACATATCAAAAACAGAGGAGACAACAGCAAAAAATGGAAGGGAGACTCATGCCTACGGTACCAGGTCTAACAAGCAGGCAATGGTCTCATGGACCACTGTCAACTCTTAAAAATAAAACAGAAACGTTTCATTTTTCTTTTTTAAATGCATCCTGTTTTCCTTTAAAGAAAAGGAGCTGTATTTAAAAAAAACTGCTTTATTTTAAAAAGCAGTCAGAGACATGGTGGTCTGCTTACCCCAGCAGGCCACCATCCCTGGGAGTGCCAGCCATCCCCAGTGGGCTTGCAAATTGCACCTCCCTCATGAATATTAATGAGGTATGCAATTTGCGAACCAATTAGGAAACACTAACAGTGTCTGAGACAAAGCTGTGTATTCCAATTTGCGACTCATAAATTGCGAGTCGCAAAACGACACAATTTGCAAGTTGCTAATTGGATAGGACGTACATCTGGCCCCCTGTGTTTTGATTTTCCTGAGTGCCTTTTACTGCTTAATGTTGCAGATAATCCTTACTAATATAATGTCCTAAAATGCTCACAATTACATTGGCATGTGATGAAGTTGCCTTCTCTTTTTTCTGTTTATGATGTAGGGCAACTTTTTATGTCTCTGCATTGATGTGTTAGGTGAGGATCTAAAGACAGATGGCTCAGCTTGCTTCCTCCTCTTCTTTTTTGAAACTAGATCTCTTTCTTCGCACTGAATGGTTTAATGCGGCTGCTGCACTTTGTTGTGATAAACACCACTTCCTTCTTGCTTTACTAATCTCCTTCTCAGCTGCTAGTCTACCAGCAAACAAAGCAGGACAACCAAGACTTTTTCCCTGACTTTTCAACTGGCACTGTTTCTTAAACCTGAGCAAAGTTGAATCCCTGATTTGTGCCTGAAGAGGTTTATTAAATATACTAATCCTTGTTTTTTTTCCCTTTTGTCTATGACTATTCTAAATAGAGAGAAGCCAAAATGAGTCTAATGATTCTACTTGGATAAACACTGTTGGACTGTCTAGTGTGCCATTTTCCACTTCAACAGACCCTATAAGCCAGTTCTGGCCTACGTCTGGAACAATGTACTTAAGGAGAAATGTTGGAACACTAATATCACACCAATTGTCACACAACGGGTAGGAGGTTCGGAGAGTTGATACCTTGCCAGTGTTTTTGTGCCATGATGTGGTCTTCATACCACTGCTGTTGTAAAAATACATACACCAGATTGTATAGCTAGTGAGAAATTGCCACTTTGAATTCAGATTTTTATTGAGGATCTAGTGCATTCATAGGGGTGCGTTCTGTTGTATCTGTTTGGAAATCACCAACTTTTCAACCCTTGGGACAATATCTTACACTACTTTCTGCCAAAAGAAGTCAATTAAAAAAAACCTAGGACCTTATTTGAAGTTTAGGGGTAATAGTACAACCATGAAACAATATTATGTTTTACCTATTGCACTACCAACCACATCAGCACCAGATTTCATGTACCTCACATAATAGACAAGCTGCTGCTGGAGACTCATTGAGCTCTGTCAACAGCCGTTCACCAAACATACTGGTAGATCAGCTGCCTGGTGTGAGATGACTGGACTACCATCATTTCCATCAGAGTTAACTCAGTGAATATGTGATGTGGAAATGGTTGATATGTTTAGTGGAATCTAACATGCTGATAAAAATGCTGATAAAAGTCTTGCATGTTATTTAGAAAGGCTTATTCATGAGCACTGACTCTGCTTTGGTTGTACATTGAGGTACTCATATTTGCTAGCAGACATCCAGTAATGACAGGCATTAGTAACTTTTCCATAGGGACTTTCCTCCTCAAAGTGGCTTCTCCCATGGTAGATTAGGAAACCGCTGCTAGATATAGCAGATTGGTGAAGGTTGTAATTAGTAGGCATGAAGGGAAGGAAAGTACAGAAACAGAGCTCTAATTCAGAACATTAGTCTGAAAAGTGTTTATTCAAACCTAAGCAAATAAAGATCATGAAAGGAAGACAGAGGTAAGGGCACTGACCAGCCGTGGCAAATCAAAATGTAACAATCAGCTGAGAAAATGTTGCACTTAAACACAGCTACAGAAAACCTGTTCTTGCACCATGCATTTTATTATTATTAGTTATTAAAGAAATAAGAATTAATCACTACCTACCCACGCACACAAGTCATAGACAGCTACAAATGTTTAAAACTTTATAACGTTAAAAAGGAGAAAGAAAACACATCACTATCTAACTTAGCAACCAAAATAAATAGTGGGAATTTCATGTTAATATTAAACAATAACAATAAAAAGCACACTTTAAGCCTACTTTGTCACAGAATACAATGGAATTATCTTTAGGTGGATGTGAACAAATGGTGCATGGGACATTTGCAGTCCATCAAAATGAAGGGAATCAATTGCTAAAGTGGGTAGACCTATTTCTCATTCATAATGCTGTGGTGGCCAACAAAATATGAATGACCATTTATCACACCACTGGATTAAGTGCTCCTTCTAAAAGACCTTCACTATATGTACATTTTGCATTATTTTTGCATTCCTATTTTCCAAAGCCAATAGTCTAATGAGACTACAAAGCTGTCTCAAATGCCATACCTAAACATAAAAGAAATTGTCATTTAATTTGAGAAACCATCAGTTTGGTGAATCCTTCCTAGATGGCCTTCTTGAATCAGGTACAAGAGTCTGAAGACTGAAGCGGTTCTAGGTGTCCCTCTTGATGCAAATCTAACGGCTTCAAGCCTTCACAAATCGGTAGTATCGGGATCCGTAACTAGGAGTCACTTTTGAGTCAGATCTAGCTCCTTCAAGGATTCACAAAGCTGTAGTACCTTAAGTCTTTAGCAGGTGTCCATTTAGGACCAGATGCACTTGCTTGAATTGTTATCATAAATTTCAGTAGGTGTGTCTTCAACCTAGAAAATAGCATATTAACAAACTTTTCTGAGTGGTGTTTTGTATATGAGCAAATAAATGTCTTTTGATTTTTTCGTAAAGATTGGCTGTCCTAGACTGCAGATGTTCCATTTGAGTTGAACATAAAAATCTGATGTTTTTCAGAAAGCTGCAGTATGTCAAGTGGTTAGTAGGTGATTGTGCAAATTATAAATAACTGCTTCAAGGTTTCACAAAAATGCAGTACCTCAAATCCTCACTAGATACTCTTCAGTCAAATCTAGTTGTTTCAAATCTTTCTAAAATTGTAGTACTCCAAGCCATTACTAAGGGGTCGATTCCGATTTGGGAAACAAATCCGTACGATGATTCGTATTCGTAGCCGTTTCCGTACAAATCATCAATTCCGTCACGTAGTACGATCCGTAGGTAAAAAATACGTCTGAATCATTGCGAACCATACGAAAAACAAGGTTGAATCCGTACGACATAGACCCTCACAGTGAACCGTACGAATCGTAAACATGCATTATGACCCCACAAGTACGATTCGGACCGGGGAATGAGTACGCGATTCATACAGAAAACGTTGCATAGAAGCAATTTGTACAGAGAGCCACACAATCACATACGCACCGCACTCCTAAACTCAAAGGGTGCACGCACGGGGTGTACGCACCGTACACCTATGACCCTGGGGGGTACGAATCGTACCCCTAGGCACCGTACAACCACAATCATGGGGTGTACGCACTGGACATACGCACCGTACCCCTGAATTCCAGGGGTGTATGCACCGTACCCCGATGCACCGTACCCCTGCAATCATAGGGTGTATGTACCGTACCTGGGGGTGCCGTTTCGTACGCATTTCGAGTCGAAATCTGCTTTTCTGGCCGTTTTCAGCTCCTATAGAAAAAGAGTCGTACGGAGTGTTGCTCAGATGAATCCTACTTGCTGGGTCGGAAAATGCTGCTCCAATCCGTACGTACATCGCGTACTGCATGTTCAGAATACGATTTGTACCGGTTATTGAGTCGTACGGTGTTTGGTACGATTTGTACGGAGAACTGCTTCGGGTGCACATCGTACTACATCGTACGTACGGGGACGGTTCGGGAATACGATTCATAAGGGAAATGTTCTCCGTACGGCAATTTGGACAGGATTTTACCGAATCTGAATCGGCCCCTAAGTGTCCATCTAGGTACAGATGAAATTGCTTGAAATGTCATTCATAAATCTTGGGGTGACTTCAACCTATTAATTTGCATACACAATATTTCTACTCTAAAGATGTCTGCCTGTTTTTGAAATGCTAAATAAATATGCCAATGCCTATTTATTACGATTAGGCAAAATTGTAACAAAATAAATGACTTGATTACTATGCAGAATTTGTGATGGCATTGTAAGTATTTTCAGGCTGTCATTGGTCGATTCAAATGCCTTCAGTCATAATTTTTATCATACCTTCATTTGTGTTTTCTTTTTTACTGGAGTTGTATAAGTTTGCTAGTAAATTGTATGTCCTATTAGCTCGGAGGCTGCCAGCACGGAGTGTGAAAGCATTGCAGGAAAATGTACAGCCTTACACGTTTCGGGCCAAAGCCCTTTGTCAAAGGCTCAATCCATTATCACCTCACCTAACGGCCACCAGTGAATATTTAATGGATATTACGCTGTGAGGTGATAATGGATTGAGCCTTTGACAATATACTTTTATATATTTAAGTTTAATCTGGTGTCGGACTGACAAATGCGTATTGGCGCTTCCGCCTTCTTTAGTGTCAGTTTCACATTTCATCTTGTGTGTTTAAATAAAGTTACATTCTCATTTGAGTTGCAAAGATCAGAGACATAGAGAGGGAACCATACAATATCCGTGGATTTCACTTCTATGGCAGACATATTGGATTTACATTGTGATGTATTTCACCAAAATTTACAACAGTCTATTTACACATCCCAAAATTGCCAATAAGCAACCATTATTCTTTTCAATTCAAATCATATTCTTTACACATCAAAATTGTGCACTGCTTATCAGCTTCAACTAATAACAAAAGTATCTACATGTCAATCAGTTTGTGACAATGCATCATGATTAGACCTTATTCTGCCCTTAAATGGACTACATCACATACTATCCACATTCAGCACTTAGCTGCACCAACTTAGTCTGCCCTGAAGGGGCATTGTGTTCCCTTATATTACCCCTCGCAATTCGAGTTGCAAAGATCAGTGACATAAAAAGGAGACCACACAATATCCATGGATTTCACCTGGTATGGCAGACATATTGGATTTACATTATGATATGTTTCATCTAAATTTACACCAATCTATTTACACAGCCCCAAATTGCCGATAAGCAATCATTATTCTTTTCGATTCAAATCATATTCTTTACATATCAAAATCATGCACTGCTTATTAGCTTCAACTAATAACAAAAGTATCTACATGCCAATCAGTTTGTCACAATCCATCGTGATTAAGCCGTATTCTGCCCTAAATGGGCTACATCACCTACTATCCACATTCAGCACTTAGCTGCACCAACTTCATCTGCCCTGAATGGGCATTGTGTATTACTTATATTGCCCCTCGCAATTCTTTCTCTAATATATATGCAGTCTACAATGAACATTAAATCCAGAAATATTTACAGGAAGGTTGTACACACATTTAAAAATATCTAAACTTGGTAGATCCTATTGCCCTATTTAAACCATTGATTAACTTCAGACCACAAATTAATGTCATTCAAAAGAAATCTGGAATGCAGAAGGGGTCTGCAAGCAATGCGCACTGTTCCCTTGGAAAGCAAATTATTTCCCGTTATTCTAAACTCTTGCACTCATTTCCATAGGATATTGCCCCTGATGAAGGGACTAGTTCCCGAAATGCATTTGGGCATCGGTCAAAGAATCAGGAGCTACATGAAGAAATGATTCTCCTCAATTCACTTTTATGTATATATAGGTTTTTTGAGAAAATACAGTGACATGTTATGATATGAAATTGTCAATCCAAATGTATGTACTGATTTTGCATACAATCCAGCAGAAGTTTATGCATGAAATATCATGAATGATACATGTAATCAAGTAATACACATATATGAGTTATAATTTTGCAACAACAATAAATGTTGACAATTGTTAATAAATTGAATTTGTATAAAAACGTGGAAATAATTTGCTTTCCAAGGGAACAGTGCGCCTTACTTGCAGACCCCTTCTGCATACAAAATTTATCAAGGCCACAGTGGCCAATGTCAATCAAAAGGAGATCTCTCGCTCCTCGCCCTTACTTAATGTCTAGTAGGGCTGCACCCTCCCTGCACAGTCCCTATATTCGTTTGGACTGCATTGATCAAAAAGGGGAATCTACTTTACATCGATCTCATTACCATTCCTATGTCCCCCATTCTTGTCCTAGCTATATAATTCCATCGTCACTCCTCCTGTTAATCCTTTCATACTGCCCAAGTGGGCTTTGGGATTGTTTCAAATCTGCCCAAAGTACTGTAAAGTGGCGATCGTGATGTGCAAAATGCTATACAATATGTGCAAAATGTGCAAGACAAACAGATTCTCTTTTTGTTTAAAAAAAGACGATAAAACAAACGTACAAACATTACATAAGTGTTCTCATAATGCCAACAAGTACCTATATTAAAACATGACATATGTAATAAATATTCAGTTGGATATATCTAGCCGGACAGGCTACAAATGTGTCAAAAAAACCTAGAATCAGGTGTGTAAGTCCTCCCTATCGTTAAGACCTCCCGTTTTTTTTTAATTAAGCTCCAGTATGTACCTGGTCTCAAGGAGACGGAGCTTGGACTCACGATCCCCTCTCCTCCTTGACGCTGGAACAGTATCGATCACATAATACTGGAGCTGATTGGGATTGCCTGCATGCTTGGTTTCAAAGTGCCTGGCAACCGGATAGGATTGGTCGTGCCCCACGATTGCCCGTATGTGCTGGAGTATCCTCTTGTGGGCAGGCAGGCGAATACTCCCGACATACCTGAGACCACAAGGGCACTCCAGCACATACACGGCGAAATCTGTTCTACAAGTTAACCTTTTACTGATGGCAATGGGTTCTTGTTGGAAAGGACTGTTGTAGTGTGTCCTATTGCTCCCATATCGACACGCTTTACACTGAGGGCAAGTTTTGAAACCTCTGCTCAAAGCCAACCAGGTATTAGAAAGTTTAGGTTCCAGGGTATTTTTAACCAAAGCCTTTGCCATGGATGGTGATCTACGAAAGGTCAAAAGTGGTTTTGTCTTTACTCTTTGACCAATGATAGGATCACTTTGGACAAGATTCCAGTTTTTATATTGGATTTTCCTGAGTTCCCCATGCTTGCGATTGTACGTGAGTACAATGCGCGAGGGTATTTCAGGAACTCTGTCATCCTCCAGGACATTGCAGTCTTGTGTCCTGTCCCTAGGTATCATGGCCTCCTGTCTCGTAATGGACCGTGTACGTTGAATAGCTTTGGTTAAACTGGCATTGGAATATCCTCTGGCTAGGAATCGTAATCTACTAGATTCCTGCACCACTTCACACTCTGTATCAGTACTACAGATTCTTCTGATCCGGAGCATCTCCCCGTAAGGGATGCTCCGAATCAGATGACCCGGATGATGGCTTGTCGCGTGCAACATAGTGTTGCCCGCGGTGGGTTTCCTGTGCAACCTGGTTAAGAGAGCATCATTGGCAACAAATACCTCCACATCCAGAAAACAAAGAGCTACTGAGCTAATGTTGGAAGTGAATTTTAAATTGATGTTATTTCTGTTTAAAACCTCAACAAAGTCCTTAGCACTCTCTGGGCTACCCCTCCAAATGAGGAACAAATCATTGATATACCGCGGGTACAGTAAAACATTGTTAAAAGCAATTTCATGGTGTTGGCCAAAGAGGACCTGCTCCTCCCACATCCCCACATGCAAGCGCGCGTAGCTTGGGGAAAAGCAGGCCCCCATTGCCACACACCTGACCTGCTGGTAGATGATCCCATTGAAGAAGAAAAAATTCTGGTCCAAGCACATCTGTGCCATATTCAGTAGCATTTTGTTATGTGCCACTGAATTGGTGGGGCGCCTGTTGAGGTAAAATTCCATTGCTCTCAGTCCGTCACAATGTCTTATGGAGGTGTAAAGAGGCGAAGCATCAAGTGTCATCAATAACATATTGGGGCCCCATGTGAACCCCTCCACCATGCGCAGGAAGTCGAAAGAGTCCTTCACATAAGAGTTCAAAGACTTTACAAAATCTTGAAGGAAGAAATCAATATATTTGGATATATTCTCCGTCGAACCGTCAATAGCTGATATAATGGGCCGACCCCGTGGATTGTCAGCCCCTTTATGAATTTTCGGTATTAGGTAAAATGGCGGTCGCCAGTAGGTAGTTATAGTTAGGACCTAGTTTCCATAGGAAATCCGCAACATTCTATTGGGAATAACTTTGGCGCGGAATGATGAATCTTTGCAAATTTTTCAAAGAAGATGGCCCGCTCCGCTCTGCTACTTCCTTGAAAGTTTTGGAGGGATTTGTCAAGTGGGGGCTGAGAAACAAGGGGGGTCCCAAAACGTGTTTTCCCCATGGTTTTTTCCATTGGACGATTAGACACGGTTACAGCCCGAACGGCTAAACGGGATTACACCAAACTTGGAAAAATGGTAGGGACTGGTACGCAGTACGGTCTTTTGTTTAAATGGTGTAAATTCTTCCAGTAGTTTTTGAGAAAATTGTATTTGAAAAAACATATATATCTATAGCCGCGCACCGTGCGCGTACTGGTGCGCGCACCGGTGCGTGCACCTTTCCGTGCGCAAGCTGAATTTTGATTTGCTGTTGGATGTCTGTCAACATTCAAATCGGTAGTGTTGGCCGCCATCTTGTTTTCGATGCAGAAGGGAGCCTAAAAAAAAGTGGGAAAGATGAAAAGGGGCCAGGGTGAAGTCTCCCTGACCCCCTAGGCCTTCTCAGGGGGTCCCTAAAGGACCCCAAAGGGCCCAAATGTTTAAATCTTTTTTTTTTAAAATCGCGTGGTGCGCGCATGGTGCGCGCACCCGCCATTTTGTGTAGTTTTAAACCAGAGTGAGAAATAAAAGTGGAGAACGTGAAAAGGGGGCAGAGTAGAGTCTCCCTGACCCCCTAGGCCTACTGAGGGGGTCCCGGAAGGACCCTGAAGGACCAAAAAACCTTTTTTTTTTTTTTTTATTGCAAGGTGCGCGCACCGTGTGCGCACCGTGCATGCACGTCAGAAAGAAAAATGTAAAAAAATACAGTTAAATAATAAGAGTGTTTAGATGTTGGTTGTCTCTAAAAAGAGCCGTTGTGTTCATTGGTGTTTTATGTACCTACAGGTAAGTACCGATGCATAGTCTAAAGTTTAAAAGGAAGACTTTATTCCCCTCATCTGTAAAATGTACACCATCTCTCCTATAGATGCCTTGCATGTTGTAACGCAAGTTGTTGTGGTATATAGAACCCATACCATAGTCTCTGAGGAAAGCAGAATCAGACTTATTCACATGTGTCCTTGCTTTCTCAATCTGTGGACAAAATTGGTTGTACCAGTTCCATTTTTGCCTTTGGCATATATTAGAATATACCAAGGCAGTTTTTGGAAAAAGTGACATCAATTGCCCAAAGGTGTTCTTTGAAAGCATTTCCAGACTCACCACAGTGCACAATTATGAGGTATGGGTGTGGTAGATGCATAAAGGATTTTACCAATGGCATCAATTGGTAACATCTCAATCCTATCTGTCCAATCCACATAATGAGTATTTTATCAGAATGAGGGAAGAGGAATGGCTGTCCTATCTGTTCCCCAGAACTAGGTAGATTTCATCAAAATGGATAGGACACTTGTGACCACTTATTCCGAGAGATATATTGAAAAACCCTCATAAACGTTGTGTATCTCGAGAAGCGGTATATCTTGTTCTCCGCCCCACACAAACGTTATGGCAACAGTCATTGGGTTTTTTCAATCAGTATCTTGCCAGCCTCACCCGAGGCAATCTCTGGTTTTATCGTGGCAGTATCCAGAGAAAGTTTGAGTCACCCCACTGAAGCTGAAAAATGAGTAAAATAGTTTCTAGGCGATTACGTGCTTTATTCAAATCGCTGGACCACTAATTAAAAGTGTGATGGGTATGCTCTGGGGATAATTAGGAATCCTTAGCATAGGTCATTAGGACAGAAAAAACGTCAACATGTTTCTGCTCTCTTGGCCCGTGGGTCTAAGAGCATTCGTCAGGACATATAACAAAAACACACACAGTAAAAGGTTACTATCACTATTTGTGACGTAGGTGGGTCAATACAACATAATAGTCTTACCCATGAAGGTTCTTAATAGTCACCTAAAGGATTAGAAAGGAAATGGGGTAACTGGTGGCATTTTAACAAATTCATGCTAAAATCGTGGTCAAAAAAACATGCATTGTGTTTATCAAAAGGTTACACGCTCTTTTTAGAGACATTATATGCAAATTGTGAGGAAACAAACAACAATAGTGACATCATGGCGAGTTAAAAAAGGGGGTTGCGATATTTAGAGACTAGTTTGTCAGTAGTATGCAATGTAGTTGACTTATATAGTTAATAAATCATACCTCTATATTAGGTGTACACTGATTGAACCTGGATGGAAAAAACGGAGGTAATATGTAATACTACTCTCACGGAATTTTTTGTGCTCAGTTACCTCTTGAGAGGTCTTACCTTAAGGTAATTTTTACCAGGTCCCGTCAGGAGGTACGGACTTTCGTCCCAGGCTACAAAGACATCAGAGAGAGATTTTGTAAAGTCGATGTCTGCCGATGACTATTAGGTGGCGAGCGGTAAGGGAAACACTCACCCGCATTGGAAGCGTGTTCCGCGTCTTGTGCTGGCTCTGCCTCCTGGACGCTTGTTCCGCATAATGTCCACATTTGGTAAATCAAGGTTGTGAAAGCATCTATTTGCTGCATATCTTTCACTCCAGGAAACATAGCTACGTCCTACTATCCAGACTTTCAGCATCTTGAAGGCAGATGTGGTTGTATTCAGATGGGTTGTGAAAATGAAATGGCAGTTTGAAAGTAGGAGTTTAGAAAAGAAAGTGGTTGAGATTCAGTGCAATTGAAAAAGAAGAAATGATTGGTGGGTTCTGATAATTTAAGATTGAAAACTAGGGTGCATCCTACTGTTTCGTTTAAAGTAATAATACTATTGGTTTAGAAAAAGTCATTGAAAGGAACATTGCACAGGATAAGCTGGAATATTGAGAGGTCAAACACACCTGCTGCTTTGGTTTGCAACATTGAGAGATGAACTTTTAACCTTTTCAGTTCAGATAGGTGTTCTATGGAGATTTGCAATGGTAACAGGCAGAGAGAGCAGTGGGGGAGGCTTTGAAAAGTATGTGAGTTTGAAAGTGTTGAAATGTACAACCAATTAAAATGTTAGTTTGGTTTTGAATTTGAGTGGGAAGAAATGTGATTGGGTATGTACAGAGATATTTGTGTTTAATGAGAGGAAATCAAGGCCATTTGTGGTTGCAGTGTCTGAGGTACATTTCAGAGATTCTGCTGAAGAAAAACTTGTGTATTTTGGCACTGTTCTCAATCTTCAAAAGCATTTTTAAAGGTGAGTTATTCATCTGTGCGGGAATATATGTTCTGTTAATATTAAAAATTAGTTGCAATTTGGAAGTTACTCGCTCTCCTGCTCTTTCACTGTCTCTCACTGTCTTCCTTTCTGTCCAACAGTGTTTTTTTTCCTTCTCCTGTTTCTCTATAAATCCTTCTTTTTTACGTACACCTTTTGGCTTTTTCTTAATATGTTTTCTTTTCTCTCACTCTCCTTTCCTTACCCGTTTTTTTCTTCACTGTCATTATCCCTTTCCTGTACTCCTGTTTTTGTAATTCTCTTTGACCATCTGATTTAATTTCTTTTGTTTATTTTTTTGCTCTCATTGTCTCGCTCTTTTTGTCTTCCTCACCTTTGCTCTCTTTATAGAACACTATTAGGAAGATCCTCCCCCCCCTCCTTTCACTGTAGTAAGTATTTGATTTCTGTTATGTGTCTAAGGTCACAGTGTGAGTCTCATGTTTGGGTGTAATGCTGGCAAAAACGTAATGCTGCAAATTGGAAATGTATTTTGAAAATTACTCAGGTTTCTACACTGTATTGTAGCGCTGAAATAGATAGGATGGGTTCTGTCTCTTAATTGTTTTAGTGTGGTAAATGTATTTTGGTAAAAACTTTGGTTTTAAACTTTTTGTCCAGGATCACACTGAGTGTCTGTGTAAATTAAAGAATTATATTTGTACCTTTTATTATAATCTCTCCTGTCTCTTCTTACAGTCTACCTCCCTCTGGTTATACTGTTTTCTTTCATGAAAATATTGTGTCTTATATTTGGATGTAATGCTGGCAAAAAGTAATGCTGCAAATTGGAAATGTATTTTGAAAATGACACAGGTTTCTGCATTGTATTGTAGTGGTGAAATAGATAGGCTGTGTTTTGTCTCCTAAACTTTTTCGTGTGATAAATGTGTTTTGGTAAAAACTTTGGTTTTAAACTTTTTGTCCAGGGTCACACTGAGTGTCTGTGTAAATTAAAGAATTATATTTGTACCTTTTATTATAATCTCTCCTGTCTCTTCTCACAGTATACCTGCCTCTGGTTATACTGTTTTCTTTAGTGAAAATATTGTGTCTTATATTTAGATGTAATGCTCGCAAAAAGTAATGCTGCAAATTGGAAATGTATTTTGAAAATGACACAGGTTTCTGCATTGTATTGTACTGCTGAAATAGATAGGCTGTGTTTTGTCTCCTAAACTTTTTGGTGTGGTAAATGTGTTTTGGTAAAAACTTTGGTTTTAAACCTTTTCTCCAGGATCACACTGAGTGTCTGTGTAAATTAAAGAACTATATTCGTACCTTTCATTATAATCTTTCCTGTTTCTTCTCACAGTCTACCTCTCTCTGCATATAGTGTCCTTTATTTTCTGGAATGTCCACTCTTTCCTTATATTTTCTCTGTGTCTGCTTGCACTATCTGAGTCTCTGCCTGCAGCCCTACACAACCTATCCTCTGTGTGTACCATGTCTGTATCTGCTTGCACTATCTGTCCCTTTGCCTACAGCCCTCCATCTTCTATGCTCAGTGTGTACCATGTCTGTGTCTGCTTACACTATCTGAGTCTTTGCTTGAACCACAGAGAATAGATGGTATAGGTTTTCAGGCAGAGGGATAGATAGTGGGAGCAGACACAGAGATGGCACAGATAGAGATTAGATGGTGCAGGCAGAGACACAGATAGTGGGAGCAGACACAGAGATGGTACACACAGAAGAGAGATGGTGCAGGCAGAGACACAGATAGTGGAAGCAGATACAGAGATGGTTCACACAAAGGATAGATGGTGCAGGCAGAGAGAGAGATAGTGAAAGTAGACATAGAGATGGTACACACAGACAATAGATGGTGCAGGCACAGACACAGATAGTTGAAGCAGACACAGAGATGGTACACAGAGAGGATAGATGGTGCAGGTAGAGAGACAGATAGTGGAAGCAGACACAGTGATGGTATACACAGAGGATAGATGATGCAGGTAGAGATACAGATAGTAGGAGCAGACACAGAGATGGTACACATGGAAGAGAGATGGTGCAGGGAGAGACACAGATAGTGGAAGCAGACACAGAGATGGTAGCAGGGCTGCAGGTAGAGGAACATATGTTGTTGTCACAAAAAAGATGTTGTAGAGAGAGGGTGAGATGGTTCATGCAGAGACACAGATAGTGCAAGCACACATAGACGTGGTACACACACAGGATAGATGGTACAGGGCTGCAGGCATAGACTGTATGATTTGCTACTTTGCTAAGACACTGTTGCTGTACTTTCAACTTTATTATGAAGTGAATCATTGTTTACATCATGTAGTTGTTGTAATTGCTATAATTGCTATATAGTATGTTAGTAGTGGTCTATAACATGTTTTTTTTACGTCACAATAGATTGAATGGAAAGACTAAAGAAAATCAAGATGCCTAGTAAAGAGGTGAAGAGAAGAAACTATAAAAGGGGTTACTTTTCCAACACCACACAAATACAAGATGCATCCAGACAACATTGTACAGAGAAAAAGAAGAATGCTCCTGGTAAGACAACCTAGGATTTTCTAAGGAAATTAACTGTAAGGACCAAAAATGGAAATAATGTTGCAAAGATGAATAAATCTTCAAAAACAACTAAAAGAAATGTATTAGAGAGAAAAGAAGGTAGAAAAGTGTGTGACAATGAGAACATCTTTAGTAATAGATGAAGGAGTCAATTTGTTGAAATAAGGAAGAAAAATGATTTATAACAGAATTATCTCAAATATATTGAAAAGTGGAAAGATTTATAAAAGGAAAACTGCTTTTTATAAGCAAAAATAATTAATCGAAGGTGTAGTGGATGAAGCGTTAGAATTAAAAAAGAAATTATATATTTTAGTAATCAATAGACTTCGTACACTAGACAAGGCAATTAATGTTTTGAAAGGGAAAAGTAAGTGGAAAAGACTAATTAATAGAACTAATTTTTGTAATGTTTTTTCTGGAGAATGGAAGCATAGTTCAAGTTCTGAGCCATTTTTTAACGAAGAGAGTTACTTTCAGATTAATGATTTGTTGCATGCAGTTGACACCAGTGGTCGAGCATATGAGGTGAAGGACGGTTGTCCGATTCAAAAAGAGAAAATTGTACCAAGAAATGCAGAAGAGGTGTTAGCTGATGAAGTTTTAGGGAGACGTGCTAAGGCTCCAGTGTACACTTGGAATTGTAGTAGTATTTGTAGTGTACCGCGGGATTCAATTGATTTTTTCAGCAATTTCTTATGTAAGTATAGTAAGAAAAGTATTAAACAGAAGTTTAAGATGTTGCAAGAATTAGACTCCTGCCTACTCTGAGAAAAAACAGGTTTGCAAGGTCATTCCCTGGCTTGTCTTTCTAAAAAAGTATGCCAGAGTGTTTTTCACCATTTTAGGATGTTAGCAGTGCATCATACTGAAGTGAGGAAATTAGTGAGAAGGTTGTATTATGCAAAAAGTCCAGCACTTAAGCTGAAACAGTTAAACAGTGCTCTTTTATATGGATCTGTATTAGATGTAAAGAACATTTGTGAAGAAATTGAGGTTAGTTATTTTTCTGAAAAAGAGGGCAGTGCAGAAACTGATACAGTAACAGAAGGAAATGTGGATGAAAATGTTCAAAATATTGGTACAGAGAATTTTGACCAAGAAATTACAAGGCTTAAGGTCACTTCAGGAGAAAGGCACAATTTTTCTTGTATTTGTTGTAGAAGAATTCATTATAAAAATCAGACCAGGTTAGTTGATCTATATTTAAAAAGTGAAAAGGTGAATAATAATGAGTGGAAGGAATTTGCAATTTACTTGTTAGTAGAGAATTGTTTTGATTTGGGTTCTGATCAACGTATTTGTAAATATTGTTATAAAAAATTAAATGAAAACAAAATGCCAGCTAGAGCTGTACATAATAATCTTGAGTTGGTAAATATTCCTTGTGAACTGATGGATTTAAATACTTATGAGTCTATTCTGATTCAATGTGTGCATCCATTTCAGGCTATTGTTCGTATGGAGCCTAAGACAGGGAAATAGCCTCCTTCAGATTTATTGAGAGGTTTAAAGGGAAGAGTTGTATATTTACCTCTAAATATAAAGAAAAACATTGAAACAATTGGGGTAGAAAATGTGGAAGAGGAACCTCTAGTTATTCTAGATAATGACGTTCCTACAAAGAGTAAGAAAATCTGGCAAGAATTAGTGGATGTTAGGAAAGTCAAAAAGGCAATGTTGTATTTGGTCAAAAACAATGAATACTACAAAAATGTATATGTAGAAGAAGAGGAAACAACTGTAGAGGAGGAGAGTGATATGTCAGCTGGACAAATTGAAAAAGTGGATGGGTCCAGAAGTGAAGAAATCTACGAACATTACAGTGTTCATCCACTGCATTCCAAAGAAGTAATGGGGAATGCTATTGAGTTATTCCAAATGAAAGAAGCAAAAGTAAGTCCTATTAGTATAGGGGAAGAAAGCTTTGAAGCTCGTTGTTTTCGTCAGTTATTTCCAACAGGTCGAGGTGGACGATATGATGACCGACCTGTGCAGATACCAGCATCTGAATACCGGACATCAAGATTATATGCAGAAGATCCAAGGTTTCGTCAATGTATTCCATATTTGTTTCACCTTCTGTTTGAGAGTGACTTGTCTGGACTTTCTTATGCAGTGAACCACATACCAAAAAGTGGAGTACATCTGCAGAATGTTTCGGCAAGGGACTTTATGAATAAAGTCCAACAGAATGACACTGTTTTGGAATCTCAGCCAACTAATCTGATGGCATGTCAGCGTGGTACTAACGAGTATTGGTACCGTAGTCATGGGGAATTGAAATGTATGTTAAGAAACTTAGGAACTCCTACATGGTTCCTTACTCTAAGCTGTGCTGAGTATGCTTGGGAAGATTTACTTCAATTTCTTCGAGAGGCAAATGCAAACATAGAAAATATAGAATTCAAGACACCTGGAGAATTGTGCTCTTTGGATCCAGTTAATGTATGCAGGTATTTCAATCATAGATTTAAAGCTATGATGTCTTTTATAACAAACAAAAAAAATCCTCCTTTGGGAGAGGTTCTGGATTTCTTTTGGAGAAAGGAGTATCAAGCAAGAGGTGCTCCTCATATACATATGCTGCTATGGATCAAAGATGCCCCCAAATTCGGAACAGATTCAGATGAGACAGTGATGAGTTTAATTGAACAATATGCTACATGTGCTGTACCACAAAGTACAGAAGAAAAGAATTTAAGACAACAAGTGTTACGATTTCAAACCCATCGCTGTGGAAAATACTGTCGTCGAAAATTCAAGTCTAAGGATAAGTTCTACACAAAATGTCGTTTTGCATTTCCACGTCCAGTAACATCGAAAGGAAGAGTGAACAATTTTATGTCATCTTTACGACATACTGTGACAAGAAAATCACCGAAAAATACCTACAACTTAAGGAGAAATGAAGAGTCAAAATACATAAATGACTATAACCCAGTCATATTGTCAATGTGGAATGCTAACATGGATATTCAGTATATTGCAGACAACTCTATTGCTGTGGCTCGATATGTTACATCTTACATTACAAAATCTGAGAAGACAGAACTAAAGGATATGTGGGAGGAAATTTCTCATGAAAAGAGCCAAAGTAAAAAATTGTACAGCTACAGTTTGAAGATGTTGTCTCATCTAGAAATTGGAGCATATGAATGTTCAGATCGCTTATCATCTGCAAGTCTATATGCCAAATCTAGAACAATTATTTGGGTGAGTTTAGGACTTGCAAGAACACGAAATCTGTACAAGAAATTGAGTATTTAGCAGAGAAAGAACCAAACAGTACAGATATTTTGAAAACAAATATGTTGGATACATACTCTCCAAATAGAAGTAATCATCTTGATGACGTTTGTCTCTATGAAGTACTGCAAAGCTATATATTTAAGAGGAATATTTCATAAGATATTAATAAAGGAGTATATGCTGTAATTGGATCTGAAGGATTTCTGGTGAAACAAAGAAAAGGACATTTGATTAATCATCGAAAACTGAGTTGCGAAACACCTGACATAAGGGAATTTTACTACTTAGCTCTTTGCAACTCTTCAAACCATGGCGTACAGAAGAGGAACTACTTGGAGATTTTCTCAGTTATGAAGATTCATTCAACGCAACCAAAAATACTATAGAATGTCCTGTTTTCACTAATTATCTAGAAATGTTGAACAAGGAAATACAGCAAGAAGCTACAATTACAGCAGAGATTGGTAGAGACAGTTCTCAAGACAGTCAAAGTTGTGCTTCATTGAGTCAGGATCCACTAGGAGGACCGAATATCCAAAATGAAGCAGCCACTGCCATGGATGAGGTGGAAAGAGCAATGCAACAAGCTCAGGAGAATGTAATAAACTTAGAAGAATTGGAAAAACAACTGAATGTTTAACAGAAACATATATATGATGAAGTGACTGAGCAGATTGAGCATGGTTTACTTCATGAGCAAAAAGAGTGCTCATGTACATCATTTCAACCTGTCCGACTGTATGTGAGTGGACAAGCAGGAACTGGAAAAAGTTTTCTAATTAAAGGAATTGCATCTTATCTTCAAAAAAGAACAGAGTCATCACTCTCTTGTGTTGTTACCGCTCCAACTGGGTTAGCTATAAATCAAAAACAGTACCAATATTGCCACACTACTTCAACTTGGACCAAGGATGATCACTCGAATCACTGACTGAAACAGTAACTCTCGGGAAATGTTTTATCCGGAATAAATCCAATGAGTTTTATTACTTTTACATCACGAGCATCATATCAATGAGGCAATTTTATCTTTTTTAGATGAACACTTATTTAACTCCAATTAAGCATGTCAAATAACGAAAATTACACAAACAAAAAAACAATAATTTTTAGCAACAAACTCTCAACTTGCATTCAACATTCATACAGAACAACACATAGATATATATACACATATAGCCATTATACAAAAATATTTACAACGTCAATTTCTAGAAAAACATATATGGAAAAAACATAGCATTGGAAATAAGCAAATAAAGAATTTTGGTATGCTTGAGAGTCAATCGAGAATTCCTAATGCTGGATAGAGGAGGTCTACGCGTTTCGATGACCCCTTGTTGTGGGGAAATCTCGTCAGGACCATGCGCCTGTGAATGGAGAACAAAATCGGGTCAACCATGGGGACCGAACTCTGCCTCTCAACGCTACAGTGGGGGTATGGGAAACTAATCCTACCTTTCAGTTGATGGGTTCTCTTTTGTAGGTGAAACTGTAACAAAAACAGAGCCTCTTTTAGCCTCTACTTGAAAAAAAGCATTAGCACTTTCCTGATTGTCACATTCATACGTGAATACTCACATAGTTTTACGCATGCTGCGTTTTTTTGCAAATCTTGTTGTCACAAATTCGGATGGAAGTGGAGATCTACAAGGATAGAAGGACTAGTCAGGATACGTGGGAATTGAGCTGGTGGCGGTGGCCGCTATGGTTGGAACGGGGGCTACTTACATTTATCGTAGCGTGGAAACGAGTGGGGTGCTGATTCCCGGGTAGCACGGTGAAACGCCTCTTTCTAATTTTGAGTTCCTGAAAGGAAGGGAAGACTAATGTCAGGTCTTCAGTGGGAAACCTTTGAATAGTGGTTGTATTCTGCCACGGTGTTTCGATATACCTGTTAGGTTCTTGTATGCTGAGTGTATCGGGGGGTCCACGCTCTTCGGTCTCTGTCAATGAATGCAGCTGCCGGCACCATCCAGTCGGTGTTCCTGATCTTGTGCGTCCTAGTTTTACTCACTTCCTGGTTCTGAGGATTGTGGGGATTGTAGTTTAGAAGTCCGTCGTCATGGAGACGGTGTGTGTTTTCATTGCATTTGACCTTGTGTCGCCGGGCTCACGGTCTGCGCGGGAAACCGCAACCCGAATGGAAATATGTTCATGTATCCTAATAGATCTTGAAGTGTTTACAAACGGTAAATCTCAGAGAGTTCATTGAGACCATTTGTCGCTGTATTAAACTTGACTATAAGCATGGCTTCGTTGCGGGATAATTTCGCCTCAATGTCACCACCTCTGTTTTTGTTACAGTTTCACCTACAAAAGAGAACCCAGCAACTGAAAGGTAGGATTAGTTTCCCATACCCCCACTGTAGCGTTGAGAGGCAGAGTTCGGTCCCCATGGTTGACCCAATTTTGTTCTCCATTCACAGGTGCATGGTCCTGACGAGATTTCCCCACAACAAGGGGTCATCGAAACGCGTAGACCTCCTCTATCCAGCATTAGGAATTCTCGATTGACTCTCAAGCATACCAAAATTCTTTATTTGCTGATTTCCAATGCTATGTTTTTTCCATATATGTTTTTCTAGAAATTGACGTTGTAAATATTTTTGTATAATGGCTATATGTGTATATATATCTATGTGTTGTTCTGTATGAATGTTGAATGCAAGTTGAGAGTTTGTTGCTAAAAATTATTGTTTTTTTGTTTGTGTAATTTTCGTTATTTGACATGCTTATGTGGAGTTAAATAAGTGTTCATCTAAAAAAGATAAAATTGCTCATTGATATGATGCTCGTGATGTAAAAGTAATAAAACTCATTGGATTTATTCCGGATAAAACATTTCCCGAGAGTTACTGTTTCAGTCAGTGATTCGAGTGATCATCCTTGGTCCAAGTTGAAGTAGTGTGGCAATATTGGTACTGTTTTTGGTTTATAGTTAATTGATGGTGAGGCTTGTCCTTATTGCCAGTGAGCCCAGACCCTGTCTTGGTTTTGGTACTTTACCAACTGGGTTAGCAGCGCATAACATTAAAGGGATTACTTTACATCATTTGCTGATGCTGCCAGTAGAGCATGAAAATACATTAGAATACCACAAGCTATCTGGAGAAGCTTGTTGTGAAGTTTCCAGAGTTCTAAAAAAATAAAACTTCTTATTATTGATGAGGTAAGCATGGTATCAAATTTAATGCTTGCCTTTGTGCATTTAAGAATGCAACAAATTCTTAAAACAGAGTATGATGTGTTATTTGGAGGCAAACATGTCATCGTTTTTGGAGATCTACTACAGCTAACACCTGTGAAAGGACAACCAGTATTTAAAACTGTTACACATGAAGATACCAGAAAGTGCCTGGGAAGCATTGGAAATGTTAATATAGGGTTATATTTCAAATACACAAAACCGACTCAAAATATGCAACAGGCAAAGGATGCTGATTATAAAAGTATTCTTGAAGATATAAGGATTGGAAAAGTAAGTCAACATGGCAAAGAAGCTCTACAGTCACAATTACTTTCTCATTTGTTTCCAAAGGAAAATGTTGGTGCAGAGAATATATATAGAAAAATTGCAGAAAAACAATCAGTAATATGCTTGAATTCAACTCTGCAAGAATGTGGAATCTTCAATGTAAAAATGTTGAAGTTAGAAAATCAAGAAATTATAAAATTGGAAGCTATTGATAAAATAGAGCATGAAGGATCTACTATTATTTTGTCAGAAAAGTTAAAGTCAAAATTAGATTCTTTAGACAAGTCAATATCTAAAACAGCTGGTTTAGAAAAGAATATTTATGTATGTTTAAATTGTCGGACCATTTTACGACGTAATTTAGATGTGGAAAGAGGTTTAGTAAATGGAGCAATGGGTCATGTTGTTGAGTTTGTGAATTACCCAAATAGAGATCAGATTGAAATTATGAAAATCAAATTTGATGAAATTGAAGAAGTTCAACGATTGTGTCATTGTTCTACTCGATTTTTGCTTGTAAAAGATTTATATGTGCGCTGAAAACAGTTTCCTGTTTGTTTGGCATATGCAGTGGCTATTCACAAATCTCAAGGTTTAAGTGTAGATAGTGCTTTGGTGAATATTGGAAGTACTGTGTTCAATGAAGGTATGGCATGTGTTGCTTTATCTCGAGTTAGAACTTTATCTGGATTATATTTGATTGATTTTGATGAAACAAAGATTAGTGCAGATCTAAATTGTGTGAAAGAGTATAATAGGTTAAGAAGAGAATATGCTCCAAATTTACCTCAATATCCTTTATTTGAAAAGGTTGCGGTAGGTCGAAAAAGAAGATTTGAGAAAAAACTGATGTGAGGTTGTAGACAAAAGAAAAAAAAGTAGTTGAACCTGTAATTGCAAAGAAAAAGAGAAAGGATAGTATTAAAGAGGTTGTTGGTTTTCAGTTTGAAAACAGTTCTGGTGTCAACTGCTATGCTAATGTAGTGGTTAATGTTGTTTTTTTCTTCAAACTTTACGGCAACAGATTGTTGATAATCGGGATCAAAGATTTTGTTGTTTGTTGAATTCTGTCGAGTAAATCAATTTTCGCAGAATATTCAGCAAGATTGCCAGGAATTTCTTATGTATACGCTTGTTTTATTGCAAGATGAAGGTTTAGATTTTGAAAATATATTCGGAGTATCTAATAAATGGCAACATGATTGTGGTAATTGTTCATTTTCAAGCAGTACTCAAATAGACACAGAAAGATTTAGATATTTGACATTACCAGACTGCAAATCAGTGACTTTTAATAATCTGGTTGGAGAAGCAAATCAAAACATGGTCTGTACCCAATGCAACTCAGAAATGTTATCAACATTATTTATTCAAAGATATGGACAGTATGTAATTTTAATGCTCCAACGATGCAGACTTGATGGAACAAAATTGACAACTTTAATTAAAAAGTTTGTGGCTTCTCAAATATCAATTTCAGGAAGAACTTTTGTAACTGTAGCTATTATTTTCCATGATGGTTCTTCTATAACATATGGACATTATACAGTTTACTTAAAATGTGCAAAAGGCTGGACTCTTTGTAATGACACTCAATTGACTTTTAAACAACGTTTGCCTTATGACTTACAGAATTCTTACCTATTGTTTTTGGCACCCAAATTTTAGGGAAAATAATTGGTCTAGGAAGATTAGTGCTGTAAAAAAGGTTTATAGATGGTACACACAGAAGAGAGATGGTGTAGGCAGGGACACAGATAGTGGAAGCAGACACAGAGATGGTACACACAGAGGATAGATGTGCAGGCAGAGGGAGAGATAGTGGAAGCAGACATAGAGATGGTACACACAGAGAATAGATTTGTGGTTTCTCAAATATTAATTTCAGGAAGAACTTTTGTAACTGTAGCTATTATTTTCCATGATGGTTCTTCTACAACATCTGGACATTATACAGCTTACTGAAAATGTGCTAAAGGCTGGACTCATTGTAATGACACTCAATTGACTTTCTCACACAGATAGTAGGAGCAGACACAGAAATGGTACACACAGAATATAGATGGTGCAGGCAGAGACACAGATAGTGGAAGCAGATACAGAGATTAGTGCTGTAAACAAAGGATAATCTACTGCTGAGAATTACTTTGTAAGTCAGGGCTATTTCTTTTAAAGGTTACTTCTGTTCCCTCATTCTACTTACTCCCCTTCATTCACGTTTACTGTGCTTGTCTCTCCATCAGTACTCTTCCTTCACCCACACTCATCTTGTCCAACTCCCTCTTTCCTCTGTCCATTCATCACTTCTCTTTCCTATTTTTCTCTATCACAACCCTTGTCTTGTTGAATCAATCAGTTTCTTGTCACTGCCCCCTTACTCTCTTTCCTTCAAATGATCAGTGAGTGACCTTCACTCACTCCACTTCTTTCCCTTCCTCACTCCCTTTCGCTCACTGCCCTTTTCTCCATTTGTGTCTAAGTCTGTTCCTCTGTGTCAGTCAGTATAACTGATTTACTACTTCACAGTCACTCACTCTCCCTCTGTTTCTCTCTTTTACTGTCTCCCTCTTTGCCCTCTAGTCTTCCTTTTGTTTTCTCTCTCTTTCCATACATTCTTCTCTCTCACTTACTTCTTTTTCCTTTCTCTTAATATGCTTCTTTTTCCATCACTCCCCTCCCTCACTGTTATATCCCTTCCCTCACTATCCTTGTTCTTCATTCAATCTGAGTCTTGTTCCTCCACTTCATGTTCTCTTCTCTCTGCATCACTCTCATTCCATTTGTCCTGCACCTATTCCATTACTCTTCCTCACACTCTTTCACTTAGTCCATCCGTCAATTCCCTTCCCTTAACCTTGTTTCCTCAATCCCTTTTGGTAACTCTCATTCCTTTCGTTTCTCACTCCTTTTAGAACATTACTTAGTTCCTTTCTTCCTCTGTGTTTGTCCCTCACCCTTCCTTTCTTTCCATTTCTGTTTTTTTGGCTTGTAATTTGTTTTGTATTATGAATAATATATTGTAACTTTTTTTTCTTGTCTTCCACAGATACTATATATATTTAAAAGAATCTTATTAAGTTGTCATTATTTATAAGGAAAGTATGACAAACAGAAAATAGTTTTTCTTCACTCTCCTACTTGTGTTTCTGTATTTCCTATTCAGTAATCTCTCTGTTACTCTTCTTTCTCTAGTCATCTTACTCTCCTTTTCTTATTCTAATTATTGCCCTTCATTCACTTTTATAGTCTTTCTGTGACTGTCAGTACTCTCTCTTTTCTGTTACTCACCTTGTGCAACTCCCTGTTCACCCTGTCTGTCTCTCATTTCTGTTTCCTATTTTCTTCTATCACTACCCTTGTGTTCCTGTATTGCTTAGTGTCTTCTCACTCACCCCTTAGTCTCTATCAATAACATCATCCCTCATTCACCTTCACTTACTCCCCTTCGATCACTCCCTCGCTCCCTTTTTCTCACTCCCCTTCCTTTAAACCCTCCCTCAATCCCCTTTCCTCCATGTGTCTCTAAGTCTCTTCCTGTGTCTCAGTCACTATAACTGCCTCACTCCCTCACAGTGTCTCATTCTATCTCTCTTTCTCTCTCTCCTTGTGTATCTTTCTCTTCACAAATGTACCTCCGGTCAATTACACAATTGTTAATGATAGCCTTACGTCCTCTTTAGCTTTTTTCCTGATGTTTTGCTTTTGCCCTCCCTCAGTTCCCTCCCCACTCTCATCTTGAGCCTTCCTCTTCCGCATAACCTTGTATAAATCTCGGTGCAACAAGTGCTAAATTATATGTGCTGCAACAAGAAAACCCAGAATTCAGTCTTTACCCAGTACTTGAGATATCACAAAGGTATAAATAGCAACAAAATAACCACCGTACAATGGTTGTTCTAGAGTCCTTAGCTGACAAAAATATTGTTCACAACAGTACCTTTTTAAAAAGCTCCAACGAAAGTCTGGGCACGTCCACCAGAACCAAGAGGGGGGGCCCAGCCCAACCTCTTCCTGGCTAAGACAGACACAGATTGGCCCGCCCTTGGACCAGCCTTCGCCCGGGCGAGTCCTGCGCTGCGGGAGCCCTGATGTAAATGTAAGTGCCTCCTAGCGCACAAAGATGGCGGCAAACTCTGGTGCTCTCCCTCTCTTTCTCTCTCTCTCTTTTTCTCTCTCTATTCCTCATTCTTCCTCTCTTTACCTTTCTGTTTCCTTCACTCCTACTATATCCCTTAGTTCCATTTCCTGACTCTTAATCTCTTTCCTTCTCTCTTGTATTGTGAAATATATATTGTATATATTATAATTCATTTTTTTCATGTCTTTCACAGATATTATATTTATAAAAAATATTTTAACTTTTCATTTCTTAGAAGGTAAGTATGACAAATAAAAAAATATTTTATCATCACTGTCTAACTTTTCATTACTTATAAGGGAAGTATGAGAAACAAAAAATACTTTCTCATCAGTCTCTTATTGTGACAGAATAACTGTCTCACTCTTTGTCAGTCCCTTGCTCTCCCTCTCTCTCTCTCTCCCTCTCTCTCCCTTACACTCAATCTCCTTCCCTCTCTCTTTCTACCACTCCTCCCCTCTCCCTCACTCACTTTCACTCTGTGTTAATTTTAATTCAAGATCCCCTTCCCTCACCCTCTTATCCATTTCTTAACTCTCACTGCCATTCACTCACCGTCACTCCCCTTACCCCACTCCACTTCCTCCTGTCTGTTTATCACACCCCTTCCTTTTTGCGCTCACTTTCGCTTACTCCCTTTTGCTTTCTGTTTCAAACAGGTGCAGGATTTTGACGTAGTATAAGTCCAAAAGTGACTAAATGAAATATTATAAATTTCACGTATTCACTTTTAGGAGGTGTTCCTGCACCAGAACATTCTTCATGGATGCAGGAAAGCCTCCTTTTGGTGCATGGTTTTACAGTATGATGCACCTTCCAAGAACATCAGATTTTAAAAACCATACTTAATGGCGCATCTTTTGTACCACCGCTGCATTACAAATGTGATGCAACGGTTGTGTAAAAGACACACAAGGGGATTATAAAACTGCCCTTAATACATATAAATTCATTCACGCACTTTCACTTATAGTGCAAATTGAAGCATAGAGTTGTAACATATTTATATACATATGTTACAATTCAGTGCTTTGGAAGTACTAGAGTATACTATAGGTAAACACCCTATAGATTTATGCTGTACCACATCCTTATAGTTTTGCACTTTGATACTCATTCATTCATTTATGAACTAGACATTAACTATGACAAACTTTTACATACAAACATAGAAATATAGTTATTTTTTTGACCAGTAGAGGTAGTTCCAAAAATAACTGTTTTTTTTGGGGGGGGGGGTTGATTTGCTGCAAAAACAGTGAAAAAATGAACTTTTAAAACAAAAAAATTCATCAACAGGAACAAACAGCTACAAAAAAAAGAAAAAATAATGGGAGCAGTTGTGCCTCCTAGTCGTCTAAAGAATAACTTCTATGGACTGTTGCCCATAAGCAATTAATTGGTTGCAATGAATGCAACGAATCATTAGATTCCTAAATTCAGGCTGGATGTTTGGAATCATGGTAGATGGAAGTGGTGGTGGTGCTGATGAAGTGCTTGGAGCAGAGCCCTGCTCCTTCTCCGACCTTCGGACTACAGCTCTCGCCTAATTGTTGGGGTGGATGTTCTTCACATGGCGTTCCATGCTGTAAGTGCCAAACGAATATTTCTTGTTCGGATTACCCCTAGATATTACTGCTTCACATATCTTACATGTGACAAGTGGAGCGTTCACTTTTTTTAAACCTTCAGGGAAGGTAAAAAACTTCCATACAATGGATTCCTTTTTTTTGGTATGCCGTGGCTGTTCTTCTACAAAGTCTTCAGATGAAGATGAAGAATGATCAGATTCCTGTGGAAGTTCAGCCATTTGGAGTTGTGTCTCTGAAGCCCAGAAGCTAAAGAAAAAAGATGCTCCTTCTCTGAAAGTCAAAGAAGAATGATTATTATGGGAGGGGTCTTTCAATAATTGGAGTAGGTAGTATTATAAACCAATAGAATGTCTTGTTTTAAAGTCACATGGTTTGACGTAATCTTACGGTGCGCTTACGTAGCGCTTACGATGCATTTACGGAGCATTTATGTAGTGCGTACCATCTCGAGATTCGTAATTGCTTTAAAAAGTAATATACTGTTGTTAAAAGTTTTAAAAACCCATTTTGTTCATTATACCAGATATTGTCTACCTTTAAAAATTACTTTCAATACGTAGAAATTATGTTTTTGAAATTAAACAAACTTTTGGGGGTGAGAGCACGTAGGTTTTATGGTGTGCTTACGGTGCGCGAACCTTGTGATCATAACAAAAAAATAAAAGAAAAGTTTTTAAAAAATAATAATTTTTTAAATTGTTTTTGTACTTAGTTTTATATTTATTTTACTATACAATGTGAAATATAAATATGGGAAAAATAATATGTAAATATTTATTATATCAAAGAAAAATTAGTATAAAAAAAAGAAATGTAATAATTAGTACATTTAAAAATTATATTTTACAAAACCTTTGAAATTCACTTAAAAAACCATAGGTTTTAAATATGTTATAGTGAGGTATTAGCATTTAAAAAACCGTACAAATTCACTAAAATAAACATAGGTTTCACACACGTTATAGTTAGGAATTAGCGTTTAAAAAACCTTGCAAATTCACTGAAAAAAACATAGGTTTCACACACGTTATAGTTAGGAATTAGCATTTAAAAAACCTTGCAAATTCACAGAAAAAACCATAGGTTTCACACACGTTATAGTTAGCTGGACATTTCACTCATACAAAACCATTGACATTCCCCCGTTATAGTTAGTTCAGCTAACTATAACTCGTGCGACCGCAATGCACTGCTGATGACGTCACATATTACATCAATCACTTACTTCCCACCTTATTCCCCTATAAACCCACAACCCACTCCAGAACTAAAAAACGCAGACTTTTATTTAAAAAAAAATGAATAACTACAAAAAAATTAACACATATATTAAAAGACAAAAGCAATACTTATGCAAAAAAATAGATCACATACATTTAAAATACAAACTAAAATACATAACACTAATTAAAACATTGATATTTTTTTAAACAACTATATTTTTGCAAACAAAAATAATGACTTCGCTATTTTTCAAAACGATATTTCTTATCTGAACTCGATGTTCTTGACCACGATATTCTTTCCATCGATATTTCTGTGTCATGATATTTCCAACTCGATATTTGTGTAAGTCGACATTTCCAACTCGATATTCTGTCTCTGCACTGGTTTTATCATAGCAGATTATGGACTTATTCAGAGTTTGTTATTGAATTAGGGGGTGCACTCCTGTTTTTGACACTTTTAATACTCTATACTGAGGTGCTAGAGTATAGCATGGGCTGTCAACACATGCTGGGTCAAATGATCATTTAATAACAAGTACTAAGACTTGGATATTCTGCTCACTATTCACTTGGTGACTCCCACCATCAATGTATTCAATTTTAAATTCAAATTGATTTGTATTTATTCAATTCATTTCAAAGAAGTTTGTTTTCAACAAATCATAACATAATCAATTATTTGTTCAATTCACATTACTTGTGACATTTTTCATGAATGCATTGCATGTACATTATATATCAATACATGAAAACAACAATGTTTTACAAATTCATACAGCATTCAATCTTATGCCCAATGCATTTCAGGACATCATAGTCCCTTCCTCAGGGGAAAATCTGTGAATACAAAATAATGCAAATATTATAAGATCTAAAATGTGGATGTCCATTTGAGCCCAATGGCCCAATGGATCTCTGTTAACCGTTACAAGAAATTTTTAAAAAAAGGTCACATGCTGGCCTGTAGCCATGATTAATTGTACCCATGGTGTGCCTCATGGTGATTTTAAAGTGTTTAATACACCCAGTGTTTTTGTGTTTGTATGTTTCCAATGTTCGTACCTGTACCCTCAAGAGTCTACCACAAACATTGGCAATTCCTGATGCTGTACTGCAATCAACCAATACAACAAAGTCAGATAGGTGACTAACTCTCTTATAACTATTCCATCTCACAGATGTACAATCGTTACTGCATCTTACCTCCTCTAAAATGTCTCTCTGCTCAAGTCAAAGAGGGAATCTAAAACAAAATAAAGAATTCAAACCTTAGATGAGGATCAAACCCCTAACGCGATCAACATGCTTGCGCTCCAAACAACACCAATACGATACCAAAAGAACTGTTCCGCCACACATCAAAAAACCTCAGTTTTACTAATAGCACTGATGGCGCAATACCCTTACCGTAGTGCACAGTCACTCCCGCGTTCGACAAGATTCTGAACAATAGTTGCATCCTGGATGCTGGATGTCCTCCTGTATTACACTGGACAAAACGGAAAGAGAAAGCAAACTTATTGGAGTAAGTGTTGCCACTTGCGGATGCAGATGGCTGCCATATTGGAGTGTGGAAATAATTTCTGTGAGAAAAGGTAATAGCGCACATAATTAACTACCACTGAAGAAAATCCGGACCAAAGAAAAAACCTTATCTGTAATAGATAACTGGCGTGTTCATCAAGTTTCCATCCAATGTTATAATATATGTAATGTCCAAAACCACTACTTTAAACACTATCTACCTATGTTATTATGACCCAGACTAGTCAATTCTCTAGTCCTACATCGAATTAAAGTCCTCCAATCCAGTTCTAATACTAGGCTATATTCCAAATGCGCTTTAGAAAAGAATGTGGTGTTATTCACCCGCAATTTATTGTGTTGTGTATAGACGTGCAACGACTGATGCGACCTAAATAAAACACGACATATCCAAATGGTCATTGAGACCTTTCAGCATCATGGTTTCCAGGGTTTTTTGGTATTATCCACACCAGGATGTGCTATCACTTTCTCAATGATCTGAAATCTTAATTGCAATAAAGAGGGATTCGCTTCTGCCCACTGGACTGCTAATGCTAAAGTGGCATTTCTCATCCTTATCCTGCTTTTATGCTCTGTTAACCTTGTTTTGATTTTGCGGTCTGTCTTGCCGACATATACTTTACGACAAGGACATTTAATACAGTATATACAGTATATTACAATGCTAGTATTGCAATCACTCGTAAGTCTCAATTGTATTTTTTGGCCAGAGATTGGGTGTGTTAACCTGTTGCCTGTAATTGCATTATTGGGTAGTAGGGACAAATAAGTATTTACGTTCTTTGCATGCTGCTCTAGTCATACAGTCTTGTAGTATATCTTCTGGGTATCCTCCTTGTTGGTATCTTTGTTTATAGTCCTCCATTTTCCTCAAGTATACATTAGATATTCTTTTGATCCAAATAAACTGTGAGTATGGTAAATTTCCGATGAGACTCCTGGGATGAAAACTAGAGTATGATAAGGTATTATTTTGGTCTGGCAATTTAGTATGTATTTGAGTATCTACTCCTGTGCCTTAATTTTTCTTGATTACTGTTACGTCCAAGTAGTTGATTTGATTTTCGTGTATCATGTGGGTAAACTGAATTCTAGGATCAAAAGTATTCATTGTTTTCACCATTTCTTCCAGTGATTTCCGAGTGTCTGTCCAAACTACAAAAATATTGTCTATGAATCTGCAGTAAAGGTTGAATTTAGGTCACAATGCAGGATTGCTCATTATGTTTTGATGTTTAAATAGAGCCGTGAAAATATTTGCTTACGCAGGGGCCCCTGAAAAACCCATGGAGGTTCCTGTTAACTGTGCATAATATTTGTCATTCCACCTAAAGTAACTGTGGTGTAAACAAAATGTAAGTAACTGAAGCAATAGTATCTTCTCAATATTGATGTCTTTAAGCTGAAGTAAAGCGCACTTAACCGCTTCCAATCCTGCTGCGTGGGGTGTTGATGTGTAAAGTGCTGTGACATCAATGGTACACAGCAGCCACATCGCCTGTATCTCAGGTTGCACGTTTTGAAGTTTAAACAAGAAACAAGTTGTTTCTCTGATGTAGGATTTCCAACCTTGTACACATTTCTGAAGAAAATAATCCAACTACCTGCCCAGAGGGTCAAAGAGTGACCCACATCCAGACACAATGGGTCTCAAGGGGAGTTAGCTGAATCCTTATGAATTTTGAGTATCATATACAGTCTTGGTCTGCGAGGATTTTGCGTAGTAAGATATGCCCTAGTGGGTTCATCTATCCAGGCCAAGTCTATTGTATTTTGTAGAATTGTATCTAAAATACCCAAAAGTTGTGTTGTGGGATCCGAATCCAATGGCAAATATGTATTGTTATCCATGACATGTTGGTTAACTTTTTGTTTGTGGAAAATAGTGTCCATCAGCACTTTAGCTCCTCCCTTATTGGCTGGCTGCACAGTGATGTTCTGATTGTTTGCTATTGAGTTAATAGTTATTCTGTCCTGTTTTGTAAGGTTCTGTTTTTTCAAACGTTTTAAATTCAACATCTTAATGTCCTTGTTAATCATTATTTCAAATGTGTTTAACATTTTATGTGAAGTAGGCGCTTGAAATGTATTCTTTGGTTTGAATTTCACTCTCTCTGGTGACTGTTCCGATGTTCCAGTGTTAGCCACATTGGTAAAGAAATGACGTTGACATAAAGTTCGCATGAACCTAAACAAGGATGCTTCAATTTCCAATGAGTTGGTAGTGCTGGTGGGCACGAATGATAACCCCTTATTTAACACTTTGATTTGTTGTGAAATCAGCTGTGTTGATGAGATGTTGATTATTAAACTATGTTCTTCTCGCTGCAAAGTGATTTGTCTGCCTTTTCTTTGTCCTTTCCTGGCCGGGCAAATGTTCCTGTTGTTCCCTTTTGTTGTAGCGGTGGTAACCCT
This sequence comes from Lissotriton vulgaris, assembly GCF_964263255.1. Lineage (NCBI taxonomy): Eukaryota > Metazoa > Chordata > Amphibia > Caudata > Salamandridae > Lissotriton > Lissotriton vulgaris. The sequence goes on along the minus strand of NC_141695.1, from coordinate 1,572,872,291 downwards.
TGGTCTGGGGCCTGCAAAAAAAAGACACACTGGTTGATGTATGAACAGTTTTACCAGATGCAGTAGATGGTCCTGTTGTGCTTAGTCCCGATGTTCCTGGTTGCACTGGTTTCCTATTTCAGAAAGTGTCTTTGTCTGTTACTAAACTTTCCTCGGATTAAATTGTTGTAGTCTTCCTTTGGTCAAATCTTCTACGGGCATAAATCTCTGCCCACGTGCACACTTCGTTAAGTTTATAATCTATGGTTTCTTGCTTGTATTTCCTTAGTTTTCCTTCCTGTAGTTCCTTACTATATTTCTCCAGTCACCCACTTGCCAGGCCACAACCTTCCCTTTTCTCACATGTAAGTCACCTCTAAGGAAGTCCCAAATTAGCCCCATGGGCAGTGTGCAGTGTATGTGAAAGGTAGGATATGTAGTAGTGTGTGTTACATGTCCTGATAGTGAAATAATGTGCATGTAATTTTTCACTATTGAAAGGCAGTCTTTACCATAGGTGATCTTTGGAGCTGCCTTGTAACATTTTACAAGTTCAGCTTTGGGAAAAAGATAGAGAATTTGAGTTCTGGCTCCCTGTGCTCAGAATAGCACATATTTTAGTGAAGGTGGTATTTAAATTGTCTGTTTGAAAATGCATTTTCTATTTTACCATCCAGTGTGCCTCTGCCTGTTTGTGTATTCACCGTCTACTTTTGGAATGAAAGGAGCTGGGGATGTGCATTCTCTCTAGACAGTCACACGGGGGTTGATGTGTGTCCTGCCTTTCAAGGGAGACTCATAGACTGAATGGACCTTTCTGCATTTAGAGTGGTGGGAGGAATTTTCACTAGCACCTGAATAGACTGTGTCTGCTCTGCACAATGCTGTTCTCGCCTCCTGTAGTGAAGCTGGACTAGAAAGGACAGAACTGGTTTCTACTAAACAAGAGGGACTTGCTGCCTAAAACTTCAAAGGGAAAAGTAGCATACAAATAGGGGCCTTGACCTCAGAATGTTAGAACTCTATTGGACTAAGGAACCTCGTGCCAAGAAGATGAGCCAGAGAAACTGTCAGGAGTATCTACCACTGTGTTGTGTGCTTTGCTGTGTTGGCCTGCAGTGGCTGCTTCTGTCTTGGGCAGTGAAAGGACTGGACTGGACTTTCTGCAACTTATTTTCTGGAGATTCTCCAAGGGCCTAATGTAGAGCTTGCCCCCTGTTCAAGAAGTCTCAGGGGCAGCAAAGACTTCAACAGCGTCTGCCAACAGCACTGGAAACTGTGTGTTTTGTGCTGCAAGAGAAGAAAAAGCAACCCAATGCCATTGATGATACTTCTGTGGGCTCTGCCCCACTTTGCACCGCAAACCTGGTCTGCCCAACGACGATGCCTGAAGCCGCTACTGAGTTACTGCAGAGTTACTGCCGAAAGCACCGCACTCCACACCATCTCGTTTCACATATTCCCCCTGTTATCCCTGACGATGCCACTCCATGCTGACCTCGATGCTGCTGCCTGCACCATAGCCTGGTGGAACTGCTCATAAGTTACACAATGCACCACCCCGTGCCAAACAGCAGCCTTGACCCACTGGCCCCATCCTCTCCATATCATATACCGACAACAGCACTTCAGCAACAGCGATGACGCTGCTTGTACTGTGACCTGCCAGTACTGCAACAAGCACCGCCTCATTTCATGCCACAGCCCTGATCTCACCGACGTCACTGGACACTTCAACCTCATGTAATTTGATTTTGCTCACATTTCTGTGTGGGAAAGATGTGGGATCACCAGGCTGACACAAATTTCCAAACACCCTCCGTTCCTCCAGGCCTCACAATAAAAAATGGTACCTCACTTGTGTGGGCAGCCATAGTGGTCGCAACAGGAAATGGCTCAAATCGCACTGTGGAGACATCAAAATTACCTATCATAAAATGGCCTGGTTTTGCAGGGTGGGTCATCTGGGTATTTGGGGCCAGGCTCGGCAGCCATTGAGGGAAACCTACCACATCCACATGTTTCTGAAAACTAGATACCCTGGGGAGTCCAGGGCGGAAGGGGTTGCGTAGATCCCCCAATATTTCCTACCCAGGGTCTCCTACAAACCTTGAAATTTGCTGAAGGAATCACATTTTCTCACATTTCTGTGTGGGAAAGTTGTGGGATCACCGATCTGACACAACTTTCCTACCTACCAGCATTCCCCCAGGTCTTTGATAAAAATGGTACCACACTCTTGTAGGTGGGTCAAGTACCCACAACAGGCAAGAGCTGAAAACCTATTGTGAACAGTTGGTTCATTCGGGTGAACTACATTTCTTTAATTATCTCATATTTGCACACAATATTAATCATTCATTATTAACTTAAAGAATCAGAGCAAAATTATTAACAAAAAAAAGGAGACATGAAAATCCAAACCATCTGCGATTTTACAAGATATTTTATATGCTCATTTATAAATTCATTAATTTGTAAACGTACACAGAGCGAAAGGCTGTATATACTGTACAATGGTGGGCAAGTTGTGAAATTCGTGACAATTCGTGCTCAGTGTAATTAGTGCAAGTGCAATATGCAATATATACAATGATAGTTTCCAATAATGGTGAGGAAAAGGAAGGGAGAAAGGGAAGGATGTGACCAATGTTTATATAGTAACTAAGGTTCCTTTGAAGCTAAGAGGGCGAATTTTGAGACTAGCACATAAAGGACATATTGGTATGAGCGCTACCAAGAGACATATCAGAGCAGAGTACTGGTGACTAGGATTTGGCCATGATGTTGAACATAGCATTAGATAATGTGTGTCTTGCGCATGGAGTGATACATCACAGAAGTTGGTGATGAATTCTCCAGTGGTTTTCGATGTCTCATGGTGTGGAAGAAGATTGCTACTGGACCGTGTTATGTACTGGGAAAATATCCCAACTATGCCATTGTGGTAGTGGATTACTTATGTTGTTGGTCTGAAGTGAAATTCACTGATCACATCACTACAGAAGTGCTAATTGAGTTTTTGAGTGAGTTGTCTGAAAGAAAGGTTGTACCAGAGATTTTGTACATGACAATAGGGTTTACTTTGTGTTTGAAGTTATGAAATACTTTTTGGAAAGGTATGGAATTGAACATTTTCAGTCTTCTGTGTATTGTCTGCAAAGTATTAGTTGGGTTGAGAGGTGGAACAGGACAATCAAAGAAAGGATACAGCTCGCTGTCAGTAGTGGCACAGACAGGAGAAAAGCAGTGAGGAGGTTAATTCGGTCATATCACACTACACCTCATTGAGTGGCTGATAAATCTCCCTTTGACTTGATGAAAGGTTACAAACCCAGGGCCTCATTTATGAAAAGTGACGCATCGCTGCGTGAAAACAGCGATGCGTCACTTTTCATTGCGCCCTCCTTGCGACACCAATGATGCGTCATATTTACAGTATGACGCATCATGCCGGAAGGAGTTACAGATACGTCAGTATTTCTGACGTATCTGTAGGTGAAAAAGTGACGCATTGCTGGAGTGTGTCACAAAAGTGAAGCAACTCCAGCAATGTGTCCTTTCACATGAGGCAAGCCCCATGTGAAAGGGCTTGCGTCAGTCGTATGCCTGCTGTGAGGCAGGCGTAAGATTTTGACGCATTTGAGTCCTAGAAGTGGTGCAGTAAAATCTCATAGATTTCACTGCGTCACTTCCATGGCCCTTTCTTGCCTCAATACGCCCCCCCTTGCATACATTATACCTGGTGCAGGTATAATGTGGCGCAGGGGTTTACAAAGTAACGCATCTACCTAGATGCGTCACTGTGTAAATATGCAAAAACAACAGGTGATGGACCGAATGTGGATCAATGTCACACACTCACCCCAGTCCAAAGATCTGGGCCCAAATCCATCGTTCTTTTGCACTCCACACCACCCTGGGTTAGACAATGGCGATATGCAAATCAGCTCTGACCCTGTGCCCCATGGGAACAGTCCAGTCCGAACTACAAAAGCCATGTCCTTCCCAGAACGGAATCAAGCATCCGAGGACCGGACCGGTTTCGAGGTAACACCTCTCATCAGCCCGGCTAGCTTGACTCCAGTGGTGTGGAGTGCCTGGGACCCACGTCTGGGCATCCCCAGCGCACTTAGGGCGGAACATGCAAAAACAACAGGTGATGGACCGAATGTGAATCAATGTCACACACTCACCCCAGTCCAAAGATCTGGGCCCAAATCCATCGTTCTTTTGCACTCCACACCACCCTGGGTTAGACAATGGCGATATGCAAATCAGCTCTGACCCTGTGCCCCATGGGAACAGTCCAGTCCGAACTACAAAAGCCATGTCCTTCCCAGAACGGAATCAAGCATCCGAGGACCGGACCGGTTTCGAGGTAACACCTCTCATCAGCCCGGCTAGCTTGACTCCAGTGGTGTGGAGTGCCTGGGACCCACGTCTGGGCATCCCCAGCGCACTTAGGGCGGAACATGCAAAAACAACAGGTGATGGACCGAATGTGGATCAATGTCACACACTCACCCCAGTCCAAAGATCTGGGCCCAAATCCATCGTTCTTTTGCACTCCACACCACCCTGGGTTAGACAATGGCGATATGCAAATCAGCTCTGACCCTGTGCCCCATGGGAACAGTCCAGTCCGAACTACAAAAGCCATGTCCTTCCCAGAACGGAAACAAGCATCCGAGGACCGGACCGGTTTCGAGGTAACACCTCTCATCAGCCCGGCTAGCTTGACTCCAGTGGTGTGGAGTGCCTGGGACCCACGTCTGGGCATCCCCAGCGCACTTAGGGCGGAACATGCAAAAACAACAGGTGATGGACCGAATGTGGATCAATGTCACACACTCACCCCAGTCCAAAGATCTGGGCCCAAATCCATCGTTCTTTTGCACTCCACACCACCCTGGGTTAGACAATGGCGATATGCAAATCAGCTCTGACCCTGTGCCCCATGGGAACAGTCCAGTCCGAACTACAAAAGCCATGTCCTTCCCAGAACGGAATCAAGCATCCGAGGACCGGACCGGTTTCGAGGTAACACCTCTCATCAGCCCGGCTAGCTTGACTCCAGTGGTGTGGAGTGCCTGGGACCCACGTCTGGGCATCCCCAGCGCGCTTAGGGCGGAACATGCAAAAACAACAGGTGATGGACCGAATGTGGATCAATGTCACACACTCACCCCAGTCCAAAGATCTGGGCCCAAATCCATCGTTCTTTTGCACTCCACACCACCCTGGGTTAGACAATGGCGATATGCAAATCAGCTCTGACCCTGTGCCCCATGGGAACAGTCCAGTCCGAACTACAAAAGCCATGTCCTTCCCAGAACGGAATCAAGCATCCGAGGACCGGACCGGTTTCGAGGTAACACCTCTCATCAGCCCGGCTAGCTTGACTCCAGTGGTGTGGAGTGCCTGGGACCCACGTCTGGGCATCCCCAGCACACTTAGGGCGGAACATGCAAAAACAACAGGTGATGGACCGAATGTGGATCAATGTCACACACTCACCCCAGTCCAAAGATCTGGGCCCAAATCCATCATTCTTTTGCACTCCACACCACCCTGGGTTAGACAATGGCGATATGCAAATCAGCTCTGACCCTGTGCCCCATGGGAACAGTCCAGTCCGAACTACAAAAGCCATGTCCTTCCCAGAACGGAATCAAGCATCCGAGGACCGGACCGGTTTCGAGGTAACACCTCTCATCAGCCCGGCTAGCTTGACTCCAGTGGTGTGGAGTGCCTGGGACCCACGTCTGGGCATCCCCAGCGCACTTAGGGCGGAACATGCAAAAACAACAGGTGATGGACCGAATGTGGATCAATGTCACACACTCACCCCAGTCCAAAGATCTGGGCCCAAATCCATCGTTCTTTTGCACTCCACACCACCCTGGGTTAGACAATGGCGATATGCAAATCAGCTCTGACCCTGTGCCCCATGGGAACAGTCCAGTCCGAACTACAAAAGCAATGTCCTTCCCAGAACGGAATCAAGCATCCGAGGACCGGACCGGTTTCGAGGTAACACCTCTCATCAGCCCGGCTAGCTTGACTCCAGTGGTGTGGAGTGCCTGGGACCCACGTCTGGGCATCCCCAGCGCACTTAGGGCGGAACATGCAAAAACAACAGGTGATGGACCGAATGTGGATCAATGTCACACACTCACCCCAGTCCAAAGATCTGGGCCCAAATCCATCGTTCTTTTGCACTCCACACCACCCTGGGTTAGACAATGGCGATATGCAAATCAGCTCTGACCCTGTGTTTGCAATTGCCGCCATAAGTGCGCTGGGGATGCTCAGACGTGGGTCCCAGGCACTCCACACCACTGGAGTCAAGCTAGCCGGGCTGATGAGAGGTGTTACCTCGAACCCGGTCCGGTCCTCGGATGCTTGATTCCGTTCTGGGAAGGACATGGCTTTTGTAGTTCGGACTGGACTGTTCCCATGGGGCACAGGGTCAGAGCTGATTTGCATATCGCCATTGTCTAACCCAGGGTGGTGTGGAGTGCAAAAAAACGATGGATTTGGGCCCAGATCTTTTGACTGGGTTGAATGTGTGACATTGATCCACATTCGGTCCATCACCTGTTTTGTTTGCAATTGCCGCCATAAGTGCGCTGGGGATGCTCAGACGTGGGTCCCAGGCACTCCACACCACTGGAGTCAAGCTAGCCGGGCTGATGAGAGGTGTTACCTCGAAACCGGTCCGGTCCTCGGATGCTTGATTCCCGTTCTGGGAAGGACATGGCTTTTGTAGTTCGGACTGGACTGTTCCCATGGGGCACAGGGTCAGAGCTGATTTGCATATCGCCATTGTCTAACCCAGGGTGGTGTGGAGTGCAAAAAAACGATGGATTTGGGCCCAGATCTTTTGACTGGGTTGAATGTGTGACATTGATCCACATTCGGTCCATCACCTGTTTTGTTTGCAATTGCCGCCATAAGTGCGCTGGGGATGCTCAGACGTGGGTCCAGGCACTCCACACCACTGGAGTCAAGCTAGCCGGGCTGATGAGAGGTGTTACCTCGAAACCGGTCCGGTCCTCGGATGCTTGATTCCGTTCTGGGAAGGACATGGCTTTTGTAGTTCGGACTGGACTGTTCCCATGGGGCACAGGGTCAGAGCTGATTTGCATATCGCCATTGTCTAACCCAGGGTGGTGTGGAGTGCAAAAAAACGATGGATTTGGGCCCAGATCTTTTGACTGGGTTGAATGTGTGACATTGATCCACATTCGGTCCATCACCTGTTTTGTTTGCAATTGCCGCCATAAGTGCGCTGGGGATGCTCAGACGTGGGTCCCAGGCACTCCACACCACTGGAGTCAAGCTAGCCGGGCTGATGAGAGGTGTTACCTCGAAACCGGTCCGGTCCTCGGATGCTTGATTCCGTTCTGGGAAGGACATGGCTTTTGTAGTTCGGACTGGACTGTTCCCATGGGGCACAGGGTCAGAGCTGATTTGCATATCGCCATTGTCTAACCCAGGGTGGTGTGGAGTGCAAAAAAACGATGGATTTGGGCCCAGATCTTTTGACTGGGTTGAATGTGTGACATTGATCCACATTCGGTCCATCACCTGTTTTGTTTGCAATTGCCGCCATAAGTGCGCTGAGGATGCTCAGACGTGGGTCCCAGGCACTCCACACCACTGGAGTCAAGCTAGCCGGGCTGATGAGAGGTGTTACCTCGAAACCGGTCCGGTCCTCGGATGCTTGATTCCGTTCTGGGAAGGACATGGCTTTTGTAGTTCGGACTGGACTGTTCCCATGGGGCACAGGGTCAGAGCTGATTTGCATATCGCCATTGTCTAACCCAGGGTGGTGTGGAGTGCAAAAAAACGATGGATTTGGGCCCAGATCTTTTGACTGGGTTGAATGTGTGACATTGATCCACATTCGGTCCATCACCTGTTTTGTTTGCAATTGCCGCCATAAGTGCGCTGGGGATGCTCCGACGTGGGTCCCAGGCACTCCACACCACTGGAGTCAAGCTAGCCGGGCTGATGAGAGGTGTTACCTCGAAACCGGTCCGGTCCTCGGATGCTTGATTCCGTTCTGGGAAGGACATGGCTTTTGTAGTTCGGACTGGACTGTTCCCATGGGGCACAGGGTCAGAGCTGATTTGCATATCGCCATTGTCTAACCCAGGGTGGTGTGGAGTGCAAAAAAACGATGGATTTGGGCCCAGATCTTTTGACTGGGTTGAATGTGTGACATTGATCCACATTCGGTCCATCACCTGTTTTGTTTGCAATTGCCGCCATAAGTGCGCTGGGGATGCTCAGACGTGGGTCCCAGGCACTCCACACCACTGGAGTCAAGCTAGCCGGGCTGATGAGAGGTGTTACCTCGAAACCGGTCCGGTCCTCGGATGCTTGATTCCGTTCTGGAAAGGACATGGCTTTTGTAGTTCGGACTGGACTGTTCCCATGGGGCACAGGGTCAGAGCTGATTTGCATATCGCCATTGTCTAACCCAGGGAGGTGTGGAGTGCAAAAAAACGATGGATTTGGGCCCAGATCTTTTGACTGGGTTGAATGTGTGACATTGATCCACATTCGGTCCATCACCTGTTTTGTTTGCAATTGCCGCCATAAGTGCGCTGGGGATGCTCAGACGTGGGTCCCAGGCACTCCACACCACTGGAGTCAAGCTAGCCGGGCTGATGAGAGGTGTTACCTCGAAACCGGTCCGGTCCTCGGATGCTTGATTCCGTTCTGGGAAGGACATGGCTTTTGTAGTTCGGACTGGACTGTTCCCATGGGGCACAGGGTCAGAGCTGATTTGCATATCGCCATTGTCTAACCCAGGGTGGTGTGGAGTGCAAAAAAACGATGGATTTGGGCCCAGATCTTTTGACTGGGTTGAATGTGTGACATTGATCCACATTCGGTCCATCACCTGTTTTGTTTGCAATTGCCGCCATAAGTGCGCTGGGGATGCTCAGACGTGGGTCCCAGGCACTCCACACCACTGGAGTCAAGCTAGCCGGGCTGATGAGAGGTGTTACCTCGAAACCGGTCCGGTCCTCGGATGCTTGATTCCGTTCTGGGAAGGACATGGCTTTTGTAGTTCGGACTGGACTGTTCCCATGGGGCACAGGGTCAGAGCTGATTTGCATATCGCCATTGTCTAACCCAGGGTGGTGTGGAGTGCAAAAAAACGATGGATTTGGGCCCAGATCTTTTGACTGGGTTGAATGTGTGACATTGATCCACATTCGGTCCATCACCTGTTTTGTTTGCAATTGCCGCCATAAGTGCGCTGGGGATGCTCAGACGTGGGTCCCAGGCACTCCACACCACTGGAGTCAAGCTAGCCGGGCTGATGAGAGGTGTTACCTCGAAACCGGTCCGGTCCTCGGATGCTTGATTCCGTTCTGGGAAGGACATGGCTTTTGTAGTTCGGACTGGACTGTTCCCATGGGGCACAGGGTCAGAGCTGATTTGCATATCGCCATTGTCTAACCCAGGGTGGTGTGGAGTGCAAAAAAACGATGGATTTGGGCCCAGATCTTTTGACTGGGTTGAATGTGTGACATTGATCCACATTCGGTCCATCACCTGTTTTGTTTGCAATTGCCGCCATAAGTGCGCTGGGGATGCTCAGACGTGGGTCCCAGGCACTCCACACCACTGGAGTCAAGCTAGCCGGGCTGATGAGAGGTGTTACCTCGAAACCGGTCCGGTCCTCGGATGCTTGATTCCGTTCTGGGAAGGACATGGCTTTTGTAGTTCGGACTGGACTGTTCCCATGGGGCACAGGGTCAGAGCTGATTTGCATATCGCCATTGTCTAACCCAGGGTGGTGTGGAGTGCAAAAAAACGATGGATTTGGGCCCAGATCTTTTGACTGGGTTGAATGTGTGACATTGATCCACATTCGGTCCATCACCTGTTTTGTTTGCAATTGCCGCCATAAGTGCGCTGGGGATGCTCAGACGTGGGTCCCAGGCACTCCACACCACTGGAGTCAAGCTAGCCGGGCTGATGAGAGGTGTTACCTCGAAACCGGTCCGGTCCTCGGATGCTTGATTCCGTTCTGGGAAGGACATGGCTTTTGTAGTTTGGACTGGACTGTTCCCATGGGGCACAGGGTCAGAGCTGATTTGCATATCGCCATTGTCTAACCCAGGGTGGTGTGGAGTGCAAAAAAACGATGGATTTGGGCCCAGATCTTTTGACTGGGTTGAATGTGTGACATTGATCCACATTCGGTCCATCACCTGTTTTGTTTGCAATTGCCGCCATAAGTGCGCTGGGGATGCTCAGACGTGGGTCCCAGGCACTCCACACCACTGGAGTCAAGCTAGCCGGGCTGATGAGAGGTGTTACCTCGAAACCGGTCCGGTCCTCGGATGCTTGATTCCGTTCTGGGAAGGACATGGCTTTTGTAGTTCGGACTGGACTGTTCCCATGGGGCACAGGGTCAGAGCTGATTTGCATATCGCCATTGTCTAACCCAGGGTGGTGTGGAGTGCAAAAAAACGATGGATTTGGGCCCAGATCTTTTGACTGGGTTGAATGTGTGACATTGATCCACATTCGGTCCATCACCTGTTTTGTTTGCAATTGCCGCCATAAGTGCGCTGGGGATGCTCAGACGTGGGTCCCAGGCACTCCACACCACTGGAGTCAAGCTAGCCGGGCTGATGAGAGGTGTTACCTCGAAACCGGTCCGGTCCTCGGATGCTTGATTCGGTTCTGGGAAGGACATGGCTTTTGTAGTTCGGACTGGACTGTTCCCATGGGGCACAGGGTCAGAGCTGATTTGCATATCGCCATTGTCTAACCCAGGGTGGTGTGGAGTGCAAAAAAACGATGGATTTGGGCCCAGATCTTTTGACTGGGTTGAATGTGTGACATTGATCCACATTCGGTCCATCACCTGTTTTGTTTGCAATTGCCGCCATAAGTGCGCTGGGGATGCTCAGACGTGGGTCCCAGGCACTCCACACCACTGGAGTCAAGCTAGCCGGGCTGATGAGAGGTGTTACCTCGAAACCGGTCCGGTCCTCGGATGCTTGATTCGGTTCTGGGAAGGACATGGCTTTTGTAGTTCGGACTGGACTGTTCCCATGGGGCACAGGGTCAGAGCTGATTTGCATATCGCCATTGTCTAACCCAGGGTGGTGTGGAGTGCAAAAAAACGATGGATTTGGGCCCAGAACTTTTGACTGGGTTGAATGTGTGACATTGATCCACATTCGGTCCATCACCTGTTTTGTTTGCAATTGCCGCCATAAGTGCGCTGGGGATGCTCAGACGTGGGTCCCAGGCACTCCACACCACTGGAGTCAAGCTAGCCGGGCTGATGAGAGGTGTTACCTCGAAACCGGTCCGGTCCTCGGATGCTTGATTCCGTTCTGGGAAGGACATGGCTTTTGTAGTTCGGACTGGACTGTTCCCATGGGGCACAGGGTCAGAGCTGATTTGCATATCGCCATTGTCTAACCCAGGGTGGTGTGGAGTGCAAAAAAACGATGGATTTGGGCCCAGATCTTTTGACTGGGTTGAATGTGTGACATTGATCCACATTCGGTCCATCACCTGTTTTGTTTGCAATTGCCGCCATAAGTGCGCTGGGGATGCTCAGACGTGGGTCCCAGGCACTCCACACCACTGGAGTCAAGCTAGCTGGGCTGATGAGAGGTGTTACCTCGAAACCGGTCCGGTCCTCGGATGCTTGATTCCGTTCTGGGAAGGACATGGCTTTTGTAGTTCGGACTGGACTGTTCCCATGGGGCACAGGGTCAGAGCTGATTTGCATATCGCCATTGTCTAACCCAGGGTGGTGTGGAGTGCAAAAAAACGATGGATTTGGGCCCAGATCTTTTGACTGGGTTGAATGTGTGACATTGATCCACATTCGGTCCATCACCTGTTTTGTTTGCAATTGCCGCCATAAGTGCGCTGGGGATGCTCAGACGTGGGTCCCAGGCACTCCACACCACTGGAGTCAAGCTAGCCGGGCTGATGAGAGGTGTTACCTCGAAACCGGTCCGGTCCTCGGATGCTTGATTCCGTTCTGGGAAGGACATGGCTTTTGTAGTTCGGACTGGACTGTTCCCATGGGGCACAGGGTCAGAGCTGATTTGCATATCGCCATTGTCTAACCCAGGGTGGTGTGGAGTGCAAAAAAACGATGGATTTGGGCCCAGATCTTTTGACTGGGTTGAATGTGTGACATTGATCCACATTCGGTCCATCACCTGTTTTGTTTGCAATTGCCGCCATAAGTGCGCTGGGGATGCTCAGACGTGGGTCCCAGGCACTCCACACCACTGGAGTCAAGCTAGCCGGGCTGATGAGAGGTGTTACCTCGAAACCGGTCCGGTCCTCGGATGCTTGATTCCGTTCTGGGAAGGACATGGCTTTTGTAGTTCGGACTGGACTGTTCCCATGGGGCACAGGGTCAGAGCTGATTTGCATATCGCCATTGTCTAACCCAGGGTGGTGTGGAGTGCAAAAAAATGATGGATTTGGGCCCAGATCTTTTGACTGGGTTGAATGTGTGACATTGATCCACATTCGGTCCATCACCTGTTTTGTTTGCAATTGCCGCCATAAGTGCGCTGGGGATGCTCAGACGTGGGTCCCAGGCACTCCACACCACTGGAGTCAAGCTAGCCGGGCTGATGAGAGGTGTTACCTCGAAACCGGTCCGGTCCTCGGATGCTTGATTCCGTTCTGGGAAGGACATGGCTTTTGTAGTTCGGACTGGACTGTTCCCATGGGGCACAGGGTCAGAGCTGATTTGCATATCGCCATTGTCTAACCCAGGATGGTGTGGAGTGCAAAAAAACGATGGATTTGGGCCCAGATCTTTTGACTGGGTTGAATGTGTGACATTGATCCACATTCGGTCCATCACCTGTTTTGTTTGCAATTGCCGCCATAAGTGCGCTGGGGATGCTCAGACGTGGGTCCCAGGCACTCCACACCACTGGAGTCAAGCTAGCCGGGCTGATGAGAGGTGTTACCTCGAAACCGGTCCGGTCCTCGGATGCTTGATTCGGTTCTGGGAAGGACATGGCTTTTGTAGTTCGGACTGGACTGTTCCCATGGGGCACAGGGTCAGAGCTGATTTGCATATCGCCATTGTCTAACCCAGGGTGGTGTGGAGTGCAAAAAAACGATGGATTTGGGCCCAGATCTTTTGACTGGGTTGAATGTGTGACATTGATCCACATTCGGTCCATCACCTGTTTTGTTTGCAATTGCCGCCATAAGTGCGCTGGGGATGCTCAGACGTGGGTCCCAGGCACTCCACACCACTGGAGTCAAGCTAGCCGGGCTGATGAGAGGTGTTACCTCGAAACCGGTCCGGTCTTCGGATGCTTGATTCGGTTCTGGGAAGGACATGGCTTTTGTAGTTCGGACTGGACTGTTCCCATGGGGCACAGGGTCAGAGCTGATTTGCATATCGCCATTGTCTAACCCAGGGTGGTGTGGAGTGCAAAAAAACGATGGATTTGGGCCCAGAACTTTTGACTGGGTTGAATGTGTGACATTGATCCACATTCGGTCCATCACCTGTTTTGTTTGCAATTGCCGCCATAAGTGCGCTGGGGATGCTCAGACGTGGGTCCCAGGCACTCCACACCACTGGAGTCAAGCTAGCCGGGCTGATGAGAGGTGTTACCTCGAAACCGGTCCGGTCCTCGGATGCTTGATTCCGTTCTGGGAAGGACATGGCTTTTGTAGTTCGGACTGGACTGTTCCCATGGGGCACAGGGTTAGAGCTGATTTGCATATCGCCATTGTCTAACCCAGGGTGGTGTGGAGTGCAAAAAAACGATGGATTTGGGCCCAGATCTTTTGACTGGGTTGAATGTGTGACATTGATCCACATTCGGTCCATCACCTGTTTTGTTTGCAATTGCCGCCATAAGTGCGCTGGGGATGCTCAGACGTGGGTCCCAGGCACTCCACACCACTGGAGTCAAGCTAGCCGGGCTGATGAGAGGTGTTACCTCGAAACCGGTCCGGTCCTCGGATGCTTGATTCCGTTCTGGGAAGGACATGGCTTTTGTAGTTCGGACTGGACTGTTCCCATGGGGCACAGGGTCAGAGCTGATTTGCATATCGCCATTGTCTAACCCAGGGTGGTGTGGAGTGCAAAAAAACGATGGATTTGGGCCCAGATCTTTTGACTGGGTTGAATGTGTGACATTGATCCACATTCGGTCCATCACCTGTTTTGTTTGCAATTGCCGCCATAAGTGCGCTGGGGATGCTCAGACGTGGGTCCCAGGCACTCCACACCACTGGAGTCAAGCTAGCCGGGCTGATGAGAGGTGTTACCTCGAAACCGGTCCGGTCCTCGGATGCTTGATTCCGTTCTGGGAAGGACATGGCTTTTGTAGTTCGGACTGGACTGTTCCCATGGGGCACAGGGTCAGAGCTGATTTGCATATCGCCATTGTCTAACCCAGGGTGGTGTGGAGTGCAAAAAAACGATGGATTTGGGCCCAGATCTTTTGACTGGGTTGAATGTGTGACATTGATCCACATTCGGTCCATCACCTGTTTTGTTTGCAATTGCCGCCATAAGTGCGCTGGGGATGCTCAGACGTGGGTCCCAGGCACTCCACACCACTGGAGTCAAGCTAGCCGGGCTGATGAGAGGTGTTACCTCGAAACCGGTCCGGTCCTCGGATGCTTGATTCCGTTCTGGGAAGGACATGGCTTTTGTAGTTCGGACTGGACTGTTCCCATGGGGCACAGGGTCAGAGCTGATTTGCATATCGCCATTGTCTAACCCAGGGTGGTGTGGAGTGCAAAAAAACGATGGATTTGGGCCCAGATCTTTTGACTGGGTTGAATGTGTGACATTGATCCACATTCGGTCCATCACCTGTTTTGTTTGCAATTGCCGCCATAAGTGCGCTGGGGATGCTCAGACGTGGGTCCCAGGCACTCCACACCACTGGAGTCAAGCTAGCCGGGCTGATGAGAGGTGTTACCTCGAAACCGGTCCGGTCCTCGGGTGCTTGATTCCGTTCTGGGAAGGACATGGCTTTTGTAGTTCGGACTGGACTGTTCCCATGGGGCACAGGGTCAGAGCTCATTTGCATATCGCCATTGTCTAACCCAGGGTGGTGTGGAGTGCAAAAAAACGATGGATTTGGGCCCAGATCTTTTGACTGGGTTGAATGTGTGACATTGATCCACATTCGGTCCATCACCTGTTTTGTTTGCAATTGCCGCCATAAGTGCGCTGGGGATGCTCAGACGTGGGTCCCAGGCACTCCACACCACTGGAGTCAAGCTAGCCGGGCTGATGAGAGGTGTTACCTCGAAACCGGTCCGGTCCTCGGATGCTTGATTCCGTTCTGGGAAGGACATGGCTTTTGTAGTTCGGACTGGACTGTTCCCATGGGGCACAGGGTCAGAGCTGATTTGCATATCGCCATTGTCTAACCCAGGGTGGTGTGGAGTGCAAAAAAACGATGGATTTGGGCCCAGATCTTTTGACTGGGTTGAATGTGTGACATTGATCCACATTCGGTCCATCACCTGTTTTGTTTGCAATTGCCGCCATAAGTGCGCTGGGGATGCTCAGACGTGGGTCCCAGGCACTCCACACCACTGGAGTCTAGCTAGCAGGGCTGATGAGAGGTGTTACCTCGAAACCGGTCCGGTCCTCGGATGCTTGATTCCGTTCTGGGAAGGACATGGCTTTTGTAGTTCGGACTGGACTGTTCCCATGGGGCACAGGGTCAGAGCTGATTTGCATATCGCCATTGTCTAACCCAGGGTGGTGTGGAGTGCAAAAAAACGATGGATTTGGGCCCAGATCTTTTGACTGGGTTGAATGTGTGACATTGATCCACATTCGGTCCATCACCTGTTTTGTTTGCAATTGCCGCCATAAGTGCGCTGGGGATGCTCAGACGTGGGTCCCAGGCACTCCACACCACTGGAGTCAAGCTAGCCGGGCTGATGAGAGGTGTTACCTCGAAACCGGTCCGGTCCTCGGATGCTTGATTCCGTTCTGGGAAGGACATGGCTTTTGTAGTTCGGACTGGACTGTTCCCATGGGGCACAGGGTCAGAGCTGATTTGCATATCGCCATTGTCTAACCCAGGGTGGTGTGGAGTGCAAAAAAACGATGGATTTGGGCCCAGATCTTTTGACTGGGTTGAATGTGTGACATTGATCCACATTCGGTCCATCACCTGTTTTGTTTGCAATTGCCGCCATAAGTGCGCTGGGGATGCTCAGACGTGGGTCCCAGGCACTCCACACCACTGGAGTCAAGCTAGCCGGGCTGATGAGAGGTGTTACCTCGAAACCGGTCCGGTCCTCGGATGCTTGATTCCGTTCTGGGAAGGACATGGCTTTTGTAGTTCGGACTGGACTGTTCCCATGGGGCACAGGGTCAGAGCTGATTTGCATATCGCCATTGTCTAACCCAGGGTGGTGTGGAGTGCAAAAAAACGATGGATTTGGGCCCAGATCTTTTGACTGGGTTGAATGTGTGACATTGATCCACATTCGGTCCATCACCTGTTTTGTTTGCAATTGCCGCCATAAGTGCGCTGGGGATGCTCAGACGTGGGTCCCAGGCACTCCACACCACTGGAGTCAAGCTAGCCGGGCTGATGAGAGGTGTTACCTCGAAACCGGTCCGGTCCTCGGATGCTTGATTCCGTTCTGGGAAGGACATGGCTTTTGTAGTTCGGACTGGACTGTTCCCATGGGGCACAGGGTCAGAGCTGATTTGCATATCGCCATTGTCTAACCCAGGGTGGTGTGGAGTGCAAAAAAACGATGGATTTGGGCCCAGATCTTTTGACTGGGTTGAATGTGTGACATTGATCCACATTCGGTCCATCACCTGTTTTGTTTGCAATTGCCGCCATAAGTGCGCTGGGGATGCTCAGACGTGGGTCCCAGGCACTCCACACCACTGGAGTCAAGCTAGCCGGGATGATGAGAGGTGTTACCTCGAAACCGGTCCGGTCCTCGGATGCTTGATTCCGTTCTGGGAAGGACATGGCTTTTGTAGTTCGGACTGGACTGTTCCCATGGGGCACAGGGTCAGAGCTGATTTGCATATCGCCATTGTCTAACCCAGGGTGGTGTGGAGTGCAAAAAAACGATGGATTTGGGCCCAGATCTTTTGACTGGGTTGAATGTGTGACATTGATCCACATTCGGTCCATCACCTGTTTTGTTTGCAATTGCCGCCATAAGTGCGCTGGGGATGCTCAGACGTGGGTCCCAGGCACTCCACACCACTGGAGTCAAGCTAGCCGGGCTGATGAGAGGTGTTACCTCGAAACCGGTCCGGTCCTCGGATGCTTGATTCCGTTCTGGGAAGGACATGGCTTTTGTAGTTCGGACTGGACTGTTCCCATGGTGCACAGGGTCAGAGCTGATTTGCATATCGCCATTGTCTAACCCAGGGTGGTGTGGAGTGCAAAAAAACGATGGATTTGGGCCCAGACCTTTTGACTGGGTTGAATGTGTGACATTGATCCACATTCGGTCCATCACCTGTTTTGTTTGCAACTGTGTAAATATGGCGCAACAAGGCGCATTTTTTACGCCACTGGTGCGTCACAAAAAGTGACGCACCGGCTGCATAAAAGTGACGCACAGCCTCATAAATGAGGCCCCCGGAGTTTTACTATCAAATGGAGTTGAGAGTAAGATCAATGTTTCAGATCGTTGTGGTGATGGTATGGATTACAAGGCTGGAGATTGGGTACATGTCTTTGAAGGGACAGAATGTAAATGTGAATCAAAATTTTCGAGGACATTTGCTGTGAGAAAAGTCATAAAAAAGGCTTTGTTGCTCAGAGACGGCAATTTGGAAAGTAAATATTTATGGAAGAGTTCCTGATTGCCTAAAAGAAGGCATTGGTTTGAAATGAAAGATGTTGCAGAGGGATTATGCATGTGTAGATGGGAAACATAAAATGCTGAGAAACAGCGTTTACAATGCTGGTAAATACCAGGCAGGTAGCTTACAATGCGGACGTTATATCGTCCATGTTGTTACCCTGCATCGCATTACATCGCAAGTCGTTTCTACGACTTGCACTAAATGGCGCGCAACCCCAAGGAAAGTGTTGGATTTTAAATCCAACACATTCGCTGCTGTTGCGCTAACTGGAGTAGGAATAGTAATTTATACAATTCCTAAATCCAGCGTGCCATCTGGTGCAAGTCATAGAAATGATTTGCGATGTAAAGCCAATGGTTGCTAACAACGCGGACTATGTAACGTCCGCGTTGTAACCTACCGCGGGGTAATGGATGGCGTAGTAACGTCATACATTCATAGGGGGCTCAGATTTATTTTAATGTTTCAGAAAGTTTTATTTGATGCATCTTTCAAGGTTTTCATTATCTTATTTCGTTATATTTAGTTATTTTGCTTTATTGTTTTCCACGTATGTTTAGATGAGAGGATATTTGTTTTATGGAAGGGAAATGCGTTACGACCTGTGATGTAATAAAGTTCCAGTGGGAGCCAGAGGTGGCAGTTGCCGGAAAAATTCCCTCAGGGGTTGGTTGACCTTTGTTTACATGAATAAACCACTTACTTGTCTTTCTTCAACCTGCCGCTGCTTTCCTGCATCTCTTCGAGCGGCCTGGTGCTAATTCCTCTAATGCATTCCGGAAGTGTATCAAAAAAATATTGGAGCATTCAAGAACGAAGATAACGTTATTTGAACACACTGGTGATGTCAGTCCACACAATTTGTCTCTCCTCGGAGAGTACCTCTAATATGTCTTCTGTGGATACTCAGAGAATTAGTAAGTGAAGAATTAACAGAATAAATATCCTTTAAGCGACTACAAGTATTACTCAATTATTAAATGTATCTGTGTTTTGCTGCTACCACTTTTTCTCAATCCACACTGATGCGCCTGACTGTCAGAGAACAAGTAATTCAGCCTCAGGGGCGTGATAGGAACCTCTGGGTCAGCCACATTCTATTTTTGCTGTAATTAATGATGAGGCTGAGAGTTTTCCACGTGCTTTCCATTTCTTCGATGCATGCTTCATTTTCATGCTGTGAACATATCTTATCTGCATTTTTTGAAACATCAGAAGTAGGTCCGATCCTCACAACACACCTTTGAGTTTCATTCTCCCTTTATAAGTAAACAAAATCTTCTATAATATAACTTACAATAGACCGTATGCAAAAAAGAAACTTTGTAAAACATGCTAATATATTAGAACCTTAGAAGAGCCATATGCTATTGATCCATGCTGCAAGTAAACAGTTTATACACTATTCCTATTTTTCATCTATTGAACCATTGGAAATCCAAGCCCTTCTACTACTGCTAAGTCAGATCCTATGAGCGAAATAAATACAATTTTAAAAGCAGCAACATTAAAACATATCTTAACTGTGCAGATATTGTTGAAGCTTATGCGATGCACACAGCTAGTTTTAAATTATGTCATGCTCATTGTCAGTTCCTCTCACTTTTTGCCGTAGTTACGAATAGAGCTTGTACACTATATACTTTACCTTTTTTTTTAATACACATTGAAGCTAATTTAGATAAACATATTTGCTAAGGATCACACAAGATACTTCTGTCACGTGCCTTGCAAGGGGTTCAAACCCATACCTTTGAGTTCTAAGAGAAGACTATTGGACACTCGATTATGTCTCCTATACCGTTCTCTTCTATAGAACAAGCAAAAACAAGCATTTGCAATGCAATAGTTCTCGCATTTACGCAAGTTTAGGCTTTTGGGATTGTAAATGACAATGCGTTTTATTTATGTTTCAAAAACCAAAACATAAATCAAAGCCATTGTCATTTACAATGCCAATCGCTGAAACTCGTGTAAATGCGAGACCTGTTGCATTGCAAATGCTTGTTAGCCTGTGCTGCATTGAACTGATGCTGACCGCGCTGCAAATTAATTAGATAAAGCAGCGCGACCGCTAAAGTGAAAGTAGACTGCACTGGAATAAGAAAAGACTATTAAAGAAAATAGTACTGACCCACTAAATAACGGAGACCGTGTAACGAGCTAAGTAAAAGGTCCAGTTGTTATGGGCGTTAACAAATGCAGACAAGGAAGCACCAAGGCGGGACTAACAAGCCTATGTACGAATCAGAAGCCAGCATTTTTGAAGGACAATGACACAAGCCGATGACAAATATGGGCAGAGAGTGGGCAGGGCTTCCAGTGCATACCCTAATGCAGCATGCCTCGCAGAGTGAGCAGCGCATGCATGCTGCCGCTAGCATCGAACTAAAAAGATGTTCGCCTGAGCCATGGTGTGTGTCAACCTAATTTCAAAGGAACAGGGCAACCAAGTACTCAAAATGATGAAATTAACCAACAAGGACTGAATGTCTACTTGGTCTACTTGGTAGATGTTTGTGTCTGTGCTCAATAACATGAACATTGCACATATCTTATTATAGCTCACTGGAGACAGGCAATCAATATCACTGGACATTTTCTGACTCATAGTCCCAGATTTACAAAAGGTTTGTTTGGCATTCGTGTGACGCAGAGCAACGCAAAGCATCACCAAGCATTTCCAAGTGGTTCACACAGCAGCAAAAGATCAACCTTCACAACCAAAAGCAATTTGCACCGAAAGTTGACCCTCTGCAGCTAATTACCTTAGCGCCATCTCCCTCTTACTGAATGCAAGGGAGAGTGTCTGGGGTGAGCCAAAGCAAAATTGTCAGGGGCTTATTTATGAGCCCTTTGCGCCGCAGGTGCATCACTTTTTGTTACACACGTCTGCGTACAATATGCGCCAAACTGCGACATATTTACAAAGTGACGCTTCTGAGCAGAGGCTCACTTTGTAAACTCCTGTGCAGTATTAAACCTGCGTCAGATATAATGTATGCAGGATCAGCGTTATCCCACGAAAAAGGGTCAAATAAGTGGCGCAGTGAAATCTATCAGATTTCACTACGCCACTTATAGGAAACCACTGTGTCAAATCCTTACGCGTGCCTCACAGCACGTGTAAGACTGATGCAGGCCCTTTCACATGGGGCTTCCCCATGTGAAAGGACACATTGCTGGAGTTGCATCTGTTTACAGACACACTCCAGCAATGTGTCAATTATGCACCTACAGATACGTGATGAATACTGACATATCTGTAAATCCTTGCAAGATGGAGCACCGTACAGTAAATACAGCGCATCCATGATGTCGCAAGGAGGGCACATTGAAAAGTATTGCATCACTGTTTTCACGCACAGAGGCAACACTTTTCATAAATGAGTCCCTCAGTTTTTGGCACAATCCAATGTCTACTAAATTAACGTCATCTTGGTTTGCCCCAGATTCTAAAGCCAAGTAAAAGCAGGTAGTCAAGAGGTAGACTTGAGGCTGATACACCTACCTGTAACATGTACACTTTACCCTGAAGCACACATCCTTTTTGTCTGATCCCTGTGATGTTGTACGCACCCAAGAGTTTTGTTTTAATAGTGTACCTCCACTACCAATCGTACCCTAGATGCTGCTGGCTCATGTTTGTGCAATATCATTGTTAGACCTGGCCCTTTTGTCAGGTTTATCCCCAAACTTTTTGCCTTTTGCCTCATTGTTTTCTGATCCTGTTTTCGTTGGCTATAGGATTCTGGGAACTTTACCACTGCTGATCAGTGCAAAAGTGTGTATGCTCTCTGTTTAAATTGTGACAATGATTGGTTATCCATGACTGGCATATTTGATTTACTTTTCAGTCCTTAGTAAAGTGCACTGTTTGTGTGTCTGGGCCTGTAAATCAAGTGCTACTAGTGGGCTTGCAGCACTAGTTGGCCATCCACATGAGTAGCTCTGCAAATGTATCTCAGACCTACCTCTGTAGTTGTAGACTGCCATGTTGTCCTGTGCAAGCGCACCCACTTGACAGGCCCAAACCTTTCCTTTCCTTACATGTAAGACACCCTTAAAATAGGCCCAAGGTACTGCAGTGTATGTGAAAGGCAGGACATGTACTATTGTGTGTGACATGTCCTGATAGTGAAATACAGTGTATTTCGTTTTTCACTGTTAAAAGGCTATCTGTCACATAGGCTTATAAATGGAGTTGCACTGTATCATAAAGCATAGCGCCATGAAGAACAGTACCATTTAGAGTAAGCACTTCCATAGTATGTCACCTGCAGGCAACTTTTACTGAATTTGCTGCCGCACCATTTCCTGCTCTTCATGCTATACATCCCTACAAATATTTTCAAAGTGCTCCCTTCCATATAGTACAGTATAGCCGGGCCCTAGTGGTAATTAGCTAATTGAATTTCGACCATACGGAGCAAGTAAATATTTTCACTGTCTTCTTTTCTGCGTGTTCGGGATTCCCGACGATGAAACATGCTATACCTAGGAAAATGGCACATTTAAGATTTAACAGATGCTTTCTAAACAGAAAAAAGTCGATGGCTTAAAGAGGGCTTAATTAAGCAAAGCAAAGTGAAACAGCGTGAAACTGAAGAAAACACAATTAGTTGTCTTGAATTCTTATTTTCAAAATATACGTGGATTGCAGATTTCCCCATTTTCATTTCAAACCATTTAGTCAATGTTTGCAACAAAACAATCTAATTCATCATCCGTTTGCCAGAGACATGGAAGTGCATGATGTACCCACCTACCTGCTGCCAAATGACCTGGAAAATAATGTAAACAAGAGTAAGCTCAAGGAACTCTAATATGTATGCAAATGTAATGAGGGAGTAACTGGGACGTCAAAAAGAAATGAGGTGATCTTGATAAAGCACCCTGAGCATTAATCTATGCTATTTATAATTTGCTAATATTTTGAGCCAGAAAGCGGTGGGGTTTGTGTGTCTAAGGAGAAAGTATTTAAATAGTAATTCCAGATGAGATAAATGATTAATTCATCTAATTTGCATTACCGTGTACATTATTCATGAGCCGTACTGAGACCATGTTGTTGAAAGTAAAGTTAGTTTGTAATGTGTTCCCTTTCCGTACTGGTCTACTTAGCTTCTCAGTGATCTGTTGTTCCTGGCTTTTGATTCATAAACCTTCAGTAAAAGACCAAATAGAGCTAGAATATGGCAGCACAAAATTAGTCTATTATTCTCCTACCTCTGACTGGGAGTTATTTACATGAAACCAAATTTGAGATGTTCAGTGGTATACAGAATTTGATCGATATCAAGCCCTCAATACACTGATTTTCAACTGTTGTTAAATGAAATAATCATTTCAGGGTTTTAATTAAATCTGGTACCTATTGATCACATTTTTCCAGACCTACTAGCGAAATTCTAAAAAAAACACTGCTGGGTTTCAGTGCAATGACATGGTGGTAGGGCCATCTTATGTCCCCTCTTATATTTAGCAACTGCATCATTCCTTCTTTAAATGCTGGTTTTTATGTACAATGAAAGAGGTAAAGCACATTGTTTGAATTCCATTAAGAACAAGTAAATTGGCACTCTAAACATCTATGGGGTATATTCACAAGAACGTGTGATAACTACCACAAGAGTAGCGTAACGAAACTTTCAGCATTGCAGCCCATCACGGGAAAATAACCCAGTGACAACGTGGAATTCAAAACACGGCGGTAGCATGCAATAGCTTGCAGACACCGCGGACAATGTCCGCGAAACAACCACCTCAACGGAGATAAAAACACTAACCGCAACGCGACAAAACCTGCGATGGTCAAAAGCGCAATAAGAAAATAGTGACAACCAGCGCAAGGGTAACAGTACTCATGCGTAATGCGGGAAAATAGTACAAGAACAGCACATGGAAAATGACGCTGAACAAAAATCATCAACAGCGGAGTACATCGAATGCACCCAGGCCAACTGCAGAGGACAACATGTACACCACAACATCCAAGCACCGTGGAAGAACAGAACCGACAGGCACACGGCACGAAATAGACCAGTGGCAGACAGAGCAGAGCCACAGGAGTGACACACCCACCGTGCAGCATACGCACACAATCAGGAGTGCACCCCGGCAGTGACAACATCCAGGGTCAAACAGCACCCCTTCCACATTTGAACACAGGACACAACTGGTTCAGCAAATGTGCACAACCTGCCAAATCACATCTGGAACGCAGGGATACGTAACATCAAAATGTACAAGTACAAGCTGAGACCTGCAAAAATGTTTTATTCACACATGCAGTGCATTTGGACATTTTCTACTGTCGCATGATTGCCATGGATGGTAACAATGTGACATGCTCATGAGAAGTAAGTGTCAATTATGGTATTCCTACGGGCCATTCCTGCCGCTGCTGCAGTGGGATGTGGGCCACCTGCCCCTTCACCACCATCATCGGCTGGTACCTCTGGAACTAGGATCCATGGGGCCCTGGTGCGAACAGAGATGTTGTGCAACATGTAACGATCAGCTTGCACACGATGTCTGGGCTGTACAGGAGCTTCCCACCTGTGCTATCCAGGCACCTGAAATGTGACTTCAACATGCCAAATGTGCGTTTAACGATGCCCCTGGTATGTATGTGGGATGCATTGTACTGCCTCTGGGCGGGTGTGTTCGGATCTCGAAGGGGTGTCATCATCCAAGGGCAGGTGCATATACTTGATCACCTGTGACAGTGCAGGGAGAAAATAGCCAATACTTGGTTTGGCAGAATGTGATGGCAGGACCACCAATTCAGTGATGCCTGTGCTTTCTGTGTGTGGGGTGAGTGTTCGCCAGCCCGCAGGGAGTAGCTGATGCAGGCAAATACACCACCGGTCTGTATAGGGTGCAGGGGTAAGCCAGGATCACCATGGAGTGTTGTGGTCGTGTCTGGTAGGTGTTCGTGTAGTTTGACATGTTGAATGTGGTTTGGCCACTTGTGCATTCCCACAGTTGTGCATTGCGCTTTGGAGGCATTGTGATGTGCGGTGTGTTGACTTACCAACGAGCAGTCCCGTCCCATATGTGCAATCCTGGAAGCGCTGGTTGATGATGGACTGTCGGAAGATGAAGGAATCATGCACACTGCCTGGGTAGCTGGGGACGACATTGGTGAAGAGTCCTTGGTGGTCCACTATTGCCTGCACATTGATAGAATGCGTGTGTTTTCTGTTGCGGTAGTGGTGTGCAGTATCTGCAGGGGGCACAAGTGGGACATGTGTGTAGTTGATTGCCCCCAACACAGTCGGGAATCCGGCTATGGCGTAGAAGCCTTGCTTTGTCTCCAGCTGTTCTTGTGCAGTGTTGGGGAAGTGAAGGTACTGGGGTATTAAGCTGAGGATGGCATCCAGGACAGGTGTGATGAATTTTGATAGGGGTGGCTGTGAGAACCCTCCGACTCTGGCAGTTGTTGGTTGGAAGGTACCAGAGGCCAACAGGTGCAGGACAGTCAGCAGCTTTGTCTGCGGAGGGATTTTGGTTCTCCGCTGTGTTGGGACCATCATCCTGTGGGCAATGTGGGTCAGGGTGCGGTGAATGATTGTCCTTTTGAGCCTGAAGTGGGCAATGACTTCTTCGGGTGTTAGGTCTGTGAGAGTGGTGTGTTTCCGGTAGGTCCGCTGTCTTACTCTGCGCTGCCTCTGTGGTGGTCCGGGGAGGGGGGGCGGCACCGGGTCCAGGGGGTGGTGGTGGTGGCAGTCCTGGGGTGGTGGAGGTGAGTGTTGTGGCCATTGGGGCTCCGAGCTGCATGATGAGTAGCTCCATGCCCTTGTTCATTCTTTAGCTGGTGCTATGTGCTGGACTCCATTGCATACTGCAGCTAGTCGTCCTGCTTGAGGAAGGTGTTAAATATCTGTGGCTAAAGCGGCTTATCGCGTGTTTTCGGTTCACTTCGCAGATCTGTCAGTTCGTTGTGAAAGTGGTGTTGCTGTTTTTTCATGTGTTTCTGCACCAGAACGCATACTCTGCATCTCATTAGCGTTAGTTGGTGGTGTCCGCCGTGGTGTTAGGTTTTGGGGCTGTTATCGCTGGAATTCTGACGATGTCTGCTATTTGCACCAGCTTGTGAATGGGGTGTTAGTTCTATCTCAACTTTTGATGCGTTAAGGTGGTGATAAATTGGAGGTAACTCCTTGTGAATATGCCCTCATATGTTTTCTATGATACACAACACTGTGGGCTTGTCTGTTTTACGTGCTCTTGATTTTTATAGAAAAGGAAGTTCAGACACTATAAGGGGAACATTTACTAAATGTTCATACAAATTAGGAAAGCAAGCAAAGTTCCTGCATTGCGTGAAAGGTAGAATGCAGATATGGCTTCATATTAACAAAGATAGGGAGCATTACTGTTCTCTCCACAGGGCATTTAGTGTGGCATAACACCTTTTCTTTTTTTGTTTGGTTTTAGAGCACGAACATTTTTTTTGAAGGTTTGTTTTTTGTGGATGTGAGTGCGCTCAGTAATGTTATTCTAAAAGGCAGATCCCTAGGGACATACGTACAAGAATTAGCGATAACTATCGCTAATGCTAGTTACGGGCAGTCTTTTTTATCGCTGTGTACCGTGTATACCGCAATGTATGTACAAGACGTCGCCACATGGCGATAGCTTCAGGGAGCAGCGGTGAAAACTGACGCTAACATTAGCGTGATTGTGATAGGAATTCCGGCGTTAGTGGGCAAAAACCAATGAAAGTTCGATTAGCAGCAAAAAAGTGCACGTTAGTCAGCCCAACAGGAGATCTTTTTTCCTCTAATCAGTCAACCTCCAAAAGAAAATAGGGGGAAAAAACAATGAAATGCAGAATGGAGCAGCTAGGGCCAAGTGCAGCACACATCAACAACCTCCTCAAGCCACCCAACATCCAGGATGACCAGAATGAGAGCCTGGATGCCTCGCTGGACGTGCGCCTGGAGCCTGGATGCCTCGCTGGACGTGCGTCTGGAGAATGGATGTTTCACTGGGCCTGCGCCTGGATGCATTGCCGGACGTGCGTCTGGAGCCTGGAGTGGGATGCGGAGGAGCTGTGGAGTCGATGAGCTGTGGCAGTAGACATTGAGGCATGGCGATCACCCATACCCGGTGGTAAAGTCTGGCCGGTCAAATGGAGACACGTTGCTGACCTATGTGAGAAGACCGCCTTGCGACCCTTGGAGCTGTGAATGGTAGAGGCAGTCCTGAGCACCAACATAAGGACGTCTACATTGCATACTATGGCCCACCACTACACTGGGGTGCACAGAGATGATTACCAATGGTGCACAGCACCTCTCTGCATCCAGTCCTGCTGAGTTTGCACTGGCCAGGAGCCGTGGAGGGTGAGGCCCCTGAGCTGCGCCAAACTTGTGTTGCGGAAGTGCTGCAAGTTCACTCCTCAGGGGACACTACTACATCAACTGCATCAGGAGGTTCACCAGCAGACTTGGCGGCACCTGCTGTACCCAGGCTTGTGAAATCCCACCTGGCTGGGGCTCCTGCTGGGTGAGTCACAGATTTGGAGAGAGTTTAGCAGATTGCACCACGTTGCCAATGTCCTAGTGAGGAGAAGGTGAGACACGTAGTGGAGGAGGCCCGGGGGTCAAGTCGCCCAGGCCTGGCAACAGTAGATGACGCACCCCCCGTGTCGGCTCATTCGCTATGGTGAAAGAGCGTCGCCCCACGGCTTCCAAGCAGTGCAAGAAGAGGAACAATCATCATATGATGAGAACTTCCTGAGGTTATGGTGCCATGTTTCCATTGCGGGCGGGAGGGTGAGAAGGGCTGCTCCACACACTTGCTCACTTTGCATCTGGATTCAAGCAAGCCGGGCTGAAGACGGATGGAATGCCATAAACCGGTCCTTTGAAGCTTGTTTCCGGCCCAGGGAAGACAAGGCTTGGCAGTTCGGGCTGGACTGTTCCCATGAAGCACAGGGTCAGACTGATTTGCATATAGCCATGTCTGAACTGGGGTGGCAGAGTGGGCTAAATAACGGTGGTGGATTAAACCCAGATCTTTTGATTGGGTGTGAGTGTTTGATTGATTCAGATGCTCCGTCCATCACCACCCCCTTTTGTAGCGCTTTTGGCCGCCATAAGTGTGGCAGGGTATGCTCAGACGTGAGTCCCTTGCTCACTTTGCCACTTGATTCAAGCAAGCCGGGCTGAAGACGGCTGGAATGCCAGAAACCGGTCCTCGGAAGCTTGTTTCCGGTCCAGGGAAGACATGGCTTGGCAGTTCGGGCTGGACTGTTCCCATGAGGCACAGGGTCAGACTGATTTGCATATAGCCATGTCTGAACTGGTGAGGCAGAGTGGGCTAAAGAATGGTGGTGGATTAAACCCAGATCTTTTGACTGGGTGTGAGTGTTTGATTGATTCAGATGCTCCGTCCATCACCACCCCTTTTGTACCACTCACAGAGCAGTGCAGGGGGAGAGTGACATGCCCACTCAAGTGCGCAGTGCATGTTTGGTTGGTCCACTCATGCCACACAAAGTAGTCATGCACACTGTCCTGTTGGGAATGCATGTTGCATTACAGCCTGCATGGAGAACATGCCCACACCTCCAGCCCCTGGTTGAATGCCTCTTCCCAGCAACACTGACCAATCCCAAGGCTGCATTGCAGCGTTGTGATTAGCTTAGGGGAGGGAGCCTGGCTACCTACTTCCTTTTCCTGGAAGCAGACTCAGGAGAGCAGGAGCAATGAAGACACGGGACCCGGCCTCGAGGTAAGATTTCTCTCATTTAAATATTTACAACACCCGCTCACAAACACACCCACGTCCACGCCCCATCCAGTGTTCTTTTGGCGTTTCCCACCTCCCAGCTGTCCAGTCCCCCCGCAGCACTTCTCAATGGCGGCTGCTGTGCAGCCATGTGCAGCAGGCGTACCACTGTTGTGCCAAAGGTATATATGGAGTTACGACGCATACCATTATATCGCATTCCATTACAATGCGTACTAATACCAGGCATATTGCAACAGTAGAGAAGGTGTTGGATTGCGGAAATGTAAACATTACTATTCCCACTTCAGTGAGTGCAACTCTAAAACTGACCCTTGTACCCTAAATCAAACCCTGAACCCTAAAATTAATCTTTGAGCCCATAAAACACACCCTAAATATAATATTTAACCCAACTGCACAACCCAATTTTCATATTTAACCAAATGCACACCCCAATTTTCATGATTGACCCCAAAACACACCCCACATTTCAAATTTTACACCATAATACACCCCACATTTTCATCTCTGACACGCAAAACCCATACCCACACTAAAAATAAAAAATAAACCATTACTGACCTCACAATACTTTGTAATGGAATATGATGTAATGGCACCTGCATTGTTTTATTTGCATTCTAAAGGCATTACAATGAAATGCGTGTGTTGTAATGGAGGTCTCCCATGCCAAAGGCAAGCCCGCCTGCTTCTGTCTGCCCCTGGACTGCGCTCAGCACCAAGGACCCTTCCTCACGCCACCAGCACCCGCCTCGCCATCAACCCTGGTCGCCACATCGCCTGCAAGGACCAACATCTGCTCCGGACCAGGCATCACCATCGCCATCACTGACAGCGACTAAATCGTCCGCAAGGACCACCGAACATCCAGGAGGAGGCAATGCCATCACCTGCAGAGGCACACTCCGACTGACAACACACTCTAGTGACCCAACGTTGACCATGGAACACCTCAACTTCCAGATCCGGACCAACCCCAAACCCATCCACTGCGGCACCCTCATCTGCAGGTTCCCCAGGCCATGGACACCCATTCTCCAATACCATTGTAGACCTCATTGCAAACCAGGCTTACATCATGGAGAGCTGTCCAGTAAATACAGTGCATCCATGGTGACGCAAGAAGGGGGTAGTGAAAGTGTTGCAACGCTGTCTTGTCCCAGCGATGCAACACTTTTCATGAGTGAGGCCCAGGAATGCGCACTATCTTATTGATGGTGAGCAGTCCTGCCTTATAGTTTTGTCGCAGGGCAGTGCAGCAACATTGCTTACAGCGCAGCCCAGCAACAAGACCTGCTGAAATGATGCCCCAAGGGTTATCTCCATTTTTAAGACCAGCTATTGTCTTGTCTTAAAAAACTGCCTCTAACTGTAGTTAGAGGCAGTTTTTTTGGGTCCTCCAAACTTAAGGAATCCCCTTGTAAATATCACTATGTGGGGTTAGCAGCCGTTTTAGCACAGGAACGCCTCTCTCGCTTATCATTATCGCAAACAGAAGTGGCAATCTTTATAATGGACGTTTACGCCGGAAAACTGCTGCTAACAGAGGTTAGCGGCAGCTTGTACATAAGGCGATAAAAATCTTGTCGCAAAACCATTGGAGAAGTGCCGCTAGTGAGGTATTAACTCCTTGTACATACGCCTGATAGTTTCTTGTGCTTTAAAATATATATATATATATATATATTACAACTTCTTCACATAGACTTTGTTCTCATTGTCTTTGATCAATTGCTGCAAACGTACACTCTGACATAAAATTCCGTTAGCCAAAGATCATCTAGCTTTGTAATTTCCAGATAAACACATACAACTGGCTTTCTTGATCAAGCCTTCATTACCTAATTGGTTTTCATTGTGCTTTCTGTTTTTTGGATAACCAGTACCTATTGAAGGTCTAAGCATTGACTTCGGTCAAGTTACCAAAGGACAGCCATCTATAGCTACTTGCAAACAATGACAGATAGACACAAACAGACGCATGCAAACGCACTCACACACTGGAAGCATCGTAATGTGATGCAATAACTAGATGGAGGGGAAAAGCAGCCTTACGGAATCATATTGACATCCATACAGCAGATCTATTTAGCCATATTGTCAAAACCCACCACATCGAGACACAGGCAGCCCGAGCATCATGTAGTACCAGTAAGTAACAGAAGAAAGGAGAGCCTGCCAGCTGGAATCGCACACATGCACTGTTTTGGCAATCCCCTACAGACACCCAAGCATGCATCAACTCCCTTATAATCACTGACCGCCAGTGAGCAGGCAGTCTGCCTTGCACAGACACATGGGCATCTGAGGAGTCACCTGACTTGAATAGGAAAGCACATGTATCGAGAGAAACATTATCCTTGCCAACATGCAGTTATTTTTAATTAATATGTGGGCGTCCATTTTGAATATGAATAGCTTATTTCATACAGAATGTTTTCCAGATGTACTTGTTATCGTGGATTCATATGCATCGTTTTAGTAAGTGAGAATGTGTTTCAGAGGCACACAAAAATGTTTCTATTAAAAGTTCAAGCTGTAGCAAAGACCAGGTGGTTGGCATGAATGTCTGTGTCTGAACTCACAATATGTTATAAATGTTATAATTTATATCATGATGCTAATGCTCAACTCACAAGGTCCCCTGTCATGAAATACATAAAAGTAGCTTCACACATTTACATGCATAAGCTTATGGATGGGAAAGTGTATACTTATACAAAGGCATGTGATTTACAAGGAATCCGAGCATGAAGGTAGATAGGCGTAGGTATTTGATGATCTACCTACTAAATGCATGGGTACATTCTTGGTAGATAGGCCTTTGTTATGGATTTATGAAACTGTATTTGTGCATGCGTGAATGTATGTAAACAAATTTCCACGTGTGGAAAGCGTACACATGCAAATTCATCTAAATTGTATGTGATGCACCAGCATGATTACACACATGAAACGTGTACGAACAGAATTTCAGTTTGGTGTAATGCATTGACCACCATATTACAGCCCAAATGCCTTAAGATGAAGCACAGTTTTCTTGTGGACTCGCGTTGTGGTTCGCTATTCAGTCAGCTTCTACACAACCTTAGTGCTGCCAAATTATTTGATTGATATGGGCAATGCTAAAGCAGTGGATTAAGGGGCCATCTGGAAAGTCAAGAAAAAATATGGGGGCATATTATCAAGGGCCATATTGCCGCTTTAGCAGGACTTTTTCCAGCGGAAGCGTCAATATTTTTATCGCCCTATTAGCAAGCTGTCGCTAACTGCAGTTAGCGACAGCTTTTAGGCGATAGCTACAGGTTTGGGGCCCGCTTTGCATGTCAGCGATATTTATCGCAAATGACATGCAAAGTGGGCGTACCCAAACTGTTAGCAACTGAAAACAGTTGCTAACACAGCTATCGCCTATTAGCAAGGCAGACGAAGCAATTAAAAAAAATCACGCTAAGCACGATTATCGCTAGAAACCAACGCCTGCTCAGACCACTTCTTAACCTGTATATCCAATGGGAGGTGGATATTCAGGTTAAGTCCCCATTAGCGATGATGCCTGATTATTGCTGAATTTCCAATTATATTCACACATTGAGCCGCTATCGCTGGATATTTTTTCGCTTTGGAGAAAAACGTTGCTAATAGCACGTTATCTCTGCGATAATATCCGGCGATAATATCAGGCGCTAAGCACAAAGCTAAGCACATTTAGCGATAATTATCGCTATTTGTTGCTAATGTCCCATGATGTGGAAAAATGTGTACCATGAACCAGGTTGCTACTACCTTCCCTGCATATTGCCCTGGAGCACATCTTCAACTCATCTTCATCAAGAATTAGTTCTTCACCATCATCTACCCCCAAATACATGTTGGCTTATTTATTCAAGAAGTCATGCTTCTGTGTCATGGTAGGGGTAAGAAACTGGTATGTCGTTTGAGAGAGGTAAAAGTGCCCTCAGGCAGGGTTGGACTGGGAAAGAAAATAGGCCCGGGTTCCAAAATAAGTGTCCTCAAATAATGAATTAGATATCTAAAAAAGTGGCCATAGTTTGTAAATTAGGGCAGTTTTGAACATGTAGAGACATGCTGTTTAATCATTTTACAAGGTACAGAAAACTGCATTGATCTGAGTTTGCTGCAGACAAAGATTGTTTTAATATCAGGGAAATCAACAGTACAAATCTGCCCAGCAGACTAAAAAACATGCCTAAAGCCTGTCAAAAAAACGCGCCGGCAGACTATAAAACAGGGCCATAAACATCCAAAAACTGTCCCACACACTGGTCTTTCAGATCAGCCCTTCAAGCACTGCCTGAATGTCCTATAGACCATCCAAGCCTGCCCTCATACAGCAACAACAATCCCTGTCAAGGTGAACCACAAAAGGTCACTAAATTAACCTATGCTTGATCCTCTGGTAGCTTGGCACAAAAGCAGTCTGACCTAACTTAGAGCTATTGTGTAAAGTAGTTATGTAGCACACAAACAGTTACTGAGTGAAAACACCGCACAAGAAAAATAAACTAATCTAGATAAATAGAGTAATTTTTAATAAATAAAATCATAACAGAACGACAAAAATCCAAACAGTAGAATGGAAGATATTGAATTTGATGTTTTTACAAAAATATTGCCAAGAAGCACAAAGCGTCAACTGTGTGTATCTGGTCGCGTTAGACGTGGACTAGGCCACAATTTCAGGCTAAATGCGATTGAGACAGACCCAGCACCGAACCGAGTTTGGCCGACTGGGAGTTGTTTCTTATGGCCTTGATTTGAGTTCTACTCAGCATTGCTTTGTGAGGCTTTGTGTTGCTCTTCATCAGTTCCTATGAAGCTTCCATTTGTGCGGTTAGGCTTTGGGGACCTTCATGTCACTCAGCATCGGTTTTGGTGAAGCTCTCAGCTGGGCATCTAGCCTTTGTTGGATTTTGCGTTGTTCAGCGTCAATCAATCAATCAATCAGAGTACTTGTTGAGTGCGCTACTTACCCGTGAGGGTCTCAAGGAGCTGAGGGGAGGGGGTCTGCTACTGCTCGAAGAGCCAGGTCTTGAGGAGTCTTCTGAAGGCGAGTAGGTCTTGGGTCTG
This sequence comes from Lissotriton vulgaris, assembly GCF_964263255.1. Lineage (NCBI taxonomy): Eukaryota > Metazoa > Chordata > Amphibia > Caudata > Salamandridae > Lissotriton > Lissotriton vulgaris. Next base: position 1,572,838,573 of record NC_141695.1, on the reverse strand, counting down.
CCGTAGGTGGGTAGGGAGGCTGTTTCAGGTCTTAGCGGCGAGGTAGGAGAAGGATTTGCTGGTGGAGGTTGTTCATTGGATGCGGGCAACAGCGGCGAGGGTGAGGCTGGCTGAGCGGAGCTGGCGGGTGGGGGTGTAGAAGCTGACTCTGCTGTTCAGGTAGGCTGGTCCGGCGTTGTGGAGTGCTTTGTGTGCGTGGGTGAGGAGCTTGAAGGTGATCCTCTTGACGATGGGGAGCCAGTGTAGGTTTCTCAAGTGGGGGGTGATGTGGCTGCGGCGGGGGACGTTGACGATCAGTCGGGCGGAGGCATTTTGGATGCGTTGTAGTCGTCGTAGGTGTTTGGCTGGGATTCCTGCATAGAGTGCGTTGCCGTAGTCCAGTCTGCTGCTGATGAGGGCCTGTGTCAACGTTCTTCTTGTTTCGGTCGGAATCCACTTGTAGATCCTGCGGAGCATGCGGAGGGTGTTGTAGCAGAAGGAGGAGACGGCGTTGACCTGTTTAGACATGGAGAGGGAGGAGTCGAGGATGAATCCTAGGTTGCGTGCATGGTTGGTGGGTGTCGGTGCTGTTCCCAGTGTGGTCGGCCACCAGGAGTCGTTCCTGGCTGAGGGGGTGGGTCCGAGGATGAGTACCTCCATCTTGTCCGAGTTCAGCTTCAGACGGCTGTTCCTCATTTGGTCGGCGACAGCCTTCATTCCCTGGTGGAGGTTGGTTTTGGCGGTGTGCGGGTCCTTGGTGAGGGAGAGGATGAGCTGGGTGTCGTCAGCATAGGAGATGATATTGAGGTCATGTTGGCGGGCCACATGTGTGAGGGGGGCCATGTAGACATTGAATAGCGTCGGGCTGAGGGATGAGCCCTGGGTGACGCCGCAGATGATGTCAGTGGCCTCGGATCGGAAGGGCGGGAGGCGGACGCTCTGGGTTCTGTCGGAGAGGAAGGATGTGGTCCAGTCAAGGGCCTTCTTTTGGATTCCGGCTTCTAGGAGGCATGTCTTTAGAGTGCGATGACAGACCGTGTCGAAGGCGGCTGACAGGTCCAGGAAGATGAGGGCTGATGTTTTGCTGTTGTCTAGTTGGCGGCGATGAGGGCTGTCTCGGTGCTGTGATTTCGTCTGAACCCGGACTGGGACGGGTCCAAGATGTTGTTGTCTTCCAGGTGGCGGGGCAGTTGCTTGTTGATGATTTTCTCGATGAACTTCGCCGGGAACGGGAGCAGGGAGATGGGCCGGAAGTTCTTGAGGTCCTTGGGGTCCGCCTTCGGCTTCTTGAGGAGGGCGTTGATTTCGGCGTGTTTCCAGCTTTCCGGGAATTTCGCTGTTTCGAAGGAGATGTTGATGACCTTCCGTAGTTGGGGTGCGATGGCAACGTCTGCTTTATTGAATACGTGGTGTGGGCACGGGTCTGACGGAGATCCTGAGTGGAAGGAGTTCATGACCTTGCGTTTCTCGTCATCATTGACGTTGGACCAGGAGGTCAGGCGGTTGGCGCTGGTGGTGTTCACTGGGGACGTGGGGTCTGGCGTAGTCGGGCAGTCATGGTGTTGAAGCTGTCATGGATGTCAGCGATCTTGCGGTGGAAGAAGATGGCCAGTGAGTTGCACAGTTCTTTTGAGGGTGGTATGTCATTGGCATTGGCGCTGGGGTTGGAGAGTTCCTTTACGATGCTGAAAAGCTCTTTGCTGTCGTGTGCGATGTTATCCAGGCGGTCTTTGAAGGAGGATCTCTTGGCTAATCTGATGAGGTGGTGATGTCTGCGGGTGGCGTCCTTGTGGGCTGCGTGGTTGTCCGGAGTGCGTTCGTGGAGCCATATCTTTTCCAGTTTCCGGCATGCCCGTTTGGAGGTCTGCAGCTTGTCGGTGAACCAGGTGGCTCTCTTGCTGGCATGGTTGTTGGAGGGTTTCTTGAGTGGGGTCGTCGATCCACTGTTGAGGTTGCGGGCTGCAGTGTCTGGGTTGGTGGGGTCAGTGGGTGGGTTTTGGGTGAGGTTGGTGATCAGCTGGTCTTCAGTGACTTTGCTCCAGAAGCGGTGAGGTAGCTGTTGGGTGCGGTGGTGCATGGTTGGTTTATTGAAGGTGAAATGGATGCAGCGGTTGTCGGTCCAGTGGAGTTCGGTGGTGTGGTCGTAGTGACGTGGGTTCCTGTGGAGAAGACGGGGTCCAGCGTGTGTCCAGCGGCGTGGGTGGGTGCGGTGACCAGTTGTCTGAGGCCGAGGTTGGCGAGGTTGTGGATCAGGGTGGCGGAGTTGGCGTCGTTGTTGTTCTCGAGGTGGCAATTCAGGTCCCCGAGGAGGATGCAGTCCATGGAGGCGAGTGCGTGGGTGCTGGCGAGGTCGGCGATGGAGTCGCTAAATTGAACTCAGAGTCCGGGGGTCTGTAGATGAGTTTTCCTCTGAGGGTGGTGTTGGGGTCGGTATGGATCCGGAAGTGCAGGTGTTCGTCGGTGTTGAGGGTGTCGTCTGCGTGGGTGGCGACCTTGAGGGTGGACTTGTGGATGATGGCTATAACTCCTCCGATTCCGTTGGCACGATACCTGTGGGTGATCTTGTAGCGTCTGGGATGCTATGGCGATGTCGGGCTCCGAGGAGTCGTTCCACCAGGTCTCAGTCAGGAAGGCCACGTCTGGGGCAGAGGTGTTGAGCAGATCCCAGAGCTCGACAGCGTGTTTGCGTGCGGAACGGGTGTTGAGGAGTATGCAGCGGAGGTGGTTGGGTCCAGTCCTTGGAGATTTGGTGGCTTTGTCTAAGGTGAAGCTGCAGGTGTGGCAGGAGAAAGGTCCGTGAGTCCGTTTCGGGGCGGCTTGGAAGCAGGTGTGGTTTCGGCCGACGTTGAGTGCGTAGAGGGTGCTGGCATCGTAGCGGAGTCTGGTGTTGTGGCGTTTGCGGGGTCCAGGGGTTCTGGCGCTGGGCAAGGTCCAGGCGTCTACGGGCGTAGACGGGCTTGCCTTTGGTGCACGGCCTCCAATAAGAGGGGGATAGGGAGGGAGGAGCAGCTTGGAGGCGAGAGCGGGGTGGCCAATGGGGAGCAGGGGGGCGGCGCCACAGGGACGCAGCGGTGGGAAGGAGCAGGAAAACAGGCGGGTGGCAGGGAGCAGGTTCAAGGCAGCTGGCGGCTGTGTGGTGGCGTGGGGAGCGACCTGCCTGCGAGCAGGGTCAGAAGTTGCTCCTACGCCACTGCGCGGCCTCCTTAAGAGGGGGCGAGGGAGGGAGGAGCAGCTGGGAGGTGGGAGCGGGGTGGCTAATGGGGAGCAGGAGGTGGGCCGCAGGGACGCAGCGGCGGGAAGGTGCGTGAAACGGCAGGAAAACAGGCGAGTGGAAGGGAGCAGGTACGAGGCAGCTGGCGTCCGTGTGGTGGCATGGGGAGCGACCTGCCTGTGAGCCCGATAAATCTCTCACCTTGGGCACAAAGCTTTGAGGAGCTTCATATCACTGCATTAGAAGTGGTACAGGTTTCATATCGGATCTGCACGTTGGGGTCCCTGCGTGGCTTTGCATCACTTTTCTCTGGTGTGCTGTGCTGGGTCTTCGACTCTTCAAGCCAGATCTGAGGGAACCTTCAGTTGGGCAGGAAGGTATGCTCTCTGATGCCAGCCAATGGCCCAGAACTTGGTGGGTGCCTCTTGCAGATAAAAGCTTACTCTGGCAGAGGTGAGAAGCAGGGCTTAGGAAGATCCAAGCAGATCCAGTTGGTGCTGATCATCTGGGCACTTGGAGGGCAGGCCTCTGGAAGCGTGTTGTGTCCATGCAGCTCAAACGGGCCAGTCAACTGACCCTTGGAGCTACTCTGGGTGAACGGGGATCAAGGCAAGCAGGTTCAATCATTCTTCTTCAGGCAGCAGGGTATTCCTTCTGCCAGAAGTAAAGTCCTTCTTCTGAATCTTCCAAAGATCCAGGAGAGTTCTGATGAGTAGTTCTGAAGGTCTTCTTTTTATACCTAGTGTCAGCCTTTGTGTGTGGGAATTTACTGACCTACACCCAAAACTGGTTCTAGTCAGTTCTTCCCCTTCCTCTTGTCCCAGCTCCAAACTGTCCAGGGTGTCAAAAGGCAGGGCAGGCCTGGAATCAAGTTCCTTTGAGTGGGCTGTAAGTAAAGCCCTTTGGAGTGAAGGTGGGTCTGGGTACATCCTCTCCACTGCCATCCTGTCAGGATGGCCCATCCTTTCCTCCACACATAAGCCCCCTTTGTCTCACTGTCTGCAGAAAATACAAAAACCCCAACAGCAGAGGCATTCACATTTATTTGGCCCAGGACACTGGAAGAAACACAGTTGGTTGTGACAAGAAAAAGAGGATTTTCCAAAATGTGCTTTTCGGAAGTTTAACTTAAATCCAACTTCACAATTAAAGATGGTTTTAAATGACAATTCATTTGAGTGTAAACAGCATATTTCTATCTGCTCCTTATATGAAGTTAATACTAATTATATGCAATAATCAGCTCAGACCTCAATATGCACCCCCATTCTGCTGAGGCTGGCTCATCTTGAGGGCAGAATGGCATGGTTGGAGGGGCACGTACCACAGCTTCCTACCTACCATGTGCAGTGGTGCCCTCTTCTTCAGCCCCTTTTATTATTTGTTATGGTGCGAGGAACATGTTGTGGGTGGAAAGGATGGGCATGATGGGATTAGGACTGTTTAGATTTCCTTTTTCATTGGATATTTTGATTGTGGAATTGGTTGGGGATGGAGATATTTCATTGGGTATGGGGTGATGGTTGTGGGTGGAAGGGGTGGGTACTTTTGTTAAAATGTGTAACAAATAAATATTTTACTTTATTTATGCCTCAAATCGTTTTGGACTCTGCCTTTTAGCACAGTCTGTTTTTTAAATATGCTTAAAAAATGTATATTTATTTATACAATACCCTTACTACCCTCTGTAACTACAGTAAGCACTGGGGGGAATCGCCATTGCTTATATTGTTTGCAACAATGTACTATAGAACTATTCTATTACCTGAATAGATGAAGTGAGGGCTGCTACCTCACTCAGTGTTCTTATTGCACTGATTCCCAGTGTGCCATTGTGCTGTTAGTAGTAGTCATGGTGCTGTTAGTAGTAGTAGCAGGCTAAGGCGCAAACAGGGAGGAATCCCAAGTGAGGTCGCACTTCCACCTGGGTGAAATCCAAATGTAGGATTAATCAAAGCATTATCCATCACAGGCAACTACATTGAAAGGAGACATAGTAGGTGGGTTAATATTATATTATAATAGCTTTAGGAACAATGAGACCAAACTACTACCATGACACAATAAAGTAGACCAGATATGATCGCAAAAACTAGCAGTAGCCCTTTTTCTGAGCTAAACTTACAAAATGTTCGAGTTAGGATGAGTGGAGTAAGAGTCAGGAGTGGACAAGTTTAAGTGTTTATGCAACACAACAAAAGGCCTGAATGATCATGTTGACTAATGAGGTTCTTCTTCTATGTCTAAAATATGGAGTACTTTTGTTGTTCAGTGAGTAAACTGGGGCCGTGGGGGCTATTGCCCAGGTATTAGAAGATCCAGCAGTGAGTTGGTGTCACTTTCACCACATCCACCCCACCCAGTGGGTAATCTATTAATGGTGTTAATCAGGTCACCCCACAATAAATCACACAGCCTTGGGGAAGAAGGTTAGGGGTTTGATGGATAGATGGTAAAGGGGATTTGGGGAAAGGTGTGACAAAGACAAACACTATACAAGGACAATATTCACCTGGGTGATGAGCAGCACATCATCAATCTGTTGTGGAAGGAACCAAATGAATGAGTATGACACAGTGCAGTAAAATGAATTGGAAACAGTCCTTCTGCCCCAGAGACCCAAGTTATCAGATATCTAAATGTTCTGTCTTCTGGCTTTTAAAAAGTGGACCCACCCAGTTCTAAAAATATAATTGTTAAAAAAATATACTGTGTTGCTAAATTAGGTGGTGCATCTACATTCTCCTCTGGAATGTCCATCACTCTTGGGTGCCTGTTTGGAGTGATCCAGTAGGTACGCAGGAATGTTGAGCTCAGTTTTCACCTTTTGTTCATGCAGGAGACAAGAAGGCCTGCGGAATGTAAAACAGAACTGTATTTTAGAGTCAAGGAGAAGGACAGAAGTAAGGTAGGCCTTATGAGGTATGTACCAGGCAGACTCAGAAGCAGAGCAAGGATTCAGAGTTTCACTTTTGCCACCAGTGCAACATATACACTCAGCAGCATTTCACAAATCAACACACCTTTATCCAGTCCTTACAGATGAATAGTAGGCCTCAGAGCCATGGTTTCACTTTTAAGTTGATAACTTATTTCTTCTAGATGTTGATGGGGTAGTCCCACCCCGACTTCTTCCATGCTCCACCTGACACCGAGTAACTCGGTCCCAGTCACAACCTGAGAAAGATAGACATGCAGTGCACTGCTGTAGAAGAACAAGTTGGGAAACAGAACTGCAGTATTTTGGATAGGTATTTGTTTGTTAACTAAAGTGACTGGTCTGGTGAAAGGCCCCATCATCTTCAGGAAAAATGATCACATATCATTCAGACCCCAAACAATGCAAATCATCTCAATCAAGTTTCCAAATTACAGCTGAACACCCTCCCTCACTGTCTGCACCACATGAGTCATCAATCATCACTAACAATCACGCAATAATATATCACTCATTGGTGCAATGGTTAACTTTTCTAATCCAAGCACGATGGCAAGTACACATTTGTATCTCATCTTTGACACAAGCAACAGATTGGAATTTGGCAGTGTTGTAAATCAAATGATCTTTTGGGGCAGCCCTTCCAGGTGATGAGAAAAAGAAGGACCATAGGAGTGAACCTTACAGGATAATTTTCGCTAAGCAAGTTTGTAAAGGCCAATCACATCCAAGAAAAAAAGATAACCCAGCATTCAGGCCCCAAATATTGCAAATCATCTATTAGTAACTGTCATATTTGATCAACTCTCATAGTTGGGTCCTACCATAGCCTCACCTCGCCTATAAAATCACCTTATTTTCTATTCCGAACGCCCCTCCAAATGGAAAAGCATCTTCCTGAGCCATCGCACAATCACTAAGTCCGGCAATATCCCATATGGTTTCAAACTACCTACCTCCCCATCCCCAGCTTTTAGCGGAGATATTGACATCTCCATTTTCAAAACCGGCAACATTCTCATTCAAGCATCTGAACACCACCTTAACACCTTCGACCACCACTACAGTTCCCTGACAGACCTTCTATCCAAACTTGCCCCAACCCCTCTACCTCCTAACCATCTTATACCCACATGAGATCCCCCCTCCCCATAGCCCACACCCCAAGACACCCTAAATGAGCACCCCACCACCCAAATCTCTACCTTATCTAACAAACGAGATTGACAAACCCACCTCACTGCTGAGGACCTCTCCACATCTCCCGGATCCCTCCACCCTGAACGTCCACCCTCCCACCTCCCGGCGCCTACAACACCCACTACCAACTACACTCTCCCCACGCACGTGGAGGTAAGTAAGTCCCGGCCCCTTCACCCACTGCTTCCCACCGCTCCCCCACCTATATCTCCACCACCAAATTATACTCCTCCCCCTCATCATCATCTTACCTCCCCCCTCCCCTCTCTCCAACATATATCCTCCCATGTCTCACAATCTACCTGTATGAGTGACCCCTTCACCTCAGCGTCCAACCTTCCTAGCTCCCCTCTGACTCCCCCACGCTGCATCTCCCCCTCCACCCATCAGGCTCTCGTCTCCGGCGAATATTGAACCCCCATGCTCCCCCCGCTTCACCGCCCAAGCTAACAGTCAACCTTATCCCTCTGACACTTTCCAACATTGAACTGAATCTCTCAACCGTTCAGACTGAACTTATGAAACTCAGAGAAGATTTCAGGGCCTTTAACAACAAGACCCTCCTCAATCAGAATGGCTCCATCTGCCTTTGCCTCACTTACCCCTCCCAACCTAACCTCTGGGAAACTATTCCCCTTTGCAACAGATCTTTTAGGCCGCATCATGCTAGGAACGGTCTTTCCTCCTCTGCCACTAGGGATTTATGCAACTCTTACCTTCCCAAACCCCTGACCTCCGATCATACCCCCTTTTTCCTGCATCCCAGTGATTGTGGGAATGAGAAGAACTCCCTCCTCTCTCTCCCACCTCACCCAGACCCCCAACCCAACTTACTACCATACACTCATGCCCCACCACCAAAGCCAACTCTAAGCCCCTCTCCTGCATGCTCGTTAACTGCTGCTCGGCTGTCCGACACGCAACAGAAATATCGGAAACCCTCCTCAGTGAATCCATCGACATCGCCTTCCTTAAAGAAATCTGTCTTAATGACCACTCAACAGCCATCCTTGACCTACTCACCCCACCTGGCTACTCCATCATTATGAAAGATAGACCAGACTGAATTGGAGGTAGCCTAGCTATGATTTACAAAAATTAACTGCAACTCTCCTGTGTTAAAAACTCCAACCACTTAACCTTTGAATATCTTGGCGCCAAACCAACTATACAGGGTTCCCCCCAATTCGCCTACATAACATATACCACCCTCTGGGTGAGCCACTTCCCTTCGCTGTGGAACTATCCGACCTTCTTTCTAAATCCTCTCTCTCCAACTCGAAGAACCTCTTCCTTGAAGACTTTAACATCCACTGGAACAATGCTGCTGACCCCACAGTCACCCATCTCATCAATCTTCTAGAGATCAATGGCCTTGTTCAACTTTGTCACTCACACCAAAGGTGCCATTCTCGATGCCATCATATCCAATTATGACCTGGCTTCCATCTCCAGCATCCTCCCCATTGACTGGTCTGACCATCACCTCATCCTGTTCAAGATTGAATCCGCTCCCCTCCCTATTAAAAATCAACTGCCCTTGAAATGGACCAGAAACCTCAATCAAATCCCTCCTGGCGAACTTGAGTCTAAGCTACAAGCTCAACTTCTTCTCACCCCTCTCTCCCAAGACGCAAATGAACTCACTGAATTTTTCAACAAGACAGCCAGTGAGTTCATAGACCTCCTAGCTAACCCTGGGCGTGGTTCACTTAGTAGCGCTACACGTAGCTACGCGAAGTGTACTTCGCACTACGCAAGCTATGCGACCTGCGTAGTGCACTGTGCAAAATGCTGCTCGCACTGATTGCATAGTGCCGGATGCTTGTCCGCACTGTGCAATCAGTGCAAACCACATCTTGCACAGTGCAAGTGGTCATTTTCTGCCGCTCAAGTAGATTTCTACTCGAGTGGCAGCTTTTTCAACGCAGACTGGTAGTCTCTCATTGCGAGTGGTCGCGAGCATACGCGACCACTCACAATGAGAAACCTGACCTCCCCGCGTTGAGAATCTCGCCAGGAGGTTTATTTTCCAAACTCGCAATCGGCAACTTGATGTTGCTGATCGCAAACGAGGAAAAAGTCTTGCCGGGATGTCATTTTGCTCGCTCTCGGTCACAAACTTGATGTTGAGGACCGTGAGCAAGCAAAAAATGTTCACTACGCGTGTTTGCACTGTGCTACGTGCATATCGCGTAGTGCAAAGTAGTGCAACCGTTGCAAACTACGTGAGCGCAGGGTTACTCCTAACCCCCTCCTAAACTAAAAAAGCAAAGAACCATTCCATCTAAAACTTGGTTTAACTCTGACCTCAACGTTGAAAGGCGATCACTTTGACTGAAAGATCTTGAAGACAACACCCCTCCTCCACCCACCCTGCCTGTCTCTGGGCCGGTAGATCATCCTATAAAAAACACATCTTTAAGGAAAAGGCCTCCTTTTTTACCATTGTTTGCAACCAAACATTCACAGCCCCCCTCAAACTTACTGCCTCAACAAATAGATGTGAGGAAATTGCCAACTTCTTCTTGGATAAAATCGCCAAATTCTATCACTCTTTCCATCTAACTGAGATCCCACCCAACTCCCCTTTCATCACTGACACTACACTAAACAATCATCCCGTCCTGACTTCGTCTCTTTGCCCTTCCACTCCCCCTCTCGCTACTACTCCTCCTGAATCAAGCCTTTCCCCGCAACTAAAAACAATGCATCCTGGACTAACTTCCACCCCGTGACTGAGCTCGAAGTCATTAATATCATCACTAAACGTAAGCCGTCCTCACACACCGAAACCCTATTCCCTCTAGTCTTATCCATAATCTCAACCACATTATTGCCCCTCACTGGACCAAGATCATCAACAGTTCCTTCTCCACAGGTTGTGTCCCAGACTCACTTCAACTCGGTCAAATCACGCCTATCCCTAAAAATCCCACCTCAGACCCTAATGACTTGAACAACCTCCGCACTATCTCTAAACTTCCACTTCTTTCTAAAGCCCTGGAAAAAATGTTCTCTGCTTCAATTAGAAAAACACAATAACAACTTCAACCTTCTAGACCGCTTGCAATTCGGTTTCAGAAAAGGCGGCAGCACTGAAAGCGCCATGCTACATATAATTGATGACTTTCACTCTTCCCTTGACAACGGTGAATCCTACCAACTCATTCTCCTTGACCTGTCGGCTGCCTTTGATACAGTCAACCACAACTCCCCACTCAACTCACTCAAGTCCTGCTTTGGCCTTAACGGTCAGGTACTTAATTGGTTCAACTCATTTCTCCAACACAAACCACAACAAGTCAAAATGAACGACTGTCTATCTAACCCCTCTCCGGTTTCCCTAGGTGTCCCCCAAGGCTCTATTCTCTCTCTCTTTAACCACTTTATGGAACCTCTTACCCTCATCCTGAAACAAGCTGGAATCAACTGCTATGCTGATGACACACAACTTTACTATAAGATTAGGTCCCACTGTGATGTACTTCATCTTAACCATACCTTAAACAAGATCCAACACTGGTTCCACTCCAACCATCTCAAACTTAACCCCGAGAAAACTAAAATCATCCCCTTCTCCCCTAAAAACAATGGACTCCCCATCCAAACCTGGATCCCTGACCTTAATGCACTCAACTGCTCGCTCTCTTTGTCCAACTCAGTGAAATCACTTGGTATTAGCGTTTACAAAAATCTAACCCTCAACAACCATAAAAAATTCTGCTTAAGGAGCTCTCTTCACTCTGCGTCACCTGAAGAAAACCAAACCCTTCATCCCACCTGAAGAATTCAAATGGGTCGTCTAATCCTTGGTACTCTCAAATATCGACTATGTGAATGCTATCCTCACAGGAACCCCCAAAGTCTTCCTAGCCCCACTGAGATTTGTGCCCCACCTAGCAGCCAGGCTTATCACTGACTATAAACGTTTTGACCACATCTCCCCAGCCCTGAATGCTCTCAACTGGCTTCCTTTTGAAGGTAGATCCTCCTACAAGACAACATGCATAACACATAAAGCCCTACACTAGAATGCCCGCTGTATCTCACAAACAAACTTAAAAAAGTGGGCGGCTCCAGAACAATGAGGAGCACTAACACTTTCCTCCTCATCCCCCCTTATTCAAAAAGAAAACTACTCAATCTCGCTCCTTCTCTGGAAATCCGCCGATCGCTTGGAATGCCCTCCAAAATTAATTGCTGTTGCAACCCCTCCTACATTGCCTTAAAAAAAGACCTACATCTGCACCTTCTCTTCAAATACTGGGGTCCTTAATCAGACCTCTGACCTCCTCCGTCCTTATCCTCCTCTACTTCACTCCCTCCTCTCTCCTTTCCCCTCCCCTCCCCTCCCCTCTTCTCTCCCTCACCTCATACTCTGCCCCTTATCCCCCCCTACTCCCACCTCCCTACCCTCCTTCCTCTTAAAACCCCACCTGGCTGACCATACCCCTCTCCACCAACCTGGTTTCCCCCGCCTACCCTTTTTCTAATTTCTACCTCACCCGCAGCTCAGCCTTGAATCTTTTCCCCTCCTCTGATACTATATATGTAAATGTATCTGCTTTTGCTGTGTCTCTATTTATTATAATTCAATGGAGCGTTTGATTTTATATATTGTTTACACTGTAATCTTGAACAACTCCTGCAATCTTATTTTCGCACATGTAAAGCACTCTGATACCTCCCGGTCTAGCAAGCGCTATATAACACCTTTCAAATAAATAAATAAAAATAAGTTCCCGAATTACACTTGAACACTCTCCCCTATTGTCTGACACCACATGAATCCAGCATCACTCACAATCCTTCACCCACTGTTGCAATAGTTGTAGTTATCCCTTCCAATCCAGGTAGGAAGTAGGTACACAATTGTGTCTTTGACGGAGGCAACAAATTGGAATTTGATGTTGGCACTCTTCTAAATCAGCAATCTCCTGTGGCAGCCCTGCTAAGTGATGCAAAAAAGGATAGGCATGTGAGGGAGGCGGGCATTGTCTCCAATGTCATGAAGGAATAGTAGAAGCTTCTTCACGGCACACTGGTCCAATTGCAATCCTGAAATATATGTGACTAAAAAATGGTGAGGCAACATAAATCTGACTCAAACATAATGTTCCATTAGCTACTTTTTTTTGCAAAGAAAGAAGTTCAGCAGGAAATAATAACAAAGCTCTATAGTAGCACTGGCAGACTCAGTCCGGGAAGTAGAGTTCATAGTCAAACTCAGGTGGTTCACCTAGAAGTTGGTCAGCTAACATACTTGATTCTGACCGATCATCCTCCTCCTTCTTTGCAGTTTCAGGAAAATATATTTGTGTGGTTGAAATGTTGGTTCATTTTGATGATAATCAATCTCTCAAAGTTTTGTGGTGAGATACTGGTCCTCTGGATATTAGCGCATCTTCCCATATCAATACATCAGTGGGTTTTGATCCACATAGACTTCTTTTGGATCATCCAGATGCTCCTGGATTATCCTCTGGATGGTCATTGGTGCTGCCACTTGCTCGACCTTTTTTGCCATTGCCTCTACACTGGACTTAAGCCCTTCTGATTGATACCGATGCAATGCAAAGGTTGAGTCGGTTCCTTCTTTTGCTGTTGTTGCTGGTGTTCTGATTGATAGTGTTGTTGGCTGCAGTGAGATAAGACTGCCCTCTCTGGAAATCGAAGGCAGCACCATAGAACTGCGGTGTGGAACTCTAAGTTCTAGCCGTTATTCTTTCAGGTCTCCGGCTTCCTCAACAATCTACTCCTTGTAATTTGAAACATCCACTTCAGAAAAAGGAATGAAAGTGGGCACCATTTTTTGTACCATGGATCAAGTAGTGTGGCACAAATGTATGGTTTGGACAATTTGATATTGTCTTGCTGCCTTGCATTGGAAGCCAATTAAAATAGTAAGCTCTCAACCAAGGCATGCGCTTCTATGTTTTCATTCACACCTGCAGGAGCAAACCTTTCAAACACCTTCTTGAGCTTGTCCTGTAGCAGATGCCTGGCCCATCATACTATCCTCCTTGCTAACTTCACATGTGAAAACCTCATAAGGGAGTAGCATCTGTGTCAGGTATTTGACTAGGCGCCATTACTCCGTATCTGTGGCCAAAGCTTTCCCAACTGCATCCCCTCCTCTTTGAATGACATAGTCATTAATATGTTTGTACTGCTCAAACAGCTGTTGCAACATGTATTAGGTCTAGTTGCAGTGTGTTGGAACCTCCTGTATCAGGGCTTTGCCTGGAACACTATTAGAACACTGAATAATCTGCAACCGCTCCCGGACTTTAAAAGAATGGCTAAAATGAGTGCAGATTCTTCTGAAGGTGGTCTGTATGTTGCTGACTATGACCTCTTTTTTTAGAAAGTCTTGCACCACCAAGTTGATGAAATTGGCCAAGCTCAGAAACCTGAAATAGCCACCATCTGCCATGGCCTTAAATATGTTACTGCCATTGTCCCATGCAACAAATCCAATTCTGAGACCTATGGGTCACAACCATTCAGACACCTTGCTGTTGAAATGTGTCCAAAATGTTTACAGCTATATGTCATTTCTTCATGGTGAGCATGGCCACTGTTGCATGCCGCAGAATGCTCTTGAAACCTTCTTTGGGTCCAAGACCTGGAGATATAATTTGCTTGACCCCCTCAAAAATAGAGCCACTGTTCAGGGATGCACATGTAATCAGTCACCTAACAACTGGTCCACATGTATGTCGTCAGGTGGATAGTGTGGACAGCACCATGCTGCACAGCTTGTCCAATGAATTGGAGCACATCTGGATGCTGCACTGGAACAGCAAGTTTGGCAAAATAGGTCCCACTTAGAACCTTTAATTTTGGGTAGATGGCTGCCACAAATTTAAAAGACTCCCATTCTTTCTACAAAAGAGAAAGGGAGGAGGTCCAATGCTAACATTTTTGCCAGCTTCCCATTGTACAAATATGCTATTGGCTGGTTGATGTCCTAGGATCTCTCTGTCCTAAACATGCCCGTAATAGTAGCCTGTATTTTATTCTTCTTTTCTGGGGCTACTGACAGGTGACTTTCGGGAAGTAGGTGGTGGTAGACTCAGTGTGCGTCGTGATGGGGCAGTCACCATGACGTGGGGCAGTCAATGTATGCTGTGTTGTCTCCATCTGACTCCGAGGTCTTGTGCCATTGTGAAGTCAGTGCAGCAGGAGATTCTGCTGGGGCATTGCTGAGGACAGGGCTGCTTTGTGTGAAGATGTCACTCTCTTTTTCCTCATCATCATCTCTCACCATGATAGGACTTATAGCTGATGTTCCCCAGCTTTAACCACCACAGCCCTCTTCAGCAATTTTTTTAAGGTGCTTTTCCCACCAGATTGCCTGGTGTTTTTTTATATGGGTCATTTGGCCTCCAGTACCTTAATTTGTACCAGGTTTACCTCGACGAATATGGGTTTTGCAAAAGCTGCATACTGCAATGTGCTTCCCCTCTTTGCTAACCGTAAAAAAGCCCCAAACTGGGGAGGAGTTCTTTTTTACTGGGCCACTTGCAAAGCCTGAAGAACTGGATGTAGGGGGGTATGTCGTCAATCGCCTCTCTGCAGTGCATACCTTTACAGATGTAGTGGTTAGTGCAGGTCTCAGTTGTGGGTTTCCAAACATGGGAGCTACTGTAAGTAAGTAATATTTTATTTGTTTTAGGTTAATAAAAACCATTACAAAAAATGCATTAAAAACAGTCTCCTCAAGAGAAATTTAAAAAAAATCTTAAAAACAGGAATTCATGGTTAAAAAAAAAAGGAAAAAAAAAAGGAAAAATTGCAAAGATAAAAAACAATAAAAGTGTGGTACGGGTTTTTTGTTCGAGGCAGCTTTGTCCTATCCCGAGGTGTCCTCTCGACCAAGTGCCTGGGTTTTTTGTTTCCGTTCTGCTAATTTCAGGAATTTCACCAGCTTCCCGTTTAAGGGGAGGAAACCAGGATCAAAACAGGCAAGGACGGCTTGTCTCCGTGAGCAGACTCCTAGTTCGTTGAAGGCGGTTTTCAACAGGGCTACTCTTTCCTCGTTCAGCCTCGAGCAAGTACATAGTAGATGTTCTAAGTCTTCAGTCCCTATTCCGCAGAGCCGGCATTTAGTTCCGTAGTTCTGTCTCAGCCATGGTGGTAGGTGAGGAATGGCAGGTAGGACCCCTAGCCTGTGTTTGAAAAAGGCTTCGGTTGTTTTCCAGCCATACCCCAGACCAAAATATGCTTGAAGCCCCGGTGATTTGTATGTACACAGGGTCATCCAGGCATCTTTATGCCTCTGAGAAAGCGAGGCTTTGTCCTCCACATGCGAGTGTCTCTTTAAACTCTTGTTCACTATGCGCTTGAATTGTGCATGTGATAGATGAGTCTCTCATAGGTCTTTCATTCCAGTGATGGTCAGGGACTTCTCTAAGTATTTTTTCACCGGCATTCTGGATGAGCTGTTCATATCTTGCCAGAGCTATCGGTTCAAGGTGTTTTCTGAAGAGTTCTTTAATTTATGCCAGCACTTGATGTATGAGCCTCTTTGTGCGAGTGTTTGGCACGTCAGCCAAAATTCCAACCGAATCTGGGCATGCGAAGTATAGGATGGCAGGTTGAATAAAAGTCTGTAGGCCTTTGAGATAGTTGTATCAAGAAGTTTTGCGTCCGTTCCTCTTGGGCCTCACTGCCATACGTGATTGATGACTCTATTTTGATTTTAGCTACTCGAAGTAGTGGCAGTGGAGTCTCGCCACTCAAGTTGGACTTTAACTGTTTCAGTGTCATGGCTATTAACATGCCTTTCCTCTTGATGGCCTCTAGTTGGTTTAAATAGCGGCCGCCTTTGTCGACTTGGATCCCAAGATATTTGTATTCAGAGCAGTTTGAAATTGCTTCTGTGCCAAGCGACCAAGTGTGCGACTTTTTGTTCCCAGTTATGGACAGAACTTTTGTCTTGCTGATGTTCACTTCTAATAGGTTTTCAACGGCATAACCATGAAGCGTGTTAATTAGGTTCTGAAGACCAACTTTCGCGTGGCTGACCAAAACCACGACGTCTGCGTAGGAAATGCTGGGCAGCCCTTTGCCTCCTAACCGGGGAGCATGGGAATTACAAGCCTCTAGGGCGGGTGGCAGGTCAGCTATAATAAGATTGAAGAGAGTTGGAGCTAACACGCACCCCTGCTTTAGGCCCTTTGTGGTAGGAATAGGCCTAGAGAGGGGCAAGCCGTTCCGAAGCATTACCTGGACCCACGTGTTCATGTGTAATTCGATCAGGAGGCTTAGTAGAGGCGAGGGAATCCCCCAGGAGGCCAGTTTTCGCCAGAGGATTTCTCGGTTGACCTTGTCGAAGGCCGCCTTAAAGTCCACAAAGCAGAGGTGGAGAGCCTGCTTGGTCACCCTAGCCTTGTCAATGAGCAACGAGATGGCCACCAGGTTAGTTGTTGTCCCCATGTCTTTGCAGAACCCCGTTTAACTAGATGGTATTAAGCCTTGATTTGCAGCCCATTCTCGCAGCTGGATCAATAGAAGACCAGCAAAATATTTAGCCTCAATATCAAGGAGTGCAATCAGGTGGTAGTTTTTTGGAAGGAGTCTATCCCCCGCCTTATAGATCGTTGAGATGATTGAGCCCTTCCATGAGACGGGAAGGCGCCCAGAGTTATTGATGGATGAATAGAGGGGGATCAACTTGTCAGCCCAGTATTCTGGTTCAAGTTTGAAAAGGGCCGGAGGAATAATGTTTGGACCAGCTGCGCCGTCTTTTCTACCTTTGGAAATTAATTTCATGATTTGGGCTGCGGAGGGTACCAAAATGACATTGTCTCGTGCTGAGCTTATTTGAGATTTTCGGCCCTCCAGAAGATTGTAAGGCTCCCTTGTTTTGCCGTCCTGATTGATTGAAATGTTTGTTGAGAAATGATTCCCAAGACGATTTTGTTATGTAAGATGTTATACCATTGTTTTTCAGGTTTAACAGTTTGTTTATGATCGACCAGAACTGGGCGCTGTTATTGCCCTTTGATGCGTAGTGGAGTTTGGCCCAAAAGTCTGCATCATTTGTTCTTTTAATTGCCCATTTTAGTTTTTTGAGATCCGCACGATGTTTGTGAATCTCTGCTAGAAGAATTCCATCCCCCGGGTTTTTCTTCAACTGTCTTAAAGATTTATTAATCGCTTTTTTGTGTGATTTCATAGCCAGTTTCTGGGTGCTCGAGATCTTCCTTGTGACACCATGTGCTGGTGGTAAACAGTGCCGTACGATTGTCGAGTAGTTGTTTGCAAACTCCATCGTGAATTGTTCCCAGCCTGCTTCTGTGCTGCCAAAAGGGTAATTTGAACTGCTCAGTTGAGTTTTTGCAGCTTGAAGTACCTCAGCAGTATTTGCTACTGAAGTTTTGATGCGTTTGAGGTTGATGGAGTAACTATCCTGCGGACCTGTTGCGTTCAAAAGAATATCATCAGGGAGAACCCCTAGACTGACTTCTTGAGGGCGATGATCACTGTCACCCTTATCTCCTAAATTGTAGCCTAAAACGTAATGAAATAACGTATGGGAGACTAGCGTATAATCAATTGAAGAGGTTGTCTTGCTTGAGGTGAATGAAGGCACAGATGGTGAATCCTCTGCGAATCATCCATTTAAGACCCTTAGGCCCATGTGTTCTAGGTCTTCCAGTAGTGCCTTTGCAGCCTTAGATGCCTTGCATTGGCTGCTAAATGCTTGGGTTGGTATGTTCCAGTGGAATGACTGGGCCTGAATATCGCTGTTAACAGAAGACCCTAAAATGCATTGGTTAAAGTCTCCAGACAAAATTAGGTTTGATGATGTTCGAGTAGTCATAACGTTATGTGAGTGGTCCATCAAGATATTCCCCTTCTGTCTTTTATTTTTAGGGTTGATGTAGGTGTTGGTCAGCTGTAGCTCTTCCTTCTTGCCCCCGAAGTTAGTAAGTAACTCCACTGTGTTTATGGCCAAGGAGTTTGAGTTAAGCGCCCGAGCGTAGCCAATCGTTGATATTTTAAGATAGGTTGCTAGGCCTCCTGACAGACGGCCAAACTTGCTTTTCCTTGTGGCTGGGGTATCATGGCAAGTATAGCCCTCTAGATGAATCTGCTCTTACAGCCAAGTTTCCTGGAGAAGGATGATGTCAAACGATTTGACATATTGTAGAAAGTCAGTGTCCGCTACTTTGTTGTAAAGCCGGTTGATATTCCATGAGCATAGATCCATGTGGGACGCATCCATGCGCAGATCTTTCTCTGTTCGGTATCCTTGTCATTGGTGGTTGACATTCGAATTGCATATCCTGATGAGCCGATGTTCAATCGTACGGTGCGTATTTGTAAGCCTTGAACTGCTTACCATGGGTGACGCCTGCGCTATTGTAGCAGAGGGACCCTATGCGCCCCTCAGCATGGGAGCTACTGGTGCTGCCTGTGCCAAATCCCTCAGAGCAAGTTGAATAGCAATGTTGAACTCCTCTGTGTCACCTTTCACAATGACTATCTCGTCATCGTCATCCTCCTCATCACCCCCTTTCATAATTCTATGGCTTTCAGGAACTTATCTTATTCCTTGCCTCAACTGGTGTCTCTCTGACTCTGCCGGGGTCCACTCCATGTCCCTTTCATCATCATCAGAAGTGGTGTTTGGAGAAGATGTTGGAGTAGTACCCTTTCTTTTTCTTTCTGGAGATCTGGGAGCCAATGCTTCTAAAAGAGAAGGTTTTTGCTCGTCAGAAGCTCAACCTCTTGTTCTGCTCCAACATCATGAAGATATACTATAGGTGGCTGCAGCTACTGTCCACTTTACTCTGTTTCCTGAAAAGATAGGGTATTACTTTGCATAAGGGACAAATCCTATGCATGTCACTGCTCATCGGTGTTACCATGATTGCAGTGGCTGCCTTACTGACAGATATGGTCTTGGTCTTAGGTTGGGGTGATGCTGTTGATACAGGTGTGCTGCTCTCAGCTTTCTCCCCAGAGGCCGGTGCAGCAGGCACTCAACGTGGTCCAAAAAGGTTTGGGCTGACATACCACTGGTAGCAAGCTGCTTCTTTTCACTGACCACTTTCTTTTGAGCAACTTTTTTTGGGCCCATCTTAAAGCTCTCAGTTGCACTAAGCTGCACAAGTGGAAGAGATTGGAAGACGGATGTGTGACGTCACAGTACAGGCCTTCTGTTTAGCAGTACTAAGTGTGAAAAGTGGCATCGCTAAAGTTTGAATTGGTACAGACAAAGTCAATATTAGTGTGGTTAGTTACTTAGCTAATAATAACCACTTTAAAGTCTAACCACAACCCCATACCATAAAATGTAATTCCCAATAAGGATAACACACACAATATACAGATAGAGCTCTTTCCTTTGTGTGCATATATTCTAAAAAAACACACGTGACACTTAGGGAACTCCATGGGTAACTGGAATAATGATTTTTTAAAGAATGCAGGTAGGTTTTTGCATGTATGACAGGCAATGTGGTCCAGGGGAAATTGAATAATCATTAAAAACATGGATAATGATGAATATGATGTGTCTGCAGTGCACCAGAGCTATTGAAATGCAGTTATAACTAAAGAAATCTGAATGCTGTTGCACGACTGTGTGCCTATGGGGGATGGATGGATTGATGGATGGCTGAATAAATAGATTGACTAAGGCAAAATTAAGAAAAAAATACGCAATTTTAAATAACGAATTAAAAAATATATTGACCAAAATCCAAAAATGTATCAACTTAAAAAAAACAATAATAAAAAAATATTTATCATAAATAATAAAAATTTAAATTGAAAAAAACCAACATAAAAAAACGACAATTTAAAGTGCTACAATAAAAAAAATGTATTAACAAAACTATCAATAATTGCCAATGTTTGTATGGGAGGATGAGAAGAAACCTATTATGAGGCAAAGACGTGCAAATAAAAAAATGCATTTAATAGATAAGCACTGTTCATCAAAATGATATGCTTGATATACATAGTACAATGATGCACAAGCATATTATTAAACTGATATCACATCCATCCATGTAAGTCTATGTGAAAGGCACACTCACTGGATGCACATTATAGCTGCCAGCCAGTGCCACATGGTCAAACAACATCCCTGAACAAGGAGGCATGGGGAACAAAGAACATATCCACATCTATGGCAAAAACACACTGACTGGATGCACAAAATGTCTGCCAGCCAGTGCCACATGGTAAAACAACAACACTGAGCAAGGAGTCATGGGGAACAAAGAACACACACAAGTGTATGGCAAAATCACACAGGCTTGATGCACAATTTGGCTGCCAGGAAGCGACATGTGGCCAAACACCAACAGTGAGCAAGGAGGCATGGAGAACAAAGGATCCACTGACTTGAAAAACACGACAGGGACCCCCTGAAAAAAGGATAATACCCTAACAGGGAAAATACATTCTTGGAAAAAATTGTGCACCGGGCATAGTGCTAAATATACATTTAGTAATTTTTACACCATAAATCTGATTTCTTCTTACATGACACGAAACTTCATATTTTTTTGAAGAAAATATATATATTTTTTATTCAATTATTTCTTTTCCTTTTTATATTAAATAATTTCATATTTTTCATAATAAATTATTTCATATTATAAAAACAACCTACAAACATTTATATAGCAATTTCATCACAAATCTATTGTCTCTATCTTTCCCTATCTATTCAAAAACCACAACTCTCAATTGGTATGTGTTGGCCTAATGGACATGAATATCTACTATCGTAAATGAAAATAGTGCAAATATCGTACTACACTGATGGACTACAAGTCTATTGTGTTATTATCTTAAATACATTGGAGACAAAACCCAAGTATTGACTTATTTAGCACTATATATATATACAGTTTTAGCACGATACTGGCTAGAGATGTTAAATTGCACCAACGCGTTTCGGCGGTAGCCTTCCTCAGGGTGTTTTTACACCAAAGATTAGCTAGAAATGAGGGAAAAGTTGTATGTTAAGACATTATATATTACCAGATTGATGGTGTAAGACAGAACAATCTTTTGTTAACTCTAAGTGGTCAAGAACAAGAACCCTCTATATATAATATAAATGGTTCTCTAATCGATAGGGTTAGGTATAAAACACTGACACATATATACACTGTAATTACTAAATACATTGTGTGAGTACAAATGACAATATATACACATTAATTAAAAATCTCTTGTCCATTATACCTGGTTAGAAGGTAGTTTACTTATGTCTCTCAGTGGTTATCTTAGTTTGGTTTTGAAGTTAAGTTAGCCCAAAATGTTCCTGTGCCGGGAAGATAGGGGCCCAACTTAATAGTAAAAGTTTTGGATATAGACTTGTATTTTTATTTAGCTTAAGGTGGCCAAGCCCAAACTCATAAACTTAATTTAAATATGTTAGTAGGTTGCTGACCTAAACTATCCAATGATACTTTCCAGTTATATCTTTCTTTCACAGTTAAGAGATGGGTCTCCATATTGAATATAGAAAATAAGTGTCATCCATTGAAGAAAATGATTTAGATAAATTTGGTAAGTAATACAGGATCATAAATAATACAACTTAGTAGCAAGATAAACTATAGGTAATGGTTTTAAAATCGTCTACTGAGAGTACTTTGAGCATTCCAAATGTAGCGATATAAAAACGTCTATACTCTCAGCCTTGATCATAAAAATAATATATAGATCTTAATGCTAATACAGAGGTAGTTACAGTTACAAATAAACCGAAAAATACAATAAACCCAGAGAAGCTAATCATAGAGTAAACTATAACAGCTTATGGTAGATCCTTGATGTTCACAGGTAAAAGAGGACTCTTTTATTGCCCCTCCCACAGAACCTCGATCATACACATCGTTCATTGGTGAACGGCTCTTAGACAAGCATGGTAAGCAAATCACTAATATACCTAACAGATCCCTGCAATAAAGTATCATTAAGTTAGCAGGGACCATATAGGCTTGTCATCATTGCTTAAAACATAGCAGGATATAATAAGGCAAACTTGTCTATATTTTCAGCTCTATTGTACAAATCTTGGAATCAGAACGAATGATCTATCTATTTTCATCTCTTAACTGTGAAAGAAAGATATAACTTTAAAGTATCATTGGATAGTTTAGGTAAGCAAACTACTAACATATTTAAATTAAGTTTATGAGTTTGGGCTTAAGTTGAGTACAAATCTCTCTTATCATATGTTCCCATAGAATCTTTCATGCTGATAAAATACAGGAACTAACCAGAACTTTATGAAGACAACGATTGGAAGAGTGTTGGTAAGACAACAATACTATTTTGTTGTTGACCTAGATTAGAACTGAGTCCACTAAGCTCATTAATTAATTAGTCTTGAATAGATATAGAGTACCACCTGAAGCTAAATAAAAATACAAGTCTATATAAAAAATGTTTACTATTAAGTTGGACCCCTCTCTCCCCAGCACGGGAACATTTTAGGCTAACTTAACTTCAAAACCAAACTAAGATAAGAACTGAGAGACATAAAGAAACTACCTTCTAACCAGTTATTATGGACAAGAGATTTTTAATTAATCTATATATATTGTCATTTGTACTCACACAATGTATTTAGTAATTTAGTGTATATATGTGTTATTGTTTTATACCTAACCCTATAGCTTTAGAGAACCATTTATATTATATATAGAGGGTTCTTGTTCTTGACCACTTAGAGTTAACAAAAGATAGGTCTGTCTTACACCATCAATCTGGTAATATATAATGTCTTAACATACAAATTTTCCCTCATTTCTAGCTAATCTTTGGTGTGAACACCCTGAGGAAGGCTAACGCCGAAACGCGTTGCTGCAATTTAACATCTCTAGCCAGTATTGTGCTAAAACTGGATATATATATGGTGCTAAATAAGTCAATACTTGGGTTTTGTCTCCAATGTATTTAAGATAATAACACGATAGAAAAAATGTATTATGAAAAATATGAAATAATCTAATATAAAAAGGAAAAGAAATAATTGAATAAAAAAATATATATTTTCTTCAAAATGATATGAAGTTTTGTGTCATGTAAACAGAAATCAGATTTATGGTGTAAATGTATATTTAGCACTATGCCCAATGCACAATTTCTTCCAAGAAAGAACAAAGGACACATGCAAGCCTAGGGCAAAAGCACACTAGCTGGATGCACAAAAATTTCTGTCAGCCAGTACCACATGGTGAAACAACAACACTGAGCAAGGAGGACTGGGAAGCAAAGAACACATGCAAGCCTATGGCAAATGCACACTGGCTGGATTAAAAAATGGCTGCTAGCTAGTGCCACATGAACAAACAATAGCAGCAAGCAAGGAGGCATGGGTAACAAAGAACACATGCAAGTCTATTGTAAAGGCACACTAGCTGAATGCAAAAAATGCCTGCCAGCCACATAGCCAAACAACAACAGCAAGCAATTACTTACAATTATATTACTTCCCCCCCTATTCCCCTATAAACCCACAACCCACTACAGAAAATAAATTAATAAAAGTAACATAATTATGAATTAATCAATTCTTTAAAATTAATTACCTATTATATTTTAATTAATTACCAATTATTGTTTAATTAACAATTAATTCAAAATAAATAAATAAAAATATTTAACTAATTATAATTGAATTACTTCCCACCCTATTTCCCTCTAAACCCACAATCCGCTACAGAAAATAAATAAAGAAAATTAACATATTTATCAATTAATCAATTAAAATTAATTACCAATTATATTTTAATGAATTACCAATTAATTCAAAATAAATACCAATAAATAAATTAAAATATTTAATTAATTATAATTAAATTACTTCCCACCCTATTCCCCTATAAAACCACAACCCGCTACAGAAAATAAATTACTAAAATTAACATATTTATCAATTAATCAATTACAAATATTACCAATTATATTTTAATAATTACCAATTAATAATTAATTACCAATGAATTCAAAATATATACCAATAAATAAAATAACATATTTAATTAATTATAATTAAATTACTTCCCACCCTATTCCCCTATACACCCACAACCCGCTACAGAATTATATTACGCAAATTTTAAAAATAATATTAACTTACTTACCTCAAATTCGATATTTTTGTTGTCTATATTCTGTCCATTCTATATTTTTGTATTCTATATTCTGTCCATTCGATATTTTGTCCATTCTATATTTTTGATTCGATATTAATGCTATTCTATTCGATATTAATACTATTCTATTCGATATTTTGGTAGTCTATATTCTGTCTATTAGATATTATGTCTATTCTATATTTTTTACTTAATATTATTGCTACTCAATATTAAAAACTCGATATTTTGACTGTAAACCGGGCCTAGTAAATACTTGTGTTCACATTCCCCATTTTACTAAATTCTCCAACCTCATATGAATGGAAGGCTAAGTGGGGGTTACCGGAATTCAAACTAGTGACATGCAGATCACTGCAAAGTATTTTTCTTTTAATGGGGCAGGATATATCATTCACAGACCCAATGTCTCCATTATCTTGTTGTAAACCCCACGATTCAGTAAATCACATCTCAGAATTTGCAACAAGGAAATGTGTTTTTGAAATGTAATAAACCTGTTTAGAAATTGGGTAACATCTTACCGAATTGCTAAATGGGTTTAGGAAATCATAAGGAGTCACCATTTGGGAGGGGAGTATTTGGGGCGTCCCTTCCAAATAACAATTCCTTTTGGTATGCCTTAATGTTTTGCCTCCGAAATGCAGTCGCAGAACATTAATGTTTTTCCAGCACCTCAAAGGAGGTAGTAATCACAGAACATTACTATTTTTCAAAAACCTCAAAGGAGGTAGTAACTTGTTTTCTAATGGGAAAGGGTCCTCTGGGGACACATCCCATTTCCTTTGGGGAACATTTGGGGTACATTTAAAAAAAAAACGATTGCTTTATTTAAAAGCAGTCACAGACATGGTCTGCTGAACTCAGCAGGCTACCATCCCTGTGCTGGCAAGTAATCGTAGTGGGTCAACATTTGCGACCTATCTCATTGTTAGTCATGAGGTTGGGCAAATTATGACCCACTGTCATTTGGTATTTTTTGTAGCAACCTATTAGTACATAGGTCAGTTCAAAACATACCGTTGGATTTGCTAAAAGTTGGTCTGAAAATTACGACCACTTTTAGCAATTCCAATGTATGTAAATCTAACCCATAAGTATTTAACATCCCCAATGCCCCAGCCTACCAGGTTTTTCCCAGGCTCCCATATGACAAGTCCAGAAAATAGATGATGTGTCAACCAGTGCACATGGACAGAGAGAGAAGTGTAGAGCAAGGTGGACTCTGAAAAACAAATTGCCCAATTTTATTATTTCCAAAGTATGGGAACAAGTAGCCAAGCAAAGGATGCAATGGGAAGAAGGCATAGTATAAACAAATAGATGACCATTTGGAAATATAGGATAAACTCATGCTTCATTAAGAATTATGTCATTGCGCCCGGTAAAACAATGCACTTCAGAATTACTAGTGTTTTTTGGCCTGTAAAGTGGTGTACGCAAACTCAGGACTTGATAATTTCGTGCCCGAGACACCAGAGCTCTCCGAGAGACAGGCAGGAGCTCAGGCTGAAGTAAGCAGCATTGCACAGCCTTGCCTAGTGCCTGCAGCATGGGTGAAAATAGGTAATGCTCCCTCTAGACAGTCACAAGCGTACTGTTCACAACTGACTCCCCCATTTAACAGCAATTCAAACCCCGATCCAATGTCCTGCTGACATTTGCCCCCTGCTCATAGCAGGTGGAAATTGTCAAATGTTTTCTTGGCTCAGTGGTAAAAAAAACTGCTCTGAAAAGTACTTGAGTGTGAGCAGTCATTCCCCATTTTTGGTAAAAAAAATTGTAATAGCTTGAATTTGCAGAGGAAATACTGTCCGGTAAACCTAAAAACTCAGGACCAGATATCCAAAGATTAGGAATACCGATTTTCTAATTGCGATTCTCTCCGAATTGCAATTAGGAAAGTGTCATTGCTAATGAATGAACTCATTGAATTTCATTTAGAGACTCCTTGTGGGCCACAATTCGACCTACCTCATGAATATTAATGAGGTAGGTCACAGTTTGTGACCCATTAGGAATCACATCAATCAAAGGTAGGGTGGCATACTGAGGTCAGCAGGCCACCATGTCTGTGACTGCTTTTTAATAAAGCAATCTTTCTTTTAGGTTTCTTCTGTACAGTGCTTGTGCTGTGCTTGCAAAGTCTTTTGTAAATGATTTAAGTGCATCTGATTGGCCAGCACATCATCTGCTTTCACTTCCTGCTGTGCTTTCCATCCATGCCTTTATGTGGATCCTGCACCAAGTACAGCTTTCAGCCACTGGCCACTGGCTTCTGGCCAGCATCCTTCCACTGGCTACTCACTCTGAATGGTACTTTTTTACTTTATTTACCAATGAGTAGTCCATACGAGTGCATCTGCAGGTCCTCAGTCTCCTCCCCGTAGTCTTTCAGCCTCTTCCTAGATCACATCTCACTGCTTCCTCCCTTGCGCTCGTTCGTTTTCCCCCTCCCTGGCCGCGTGCTTGCAAAGGTATTTTTATTCAATTTTTTTTCATTCCAGCATTGCATTCCACTTTGTGGCTTGTTCGTCCCTCCCACAACCACACTCCCGTCACTGCATGCCCCTTCCTTGTTTGTTGCATTTTGTCATCACAGGAGTCCTTTATGCTTTCAAAAGCTTTCATGAGCATCACTAAAGTAGAAATCTCCCTCAGTGATCAAGAGTGTGGTACAATCTGTCAATTTCAGTAGTGGTCGGTGGTGGGAGTAGCTGCCGGGCAGTGACGTGGAGTGGGGGAGGGGCAGGGTGAGGGGTAGTAAGCTATGGATTACGGAGGATTACAGGTAAGTAAACATATAAATCAATAAAACAAATTTAGTTGCGTGCACTGGCTTTTCCCCAGTTTCCAAGGAATATGCTTCCATCTACTTGATTGGGGGGGAGTTTTAGAAGTGCTATTGCTCTGGTCCTGTTCATCGTGATTACTGTAATCACCAGGCACAGGACGTCTGTTAAAGTAGAAATAATGAAATAATGGACAAGGTATTATGGGGCATAGTATCAAGTGTGGCGATAGGGAATTTTCGCCGCTTTAGCGACCGTTTTCGGCCGCTAAGCGGCGATAATTCTATCGCCCTATTAGCAAGCTGTCGCTAACAGCAGTTAGCGACAGCTTTTAGATGATAGCGAGCGGTTTGGGGCCCGCTTTGCATGTTAGCGATATTTATCGCTAATGACATGCAAAGTGAGGGAGAGGAGGAATCTGCAAGGAATGGCCAAATTTGTTTTAAGGTGAAGGAAGAATGAAAACCAACGAGGTTAGGAAAATGTACACCTTCCATATGTTTTGATTGCTGAAGGCGAAACAAGGATATCCTGGGCTTACGGTTATTCCAGAGAAAACGAACCAGGATGCGATTAATATGTGAGAAAAAGTAAGCAGGGAGGGAAATGGGCAGCATAGAGAGATAAAAATTAATAATGGGAAGAGGCATCATTTTTATAGTTGCCAGTCTTCCCAACCAGGATAAAAATAGGGGGGACCAACGCTCTATAAGAGCAGAGAGTTTGGAAAAAATATCTTTATGATTGATTTTGATGGTCTCTTTGATAGAATTAGCATATAGGACACCCAAACATTTGATACTAGTAGGATTCCATGCAAAACCGGAGCCGTGAAACATATGTGAAAGACAAAGTTTATTAAGAGGTAATATCTCAGACTTATCAATATTCAACTTACATCCAGAAACCGAGGAATATTCATTAAGTAAGTAAAAAAGAGCAGGTAAAGAAGTAATAGGTTTAGAGAAGAGGTCTTCAAACTGGGGGGCGGGCCCCCCTAGGGGGGCCTCAAGTGATCCCAGGGGGGGAGCAAGGCTATGGCCAGAACAAACATTATGCTTTGTTTTCAGCCTAAAAAACATGAGCAGCAGTGTCATTTAAATCTTGGCTGGGAGAAGGTGTCAAAAGGGAAGGGACTTCAAATTTTCTCCGAGACCCACACTACCATTTCAAATAACCACAATGTGGATCCTTTGGAATAGTATGTTTGGAAATCATGTATTTGTTTGCATTTCTAAAACAGTGACAGAACTTAGCTGCAATGTTTAAATAATTCTAGACATATTTAAACATTGCCAGTTAAATAGAGTAATTGTGAAAAATTTTGAGGGGGGGGGCTCAGCGAATTGTTTTTCTACACTGGGGGGCACGGAATTAAAATGTTTGAAGACCACTGGTTTAGAGATATATAGTAAAATATCATCAGCATATGCTGTGAATTTGATATCTAGCGTTTTGTAAACAAAAACGGAATAGGATTTAGAGCACCTAATGTTTTCAAGGAAGGGTTCTAAGGCTAAAATAAAAAGAAGGGGAGACAAAGGACAACCTTGTCTAGTACCCCTATGTAAAGGAAAGTAAGCTGACTGAGCACCATTAACCCAAATGGAGGTAGAGGGGGCTGAATATAATAATTGGATAAGTTTAATAATATGGGAACTAAAACCATGCCAACGAAGAGCCCCAAACATAAAGTCCCAATTAACCCTATCAAATGCTTTCTCAGCATCAAGAGTAATGGCAGCATGAGGGGAATTCATTTTGGAAGCGATATGAATAATGTTAAGGAGGGTTCTAGAATTATCCGTAATGGATCTGCCTTTTACAAAGCCAGACTAATAAATGTTGATGAGGTCCGGAACAACAGTATTCAAACGGGAAGCTACAATTTTTGCATATATTTTGCAATCCGTATTGATTAAAGAAATGGGCCGATAATTTTTGCAGAGAGAGGGAGCTTCATCTTTTTTGGGGAGGAAACACAACATAGCTTGAGTAAAAGAACCTTTGGATTCGCCCATGGAGAGAAAGGAAACGATGAGGATAAATGTGGTATTAGATAATTCTTAAAATGAAAATAAAAGCGAACAGTAAAACCATGGGCCGGGAGACTTATCTTTGGGTAAAATGGTGATAGCTTGCAAAATCTCCTTCTCAGAGATGGGGGCATCAAGAGAGGAGAAGTCAATATCAACGGATGAGGTTTTAGGTATGTTTAGAAAGAAAGAGTCAATTTGAGAAGGAGATGAGTCGATTCAGGCGTATATAAAGAGGAGTATTACTGAAAAAAACAATCAAGAATCTTATCATCCGTGCTGTGATGATTCCCATGAGCATCAGTAATAACAGCTATGTTGGATTTTTGTTTCTTAATTTTGAGGTAATTTGCAAGAGATCTACCAGCTTTATTGCGCCCTCCATACATTTTAGAATAAAATTTTAAAAGGTGATTACAAGCCGCATCATAAGAGTATTTATTAAATTGAAGTTTAGCTTTAATAAGAGAAGAAATAACGTCAGGAGAGTTAGATGTATAAAAAATATGCTCTAGATCTTTGATCTGTTTAAGGATAAGGGAGGATTTGGAAAGGGCCTGCTTCTTTTTACGAGAAACAAAGTCAATGATAAAGCCTCTAGCTGAAGCTTTAAAAGCATCCCAGACAAAATGGAATTGGGAGGTAGAGTTAAGATTATTGTGAAAGAATTCTTCCATAAAAAGAGTAAATTGATCAACAAATTGAGGGACCAGAAGGAGAGAGTTATTGAAACGCCAGCGTCGTGAACTGGGAGTAGGTGAAGGTAGATCAATGTCTAAAATAACAGGTGCATGGTCTGAAATAAGAATAGAACCAATTTCCATATTAGTCATATATTGAAAAATGTGTTGAGTGAGAAAAATATAATCAATCCGGGAATGTGAAGCATGGACAGGAGAAAAAAAGGAAAATTCCAGGGTATCCGGGTGGGACAGTCTCCAGGAGTCAATTAGACCTCTAGAAGAGATTGCTTTATAAAAGGACTTATGCATTTTATTAGGAATATATCTGGTCTGAGATTTACGGTCCAAAAAAGGGTCCATTAACTGATTACAATCACCTCCAACAATTAAATCAACACTGGTGTGAGAGGAAAGAAACTTGGAGAAGTCATTCCAAAAAGAGAGATCAATACCATTGGGCCCATAAACATTGCAAAAGGA
Organism: Lissotriton vulgaris; assembly: GCF_964263255.1. NCBI lineage: Eukaryota > Metazoa > Chordata > Amphibia > Caudata > Salamandridae > Lissotriton > Lissotriton vulgaris. The sequence continues at coordinate 1,572,808,104 of NC_141695.1, read as the reverse complement.
TAAATTCGAGTTATTGACAGTAACATCTAAATACAACCATCTACCATTCGAATCTGAAATCTCATCTTTTAACTGGAGTGATAGAGATTTGTGAAACAAAATAATAACACCATTCTTATTGTTAACTGAGGACGAACAAAATACATCACCCACCCATTGTTTACGTAAAGAGGAAAGGTCTTTTTGGGAAAGGTGGGTTTCTTGTAACAAAGCAACTTGGCATTTCAATCTTGCTAAATGAGGTAAAACCTGTTGTTTTTGAAACGGGTTACGAAGACCTTTAACATTCCAAGATATTACAAGAAGACCATTCATTTAAGAAGAAAATTGAAAGATATGCTTAAAGGTAGAAAAAATGAATGGAGCTGAGATAGAAATAAGCAAAAGATATACAGTTTAGAAGAGGAAGGAAAGACTGTTGAAAGAAAAGAGTTAAGCCAGAAAGTAGAATACATCATTACCACAATAAGAAAAAAAGGAATAGGTGAATTATGAAAAAAATTGAAAGGATTGAAGAGAATCCGGGGAGGAATAACAAAAGGGGGTAGAAAAAGGAGAGCAGATTTAAATGAAGAATGCCATGAGGGAAGAAATAGAGTGAGAGAAGAAATAGAAGGGAAAAGAGAGGAACGGGAGACCAAAACTCCCCTGAGGTAAAGTGAAGGAAATAAAATGGCAAAAAGCCAGAAGTCTTTAGCCATGCAGGTCAAAAGCACAAAGAACAATAAAGTGAGAGCGGGAGCAGCAAAGGACAAACAGCCGCACAACAAAAGAGAACGTCAAATGTATGGCCTTGAAAACATTGGATACAAGAAGGGAAGAAAAAAATTACAATTGGGTTAGGAGACCAAACAAGACAATGTAGAACAAATGAAGGAGACTTACCAAACAATTGGGGAAGGAAGGCACGTACTAGGATGCAAAAATAGACAACGGAACAGCACAATGAAGGTAAGATAAAACCAAAACATTGGAGAGAAGACCTAAAAGACAAGGTGAGAAGAACAAGAACATGTGATCATGAAGAACAAAATAACAAGAAGTCATAAAACAACAAGCAAAAACACAGAAACATTAAAAACTGCTGTGTTCCATGGAGTCTTCTTTATGAGTGTTGATAAACTTCCAAAGGTCTGCTGGATCGACGAAGCTGAAAGTTCTTTCTTTATAAGTCACTTTGAAAAAGCAGGGGTGAATGAGGCGGTATCTGGCATTCATGGACCGTAGTGTTGGACGTAAGTCCAGAAACTCCTTGCGTCGTGCAGCAGTCAGCTTAGAAACATCCTGAGTAAGAAAAATTTTGTGACCAGACCTTAGTAACTGCTTGTGCTGTTTGGCAGAATGAAGAATAGTCATAAGGTCAGAGTAGAGAAGAAAATAGGCGATAATGCCTCTGGGTTTAGAAGATGCAGAAGAGTTTTTTGGTCCAAGACGATGCACCCTTTGAATATTCCCATCCAAATGCTTAGGAAGGCCAGTAATAGGTAAGACTTGAGATTTTAAAAATTGGATGATGTCTGACCCCTCCGAATTCTCCGGAATACCATAAATGCGCAGATTATTACGCCTATTACGATTTTCCAAAACCTCAGAGGTTTTCTTGAGAATAGCAACTTCTTTTGTAAGGCTAGCAACCTTAGCAACAACATCTTGAGCATCACTGATCTGTTGTTCAGCATCTGACACCCTCTTATCCAGGTTGGACCACTTTTCGTCCAGTCTCTGTAAGGTAGTGGTGGTGTCAGCCATAAAGGGGCGAATAAGATGTAGCTCCTCCATAATTGGAGACTTAGAGTTAGAAAGTGGAGACTTAGAGTTAGAGTTAGACTTTTTTGAGGCGCTTACCAAAGGAAGCAGGGTCCTTGAGTGTAGAAGAAGCTGTATTGGAAGTTTTAGAGTTGTGTGCGTGCTCCATTTTGACAAAAACTGAGAGGAGCAGCTTTGAGGTAGAGGGAAAATAAACCACCAGAGCACATAGGTGATAAACTGACCCAAAAGGCAGCAATAGTCAAGTGGAAAGCAAGCAAAGAGGAGTAAGCGCTCAAAAATACAGCAAACTGCTTGAGACAGGTAGCGCTAATATATGGACCAAGGGATATATCGCCAGTACCAGTGAGGAACATTCAAGGAATAATGCTGAGGTAAAAATAGTACCAAAAAGCATCTGAAATCAGTCAATTTGAAGAAGTAGCCAACATTTGCAGCAAAAAAATAACAGATAAAGAGAACTGGAGGGTCAGAGGCAAGAACAGAGGAAAAAAACGATCATTTTTAAAAAAAAACTAGTGAAAAAAACAAAATGGCGGCCGTTATCGAGTGGGGAGCATTATCACAAATATCTATGTGAAAAAATGCGTTTTGAGCCCCAAAAAGCAATCCATGGTGAGGGGGAACATCTCCGACGATGAAATCCGGCGAATTGCACCAGAAACGCTTGCAATGAGAGCGTCCTTCTTCTGAAAGCGCCGCCAAAATAGCAGAGCTCAGGTAGGAGCGGCCATTTTGTTTTGCCACGTTGCGCGCTCTCCATTAGGACATTTTTTAATGTAATGGAATAGGTGGCAATGGCAAGACCCAACGTCCTGTGGATGAAGATGAGTGAGAAGAAAATTCTAGTTAGTATTTCTGATCTTTTTACCTACATGTTGGAGGAGATTCACCAACGTATAATGCAGAGACTGTAGGAAACGAACCTATCTTTCCATGGTCTGCAGTCTAATCGTCAGTATTAAATAAGTTTCCAACCTTGCAAGCTTGGTTCACTTATGGAAGCTTGCCTGAGCAGCAGGGATCCAAAGTGAAGTGCATATAGGCACAGTGGTACTGTCTGAAACAGGGTCACGTGACTCGTTTATGCTGAGATAGGGACCAAAGAAGTGCTTTTTAAGAGTCATGGAGGTTTTGGAGTCAGAATAGGGCATAGCCTTGAATCGTTGTTTTAAAATAACAGGAAGTAAACTGGATTGTCCTTGCCCTCTTTCCCAGGAGTCAACTTCTCCCAAGACAGTAAGGGCTGTAAATCGGAATAAGGACTAGGGGGAATTTTATGTTTCAATTCTTAGCTGGGACTAATGCTGCTGATTTCTACAAACCATAAGGTTAATATTCATCCGACATCTGAAAACGCACTATGAAAACTTCAAATACAGCCACACCCATCCTATATAGAAAATATTATTTTATTTATTTATTTTATTGAGTTTTATATAGCGCTGGCTAGACCCATAGGTATCAAAGTGCTTTACATGAGGAAGAAACATTGTTTCAGAACATGGTTACAGAGTTACATCAGTTACTGGAGCATAGTTACAGGAATTACATGGGTACAAAAGCATAGCATATACATGAGGGGAAGAAATAGGCAAGGGGAGAGAAGATTAGGGGAGAGAGGGAAGGAATAGGGGAGGTAGACGGAGAATACCGGAGGGAAGTGGAGGGGGTGGGTGTAGGAGGCACCACGGGGAGACGAGGAATAACAGTGTCCGACGTCCGGCTGAGTAGGTGACGGCCGAGGGGTGAACCAGAGCCAAACTCCACTAAAGCTGCATGGGACAGCTCCACCGGTCATCAGCCAAAGTTTGATCATGCACCGCAGTACATACAGAAAGGTTATAGTTTCCGCCTGGGGGGCATAGTCCAAACGTTCCGTCATGCACACCGGTCACGGTGCTGTGCTCCCAGTGGTAATGGGATAAAAACCCAGGCTTCCGCTGTATGAGACTCCCTTGTCGCTGTGGACTCTCTCAGAGAGGTCTTTGAGACTCCAGGGCATAAATGCTGGATCCCTCCCCAATAAGGGGAGAAGGAGTACTTTGGAAAGGAGTCCACTCATGGTGGCCATTATTAGAAAACTGGTGTATCAGATGCCCCCAGAGACGGCCATCTTAGGGTCAGGAATCGGGCTCAGAGTAGTGGCAGCGCAACTGTAAGGCTTTTTCCAGATTCCTGGGGGTTTTATTCATAACTAGGGTTCCGGTGCCTAGATCAATTCAGTTTGTTTCGCGGGGACTCACCGGTGTGTAGATCTGTTCCATTTGTTTCACGGGTATCGCCCGCCATTTTGGGGATAAGAATGTCAGGCACCGTGGTGTCGTGGCCGGTGTTTCAGGGAATCGTGGCTGCGCAACTGTAAGGCTATTTTCTAAATATCCTGGGTATTTTTTTTATAAACAGGGCTCCAGTGCATAGATCAATTCAGTTTATTTCCTGGGTCCTCACCGGTGTGTAGATTTGTTCTGTTTGTTTCACGGGTATTCACCCGCCATTTTGGGGTCAGGCAACGTGGTGTCGTGGCCTGCTGTTTACGCAGCAGTGGCAGCGCAACTGTAAGGCTTTTTCCTACTTTCTGGGGATTTTATTCCTGTACAGGTTTCCGGTGCATAGATCTGTTCAATTTGTTAGATTCGCTGGTACTCGCCGAAGGGAAGAAGTTAGTGCCGGTTGGGACCCCATTTTGGAGTCAGGCCTCTGCATACGTGCCTTGAAATGTGGACATATAAATTGGACCTGAATGAAATGTTTGTGACACCAGAAGAATTTCGTGTCATCCCAAATGTTTAAATTACAAGAAAGGTGCAAAACTTTTCATATTGCACATTTTTGTGTGATTATTGCCAGCGAGAGACTGATTCGAGCAGGCAACGACTCACCGTGAGCCGTTTCCTCCGGGAACAAGAGATTTTCTCTTACAACCAGTCTCCAGCCTTTATCTCAAGACATTCTTTTGTGCGAGTTACATCATTGCTCAAGATAAATGTATTTTATATAATATGAACACTTTTGCAAATATTGCTCACATTTTGCCAAAAAAATACCACATTTTGCACATCCCTAAATAAATACATTTTGTGAATCAACTAATTCTAAATTTAGGCCAAATCTCTTGCAATTTAATCTTCATCGACTCAAAACAGTGAGGACAAAATTCTATTTCCCGATATAATGTGTGTGTGTGGTTTGTGTGTGAATTCAGTTGTAGCAAACTGAGTCTTGATTTGTTCTTCAGTCTCGTAATTTTCAGGTATAAAACCCTTTCTTTGTTTTCTGGAGTTGCAAGGCCTGGCCATAATTGTTTCTATAAACGTTCGATTGCTGATGCCGACTGTACAATAAGTGTTATGAAGCAGGGGGAGAGTACTGAATGGAACACTGATAATAACCCTATCAGCCTAAATAAAGTGATAAATCTCCGTGACCCTCAGAGCTGAAATAATGTAATGCGACTGGCATTTTCCAGAGTGTTGATTTATGAACCAAAAAAAAAAGCATTCTGAAGGTGATTTCAATGTCATGGCATGGTAACATCGAGATCACATCAACGCTATGTAATCAATAAGGCTCATATTGTGCCATGGGTTTCACGCTCAGTTGACATCATTAAACAATAGGAGATAATGTCAGATGGATGAGCGTTTAGGTTAAGAATGTATATGTGGTTTCCGACTTGAGCAACGTATATTTTCCTTTATTAGCTTCATGCTGCATAGAACCTTGGGGCATATTATCAAGGGGGTTTATCTCCGCTTTTTTGGCTTTAAAAGCCAAGAAAGCGGAGATAAAATAATCTCCCTATTACCTAGCTGTCGCTAACACCAGTTAGCGTCAGCTAGTAGGAGATAGCGACCATCTTGGGCCCCGCTTTGCATGTCAGTGATATTTATCACTAATGACATGCAAAGTGGGCGTGTCAAGATGCTAGCGACTGGAAACAGTCGCTAACATCGCTATCTCCTATTACCAACTTTTGTAGATATTTGCGCTAAGCGCGAATATCTCCAAAAGTCAACACCTGGCCCTGAGCAGTTCTTAGCCATGTTATCCAATGGTAGGTGGATAACATGGCTGAGAGCATTAGCTCGGTAATGCATGAATATCGCTGACTTTTCAGCGATATTCATGCATTTTGGCCGATTTTTATCGCTTAGGAGATATACCTTGATAATAGCAAGGTTCCTAAGCGATAAAAATAGCCGCAGCTCTGCGATAAAAATATCGCCGCTAAACCAACATAGCGATAATTATCGCTTGTTGTTGGTAATATGCCCCTGAATCACCCACAGGACCTGTTTTTGAGAAATGTATTTATTAATTTACTGGGTGTAGTGGCTTAGTGGACTAATGCATCTACAGCAGGGGCCTGTGTAAACCTCATGGTCACAGGTTCAAATCCTGGCCGGTCTTTCATCCTTTCTGGGGTTGATAAAATGAGTATCATTGAGTTGGGTAACAATAAACATATCTTATTCAGCGCCAAGATGCTCCGTTGAGGGTGATTGTGCATGGTATGTTATTTGAATTAAAAAACAAGTATATTCTCTAAAATCTGGTAATGGAGTCAAAATGCGGTTGATTATTAACCGACTACCTTTTATTCAGAAGTACTTTATTTATGACAGCAGTAAAATGCCATCACGAATGTGGAATGCTAACAACCATTATTTGTATATAGGGTGCGGGGCAGCGAAACTGCTGCAAGGGAATTGCACTTTTGAGTATGGTGTAAAAAATATAGTAGCTGACTAGTATCATGGACAAAATACAGAGGGACTAAATACTGTAGGTAAGTGTACAGAGGGAAGTATAGATGTAGTCTTCTTAGGCCCACAACTATGTAACTTGATGAAATATACATATTGTCAAGGCACATATGTGGTATTAGGCATAGAACGTCTGTACATACTTACCTGTGGATATTTTGTCATGCAATACTTTGTCTATCGAATTAATGTCCCACGATTTTCTGGTCTCTAATTCAGGAGCCACACCCTCACAGATGGGGACAAGTTTATGCTATAATACCTTAATACATAGGGGCTCATTACAATGTTGACATTACGATGCCAGTGGTTGGAACAGGAACTGTGGGGGGAAAGACTGCTGCCTCTGACAGGATCTACAATCCCGTCGGGCAGCGGTTGTAATCATGGGCCATATTATCACGAAAGGGCGATACATTATCGCCGCTTTTATCGACAGGAAACTGCCGCTAAAGCGGCTATAATTGGCTTGATAATATGCCCTTGTGAATTCCCATAGAAGCCCAGGTTCTGGTGTTAACCTGGGCTTTTATGGGAATTCACAAGGGCATATTATCAAGCCCATTATCGCCGCTTTAGCGGCAGTTTCCTGCAGATAAAAGCAGCAAAAATGTATCGCCCTTTCTTGATAATATGGCCCCACATTCTCTTAATGGCAGTGGTGCCAGGCACTGCTTTCGGGATTGTGATTACCATTTCCCATAACCTTTTCATGCCGGTCCCACCGCCATGGAAAGGATGTCATAAACGGCATTTGGGGGCCACAAACAGGGCCCCCTCCATTGTGGCCAACTGAAAGGTGGCCCGGGGGGGGGGGGGCACATACAGAGCACCCACACTCTACCATGCACCGTGTGCCATGCACCATATGGTGCATTGCACATGGTGCATGAATGTGCACATATTGTAATTTTCCATTGCGCCATGCACTGCAGCCCAATTTGCAAAGGAAAAGGACAGGTTTCGACCGCCACACCAGCGTTCCTATCATTTGGTGGTCAGAACGACCACATGCATGTTAGGTGGTCTTCCCACAATCGTGATGTCAGGCGGCTGTCCAGACAACTGGAAGCATAATTAGGCACATAGTTGGAAAAAGTCAAAATTACAATTTTCGAATGTTATCAAACCAGAGCTACCATTTAGCACCGGCATGACATCAAAGGGTATTTTTATATATTCAGGAGCAGGGCAGATTTGTTCAACAGAAGCAGAGATAACTGTTTCTGGGATGGAGAGGCAGGAGTGGTTAAAATAAAACTCTAAAAGCAACAATTGAGGTATGAATTAATTGATATCCTTGATGAAGACAAACACGCATCTAAGGCATGTCCTGCAACTATCCCTCTATTATAACTCACAATTGAGCTTAGGACCACGAGGCAGCAACAGAAAAGGTACCACGAGGTCGTTGAAACCCTACATGGTTGGTGTGACCATGTGGCCACCGTTTTCAAGGATCTGCGCAGGATGAATGTGCCGGGATAAACTAGGTAAATCTCCAGATTAGTAGTTAATCGCTCTTCCTCTGCAGCTTTTTCTTTCAATATCAAATATTTTTCTCTGATCGCCTAGAGGGAAATATTACTGGAAGGTATTTGACTGCATTTTCATGATTAGACGTTACAGAAAAAAATAATTGCAGTTTTTTTGTAAACAAACAAGCACAATATGATGGCAGACCTTAAAATAATCCAAAGATAAACAGAGCACAGAGTTTCCTGGAATATAAGTGAACATGCCTATCTGTTAAAAACTATCATTTTGTGAACAATGAGGAAAAATAAATATTCCTGCCATCTCATTAAATCCTATTCCTTGTCAATCTTTCAGTAAGCATAACGAGTGTAAACCCTCGGCAGTTAGACAGGTGTGGAAACAGCTCTATAGATATTTCAGAAAATATAATGTGAACATTGTACAGCCTTACTCGTTCTCAAATGCGGAAATGTTTTCCCAACAGATCATTATTAAATATAGCTTGCTTTACCTTGCTGACATGCTCTGCATTGCCGTGTATATCTATCTGTGCATAACAATTGGATGCATCAATCAATTGTGGCACCGCCTTGGCTAAGAATTACAGCAGTGCAATCACAATCTGCTGCACACTGTGTCACTGAGGAAGTCTCTGAATGCTGCATTAAGCAAAGACAGATCTCTTGCAGTTGCAAACGTTAAGAAAAACACAATAAGAATCGTAAAATGTTGGAAGAGAATTAGTTTCTAGATAGAAAGAATCCAGTGGGTGTGCATGCATTTGTTCGAACTTTAAAGGTAAATGTATTGCGATTTATATAGCGCACGTATCACCCGCAGGCATCAAGGCGCTTGCCTTGGGAACCCATCCTGGTATTCCCCCGTGAGATATCCCCAGCAGGGTATCCACAAGGTGAAAGCCAGGCATCCCACCGCAAGGGGCCGTAGTGGAGATTAAGCAAGCTATTGCCCAGAGTCGCAGAGTGTGAACCCATGAGTTGAGTAGGCACCAGAACGAGAATTATCAAGTCCGTGGAATTTTTGAGCCCAAGATCCGCCGAGGCGGGGAATTGAACCCTGGTCCAGGGCCGATCTCAGCTTCCGGGTCTGCTGCCTCAAACCCCTGAGCCACACTTCTCCACAAAAGGTGTATTGTACCTTAATATAAGAAGTGTACAGATGAAGGAATTTGTTAATCAGAGATTATTTTATTTATTCTCATAAGCTGTTCTTTTGGATCTATTACATGTAGATATATGGCATATAATGTCCAACATTTTTCAGGACAATGAAAATATGATCTTAGCAGTCAACATTGATAGTATATATATATATATATATATATATATATATATATATATATATATATATATATATATATATATATATATATATATATATATATATATCTTCGCTTAAAAAACCATAGGTTTCAGGCCTTATATAGTTAGGAATTAGCGTTTAAAAAACCATTGAAATTGCTCCTATATAGTTAGTTGTACTAACTATATTTCGCGCCCCCGCAATCCACTGCTGATGATGTCACATATTACATCATTCATGACATGGTCAGTGACATCACTGATGACATCACTGATGACATCTCAAATGACATCACTGATGACTGATGACATCTCATTTGACATCACTGATGACATCATCCAGTGACTGTGTGTTTCTGTAAAGTTTAAATATGTTTTACATATTGAAGAATGAGTGGATGTATAAGTGTCTGGATGAAGGATTTAGTAGGTGCGTGACTGACTGTATGAGTGAGTGATTAAATGTGTCTTACTAAATGCATGAGTTAGTGACTAAACTGTCTGAATGTGTGCATCAGTATGTCTGTTGTTGTGTAAGCTGAGGCATGTGTCGATCAGTAGCTATATGAGTGGCTATATGGGTTATTGATTGGTTGCCCAAGTATTTGTATGAGAGACTGAGTGTGTGTGTGGGTGGCTGGGAGGTGTGTGACTCTGTGCATAGATGTGTGAGCAGTTGATTCACTAGGTGTATGAGTTCAAGAGTGCATGTGGAAACAGCTATATGGGCGTTTGACTGTGTGCATGGGTGTGTTGGTGAGTGAATGGATTTCTCAGTGCTACATGTGCAAGTTAGTACATATGTAAAACACAGTGCATGTGAGAGTTGGCATATATAAATGACTATACATGAGAGCAAGTGAATGTGCGCGTGGCTATATGGATCATTGAGTACTTGTATCAGTGATTGTATAAGAGAGTAAGTATGCGTTAGTATATGTTCGAATAAGTAAGGTGTTGTGTGTATAACTGTATAGTTGAGGAAATGGAAGTGTGATTGATTCTTTGCATGACTGACTAGGTGTGTGAGTAACTCCATGGATGAGTGGCAGTGTGTGAGTGTCTGTATAGGTGTATGAGTGCATATGATAGTGTAGTATTGATGAGTGACTGTATGTATGAGTGTTTCTATGGGTGAATGAGTGAATGTGTGTGTAGACCTAGGAATCAGTGAGTGCGTATGTAGTAACTGGTATTGGTGTGTCAATGGTTTCAAGAATGGTAGTCTGTATTTAACACTGGGTGTATCAAAGGATATATTAGAGTGTGAGGAGGTGCATCGTATTATCACATGAATGATATCATCAGGGATGTGATCAGTGATGTCAAATGAGATGTCATCAGTGATGTCATCAGTGATGTCATCAGTGATGTCATTTGAGATGTCATCAGTGATGTCATCAGTGATGTCACTGACCATGTCATGAATGATATAATATGTGACATCATCAGCAGTGGATTGCGGGTGCGCAAAATATAGTTAGTACAACTAACTATATAGGAGCAATTTCAATGGTTTTTTAAATGCTAATTCCTAACTATATAAGGCCTGAAACCTATGGTATTTTAAGTGAATTTGCAAGGTTTTTAAAATCCTAATTCCTAACTATATAAGGCCTGAAACCTAAGGCTTTTTAAGTGAATTTGCAAGGTTTTTTAAATGCTAATTCCTAACTATATAAGTCCTGAAACCCATGGTTTTTTAAGTGAATTTGCAAGGTTTTTTAACTGCTAATTACTAACTATATAAGGCTTGAAACCTATGTTTTTTTCAGTGAATTTGCAAGGTTTTTTAAATTCTAATTCCTAACTATATCAGGCGTGAAACCTATATTTTTTTCAATAAATTTTAAAGGTTTTGTAAATGCTACTTCTATTAGCGGATAACGTTTATATATGTTATTATCCTTCTTGGACCACCTGAGCAGCCGTCTTGTTTCTCAGGAGAAGTGAGGCACAAGAGAGCACAAAAAAAGAGTGGAAAACGCGAAAAGTGGGCAGGGTTGAGACCCCCTGATCCCCTAGCCCTTCTCAGGGGGTCCCAGAAGGACCACCAAGTGCAAAAAAGTTTTCTTTTTTTTTTAAATCGCTGGGTACGTGCACAGAATGCGTACCCTACGCGTACGGTGCGTGTACACCATAATTTTTTTTATTATTTTTTTATTTTTGCCCTTGGGGATCCTTTTGGGACCCCCTGAGAAGGGCTAGAGGGTTGGGGGGTCTCTACCCTGTCCCCTTTACATAGTTTCCACTCTTGTTTTGGGCTCTCTTGTGCCTCAGTTCTCCTGAAAAACAAGACAGTGGTCAACACTTCCGGGTTTGGACAGTTTGGAATGTTGACAGTCGACTGCCAGCCAATCAGAAACTCGCTTGCGCATGTAAGGGTACGTGCACGTACGCGTACGGTACGTGTACGGTGCGCGTACGGTGAGCGCATATAGATATATAATTTGATCAAATTCAATTTTCTCAACAACTACTGGAGGGATTTTCACCAAATATAGAAAAGGCACTACTGCATACCTGTCCCTACCATTTTGCCAAGTTTGGTGTAATTCCGTTAAGCCGTTCGGGCTGTAGCTGTGTCTAAATGTCCCTATGGAAATTAACATGGGGAAAACACGTTTTGGGACCCCCTTTTGGCCCCCGCTTGACGAATCCCCCCGAAACTTTCAGGGAAGGAGCGGAGCGGAGCTGGCCAACATTCTGTAAAATTACACACAGATTCCTCAATCGGCGCCAAAGTTATTCCCAATAGAATGTTGCGCGCATATAGATATATAATTTGCTCAAATTCATTTACTCAACAACTACTGGAGGGATTTTCACCAAATATAGAAAAGGCACTACTGCATACCTGTCCCTACCATTTTGCCAAGTTTGGTGTAATTCCGTTTAGCCGTTGGGGCTGTAGCCGTGTCTAAATGTCCCATAGAAAATGCCATTTGAAAAATTTTAAATTCCATTTTCTCAAGAACTACTGGAGGGATTTACACCAAACATACAAAATGCACTGCTGCATACCAGTCCCTACCATTTTGCCAAATCTGGTATAATTCCGTTCAGCCGTTCTAGCTGTAGCCTTGTCAGAATGTCCCTATGGAAATGAACATGGGGAAAACACGTTTTGGGACCTCCCTTTTTTCTCAGGCCCACGCTTGAGGAATCCCCCCGAAACTTTCAGGGAAGGAGTGGAGCACAGCGAGGCAAATTTAAGAAGAATTGCAGGCAGATCCCTCAATCGGCACCAAAGTTATTCCCAATAGAATGTTCGGAATTTCCTATGGTAAATAGGTCCTAACTATATATACCTACTGGCGACCGCCAGTAGGTAATATATATATATATATAACCTACTGGCGGTCGCCAGTAGGTAGTTATAGTTAGGATTATTTTCAATACAAAATCTCAACATTCTATTGTGAATAACTTTGGCGCCAGTTCAGGAATCTGCCTGAAAATTTCCTCAAATTTGCCTCGCGGCGCCCCGGTCCTTCCCTGAAAGTTTGGGGGGGATTTGTCAAGCGGGGGCCGAGATAAAAGGGGGGTCCCAAAACATGCTTTCCCCATGTTAATTTCCATAGGGCGGTCGACCTCACTTTTAGCCCGAACGGCTGAATGGATTTCCACCAAACTTGGCAAAATTATAGGGACTGGTAGCCCGATGTGCCTTTGCTATGTCTGAAGATATGTGCTCCAGTGAATTTTGAGTAATTTAGGTTAAAAAAATATAAATATCTATAAGCGCTCCCCGGTACGCGCACCGGGGCGCTAACAAGTACGCTACGCGAGTTCGCGCGCGGAAAGCTGATTGGCTCTCGGGTGTCTGTCAACATTCCAAACAGTCCGGAGCGGCCGCCATCTTGTGTCTCGGTAGGATCGAGACACAAGAGGTGGCAAAAACAAAGGGGGAAATGACCATAAGGGGGCAGAGTAGACCCCCCGCTGACCCCCTAGGTATGATGTGGAGGCTATAAAAGGGCCCCGCGGGGCAAAAAAAAAAATCTTTTGGGGATTTGCGCGGGGGGAGCGCACGGTAGGCGCACCGCGGAGCGTACCGCGTAGCGTTCCATGGGAAAAAAGAATGATGGAGTTTTTAAAAAATGTAGCCTTTTTTAAAAAATTGGAGGTAGTTCTAAAAAGAACTGTTTTTTTCTTCTTTTTGTTGTTTTATATTTTTTTAATGTTTTTTGAACATTTTGTACTTTTTTCGGCTTTTATTAACTATTTTATGTTTTTTTTTGTTATTTTTATGGGGAGAAACAAGAAACAGGGAATTGAAAATGGCTCAACTGGAGCAAAAAAAAAATCAGGAAAAAATTAGCTTTTTTGGGGCACTTGTGGTTGTCACCAGCAAGGAGGATGAGCTTTATGCTCTGTTCACCATAGGAGATGGTCTTACCACAAAAAAGACATGTAATTCTGAATTCCCCAAACCGTGGTTGTATGCAAGGGATCGTCTCCCTTGTCTCTGGTCCCGATGGAGTGGGTTGCTTTCTTTTGGAGGTGGTGATTGAAGATTGGGGAGGGTGACTGGCCAGTTCTCTCACCTCTGTGGCAGTATAGTTGTTCGGATGCTTGCGCTGCATGTGTCTAATCATGGTATTATTACCAAAAGAATATTGTTTGTTAGGGTTCCCCCTTGAAAGTTCCATGCCACAGATTAGGCAAGTCACCTTGGGCGCATTGACTTTCTTTTTGCCCTCTGGGATAGAAAAAATCTCCCATACAATGTGCTGCCTTGGCTTGTATGGGGTATTGTCTTCTGGCAGCCACCTTCTCCCCTCCTCCTCCTCCTCCTCCTCCTCCTCCTCTTCTTGACCACCAATGTAATGTTGTGGTGGTCCTCTTGGTGGTGGTGGTGGTGGTGTAGATCCTGCAGCTGCTGCTGCTACTGTAGCCATTTTAAAGTACAAAATATTTCTGATACATTTCCAAACAGGTTTTCCTCAGTCAAAGGACAAAGTCAGAATAAGGAAAAAAGGTGGGGTCTTTCATCATTTTGAAAAAAAACTGTCCTGAACCAATGAAAAGTGTTATTTTAAGGTCACATGACCCGGGCTTTCATCATTTAGAAACCAAAACTGTTCTGCACCAATAAAAAGTGTTATTTTTAGGTCACATGACCCGACGCGCTTACGCAACGCGCCCCCGGGCACGCCCGGGGGCGTGCCACGGGGCGCGTCAGATGATTACGTTGCGCAATCGTATTCGCTCGAGTATTTCCGGGTGCGCTTACGCCGTGCGTATCACGCGGACACGGCTACGCGATATGTCATGATGTTGCGGCAATAGCGCTAACGGGACACTAACCGGTGCGTGACCCGGGGCGCTCCGAAAAAATGCGCTTTCCAGTGCGCACACCGGGGCACGCACCGGGAGCGCACCAGGGCAAAAAAAATTATTTTTTTTTAAAAAGTATTATATAAATATACAATATAGGATTCATTATAAAAAATATTACATTTCATAGGTTTGAGGCCCTATATATAGTTAGGAATTAGCATTTAAAAAACCTTTGAAATTCACCGAAAAAACCATAGGTTTCACACCAGTTATAGTTAGGAATTAGCATTTAAAAAACCTCTTAAATTCACTGAAAAAACCATAGGTTTCACACCAGTTATAGTTAGCTGGAAATTTTACTGACATAAAACCATAGAAATTCCAACGTTATAGTTAGTTGGACTCACTATAACAAGCGCGCCTGCAATGCACTGCTGATGACGTCACATATTACATCACTCATGACATCGTCAGGGACATCACTCACGTGACATCGCTCAAAGTGACGCAGTGATATCTCATAGATTTCACTGCGTCACCTCTACGATCCTTTCTTGCGTTAATACGTCCCTTTTGCATACATTACACCTGATGTAGGAATAATGTGGAGCAGGGGCTTACAAAGTGACGCATCTACCTAGATGCGTCACTTTGTAAATATGACTGAATAAGGTGCATTTTTTACTGGACTGATGCGTCACAAAAAGTGACGCTCTGGTGGTGTTAAGGTGACGCATGGCTTCATAAATGAGGCCTTCAGCCTTCAACTCCAGCAATGCATCTTTTCTTACCCTTCCACACCCCCGTTCCTTTTCAACATTTTCTTTGAATATCAACATTCCCCATATTCACTCTTCTTCTCCTTACTTTCCTTCCCAACACTCACCTTCTTTCAGTCCCCCTACTTCACTTCCTCCTCTCATACCTTTCTGTTCTTTCTTACTCATTTTCCTTTCCATTACCAATGCACTCCATTTCACTTACTCTTTTTCATTTTTTTATTTTTTTTGGTGTAAGAAGTTTATTGCACTTTATGATATCAGCAATATACATGTTTTTGCCTACAACCTCATCAGGCCGGCTATACTGTTATATCAAGCTTCCAGTATCCTGCCATGTACACAGCCCATCAGCCGACATCCGAAGGACCGGCCGCGTTATTGCGAATAGTATCGGAAGTCCTAGAGCAGTGCTTATGCATATTATTAATCATGTCAGGCATCTTACTTTTCTGTTTTCTTTTTTCTGTAACCCAACACTCTTGAATCAACGAAAAAACAATTAAATCTGAGAATAACTAACACTGTGTCACAGCATCCTTCCCCCCGTCGCAGGTTGACATTTCAACATCACAGTCTACTGTAACCGTTTTAGTCCATGCTATGAGTTATCATCGTTGTCCACCGACCCATGGTCCACTAAATATGTGCGTAAGTACATCCAATAGTCTCTGGGCCGAGAACGGACTGCCAACTCGTCCTCGTACGTGACCAGCATATCTCGACAATATGTCAAATCCTCTAGCCAATGCTTAACCTTCGGTCCCAATTTACTATTCCAATGCATTGATACCCTTCTCTTGGCCATCAGCAATGCCACCCCGCAGAATTTGCGTTGTTGTGCTCTCAACTGCGGAATAATGCCCAGTAAGCATATCTTGGCTTCACATTGCATTGAGCTCCCAAGCATTTCATTGAGGACCTGCATTACTTCCACCCAAAATCCCGCCACCCTGTGACAACTCCACGCCAAATGTATGAAGTCTGCATTCTCCTGTTTGCACCTGACACATCTGGAGTCATCCCTCAGACCATACCTATGTAATCTCATTGGGGTATAGTACATTTGATGTAGGTATTTGTAGTGAATAATTCTCAGGTTCCCATTGGGTGTCAGCAGACCCGTAAGCAGACAGGCCGTTAACCACTCGTCATCCGTGAGTTGTACATCCAGTGCAGTATTCCATTTGTCCCTCACCCTCTCAGTGTTCCCTCCTATATCTCGCTGTATGCTGGTGTATAATTTCGACACTAAGTGGGAAGCTGTAGGTGTGGTGAGCACTAACTGCAAAGGTGCCAGGGTCTTAGGTTCATTTGGGTAATTCGGGAAATGCTCTTTCATTGCCCTCTGTAGCCTATAATAGGTGAAGTTAAACAATAGTGTTGGGTTAGTAATATATGCCAAGTTATCTAGTGTCTGATAGGCCCCATTGTCGTATAAGTCGCCGAACTTATCTATCCCAGCACATTTCAGCAACTCCATGCCAACCTGCTCCTGCGTGACTGATAGTGCCGGATGGTAGGCCAGCGGAAGGGCAGGTGCATAGAGCGGCAAGCAATTCGCTACCTTCCCCATTAGTCTCCACGCTTCCGTGGTGGTGTCAACTGGGTTAATTGCATGGTCGTGTAATCTAGGCCTTTTGTGCGTTATTATGCTGGTCAGCGGAATCGGGTCCGCATCTCCTGCCTCCACCGCCACATGCGTCAGGAAGGGTATCTTGTGGTACCAGTAATGCGCGAATTGCGCCTGAGCGCACAGGTAGTAGAGATAGAAATAAGGGACTTTGAAACCCCCCTGTGCAAATGGCAGCGTCATAGTGTGTAAATCTAACCTGGCCTGTTTCCCCACCCATAACAAGTTAAGCACCAGTTTCTTAATGTTGCGGAATACCTCCGCAGGCAGTTTTATCGGAATATTATTAAATGAATAAAGGAACTTAGGCAGTAGGACCATTTTTATTATTGCTGCTCTGTCCGCTAAGGATAGCGGCAGTTTATTCCATCTGGCAACCTTATCTTCTAGTGACGCTATTGTTCTGCCGTAATTAGTGCGTATAACCAGCTCCGGGTCTCTATGGAACCACACCCCCAAGTATTTCATTGGTTCGTCTGACCACTCTAGAGGATAGTCCAGAGTCGTGGGGTGCGTGCTGTCCGTCAACGCCAATACTAGGGATTTGGACCAGTTTATCTGTAGACCCGAGTGCTGCCCGAACTTAATATATTCTCTTAACAAGGGATTGAGGTGCTGCTCTGGATTTTTAACATACAACACCATATCATCTGCATAAAGCGAGATGTGTATGGGCCGTGTTGGTAGTTGTATTGCCGAATAGTGATGGTGTTGCCGAATTTTGCAGGCCAGAGGTTCTAATATCAGAGCAAATAGCATCGGCGAAAGTGGGCACCCTTGCCTGGTACCCCGACAGATCTGAATTGGCTCAGAGACATATTTATTAATCCGTATCCGTGCTGTTAAGTTCGTGTATAGCATTGGTATCCATCCCAGAAAGATGGTTGGAAACCCCATTCGCAGCAGAACTGAGTGCAGAAATGCCCAATCTATGGTATCGAAAGCTTTGGCCGCGTCTAATAACACCGCCACAGCTTTAATGGCTGGCGCCAAATAGTGGGCCAGCGCAAATAGCGTTCGCGTGTTATGCATGGTGGACCTATCCGGTATGAACCCGGACTGATCTGGTCATATTAACAGGGGCATCAGCGGCTTAAGTCTATCAGCCAATAAGCTTACTATTATTTTTGTGTCGACGTTTATGAGTGAGAGGGGGCGATAGGAATCGCAGATATCCTCCTCTTTCCCTGGTTTCAACAACGCAATAAGCATTGCCTCTCTCATTGACGCTGTTAAGGACTGTGCCTCATGCGCCGCCCCAAATACTCGAACTAAATAGGGTGCTAACAGGTCTGCAAACATTTTATAAAATTCCGTCACGAACCCCTCAGGGCCTGGCGCTTTGCCATTCGGCAGCCGTTTAATCGTGTCTGTGACTTCTTCAATAGTAATAGGGCGCGCTAGATAATCACGGTGCCCATCTGCGAGCCATGCAATTTCTACGTCCGCCATATATGTCAGCAAGTCCTCTTGCGGTATCGAAGGGCGTGCCTCATATAACTTACCATATGCGGCCATGAATTCCCTAGTTATTCCCTTCATGTCCCTAGTGACGGTTCCCTCCTGTGTGCGTATAGCAGCGATATTCTGGGGTGGTCGGCCTGAGCAGATTTTGTCTGCTAGCGCTTGCCTGGTCTGCCTCCCTCCCCATACCTCCTGGCGGTTGCGCGTTTGTTTACATACTTAAGCTCGTCAGGCGAACTGTCGGTGTTCGACTAGCAGTGTCTGTATGTCCCCCAGTAGTTTAGTGTCGCCTGTTTGTGTGTATCTCTGTTCTAAGGCGTGTATCTCTTCCTCGCGCGTTTGTAGCTGCCGTCGGATGTCCTTTAGTATGCCTGCGGAAGTACCTATGCATACCCCACGAATTGTGGCTTTAAACGCTTCCCATAACAGACAGGGATCATCGGTCTTGGGGCCATTCAGGTCGAAGTAGTCTACCATTGCTTTATGTACGGTGTCTACATATAAAGGGTCCTTCAGTGCCGGAGCATTAAACCTCCAAGTGAAGTGCGGTGGAACATAATGTGGGAGAGTCAGCTCAACCAGCACCGGGCTGTGGTCAGACAATGTCCTGGGGAGATGTTTTATATGAGTGGCCCATGCCGTCACTTCCCGTGTTCCTAGCCAGTAATCCAGTCTAGACCAGCTGTTGTGTGCTACGTTTATATGTGTCGCCACTGTCATTCCCGGGTGTTGAACCCTCCACATATCAAACATGCCTAAGTCTTCCGCTGCATCCTGCAACATTGCTCTTGCTCTGACATGTGGCTCCAGTGTGCCTGGCGTCCTATCAAGGCCGTCCCTCAGAGCCACGTTAAAATCCCCGCCCCAGAGCACATGTTCCACCTGAAGTTCTGTTATGGTATGCCATACTTTCCTAAAAAAACCTGGGTCGTCTATATTAGGGCCATACGTGTTCACTAATGCCATCCGCCTCTGCCTCACTGTACCTACCACAATCACGTACCTCCCGTCGCGATCTATGTGTGTGCTATCAATCATAAAACGTGTCCCCTTCTTCACCAAGATGCTAGCCCCTCTGGAATAGGACGAGTAGTTCGAGCTGGTAACCGACTCTGCCCATCTAGCTCCCAGATTGGCTGTACTTGTGGTTGCAATGTGCGTTTCTTGTAGAAAAGCTATGTCTACGGGCAGTCAGTCCAAGTATGTAAATATCTGCCTGATTTTCTTGGGGTTACCCAGGCCCCTTGCATTCCACGTGATGACTTTTAATGTGTGTGAGCTCATCACGTCGATGTGAGTACCGGATGCCATGTCATGTTAGCGGCCATCACCATGCGTGTCGTGGTAGTATTCGGTCGCAGCACTAGGTGCAATAAGTGAGGTGTGAACTGTAGTCCGCCATTTATGTCTATGCGTTTCAGCAACATGGAGGTCGCCATGCTTCTCAGACACAGTGGCTTAAATCTAACAACGTCCCAACTTCCCGCCTTCCCCCCACCCACTTCAGCGCCCAAACTGTGCCAAAGCCGTCCCATCAAAACTCTCAAAACAGTAGCAGAACTTGGATTGGGGCGCACCCTCCTGGGGGTGTCGCCAGGTACACACATCTCCATCCACATGGTGGATGTGGACAGAAGCTGTTGGACTAATCTTTGTAGCATACGATTTCCCTCGTTCCCCCCCATCCCCCTCATGTCAGTAATCACATAGTTCAACATTGCCTCACATACGTATGGGCGCCATGTAGCAGACATCCGCTGCATTAACTGGCGCGCTTGCAAATCCACCCTTGTTAGTACATCCAGCTGGACTCCACAGCATAGTTCCAGAGTTCAGTCTCGTTGTGTAAGTCTAAGCTCACCAATCCCTCTAGACGCCTAATGCAACCATAGCGCTCAGCTTGGCGTCGTGCATCCCACTATAGTCTATAGTCCGCTCCCTCCAACCTGAGTCCCAATGCATTACCAGTGTACTCACTGCGAGAGGCGCCACCTCTGATTGAGACAGCCATCTTGTCCATGCATGTGGGGCATGGGAGGTTTCTTCGTCGTGACGCAGTGGAGCACCAACGCTGTTTATGGTCCCTGTTCAAGCGCGGTACCCGTCCGCTCCCGCTTCTTGCTTCAGCACCCTTTAGAGAATCATGCCTCCGTCTGGGCATGCATGTATGTGTGGAGTCCGTTCATCCGAAGATTCAGTCTATGTCGCTGGTCTGCTCGTCCCTGTCCTGTGCTTTCCTTCGCTTGCCCATTTTCTTGATGTACTCCTGCGCCTCCTGCACCGTTGGGAGCACCACCGGTTTATCCGCATTTGTGATCTTCAGTTTCGCCGGGTACAGCATTGCGAATTCTAGTCCCAGATCTCGCAATTTTTTCTTCACCGGGGCGAATTCCTTGCGCGCCATCTGTACAGCCATAGTGTGGTCTGGGTAAAATTCCAGGGTATTTCCGTGGTGCGTGATTTTGCCCATTTCTCTGGCCAGTCTAAGAACTGTGTCCCGATCTCTGTAGTTTAGCAAGCGGGCAATGATCATGCGCGGGGCCGCTCCCGGTTTAGGCGCCGGCGCCAATGATCGGTGCGCTCGTTCGACCAGGAAGACAGATGATAGTTTTTCAGCGCCAAAGATCTCCTTTAGTAATGTTTCGACGTAGGTCTCCATTTTGCCAGTGTTGGTGGACTCCGGCAAGCCAGAAATGCGTACGTTATTACGCCTGGACCTCGCTTCCTGGTCCTCGACCTTGGCCCGAAGACTCTCCAGCGTTTTATCATATCCACTGCAGGCCTTCATTGTGGTCCTGGAGTCGTCCTCCACCTTAGAGATCCTCTGCTCCGCTTCGACTATGCGCTCGTCGTGCTTTTCTATCTCCGCCGCCATATTGTCCACACGTTGCATCACGTTGTCCAGTTTACTGTTCATCTCCTGGAGACTCTGCTGGATAGCCCTGAGGACCGCCTCCATGCCCGCGCCTTCAGGCGTCTCGTGGTCGCCCTCTGTATCCGGGGTAGTCGCGTTGTTCTTGACCTGCTTCCTGGTCTCAAATGGCAGCTTCGTCTGCTGCTTATCCGGCTTTCCCATATCACCAGCCGGCTTTGGGGGGCTGTAGCTCTGTGGGCTTGCTGCTTTCTGGGCTCCCGCAGTGGAATGGACACGGCGGGCTGGTGGTCTGGATCCCGGCAGGGCGGTGGACCTACTCATCAGATGCAGGCAGGTTGTGTGCGTCACTCCTTGTTGGCCCCACTGGTATATAGTGCAGGCAGCTTCAGCTCAATCAGTTATGGCCGCCGTTTCCGCAGGGCTTGGGCATCCCTCGACAAATGTGGTTGCAGGGCATTGCCGTGGGGTCTCGGACGGTCCCTAGTTTCATTTTGCCCCCATGACTTCTTAGCTGCAGGAGTGTCACTCTCCCTGCATAGTGCAGCGGCGCAGCAGGTCACAGTCTAACTGCGTGTTGGCCGTCCAACCGGCGCTTCCCTAGTCTGCCGCTCGCGTAGGCGTGCATACGATGGGAGCTCCCGTGGGTCAGCTCCGCTCCCAGCCAGGGTATGCCTCTCGCAGGTGCCTCCTTCGCACTCGTGCCCTCGTCACCCGCACTGTGCCTCCCTGCCAGGCGGTTCCTCCCCCTCTGTGTGACCGCCGGTGGTCCCCAACTTCCCTGCAGTCAATGTCGCAGAGCGTTGTGCGGGTCCGGGAGCTCCTCCGACTCACCGCTCGTTGCCGCGGGTCTGCGTTCCAGCACCTCCGCCATCTTGGGTCCGCTGGAACGCATACCGCTTCTTCGCCCTCTCCGTTTGTGTCTGATCCCGCTGCTATTTTCTAACAGGGCGGCTGGCAGCGGAGTGTCCCGGCAAGTCCCACAGTACGTCTGGGCAGCGTAGCGTCAGACATTGGGTCCGTAGAGCCGGCAGTGTCCACTATCGCCCGGTGCGGCCATCTTGTAGCTTTGCTCCTCTCTGCAGCAATTTTACCGTTTTCTTCTGCAAACGCAGCTAGTTTGACTGTTCAACCTGCAGCTCTCATGGGCCGAGCATTCCGACGGTCCCACCGACAGTTTTCGCCGGGTTGTGGATTGGCGAAGGGGGTCAAAGGCCGCAATTTAGCTCCCGTCCGGCGGAGCTGACTCTCTCAGCCAGCCATTCCGCAGTGCGCCCTCTAGCGCCCGACTACTCTTTTTCATTTTTTAAAGAATATAGCTCTTTGATGAGAATCGGAGGTAGTTCTGAAAATAACTTTTTGTTTTCTTCTTTTTTCAAAACAGGAACAAAAACAGGGAATGGAAACTGCTCAACAGGAGCAAAAAAAACAAATAAAATTAGGGGTGGAAAGGGCAGTGATGGTTCTCCAATGCTCGAACCATGAGCTGGACACTTTGCTCCCCAAAGGTAAGGAGTTGATTGCAGTATCTGCATCTCAGGACACCATGGTTAAAAGCAGGTTGAATATTTGGCACGAGCTCCTGCGATTGCCCCCTCCCAGAAGTAGTTGCTCCTCCGGTGGATGTAGAGGCCCCATCACTGGGAACCTCTTGTGCCAGAGCCCTGACACTTTCCCGGGCAAAATTCTGGGGGTGCCTCCTCTCCACATGCCGGATCATCGTAAAGTTCCCAAATGAGTATTTTTTTGGGGGGTCACCCCGTGACAGGACTTGTTTGCAGATCCTGCACTCCACTTTTGGAGCATTCACCTTTTTTTGGTTAGGTGGTATTTTAAAAAATTTCCAAATAAAATGTTCCTTCACCTTTGGTTGAGGAGGCTCTTCATTGATGAATTCAGGTTCTTCATCACTGCTGGATTCTCTGGCAGCCATGGTAAACCAAGAAAGATCCAGGAGCAAAAAAGAGGTCTTTCAGTCACAAAAGTGAAAGAAGGAAATGGGTGGGGATTTCAATCTTTGTAAAAAACAATTAAGCAACCAATGAAAAGTGTTATTTTAAGGTCACATGACTTGACGCGCTCACGCTGCGCGCACCGGAGCACTTCCGGGTGCACACACGCGGCGCAAACGTAGGCACTTCCGGGGCGCATACACGGCACGAACGTAGCCGCTTCCGGGGCGCATACTCGGCACGAACGTAGGCCCTTCCGGGGCGCATACGCGGCTCGAACGTAGGCGATTCCGGGGCGCATACGCGGCGCGAACGTAGGCGCTTCCGGGGGCGCTTACATTGCGCGCCGAAGTGACGTCTTCATAGTTTTACAGAAATGCAAAATCATTTTCATTTCCTTATAAAAAAAAACTGTTTTTATTTGTATGGTACGAAATGTTTTGCGTTATTATTAACTTTTCATTCATATTTTTTTCACGAACGAAAGTAGCGCTCTGGGTGCGCTTTCCGGAGAGCTTACCGGAGCGCGCACCCAGAGCGCCCCAGGAAAAAATTATAAAAATTAAAAAAAAATTAAATTAATACTTACACCAAACAGCAAATTGTAAAAAAAAACATAAGTTAGAAACTCGATATAGAAAGGAATTAGCATTTAAAAAACCTATGAAATTCACTGAAAAAACCATAGGTTTCACACCAGTTATAGTTAGGAATTAGCATTTAAAAAACCTATTAAATTCACTGAAAAAACCATAGGTTTCACACCAGTTATAGTTAGCTGGAAATTTTACTGACATAAAACCATTGAAATTCCCACGTTATAGTTAGTTGGACTCACTATAACTTGCGCGCCTGCAATGCACTGCTGATGAGGTCACATATTACATCACTCATGACATGGTCAGTGACATCACTCATGACAGTGAACGCTGCGCCTCTCACCAGGCCGGGTCACCCCCTTGCTCCTCCTGCCGCCTCCTGCTCCTGCCTGCCAGCCTTGCAGCCTTTTTCCGACGCCCCCCTGGCCACCCGAGGGGCCCAGCCACAGCAGAGCCGCCCGCTCGCCAGTTTCCCGCCGCAGCTCGCCACAGGCCCCGCCCACCACCGGCCCATTGGCCGAGCCGCTCCCGACGCCCAGCTGACCCGCCCTCCCGTCCCCCTTCTTATGACGCCCCCAGAGCGACTGCGCAGCGGACGCGCGCAGCGGGA
This sequence comes from Lissotriton vulgaris, assembly GCF_964263255.1. Classification (NCBI taxonomy): domain Eukaryota; kingdom Metazoa; phylum Chordata; class Amphibia; order Caudata; family Salamandridae; genus Lissotriton; species Lissotriton vulgaris. The sequence continues at coordinate 1,572,783,572 of NC_141695.1, read as the reverse complement.
GCGCCGACTGAGCTCCGAAGGTGCGCTAAAGGTAAGCCCGTCTGCACCCGTTCGCGCCTGGACCGCGCCCAGTGCCAGGACCCCTGGCTCCCGCAGACCCCAGCCTATCCGCCGGACGTACGACGCCGCCACCCTCAACGCACTCAACGCCGGCCGAATCCCAGGATGCTACAGAGCCACCCCGAGACGCACCCACGGACCCTTCTGCTGCAACTCCTGCAAGTTCACCTGCATCCGGACCTGCACTACTCCAGCACCAACCAAGACCAAGACGAGCAACAGCAGCAGCCACCTGAAGTGCATCCTGCTCAACACCCGCTCCGTCCACAGACACGCCGTCGAGCTCTGGAACCTGCTCGACACAACTTCACCAGACGTCGCCTTCCTCACGGAAACCTGGATGAACGCCTCTTCAGCGCCCGACATCGCCATCGCCATCCCAGATGGCTACAAGATCATCGGAAGGGACCGCCATCATCCATAGGAACACCATTCGCATCACGACCAACACCGACGACACCCTCGCACCCGCCGAGCACCTGCACTTCCAGGTCCACATCAACCCCTGACCACCCTCAGAGGCACCCTCATCTACAGACCCCCGGGACCACGCACACAATTCAGCGAAGACATCACCGACTTCATCAGCCCGCACGCCCTCCTCTCCGCTGACTACATCCTCCTCGGGGACCTCAACTTCCACCTGGAGAACAACAACGACCGCAACACCACCACCCTGCTGGACAACCTCGCAAACCTGGGACTCAAGCAGCTGGTCACCACCCCCACCCACTACGCCGGACACACACTCGACCCCGTCTTCTCATCCAGCAAGGACATCGCTTTCAGCCACGCCACCGGACTCCACTGGACGGACCACAGCTGCGTCCACTTCAGCTTCAGAAGGACCACGATCCACCACCAGCAGCAACAGGTTGCACGCAGAAGCTGGAACAAGATCACAGCCGACCAGCTCGTGACCTCCCTGAGCATGAACCCTCCCACCAGCGCAACGAACCCAAGCCAGGCGGCCACCAACCTCGCGAAGTGGATCAGCAACTGCGCAGATGACCTCGCCCCTCTGAAGACCCTGCCTAGCAGACCCGGTAGCAAGAAAGCCCCATGGTTCACCGACGAACTCAAGAGCTCCAAGAAGAACTGCCAAGCCCTCGAGAGAACCTGGCGCAGAGACCCAACACCGGACAACATGACTGCCCTCAAGCTCGCCACCCGAAAACACCACCAACTCATCCACGCCACCAAGAAAACCACATTCAAGGAACGACTGGACAACAACGCACACAACTCCCTCCCGACCCACCTCCGCCTGACCCAGGACCACCTCGTCTTCAGGAAGCAACTCAAGACCTGGCTGTTTGAGCAGTAGCGGACCCCCCTCCCCTAGCGCCTTGAGACCCTCTGGGTGAGTAGTGCGCTATATAAATGCTTTGATTGATTGATTGATTGATTACATCACTGATGACACCATCCTTGTGACAGAGTGAGAGACCTCCTTTCAGTGTAATGTAAGCCTTGAAACACATATTCAAAAATAGTATTTAACATTTTCAAAAAAATAGAGATACCCATACCAGTTACAACAAACAATTCAGTAATTCCACCATCTATATACACATCCATTCATTCACCAACAGTTCTATATAGTCACTCATACATATACTCACTCATTATATGTAGTGATACACCTATACATCCTGTTACACTTCGACAGTCATCCAAAAGTTACTCACACACATATTCACACATGCAAAAAAACTATTGAACATCCATTTATTTGCATATACAGCAATACACACACTACCACTTTACTTCTAAGAAAACTTACACATACTTACTCTCTTAAACAATCACTTATAGAAACACATACTTATTTAAACAGGAACTCTTACAATCTATCACTCTCACATATACTCACTTATATAAATCAATACTCACATATACTAGATTAAAACATATGTCGTTACTGAAAAAGACAATAGTAAGACAGTCGTTTACTCACTGACATACACATATACACACTCATCCATCCATACAGTTTTGTACATATGCTGTCTTCAAAACACATACAAACAGTGAGTCAGTCACCAACCCATACAGCCACTTATACACAAAGTGTAACACTGATACATACATTTCAATATTTAAAATTTACTTGCTAATATATGTATTCACTAAGATACACTTAATAAGGCAGTTAACTAATCAATTCTTATATTAACAAACATCCATTTACACACTTATTTAACCATTTATTCTTCCATCGTCCTTTACAAATACATATATAAAACATAAAAAATTTTCAGAAAGACACACATTCACTGGATGGTGTCATCAGTGATGTCATGAGTGATGTCACTGACCACGTCATGAGTGATGTAATATGTGACGTCATCAGCAGTGCATTGCAGGCGCGCAAGTTATAGTGAGTCCAACTAACTATAACGTGGGAATTTCAATGGTTTTATGTCAGTAAAATTTCCAGCTAACTATAACTGGTGTGAAAACTATGTTTTTTTCAGTGAATATATATATATATATATATATATATATATATATATATATATATATATATATATATATATATATATATATATATATATATACTGAAAAAAACATAGGTTTCACACCAGTTATAGATCGGTGGAAATTTTACTCGCATAAAACCATTGAAATTCCCACGTTATAGTTAGTTGGACTCACTATAACTTGCGCGGTATTCTCTCTTCTATATGGTCCAGAAAAATGTGGGGAATATTGAGGTCAGAGAAACGCTTTTGTAAATTTCATCACAGAATTCACACCACTAAAAGTTGGTTGATCTAATTGTCTCTTATTATTTTTTCTTTGCTTCAACACTATCGATAGAGAGAAAAGCACCTGGGGTGCAGAGATTAAACATGACAACTCTTTTTGAGGTTATCAATCTGAAGTAACAACACTATGGGTGGGCAAACATAAATGCACATTCATTTCTATTAAAGGAACAGTGCTATAAAAGTTCTATCAAAACATCCCACAGTCAATCAGATCCAAAATAGGGGTTTGTCTAAATTTGTTGCAGGCTTTCTTTGCTTAAGTAATAGGGAAAGAGTATAACAATAAACTTTGCCCATTTCATTGAAGGCAGACTAAATAAGCACAACGCTAAAACAGCTGAATTACATGTTTCAATCACTGGAGAAACTAATGTAAATGTGCAACCACAAGGTCGTACTTTTAATATTGACTTTTATGTGATGATTGAAAAGTTCACATAGTTCATTTGAAATAAATTGGAGCCTGGAAAGAACTGGTGGGAAGTGCACTTGGGCATCAGAAGGTTAATTGTTTTTAGGTTTCACCTACACAGTGCTTGTGAAATCTACTGTATTTAAAATATCTTAAAAGGGGCTTACATCCTGTCTTCACTTCATATTTACTTATTATATGTCCATGGGCTTGTCACTTTAGTTTTTCTTCACTTCTTTTGGTTAAGCATTGTATTTCCTTTTTTTTGGGATGTTTCTCTTATCGCTATCCACAGGCCCAATTACTCATTCTTATCCGCTTCTCATCTGCTTTGATGGCTGGAACTACTTTTGCCGATTCATTTGAAAAATTATTTTTGTGGCGGCACACATGACTACATTTCTTTGTTTCTCCTACATGTTCATTCTTTAATCGCAACTTTATTTAACTTTGCCCCCATAGGGAACACATGAGCAACAGTCTGTAGGTCATTTCTTTATCTTATCAATGGCCAATAAGCAAAGAACATCTTTCCATCCTCTTTTCAAAAACTAGTTTTTTAAGTTTTGAAATAACAGTGCTTACCCTGTGCTTCTTTGGTTTTTCATAAACCCTTTACCTTTTCCCCCTGTAACTGCACCAATTTCAAGCCTACCTATCAGGTACATGTATTTTTATCATAGTACCATCCCATTTACCTCATCTCCCCACTTTAAAATAACACCAGTTACAACATAATATATTGCCTTTCTTAAAAAACTATTCACCTAGCTACAACGTACAACAAAAAACAGTGTATTATTGATCACATAGGCAAAACCAAATGCTTCTGCCAATGCTTGTTTAAATAAGTGTGTCAACCAAGGTTGTTGTGACTGCCCATTGCTTGTTTTTTTTTAAATATTGTTGCATTCTGAGTTCTTTATTCGTGGTTTTTTAGTCATTTGAGGATGCCTATTTCTTTTGCATCTGGTGCTTTGATGTGATTTAGAGTTAGGGCCTGATTTAGGTCACAGCGGACTGGTTACTACGTCTGACTAAATAGAAATCCAGGAGAATATAAAGGGATTTATACTTTGCCAGACGGGATATCCGTCCCCATTGTGACAGAGTAACCTGTACGTTGAGATATAAATCAGGCCCTTAGACTTCCCACTTATTCTTTTAGTCTACAGATGTGGGTGTGATCACATCAACATGGAATTATTTATTAGGGCCCAGATTTATCAAGGTTTGGCTTTGTGCTGTGTTACGTTACAATTCAGATTGGGAGGCGTTCTATTAGTGAAGCATGAGCTTTCCCATGCACTCTTCTATTCATGATTCATTACACATGACACATAGAAAGAGGACTATACTTCTAAGAACAGATTGTTATGCAGGAAAGTGTCCCTTCCTGAACAAAAACAATCTTCCCATAATGCACTCACCCTTCCATTATGGTGCAAGGTTGCCTGATTTGGCGCTAGGCAGCACATAGTATGCCAGCACAAATTAGAGGGCAGAAATGCTTCATATTCTTATATATATGGAACATTTCAGCTGTCTTTCACACAATGCAGCACAGCAAGTGGCCTTGCTGCACCATATGAAATTATAGTAATTGTGATGCAATGTCTTTCAGCTATTTTGTCTATTACTTTGTTATGTGGAGCTTAATTGTTTCTTTGTGGTATTTGCCAACAAAAATTAATAATGCCTATATCGTGTTTTCATTTTACTTGAATACGTCTTTGCTTCATCAGTGAAGCATCAGTAAAAACCTACAAATATATGGTAAATTATTCTGGATCATTGTAAATTTACGCCTAAATAAAATATTGGCACAGGGGCAAGTTTTCAAATACTTTTTTTATGGAAAAATTCTGAAAAAAAGCAATGTTTGAATAATGAACTAAAGAATGCCCTTCCTTTTTTGCCAATCTGATGTTACAAAATTCTAACTTGTGTAATTTAAGACACTATTGTGCATTTGTTTCTGTACGTCAAGAGATACAGATCACTACTGAGTTGTGTTTTAACAATAATACAGTTTAGCAACAGGTCTGACCTATTTCAACCAAATATATTTTCTAAGATTTTTTTTAATGTGTATGTTGTTACAAGTGTAGGGCCGCACCCCACACCCACACCTACAAACTAAACAAGTTGTTGCCCTCCTCATATTCTCAAACATAAACACAGATATTGGAGAATTTTCATTTTCCTAATGCTATTTGCAGTAGTCACAAAGAAATCGGTTACAGGACTTCATTAAAATAACATATTTATTTATAAGTAAATATGTCATCTTCCTTGAAAAAAAACAAGCTTTACAGATCTTCTGCGCATACTGTATTTGGGGCCCAAGCCTCGCCCTCAGATTGACATCATCATTTGCACACAATATTGCATACCAAAGCAAAGGCCACCAAATCAAGGTATATCATTTCCTCTTATCTCTTAGTAAATGTCAGTAAACACTGTTCATTGAATTGAATTTCCATGGCTACCTCAAATTTTGCTTTACTTTGCATTGAAATAAAAATTTTAGTAAAGTTATTTGTTGAAAAACATTGCAAAAAAAGGGTATTTTAAATGAAGCTTCCTCCTTTTTCACAGGTTTTGTGTATTTTTTTACTAAAAATGTTTTTAAATTACCATGAAATCTAATGCTACCCCCCAGTCAAACCCCTAATAACCTAATCTCTGATCCAAGTTGAAATCCTACTCCTACCCTAATTCTCAATGTGATCAAACTTGTTGATAACCCATATCTTAACCTGGACCCTAATTGTTTGCTTACTCTTACTAATTAACCCTGCCCGGGTCTAGAACCTGGTCTAGAACCTAAATGTGGGCCTCACCCTGGCATTGACCTTCCTCTTCCGCTGTTCTTCACCGAGCTCTTATGTAGACCTTCTTCCTAACTTTTGCAGTAACTCTAAACCTGAACCCAATCTTGCCTTTAAACTTAACCTATACCCTATCCTTAATTTTAATCGAACATTTCTATATAATAGATTTCTCTGATTTAATTACAATAATTTCGAACATCATTTTACTTTTTTTTCCTAAAATGTAGGCTATCTATTAAATTGAGGACAAACACATAGCAGGGAACCACATGCTGTACACCTTGATCCTGATGTATTTCGACAGAACAATGCCTTATTTTATAGGTACTCAATTTACTTTGGAAGATGCATTCATTCAGTCCTCATTAGACGTTTGACCATTACGTTCTACGTGCACAATTTTCATTTCATTACACGCAAGATGAATAATATCCAGAATTATGAAGGAAATGTGTTTTAGCTTTGGCAAAATTTTAAGCTAGCTACAAATTAAAAGATCTACAATGAAATTGTACTTTATGTGCCTAACAGTTAAGATGTACTGTACAACCCGTGTTTCCTTTTGAAGATGCCATTGTGCCTGTGGCCAGAGAAAGTAACAGGTGACATTGTATTGATTCAGTGCACAGATTTCAGATTAATAGCCTTTTCTGGTACCCAGACTGAAAGAAATGGAAGACAGTTAGACATATTAATCATGTTGTGACAACCTGCTATAATTGCGCTATTTGATAGCTTTATGGACAATTTAGCCTTTAGAGTGACACAACATCAGTCATTTCAGAGGTTTACAAGTCTATTTCACAATGTTGAATACAAATAAGTAAATGAGCTGGCAGTACCTGCTATATGTTTTAAACGCACCAAAGTGAATGATTACAGATGAGTTAATTTGAGATATCAACCAATATGAGATTTGACTCATATGCAGAGCAATTTATATCAGAAATAATTGAATGAAAGAGGAAACTTTGATTTGGTTTAAAGAAGCGTGACTCCAGGTGGATATCATTTTAAATGGAACCCACCTGTTTTAAAAATAATAACACAATTCGTTCAAAAATGGCAATAGGTGCATGAACATGGGTGTGCATGTATTCATGCATTGCAGCCATCTTGTAATGAGCAAACCTTATGTTAGCCGTGGTGGCTCATGAGCTATGCTTTATCACCCTCGAAAACCACTTCAAATTGGCCATCATTGGCTGGGAAATGCTTTCTTGTGGTTTTATCATTTACTACCTCCACAAACAAAAGAGCTCAATGGCACATACTTTTATTTTTCAAATGGGTCCCCTACCCCAAGGTGAAAATGTGTTTTACTAATATCTCAGTTTATGAATGTAGGTGCACTGGAAACCTTTTTAGCCACATAGTGGAACTGCAAAATTCAGATAAATAAGAACAAAACTCTAACATGTATCTTTTGTGGCTGTAAAAGCATTCTAGGGGAAATAAAGTGTTATGACTTTGTTTTATAAGCAAAAAGAGCAATTGGTGCACAGAATGCAGAACAATGTCATACATTCACCCCAGTACATAGATCTGGTCCCAAATCATAGTTTTTTTGCTCATCATGCCGTACCAGTTTGGACCCAGCCATATGCAAATCAGTCTTGACCCTGCACCTAATTGGAACAGTCCTGCCCGAACTACCAGGCAAGGTCCTCCCTGGACTGAAAACAAGCATCCTAGGACCGGGTTCGGGCTTTCAGCCCTCATCAGCCAGGATAGCTTGACTCCAGTGGCATGGAGAGCACAGGACCCACGTCTGGGCATACCCGTCCCACTCATGATGACAAATGCAAAAAGAACAATTGATGGACAGAATGCAGAACAATATCATACATTCACCCCAGTACAGAGATCTGGGCACAAATCCATCGTTTTTTTGCTCACCATGGTGCATGGTTTGTGTGTTGGTGAAATCTACCTCCTATGACCGTTGCAGTTTAAGGACATTACTAGACCCCATTTCTAAACACCTTTTCACGAATTGCTAAAGGGTTTCAAAGTAGAACAACAGTTTAAAACCAAGCACAATTTGAAAGTTGCTGGGTGCCCTTCTCAGCACATCTCACTTTGCACAGTGGCGTCTAATTAGGGTGACCAGGCGTCGCGGATTTGCCCGGACAGTCCAGGTGTTCAGCCAGCTGTCCTGGTTTTTAGAGAGGGTCAGCTGAAAAGCAGGGATAGTTAGTAATTAAATTAACAGGCATGCTACTGGCTTTAAACATTGCATTTTATGTATGTTCTTACTGCCTCTTCAGTAATTCTCTGCTAAGGAGAGCTGTCATTATGTGCTAGTTTGAAGGTCCTTCTTTTATTTTTGGCAAATGCCCCGTTTTTTTGGCTTTATAATTCTGGTCACCCTACCTATAATAGGCCCCCTTAGCCCCCGCGATGGGGAAGGAGGCATGCTCTAGGGGCCCCCATCAGCACAGTACTCTGGCCAGAGAGCTTCTGACTGAGTTCGGAGGGGGGGCCTACCTCCACTTACCTTGCAATGCAGGGGAGGGTTCAAGTTTTGTTATGCCAGTGATTTGGTAGCTTCATAATGTCACCACTTGTTATGTTTCCAGAGATACGTGCCCGTGAGTTTTGGCTGATCCGCCATTTTCTGCCCCGTTGAGCGAATCAATTCAGGGAGCGCTCAGACTACCACGTGCCAAAGCAGCATGCGGTGCAGCTAAAAAGATGAAACTGATGCAGAATCCATCTACCCATTCAGGCTTTTCTTTCATCAAATTCTCCTTTGAGCACATTCTTACTTAACTGAACATGTAGATAGATAATGGTCTGCCTGCCTATCAGACTCAGTTTTCAGCGTATTTTTTCATGTTTTACAAAGCCAGTGGGAAGTGAAAGAATACAAATCGCTTGTGTAAGCGGCGCTATGGCGGGGCGATTGAGCCTGAAGATAATGCCCTTGCAGTTAAAATACAGGAAGCGCTTAATCTGTCAAACTGTTTACATTGTAATAATATTGTGGATTTTTGGCTGAAAGAAATGGCGGTCATGCTGACAACGGATGGATGGGTGGTGCGTGGATGGACGGTTGGATGATGATCAGTCCGTCGGTTGGTAAAGTAGTCGGACGGTAGAACAAAACGACCCAATAGACTGACATAAATATGTTCGTCTGGATGGATGAATATTCAGATGGAAGAATGGGTTGCTGTGTATGGGGGATGCATTTATTAATGTATTTATGCGTTGATGGATAGACAGATGGGTGGATGAAGCAATGGATGGCCGAATGGATGGGTGCAGGGAAAGAGAGAAACCAAATCAAATAAGAGTTTATTGTTATTAGTTAATAAAAACCATCACAATATACACAAAAAAATAATCCTATGAAAATTAATGAAAATGTACAATCATTGTGTTGCCTCTGCTGAATAGAAGGATATTCCTGCAGTGAAACAAGCAACATTATGAATAATTAGCTTTGGGTAAGGTGTGCTTTACATGAAAGGCATTTTACAGGACTGGCCCGTACAGGATGGTCAGTAGTACAAAGTTAATGTGAAGGGAGAACCTTGAGTAATAAATCGAAGCTAGAATCTGCTGGGTCGCCATTGCAAAACAGTGCAAGCCTGAACGTCCCTCAATGCAGCCCTTTATTGCACACGTGCCACTGACGATGTCATAGGCTGTGACTGTTTGAAAACATGGCACGGCACAACCCTCCAATAGTCAGTGCTTACATTTATCATACAGAGCTCTGATGTGTGAAAGATAATAAATCTGGGCCAATATTTGTTTGCCAGCATATGATTCTAGGTCTATCGGCCACTGGAATTATGCAATTCTGCAGTCACAGCGGTTTTTAGGTCCCACCTAAGCCATCACGTTTTTTATTATCGTGTTAGCGATGCTTTGGCGAGATATAAAGTAGGGGCTTCAAAAGTGCTCCCAAAGCAGGCGGATCTGGTACAGTGCATGTGCGCTGGGCGCGTGAAATTTGTCTGTCTGCAGATCACTTTTGCGGCCGCTTTGATGTTCTCAGTGAGCCGCGCAGCCACTGAGAACATCAAAGCGGCCGCGAAAGTGCTCACCATTTGCCACCCCCTCCCTTATCCCACTTCCTGCTTGTTACAGTTTGTTTTAGCATTCTCTTTTAGTCCTCTAGGTATGGTGCAACTCGGTCCATTAAGCTGTAGTCTCGCCACATAGGGTTGACTTGCGAAACCATCACCGTGGCTGAGTTTATTCCCATTTTAAACGGTTGCCTGCAGTTATGGCCCCCTACTGCTCTCTATACTTTGGGAGTTTTCTGTTGTTTTTTCCCTCCTCTCCCGGCGTCTTGTTAACTGCCTAGATGCTTGTCTGAACAAATATATTTAGTGAATAATTCGAAATGCGGGGATTCATTTATCCACACATAATTTATATTTGCAGCCGCGAGATAGCGATTTGTTGTGCTAGTTTGTTCTCTACACCACCTCACAATTTTGTTTATTGATGAGATGCTCACCTACATAAGTGTATTGGCAAGTTATTTAACTTCTAAGCGCTTTGAATGATACATTTTTCTATTAACATGCAGAGGCCTTATCGATAAGCGCCGACATTGTCTTTGTGTGAGCCGTATCGAGTGTACACATAGTTTTCATTCTTGCAACTCCGATCTCTCTTGCTTAGTTTGTATTTAGATCCCACTTGCACAATCCTGAAAGGGACCCCTCACTAAATAATATTTTTAATACTTGTGTAATATTCTCACCTTTTCTTCTTTATCGTTTCATTGTATCTTCACCTCATGTCACTTCCCCTTTAACTCCTTAGTTCTTTTCCTCGCTCGTTCTTTTCCTTGCTCCATTCCTTCTAGAATGTATCCCTTTGTATCCCTCTCATTCGTTCCCTGAGCCCTCTTCCGTGCTGTACTCTGCTGTGGGTCCTTATACATTGTATCATGTTCTCCGCTAATAAATGCTTTACGCTACTGAAGTGAATACAGCGGCTCCTCATTTCTTCGTTGCCCCTTCACTACAACTCCCAAGTGCCTTGTGGAGTACAGTCCCCTTTCTACATTTAAATGTATTTTTCTGCACCACACATCTCTGCAATATAGGTGGCTTTTTGAGGCTTGAGTGAGTTGAACTATTACGTTACGGGTAAGATTGCCCTACTATCTTCCATCACTAGTTTGTATATTGGTGACAGGCACTGGACGCACTGATTTAGACAAGCCTACACATTGCACGTCAGCAGTAACTTGTTGTCAGGTTGCCTGAATGCTTTTAATAGTAACCTTGTTTTTCACTCTTCAGTACCACAGTGGACATGTTGACCTATATATGGTGGGCCATCTCATGTACCAGGTGGTTTACCTCTGTGAGGCCAGTATCTGATTTTACTATATTTGCAGAGTGACTGATATTACTGTGGTCCTGACCAATGCCCCTGAACTTTAATCAGGGTCATCCCCAGGGAGAAACATGTTGAACCATGTAGGAGTAGTTTTCCAAACTCACTCTCTTTGCATTTTAACACACTATCCACAGGGGTCACCAGAATTAAGCTGATATTCAGCCCATCAAGAGATAGTTTTATCTATACCATGTTTTTGTTTTGCTTGCACTCTGAGGATTGACACAGTTACTGTGCCGTTACTTTTCATATTAATTTATGGGACTTGGAGAGTACACTTTTCTTATTGTTGGCCTGCCTCTGCTCGTGTCCTGCCTCTGCTTGTGTGTGTTATCTTTTCTTAAGCATGCTGAAAGGTTCCTGGCTCAATCATTAACCGGTACTTCTGCTTCACGGCTGATACTGATGAAATTTTTTGTTTATTTAAACATTTACACTCTTCCCCAGTTACTTTTACTTTTAAAACATTTAGGGAATGCTCAGAGCATAAGCTTCGTAGTATGTTATTTTTATTTAATTAAACTTTCAGACGCTTCGCACAAATGTACTTGTATTTTTTTTTTTACATACCCAGCGCCAGCGGATTTATTTAATATTCGAGGGCAGGTGCTTTGAATGTAGCTCTAGTGATCCATCCTTGCAATTGAATGGTGTTTGGTGTACTAATATGACTTCAGCCACACAGACTGTACTGTAGCCTGTAATACGTAATTGCGGGGGTCATACGGTGTGTTGTAGAAAGGAAATCCCCTAAAATACTTTAAACTTGTACACAGCGGGGTGCAAAATTCCTGCATGTGTAGTTGCACTAATTGGATTTCTTTCACCAAGCTTTGATGGAGAAAGGTTTACATACATGATGAACATATCTTTTGCTGACGTTTTTTATTATTAGTTCTTGTTCCTGGGTGACACACTTAATTTACTGATGCTGTAAAAAGCGTTAGTTAAGTCAAGTCAAGTCAATAATCTTTATTTCGGTTGTAAAAAACCATATAAGATATACATACAATATAAAAACAATCACATTTCCAATTCCGCGCCCATCTGTCCCAACTTAATTTGAGTGTACTAATTGAGAGTCCAATAAAGGTTATTACAGATATTAAAACAATAAATAACATTTTTAAAGTCTAAAATCATGGAACATCCATCAAGGATATCATGATCGCGACCTTACGATTATCAATTCCTTTAAACAAACTTTATTTACATTATGTTGTTTCCTTCTTAAAAGAAAAAGGTAAGAATAAAATAATTATAGGCATTACTGACATTAAACTAATAATTTCATATCACACCTTTTGATACTTGTTTAAACTCATCTAAGGATTGAGCTGAAAGTCCCTATAACTTTGAGCCGCTTCTCCTCCTCACTAGATCCACAGAAAAGAGGTATCTGCTTATGCTAAAGACAATAGATTGAGTAATTTCAGCTCTGAATATTCTTTCCGCCTCACTGAAACGTCTAAAACCCAAAAGGCGGCAATTAGGTTTTATCCATTTTCTTCTAGGGTAAATGTAAGTGGGACAGAAGAATAATACATGTGCTTCGTCCTCTTTGGCACCAGTATTGCAAAATTCGCAACTAACCACGTTTTCCTTCCCTGCTTTACACACCTATTTAGTGCTGTTTGCTTTAATTTGCAGGATGCCATAGCGGAATTGTAAATACAGGGATTTAGCGAGGCCTGGTAAAATTGCATTAATGAAAGGCTCAAATCTACTATCTGTTTTCATAGCAAGATACCTCAGAGACAGGGTGCCTAATTCGGGGTTGTTTAGATGAGAATTTAAAACAAACGCCCATTAATTTTGTTTTAACACTTTTTTACAACTTAAAGTTAAACCTTCAGGGTCTTCCCAGTAATGTCTCAACCCCAGCTTAATAAGCCAGTCCTCAATATGGATCAACCATTTCAACCTCGTATTGTTTTTTATTCTCAGAATTTCTTTTAGTTCTCTGTAAACGACTAATTTGTCAGTTGACCACACGCGAACCCAATACAGTAAGGGTCGTAAGGCCGCGTGGTCATCAGTATGATGAAGTCTAAGTCCATTATGAGAGGAAGTAAAGGTGTGCGCCATGAAATACCTAATATTTTCCTGAAGAAAATGTTCTCTTGTAGCATAAAAGTATGTTTTGCCGCGTAACCCCATAGTTCTGCCCCATAAAGAGAAGCAGATTGTGCCTTGTGTTTATATAGCTCCAATGCAGGGGACACAGCCTTGGATTGGCTACTCTTATGCCGCCTTGCTATCGGGACTAAATTCTGAGTAAGGATAGTTTTACTTTTATCTATTTTAGATTTCCAATCTAGTTTAGTGTCTAAAGTAATGCCTAAATAGTTAAAATTATGCACATATTCGATCCTTTCTGTGTTAACAGTCAATGTTTTTTAAAAAAAATTCTATATGGATTAACCGCCATTTATTTGGTTTTAGGCGAGTTAATCTCCAATCCTTTGGTTTCACAATAAGATCTGAAAGTGGTAAGTAGATTTTGTAGGCCTTTGGGTGTCTGTGATATTAAAATAGTGTTGTCTGCAAACAGGAGTGCAGGTACGCGGGCCCCGCCCATCTTGGGAGAATCATGTTCGCAACTGAAGAGGGAATCTGGTATATCATTCACATATAAAGAGAACAATGTCGGGGCAAACATGCAACCTTGTCTTACACCCCTGTTTATATTAATGCGGTCTGTCAGTTCTCCATTTGGACCCCATCTCACCCTAGCATAGTTTGCCTCATGCAGCCTAACAATCTGTTTCAAAAGTTCCCCAGGAACACCCTGGTCCCTCAGTCTTGTCCACAGGGTGTTTCTGGGGAAAAGATCAAAGGCTGCCCTGAGGTCAACAAATGCAATATACAGATGTGCCCTTTTTATTTTAATATACTTCCAGATGATACAGAAGAATCTAAATACCTGATCGATTGTGCTGATTTTTTCTCTAAAACCTGCCTGGTACTTGGTTAGGACACTGTTTTCCCCAATCCAAGAACTCAGAAATTTGTCTTGCAAATAGCTTTTGTAGGACATCAATTAGACTAATTGGTCTATAATGAGCCGGATTCATATGGTCTCCCTTCTTAAAAATGGCTACAATCTCTGCGCCCCGCCATGTATCAGGGATAGGAGCACCCTTTGCAAAGGAATTACCCAAGTATTGGCATCTAGAAACAGATCCCTGCGACAAGTTCCATTACTATTACCCTTAGCGACCAAGCGCCAAAACATGGCCTGATCATTTACTTTACATGCGTGGAGTAACTCGGACCAGATGTTCTCTTCCCAGCATTTCTTTGCCTTAAGTACTGCACCCTTATAGCACCTCCTTTTCTTCCTTAATACTAAAGCATCATTACTTTTTGCTGCCTCTATGAGTTCCTTTTTGGCATTGCAACATTCTTTATTGAGCCATAAGCCACCCTTGGGCGGTAAATCTGATTGTCCATTTTTTGGGGGCTTGGGGATTTTGGTTAGTATTTGTACAAGTCCCAGTAACATATTTGAATCAGCATAATAGGGATCTCTTTTACTGGAAGATTGATGTATGGGGAGAATGATTCTACATATGTCTCATACATTTTTTTAACAGTACTTTTGTTCCCTAATACCATTTGAGGGCTCTACAATTATTTAAAAAGTTTTAGTGCACATGCCCACCCCTCTGCTGGGCAGTGGTAATGGTAACTTGCACAGCCATTACCGTTCATGGAGTAATTGCCCATTTTGGTGTGAGATATAAAAAATATGACTTCAAAGGGAAGAATGTCAGTCGCATTGTTATGGTCCGAGAGTCTGGCAGCAAAATGGAAACTGGAATTGTGCTGCCCCTTAGGATTTTCTAGCAGCGCCAGTGTTTGTATTCGGAGTTTAAAAAACTGTATAGTTATGATAAAATAATAATTGCAGTCAATAATAATTCACTAATAATTGCAGGTATGGCACGTTCGTATAGCATCTCTTGCAAAAGATGTGTTACAGGAGGGGTTCGGTTGGGGGAGGGGGGGGCCTATGATCTATATAATTATTCATGCTCCTTAGGTGATTCATTTGTACTGTTTCGCCTTGAGCACGCACCAAGGAAAATGAACACTAAACGTTTCTAAAATGGAGAAGAATAGTCCATTTTCTGTTTTCTCTCATGTACGCCTCATTTGTGCAGTGCCACCCCCATGAAGGGACTGTAAAAATGTGTAACATGTTTACGTTAGTCTTTTGAAGCCAGTGGAAGCTGATTGCTGTCAACACGTGCATCTCTCTACAGCAGCATGTGCTTTTCGCTCAGAAGTCTTAAACAGTGCAAAACTAGAGATGTTTCCAGTGAAATTTTGGATGCAAACTTAAAACCGATCCACGGTAATGTAAGGCTGGATGGCTCGCATTGGAGTCATGTGTTTCACATACTTTAAATGCCGTTGGGTCATACTTCCAGCACTTTGTTTTTGACCGACAACCCTATGTCTCTTCTATCTTTCTCCTGGCAGCCTCCGTTTCTAGGGTGTATACTGGTAAAATGAAGTGAGCCATTTGCAAGTTAACTTGCATTGCCATAAGTGTTACATGAAATATCAATTTCTGCTGAGGCTCCTGGGTATCTTCAGTAATCAGCGCCTTGTTTACAATTTAAGAAATAATGAAATAGCAAAGGATAATGCACATTTTTCAATGTGGACATTCGAGGGAATGTACACAGTTTTCAGCAGTTTTCCTCCCAAGGGACTTTTCTTCTGTAGAGGTCATAACACTTCATGTACCAGTTGGCGAAACTGCATTTGTTCGGTTTAACATTTCGGTTTGGTGTATAAGAACCGCTTGTGGGGCCTCATTTATGAAAAGAGACGCATCGCTGCATGAAAACAGCGATGCGTCATTTTTCATTGCGCCCTCCATGTGACACCAATGATGCGTCATAATTACATTATGAGGCATCATTGCGCAAGGAGTTACAAATACGTCAGTATTTCTGACGTATCTGTAAGCGCAAAAGTGACGTATTGCTAGAGTGTGTCACAAAAGTGACGCAACTCCAGCAATGCGTCCTTTCACATGGGGAAAGCCCCATGTGAAAGGGCCTGCGTCAGTCTTATGCCTGCTGTGAGGCAGGCGCAAGATTTTGACGCAACGGCGTCCTAGAAGTGACGCATTGAAATCTCATAGATTTCACTGCGTCACTTCTTCGACCCTTTCTTGTGTCAATACCCCCCCCTTGCATACATTATACCTGACGCAGGTATAATGTGGCGCAGGGATTTACAAAGTGACGCATCTACCTAGATGCATCACTTTGTAAATATGGCACAACAAGGCGCATTTTTTACGCCACTGGTGCGTCACAAAAAGTGACGCACCAGTGGCGTAAAAGTGACGCAAGGGCTCATAAATGAGGCCCCTGGTTTCTTAAAAAATAAAAAAAAATAGTGGCTTATCATTAATTGCTGAAGACCTCACACACAGGCGTTTACCCTTTTGAGAATATTTTTACTTTGTCAAATGTATTCTGAAATCCTGCTAGTTCAATCTGAGTTGTTGAAGACCTTTTCCTCTGGGTTTCAGTTGCACATGGATCCTTCCATGACAGCAACATACCAACTTCTTGCTTACATCGCAGCTTTCTGTATGTACTGGGGATTGTAATATGAACTGGAGACTGGCTCTAAGGAGGTTGAACAATGAATGGACTGCTGGGGAGCTTTTTATTAATGCTTTGAAACATCAGCGCTGTGCAATTGCTACAAAAGTTAATAATTTTTAAAAAAGGCAGACGGACACCACATTGCGTTTCCATTTGTGAAGCCAATAGCTCCACATTTAACTAATGCGAGACCTATTGCATTGCAAATGCTTGTTGCACAGTTATGGAGTTGCCGCATTTGCCATATAATTCATCATCTGCTGCTTAATCTGCAGATTAAAAATAAATGTTTCCAGCTCAAATGGATCAAAAGTTACTAAATATATGGTGACATGTTCCTGTGCACTGCAAGGCTCTTCGCAACGGTTGACTGGACATCTTTAAGTTGCCTCTTGCTGCATTTGGGTGTTAAAGTGGTACTTATAAGGTGAAATCCTTTCCCAGACAGCGGGGCATAATTCCATTGCCCTATTACCAAGCAGTCGCTAACACCAGTTAGCGACAGCTTGTAGGCGATAGCAAGCGGTTTGGGGCCCGCTTTACATGTCAGCAATATTTATCACTAATGACATGCAAAGTGGGCGTACCAAACTGTTAGCGACTGAAAGCAGTCTCTAACATCGCTATCGCCTATTACTAAGAAAGGCGAAGCGATGGAAATATTTGCGCTAAGCGCGAATATCGCCAAACGCTAACGCCTGCAAATACCAGTTCTTAGCCATGTTATCCAAAGGGAGGTGGATAACATGGCTAACAGCATTTGCACGCTAATGCGTGAACACCGCTGGTTTTCCAGCGATATTCACGCTAACGCCTGCAATATTATCGCTTTTGAGATAAACGTGGTAATAGGACGTTATCTTAGCGATAAAATTGGGCGAAATGCGGCGTTAAAAAATCTAACGCTAAGCTCAGTTAGCGATAGATATCGCTAACTGTTGGTAATATGCCCCTGTATTACCCTGTGCAAAAAAAGACCACAGAATATGAGGAATTTAATAAAAAGGCATAACACACATTACAAGAATTCATTTTATATTTTATTTGGGATTTTATTATAGCACAATCTTGCAACAGCAGAATGTCTACAATAATTATATGGCTGGCATATGCATGGTTTACAGTTTATAGAAGATTAGCTGCAATGCTCTGAAAGCTGAGAATGACTGGATAAGCACCATCCCAGCCACAGAGGTATTGACTGCAGCTCTTAATGACTTTGACTTTGAAGCACGATCTGTTTGACATCTAAACAGCTGAAGTCTTATTATCTGCCCACTCGCGCCTAACCTGTTCAGTTTTATTAAAGTACAGGCCCTTAGGGCTGCTGCACTGTTTGGCTTGTCACTTGACCAAACGTCGAATTTAATTACAACGCAGGACTATATTGATGCGTCCACAACAAAACTTATCTGTGATCAATACTCAGTGATGTCAGGCTACGAAGAGAAGAGAAGCCTCATTTGGAGCTGGTTATCTCCTAAAGTAAAGGCAAGAGAAGGGGTTCGAATCAACTATGAAATGCTGCACTGTACTTTCTCTTCTAAATCACAAGTTGAACTCAATCGTTCTTACACAGTGGTAAGAAGTTAAGTCATCTCGTCTTGGTTGTTGTGTGTCTTTTTGAGGGTAGGTCACTTTTTTGTACAGTTCTTTCTAAGGATCCCATTCTGATGCCAGTAGGAATCTGGATTTAGGAAACAAACATGAGTTTGTGCTAGTGTCTGAATTCCAAGATGTACAGAAATTATCAGCTGCAAGTTTTTTTTTTTTTTTATATTTCTTTATTGAGGTAGAGATCACGTGTACAAAATAAAGCAAACAGCTTATCATCAAACAGTTGTAGGGTTGCAAGAACAATGAATTAGGCATTATTTTCCCATAAATGACACACAAAAAAAGTAAATAAAAAGAGATATAAAAGGTACAGCCTGATCAAACCTAGACAGATTTAAATTAAATTAGATCCACTGTTTCATAGATTATATATTGAGCTGAATATTACAGTATTTCAAAACAGTCCTACAATAAATCAATTATAGGTTTTACAAGTGGTACATATAAAGTCAGGGTTGATCAGTCTTCTGCATCCATATATGCTGTAACCGGACCCCATATTTGCTGTCCCAATGCCTTTTTCCTCCTTCCCTTCATGCTCACTTTGCCACTGGATTCAAGCAAGCCGGGCTGAAGACGGCTGGAATGCCAGAAACCGGTCCTCGGAAGCTTGTTTCCGGTCCAGGGAAGACATGGCTTGGTAGTTCGGGCTGGGCTGTTCCCATGAGGCACAGGGTCGGACTGATTTGCATATTGCTATGTCCGAACTGGGGTGGCAGAGTGGGCTAAGAACGGTGATGGATTAAACCCAGATCTTTTGAATGGGTGTGAGTGTTTGATTGATTCAGATGCTCCGTCCATCACCACCCCCTTTTGTACTACAATACATATCATGGCTGGGAGTCCCCTCTGGAGGGGCCGGCTAGCTTCCATCCAACCTCGTGCTCCCTCGGTGAATGCAACCAAAGCATAGTTTACTAAAGCACGGCATTGCCCTTTTCTACCTAAATCAAGCTGAAAAGGAATCAAGAATTGTTAAGCATTACACTCTCATACACATGGCCATGTCTTCATTCGAATTCACCCTTACACAAATCAAGTAACAGCAGCGCAAAAACAAACCTTCAATTTACATCAACATAAAAGACAAAAAAAAACCCAGATATTTGCAAACAAAAAGGTGGAGCCCGTCGACTCCCACCTATGGAAAACCTTTTCCAAACCTTCAAAACTCAAAATGCCTCTGTACAACAGTCTTGTCCTTAAACTGCCTAGAGATAGCCACACAGGTTTCCAAACAACAGACCGCTCTACGGGCCATCCGACAGTATTCATGGTTCACCTCCCAAACTATTCTGGCTGAGCCCGCTTTTTCAAGCGCCGCTCCAGATCTGTCCGAGTGCTACCCGATCTCAACTGTCGATTCAGAAAAGGGGGTGGTGTTGGCGTTCCCGAAAGCAGTCCGGCCTGGTGGAAAACCGCGATTCACACCAAGGCGTCTGGTCTCTATCTCTAGTTACTTTCACCAACAAAAACAGGGGCGTCCGCACGTGCAGGTTCAATGCTGCCCCGTCAGACCCCCTTTTCCAAAGTTCTCTGTGACCTAGGGTCAACACATGCTAAGTCTTAAATCCAAAACTTCAAAAAGATATCCAACACAGGACAAGACAAGACACTCACATGGTGCACGCAGGTCTGATTGTACGTTCTTCACTGCCAACTCCCTTTAATGCCAACGTGGCTGGTTCTCGGGTTACACCCAAAGTACTCAGGCGTGGGGTCACTAGCAGCTGGGGTTTTCGCAATCAGGAGAGCGGTGCAGACCCCAAAATCTTTGGTCTATCCTTCAACCCCCCCCCCATCAAAATTGCCCCTTTCAATGTCCCGTCTCTTCTCTGATTACAGAGGGACGACCCCAACACGGAGTCCTGGCGCAGTCACCAACTGAAGTACCGAAAACTATTTATCATAACCCAATTAGAGTCATACTTACAACTAGTCCAATACCCATTACCAATAATCAGTCGGTTGGCAGTGTAGAAGGTCCAATCATTTATTATAACAAACAAACTCTGCCAGAGGAGCTCCTTGCGACCTAACCCCATGAGGTCCACCAAGAAGATTGCTGGCACATTGTCAGAACATCACATATATACTGTTACATTTCGAAACTGTTACCCAAGATGGAAAAATACAAGTTGGTACAGGTTGGTGCAGAGGGAAAGACCATATATGGGAGACAAAGCGCTCTTGGTTTAGCTCATCTTATTTAGCAAGGTCGCTCAGGTGACTCCCTTCTGCTAACTCCGGAGAGTCTGTACCGCACCCCCAGGAATGTGCTTATCTGGCCTCCTCCTTCTACCTATAACCTTGACAGGCCCAACGAGCAGAGACAGCAGTTTGTAACAGTTGGGCTATATGTCAAGGGAACGGCTTCGGTGTAATGCAAGGACAGGGCTTGTTTATGCAGAGATCAAGCGAGGCCACAAAATGGCATCGGTCTTGTCAAGCAAGTGCAAAAACGTGTAACGTGGTGTATGTTAATTCCTAAATTACTGTTTTTCGTGTATATGTTAGTATTTGCGTGCTTTTAGTAATTATTCTAGATGCATCACGCTAATAAACAAACAACGGCTATATGGTTCAGGGGACAGAAAGTCAATTCCGGTTCCTCAGCTCAGTCACAGCTCTCAATTGAAATTACTGGACACATTAGTTATTAATATATAGTTCTGTTGCTGGATAGGTTTTTAGATATCTAGAAGTAGTGGCAGTGGAGGGAAATTGCATTAGCAAAGTCATTTTGTATTTACATATTTTTTTCAAGTTTACTAAACTTCTGAAATGTTCCTTCCACTTGATGGAGATCTCCCAAGGTATAGTATAGACAAAAGTAAAAAAGTTAATTAAACTTACAAAAATATTTTATGCTAAATTTTATTTTAAACTAATTTTATATATTTAATTGTAATGTCCACAAAACAATATAAAGCACTGTTAACTTGATTTTCATTTAATATTGATATATTTTTTATGTATTAAATTAAATGAACACATTATTTCTGAAGTTTAATTAAAAATCTCCCACTTAAAGTAAATATATATACAGCATTACTATGTATTAATAATTATTAACGTTTTTTTTCACCATACAGGCATGACACATATTAGTGAATAGGCCATTCTAAATATGTATTTTGTTCACATTCTTTTCTACCTGTTATTACATAATATTTGTACCTCACTGATCAAACAAGATGGCAACTGGAGTCAAGGAAAGATGCAAAAAGAACAGTTGATGGACAGAATGCAGAACAATGTCATACATTCACCCGAGTACAGAGATCTGGGCCTAAATCCATCGTTTTTTGCCCACCATGCCATTCCAGTTTGGACCCAGTCATATGCAAATCAGTCTTGACCCTGCACCTAATGGGCACACTCCAGCCCGAACTGCCAGGCCAGGTCCTCCCTGGACTGAAAACAAGCATCCTAGGACCCGTTTCAGGCTTTCAGCCCTCATCAGCCAGGATAGCTTGACTCCAGTGGCATGGAGAGCACAGCACTCAAGTCTGAGCATACCCGTCCCACTCGGGGTGACAAATGCAAAAAGAGCAATTGATGGACAAAATGCAGAACAATGTCATACATTCACCCCAGTACAGAGATCTGGACCTAAATCCATAGTTTTTTTGCCACCCATGCCATTCCAGTTTGGATCCAGCCATATTCAAATCAGTCATAACCCTGCGCCCAATGGGAACAGTCCAGCCCGAACTGCCAGGCCAGATCCTCCCTGGACTGGAAGCAAGCATCCTAGGACTGGTTTCGGGCTTTCAGCCCTCATCAGCCAGGATAGCTTGACTCCAGTGGCATGGAGAGCACAGGACTCACATTTGAGCATACCCGTCCCATTCGGGGTGACAAATGCAAAAAGAGCAATTGATACACAGAATGCAGAACAATATCATACATTCACCCCAGTACAGAGATCTGGACCTAAAGTCATTTTGTTTTGCCCACCATGCCATTCCAGTTTGGACCCAGCCATATGCAAATCAGTCTTGACCATGCGCCCAATGGGAACAGTGCAGCCCGAATTGCCAGGCCAGGTCCTCCCTGAACTGGAAACAAGCATCCTAGGACTGGTTTTGGGTTTTCAGCCCTCATCAGCCAGGATAGCTTGACTCCAGTGGCATGGAGAGCACGGGACTCACGTCTGAGCATACCCGTCCCACTCGGGGTGACAAATGCAAAAAGAACAATTGATGGACAGAATGCAGAACAATGTCATACATTCACCCCAGTACAGAGATCTGGGCCTAAATACATTTTTTTGTTGCCCACCATGCCATTCCAGTTTGGACCCAGCCATATGCAATTCAGTCTTGATCCTGCACCCAATAGGAACAGTCCAGCCGAACTGCCAGGCCAGGTCCTCCCTGGACTGGAAACAAGCATCCTAGGACAGGTTTTGGGCTTTCAACCCTCATCAGCCAGGATAGCTGGGCTCCAGTGGCATGGAGAGCACGGGACTCATGTCCGAGCATACCCGTCCCACTCGGGGTGACAAATTCAAAAATAACATTTGATGAACAGAATGCAGAACAAGGTCAGACATTCACCCCAGTACAGAGATCTGGGCCTAAATCCATCGTTTTTTTGCCCACCATGCCATTCCAATTTGGACCCAGCCATATGCAAATCAGTCTTGACCCTGCGCCCAATGGGAACAGTCCAGCCTGAACTGCAAGGCCAGGTCTTCCCTTGACTGGAAACAAGCATCCTAGGACTAGTTTTGGGCTTTCATCCCTCATCAGCCAGGGTAGCTTGACTCCAGTGGCATGGAGAGCACGGTACTCACGTCTGAGCATACCACTCCCACTCGGGGTGACAAATGCAAAAAGAACAATTGATGGACAGAATGCAGAACAATGTCATACATTCACCCCAGTACAGAGATCTGGTCCTAAATCCATTGGTTTTTTGCCCACCATGCCATTCCAGTTTGGACCCAGCCCTATGCAAATCAGTCTTGACCCTGCGCCCACTGGATTCAAGTTAGCCTGGCTGATGACGGCTGATTAGCCAGAAACTGGTCCCAAGATGCTTGTTTCCGGTCCAGTTCGGGCTGGACTGTTCCCATGAGGCATAAGGTCAGACTGATTTGCATATGACCATGTCTGAACTGGGGTGGTGAACTGAGCCAAAGAATGATGATGGATTAAATCCAGATCAGTTGACTGGGGGTGAGTGTTTGATTTGCTCAAGCGCTCCGTCCATCATCCCCTTTGGTATCACCCACATGGAAAGATGGCATATCCTATCCGAAGACGCCTGCAGGTTCCACCTATGAGAGCTCATGCCCTCGAGCCACAGCGCAAAGGTACTATTAACCTTGGGCCCTTTTTCCTGGCTACCATTCAATCACCCCCACGGGAGGCCCTTTGTGTTGCAGAAACAGGAAGCAGCCCCAACACTGTGCATTAGGTGACAACTGGATGCATTTCGTTATGGGGCAGGTATTCAAGGGGTTTCAATAGGGTCTGTGAGCCCCATAAACCCAAGCTACATTTTCATCTGGGGTGGTCTCTGATGCCCGCTCAGGACCTTAAAGACGGCAGGACTTCCCACAGTGCTGGCCAAGGGTGAACATGTCAGAGCCCAGAGGAGTCTGGCTGGGCCTACCCTCTTGGTAATGGTTTAAAAGTTTCTTTGACTTACTTCCCTTTGTGCTCCAGGCCTGCATTTGTGAGCCATGCTCTGTCTGATTGTGGTTACCTTCTGCCTAATAACATGGGAAAGTAAAAAATCAATGGTGAATTGTCTGTCTCTACCCCCGTATGAAATGCACCCCAATTAACAAAATACTGGCAAGGGCTATGGGGGTTATTAGCACAGAGACTGCCCTGACCGAAAGGCAGCTTTCATTGAACCAAGTTTCTGCCTCAGTGACCTCTGTTAATGAGAATGTCACTGATTTGCACCTTGAGCCCATGCCTGGTTTGTCTTCACTCATTGCATCAAATGGAGAAGTTGCTGTTGTCACTAACTGCCCCGTAGTGACAGGGAGTGACATCGGTATCCCTCAATTTCAACTCCAAATCAGCAAGAGGGCAAATTGGGGAACCCATAATATTCATGGAGCGACTTCCAGCCAAATTAACGAGGCCAGCAACAGTATGCTTAACCAACAAGTATCCCACCAAGGATCACAGGCGGTCCTTAACAAAACGGGGGGTGGGGGGGGGCACGAGGTCAAGGGGTGGTTCACCCCAAGTGGGTACACCAGCTCTGCAAGACTAGTGCAGGGACTGAAAAATTCCTTTTTTTATTTAGCTCCCACACACTCTAGTAGTGTCATCCTTCATCATCGGTTTCACCCAGACTCCTAAAGGTCAGGGTGGGTTCCACCATATTTCGGGGAGCACTTGTTAGAAGGATGGCCAGGGGGCTTAACTAGAGATTAAAAATCCCTCACCTTCTCCTAGGTATCCTTTATTAGTGGAGAAAGTGGGGAGAGTAAAAACAATAACTTGCAAGTAATGTGTACTATTATGGTTCTATGACTCTGTATCAGAGCCACATGTTTCAGTCATAGTCTAAGGCCCAAAAAGGTCCAGGGCTTTCATCAGGGTAAAAGCTTGTTACCTCCCTGGATTATAAATCAAGTTAACTGATGGCTGAGTTGTGCCAAACAGGAATACAGGAGCAGTAATAATACTTGCCCAATTGTAGTGTTTGTGAAGAATCACCTGAAACAAAAGGGATTCGTAGTTTATATTACAGTATGCCTACATTTGTCATGCTCACAGACTCAAAGTCCAAGTTGTGGCTATAGGTATCAAATGGCATGCATATCCCACTGCATGCATATTTAAAACATGGCTGAGTGAGACCATTAGTACTCACTGTCACTCAGTGTCTCTGTGCAAATTATCTTGGAAAACCCTTAAATGGGTGATTGTTGTACAAGCCCTTAAAATATAACATCATTTATCCACACTGGAGTTGTGAGTGTTCTTTTTTGAGATATCATAGTAGTTACCCCAGCCGTGTTTATTGTGACATTTTATTTTCATGCATATATTGTGATTTAAAAACAAGGTTCCTATTTCCCCATTTGATACTTATAGCCACAGCTTGGCCTTTGAGTCTGTGAGCATGACAAATGTAATATAAACTTCGAATCCCTTTTGTTTCAGGTGGTTCTTCACAAAGACTACAATTGGGCAAGTATTATTACTGCCCCTGTATTTCTGTTTGGCACAACTCAGCCATCTATTAACTTGATTTATGTTATGTTATGTTACATTAATTTGTAATGCGCACAGATACTCATGAGTGTCCCGGCGCAATGCCTAGTGGAGTATGGAAAATGAACATTAAGCAATGGGTTTTCAGATTCTTCTTAAAACCCACTGGATCCTGAATATGATGCAGGGCAAGAGGAAGGGCATTCCAAGCAACCGTAGCCTTCAGAGCAAAAGAGCTGCCACCTAACCTCTGATATTTAAAATGAGGAACCTGAGGAAAACATAGTGACATGGACCGCAAGGGTCACAAAGGAACATAGAAGGAAAAACGTTTCTGCAAATATGAAGGACCACTACCGTGAAGAGCACAATAGGCCAGAACCAGTGATTTAAATTTAACTCTATCCATCACGGGGAGCCAGTGAAGTGATCGCAACTGATGGTGGACACTGTTCCTAGCGGAAACGCCCAATAGAAGTTTAGCTGCTGTATTGTGAACGACCTGGAGCTTCTTCAACAGGTAGCCGGAATACCAACATAAAGGCCATTGGCATAGTCCAGCCGAGACAAAATCATTGTACAAGTTACCGTTTCCCTCGCCGCCTGGGGTAGGAGAGGAAAAAAAATTCGTAGGTATTAGAGAAGACTGAAACAACAGCCATCCAGCTTCTTGATATGCGTCGAAAAAGAGAGACTCTCATCAAACCACACCCCCAGATTTTTGACAGGCTTCCCTGTACAGGTGGGCAAGGGGAAACCAGGTGGCCAGAGAGAATCTCAGAATTTAGAAGGAAATTTCCCAAAAAGGAGAATCTTGGACTTCTCTTCATTGCACTTGAGTTGTGCATCCGCCAAATATTTGAAGATAGAAGAGAGACAGTGTTGGACCGATAGAACAGAGTCCGCATCTTGTCCCGGGTAAAAAGCAACTGGGTATCGTCGGCATATGCCAACACTTTGGCCCCCAAACCCTCCACTAGATATAATAGAGGTGTAACATAAATATTAAAAAGAAGGGGACTAAGGGAAGACCCCTGGGGGACTCCAGTTGTTTGAGAAGAGAAAGGAGAGGGACCCCTTAACTCCAAAGGAAAAGGGTTCAATACAGCACTATTGCAAAAAGGGTTTTTCCTTTGAAAAGCAATTAAACCTCAGTAGATATTATGGTCTAAAAACTCACATGCTTGACTCTAGTTCTTACTGACTGAGGGGAGGAGGAGGACGGTGGAAGCCATACCTGCTGAACCCACCCCTCCAAGAATGACCTAAGCCAACCTCAGATTTAGCACGATAAACCGATCTTGGCAAGTCAAGCAAGGAGAAGTGAATGAGGGACCGTGTTGAACGCCGCCGAGAGGTCAAGCAAAATTAATGCTGCCCTCCTGCCGGCATCTAAACGGATGGCTCCGAGACATCTACTAGGGTCGATTCAGTACTATGATCCAGGGAGGTACCAAGCTGTTACCCTGATGAAAGCATCAGACCTTTTTAGACCTTATATTAGGTCTGAAACATGTTGGTCTGATATAGGGTCATAAGACCATAATAGTTCACATTAACCGCAAGTTATTGTTTTTGCTCTCCCTATCATCTTCACTAATAAAGGGATACCTAGGATAAGGTGAGGGATTTGTAATCTCTAATTAAGCTCCCTAGTCATTCTTCTAACAAGTAATCCCTGAAATTTCGTTGAGCCCACCCTGACCTTTAGGACTCAGGGTGAACCCGATGACGAAGCATGACACTACTAGAGTGTATGAGGGTTATATATAGAAAAGGACTGTTTCCTTCTCTGCACGAGTCTTGGAGATTTAGCATACCCACTTGGGATGACTAACCCCTTTACCCTGTGCCCCCCCTGTATTGGAAAGGAACACCCGAGTGATCCTTGTGGGGATACTTGTTGGTTAAACTGATCTATTTGGGAGGATGTATCCCTCCGTATCCCTCCATATCCCCTTCATTCACGAAGGGCCCTCACAACCCTCTGGATCCAGAAAATATCCCCTTGTTTGGACCTTAAGTTTATCACAGCCAGAATATGGCCACAAGCTCAGCAGCCACAAGCTCAACACTGATGGGCCCCATCTCCTGCCTCTGTTTCCTGCCTTTCCGCCCCTTTTGTGACAGAGACTTAGGGAAACGTACTCTCTAGCCAGTCCCATATTGAGCATCTTATGAAGGTCTATTGTATGAAATTCAAGATGTTGGTAATGAAGGATTTTAGACACTGCCCCATTAAGTCTCTCTAAAATTCTTTACATGTGATAGGACCTGTGGCCATTCACTGCGGGGAAACGTGATCTGTTGACACATGTGATATTTCCCCTGTCTTTATGGTTGCAGGTATGCAACATGGACGCAACCTTATGGTACGGATATTTTATGGGATTATGACTGATAGCATATCAAGGCAGTATTGAGCAGAGAGTGTTCACAGTTGGCGTGTTTCTCCTGTTTTTATATTTTATACCTTCATAGGTTTGATGTTAACCTACCATGAAGCTTTGAATTGGAACCCCAGTAGCCCTGAAGAAGTTGCCTAAATTATCCCTTGGCAATGAAACATGTTGGCGTTTGAGTAATTGATCATGGATTGAAGGGAACCATTTTTAATTTGGGAAGCTAGCGGCATGAAATAAAGTCACTATAAGCTAGGTGGCTTCACCAATTTTTAGTGGTGAGGATTGTTTGTCTATATCCTCACGGGGTTCATTACGCATGCATGTTACTAGCGTGTATAGATCTTATAAGCACATTTAGGTTAATTAGGTTTTGATTTCATGGGTTTGAGTTGGATTCTGACAATACACACACACGTTTCCTTTTTTTCAACCGAGAGGAGGTAACCGATGATGATAAGCGGACTTGCCGACGAGTACCAACTAGCAGTCCCCTTGGTGTTACTACCGTGAGGTACCTTCTTTCCGCTTCACACTTTTTTCATGCACACTGGGTGGACTAGGATGGTATAAGCTTCTGTAATTTGGACACACCACAGCTTAATGACTTAAGAGAGGGATTTATTACGTTTCTGGTGACCCCCAAATTGCTGGATATACCGTTTTGGGTGTAGTTAGTGATGATCAGGAACTGAACAATGCCCAACTCCCCGGAGTAACTATGCTGGCCTGGCGTACGCAAGCCCAGCCCACTTTGCGTACATAGAAATAGGATAACCGTGACGCCCCACGTCCCTCTTCTTCCACACTACTTCAAATGATATGCCGCATCCACCTAGCATATCAAAAGGTACAATAAAAAAAAGAAATGGATCCACGGTGTACACCATCCTGGCAATCAGCACGGGCTCTAAATTGTGAGCCCTACTGCCCCTCGTCTACGAAAGGGATCCATGAGGTGTACACTCTACTGCAATCAACACTCCATCTGAATTGAGAGCACTGCTGTCCGGAGTTACTTGCTCACACAACAATGACAGCAGGTAAGCAGAGCGGCCTGGGTGCACAGGGCCTACAATTGAGTGTGGTGCGACGAGAGGGGTGCTTCAGCCTGGTTGAGCAGGTGCGAACAAACTATATTGCTGTACGTAATGATGTGATCTCTGACCTCATTCAGTCTCATCATTGTCTCATTTTAAAGACCTGCTTGACCGTACTGTAGGACTGAGCCAGCAGGCAGCACTGCCCTACAGGCACCTCTTCAGCGCGGTGCTGCGGGAGGTGTGGGATGCAAGCCAGACAACGCATGTGCGAATAAGCGATATTGCCATGTGTTATGATGTGATCTTTGACCTCATTCAGACATATCTCTGTCTCATTTTAAAGACCTGCTGTACCATAAGGTAGGCCTGAGCCTACGGGCAGCGCTGCCCTACAGACACATGTTGAGGGCAGTTCTGCAGGAGTGGTAGGGTGCATCACCCTGAGTGCGCACGTGTGAAAAAGCGATGTTCCAATGCGTTATTATGTGATCTCTGACCTCATTCAGTCACATCTGTATAATTTTAAGGACCTGATGGACCGTACTGTAGGCCTGAGCCAGCGGGCCTCGCTGCCCTACAGTGGCGGTGGCTTTTAGGACACAGCAGTGAGCTCCTTCCTAAGTGTACATGCACACAGGATCCCGCCACTGCATTACATGCACACATTATGCTTCTACCATGCACTCTGTTCCTTTGTATGTGAACGTTGGCATAACATATTATTATTTAACCTTGTGAATTCTCGTGCACTCCAACTCCTCTTTGAACCAAGATTACCACTAACAGTTGGTAGATCGTACTTCAAAAACGAAGGATGCATTTAACTCCTATTTTCTATCAAGCTTGAAATAAACCTTCATTTACCTCCAGACTTTTCCACCATTAAATCATTTCTCCCTTTCAGACATTCCATTGATTGCCACAAGAAGGGCGGAGCGGAAGCTGACCCCGCAATGATTCCCTGGCATTCTGCCACCTTCCATCGTGGTATCAAGATATCCTCCCCGACGGAGACCTGGTTTACCGTACAAACGTACCCCAGACTAGGAGCTTGCACCAACACCTCATGGGACACACCAGTGGTAGAAAGTGAGCAGTGAAGCCTTGGTGTGCAAGACCTACAATTGAGCACAGTGCTGGGGAAGAGGTTGGGGTGCAGCACCTGGGTGCACAGGTGCATGCAAGCGATTTTCCTGTGCCTAATAATGTAGGACTATATTATCAAAGGACGGCGATAACATTATCAGCACTTTAGCGGCAGGAAACTTCAGCTAAAGCGACGAAAAGGGGTTGATAATATGCCCTTGTGAATTCCCATAGAAGCCGAGGTTCACACCTGAACCTGGGCTTCTAAGGGAATTCAACAGGGCATATTATCAACCGCGTATCGCCACTTTAGCAGCAGTTTGGCCCATAATCTCTGGCCTCATGTATTTCATTTTAATGACTTGCTGAACCACACTCTTTCCCGCAGACCCCAGCATCCTAGACAAGCGGGTGACGGAGGGTAAACACTAAGGGCTGGGTGTAATAGGCTGACGCTCTCTCTCCTCCTCCCTCTCTTCATTTGACTCTCCCTCCCCCTCTCCCTTCCACCCACTCCCCTCCCTCCCATTCTCACTATGGTCCTTTCATTCGGACTACCTTTCTTTACCTCTTCCACATAGCACACATACTTATGTTTCATTTTTGTCTTGCAGGTTTCCTATGCAGCTTCCACTGGATCCAACCCACGTTTTTTTTATTATACTGTTCTATTAAAGTTACATTTCTATTTATTTCTGTTTTAATAAAGGATACTTTTTTTCAAATAAATAACTGAGCGTATACGTCTTCTTTTTCTGACAACACTTGTCTATTGTTTATTGTAAAAATCATCTGTTTATAGGATATTTTAAGGACAATATTATTTAATATTAGAGTGCACCTACCAAACATAATCTAACTGACTATTAGACAAATGAAGCCTGGGTAATTGTACAACTGCAAGAGTTCTATGAGTGTATCACTTTATAACACCATCAGTACTGTCCGTGTGATTACAGAACAAATAAGGCACTGTCTAGGACCAAAGAGGCTTCAGGAACTGCCAAGGTCCACCCTGCATATTTAAATAAAGACCTGGAGTGTGGAAATCCCCGGACTTCAGTTGGCATCGAACCCCCCGAACAATTAGTAAACAATACCCCGGAAGGTGGCGCTCACCTAGGCTGCAAAACGTGTCTGTGCCCTTCTGCGCCTAATTTACATGTGACATTAAGATCCCCAGTCCTACAGAGACCCGCAACATAATAATTGGATTGGCCACAAAACATTACCCACCAGGGTCCTCATTTAAAAGAATGGGTGAGACCCCATTTTTTTTTGTTCTTTTCTCTCCATTTTTACCATCTGCATCCCCTCTGTTACAGCGATACAAAAAATGTAAAATGTAAATTGATACTTGTATAGCGCACTACTCACCCGCAAGGGTCTCAAGGCGCTTGTACGAATACCGCTGTGGAACCCATCCTGGCTTTCCCTATGAGGCGTCCACTCCTGGGCACCCTCAAGGTGGAGGCCAGGCATCCTTAGCGTTGTGTGGGCCATTGTGGAGATTAAGCAAGCTATTGCCCAGAGTTGCAGAGTGGGACTCCGTGATTGGAATAGGCACCGAGGCGAGAATTATCAGGTCCATGGAATTTTTGAGCCCAAGACCTGCCGAGGCAGGGAATTGAACCCTGGTCCCGGGCTAGACCTCTGCATCAGGGTCTGCCGCTCTAACCACTTCTCTCCTCCCTCCTCCTCTCACTTCAAGTAGTCGAACAAGTATTTGCTATCACAGGGTGGAAACCATGCACCACCCTCTAATAGCAAACACAAATGCCCCGCGAATGCACACCCCGGGACATTGTTTGAGCTGCGCCTGAGAGGTCGCATTCCCTAGGACCATGAAGCATTTGTAAGTATAAACGCATACTAACACTACTTACACACATGTAGTACAGCGACCAGAATGTAGTGAAGAAGCAGAGGAAGCACAAAATTTAAAAATATAAATCCTACCAGAAGTCGGATGACATAGTTCAATGAGCCGATGACCCTGGCATGAGTAGAAACAGCTACACAAACAAAACGGCTCTTCAGCACAATGCAAGCAATTTTGAAATATTGGTGAGTGGTGCCTTCTTTTTGCCTTCTTGCAGAATAATGCCTACAATGGAGGCTCAGCCTGCCAGGCACTGCCATAGACTTTATGATGTGCATTTCCACTGGCCCTTTCATGGTGGTGAACCTGCCATGAAAAGACTGGCGGAAAGGGACATTGGTGGCCTCTAGTGGGCCCCCTTCCCCCATGGCCCACTGAAACGGGAACTGGGGGCACCTATAGTGCCATTTTCATATCCCTGCACCATGTGGGGGAGGCACCACATGGTGCCTGCCACATAGTGCAGGGATGTGTGCAGTGTCCCTTTTTTGCATTGCGGAGGGAGCTGCAGCCAGCAGAACCCGCCGCAATTCAAAATATAGAGTTTATAAATGGGGTAACCAGTAAAACCACTGGACCCGGGTAAATAATGATACAGATATGAAAGGTCACAGTGGAAAGTTGATATTAAAAACACATATGTGGAATCAAATTCAAATACATGAAATAATTCAAACGTCACTGCAAAAAATGGATGATTTCTTGTGATTTAATTTGCATCACAGATAGTTGAATTAATCAAAACAAAAGGACCTACATTATGTTAAATGACTGGTTGTTGTTTATATATAGGTATGCCATAATGTGTGTTTGTGTGTGTCTTTGAATGTGGTTGTGCATGTTTTGTTTATATATACATATTATATTAATAATGTCCTAAAACAGAAAGTGAAAGATTTCTACTACAGAGGAAGTAAACTGTAGCTAGTAATCAAAAAGTTTTTTTCCTCTTATCTGGATATCTGAGGCAAACTTTGATACTTTTTAACCCATAAATACTGTATTCCGTTATATTGTTGCTGTTCCTATATTGACGGGAACTGGCAAGTCTACCGGAGTTTTTTCAAAGCTCCAGTTAGACTCCCATGTCCTTGCTGCAGAAAGATATTTTCTGATTAACTGTTTAGAACTAGAGCAGTATCATTGTTATCAGGAAGAATGCATGTCCTAGGTGCGGGAATTCACATTTCTAATGTCCTCCTCTTGCTTGAATAAATGAGAACAAAGTATGCTTTCAAATCAATTTCTTTGAGTAGTTCCACACCTTCCTTCTGTTTGATTGATGTCCTTCCACTCTCTATGTCTGTCATCTTCCTCGGTAATTGACTTTCTCTTCTTCATGTGAAAGTGTTTTAAAAGTAAAAGTTCAAATGTTTCCCGCTTTACATCTTTTTGAGCAAAAAATCGTGAAACTGACAGTGAATGGATAACACCCTCAATACACTGGTAATGAACTGCTTTTTTTGACGAACAATAGGGCATATTATCAAGGGGTTTTATCTCCGCTTTTTTAGCTTTAAAAGCCAAGAAAGCGGAGATAAAGTTATCTCCCTATTACCTAGCTGTCACTAACACCAGTTAGCGACAGCTAGTAGGAGATAGCGACCATCTTGGGCCCTGCTTTGCATGTCAGTGATATTTATCACTAATGACATGCAAAGTGGGCGTGCCAAGATGTTAGCGACTGGAAACAGTCGCTAACATCGCTATCTCCTATTACCAACTTTTGGAGATATTCGCGCTAAGCGCGAATATCTCCAAAAGCTAACACCTGCCCCTGAGCAGTTCTTTAGCCATGTTATCCAATGGTAGGTGGATAACATGGCTAAGAGCATTAGCTCGGTAATGCATGAATATCGCTGACTTTTCAGCGATATTCATGCATTTTGTCCGATTTTTATCGCTTAGGAGATATACCTTGATAATAGCAAGGTTCCTAAGCGATAAAAATCGCCGCAGCTGGGCGATATAAATATCGCCGCTAAACCAACATAGCGCTAATTATCGCTAGTGGTTGGTAATATGCCCCAATGTGCTCAACCGCGCCAGTGAAACTCTGCAGAGATTGGCAGTTGACAGTGGAAATGTAGGTTTGTTAATGTAATTGCAAAATGTAAACCCTGGTTACTCGTTTCTCAATTCAATACCCAAATATTGTTTTGAATGTTGGTAATCTACTTATTTCTTCTCCTGTGATTTTTGTATATTTAAAAAGTTTTGGGAATTCATATTCTAGGGCTGTGCAAAATGTGCATAATTTACTTTTGTTTAATTATTCAAGATTTTTAGAAAGTTTTGTGCAAATATATGTATTTATGCAAAATGCAAATCCCTCATTTAGGTCGAAATACATTCTTGTATCAATATTTGAACCAAGACGCATTTCGTGGTAAAATAATAGTGCTAAAAATGAAAGTTGTGCCACAACTGCTGCTCATGTGCCGGCCATTCACATTATTCCAGAGTGCTTCTGGTTAAGTTTTATCGTGAACGACATGTAATTATGTAATGGTGCGTAATGTTGTAATTTTGGAAATTTAGAGTAAAGAGTAACACAAAATTCTAAAGTTTTCACAGATTACATGGGCGTAATTTAAATTCCACCAGTGTTTAACAAATTCTTGGGATTAGCCATGAAAATCTATTACTTCCACAAAAATACCAGCCGCCCTACACGTAGTCTTGCGGATGGCGTACCTAGCAGACGATCTGTAGAAGTGTAGCAGAAAAGATGCATTAATTCTATTATTTTTCTTCTATTTCTCCCCTCCGAAGATTTTTCTGGTGGAGATTTCCCTTGGTAAACCTGTTTAAATTACCTGAGAACTGATGTTTCTGAACCCCATCTGAGTTAATACAGATGACATTACTGAAGTGCACTGTCAGCATATGGCTTCTTTTAGAGGTTGATTGTAATGTGGCTACTGTTTTAAATTGGTGGATGCTCCATTTCCTCACTAGGAGACTTACTTACAAGCCCCTTGCGCCACTGGTGCATCACTTTTTATTACACCAGATGGCGCAGAGTTTCAACCCATATCTACGAGGCCACACAAAACCACTTTGATTGGCTTTTCATGGCCTTTTAGATATGGTGTAAGGCGATGCAGCGCAAGTCACTGCGTTGCCGTACACTGCATCTGGAAGACATTTCATGGCGCTGCAGTGGGTGTTCCCATGCAATACCCACGGGTTCTGCCACATTCTCAGATTTACAAGGATCTGTAAACCTGGGAATGTGTCAAAACTGTTGCCTCCCCAGGGCAGGAGTAACAAGGAGAAATATGTTTATTTCTCATTGGTTTGTCCTCTTTCTATGTGTGCTGCATGCATTCTGCAGCACACAGAAAGAGGAAAATGCCTCCATGGATTGTTAATGTGCAGGAAGGTTTCACTTACTGCACAAAAACAATCCAGCCGACTACACAGACATCCTTACACCATGGTGTAAGGGTGCCTTTGTTGGCGCTAGGCACTATATTGTGCACCAGCATTGGCTGAAAGGACTAGAATGCACTGCATCTCATAAATACAGTACATTTCTGCCCTTTTGATTTTGGCATAGGGCAGAACAGCAAAAAACACTTTTGCCGCTGCACTACGCCAAATCATTGCAAATGACACCTTCAGTTTTTATGCCACAATTCGAGGCAAAGCAAACACTGTAATTCTGCCACTGATTACACAGCCAACTTTGGGGCTACAAACATACTTAATGCCACTAGATCACCAGCTGGCATTGTGCTAGAAAGGTAGCCCTATATGGGGCAGGTCTGCTAATCCCATATCAGCCATGAGTTTCATTTCACAGTGATTTGGCAACCCACATATGGATGGAGTGGCCTCTGCTACTGTAGCTGCATGGCAGCCATCTCATTATTAGACTCAGTTCAGTTCATCAACTTTTATTCGATTATAAAATTGCATAATCATAAAAAGTACAGTTTTATAAGGTTCATGGGTTAATACATTAAGACACATGGTATAGTTAAAAAACAATTTCACGACGAGTTTTTGTTACTAATTTTAAAAAGGTCACTATCATTTTAGCTTCATGCGGGTTTTTCGGTGACTGGAGATAAGCAAGAGCTGGGTATGTATATCTGAGTCCAGTTAGACGAAGAAGGGGAAAAATCCATTTTTTCCTAGCTGCTCTGTAATATTTGCAGAACAGGGTGACGTGGACCGTTGATTGGTTGGAAACCCCGTCACAAGGACAGCATGTCAGGCTCCGGGACCAATTATTCAGTTCAGGGAATGAGACCATTCGGAAGAAAAGGTCGAACCGTAATCTTGTCAATA
Organism: Lissotriton vulgaris; assembly: GCF_964263255.1. NCBI lineage: Eukaryota > Metazoa > Chordata > Amphibia > Caudata > Salamandridae > Lissotriton > Lissotriton vulgaris. The sequence continues at coordinate 1,572,746,943 of NC_141695.1, read as the reverse complement.
GGAACTTTTCATAGTTCGAAAGAAAGAACGTCAGGTAGGGCTGTAATAATTTCTCTGACTGCAGTATACGGATTTTTTCATTTTGTATTTTAACAATCTCAGCCTGATTGCGAAATTCTCTTAAGTGGCCCATGCATAATTCTTTCAGCTGTTTCTTTGAAATGTCTTCTATTGATGGTGGTTCGAGAAAATATTGCTCCCGATCAAGGTCTTGAAAGAATTTGTGGATGTAATTGAGCCAAGGTATTTTCCTCCAGTGGGCTAGGCCAAGGCATTCGGTGATGAGGGAACGCGTTACGTGGCTTTCAGGATTACACCATATACGGTGCCAGAGTATAAGAGGCTGGCATCGTATGGTGTCTGTCACATATTCCATCCCTAGCTCCCGATGTGATGCTAAAATCGGGGAGCTTTGGGGAAGGGCTAGAACGTACTTAATAAAGGCGTTCTCCGTTACCTGGAGTTGGTCAATGTTTCCGTGGCCCCAAATGCCTGCTCCATAAGTGGCCACACTGTGGCATTTTACGTAATATATCGTTAGCAATTCCGATGGAGCTGGTTTGCCAAGTTTCCTGGAGAAAGCGCTTAGTGCTGATACTGCTCGGCGAAAGTTGAGGTTTCTGGCTTCGATTGCCTTGCGCCAGGTCATTGTGTCATCCACAAGTATACCCAGATAGGGGTATACCGATGTTTTTTCCAGCCTGTTTTTATTGATGTATATGGATTTTGAGGTTCCATGTTTCGGTCCGATGGTCATTGTGAATGTTTTTTTAATGTTTACTTTCAGGCCCAGGGAATCCATGAATGCCACGTATTTATTCAGCTGTCGCTGGAGTTGATTAGCTGTCCGGGCCAGGATGACCGAGTCGTCGGCATACAGGAGGATGGGTATCGGGCGGCGTGCTATCTGCGGAAGGTCCTGGCTCCCTTCCAGCATAGCTTGTTCAATCCCGTTGGTGTATAGGTTGAACAGGAAGGGAGCCAGTACACACCCTTGTCTTACTCCTCGTGATATTTTGAAGGGGCGTGATAGTTCGCCGCCGATGCCATAACGAACTCGGCCTTCCGCGTTGGTGTAAAGTTCCCTAAGGAAGGCTAATATAGGTGGATCCACTCCAAGGTTAGTCATGGTCTCCCACAGCTTTACGTGCTGAACGCAGTCGAAAGCCGCGCTCAGGTCTACATAGACCAGATAGATTTTGCCTCCTTTCGCGCGTGCATATTTTCCGGCCAGGAGGGTCAGGTTTAGAGCCTGATCCACCGTCCCGAGCCCCTTCTGGAAGCCATATTGCAGGTCTGTGATGATGTTGTTTTCCTGGGCCCAAGATTGTAGTCGGTCCAGGAGTAGTCGGCCTGCAATCTTGCCCGTGGAATCCAGAAGGGAGATCGGCCGGTAGCACGCGGGATCGTTACGGTCCCCTTTCTTGAATATTGGCAGAAGGGTGGATGTTGACCATGATGGAAGAAGTCCAATTTCGGTGACTGCTATCATTACCCGGGTGATTATTAGTGACCAATACTCGCTGTTATATAGAAACAAGTCCATAGGTACCCCGTCTGGGCCGGGAGCCTTGCCAGTTTTTGACGCTTTAATAGCCTTTCTAACCTCATTAACGGTAAAGCGTAGGTTAATGGGGTGGAAATTATTCTCTACTTGTGCTTGGTCTTCTATTTGAGGGAAGTCAGTTAGCGAGCCAAAAATTTTTGTGAAGTGATGGACCCAGTCATTCTAAGTTATTGCCACGTCTAGGTGGTGTGGGTCAGTGGTGTTGTCTAGAAGGGGTGATCTGATAGTCTGCCAGAATGTGATGCTGTCTTTTTTTAGCGCACTCTCATGTAGTTGACACCATAGGTCTTGCTTTATCTGGCGCCTTCGGTTTTTCCGGGCATTGTTGTACTTTTTCCTCCGGAATGAGATTATTTGGGCGTCTCTGGGTTTCTGTCGGAGGGCTTCTTTGAGGGACGTGAGGGCCTTTCTGCAGTCAGAGTCAAACCATCTCTTCATTGGGGGTTTTGGTTTGTTTGCTGTGTGTTTAAATAGCTCGTCCCTTATTGCTCCTTGAATATTGTGAAAGGAGGTGATGATTAGTTCAGGGGAGGCCTCTGCGGACAGACAGTCCCTTATCCATGGGTGCGTTTTTGCGAGTATCCTTTGTGAGGACACTTCGGGGTCAATCTTTGACCATTTAATGGCATACCCATTCTTCTTCTTTATTGCTAGTGATTGTTGATCGAGAGAGCTGACTTTTATTGAAGAAGGACCCACCTTTCCCATGAGAAGATCCACACTCAAGGGGTAGTGGTCGCTAATCGGACTGGACCCTACTTCATAGTTTTTTAGTGATCCTTTACAGGTATTTGAGGCTAGGATAAAGTCAATGGTTGACATGCAGCCGCGCCCATGGAAGGTAGGTAAAAATTCCTGGACCGGGTCAACTAATTCGTTAGCAAAGTCTAGGGCCAAGGTGAAGAGAATTTCATTGAGCTTATTTCCACTCGGAGTATGTGCAAAGTGTGGGATGGGATTTCCGGATTCGGTCTGTAGACCGCAGATTCCGCTTTTATGATTTGGACATAATGGTTGATTGAAATCGCCTCCCCAGATGTAATTTATTGTCGTATTTAGGTTCGCGTTTTGTAGTGAAGATATGTGTGCTACCATTTCATCTAAGTAAGAGCAGCATTCCAGGGTGCCTGTGTTGTTATAATAGTTTATAATTATGAATAAATTTCTTGATGCTGCCGTCTGGTGAGTGAATTGGATGATTTGAAAAGTGGGTGTTTCCTTTGTTAGTTTTACTGTAAGTGGTATGGTGTTAGAAAAATAGATCATGAGTCCGCCTTTTGGTCTTCCCATTGTGCTTGGCGTTGCTTTGGTGAAGAATGTCTTGTAGCCCGCTAGATGGAGAGGGGATGTACGCCAGGTCTCTTGTAGGCACAAGATTTGGTGGCTCCTTGCTGTATTCAGCCATAGAGGGCATGATATTTTTTCAGTTAGGCCTGCAACATTCCAGTAGGCTATACCTATGCTCATGACCTCTTTATTTTTCGTGATGGCAGATGCTGTCACGGAGTTGGTGTGGGTTTCAATAGCTGTATCTGGCTCGATGTTTGATCTTTGGCTGGTATCTGCTTCTACTAAGGGGGTGCAAATCGAAAGATTGTTTAAATGGATCAATGATATCTCTGGTGTGTAGGGCAACTCTGGTAATGCTGTCGGATGCTTATCAGAGACAAGATGTTGTACGGTGTCTGCTTTGTGGTGGCTAGATTTGTCCATAAATGGTCAGTCGACCATTTCAAGGCACTCAAAACGATTTTGGGTCGGGAAGCCCTGCCATCCTTCATATGCTTGGTATGGTCTGTCCTGCCAATAAGGTATTTGGCGTTCAACGTATCTTTCTCTTGGTCCTCCCCTGTCTAAATAATCGCATGGGTACTCCCTCTGATTCCATGGTGTTTGACACCATGGGTCCTGATTTCGTGGATCTTTGGGATGATGGTGCCATTCCCAAGGTGGAAAGTTGCGATGTTGTTTCGCTGGGGGGTAGAAAAAGGAAAGGTGGCGGGCGTCTATTCCCCCTTTTTTGTCGAGTTGGGGCCAGGCACAAATGTGGTCTACAGTTGCGGGATCTCTACATGTTACGATGATACAATCACCGCGTATTGTTTTCTTCGTTTTGCCTATCCAGGCTACCCTACGTGCTGTAGTGATCCCTCCCGAGAGATGGGATTCGAGGGGTCTGTTTATGCTAAGCCACTGCATGGCCTTGTTTTTAAGTGACCATGCAGTTTCTGGGGTGTCATCAGTTAACTCGGGTACTCCTGTTAAAACTATTGTGTAGGGAGTAGCTTCCGGGGGCATGTGAGCAGGGCGTCTAACTGTAGGAGGTTTTTTCGGCGTGGTTTTAGGTGTATTCTTGGGTGTTTTTTGGGGGGGTAATGGTTCCGATGACTGGGAATCAGATTTTTCTGTGCGGATTCTGCTAGAATCTGGATTAGCTACTTGACGTGGTGTGCCTGCCATGGCCTTGCCTGCGGTTACTGTTTGCTGTGCTTTTTGTTGTGATGGTTTCTCCTGCTGGGGATGGGGCATGTTTACAGTGGATTTGGGTATAGTAGACGTTTGTTTTGGATTCTTCTGTGCTAAAGATGCTGTGTTTGGATGATTAACTGTTTTCTGTGTGTGTGATTGGTTTTGCTTTTTTGGTGGGTGCGAGATGTTACGTTGACCCTTTACATCAATCCGGGTATTTGTATCTAAGAGGGTAGCCGAGATTATTGTTAATTGAGCTTCGAGGTTTCTGATACTTAACTGGATAGGCTTTAGATATTGATATAGTAAATCCTTGGTTGTGGTGAGAACTTGTGAAGTGATTCTGCAGGTCTTACATTGCTCAGGCGTGTTATCGTTGGAAATTGCCTTGTGTGGAAGAGTTAAATCAGAAAAATGTAATATGCTATTAGAAGTTGAGGAGTTTGGATGGGTCGTTGTATGTTCCTGGCGGGGTGGACTGTGTGTTTCTTCATTATTTGTTAATCAAGTTTTCGGTATTGCCCCTTCTCTCTCGCCTTGCTGGGACAAATTATCGGGGGATTGAATGTCTCCTTGGGTTTGGCAGCCAGCTAGGTCGGGAGTTGCTTCCAGGTCGTCCGATGTTATTGAGGCATCCGACTCGGAGTGCGTGACCGACAGGTCAACTACTGATGGGACGGTGTTTAGGTCTGAGGCAGAAAGAATCACAGGAAGAGAGCTGTTTTGAGTGTTTAGATTGATTGGGGAGGCGGTGTTTGCTATAGCGCCTAATGATGAGCGCTTCGCATTTGCGCTCATGAGATCCATTGAAACTCTCTTCTCCATTAAAGCTATGCTTTGGTTTATCGTCTCATTGACCCGTGATATGAATAGGTCGATAGGGCCTGTTACTTGAGCTACCTCCTGCGCATGTTTGGATTTAGGTTTGGAGGCACTTCTTGTTTTGGGCGGCATGTTTGTATGTTGCTGGGTCGTTGATGAAAGAGAGATGGCCCGGACCGGTCTCTATCGGGCACTAACGGGCAACAACGGGCCCGCCCTTGGCCCGGGCTTCGCCCCGGGCTGCGTCCCGCGCAGCGGGTGCCGCGAGAAGTTGTAGCGCTGCACTGGGGGCGGGGCACTGGAAGGGGGCGCGGCTCGCACAGGAAGAGGACCAGCTGAGGATGGTGTATGCTGGTCCTCGCAGTCCTGGGGCCGGCGCCTTGTCCTCCTCTGCGGCCTCGCGCTCCCGGTCACTCAGCAGGGCTTCAGATGGAAAGCTGGGCTACTCCTGTAGCAGGGATCAGCAGCAAAAGGAAAGAGAGTCCTTGGGCAGTAAGTCTTCCTCCACGAGTGGCACCCGCGCAGCGGGTGCCGCGAGAAGTTGTAGCGCTGCACTGGGGGTGGAGCACTGGAAGGGGGCGCGGCTCTCAAAGGAAGAGGACCAGCTGAGGATGGTGTATGCTGGTCCTCGCAGTCCTGGGGCCGGCGCCTCGTCCTCCTCTGCGGCCTCGCGCTCCCGGTCACTCAGCAGGGCTTCAGATGGAAAGCTGGGCTACTCCTGTAGCAGGGATCAGCAGCAAAAGGAAAGAGAGTCCTTGGGCAGTAAGTCTTCCTCCACGAGTGGCACCCGCGCAGCGGGTGCCGCGAGAAGTTGTAGCGCTGCACTGGGGGCGGGGCACTGGAAGGGGGCGCGGCTCTCACAGGAAGAGGACCAGCTGAGGATGGTGTATGCTGGTCCTCGCAGTGCTGGGGCCGGCGCCTCGTCCTCCTCTGCGGCCTCGCGCTCCCGGTCACTCAGCAGGGCTTCAGATGGAAAGCTGGGCTACTCCTGTAGCAGGGATCAGCAGCAAAAGGAAAGAGAGTCCTTGGGCAGTAAGTCTTCCTCCACGAGTGGCACCCGCGCAGCGGGTGCCGCGAGAAGTTGTAGCGCTGCACTGGGGGCGGGGCACTGGAAGGGGGCGCGGCTCTCACAGGAAGAGGACCAGCTGAGGATGGTGTATGCTGGTCCTCGCAGTCCTGGGGCCGGCGCCTCGTCCTCCTCTGCGGCCTCGCGCTCCCGGTCACTCAGCAGGGCTTCAGATGGAAAGCTGGGCTACTCCTGTAGCAGGGATCAGCAGCAAAAGGAAAGAGAGTCCTTGGGCAGTAAGTCTTCCTCCACGAGTGGCACCCGCGCAGCGGGTGCCGCGAGAAGTTGTAGCACTGCACTGGGGGCGGGGCACTGGAAGGGGGCGCGGCTCTCACAGGAAGAGGACCAGCTGAGGATGGTGTATGCTGGTCCTCGCAGTCCTGGGGCCGGCGCCTCGTCCTCCTCTGCGGCCTCGCGCTCCCGGTCACTCAGCAGGGCTTCAGATGGAAAGCTGGGCTACTCCTGTAGCAGGGATCAGCAGCAAAAGGAAAGAGAGTCCTTGGGCAGTAAGTCTTCCTCCACGAGTGGCACCCGCGCAGCGGGTGCCGCGAGAAGTTGTAGCGCTGCACTGGGGGCGGGGCACTGGAAGGGGGCGCGGCTCTCACAGGAAGAGGACCAGCTGAGGATGGTGTATGCTGGTCCTCGCAGTCCTGGGGCCGGCGCCTCGTCCTCCTCTGCGGCCTCGCGCTCCCGGTCACTCAGCAGGGCTTCAGATGGAAAGCTGGGCTACTCCTGTAGCAGGGATCAGCAGCAAAAGGAAAGAGAGTCCTTGGGCAGTAAGTCTTCCTCCACGAGTGGCCTTGCTAGAGAGACTCCAAGCCGTGCGCGCTGCTCCTCTGCTTCCAGCGGTGCACTAACAAATTGGCGCCAAATTAGACTCATATTCTTTATTCTCAATACACTGTCAATGCAAGACCACTATGATCTAACATTGGCTGTTGGACTTGACATCTCAGATAAGTTCATCGAGAATCATTACAATTTAGCCACTACATCAATAGTCAGTACATCGTGACTACCTTTATGTTGAAACTTTTAAGATAAGTTTTTAATTTTGTTTTTCAGATATCTCTATTTTTTACCTTTAATTTTCTTAAGAACAGATAAATAGATTTATACCAAATCACAAAAAAGGCATTCTGAAAAGAGATCTAGCATGCTACCAAAGTTGGTGGAATTCCGTTCAGCACATTTTCTTGTAGCGCTGTCTAAAATTTCCTATGAGAAACTGTCTGGTAAAACCCATTGTAGTGTTCCCCTCCTTCTCTCAGACACCACCTGTTGGATCACCCTCAAAACACTCCAGGAAGGAACTAAGGTGGGTGAACATCTTTCTGGAAAGTTTCATGAAGATTTGTCAAACAGCGCAAAGTTTTAGCAAAACAAAAAAGGCTCTTCCTATGGAAAATCTTACCTGTCTATTACTACCTAGTGATGATCACTTCTGTTTAAGTCCGGGGTAACTTTCTATCTAGGAGAAGTAAACCAATCACTGAGTAAACCCAGCAAGTCCACCATTTTTCCTATGATGGAACCTCTTTTCTGTTTCTGTCTGCTACTACTGTCTTAATCCCCACCTAACTTTTAAAAGTATTTTTTTACTTGTTTTTTTCATCAGATATTAAATCTGGATATGTGCAACTATGAATAACAAAACGTATTACCCACTTTTGCTATGTCATAGAGGCCTTACAGGTCAAGCTGATGAGGCTTTCTTAGGACATGTCTGTGCAGCACTGCTTGTCTGCTTTGCTTACAGCAGAAAGCACAGCTGGAGGACGGGGACAGAAGGCAGAGAAAGTGGGGGTTGGTTTAGATTGGTAAGTAAGGTATTTTCTAACATTTGAGACAGGCAGAAGATGCCACAATATGTATGGCTCCCCCTTTACTCCCTTGTATCAGCCTGGCAGTTATAAGCAGGGTCAGATGATATTGGGGGCAATATATAACATAACATTATAGATGGGTAACTGTGAGCTAGGGTGATGTTTTTCACCTAGGTATTCTGAATGATATCAGACAACTAGAGCTGTGTTTTCATGATCTATTGATGCTCTATATATAGAGCATACATGGATAGTTATATATCTATCATCCTTTCTGTAGGAAATGCCTTTTTTGTTTTGCTAGTAACTTGGTGCCGTTTGATGAATCTCCATAAAATCTTCCAAAAAGGTTTCTCTTTTATGTCTAGTTTGTGCATGTTGAGTTTTGGAGTCATAAGTCAAGCAGGGAACAAGATAAGGCGGATGTTCCAAAACACAAAATCTCCATGCATTTTCCATAGACTTTTTTGCAAAGTGATATTGCCAAAACGGTTGAACAAAATTACATCAAATTTGAGAGGAAGCTACTTTTTGGAAGGTCCATAAAGTGTGTTATTTGTAATTTGTTGTAAATCCATTAAGTAGTTTATGAAATGTGAAGGTACAAATATATTTGTGTATAGCTGGATGTTTGAGTTCAAGGGACTTTCGCAAGAGTTCCCCAATCCCCGCACCCAATTTTAAAAAATAGAGCATATTGATTGGCCCAAGAGCTTTTTTGTCCTCCGGGCAATTCTCTCCCATGGGAGACATGCGTCCGCAGGAGCAAACTGTCTGATTGTCTGCCTGCAACATGCAGAAGGCTTTGCAGGCAGCCATTACAGGACTCAGTGACTAAGTAAAAAAATACATAAAGGGGAAGGGCAGTAATACCCTGCCCCTCTAGTCTTTTTTGGGGGTCCTAGAGCTCTCCCTTATGGTCAAAATAAACGAAGTCACATTCCTGCGGGACTCCTATGGGACTCCCGCGTGAGCACAACATTTTTATAAAAAAGAAAAAGCCAGTTGGCTTTTTCTATAAAATGTATATATGAATATGAGGATGATGCATATATGTGTAGCCCCCTCCCCAACCTATAAATGGGTCCCTTGGACCCCATCCCATGGGGCCAAATTGACAAAGAACAGTCTGGGGTGAACGGCCCCCTCTCTGAGCCTCTGTGGGTCCAGGGGCCCCCATAACCCAGGGCCAAAAAAACCAAAAGTGGAGGGGGACAGCATGACACCCTCCACTTGTGGTATCACCCCGGGGCCCCCAAACCTGGGGGAAAAATACAACACAATGTCCTGGAGGTTTCACCTCAGTACACTGTGCTTCCCTGACTGGAAAAGTGGGGGCATACCTTGCTGGTACTCTACCACGCAGGGAATTTAATGTTTTTTCTGCCTAGTGGGAGCAGTATAAAAATGCTGCTACCACCTGGGCGGGAGCAGAGGAAAGTTGCTGGCTCCTGCCTGGACCTAGTATTATGCTGGCTGGGGGGACGGCTGGGGGCCTCTGGGGCTTTGGGGCTACCCCACAGCAACTGACATACTGTTTTGTGGGTGTCCTGGTTGGGCACCAGGGTACCAGCCAGAGGACCCAATGAATGTATTCCCTGGGGCCCTTAAGCATCAGGGCGGGGGGTTATACTCCATCCTCCCCTTAATTTAATATAAAAGGCCCTTGGTCAGGGAGCAAGACCACGTGTTTTTCTCCCCTCATTTCTTAAAAGGACCCAGGGGATGAGGGCAATTAATGTCCTGAGGAGAGGGCCTTAGTAAAAAAAAAATATGGTCTCATTGGTTGGGGTCCCTGGGGCCTGGAAAGGCTCTTGGAGGGTGTCCACATTTGCCCCTCCCCTTTTAATATTATTATATGGGTGTCCTCGAAGAGTCCCGGAAGACACATAATATTTTTTTAAGGTGAATAAAAAATGAGTGGCAAGAGTCGCTCATTCATTACTCACTGTACATTTGAAAGAGCATCCCATAATGCCCTTTCAAATTATACTGGGCAGCAATGAGTCCAGCAACATACCAGCTCCATTAATAAAACACCAAGGACCACATTAGAATGACGGACATCGTGAAATGGGACTGCCTGCCATAAGGGCGGGGTCCCGTGGGGACCATTAGGATGAACCACCACAGTGGCAGGCGCATCCTGCATTTCTGACATTGTGGCGGGCGATGCACTCAGTACCGCCCACCACAATGCCAGAAAGGCATGTAGTGCAATTCCATGCACAACATGGCAGGCACCGCGCATTGCCTGCCATGTTGTACATGGAACTGCAGGGGGGTACCATAGGTACCCCCCATGTGCACCCCGAGAATCCCTGGGGGCTGGTAGCGGGCCCCCAATGTAAAAAACCGCCTACCTTTCCGCCCGGTAGGCAATCGGGCGAATTGCCTACCGGTGGAAAAACGGCGGACGGTCTTCCCATCTGCTAGGGTCCCCCCCGCCATGGTAATGTGGCGGGGGAAATTAGAGGCAGACGTAGGTTATTGGCGGGCGGATCGCCACTGCCATATGAGTGGTGGCGATCCACCCGTTATCATAATGGGCCCCATAAGTCTCCTGAGTCATTAAACCTATAACCCCAGGAGAACTTGCCATATATTTTTAAGCACTCCTAGCTGACCTTTGTTCCCTTCAGCTGGAGTGGAAGGCACTCTTGTGGTTGTTTTTATGATTGCATTTTCTGTGCAAACATTTTGAAAGAAAGACTCAGAGACTCAGAGGCATTTGTTTTTTTAAAACAATTAGTCTCCGACTATTTATTTTGACATGTTTTTACCCACAGAAAGTAGTAGTAAAAACTATGTAAAAAGAAAGAGTCATAGACATTTAAAAAAACTTGATTAAACATTTTTATCATTAATATCAAACATTGAACTGTGTGAATTATTCAAATATACATTTGATTAAAAATATTACAACCCTGTGTCACATTTCCGTTTCTGTTGTTTTGCTTACTGTTTCAGTACAGACAGTGATAAATCATATGCAAATAAGTGTAGAACCTGCCCTGAAATTAACTGCTATTCTGACCTGCTAAACCTCTTCTTGTTTGAATGCTTTCTGTGCCACAGAGACTCAAGCTACACCTCACCGAGGACGCCTAGCAAAGTTGAAAGGTGCCTGTGATTGCTTGCCTTGGGGAGTGTGTGAAGCCTCACATCTTGATGTAATTATTTTGAAACCTTTGCCATCTTTGCGATGTCGGAATCCATGAGTGTTTCTTTAAAGGAGTGAACAAGGGACACTGAACAATAGCAGAGACATTCCCAGTGCTGCCTAGGACCTTGGGCATGCTTCTTCTACTTTTGAGACAGTACAAAGGTTGATTCATGCATTGTTGCCCACTTTCTGTACAGAGGTGAAGAAGCTAGCATTGATGGAATGAAGGGCACCTATAACAATTACCAGTGGTTCAGAATAATTGAAACATATTCATCCATTATCTATTTAATGCAAGACACAATGAAACAATATTAATTGACCATGGGTACTGCTCACAGTACGGAATCATTATTATTTTGGCTCACAAAATGTACACATTCATTTTATCTCAAAGGGAATGAATGAGTTGTCCCTTGCTGTTCTACATTTTACATTCAAGTGAGGCAAAGCTCTGCATTTTGAAAAACATTGAAACATTCTCTCTGTCGGCATTAAATGGCAGCCAGTTAGATCAGCTAACAAACAGCCGCATTAGGTTTAGCCTGCACTGCGCTTGCACTGTGCTTGTGAAATCTATTGCATTTAATATACATATTAAAATGGGTTTACATCCCGCCCTTACTTTTCATTTGTTGCTATGCTTGCCTCTTACCTTTCCTCTGTTTCTATTGGTTTTAGCATCCCATTTCTGTTGTTTTTTGTGTGTTTCTCTCATCCATGACCAACCTACTCCTTTTTAGATCCTTTTTGGTTGGAACTTATTTTATTAGATTTCCCTGCACAGTGTTTACTGTTTACCTTATCTGCTCCTGGCTGCATGTGTTTCAAGCCTGCTCATGCTTGTCGGCTGCATTCTTTTGTTTGTCCGATGTCTTTAATTAATGTCCTTGTGTCATCATGCATTTCAAGCGTGCTTGCTTTTTGAAGCCGGGAGACTAAGGGCCCCATTAGGATAGCGGGCGGACTCAGTCCGCCCGCCACCCTAACGGAGATCGGGAACGCCCGCCGAATGGGCGGGGGTCCTGACATTGGCATTAGGATGCGCCCGCCACAGTGGCGGGCGCATTCCTCAAGTTTACATTGGGGTGGGCGGTGCTCACTGCACCGCCCGCCACAATGTTAAAAACAAATGAACGCATTTGCATAATCGAAGCGGCAGGCACCATGCGGTGCCTGCTGCTGCGATTATGCAAATGCAGGGGGGTACCCCCGTGCCACCCCCTTTGGCCGTCACTCTGGGGGCCCACAGGGGTCCCTTAGAGTGAACACCGCATGCCTTTCCGTGGCGGCATTGCCGCCGCGGAAAGGCATTGAAAAATGCCTATTCTAATATGGCTGGTGGTGTCTGATAGACACCGCCACCATGTTATCCCTTTTCCGCCCCGAACGCAAGGCGACCGGGGCGGAAAACAGGCAGGCGGTGTTTCGCACCGCTGCGGTCCCCTCCGCCATCGTAATATGGCGGGGGGGAATGCAAGGAAGGATGTCGGGCGGATTGCCTCCGCCAGGGTGGCGGTGGCCACCGCTACCCTGGCGGAGGCAATCCGCCCAACATCCTAATGGGCCCCTTAGTGCTACAGCAGTTAGGGGACCAAAGATGGCTGTCGATGGGTAACACTTATGGATAATTTTCTATGTGACTTGCTAGCCGCTCTAGCATGGTGTTGTGAAAATACCCTTTTAAAATACACCTGCCCATGTTTGTTGTTTATTTTGATTTGTGTTACAAACCGAGATCAGGATTTTATGCTCAAATGGAGTTTTTGTTGGGTTGGAGTTCATGTTAAGGCTTTAGCTCGCATTATGATTTCTCACATCGTTCCGCTGTTAGTCTTCTGGACATGGCACATTGAGCAGGTGGACCCTTAGTGACCCTTTACAGTGCTTTTTATATCCAATTTAACACCATATTCTCTTTGATTAAGATAATTTATTTACCTATTGCACGCTCATTCAGAAAGTTTCGATTTGCGCCTATTTTTCTTAAATTTTATTGGCACATCTTTAGCATTGGCAAAATGGGTTAGCAGAGGAAATGAAAAAATATCAAACCAAAGTACATTGTAACCAATAGGTCTTTATTATCATTGGCACTCACTTCGTTTCAGGAATTTATGTATTTCTCATATAGACTGCTGTGAATTTCCTATTCTTTAGCAAACATTGTCTCAGTTTAAATAAGAACAGCAGCAGGAGTGTCCAAATAGCTCCAGGAGAGCTGGATCTGGATCTATGTCAAAACAATACCCGCTTCAACCCTTTGAAAGAGTCCAATTTAGTTTATTTATAAATAACTATGTTTTGTGGCTGTCCTTGAAAACAGTAACAAATCTGCCTGTTCACAACTTAAGTAGGTAGCCCTTTAGTAAAGCAATATCTTGAGTTTCAGCAATTGTTTCAACGTATTGGATAGGCGTGCATGTACAAGAGATTGAAGCAATTCTTCAGATATGGATGCACAGATTCTTAGAGCGTCCGTCAGCATACTTAACTCTTTTTAGCCTATGCACAGACCTCCAGTGATGTGATTTATCTTCACTAACACTGTGTAGGATTACTTTGAGTTCATATATTGTGTCACCAAATGCAAAGCATGTGACGGGCTTCTTATACATACACCATAAGAGTTTTAACAATGTTATAACATTGTACTAACATACTGCAAATGTCCTGAATTTCACCGATGTCACACAAATAATTCCTAAACACAAGACTAATTAGGCATATTTTCCAACACTGAATAGTAGTTAAAAGTTAACTGTGGTTTACCTTTGTTTGACAGTGCAATTTTTATTTTTATTTCATGAAATAAATATTTTTTATTGTATGAGGTCAGATCAGGAATTTTTATTAACAAAGGTAAAACAAGCATTTGCAATGTATTAGGTCTCGCATTCACGCAAGTTTGACCTTTTGACATGCAAATAACAATGCCTTTTATTTTTGTTTTAGTTTTTAAAACATAAATAAAAGGCATTGTTATTTAGAATGCCAATAGCTTAAACTCACGTAAATGTGAGACCTATTGCATTGCAAATGCTTGTTTTAAAGGAAATTGGACTGCTTTTTCTTTTCTTTTTTTCAACTGAGTTTTTCCTGGACCACTGTCTACTCCCTTGAAACTTTTACAAAACCTCATAAAGGAGTAGGGGACAAAAAGCAACACATCCCCTTTGAGAATCAGTTATCACCCTCACTTGTGAGTTTGTAAATTTTCCATAGTTTGTGGGAGCGTCACGGTTGCAAAGCATTGATACATTGGATAGCAATTCGGTATTTGGAAGGGACACACACAGTATGCTTCTTCCCACTACCAAATCAGTATCTAGATGCAATCACATAAGGGTCCGGAAAACTATAGCATCTCCTAAATTTAGATTTATCCTTTTAAAAAACTTTTTTTGCGGCCACAAACTCCAATTCGGGGTGTTTGTGATAGATAGTCAAATAGGTTTGTTCATCTGGCCCTGTTTTCCTTGTAACAGTATAGCACCAGCACTTCTAGGCTAATCTGCTATATGTTTTGACGGGCTACTAATGCCATTCTCAAAGGGCTACATTCAGGGCAAAAGTCAATCAATCAATCAATCAATCAAAGACATTTATAGAGCGCACTACATACCCGTAGGGTCTCAAGGCGCTGGGGGTGGGGGGGGTGCCGCTACTGCTCGAACAGCCAGGTCTTCAGCTTCTTCCTGAAGGAGAGGTGATCTTGGGTCAGGCGCAGGTCGGTCGGGAGGGAGTTCCAGGTCTTGGCGGCCAGGTAGGAGAAGGACCTTCCTCCTGTAGTCGCTCTTCTGATGCGGGGGACGGCGGCGAGGGCGTGGTTGGCTGATCGGAGGTGGCGCTTGGGAGCGTAGAAGTTGATTCGGCTGTTGAGGTAGCTCGGGCCTTGGTCGTGTAGGGCTTTGTGTGCGTGGGTGAGGAGGCGGAAGGTGATTCTTTTGTTGACGGGGAGCCAGTGTAGGTCTCTCAGATGTCCGGAGATGTGGCTGGTTCGTGGGATGTCGAGGATGAGTCTGGCTGAGGCGTTCTGGATCCGCTGGAGTCTCTTCTGGAGCTTGGCGGTGGTACCGGCGTAGAGGGCGTTGCCGTAGTCCAGTCGGCTAGTGACGAGGGCCTGGGTGACGGTCTTCCTGGTCTCGGTGGGGATCCACCAGAAGATCTTCCGTAGCATGCGTAGGATGTTGAAGCACGCAGAGGAGACGTTGTTGACTTGCCTGGTCATGGAGAGGGAGGAGTCCAGGATGAAGCCCAGGTTGCGTGCATGGTCTGTCGGTTTGGGTGCAGTTCCTACAAAAAGAAGTGGGGGTACTGACCAAGTAAGACAATATGCAAATGACCTCATGACGTCATGAAGTAGCTCTATAAAAGAAATAAAACAGTGCTATTTAATTTATTTGTGTAAATACTGGGACAGACTAACCCATCTAACAGCCTTACACTGCATTTATATACAGGGGCAGAACAAAGGCTCCCTTGCTTCCTGCCCGTTGCTGCTGGGAATGGAAAACAGGCAACGTGCAGGTGCTGCTGAACGTGTCCCTGAGTCTGAAAATGACACCGGAACAAGTTCAGCATATTACTGTGGGGCCCAACTTCTTGGCAGGGGGGACGTAAGCATGGGCGAATTTTGCGAATTCGCGATCCGCGAATTTGCGGATTTGCGAATTCGCGATCCGCAAAATTCGCGAATTTGTGTGAATTTGCGGATTTTTGTTTTTTGCGTGTTCGCAGGGTTTTTTGCGTGTTCGCGGGGCTTTTTGCGTCTTCGCGAGCCGCTTGCATAGCGAAGTTACCCATGCAGTCGTTTATGGGAGAGGGAGAGAGAGATAGATAGATAGATAGATAGATAGATAGATAGATAGATAGATAGATAGATAGATAGATAGATAGATAGATAGATAGATAGATAGAGAAAGAGAGGCAAAGAGAGAGGGAGAGAGAGAACGAGAGAAAGAAAGAGAGGCCGTATCTCTGAAGGATCAGATTCCTGAGTTGCCCCTACAGAACATACAGCTTTTTATTTTTAGCAAAATGCATATGAAAATTGTGCTGTAAGGGTCTCTTTTAGTTTAACCCCTCCTGACAACTCAAAATGGGTGTATTTGCCATCCTCTCCCTTCTTCCTGTTTTTTATATCTGTAAGTGCTTCCTGATGAGGTTTAATTCCTTGGACTTGTAACTATTCTCTGACCCTGCTTCAAGGGTCAGAGCAGGGTCAGAGAATAGTTGCAAGTAGGCAACGAGGCGCCAGGAAGCAATTAGCAGCAGGTGTCCAAGTTGAAGTTAATTTGTTTGTAACCCTTTTGTAAAAGGTTGCAAAGAAATTAGGTTCAACTTTTGCACCTGCTGCTGTAACCCTTGCTTGGCTGAAAATTCGTCCCCGCTGATTCGCGGATTTTACCGCGATTTCGCGAATCGCGAAATCGCAGAAAATCCGCAAATTCGCCCGCGAAACGGATTTTACGCCCACCCTTAGGGGGACGGCATCCACCCTGGGAAAAGAGTGAGGGGATGCCGTGTACCTGCGTGTACCCCCGACTCGAGCCCTGGCTACATTTAATGGCGCCGTACCAAGAGGTTTCAGCATGGCTTCATTTAATGGACCTTCTTCCCGTACCTGCATTTTTCAACAGGGCTGCTCTTTGTCAAATTGTATAGAAGTCTCATTTTAATGGGACTGGGCCTGCAGTTCTCAGCAAGACTACATTTCTTGGAATTGTACATGCTCTTCCCAGCAAGACTACATTTCATGAGACTGTACGTGCACTTTTCAGCAAGTCTGCATTTCATGAGACTGTACGTGCACTTCTCTGCAAGGCTACATATCATGGGACTGTACATACACTTTTCAGCAAGGCTACATTTCATGGGAGTGTACATGCACTGCTCAGTGAGGCTGCATTCATGGAACTGTACATGCACGGCAAGGCTGTTGTGATGGCACAGCACCTGCAGTTCTCAGCAGAGCCAGTATATGTCTGATGGGACAGTACTCACTCTTCCCACAAGGCTACATTTAATCCAGCAGTACACAGACCTTTCACCAGGGCTTCGTCTAATGGATCACCCCTGCGGTTCTCAGCGGATTTGTATAATGGGACAGTACTGCGCTCTGATGGGGGTCTGAAACATGTCTATCGGGATAGTACTGGCACTTCCCAGCAGTGCTATGCATTTCTGAATGTATTGGTATTTATATAGGTCAAACTTCGAGAGGGAACAATTGAGCTCTGTACATTTTAATGGAACAAGAAGGATTCTTTAAGTGTATCATTTTGTGCATGTATATTAGAATGTCATCTCAAGACATTTATTTATATGGTCTGATACTTGCCGAGTCCCCTATTTTCCTTTTGTAACTGCAGCCCTTGTACGGATGGGGTTACCCTCCCTCCTTCAAGGCAATCAATCAGACCACACCAATTTTTACTCTTTGGAATAGGGGGAGTTACCCCCCGGCCGTATTTTATTACAATATTAAACATTGTTTATTCATATTATGTACAATTACACAGAAAGTCCGGATACATTGTTAGACAGATGATGTAAAGTGGCTAACCTTAAACTCTAATACACATGACACTCCTACCGTAAACCTAACAATGCATATATTCACTTTCTGCGTGTCCCCTCTAGAGCCTACGGCAAGGTCAATGACTGGCAGCCTCTATATCCCAGAAAACTACAAATTACTCCGCCGGAGTGGGCTTGCGCGGGGGGTACAGCTTATCGGACGGATATTCTCCCCCGGGCCCCCCCGACGCCCCGTGCCTTACACTCCATGAACGGGGGCTGCCAAATTTGGCATACTTGTGCTTTGATGCGAATGCGCGTGCGAGGGTGGCCACAGGCCCACTGGGAAGAGTGTCTCTACCCCGACCCCCGTACCCCGACAGTCTACCGGCTGTCACTGCCCCTGGAGTTACATGGTTCTGACCGTTAAGGACCGAGACAATGCTTACCAATCATGGCCTTACCTCCTGACCGGAGACACACTACTAAATACGACATTACTTACTGCCTGAAACAAAATTTCCTGTACTGAGATTTTAATAAATGTTTAACATTTCAACTACCTACTCTGCATTAAAATTCTTGTACCACCGCAAATACAAATAGACACTTTTATTACAATTTCAACAAATCATCACTTTTACATTCCATCTTCTCTCCCGAGATACTTGCAATGAAAAGTTAAGAAAGCCAAGCAAATCATTTCTGAGAACACATTTAACACAAGTTTAAGAGAACAAAGCAAAACATTACTGAGAATATATTTGAAACGCAAGTTAAGAGAACAACGCAAAAACATTACTGAGAACACATTTGAAACGCACGTTTAGAGAAACAAAGTAAAAAGATTACTAAGAGCACCCTTAAAATGCTTGCCTTAGGGGATGGTGGGTGGGAAAAACAAATTACGGGCCGCTGGTGGCCCGGGTGCTGCGCCTGCGGGGAGCAAATGAACAAGAGAATGTTTTGCTCCCCGCACCCTCCTTTTAGACACCCTCATGAATCGGAAGCATTAAAGTGCTCCCTCCCCCTGTACCCAGCCTATGCGCCCTTCACAAGAGTTGGGAGTAGTCCCACACCCACCACCTCGTCCCCGGGGATCGGCACGACAGCCATAATGGCAGCGCCCGCTATTCTAGCTCTTGCGTTGCCCAAAGGCATAGTGCTCAGATCCATGTAATGGGACAGCATTTGGACTTCTCATCAGAGCTGCTTTGGGTCTAATGAGAAAGTGCTACACTTGGCACCAGGGTATTAGGCCTGCTGCATTTAGAGGAACAGTGCCTGCACATCTCAAGAGAGTTACATGCTCAATGATGCAGTCCCGTCTCAGCAAGGTTGGTATACCTTAAAGGTGCGACCCTTCTCAGCTGGGCTGATATGTGAACCGCGCTCACAGCGGGGATACTGCTCATTGTATATGATAGGATAGGTTTAAACAAGCATTTCTCAACAGGACCGCTGTGACTTTAATGGGATACAGACCGGGCTTACAGGCTTCTAATAAGTAACAAAGTACCTCACAAGCTAGGCTGCTGCCTTTTAAGCAGGACAGACCGCGTGGTGTGGCGTACATAGGATAGACTTTGCTTCTCAGAAGGGCAACCTTCATCCTGGGGACTAGATGCGGCAGCCATCACCGGAACACTGGCACTTCTCAGCGGCCTGTCACGCTTTCATTAAGAGTTCACTGACACTACTGCCCCAGGCTGAATTCATGAGTGGGGGTGCAGCGAGGCGAGCCCACTGATTTTATTTTCCATTTCGACCACCAGCAAACCAAATTATCGAGCTCGTCTTTGGAGGATTCCTTTGTTCAGGACGTTGATGTCATCGGCACGGGCAGGAAAACAAACTTGAGGTTTAAAACGCCGTTCATCCTTGGGTCATCCAGCTGACAGCGGATATCATGCATTGTAGCGCGTGTTGGGATGACGCAAGCACGCCCCCCCGCCAACACACACACAAATAACTCCTCCACAGCGTCCGTTAATGTTGCAGCACCAAGCACAGGACACGTTGATATCAATTGTTAACTCAAGGACTGCCACAGATTTGCAGAAGTCGTCATTACTCAGAAAATCCAGCAAAACAAACCATTCTTGGCGCTCCACAAACTAACAAGCATTTGCAATGCAATAGGACTCGTATTTAAGCGAGACCTTTTGCATATTGCATCACGGACAATGGGAAGGAGGGTGTGGGGGAGGGCATAGACAACGGGAGTGCGGGTGGGGGAGAAGGTGGCACAAAGTGGTGCTCACAGTCCACGTGCAGTGTAACACTCAAAATAAAGGGGCCGGTAGCCATGGGAGATGACAAATGACAACATGGCCATCATAAGGGGGACTAAAAAGCCTCAAAATCAATCAGAAGGCAGCATTTACGAAGGACAAAGACACAGCAAATGAAAAAGATGGACGGAGAGTTGGCGGAGCTTCCACTCCATACTTAATACTGCATGCCACGCAAAGAGAGCAGCGCATGCGCGCTGCAGCTATAGGCTCGACCTAAAAATAAGTATGTGAATGTAAACAAACATTAGTAAACAACAAAAGGGATATCAACCAGGAGTGCACCCCACAGATCATATTATTCATTTTTCCAAAAGTTTAAAATAGAAATCCTTCTTAACGGTTTAATAGGTGACAGCTTTTGTCACTATACATGCCATTTTGAGTATAAGATTTGTTAAATGTCTGAGACTAGATTATATCTTTATTATGTAATGCTAAGGTAGCATTGGCAAAGCCAACAGGTTTCGCCTATGCAAAATCTATTGGCTTTGTCAATGTTTTTATCCATGTTGCAAACCACTTAAGCTTCTGTGCAACATGGCTTAAAGTAAAAAAAAAAAGAGCGATGATGCACTAGCATTGACTGCCTCATAGCACTTTTTTTTCGCTTTAAGTCATACTGAACTGAAGCTCAACTGCTGTGCAACATGTAAAAAAACATTGACAAAGCCAATAGATTTTGTATAGGTGAAACACATTGGCATTGACCCAGCCTGACCTCGTCAGTGCCGGATCGCTCTACCCGCCGCGTGGCCCCCTCCAGGATGTCACCCGGTCCCCTGCTGCCACCACTGCTCGATCCGCTGCTCTAATTGTGCCACTGCTCGATCCGCCGCCCTGATTGTGCCCCGATGTACGGTAGTATTGCATCAGCTCTACCGCCATTTTGTGCTGCCCCCTGTTGCCGTTTTGCCCCATCTGTATTATTGTCTTGTACTGTTGCTGCCGTTTTGCTCCATTTGGATTGTTTTCCTGTATTGTTGCTGCCGTTTTGCCTCATTTGATTGTTGCCCCATTTGTTTTGCTTTGCTCTGCCTCCTGTTGCCTGTTGCCCTGCCCCCTGTCGCCCTAGCGCTTTTGGACCCGCTGCCCACCCCGCTCCCTGCTGCTGCTCCCCCGCCCCCACTCCTGCTGGTATCCACGACCCTCTCCCATTCGCCACCCCGCTCCCACCTCCCAGCTGCTCCTCCCTCCCACTGTGTACTTAGGGCTGGAGACGTGCGACGGGGAGCTGTGACCCAGCCTGACCTCATCAGTGCAGGATCGCTCTACCCGCCGCGTGGCCCCCTCCAGGAAGTCACCTGGTCCCCTGCTGCCACCACTGCTCGATCCGCTGCTCTAATTGTGCCGCTGCTCGATCCGCTGCCCTAATTGTGCCCCGCTGTACGGTAGTATCGCCTCAGCTCTACCGCCAATTTGTGCTGCCCCCTGTTGCCGTTTTGCCCCATCTGTATTATTGTCTTGTACTGTTGCTGCCGTTTTGCCCCATTTGGATTGTTTTGCTGTATTGTTGCTGCCGTTTTGCCTCTTTTGATTGTTGCCCCATTTATTTTGCTTTGCTCTGCCCCCTGTTGCCTGTTGCCCTGCCCCCTGTCGCCCTAGCGCTTTTGGACCCGCTGCCCACCCCGCTCCCTGCCGCTGCTCCCCCACGGCCCGCCCCCACTCCTGCTGGTATCCACGACCCTCTCCTATTCGCCACCCCGCTCCCACCTCCCAGCTGCTCCTCCCTCGCTCCGCCCCCCCCACTCTCCATTTATGGCAGAGTCTGCGCGTACGTACAGCGTCAACGTGCAGCTGGCGCGCCCTATGCGCACCAAAGGCGCACCAAAGGTAAGCCTGTCTGCGCCCGTCCGTGCCTGGACCACGCCCAGCACCAGACCCCATGGCCCCCGCAGCTGCCAGCCCACCCGCAGGACCTATGACGCAGCCGCCCTCAACGCACTCAGCACCAACCGGACCTCCGGCTGCCACCGAGCCACCCCAGGACGCACCCACGGACCCTTCACCTGCCAATCCTGCAAGTTCTCCTGCATCTGGACCTGCACCGCACCCGGCAAGCCAAGCACCAGCAGCATCCACCTGAAGTGCATCCTGCTCAACACCCGCTCCGTCCACAGACACGCCGTGGAACTCTGGAACCTCCTCGACTCCACATCCCCAGACGTCGCCTTCCTCACGGAAACATGGATGAGCGCCTCCTCAGCACCCGACATCGCCTTCGCCATCCCGGACGCATACAAGATCACCCAGAGGGACCGCGTCAACCAGACTGGAGGAGGCATCACCATCGTCCACAAGAATACCATCCGCATCACGACCAACTCCGATGGCACACTCACAGCCGCCGAACACCTGCACTTCCAGATACACACCGACCCCAAGACCACCCTCAGAGGCACCCTAATCTACAGACCCCAGGGACCACGCACACAATTCAGCAAAGACATCGCTGACTTAATCAGCCCCCACGCCCTCCCCTCCGCTGACTACATCCTCCTCGGGGACCTCAACTTCCACCTGGAGAACAACAACGACTGCAACACCGCCACCCTGCTGGACAACCTCGCCAACCTCGGACTCAAGCAACTGGTGACCACCCCCACCCACTACGCCGGCCACACGCTTGACACCATCTTCTCCTCCAGCAAGGACATCTCCTTCAGCCATGCCACTGAACTCCACTGGACAGACCACAGCTGCGTCCACTTCAGCTTCAGAAGGACCACGCCCCACCACCACCCACAACAGGTCCCCCGCAGAACCTGGAACAAGATCACAGCCAACCAGCTTGCCACATTCCTGAACCAGAACACCTCCCGCCAGCTCAGCGTACCCCAACCAAGCGGCCAGCAACCTCACAAGGTGGATCAGCAACTGCGCAGACGACCTCGCTCCACTGAAGACCCCCCCATCAGACCCGGCAACAAGAAAGCATCCTGGTTCACCGACGAACTCAAGAGCTCTAAGAAGAACTGTCGAGCCCTCGAGAAAACCTGGCGCAGAGCCAAGACACCAGACAACATGACCACCCTTAAGCTCGCCACTCGAAAACACCATCAGCTGATCCACACCACCAAGAAAACTGCATTCAAGGAACGACTAGATAACAACGCCCACAACAGCTAAGAACTCTTCAACATCATCAAAGAGCTCTCGAGCCCTAGCGCCGGCAACAACGACATCACCCCATTGCAAGAACTCTGCAACTCGCTCGCCTCGTTCTTCCACAGCAAGATCGCAGACATCCACAACAGTTTCAGCACACAGCCGACGCACCAACGCCCCCCACCACCACCCTCCGTGCCTGGACACCGGTCAACACCGAAGACATCATCTGCACGATGAACTCCATCGACTCTGGATCACCAACTGACCCCTGCCCTCACCACGTCTTCAACAAGGCCGACTCCATCATCGCACCCCATCTCTGGGACATCATCAACGCCTCCTTCAACACCGCCACCTTCCCAGAGAGTTGGAAGCACGCCGAACTCAGCGCCCTACTGAAAAAACCATCAGCGGACCCCACCGACCTCAAGAACTACTGCCCCATCTCGCTCCTTCCTTTTCCTGCCAAAGTCATTGAGAAGACAGTCAACAGACAGCTGGCCACCTTCCTCGAGACAAATGGATCCCTCAACCACTCACAGTCCGGCTTCCGGGCCAACCACAGCACCGAGACCGCCCTCATCGCAGCCACCGACGACATCCGAGCCTTGCTCGACAACGGGGAAACGGCGGCCCTCATCCTCCTGGACCTCTAGGCGGCGTTCGACACGGTCTGCCACCGCACCCTAGAACAGCGCCTGCACAACACCGGAATCCAGGAGATGGCACTGGAGTGGATCATCTCCTTCCTCGCTGGAAGAACCCAGAGAGTCCACCTCCCCCCGTTCAGATCCAAGGCCACCGAAGTCATCTGCGGCGTACCACAAGGATCATCACTCAGCCCCAAGCTGCTCAACATCTACATGAGCCCCCTCGCGGCCATCGCATGCCAACACAACCTCAACATCATCTCCTACGCCGACTAAACCCAGCTGATCCTCTCCCTCACCAACGACCCAGACACTGCCAGAACCAACCTACACGAAGGGATGAAAGACGTAGCCGAGTGGATGACGAACAGCCGCCTGAAACTGAACTCAGATAAGACGGAAGTCCTCATCCTGGGATCATCACCCTCTGCCTGGGACGACTCCTGGTGGCCCTCTGCCCTCGGCAGCGCACCCAAACCAACGGACCACGCACGAAACCTGGGCTTCATCCTGGACTCTTCCCTCTCGATGACCAGACAAGTCAACGCCGTCTCCTCATCATGCTTCAACATCCTACGCATGCTCCGGAAGATCTTCCGGTGGATCCCCACCGAAACCAGGAAGACGGTCACCCAGGCCCTCGTCACCAGCCGACTGGACTACGGGAACACCCTGTACGCCGGAACCACAGCCAAACTCCAGAAAAGACTCCAGCGCATTCAGAACGCCTCAGCACGACTCATCATGGACATCCCCCGACACAGCCACATCTCTGGACACCTGAGAGACTTGCACTGGCTCCCCGTCAACAAGAGAATCATGTTCCGACTCCTCACCCACGCACACAAAGCTCTCCACAACCAAGGCCCCAGATACCTCAACGATCACCTGACCTTCTACACTCCCACCCGCCAACTTCGATCGACCAGCCACGCCCTCACCGCCGTTCCCCGCATCCGACGAGCCACAACGGGAGGAAGATCCTTCTCCTACCTGGCTGCCAAGACGTGGAACTCTCTCCCCATCCACCTCCGCCTGACCCAAGACCACCTCTCCTTCAGGAAGCAACTCAAGACCTGGGTGTTCGAGCAGTGGAGGACCCCCCTCCCCCAAGCGCCTTGAGATCCCCACCTTACTCACGTCCCTAGAAAATTTTGGATCGTTTACAGAAAATTGTTATTAAACTAGAAAGGCTAGTATGTGCCTACTTGTTTTTTCATAAGTATCTGCATTGAGAACCTGAAAGAAAGAGGACAAAAAGAACTCAGGAAAAAGCATTTTGGTATTATTGAAGTAATATCCAAAAGCGCAGTTTCAGTGACCTAAAAAATTGTGAGGGCAGCAAATGCTAGTCATAATTTGTCATTCTATTGTAGTGGTGTGCCCTGTAAAAAAAGGAACAGAGACAAAGACATACGCAACACTTAACATAAAACACACACTCTAGTCAATTAACCTGTATAGATATATGGACAGGAATCTAATCTTGTTTAGCAAAATTGGGGAATAAAACAAACAACAATTGTGTGCATACTTGCTGCTAAAGTCATGGTTGGCCCCATGAGCCTCCAAAACGGTGGGGTAGTAGTACTGTTTAGCACCCTGTAAAAACAAGGTAGAGGGCTCAGTCTACATGAATGTTTTGTATTCACTTACTTCTTGTGGTTTTGGTGGCCAAAGTAACTCAGTGGCTAGTTATACTCACTGCTACACGGGAATTCCTGCGCCTTACTTCCCCCAGGCGTGGCTCCGATGATAGTGAAAAGAGCCCCGTTCCTACGCTTTAAGTACACCCACCAATCCCTGTTAATTATTGTTAATTGGCCAAAACCAGGAAAATTGCGAGCCAAATAAGGCATTTCCGGACTCCCCTTAAAGCCGTAGTTGCTTCAAGAGTAGTTTGTCTAAAGTGGCACACGTGCAAAGCGTGGTAAGGTTACTGCGCGTGTGCTAGCTCACAGCAGTTTGTCTCGGTTGTTGCGCATGCACTCGTGTACAGCAACCGCGGATGGTGTTAGCGGTGTGCTTTCAGTCAGTAGTATTAAGCCAGTATTAAGCGCGGTCCATATGGGACTTGTTTTCTTTACAATGCGATTTAATGATAAAGAATATCAATGGGTATTATTTATCATGTCTAAAAATATTGAATGCATCATCATGGCTCATATTCAAAGAGACTCACTCAAATTCATATCAAGATATGCACACAAGTAATTGCGAATTGTGGCGCTAGTACAATTCTTGATTTTAGTCAGGTATCACTGCGCCTAATGAATATTCTTGCAGATATGTAGAGGCGTCAAGGATAATTGCAAAATGGTCTCTAATGTGATTTTTTTAAACAGGCAGCTCGAATCCATGTGCATGGTTTTATGGGAGTATAAGATTCTGTGTAATTGAGTGGAACACGGACCGAAGCACCCAAACTCACAGCCGACCTAAAGTGGCCTATCACCTCCACCGACCCAAGACACCATGGGATGGTAGTGCTGGTGTCATATTGCTGGGGCATAGTTAAATCAGCTGACCCCATGGAATATCATCGTTGAGGCCAATCACGTGGGTGCCCAGCCGGAACACCCATTGTTGCTCTTTTTCAAAAAGGCCTTTCTCAGAGGGTAGTTGTTCAATGATGGTCTAAGTGAGGTTGTTCACACGATGCATTTCATTAAAAAAGTGGGTTGACATTTTTGTTGTGTTTTTCTTGCACCTCACATTGCTCTTGTGCTCACTGGTTCTGGTTTTGACTGGTATTGTTGTCATCCCTATATACTCAAGGCCACATGGGCACGTAATCATATCATATCATATAGGCAGGATATCTTTGAGGTTTCTACCTCGCCTATGCGCAAAGAGGGGTTTCTCAAAGTCCAAATTTCCACACACCAAGGTATGCCAATGTTTATTTATGATTTTTGAGATCTCATTGGAATGTGTATTATAGGTAGTCACACAGATGGGTCTTTTATTATTCGGCTCCTTCTGTACCTTTTCTTCCAGGAGAGACTCTCTGTTGTTGTTCTGGGCTCTTTGCATGGCTTTGTTGATTACAGGGGCTAGATATTTTCTCTGTTGGAGTTTCTATTTGAGGTCTGCCGCTTGTGTTTTATATTCACCCACATCAGTACAATTCCTTCTGAGGCAGAGGAATTGGCCTTACGGAAGGATGTCACGAAGGTGTCGTGGGTGAAAGCTGTCATACTGTAGGAGACAGTTTCTAGCGGTAGGTTTAAAGTGAGTAGTTGTCTTTAGAAATCCGCCCTCAGGATAGCTGTTTAGATCCAGGAACACCAGCACTTCAAGCGAGACAGAGCTAGTAAATTTCAGAAATGCATTGTGCATATTGAGCCACTTCATAAACTGTATCACAGAGTGCAGGTGGACCTCCCAGATGACAAAAATAACATCTATGTAGTGCCTCCATGTTAGTATGTTATTCCTAAAGGGGTTACTTGAGTCAAGGATTTTATGTGTCTCCAAGTGGTGGACGTAGAGGCCGGCCAGGCTTGGAGCAAAGGTGCTCACCATGCTGGTACTGTGGCTCTGTAAGTATAGTGTGTTTTCATATTCAAAAAAGTTGTTCGTTAGAGCAAGGGAAATGCACTAGAGAACTACACCCCTGGGTGTTTGATATTTCCATGGAGTGGAGAACAAAGCTTCCTCAATGATGTAGAGTGTTTCATCATGTGGTAAGCTTGTGTAGAGGCTCTCCACATCCAAACTCAGTAACAGCTGAGTCGAGGGGTCAAAACGTAGGTCCGGTAACAGCTGGAGTACCGCTTTTGTGTCTTTCAGGTATGTGTTAGTGGCCTGTACCAGGGGGCGCAAAAAGGCATGTGCAAATCTGGATAAAGGTTCCAAAATGGAACCGATACCCGAGACAATCGGCCTCCCTGGGGGTTTGGCTAGGTCTTTATGTATCTTGGGAATGGTGTAAAAGTACGGGATCTTGGGTGCCTTCTGAATCAGGAAATCTGCCTCTTTTTTTGATAGCCAGTTGTGGGCCAAGGCTTTTTCCACCATTCCCAATATCCTGATACGTAGTATCTCTGTAGGGTCCTCCTGTAGGACAGTGTAATTCCTCCTATCTGCCAAGAGTCTCAGACATTCATGGTTGTAGGCAGTAGCTGTCTGCACAACAATTGCTCCCCCTGTATCAGCAGGTTTTATGTTGATCTCTTTGTTGCCTGCGAGTTGCTTGATGGCTTCTTGTTCTAGATTACTGGTATTGTGAAACACATTCATATTGGCTGTGTTCAGTTTCTTCAAATCCGTCATTACTGCTTTTTCAAAAGCGAGTACTTCGACGGGCAAGACTGTGTCAGGTTTTAGCCCTGTGTCAGTGGGTATAGAGGTATCTTCTTTGTTTTGAAAGAAGGTTTGAAGTTTTATTTTTCTTACAAAATCCTGCATTTCTGCATGCAGTTTGAAAGCATCCAATTTATTTGCAGGTATGAAACCTAGTCCTTTGTTAAGGATTGTCTTCTGTATGTCAGACAGTGCCCAAGGGATTATATTGACCACTAGGTCCCCCTCCTGCTGGTTGACGGTTGGTTCTGGAGGGCGCCTGTCATGCTCCTGGTTGCTACTCGGGGGTCCCCTTGGTCCCCTTCTTGCCAATTTACATTGTTCCCCCTCTTGTTCCTGCCCCTTCAGGGTCCCGGGAGCGGTCCTAAAAAAGGTTGTGGCCCGTAGAAACCTCCATCGAATTCAGGGGCCCAATGTTGGTAGTGGGGTCCTGTGGGTGGTGGTCCATACTGATATTGTTGGAATGTAGGTGGGCCTTGGTATGGTTGGTACATCGGAGGGCCTTGATAGCCTCTCCATCCCCTTTGTCTAGGGTAGAATGGTTTATGTTGTCTTTGGCCCCCTCTTTGATACCTGTAAGGTTGATGCCCACTTGTGTTTGACCCATTTGAGCTGCAATCTGATGCATCACTATTCTGCTCACTCATGGTGTCTTTTGAGAGGTAACCTTCTCTTATGTTGGGGTACGCTCTCTCATGTGAAAAACGATCTTTGTCTTTCTATAATTTATTGAGTTTGCTCAGTTTAAGAATAAGTTCAAAATCTGTCATCTGCTGGTTGAGTTCCTCTAAGTGTTTTTTGAGGACACTATGCGATTGGTAAGACTTGAGCTGTATTTATAGTTTTTGGATATCAATTTTCAGTTCTTGGGCAATTCTTGTGGCAGTTTTTATAATGAGGACTAGCCACTCCCTGGTGCAGTGCCACGATATGAGCGACAAGTTGTTTCTGAGTTGCATATCATTTTGAAAGATGAAGGGCTCATTTTTAACTACGAGACCCTGTGGGGCCACTTTACCCCTCAGATATTCTGTCATCAATAGGCCATGGAGTGCCACTTTTATTTGGGTTCTCCTCAGATTGGTCAGTTTGTCTCAATCTGCTACGCTTGGACCTGGTTCAGTGTTGCTCAGGCCTTCAAATGGATTTACTGCCACTAGAATCCGGTCAAGCTCATCTTCTCCGAACGTGAGGCCATTTTCATCCTCCATGTTCACAAACTTATTTGTGTGGACTGATAGGTAAGGTGTAGGTGACCTAGGCGCGTGTTATATGAGAACTATGTGTGTATGCTATGTTAACTAGGTATACTCCGACAGTTATGCGCTGTCTGAATAACAAATATAACAACAGGGGAGTAGAGAGAAAAAGTGGATTCGTTCTCCCTCTACAGACTTAATTAAACAAATAGAATCTACATCTAGATTTTATTAGAGTGGTCCCTACAATGGTGGGGAGCACATAGTGTTCTTTAAATACCCCTCACACACCAAAAGGACCCTTGATGTCATGCTTCATCTTTCGGGTCTTCTCACCCCTCTACGGGATGCGGCGTGCTGCTAACCAGCGACTACACTGTAGCACTTTTATTTGGCCTTGTGTGGTGCATGTGGGGTTCTTGTGTATATAAGTGAGTGGTGGGTTCCAAAGAGTGATAAAGTGAAGTTAAAAAGGTACCTGGCACTTGAGGTCTACAAAAACTTTAATGTGCCCCCGTGCTGGTACTGTTAAAAGGGTGATTTTTAGGTATTTTGTATGTTAATGCACAAAAACCTCATGCGTGCGTCGACATGTTTCGAAGCTAGGCTTCTTCTTTTGCTAAACAAGATTAGATTCCTGTCCATACGCATTTCATCCAATACAATGGACTTCTTCAGGGGAAAAGCAAGTTCCACTCAGAGCGGGTTGCCATTGTATCAGTGGCAAATGCAGATGACTGATTGGTTACAAAATTTGGGATTGAGCTTAGAAGGTGCTGTAGCTGCGGAAGCTTTTGGATGTTGATGTAGCCCAAAAGACCAGTACAATGACTCACAGAAGAAATATTCCAGGCAAAGTAGACCTTCAATGTTGAGGGGCTAAGCACACCACCATTATCCCTCGCAGTACATAAAATTGCACCTATATTTTGACCACCTGAAATACACACTCACAAACAAGATGATGTCCAATTAAGATTAGAATTAAATATCAACCTAAGATGGCAGAATGATTCTACCTCATCCTGGCAAAGATATTTGACTGTGATTAAACAAAAAAGACTCGCTTAAGTTGACCAAAGTGTTACAGTACTCAAATTAGTTCTGTCACGGGCACCTTGTTGGTGTATTCTTGAAGCCCTCACCCACCAACCTAGTTGGTGGCATGCTTCATCATCGGGCCCACCCAGTGACACCTAGTATGTCCCGGGTGTGCTACGATGCCTGATTACAGTCCTGTAGCCTTACTTTTAACCACTGGTGACGGCCCAGTTATTAAAATTTAATTTACCCTCGGTACTGAGACCACCACCAAGCCTTTTTAAATCACAACTCACCCAACCTCACTGCACTCTCAGCAATATACCAGCTCCGCTGTAATCAGGCGTCGCAGCACACCCGGGACATACTAGGTGTCACTGGGTAGGCCCGATGATGAAGCATGCCACCAACTAGGTTGGTGGGTGAGGGCTTCATGAATACACCAACAAGGTGCCCGTGACAGAACTAATTTGAGTACTGTAACACTTTGGTCAACTTAAGCTAGTCCTTTTTGTTTAATCACATATAAACCCTAGGGGACTCGGACTAGCTACCTAGTCCTCTCTCTCCCTCTTGTTATACGCAAAGATATTTGACTAACAGTTTTTTGTTGGTTGGGCGGCAAAGAAGCATCATCTCTGATTTACTAAGTGCATCTGTGCCCTACAAGGCTCCACTTCACATAAGAAAAATGTAAAGTTTGTTTGTAGCCCTACAATTCCACCCGAATATATTTTTATGTTTTTTTATTTTGATTCAGAAAATTGGTGTAATAGAAATTCACACCTCCCACAAGGTTGTAGATGTACTATTATACCTATTTTATGTTCTAGATTAACTATTTTTTTGCTCCACAGGGAAAACATCATTCCCTTTGGAAAATGCCATTCACAGAAACCCTCTGGCAAATTAAGAGGTGATATGTTCCCTTTCCTAACTTTCTCACCATTTACAGGATTTCTTTTTGTGAATGCCCATAAAAGTGCTTGTTTGTATCTGCATAGATAAATTAAAGGAGTTGTCTACTCTCCAATAGGCAAGACAGTAGCTACACCACAGTGCACCCCTTCTGGATGAATTGGAAGAGGGCACTCATGCTGTACACCCCTAACAGAATGGGCATCTGCACTTTACATTCTGACTCTACCTCACAGGGTCCTCCTGAAGATGTTCATTGGTCTCTTGTAATATAACAAGACCTAAATCAATTGAATTTCTGTTAGGATACTCTAATGTTTAGAACAGCCCACCTTGTCAAATGTGGAGAACAGGTTCTTAATAGAAAGATGGATGCCCTTTTCTTAAAATTACATGTTTTCTGAAGTTCAAGTAGAAATTCAGACACTTTACCCAGGTTCCCTTTCCCTCCTACAATCCAGTTGAACGTCAATAAACTGTCTTTCACTGCAGGAGTAACTCATGCAGGTAAGAGCGTTGGGGCAGGGTGAGGGGAACTCGACAGACAGTGATGATTTTCCCTCATTATCATCTTTCGAGTCCCCCAGCCTACCGCCCCCACATTTGTTTCTCTGGTCAGTGTCCTCTTCTTTTTTTAAATAGGCTAATCAAAGAGAGAGGATAAGCATCCAGGAGCAGTAAAGTCCACAAGTAGCATTGCGTACCATAGTCATATACATTGTTCACAAGTTCAGATTGTCATTATATAGATCTACAGAGACACCAGTAGGACCAGGACACTTAAAGGAGGAGCTGCTAGAGATGGGTCTAATGACTTCCTCAATTGTCAAAACCATCCTCTACATTGCCTCTACTTTCCACACTGCCCTTATACACCAAGGATGTCATCTGTACAATATGAAGTGCTTTTGATGCTCTTCAATGGGTTCAAATGTACCATCCCATGAAAAACCTTTTTGTTTAGACAGCCAGTTTGAGGGTGGCCTGATTTCTGGATTACATTTGTCCAGGCAATTGCCCATAGATCTGGCTTTACGAAATGTCATTTGCGGGGTATGATTGCTCTTAATTAAATCCTCGCCAATGACTGGATCTTTTAACAACAAATCCCAATGTCTCCTAAGTATTTTTCTTATGGCCGCTTGTTGTTTACTGTAAGTGACGATGACTCTCACTTTATAAGTAGCGCCATTGGATACAATAGGGATTTTAGGGGCCAGTGCACTGTCACGAGTCAAAGACTCAGTCTTACGGATGGCCTTCTCAATAATAGAGGTACTGTAACCCCTTAAAAGAAACCTTTCCTTACAGCTGTTTTGGGCCAGTTTACACTCCTCTACACTGCTACAGATACGTTTGATCCTCAGCATCTCCCCACATGGGATGCTGTTAATCAGATGCTGGGGATGGTGGCTAGATGCATGTAATACTGAGTTCCCAGTGGTCGGTTTGCGATGTAGTCTAGTACATATTCTTTTCTCACAAATGTACACCTCCACATTGAGGAAGACTACCGACACCTTACTCATTTGGGCAGTGAACTCTAAATTCAGTTGATTGATATTTAGCCTGTTAATAAAGTCTCTGGCCAGATCCTCCGACCCCCTCCACAAAAGGAAGAGGTCATCTATATATCTGAGCCAAAAATATTTAAATGCATACACATTAAAATAACATAAAATAAAATAAAAGCCTCCCTTGCCCCACCAGAAATGTCGAATTATTCATAGCCTCATGGTCGCGATATGGAGTTAAAGTCACAAAGTCTCAATTATCACTATATCAAAGCTTGTGTCAATGCAATTATCAGATTCCAGATAGTTGATTCACATGCTTTTATAAGATCTTCACATGCCATTTAATTATATTCCTATTTGGCTACTCAATCTCTTGCGATATTTACACTGCTTTGAGTGGACTTCATCTCTGTTATGGGGAAGAACTTCAAGGCTCCAAAAAGTTGCTCACTGCCCAGAGCACACGAGGAACTAACCCTCCCATTTGGGTGGTGCTTCACCTTACTTTTGTTTCACATTGCCAAAAAAAACTGGTAATCAGCATTTTAAGGTTCTTAAAGCCATTTAATATTCTGATTTTTTTAGGATACTCTAATGTTTAGAACAGCCCACCTTGTCAAATGTGGAGAACAGGTTCTTAATAGAACGATGGATGCCCTTTTCTTAAAATGACATGTTTTTTGAAGTTCAAGTAGAAATTCAGACACTTTACCCAGGTTCCCTGTCCCTCCTACAATACAGTTGAACATCAATAAACTGTCTTTCACTACAGGAGCAACTCATGCAGGTAAGAGCGTTGGGGCAGGTGAAGGGAACTCGACAGACAGTGACAATTTTCCTTTGTCATCATCTGTCGAGTCCCCCAGCCCACCTCGCCCACATCTGTTTCTCTGGTCAGTGTCCTCTTCTTTTTTTAAATGGGCTAATCAAAGAGAGATGCTAACCATCCAGGAGCAGTAAAGTCCACAAGTAGCATTGCGTACCATAGTCAAAACCATCCTCTACATTGCCTCTACTTTCCACACTGCCCTTATACACCAAGGATGTCATCTGTAGAATATGAAGTGCTTTTGATACTCTTCAATGGGTTCAGATGTACAATCCCATAAATATATACGTTAAAAAATAATTAAATGCATACACTTTAAAATAACATAAAATAAAATAAAAGCCTTCCTTGCCCCACCAGAAATGCAGAATGATTCATAGCCTCATGGTCGCGATATAGAGTTAAAGACACAAAGTCTCAATTATCACTAAATCAAAGCTTGTGTCAATGCAATTATCAGATTCCAGATAGTTGAATCAAATGCTTTTATAAGATCTTCACATACCATTTAATTATATTCCCATTTGGCTACTCAATCTCTTGCGATATTTACACTGCTTTGAGTGGACTTCATCTCTGTTATGGGGAAGAACTTCAAGGCTCTAAAAAGTTGCTCACTGCCCAGTGCACACGAGGAACTATATATATATATCCTGAGTCAAACTTCAGAAGTTCAAATAGACATACTGTAGTGAAGAGTGTCACAAGAAAATCACCTGCTTCTATTAGAGTGAGATGCAAACCGAGGTCAAATAGGATTATTTGTGAAAGTTAGTTGAGGAAATTATAACAAATGAAATTGGGCAGGGTGGTATTGGCAAGGGCTTCATTCCGTAGAACTCACAGCCACCACAACACTACTTCTCCTCCTGGGCGGATTCCCTGATTCTTTCTATGCACCAAAAACAAGACTACTTTATTCTACTTGGCATATTTAAGTGAGGGACTGGTAAATATCCTCTTTTGGTGCCTGAAGAGGCACACATGTTTGCAGAAAGACTATGGGCTCTGTGAGCATGCTGGACTGGCCATACCAAGCACAGGGCGTTTCTCCGGTGGGCCGCCATGGTGGGGGCTGATTTTTGGACTTTGTGAGTTGTTTTTGTTACTGGGCCGTTTTTGTGACATAGCTGCAATATCAACCCCTGTAACAAAATCGGCTGAGACTGGCCCTGGAAAACAGCTCGGCCGCACCCCCAACCTCCCCGGGGGGCGCCGAGCACTTTGCTAGGATCGGTTTTGGTTCCCAGTCCGGCCCTGTCTGTGAGGAAGCAAACATACAAAGAATACAGGCCCAGACACATGTTAACTCTGAATGAGATTAAATAGAGTGACTTTGTCTCACTAAAAGCTCCTCTCTATTAATTACTATTTCCCAACTACTCCCAGTAATTATAAATCCCATAGAATTCAAAGTGAGAGATAGTCACTAGGGAGCCCATTTCATAAAGATGTAATTAAATTCTATTTTTAAGTTGTACTTTCCATTTCTGTGAATTCTTTAAAGTGAAAATATTAAGATTTGTAGAACGAAAGCACAACTAAATTGCCCTCCTTCAAAAAGCCCATTTCTGAGCATGAAGAATGAATCAAAATGAGGATAGTTTAGAGTATGCAAGACATATGTGAAAAAAGATTAGTCAGTGTGCCTGAACAATTGAAAACCCACCAGAGGCCGTATCATACATACTGTGCATTTTCCTTGTTTTTGCCGGCTGCACCTTTTAAAAAGTGCGCCTGGTGCAAACAAGGAAAATGCACCATATTAGGATGAATGGGGGCACCCCGTCTGCACTTTTAAGGGGATTAGAGATCCCCCTGCAGGCAGGTGCATTGAGTGACTTTCCTCATCGGCAAGGGGATGTCTGGAGGGTCCATGGGACCACTTTACCCCCTCCAGAGGGCTGCCATCAGGGGGTACACTGACAGTGCGCGCCCCCTGACAGCTACTTTGCCTTTGCACTTGCATCTGTAATACAGCACAAGTGCAGAGGTAAAAGGATTCTCTCATTTGCATTGGGCCACACACCCATAAAGTTGAGGTAATGCCCTCTGTTCATAGCACTGGCACTTTATGTGAGGCAGCACTATTGGTATTACAGAAAGGGATGCACAAGTGTATGCCTGCCTGCTGAACTTCGCTCACAAGCCTCCAAACTGAGGTTCAGAAAATCCCTGAAAACATGGCTGTTTTCCCTACCCTGATCTGCCTCACATCGCCTTCTAATCTACAGCGCCAAGACGCCGCGGCATTCGAGCGCTTAATAAAAACTTCAGTCAGTCAGTCAGTCAGTTATGCAGCACCTTCTGTAATACCAAAGTGCCCCTGGGCCTCAATCCATCCTGCCACCGGGGCACTTCTGTAAAATGCCCCAAGGTCAGACACCCTAAGACAGCCCATTTAGGAAACAGACAACAATGAATACCATAGAAAACACTAGTTTTTAACTGGTGAGAAATTAAGATCGTTTTACATTTTCATTACATATTTATCTATGACTACATTCATTTTAGAACATACATTTGGTTCCACAATGGAGTTTATTACAAAACAGATTTCAAAATGGTTTTACATTCGAAAACACTGTACTGCTTACCAGCAAAATAATAAAATTAAAAAATCTTTTTGATTGTGGATGAAACTGTTGTGAATCTTCTCTATAACAGTCAGAACGGTTTTCATACCACTCAGCCACTTTTTTAGGGATGTATATATTCAAGAATATCAATAGAAAATAAAAAGTAAAAGGAAACAATATATAAAACCACTTTAAATATACAGACATATACAGTGTACATATACGCTACAACACAAACGGTATAATATTACATTAACATTTTTGTTTTATAACAAGGTGCTCTTAACCACATTAATATATAAAAAAGTATCTTTATCTTAAAATGTATTCAAGTTAGCATCTTTCAAAATCAACTTGGGATTGTTGAATATATAGATTTTTGTGAATTGTTCAATGGACTCACAACTCTGTAGAAGGATGAAATATCACGGTTCAATTCTTGAGTATGCAAGGCTTTTTGGTTGATTGTTTTCCACCTATATGATTCAATATTCATATCATAATGAAACCAATTTTCCGGTTTGTCTTGGATTAGTCATCCTGTTTCACAAAAAGGCTCAATTTATATAAAAGAATATTGTTACAAAAATAGTTCTTATAACCTGCATTTGAGGTCATACCCACACGTCTGTTTGTTCCGTAAATTTATTTTACATTATGATTGAATCTTGTTAACGTTTTCTATTAGTCTCAATTACTTTTCAAACTGCCCAAACATCAATCATATTATTGAGATTTCACACTCTGTCTCAAATTATATTTGGGTATAGATAACCCACGCTATGAATGTGGTAAGCACTTAGGAATATTGAATGACACCTACAGGCCATTAGGCTCGCAAGTTTTCTGGTCTTTTGGTAAGCGTTACTGCATAGCTGTGTACAATGTTTCGACGACTAGTTAAATGCTTGCTTGTCCTACTTGCAACTTTTGCTAAATTATTCTGTTGTTTCCATCGACCATCTTTTTGGATAAATTCTTCACTTACTTCTATTGTTTAGGCCAGCGATAATATGGCCTAAATTTGAAATATAAGTGTTGAATGAAGCAGTGAATATAAATGCAACATTTGGAACAATTCCACAGTGAATATAAATAGGTATGTCTAAAGCCTAGATCACATTATTTTTATATAGTTCAGAGTTATCCTGGCACTTTGATCTGGACTGTTCCTATGAGAACAGGATCATGAATGTTTTCAATATCGTTGGCCCCATATCTGGAGAGGCACAGTAAGCAAAAAATCATGAATTGGGACTCAACCATAAGCAATTGACAGTTGATTAGTGATTTACAAGCATTGCCATTAAATCATGTTGTTTGTTTTTAATTTGATGCATTAGTGTGACAGGTAAGCCAAGACACGGGTCCCTTTGGTCGCTGTGCTATAGGATCATAGCTGCATTTCATTGATAAGGTCTAACATGGCTAAAATTGGTATGGGGCTGCATACATTTCAGTAGAGAAGATACTTGGCTTGGAAGTTCATGCAGGGTGTTTCCTTCTGCAACAGGACCAAGACTAATTTCTACATTGTGTCTCCCTATCTGAAATGGTTTAGTGTACAAAAAATAAAGGACTCAAGAGGCCCCCTATCGACTGCAAACATCCCACTGATCTTTTGTTCTCGTTTTGCTGCTTTTGGGGTGATTTGAATGCTCATTTAAAAATTGCTTCTGTGATACAACAGGTGAGCAGATTTTATTTTTTTGCCCTATTTCCGACAATTGGTTTGCTCTGCTTCCCTGGCATTTTGATGCCTGATGTAGCTGAGGCCTGATGACTAGTTATCAGTTACCCATGCTCTACTCTCAAAAACATTACTGTAAAATTGTACAACTACCACTGTAGTACGTCAATACCAAGTGTGTGTAAATTAATGAAAAAATGAGTTAAAAGAATGTTTACCCATTTTCACCCAAAACAATAACACAAGTTTAGAAAACTAAAATCTTCTTCATAAGTCCGAAACACCTTGTTTTTAAATATACAAAATATATTAGAAAGTAATCTGCTTACTTCTGCTGGGAACATGCCACACAATTCAAATGTGCACACTATACTAATGTGGTATGAGCCAAACAAATCATTGATTAGATTTTTCTTACCTGTTCTATTTGTCCATGTTTCACATTATTACAAAATAGCATGACTGAAACTTTATTGCAGCGTTTGACAAAAGGCCATTCACATTTGGTCTGAAGATAAATGCCAATAAAACAGAGGTTTTAACTATTGGGACACTTTTGTTGACGTGAGATCACTGGTTGCCTAAGTATTTTGGCCAACCCCCAGCTCCTAAAACTGTGGTGAAGAATTTGGTAGCCTTGGCTGACAATAAGCTGTCGGGGGCCCTAATCATCATGCCTGGACTACTGTGACATTCTATATTTGGGTGCCCCCCAGATTTGATAAAATGAGACAGCAGATTATTCAAAATATAGCTGCCATATTGTTGTGCCATTTGTCTAAAGCAAAAATTCAGAGTTCCTTCTCCTGGATTCACTATTTATCAAATCTTTAATTAGTCATGGGGTCTTCCCTAGAGAAGCAAGGGGGTTTGTAGTGTTACAGTAGTTACCAAATTTACACTTCAATGAAAATGGTGCCCACAAGTATCAGCAAAAACATGAAACAATAGTGTTGTTGTATAAAAATATTGATCAATTATTTATTTAAAAAACATAATGCAAACAATTTATAATAAGTCACAACATGTACAAAATTACAAATTTATTCTAGGTTTTTACAAACGCAAAAAACATTCATCATTTTAAAACAATTATTATTAAAACATCATACTGTCAATTATACAATGGTTTTTGTTAAAAATTACTGGGACATAGGAACGAAAAAGTGTCGACGCGGCGTTTCGGTGCCTCTTTATTTTGCACCTTCTTCAAGGACTCGTTCACGATTCAGTTATTCTACTCTGAAAACATACAGTGATACATAATGTTCGGCCCATATTTTCGTACATTTGCACATAGATATTTAATAACATTTCTAGACTTAGCTGATATTTGGTAACTATGAACATCAATACAAGCGCCCTGCTGTTTCTTAGCATTCATTTTGTTCACAGAATGCCAAGGATGGAATACATCCCTTGTGTTATGGGGGGTCTAATTGTTATTATTTAGACACCTAGTGTTCTACTCCTTACAGGTTCTCACTTTCAGGGTAGATATATCGCCTTGGTATGGGGCTGCATACATTTCAGTAGAGAAGATACTTGGCTTGGAAGTTCATGCAGGGTGTTTCCTTCTGCAACAGGACCAAGACTAATTTCTACATTGTGTCTCCCTATCTGAAATGGTTTAGTGTACAAAAAATATTTGTCTAAAGCACATTCCGTAGAATATCCGTTGCAGAAACTAGATTGACTTCCGGCAGAAAAGCGCATCCAGTTTAAGTCTCTGTGTGTTTCTCATAGAGTTTTTAGTAAGTCGGGGGTGGTCTTTCCCCAACTTTCTCCTTCAGCCTTGCCATCTAAATAGGAGTTTAAGATCTTTTGAGCTCAATTCGGCTGTCATGCCTTGGTTCAAGTTTGAGGGGAGGGAGGAATTTAATTTCGGGTTATGAGTCCTTGTTTATGGAACAATCTTACTTTTAGCATCTGCAGCAATGCAAATTACACACCCTTTAAGAATCAAATCAAGACTTAGCTGTTCTAGCTACGGTTGGGCATGGCTACTTTTTTCTGCTATGTCTTTTGGGGCAGCCATGAATATTATAAGTACTTTTAATATAACAACATAACATTTGTGGTTTGTGTACTGCTCTGAACACCTAATCTTCACCTTTCACATGTAATCTCCTATGAATTTTAAAAGGCAACCTACACGATAGGTTCTGTGGAAGAAAGATACATTTACTTGAAGCTTTCATATCATATCTCATTCTGATTAGCACTGACAGCATAATCAAGATTCCTTTGATAAGGGATCCTTTACAGAATAATGGAAACAAAGTTATATGATCAAGTACAGATGGGCACTTGAAAGTTTAGATATTATTTGATATCTGAAAGGAGTAACTAAGTCTGCCTTGGGAGTGGAATAGGTGTGAGGAAGAAAAGGAATACATAAAGAACAAGGCTTTTACTATTGGAATGATTTCTTGTGACAAAGCTTATCAATGGAAAAGAAACTAAATTACTTTGCTGCAAAATTTGAAAGTAGAAAAAATTTGAGAATTTTAGTTTAATTCTCTCAGGTGTTATATCATTTTTTGTACAACAAAAAAAAAGATAGGTAGAGGGTCCGAGGGAATGTTTAACGACCTCAGCACAGTTATATTCCCCCTGGCAAGTTATGGAAAACACAAAGAATAACTGTGGGTCTAAGACGGAAGGAAAGCTATGTGTGTGTAAATATGACTATGTGTATGCTTCCAAATTTATGCAGACTACTGGACAAT
The DNA here is from genome assembly GCF_964263255.1 of Lissotriton vulgaris. NCBI lineage: Eukaryota > Metazoa > Chordata > Amphibia > Caudata > Salamandridae > Lissotriton > Lissotriton vulgaris. The sequence continues at coordinate 1,572,706,637 of NC_141695.1, read as the reverse complement.
TACCCTTTGTGAAAAATGTCCATCAGTTACTCTTTCTGTACCGCCCAATTCATTATGTGGTCTACTTCACAGTAGACCACATAATGAACTATGACAAAGTAGTGAGGCTAGAAGGGGTTAAAATTAAGGTTAAAAGCACTCCATAGGAGGGATCAATGGACCAAAGGTCAGTGACCCCACCGTGTAAGTTAAGAGTATTAAGAATGTCTCACTTTATGGGATGGCGCTACTTGCACCATGGGTCTCGGGAGGGGGGTTGAAGCATACCTGGCACATCCTAAAAGATAAAAAACGAAGGTTATTTTGCACGCGATCGGATTGTACTTAGCTCGATCGCGTCGATGTTGGTACTGTGAGGTGGATCAGCACTCACGCCCTCAACGCATTCAGCCCGCTTCTGCCACCTAGCATGCCCTCTGTACCGGACCCCGACGATGGGGAGCGGGGCCGGTCTCTGGTTAATAAGCGTTTACTCGTTCCCAACCGATCTTCCGGGTGGGCGTGTCCCACACTAGGGAAAGGCATGGGGCGCACCGGCCCCGGGGGTTTGGGCGTGGTGTGCCTCAAAGTGAGGCTTGAATCCCAGACGTTCAAGGTTGCCTTGGTAGCGCATCAGAGGGACGCTTGGGGCGTGCAGGCCCAATAGGGCTGGGCGTGATGACGAGGCTTGTATCCCAGACGTTGCTGGGGGTCGCGTAACTAGGATGTTACCATGGTAACGTACTTACCCGGCGGTATGCCAGGCGGGTCCCTTTATTATCGCGTATCCTGTTGCTTAATGTATTACAAACGTTCGGATCAGCACTTTATTGCATATATGGAAGAGTTTGTAATAAATAAACACCGATCAGTGGACGATGGATACTCACGAATCTGCTGTCAGTGCCAAACGTTGAGACAACGTGGGCGCTTACAGACAGTAAACATTTGTGCCACGATAATTGCAGTGTAAGGATACGTTAAGAGGAGTTATGGGTTAAAGAGTGTTAACTATGGAAAGTATTGGATAGTTGTGCTTAAGCGACTCAGAGTAGGCAGAAATGGGAAGGTATTAATGCTAAATTACAGTGATATTTAGTATTCAGCATTTTGTTGAAGTAAACATAACAGGTGAGAAGATAAATTTAGGTGGCAGTTTGGCCTCAACACAGCAATCAACCCAGGACAGTGTTCCATGGGATATCATCATTTAAACCTACTATGTTGGTACGTAAACGGTATACCCAACGCTGCTCTTTCTCAAAGAGTCTCCTGGTGATGTTCATAGTACCAGTAACTGATTCAATGATGGACCAGCTCTTGTCATTGGTGGTGTGGTTGTGGTCCAAGAAATGGCGACTCAATTTAGTTGTTGCCTTTTTGCACCGGATGTTACTTCGGTGCTCGCAGATCCGATGTTTCACCTTGCGTGTGGTCATCCCCACATATCGCAGACCGCAAGGGCAGGTGATTAAATACACTACATTCATAGAGTTACAGTTAGTGTGTGCGACCTGGGTCCAGATTTTTCCATCCTCCAATGAAAGTGTTTTTGAGGCCTCCATAAGGTGACATACACTGCAATCCGAACATGGGTAATGGCCGGTTACTTTTGGTAAACCCCAAGCAGCCGTTACTGTTGGAAAATCCACTTGAGTTTTTTCTTTGGGCCGGGTATGGACAAGGGCATCTTTCAGACTGCGGCCCTTTTTGAAAGAGAAAAGTGTTTTTTCCCAATCGTCCTTGGATGATTTTATTAGGCTCCAATGTTTGTTTATTGTCTTTTTCATGTGATTGGACAAACTGTTGAAAGTCGTGACACAAGTAAGAGGAATTAATGCCTGGGTCTTGGTTTTTTCTTCCAGTAAGGACTCCCTCGGCTGGTTTCTTGCTCTCTTAAACCCTTTGTTTAGGATTAGTGTTGGGTAACCTCTCTCTCTTAGTTTGGCGGTCAGGTCAGAGGATTGTTCTTTGAAATCACTAATCGTACTGCAATTTTTTCTCAGTCTGAGAAACTGCCCGTACGGAAGATTCTCTTTAAGGGGGCGTGGGTGGAAACTGCTGAACTCCAATAGATTGTTCTTGGCCGTCGGTTTTTGGTGAGTGACAAAAGAGCACTAGCAAATTCGTCATTTACCTTAAAAATGCTTTATAGCACTAGCATATCCCTGACAATTAGATCATTTACCGAAAGGGATGTTCACCATTTACAAATCATGTTTACAGATAGTATAGATCCATGTATTAGCTCAAACAAAGCAGAATGAACACCAGGCCTGTTTTTTAACTTTTTAACTTTGTCTAACTGTTTGACCCTGTGAGTCTCTAACTGCTGAGCGGTCACATAGTATATCACGGCTATTTAATTTTCTGTACTATAGAGCGGTGCTCCATTGTCCTGAGCTGCTTGCCAGGTGAGGAGAAACATGTTCCCCTTGAATCTCAGGTGAGCCTATGACACTTTGATAAATAGGTTGTAAATGTAGGTCATTTGAACTTATATGAGAAGAACAATAATCCAGTAACTTCAGCGGTAACCCATACTAATGATGGCTTGTTATCCTATTCTGTTCTTGTGTTTGTCTATGTGTGTGTGTTATGGCGACTTGACATCTGGACCTCTTCCATTTACACAGGAGGAAAACCAGAAGTGAACAGGTGACATTTACCATTGTTGTTCACTATTGTTTTTGTTATTTAGTTCATCACATAAGAGCAGTAGCAATTAAGTTTATGGGTCCTGAAGAAGCGGCAGGTACCAATTTGGACATTTAAATGTCCGCAGAAACATGTCGACCAGATAACCCAGTCAGTAGTTATTTGTTTGAACCATCAGACTTTTTTGCACTCTATTGTTTTTATTGTTGGAAGTGCACGACTCCAGAAAAAAGTTATATTGCGTACACTATCCAATTTTATCACAAGCACATTTCTTTATCACTATTTACAAATCACATATGCACTGCTTTCAGTTACGAACAAACAACATCCACCAATCATCCTATATAGTAACATTATTAAAACCAACCATCTCCTAGTAACATCTTTGAAGATGGTCAATACGGACTACCTACTGTGAAGTAGACCACATGATGAATTGGGCGGTACAGGAAGAGTAACTGATGGACATTTTTCACAAAGGGTAATTGTCCAGTAGTCTGCTTAAATTTGGAAGCATACACATAGTCATATTTACACACACATAGCTTTCCTTCCGTCTTAGACCCACAGTTATTCTTTGTGTTTTCCATATCATTTTTGTGCCTATCTTGACCCACTCACAGCAGAGAGCAGTTTGGAAGTTGGAACAAAAAAGAGTCCTACATGCTATTAGAAGACTTTCCTATCTGGCACAAACCTTTTGAGAAATGTGTGTCTTTGCCACTTTCTTGAATCTCTGAGGTGTGAGAGCTGCTTTGAATTTCAGGCAGCCTAACATCTTGCTGACATGCAACACATAGGTTTCCATATGCTAGGAAATGAGCCTGCTTGCACTGTGGCTAGTCCCTCCTATGACTAGTGTTGGACTTGGCCCTTTCTGCAGGGTCATCCCCAAACGTTTTGCCTTCACCTTCCTGTTTTCAGAACCTGTTTTTGTTGGCTCTTTGGACTTTGCGCACTTTACCACTGCTAACCAGTGCTACAGTGCTTGTGCTGTCTCCCCTGGTAATGTTGCCTTACACCCAATTGAACTATTTCATTTACTTTACCATTGTAAGGTGGCACTACATGTACATAAGGCCTATAAATTAAATACTACTAGCCTGCAGCACTTGTTGTGCCACTCACTAAAATATCCCTTTTACATATATATCAGACCTGCCATTTCAGCCTGTGGGTGCAGTTTTAAACATCCATTTCAACCAGAAAAATAAACTTCTTGCCAGGACCATTTGTCCCTTCTTAATACATGTGTCACCTCTAGTGTGGGTCCCTACATAGCTCAGAGGGCAGGGTGGAGTGCATTTAAAAAGTTGGACATTTACTTTTATGTTTTACATTTCCTGGTAAGGAATGATCCTAAACTCGTTTTTTTACTACTGCAAGGCATACCTTTCCCATAGGATAACATTAGGTTTCCTCATTACATTTAATACGTGATAACTTTCAAGTGGGAGCACGAGAGACAGGAGATTTGTAATGAGCACCCCTCTTTAATGGCAAACTCAGATTTTTTGTCACAAACTTTAAGAAAGTTGGAATTCTCTTGTCCCTACATTTGATGCCAGCAGCCTGTATCCTTGGTCACATAACTAGGTGTAGCTGGCAGTTGGTCTTTGTTTGTGCTCCCAGACAGTAAGATAAAGGGAAGCTAGGCGTTGGCAGCATCGGCCACTCTGAGGGGGAGGGGCTGCACCTACCTCACTTGCATGAAACAGAGGTTCTGCCTGAGCTTTTTCACCAAGGGTTTGTCTCTAGTCTTCTGTGTCCCTAGTAATGTTGGGCCCAGGGCAGAAAGGAAAGGAACACCTGACACCTCAGGGGGTGGAGGCCTCTAGAATCCTCTCCTACTTCAAAGTGAGCACCAGGTATGACTTTTGGTCCCTTAGACCCAACTCTTTAGTACACATCTGGACCTATTGAAGCTTCAGAAGAAGGACTGCTGTGCTGCTTTGTATAAGAAGGACCACCACTCTGCTGCACTGCTGGGCTGCCATGCTGCCCTCCTGCCTCAGTGAGAAGGACTGGACCTACTTCTTGAATCCAGGACTACCAGAGTGACTCCAAGGGCTTGTTGCCTGGCCACTTGATCAGACTCATCAGGTACAAAATAGCCTTCTTACATCTTGAACACACCACCTGGACTATGCAATCTGTGAGTCTTGCCCTCCCAAGTGTTGCGATCTCAGTCCAGGTTCCGTGCAAGTGGGCCTGAAGTTGGTCTGTCAGCCCAACTGTGTTATCAGTACAATCAATACATCACAATGCATCGTTGTACGACGCCTCACCTCACTAAATTATGCATTGGGACCGCAGTGTGGTGTATCACCGGTGCAGGACTTCGCATTGCCAACCACAGCATCCCAACAATCACTGCTGTGTGAAGCATCATGGACACAGGCCTTTGCATCTCAAGCCCCTCATCGATAGCATCCTCGACAACGACGTAGGATTCCGGATCGCAAGCCCCACAGATTCTTTGGAACTAGCCAGTGCGTCATGTGTCTCCTACACAGGATTTCGCATCGCATGCACCTCTTTGAAGGCATCCTCGACGATGATACAGGTCCTTGAATTGCAGCCTCGCAGCTCCTAGGAACCACTGCTGCGAGGCACCCTCGATGTAGGATTCTGCATCACTCTGCAATCAGGATTTAAGGTACTTTGTTCGAATGACATAGCTGGGTCCCTGTAGCCAGTCCATGTTTCCTCATGATAGGCCTGAACTTGTGGCTTTATCCCAATCAGGCACAACCAGATAATAGCAGCTGGCGCTTTGTTCCTCTTGGTGACATTTTCACTTACATCTTTAGAATTTCATGTCACCTGTTCTACTAATTGGATTTTTGTTATTTTTGGTCTCAAATTATTTCTTACGTTTTACTAAATTTTTAGGTCTCGCCCAAGCCATCGCGTTAGCGATGCCTTGGTGAGATATTAAGTAGAGGCTTTCAAAAGTGCTCCCAAAGTGCGGATCGGGTACAGTGCATGGGCGCCGGGCACGCACACCATTTGTCCACCTGCGGGATTACTTTCACGGCCGCTTTGATGTTCTCAATGAGCGGCGCTGCCACAAAGAACATCAAAGCGTACGTGAAAGTGATCACTTTTCCTGCTGGCATTCCCCCCTCCCTTCTCGCCCAGTCCATTTGCCAGCTGTCTCCCTCATGTGCTTCTCTTTCCTGACCACACTCTGCTTTTGCTCTGTGTCACCCCTGTGCTTTTCCTCCACACCTCCGGTGCTCCATGGCACTGTCTCCTTTGTGGTCTTTCCCCGCGTGCTGCTCTCTCTCCCTCATATGCTGCTTTGTGTGCTTCTCTTTCCTGACGATGAAAAAAAGAGGGAGAGTCACCCTTAATCACAAGGGAACAGGGTAAGAAATCAAGAAAAACAAGAGGGTTCCCTTGGTTGTACTAATCTTCAATAGCCAGTCTGGTGCTGGCCCTTATCCACTAAAATCTATTTTTATGGGCATGTAAACCACACAACAATCTCTTCATACACCCAATGGATTAAAGAACCATATACTAGAAGTGACACCACAAAAGCACTTACAATCTAACAAGGTAATTACGCAGCCCAAGAGAAAAATATTTTCATTATTTTATTTCTATATTGATGAAAACAGAGAGAACGACAACCTGTGCCAAAACTCTTGTGTTTCTGAATTTTACAACTTCTTGTTATAAATATTCTGGTGTATCAAAAGCAGATTGCATCAAAGTTAGTACAATACATTCAACATATCAGCATTTACTATTCAAACAAGAAGTTGTAAAAATCAGAAGCACATGAGTTTTGGCACAGGTTGTCACTCTCTCTGTTTTCATCAATATAGAAATAAAATAATGAAAATATTTTTCTCTTTGGCTGCGTAATTACCTTGTTAGATTGTAAGTGCTTTTGTGGTGTCACTTCTAGTATATGGTTCTTTAAACCATTGGGTGTATGAAGAGAGTGCTGTGTGGTTTACATACCCATAAAAATAGATTTTAGTGGATATGGGCCAGCACCAGACTGACTTCTCTTTCCTGACCACACTCTGTTTTTGCTCTCTGTCACCCCTGTGCTTTTCCTCCACACCTATGGTGCTCCATGTCACTGTCTCCTTTGTGTTTTTTCCCTGCGTGGTGCTCTCTCTCCCCATATGCTGCTTTGTGTGCTTCTATTTCCTGACCACACATTGTTTTTGCTCTCTGTTACCCTTTGTGTACTGCTGGTTGTGATTGTGTCTCACTTCGCATCATTCCGTTCTGCACTGGGTGTTGCATGGGCAGAGACGCCCACACCAGAGAGACCCGCCACGTCATCTAAAATGGGAAGTGCGCGTCGATTTCTACGTCCATGAGAGACAGCTAGCAGGAGAAAGCCGCGAGTTCTGCTCAGTCTGCAGCCGAGGCGACAGAATGCCAGTCCTGACTCCGGAAGAGAGGCCATTGAGAACTATTCAAATGCAGAGCCTGCCATTGGCGCATCGCGTGCACCTCGCCTCCTCGCCATTGGCTCCGAGGGTTATTAATGCGCCCGAGCACACCCTCCTTCAGGCTCTGTCCGCCTTGTCTCTATTGTCATGGAGCAGTGTGCAATAAACATCAGCTGGTACCTTGGGGTAGTGACGTGCGCTGTGAGCCTGCCCCCATCCTGGCCATTTGTTACCACATAGATAAACTCCTTTGACCCCCCCACCCCTGGGAATAATAAAATCGGGGCTTCTTCCAAGTTAAGACTGCACCTCCTGTAACTTAAGTGTGCTGATGGAGGGACCCACTTCAACAATGGAAGCTTCCGAGGATGCTAAAGAGCTCTTAAACTGCACGTGTGTTTAGGCGCTCACACTTATTCACTGACTTACACGAGTCTACAAATTTCACATTTTAGTGGTTTATAGACATATGTGCAAAATACACTGTGGCTAAAGGCACAGGTCTGTGACGTCCTCTGCAAACATTCCCAAAGGTGCTGCAAGTTTTATGCTTCGCGGCAGTACCTTGCTCTGGGCTGATATCTGGGTAACTGCTCTGGGTTTAAGGGCTTCAAAGTGAAGACTAAACCCATGTTTGTCTGCACCCTCTGTGCTGGGGCATGTTTATTTATATATATTTTTTCTAGCACACAGCCTCCTGCCGTCGGGCTTCAGGGCACTGTAGAAGGAATGAGGGGCGAGGAGTAAAAGAAGTATGTTTAAGTCCCAGGGAGCAGTCACTGCTTGCATGGGGCGTACATGTACACGGGGTCAGCAATTTAAAACAATCATTGGCATAGCCAATAGGTCTTGTTAGTTTTAGTCATGGCCCGTCAATTATAATATGCTTTACAAGTTGGTCTGATTATCAGAAAATCAGAGCTATTCTATACGCTAACCTGTGTGGATGAGTAAGCTCCCCTTTTTAGGTCGAGCCTAGAGCAGCGCATGCGCTGCTTGCTCCACCCAACACCCACACACACAACCACACCCACACAGACAACCACACACACATAACCACACTCACACACACACACAAGCACACACACAACAAACCACACACACAACCACACACACAACCACGCACACGCACAGCCACACACACAAACACACACACAACCACACATACAACCACACAACCACACACACAACCACACACACACAACCACACACACAACAACCACACAACCACACACACACCCACAACCACACACACACACACACACAACCACACACACAACCACACACACACACAACCACACTCACAACCACACGCACAACCACACCGTTAGTGCACAATTTCACTGGGCACAAACACCACCAGCCGTCATTGCATGCTTTCACCAGCACACACCACCAGATGTCAGTGCACGCTTTCACCGGCTCAAACACCACCAGCCGTTAGTGCACGCTTCCACCAGGCACACACCACCGGACATCAGTGCACACTTTCACCAGGCACACACACACCACCAGCCGTCAGTGCACGCTTTCACCATGCACACACTCACCACCAGCCATCAGTGCACGCTTTCACCAGGCACACACTCACCACCAGCCGGCAGTGCACTCTTCCACCAGGCACACACACCACCAGCCATCGGTGCACAATTTCTACAGGCACACACACCACCAGCCATCAGTGCACACATCAATTATTAACGCATCCACAATTAACTATAGTAGCAAATGCAGTATGGCACACTTTACTTTTAAATATATTTATCTAAAATGCAGCATGCCACCATTGCTACAAAAATAAATACACATTTTTTTGTCCTACAATTTATAGACTTTTGTTGCAATTGGTGGTGCAATATTTAGCAATGCCAATAGCTCAAACTTAATTAATGCGAGACCTATTGCGTTGCAAATGCTTGTTCTAAATTGGTGTGGGATTTTTCTTGTGTGGTGTTGTCTAGTGGTTTTTTTCACTTAATTACTGTTTGAGGTGCTGCATAAATGCTTTTCACATTGCCTCTAAGGTAAGCCTTACTATTTTTATGCCAAGCTACCAGAGTGGTAAGCAAAGGTTAATAAGGGGTTTGCTTATGCCCCACCCTGACAGAGATTGTGGTTGCTGCTTGAGTAGGGTTTCACCCTCCTCAACAATTAATACAATATCCTACAACCACAAATTACAGGTTGACCTTTAGAATGCAAGGTACTACGCTAATAGGAGGTCTAAAATGACTTTACTATAGCTTAACTCTGATGGTAAAGAATTTTGACTGTGATAAAAAGACCAGTATTTCCTCCTGTGCCCATCCTTGAAGGTCATTCTCTAATGGTGTCTAGATCCTGGTCTTCCGCACACCATAAAATAGCACTGAATTTCAATTTCAAATTGTTTGGTGTGGAATGGTCTTAAGTTCTTACAATCATTCCTGATCTAAGCATCTGATGAATTTTGCTTTTACAATTTTGTTAAATGTGCAGTTTCTTGTCTTTATTATTGTTTGGGTGTTGTTACAAATGCACCTCATGCATTCCCTTGTGGAAAACCTTTCTGGTTGAGCCTAGTTATCAATGCTGAGCCAGGTGTTCCCCACAGCGGCTACACTACCTGATGGGAATCGGGTCGTTAGTGAGTTGTGGGAGATGAGTCCCACCTATCATTAAGACTGTATCATCTCACCCACTTCCTTATCAGGCTGGTTTAATACACCTGACAGCTGAAAAACGTTATTATGAGCCACGGTATTTAGGACTCATTTGCTAAATTAAGTAGTGAAAGAACTTGCTGTAACATGGGTACCTCTAGTATATGTGAATGCATATTTTCTCATGATGTTATCAGCATGCTTTAGCTGAAAGCAGTCAATGGTGTGCCACAGTAATTACTGTCTCTATACCCAATTATATGACATTTCCAAGAGATCGTTGCATTGACAGCATGCTCTGAATGCAAGCTTCAGTTTTTTTTTTTCAATTTTGTACCATAATGGGGGTGCTTACAATTGTTTCAGGATGTCGCAATTCCTTTAACACTCAGGGCCTGATTAGGATGTGGACGGAAACGGCTCCAACAGTTGGTCGGAGCCATTCTGACTGCATCCTCATCAGGCGGTTAGATTCCTTTGCGACCGACCCATTAGGATGGAGTCGGTCGGAAAGAAATGCAACTGGACATTCCGACTGGCTTCTGATTGGCTCGGAGAGCCCGTCCGCCAGTTGGAATGCTTTCAGTAATCCTAACGGCGGCTTTTCTGCCTGAGGGATTACGATGTTGGATTCCGACAGCCTCTCTGTGCCAGCCTTTCCGACACAGAAAGGCTGTTGGAAGTCGACTTTGGGGATCCCCAACAGGGACCCATGGGTGCAAGGCCTTTGGATGGCGGTCGAGGGGGCACCTATGGTGCCCCCTGTTCGGGGTGCAGGGATGAACTGCACCTCTTGTCTTTACAATGAGAGCATGCGTTCCAGTCGGAATGCATGCTCTCATTGCAAAGAAGAGGAGTGCGAACAAACAGTATTGGTCGGTCGGTTCCAGAACCGAAACAATGTCGGTCGGACTCAGGTCCGTCCATCATCGAAATCGGGCCCTTAGTGGGTACAGTTTTTTTAGTTAGCATATCTTTGTTATTTCGAAGCTGCATGATTTCAAAATCAAAGGTTTTTATCTTGTCCGTTTTTCTTGTCGTTTTCCTCATATTTGATTTATTTTTTTAATTCACGTTCTCATTCATATATTTATACCTACTACCACAATTAAATTATTCCTAATTGTTCAGATTTTCTGCAACTAGTGTGCAACTTTCTTGAAGCATAAATTCCAAAGATATCTTTTGACTTTTTAGAGTTTGAGATATTAAACTCGGGGAATTCGAATTCTAAGTAAATATACACTCAACAGCACTGGAAATGTTTTGCCAATTTCTTCAACATACAAGACCATAACTTACCTTTAGTAAGTCATAAAATTATGAACCAGTTCAAGGCTAATCTTATTGATCTCATGAATCTTAAATATAATTCATTCGCAGTTTCATTCGAATCATTGATTCCCAGGTTACACACAGGTCTCTTCTGTAGGTGCAATGGCCCTTGGAGCTATATCGCCAGCCCTGCAAAGTCTCTACATTGTTTTTATTGCATTAATGACTTCACTTTCTACACAAAAATCTGTCAAAATGTGAACAGGAGAAGAAGCAAAACATGTAAATCAGTATGCTAAACTGTTATTGTGAATGTTATGCCTCAGTTACAACAGGAAAGCTGAGAGCAGGGAGCTAATACAGAACCTTGTAAATTTCACACCCTGTGGTGTCAGTATTTACCTGATAAAATATCTCCTCCCAAAAAAGCTGGTGCTGGATGGCGCTATATGTGTTTAATGTAAACGGTTATATTTAAAATCTTTCTGTGACGTTATGTTGAACATTGCCACAAAAAGCAAAATGGCCATCTTGAAACCCATCCTAGAGGACACACGACATGGGTACATTTTTGATTTGTGGAACATTTAAAACCATACACTCACTTTGCATTGTAGTTTCCATTGTGGGTTTTTGCATTGTAGTTTCCATGCCTAAACCCCACCAGGGCCTGATTCACAAAGGGTCTCTGCTTTGGTGGAGGAGGCCATGCAGTCATGGGGGAGTCATCCTCTCTCGGGGAGAAATCTGAGCTATTCTCATTGTAGAGATTCCACCCCAAGAGCAGAGAATCCAAGTGGCAGATTTACAAGCCCCTTGCGACACCGGTGCATCACTTTTTGTGTTGAACCGGTGGCACATTTTAATGCTCCATATTTACAAGGCCAATTGAAGCCACCCTGGTGACTTTTCCTGTCCTTGTATTTATGGCCCCTGTGCACGAAGCAGTTTGCGTGAAAGGGGGGTTCCATGGGTGTTCCTGTGGGTGTTCCTACGGAACACCCATGGAACCAGACACATTTTCTGATTTACAAGGAATTGTAAATCTGGAAATGTGTGTGAATGCTTTTCCTCCCCAGGGGAGGAGTAGGGAGGCACAACGCGGAGAAATGTATTCATTTCTCCTCGTTTTCTTTTCCTCTTTCTATGCTGCTGCATTCTGCAGCACACATAGAAAGCGGAAATCACCTCTACTGATTGTTTATGTACAGGAAGGGTTACCTTCCAGCACATAAACAATCATTAAAAAATTACGCTTTTCAACTTCTATATGTGCTAATCAGCACACATAGAACTTGAAAAGCGGCATTTCAGATTGTTTTTGTGCAGGAAGGGAACCCTCTCCCCACGACGCAGGCATCCTTGAACCATTGTGCAAGGGTGTCTGCGCCGGCGCATGGCAGCAGTTTATGCGCCAGCGCAGGGGGAAGCACATAGATGCAACATATTGTTATAAATATGTTGCATCCCTGTGCTTTGAAATTGATTCAGTGCGACACAGCCAAATGGCTTGCAGATTGCACTGAGTCACTTTCTTGTAAATCTGCCCTCGAGTGCTTTAAATGGGCCGGTACTGCCCGGAACGGAGTAGCCGCACTTTTTTGTTTTGAGAAGGAGAGTACCGTCACTTCTTAAGAGAGACGTAAGACTTAAAATTGGACAGTATTAGCCCATCTGAGAAACAAGCAGGTACTTTGGTACAGAGTACCTGCACTTCTATTTTTCCATTCCAAGCACTGAAGACTACCCCACGAATTCGAGGCATCCTTGACGAGTGCATAGGGGCCTCATTTATGAGGCCATGCATCACTTTTACGCCGCCGGTGCGTCACTTTTTGTGACGCACCAGCAGCGTAAAAAATGTGCCTTATTGCACCATATTTATAAAGTGACGCATCTAGGTAGATGCGTCACTTTGTAAACCCCTGCGCTACATTATACCTGCGCCAGGTATAATGTATGCAAGGGGGGCGTATTGACGCAAGGAAGGGACTATGAGATTTCACTGCGTCACTTTTAGGACGCGGTTGCGTCAAAATCTTGCGCCTGTCTCACAGCAAGCGTAAGACTGACGCAGGCCCTTTCACATGGGGCTTGCCCCATGTGAAAGACGCATTGCTGGAGTTGCGTTACTTTTGTGAAACACTCTAGCAATGCGTCACTTTTGCGCTTACAGATACGTCAGAAATACTGACGTATCTGTGACTCCTTGCGACATGATGCATCATACATTAAATATGACGCATCAGGAATGTCGCAAGGAGTGCGCACTGAGAAGTGACGCATCGCTGCTTTCACGCAGCGATGCGTCATTTCTCATAAATGAGGCCCCCTGTGTGAATCAGGCCCATGGTGTTTCAAAGTGTCAATAGACTAGTGGCATTAGAGCAATGGATGACATGACGTTTACCATAAGAGACAGCCCCGATCTGGATGAAGAGCAGTACGCAAATGTAAACCAATTCCAATTTTGCCATACATTTGGAGTTATTCAAATCGATGTCTTCTTTGAAAAAGAACACGGGGGCATATTATCAAGCCTGTGCGCTAAAATTATCGCCGCTTTATCGGCCGAAAACGGCCGATAAAGCGGCGATAATGGGCTTGATAATATGCTCTATGGAATTCCAATCGAAGCACATGTTAGATGTGAAGACATCTAACATGGGCTTCGATTGGAATTCCACAGAGCATATTATCAAGCCCATTATCGCCGCTTTATCGGCCGTTTTCGGCCGATAAAGAGGCGATAATTTTAGCGCACAGGCTTGATAATATGCCCCACAGTTCTTCTCATATTAAAGAACGATCGCAAATGTCTGTACTAAAAGCATAGAGTAAAATGCAGAGGCGTTATCTCTGATCCGCTGTATTCTCGTGTTATAATTTACGCCAAGACTAGCGCTGTAATGTTTGATTTGTTCTGCTTCCGATGGTTAATGTGGCGCGAGGTACCTGCCGACTCATCTCCCCCAAGGGACGGTTCAATCTGATATAGAGGGTTTCTGTGAATAATAATGCTTCATAGTAATCACTCGTCGTCAAAAGCAATCCTTATGCAAGCCCCAAAGAAGCTTAAATGAGTCGAAATTATTTTGATGGAAGCTCAGTTCATCATTGTTTTACTTGGATGCCCCTGCTTAATTTAATCCAGTAAACTCAGGAAGATGCAGCGAGACATGGCTGAGGGGTGATGACGCAATGCCCGTGTCCTGAAGCAACTTCCGCCCGGTGGGGTCATGTGTCGACTTATTGCACGTTGCGTTGTGACTGCGCAGGCTTTCGGGGTGGTCGCACTCCCACTGCTATTGTAAGAGGGTTTTCTTAGTGCTAGAGTGGGTGAAACAGTCTTATACTGCTGTTTTTACATGGAATATTTTTTATTTAATAGATGTGATTGGATTTAAAAGCATTGCCATGTCTTGTCATACTTGATGACATTTTGCACGGAATTGAACAAAAAGCCCCCGGACATGCAATGATGGAAGGAGCTGAAAGAAACGTTAGAAAAAAATGCCGCTGCTTGTAGATATTTTCATGTTAGTACATTAGGCTGCCGTCTCATTAGTTTGATTTTCCTATCATTTGAACTCCATTATGCTGAATGTAATTAAATCGTTATTCATATATTTTTAATTGACCGCGTGTTTTGGCAGATAAATTAGCTTTTATGTATGGTTCTGAAGGAAAGTGGAATACTATGTGATATGGCTGGGTAGTCTTACAATGTAATATTATCACATACCCCAAAGATGATCCTTGGATCCACGCTAATAAATCTTTACATCAGTCCTGGTAGAGTGGCATAGAGCAGTCAGTCATTTCCTTACTAGAGAAGCATTTCAGAGTACCAACATGGACGATAAGAAATTGACACGACTCAAGAGAAATCGGACACTAATTTAAAAAGTAGAGTGCATAATTTAGACACCAAAATGAAATTGATCAGATACATATAACCAGAGGTATACATTTTTGAAGCAATATATATTCAGTGCAAAATAATACATTGAATATTTAACATTGCAGTCAATGGCAAAAATCACTAGTGGCAATCGGTCACCTGCAGGTCGAGTTGAGTTATACCCTTGCAGGGTAAAAGTGATGCGAGTACCAGGACCAAGCCACGACAGTCATAACAATTTTACCTGGCCTGTGGAGCCCAGGTTCAACGCTGTCCTTGTTGCCTCTGGTGCTAGACTAGCGCTGTGAAGGAGATGGCGCTGTCGGAAGGAAGATGCAAAAGCACAAGAGTGGGGTCATTGCCAACCTCAGTCGCAGGTATTATGGAATGCCCTCGTAATGCAGCATTGAGTGAAGGCGTCAGTGACCGGACTGGTGACCAACAATCCTTGGCAGCGGGAAGCGCATCTTGAGCTTCTTCAATGTCTGGAGGTTCAGGTAAATGTAGTAGCAGCTTGAAACTTCAGTGAAAGCTGGACTATAGTTCCCACAATGCACTAGTCCATTTGGATTTGGGCAATCCCTCGGAGTACCCGATGGCCTGCGATTCTTTGGTTCTGGAACGTCGTTTTCCCTGCACGTTGCCAGTCAAAATACTTCATTTTGATCACACTGATCAAGAAAGTACAACAAACATAAAACATGATACCAAATATATTATTCAAATTACATAAAGGAAACAGACCAGCTGCTTTCATGAAGCAAAGTACAATAATAAAGATAACCCATTATATATACAAGAGTTAATTATGACTAAGAGCAAAACAATAGGCTACAAAATCGGTTCCACAGATCCATTCCTTTCATTCTTTACTAAGATGATGTGGGTCACATCAACCCCATATCTCCCACATTTTATTGGCACTCAGAGTGTCTTATCCATATTGCCATAAGAAATGTTGCCACGACAAAGAGGTGGCACCTGTGTGCAGCTGTACTCAAGAGTCTAGAAGCAACCTGGTAATTCCAAGTACCTAGATTCTTGCAAAGGGCGACTATCCATTTAGCTCGAAGCCTGCTGTTCTGGGCACTAGAAAAGAATATGTTTCATTGATTCTTTTCCCCCTCCGCATGCCGAACATTGTTCATCTCCCTCCTTCACTCTCAGACCAATTTGAAGGATTGAACCAGGAGAATGCCATATCTAAACTGCAGATATAATTTACGCTCCAGAGGAGATTTAGCACATCAATACTTTCCTCGTAACTAATACATGGTTTAAGATCAAGAAAGACAGTGTAAGGCTAACTTTGCTCTTGGTCACTATATCCAAGGCTGCAGAATCCCAGTATAAATTTTAATCTTAGCTCTAGGCAGCAAGCACAATAGCTCTGGGGAAGACCAATAAATATCATGGCTCAACATCTGCAAGAGCATTTTAATGGCATGAAACCATGGAATCTTTGCTACACCTTGGTGAGCCACAAGGTCCTGGGGAGACCAAATTTGTGGACTGTTGAGTAAGCATTGAAACAACCTTTTCGAATTGGGGGCCCAAACTCAAGTCAGATATGTCTGAAACGAGGTGGTCCTGCATATCTCTGTACTATATTTAATTACAATATACACTTGCCTGGTGGACAATTAAGGTATTAATCCTTTACATGGGGTAATCCCGGTTTAGAGAATGCAACATCAAGGGCAATCAGTTAGCAATACAAGAGAGATTGAATAATAAATAATTACTTCCAATACAATGTATAGCCTGGAAATCAAATCATGGTGGGGTGCTAATGTAATTAATATAGTTAATTCCCTTCTGTAATAGAAATATATGCGTGGGAGAAAGGTACGTGCACCAGTCCTCTGGGGAGTTAATCTATGCAGTGGCAGAGTCTGCCACAAACCAAGGGAGTGTAAGAACTGTTACAGTAGAGTTGCGTCTTACGAGCGGCTGAAACAAAAAGTGAACTATGAGTACATTTATGAATGGAAAGGGGCGACCACTCTGTCCCCCCGAACGTATGGTCGGGTGCCCCGATCCCCCCGGGAAACCATTTTGGGCGGGAGGCGTGTCACGGCTGGTATGCCCGAAGCGGCGTAGCCGGGGCGCGCCTTTTCCCGCCCAAGAGGGGTTGTCCTAGACACCTACACCGTCGGCCACGCCCTGTAGGCGGTCGGAGGAGGGTCCACGCCCTCCCAAAGAAGAATAAAAGGAGCAACAATCCAAGGAAGCATCCTCTTGTTCCTGTGCTTGGACGCTGCACCTCTTCGTTGCACGTGAGCCCGTGACGGAACAAGAGCCAATTTTGAGAACTTGTAATATTGTGTTTCTTCTTTCAGCGATTTCGAAGCTTTGATCCAGGACCTCGAGTGAACGATGCCTGGCAAGAAGGTCGGAAAGAAGGTTGGGACCGAACAGATGCTTCGTATACTGGTAAAGGACATGGCGAACATGAAGAAGCAGATGGCGGCAATGAATGGTACGGGTAGACCGAAAAAAGTCATCGGACCAGCATTGCCAGGAGTAGTCCCTACCGGGAGAGGTAAAAGGGCCAGGAATAGGGCGGCAGGAGGGGAGGCTCCTGTTCCCGAATCACCTACAGCGAGCCCGGTCAGGCCGGTCGAGGCCCCAGTTCCGGTCCCGAACGCGGGACAACCGATCCCTGTAGTCGTCACACCTGTTAACGAGGAGGATATGCCTCCTGAGCTGGCTGCCCAGTTGGCGGCATGGTTGGGCAGGGACAACGAGGGGGCCACGGCTGAGGAGGCCAGGTCGATAATGAAGCAGTTGCGGCAATCGAAAGATGCTGCGAAGGCACCTTGTCCTCTTGTTTCCCCGCAGGCTCCCATGGAACAACCAGTATCGAGCGTTGGAACAGCAGCGACAACAGTCCCAGCTACTTGTTCGGGTAAGCAGCCGTTGCCAATGGCGGGGGAGGGATCGTTACCCTCAAGGAGGGAAAAGGTGGTTCAACATATCCCGATGGATGTGAAAGAAAGGATTTGGGCAGATAAATATGTGAACATGTTTTCATTGTTGACCGATCACTATGAGATAGAGCATGTTAGAAATCAGAAGGAGTTGTTGCATCCGAGTGTATGGCGTGCAAAGATGGCGGGTTTCAGAGTAGATGAAACGATCTCTAATTGGGCCAGGGCGTTTGGAATGTTCACTGCAATTATGGGGGAACGTAGGCCTGAATTATTGTCGGAATTAGCTTGTTACCAGACACGTATTATGGAATTCTATGAATCGTACGAAGGCAATCAATGGTTTGGTTATGATAACAAATTTCGTAAGGCCAAGGAGCACGACCCATCCCTGACGTGGGATTGTTTCGACTCCATTTCCTGGCAGAAACTGGTTGTGTCAAACACGGCGAAGTCGCCTTCTTTGGGCGGGAATGGGGCTGAGCCTTCCCGCCATTCTTTGGGGGCGCCCTTTCGGGCGGGCGCAAGTAGTGATCAGAACACAAAGAGTAATGGGAACTCAGGTAGAAAAGGGGTCTGTTGGAGCTTTAACAGAGGCAAATGCACTAGGCCACATGGGACATGCAAGTTCAGGCATGAGTGTGCAGGGTGCGGACAGTCCTCACACCCCGAGAGTTCGTGCAGAGCCAAGACTGGTGATACGGGAGGTAGAGGAGGCGCCAAACAGGTCTAAGATCGACCGAGGGGCACCGTTACCTACTCCCGTTGATATCATGGCAATGATCCCTTGGCTGAACGAATACCCTGATCATGTCTCCGCCGGGGTGTTGCGAGACGGTTTCTCATATGGTTTCCGCATCCCGGCGGGGGATTTTCGGGGGGAAGCACAATGTAAGAACCAACTATCGGTTCAGCAAAATACTGATGTGGTACAGGCAAAGATTGCAAAGGAAGTGGCCCGAGGTCGGGTTGCGGGACCATATGGCAAGCCGCCAGTTGTCAACTTTGTTTGTTCACCGTTGGGAGTAGTCCCCAAGAAGGACCCAGGTGAGTTTAGGTTAATCCACAACTTGTCCGCTCCTAGGGGTCTTTCGGTGAATGATGCGATTGACCCGGGAGTTTGTTCGGTGCGGTACGCATCCTTTGATGAGGCCGTCGCCATTTTGAATCGCCTGGGGCCCGGAGCGCTGATGGCTAAATCAGATATCGAGTCAGCGTTCCGGTTGCTCCCGGTACACCCAGAGGATCAGCGTCTCTTAGGTTTTGTGTTTCAAGGACGCTACTACATGGATAAATGTATGCCAATGGGTTGCTCCATCTCTTGTGCGTATTTTGAGAAGTTCAGTACTTTTTTGCAATGGGCTTTCACCAGAGCCACGGGTTTTACATTGGTCATGCATTACCTTGATGATTTTCTGTTCCTGGGGGCAGCCGGGGACACGGAATGTGCTCAGGCCTTGAGTGAATTCTGTAATCTCATGAAAGAATTTGGCGTGCCACTGGCACCAGGCAAGACGGTAGGCCCATCTACTACACTCGAGTTTCTGGGAATTGAGCTCGATTCTGTGGAGGGGTGTTTCCGCTTGCCCAAAGAGAAGGTAATGAAATTTAAGGCCTCGCTCGAAATGTGCCTCAGCGAGAGGAAAGTAACTCTCCATCAGTTGCAACAAGCTGTGGGTCAGCTTAACTTTGCCCTTAGAGTGATACCGATGGCTCGCCCCTTTTCCCGCTCTATCGCCCAAGCTATGGTTGGCCTCAAGGAAGGGCACCACCGCACAAGACTGTCAGCAGAGGTTCGCCAGGATATGCGCATATGGTTGGCATTTCTAGCGGATTTCAACGGTCGTGTCGTGTGGAACAAACCACCAGTTTCCTCCGAAGAGCTGGGGTTGTGGACCGACTCGGCAGGGAGTGTAGGTTTTGGCGCCATATTTTGTAATCAATGGTCGGCACGAACCTGGCCGGTGTGGTGGCACGACGATGGGCTCACGGGTAACATTGGGTTTCTTGAGCTGTTCCCCATTCTGGTGGCCTTAAAAACATGGCCAGAGGGGTTTCGTGATCGCTCTGTGGTGTTCTGGTCTGATAATATGACTGTTGTGGAATGTATCAATAATCAGGCAGCACGCTGCAAATGGATTTAGAGATTGCTGAAGGAAATTGTCCTATTATGTATGAGACTAAACGTCCACTTTAGGGCAAGACACGTGCCGGGTGTACTGAACCAGGCAGCTGATGCACTCTCTCGTTCCCATATGCAGGCCTTCCGGGGTTTTCTGCCCTCAGCGGACTTGGTGGCGGCACCATTTCCCGAAGCTCTCTGGTCTCTCGGTGCCCCGGATTACAAAACCTCGTGGGAGAGAGTCTAGCACCCAGGACAAGGAAGGCTTATGAAGGGGCGTTCCGTTCCTATTGGTCATTTTTGGGTTCAGCTAGGGGGGAGCAGTGGGGGCAGGAGGAGTATGTCCTGAAATTCCTGGTATCATTACATCAGGCAGGCAGATCAGTGGCGACAGCCAATAGGCACCGGGCCGCCATTTTCTTCATGGCGCGGGCACATGGAATCCAGGACCCCACAGCGTCCTTTCTCGTACAGAAGGCACTGCGTGGGTGGCAACGCCTTGAGGGTCGTAGAGTGGATGAGAGGCACCCGATAGGTCTGGCAAGGTTGTCCCTGTTAATGTCCGTACTCCCTGCGACATGTGCATCTCCATCAGAGACGGTGCTGTTCCGGGCCGCTTTTGCATTAGCATTCCATGGGGCTATGCGGGTCAGCGAACTGGTATCAAGGAACAAGCAGGATACGGGGGGAGGTCTGTGTCGAGAACACATTCAAATTAAGGGGGAGACAATGGTAGTCTCAATAGCCAGGTCCAAGACCGATCAGGGAGCGATCGGGGACAGTGTGGTAGTCCAGCGGATTCCGGGATCTCCCATGTGCCCGGTAAAATGCGTGGAGGAGTATTTAGCGCAGAGGGCGGCATCATGGGGGGGAAGCTTGCTGAGGCACACCGACTCCACCCCACTGACTAGGTTTCAGTTTCAGCGGGTGTTAACAATGACAATCGCGGCAGCGGGCTTGAACCCGAGCGATTTCGGGACCCATTCCTTCCGGATAGGGGCTGCTACAGAGGCTACAGCCAGGGGTCTGAGTGTTGAAAAGGTGAAACAGTTGGGGAGTTGGTCCTCGAACTGTTATAAAAGGTATGTGCGGTTGCACATGTTGTGAAGCTTATGTCATGTACTCACGCTTCTTGTTTTCTGTTTGGTTTACAGTTTCGCGAGCAGGCTTTGCGGGGCAGACTGTGCAGTTGACCCAACACCTGGGGACCAGCGGTCAAAGATCACCGGCTGAGGAAAGAGTGGTGTGGGTCGTTGGCCACTCATACGTGAGGCGCGCCGCAGACGTATTCAAAGCAGGTGACATGATTCACGTGGCTGGGGAATACGGGTACAGGGTGACCTTCCACGGAAGGGGCGGGCTCTGTATTGACCAGTTTCAAAGTTTTATTGAGGGACTGTTAGGGCGGACGAGGTCACCGCCATCTGTAATCATAGTGCATCTTGGGGGCAATGATTTGGTGACCATTGGTCGACGAGTACTTCTCGAGTCAATTTTGTCCGCCGTAAGTTGGTTGGCGAGAAGGGTTCCGGGGTGCACAATTGCATGGTCACACATGATTCCTCGGAAGGTGTGGCGGGGGGCCCTCTCTGTGTCAGCTTTGAACCAGTCGGTAAAGAAGGTTAATAACAAAATGAGTAGGTTGTTTCGTACAGGTAAATTGCATTGTATTCCACACGGATGTATCCGGGGGGACCATATGTATTTGGAGGATGGGGTCCATTTGTCCCGGGAGGGTAATGTCTTACTCATAGGAGACTTCATAGCCTGGTTAAAGAGTTTATGTAGCCATGACCTTTAGTAGGAGTTTTTGTGGGGGGTCCGGATAGCCGGTCAACTATCCGGCCTGTGGCGGTAAGGTCATGATCGGTGAGCAGTAATTGGAAGATCCCTAGAGGTGGGGCGCCACCCATTATGGATGGGAGCGCCCGGGGGGAGGCGGCCATTGGCCCCTCACACAGGGAGGCGGTACCCTTCTAAGGATGGGACCGCCGAAAGGGAAGGCGGTCAAGGCCCCTCCCTGGGGAGGAGGGGCTACGGGCCCCTCCTTGGAATTTCCCGGGGCCAGGACATCCGCGACGGCGGATGTGGTAAGCAGTGTGGGGTGGGAGGGGGGTCTACGCTACCTTCTAGACACCTCACACGAGTCCTCGGACGACCACCAAGATGGCGTCGAGTAAATATGGGGCCCCCGTTACGACAAGGGAAATTGGAAGTTGGCACAGAGGTACAGTCCTCTGTGCGCCCGCCCCTCACAAGTAAGGGGGGGAGTTCTGGTATTAGGGATCTGACACCGGTTACGACCTTGCCGTTGGCCCGTAATGTTAGGATGTACAATTTGAAGTTTGAGAAATGCATTTACAGGATGTTTTAGAATCGGCTAGGAGAACCTTTGTATTAGAGATATGTTAAGGTTAGCCAATAAACATCGTAATGTATAAATGAAATTGTACATGATATGAAACTGTTATTTTAATGTTTTCATTTTGTTTCATATTTTAATAAATACGGCCGGGAGGGTAACTCCCTCCCGCCTTCCAAAAGTTCAAGAACTGTTTCCGTCTTCCCATTCTTGGGGATTGTGTTGGGAGGGGGTGACGGGTATCCCGGCCATATGGAAAGGGGCGACCACTCGGTCCCCCCGAACGTATGGTTGGGTGCCCCGATCCCCCCGGGAAACCATTTTGGGCGGGAAGCGTGTCACGGCTGGTATGCCCGAAGCGGCGTAGCCGGGGCGCACCTTTTCCCGCCCAAGAGGGGTTGTCCTAGACACCTACACCGTCGGCCACGCCCTGTAGGCGGTCGGAGGAGGGTCCACGCCCTCCCAAAGAAGAATAAAAGGAGCAACAATCCAAGGAAGCATCCTCTTGTTCCTGTGCTTGGAAGCTGCACCTCTTCGTTGCACGTGAGCCCATGACGGAACAAGAGCCAATTTTGACCCACCCACCAGCCCCTGATGACAGCGTTTTTATTACAATAATGTCGATTAATGAAGTATTATCTTTTTTCAGGTTGTGTTTAATAAAGTTTGGAATTTTTTGATGTGACAATAAAATGGTTGCTCTGTTTGCATGCACTTATGGGTGGTATCGCAACTGAGTTGAATGAGGGTATTGTTTGAATAAAAGTTATAAGTCGAAATGCCCAGCATAACTGTTTATTTCATCGTCATTAGGTTAAAAAATGTCGTATTTATTTTTGGTCGGGCGGTAAGGTCATGATCGGTGAGCAGTAATTGGAAGATCCCTAGAGGTGGGGCGCCACCCATTATGGATGGGAGCGCCCGGGGGGAGGCGGCCATTGGCCCCTCACACGGGGAGGCGGTACCCTTCTAAGGATGGGACCGCCGAAAGGGAAGGCGGTCAAGGCCCCTCCCTGGGGAGGAGGGGCTACGGGCCCCTCCTTGGAATTTCCCGGGGCCAGGACATCCGCGACGGCGGATGTGGTAAGCAGTGTGGGGTGGGAGGGGGGGGTCTACGCTACCTTCTAGACACCTCACACGAGTCCTCGGACGACCACCAAGATGGCGACGAGTAAATATGGGGCCCCCGTTACGACAAGGGAAATTGGAAGTTGGCACAGAGGTACAGTCCTCTGTGCGCCCGCACCTCACAAGTAAGGGGGGGAGTTCTGGTATTAGGGATCTGACACCGGTTACGACCTTGCCGTTGGCCCGTAATGTTAGGATGTACAATTTGAAGTTTGAGAAATGCATTTACAGGATGTTTTAGAATCGGCTAGGAGAACCTTTGTATTAGAGATATGTTAAGGTTAGCCAATAAACATCGTAATGTATAAATGAAATTGTACATGATATGAAACTGTTATTTTAATGTTTTCATTTTGTTTCATATTTTAATAAATACGGCCGGGAGGGTAACTCCCTCCCGCCTTCCAAAAGTTCAAGAACTGTTTCCGTCTTCCCATTCTTGGGGATTGTGTTGGGAGGGGGTGACGGGTATCCCGGCCATATGAGGGTCATATTTAAAATTCATACTGGTCACAATTACTTCAGACTGTGTCTAAAAAGCAGATAAGACTCCGCACGAGTGACACCGGGCGATTTCTGCGTTATAATATACATGCATGGGAGTGAAGATTTGACTTCATATCCAGCCTTGATGAGTGCTTTCCACATCCACTAGATTACAATATTTCTATACAGATCAGCACTGATAATGGTCCTGAGGATGGTTTCATCAAATCATTATTAAGAAACCGAAACGTCGACAATACATCTCATCCCCCTCTTTGTTTTACTCAATGTGTTTTGGGATAGGTGTATTTTAGGTTCTGTTGAGTCATTTAGCAATTTATTTATATGTGTACCCACAGTCCTAAAATCTTATTTGTTTATTTATCTGTATATGAAGTTGATTTAATGAACTATTTGATAAAAACCTTTTCGTATACACCTTGTGTCTTTGTTTATATGTTATATGTTGATAATATAAATTGATCAGTTTTGATTAATTCACCCCAAGGATGATCCATTGATCCTTTCTAGAATAATTTCAACTACAAATATAGACTGAATAAGTCCCTTGAAGGCAATTTTACCCTTCTACTTTCATTACCCAAGCCCTCAAGGGTATTCCGGGTTGCTCACTTCCTTGATTATAACCCATTTAAACACTCAAGAGCAGTGTCAAGGCTTACCTGAAGATGCAATGACATGCAGAACTAAATCAGGGGTCTGTGAGGAAATATACTTGTGGCCGCAGAGAGCAATAGGCTACCTTCCATGTCAGTATAATGTCTAAGAGAAGGACAAAAAATACAACATGAGCTTAGCAGGACTACTAAGCATGTGTAGGGTACAGTGTCAAGGCCAGGGGTGGGGTGTGGGGAGTCATGTACTTACTTATAAATGCTCTGTTGAGAAATTAGCGGAATCGGAGGCCTACCTAATGTGGGAAGAACGGTGTATAATACAGAAATAGGGCCCCAGAACGGAGCGCGGGGTTCAGCGTACCTGCTTCCGTACTTGCTAGGTTGTCAACAAAGTTAGTTCAGTACAATTTTGACATTGTCTATTTACCTGGAATGAAGAATGTCAGGGCGGATTACTTTTCATGTTTTCCCATTACTGGTAATGATTCTGACTTTGAGAAGGAAGATGATCAGGGGGATTGTTTTGTTGCTGCTTTGGATCTTGAGGGAATGTGTGCTGTTAATGAGGTTGATTGGAAAAGGGAGTTGTTGAAAGACAAAGTACTTGTTCAAGTCATCAATTATTTGAAATCTGGTTGGCCCAAGGAAAAGAATGTATCTGGACAATTTCAGACTTTTGTCAAAATTGCCGATGAGCTCACTGTTGAGGATGGTATTCTTCTGCGGTGTGGAAGGCTTATATCTCCTGAGAGTTTAAGGAAACGTCTTATTGATGGTGCACATGAAGGACATTTAGGGAAAACGTTCACAAAACGTAGGTTGAGGGATGTGGTTTGGTGGCCGCAAATGGATGTTGTGTTGACACTTTGGTTGATGATTGTGCTATTTGCAAGTCCTCTGACAAAAGTCACAAGGTAAGGACACCCCCTTTGGAGCCCATTCAATTTCCGGAGAGGGCGTGGGAGAGGATTGGCGTTGATTTAGTTGGTCCATTCAATCTCTTTCCTTTTTCTTCACGTTTTGCCATTGTTGCCATTGATTATTACTCCAAATGGCCGGAGATTCATTTTATCAGCGAACCTTCCTCAGCTAATGTGATTCTTTTCTTAAAAAATATTTTTCTGAGGGAAGGTTTTCCTTTGTTTGTCATGACGGACAATGGTGTACAGTTCGTTAGTTCTGAATTTGAGTGTTTTCTAAGACAAGGTGGTGTTACTCACAAGAAGAGTTCTTTCTATCACCCCTGGCTAATGGCCTTGTCGAAAGAATGAATCGAGTGCTTAATAATTGTGTGCAATGGGCTATTGCTAGCAAGTGTGTTGTTGAGAATGCTGTTCGTTCCATGTTGTGGTTTTATCGCACCACTGCACATTCGTCAACTGGAGTGTCTCCTTTTAAACTTCTAAGAGGGAGAAAACCTTCTACGAAAATTTGTCCAGGTTGGATGTCTAAATGGGTGAAAATGAATGTTATGGATGGCATTGATGGATTTGTGAGGGACAAAGTTACTGGGGCACAAGCCAAGCAAAAAGTTTATTTTGATGAAAGAAAAAGGTCTGTTTCTCATAGCATTTGTGCTGGTGATGTTGTTCGTATTAAAAATCCAGTTCATGTCACCAAGGGAAGAAGTAAATTCTCCGAGCCTTTAGTTGTTGATAAGGTTTGCGGTAATGCTGTGCGGGTGAACCATAGAATTGGTGGAACATTTGTAAAGTTATTAAAGTCAAAGGTGAGGACACTGACTCTAATAACTATTTGTCTAGTTCTTGTTCTGATACCATTTATAGGAATGACAGATGTGATGATGTTAGCTTTGTGCCTGAGCTTCGCAGGAGTTTAAGAGTCTGTAAGATTCCTGCCAGGTTCAGGTAGCTCTCGAGTTCCCTGTTTTCTGTTGTTTTTGCTTGAAATGTTTTGGGTCTTTCTTTTGCTACTTTTCCTTACTTACTCTTCCTTGTTCTCCTTTCTTCTTATCATTTCTATTCTTTATTTTCTTTAGGTTTTTCTTTCTTTTGTTTTGTAGGAAAGAGGATATGTAGTATTCTGTATTGTGCCTCCCAGGCACTTGTAGGTAGAACTTTGTGTTATGGGGTGCCACAGGGGTCGGCATTAACTCCGACCCTGTTTAACATCTACGTGGCCCCCCTTGCTAGGCTTGTAAGATCGCAGGGGATGGAGGTAGTATCATACGCCGATGACACCCAGATCATGGTGTCATTCACTCATTCCTCTGTCACTACATCTGCCTCCAGCTTCAGGTCATGTATGCAACATATTGCAGACTGGATGGTCATCAACTCCCTGAAGCTGAATGGCGACAAGACAGAGGTGCTGGTCTTTGGGAAGGACCAAGATGTCTGGTCGAGTGAGTGGTGGCCTTTCTCTCTCGGCACCTGCACCACTCCCTCTCAATCTGCCAGAAACCTCGGTGTGGTGTTTGATACTTCACTCTCGATGTCCCTTCAGGTGAATCGGACTGTTGCAACCTGTTGGGGCGTGATCAGGATACTCAATAGAATTCGCAGCTATCTGTCCCTTCAAGCACGTAAGCAGATTGCAGTCGCCCTTGTTGGCTCCAGGTTAGATTACTGCAACTCTCTATACATGGAGTCCAACAAGGGCCTCATACATCGGCTGCAAACCGTGCAGAATGCTGCTGCACGTTTTGTCCTAGACCTTCCCAAGACATCATCTGCCACTACCGCGAGGAGAGACCTCCATTGGCTGGCTGTCCAGCACAGAATCTACTTTAAAATTTTGTGCTTGACGTACAGAGCTCTCGAGGATGGACCTAAAGGCGCTATCAGCTCCCTTCTTACCCGCTACCATCCCA
The DNA here is from genome assembly GCF_964263255.1 of Lissotriton vulgaris. Classification (NCBI taxonomy): domain Eukaryota; kingdom Metazoa; phylum Chordata; class Amphibia; order Caudata; family Salamandridae; genus Lissotriton; species Lissotriton vulgaris. Next base: position 1,572,679,250 of record NC_141695.1, on the reverse strand, counting down.
CAAGGTGCCTTCGCTCTGCGGGACTACTCCAGCTTGTTGTCCCTCGCTTCAGGCTCACCAGATGGGGAGCCAGGGCCTTTTCCGTCGCTGCCCCCCAGCTCTGGAACACCGTGCCTATGGAGATTAAAACTCTACCTTCTCTAGACTTGTTTAAAAAGGCCTTAAAAACGTGGTGCTTTTCAAGAGCCTACTCAGGTTGAACTGCTGGGTCTTTGTTATGAGCTGGTTTTGGAATTAGGCGCCTTGACGCCCACTGGGCTAAGTTTGCGCACGACAAGACTCCTTTCTTTTCATTTCATTTCATTCTGTGCTCTGTATTAGAATGTGGGCTATTTGGCAGTTGAGAGCTGCTTCTGCCTGATGTCGCTGTTATTCTCTTGAGCAGAATAAACTCATATTTAATCAACTATCCTGTTTACTTCCATGAGCACTTACTACAGATTCCCATTAAATGGGGAAGCACTCTGTCAGTATTGCCTTTAAATCGTGAAATACACTGTTGATAGACTAGTGGGTTAGGAAGCCTGCGAAAATGTAGGAAGAAGGGCAAAAAGTTACAACCGGCCTCTGCAAGTATTCAATACTTGTATACAATGCAGAGATAGGGCCCCAAAGTGGAGCGCGGCGTTCAGCGTGCTTCAATACCAGTGGTGGGCTGCCTACTAGAGATGCCAATTAGATGGGGAAGCATGTTGTTGAGGGGACTAGCAGACCGGGAGGCTTGCGACTGTAGTAAGGCAGTGTCGAGAACTGACTAAAGATGAATTATTGTTTTCTTTCTAAAAAGCATGTTCAGAATGGGAGATGAAGCAATAAAACTAGAACGTGAACTGTATGGGTTGGTGCGGCTGCGCAGAGAGGATCTGTACTTATGGTCTCCAATAGTAAGCCATACCAACTGCGAAATATTGGCCAGGTTGAAGTCATGGCAGCTGAATTGAATTATTAAACCTAAAAAAATGTTGGTTATTGAATGAATCATATGCAAGCTATTTCTTGGATAAGGCAGAGGAGCATTTCTATGCACTGGGAAATTAAACCCATTATTCACTAAGCACAATAATAGAAATTGAATTAAAAGGCAATTTTACATATACAAATGATTACATGTAAATGTGAAAAGATGGTCTATCTGATAACAGATGGAAAAGTCAGTTAGGCTGTGGATCAATGATTAAACAGGCAATATAGGAAGAAAATAAATTAGGAGAAAACATGAAAAACAACGTGTACAAATTACATGTGGTAGTTCTTAGCGGGTCTTTCATGTTACACCTGGGTATGCCAGGTAGGCCATAGATCAATCGCGAAAATTCAGTCAGATATTGTAAGATTGCATTTCATTAAGATCACATTCCATTCTGCTGTAAGATTGCATTCCATTCTTCTTGTGTGTTCAGACCATTCGATTTTGGCTGGCAATTACTTGCCGGGAGAAATTGTTTTCAGTATGTTCATTGCTTAGGAAGTAAGTGCTCAACCAATGGTGCTGTGGTGGCTTTACTGTGAATTTTGCTTTTGTGTTGTGATATCTGCGATTTTATTTTATGTGTGGTGTGAGCTATATGCGCTAAATCACTTGAGCAACGTATACAGTTGATGACATTCCATGAAGGGAGAAGACAAAGGGGTATATGTACAAGAACTGCCGCTAATTAGCGGCAGTTACTGGCAGTTTTCTTAACGCAGCCTAGCACCAAAAACCATCGCATTGTAACCAATGTATTTACAATACCTCGCTTCATAGGAATAGTAACAGCTAGCAGCTCTGAAAAATGATGCTAACACTAGTGTCAAGGCAATATACATTTTGACGTTAGCAGGAGAAAAGTGATGAAAGGTCCGTTAGCGGCAATAAAACCCTCGTTAGTCAGCTCAACATGACTTTTTTTGCCTCTAGAGGAAAAGTTGCCTATAAGTCCACCCTCAATTTAAAATAGGAAATAAAACCAATGGAATGCAGGATGGAGCAGCCAGGGCCAAGTGCAGCACAGATCAACAACCCCCTCAAGCCTAAAAACAGTCAGGATGACCAGCCAGAGCCCCAGGCAAAGAGGAAATTCAGATTCAGGGCTACAGTTATGAAAAGAGGTGCATCGCTGGGAAAGAAAACAGTGATGCAACACTTTTCATATCCCTCTCCATGCCACACTTAGGCAGACAAAACCTTGAAAGTGGGGACAGTCCCCGGGGCCCGAAGGCCTCACTGGGCCAGAGTCTGTGTCACGGACTGGGAGGCAGAGGTGCTGTGGAATTGCTGGGCCTTGGCGGTAGACTTTGAGGCGTTGGCGATCGCCCATACCTGGTGGTAAAGTCCGGCTGGTCGCACAGAGACAATTTGCTGACCTGTGTGAGAAGACCGCCTGGAGTACCTTGTAGCTATGAACGGTAGAGGCGCTCCCGCGCACCGACATAGGGAGGTCTGCATCGCATAACAGGTGCCACCACTACACCGGGATGCACGGAAGAGATTACCAATGGTGGGCCGCGCCTCTCTGCATCACAGGCCGGAGGATGTTGCACTGGCCAGATGCTGTGGAGGGTGAGGCCCCTGAGCTGTGCCTAACTAGTGTGATGGAAGCACTGCAACTTCATTCCTAAGGTGGCCCTATGGCATCACCTGCATCAGGAGAATACCCAGCGAACTTGGTGGTGACTGCTGTACCCCGGTTTATGAAATCCCACCTAGCTTAGGCTCCTGCTGGCTGAGTCACAGATTTGGAGAGAGTGCAGCGCAATGAGCCTCGGTGTCAATGTCCAGAGGAGGAGAAGGAGGGAAGCGTAGTGGAGGAGGGTTGAGGGTGAGTCTGGACCAGATCCTTGGGTATGCAGCTCGGTCCGCTGTTACTCGCCTGGGAACTGGGGAACACGTAATCTGGTCCCTACTGTTAGATTGGAAGAGGCAACCGTAAACCTGTTAGTTTGCTTTTGGGTGTACAAGGGACTAACCGTCAGTGGTCTTCCTCTTCCCACAGCGCTGCGTGGTTAGGATGCTGCTGCTGCTGTCCCCATCTGCTGCTTCTGGTTCCGCTGACCCGGAGGTCAGGTGTCTGAGTCCCTAAATCAACCAACGGGCTCCTGCCTGTGCCTCATCCCTGATGGTCCTGTGGTAGAGCATCACTACTCTGCAGCTTGACTGCCCTCCTGTCCCTATTTTCTGCTGTTCCTGTTCATAATTTCTGATCTTCTCTGCTACTTTTCTACCTTTGACTTTTTTCTACTCTTTGCTTTGTTTGGTTTTGTTTTTCCTGTGCTTTTTTGCAGTTTGTTTTTCCATATCCTCTCTCTCGGTGCTGCTGTAATCTCTCGCTTAACCGCCCTCTTGAGAGTCCTTTCCCGTGCTTACTGCCTCCCAGCTGTCCAGCCCCCATGCAGCACTACTCAATGACGGACACTGTGCGGCCATGCAAGTGGGTGTGCCACTGGTGTGCCAAAGTCAAGCCTGTCTGCGTCCGTCCACCCCTGTACTGCGCCCAGCACCAGGGACCCTGCCTCTCGGACACTCCACCACTACAACACCATCACCCTCCTCGCCCTCAACTCTGGACGCACGCCGCCTGCCATCTAACATCACCGAACACTACCCTTGCACCCTACGCCTGCCAAAACTGTAAACGCACCTCCTGCCACCTTAGCACACCAGCGTCTTTTGCCGCCCAGCTGACCCACAGCGCACCTGACTGGCTCATCTGCATCATCCTCAACGTGCGGTCCCTCCACAAATATGCCACAGAAATCTGGGACGTCCTCGATGCCATCTCTTCAGTCATCACATTCTTCACGTAAACCTGGACCAAACTCTGCTCCAGACAAGACATCGCCATCGCCATCCCTGACGGCTACAAATTCACCCGCAAGAACCACCCTGACCATCAAGGAAGAGGCTTTGTTATCATCTACAAAGGCTCACTTCGACTGACCACGCACTCTATGACCCAACGGCGATTATGGAACACCTTCACTTCCAGATCAGGACCAACCCCGACATCAGCCTCTGCAGCACGCTCGTCTACAGGCCCCCCAGGCCATGAACCCCCATTCACCAATGCCATTGTACAACTCACTGCACCCCAGGCTCGACCATCCAATGAGTACATCCTACTCAGAGAGTTCAAGTTCCACTGTGACAACCCCAGTGACCAGAATACCACCCCACTCCTGCGGAACCATGCCAACATTGGACTCAAGCAGCTAGTCACTGTAGCATCCCACAATGCTGGACTAAAAGCTTGAGCCAGTCTTAACCGCCAGCAGGAACTTCAACTACAGCCACACCATAGAACTCTCCTGGGCCCGTCATCATTGTATACATAACACCTTCACCATAACCACCATACACCACCGCCATCATAGCTCCCCTGTTGCAGCTGGATTAATGCCACCGAAGAACTTCTCATCAACTTCCTCAGCACCACCACTCCGTCAATGCTTACAGATGCCAACACCGCCACGCGCAACTTCCACAGCTTTAACTCCAACTGTGCCGACACCCTGGCACCCTTCAAGAAAAGACCAGGCAAACAACACTTCAAGAAGGCCAACTGGTTCATTCCACCCTCCACTAGTCCAGATGCACCTGCAGATGTCTTGTATAGAGATTGATTCACAACATCAATTTACACCTCAACATAGTCACCCTTGCGCAGGCCTGTTGACCCCAGCAGGCCACCATCCCTGGGAGTGCCTGCTATTCCCAATGTGGTCGCAAATTGTGACAGCCTCATTAATATGCATGAGGCATGCAATTTGCGATCCCATTGGAAATCGCAAACAGTGTCACAGACACTGTTGTACATTGGCAATTGCGACTCACAAATTGCGACTCACAATTTTGCACAATTTGCGAGTCGCAATTGCCAATGGTCGTACATCTGTCCCCTAGTTCTCTAACAACCTAAGGCCTTCCAGAAGTTTATGAAAGGTTCTGGTTGCTTCTGGAAGTATTTTGTGCCCTGAAAAGACCGGCAGACATCCAGCTGCAGCACAATCATCTGTCTGAAGGCCTTCTTGAGAGTTAGAAAAGGGAAAGTGGGAGAACTGGTTAACAAGATGTGATTCAGTCACACTCTATGGGGCTGTGGACACAAAATGCAATCTTGCATTGTGTGACCCATAATAGTTCTGTTGTGATTTCCCTTCTCAGCCAAATTTGGTTCTTCCTTAGTTTTGCATATTAGATGTTTGCGGCTGCCTATTCTCTGCACAGCCACACATAATACATTTGTACATTCATGACATTATTTTAGAAATACACTGTACATGTTGTTTGTTATCAGTGATTCTTCTTGAAGGTCAGTCTGCACACTTTGTACAAGGTTTCCTGAAATACATAACAACATGGTGTACTATATTCTTTGCTCATTTCAGCAACATCTCCTAACATTTTAGACAGATACAGCTTTCTAATACATTAGTTCTTATCATATAAACTGTGTCTCGTCCCCATGGGGGCCAGAGAGGAGATTTCCAGCAGAGAGCATGATGCAGACCACCTAACTACATAACCTGGTGTTGGGTCTGTTGTCAATTCCAGAGATCCCAGATATATCCCTGTGCTCACACAGTAAGGGTAGGCCTAGACAGATACATAATTTACCAAGGTGGGGATGTGTATTTTATTCAGCCAGATAGGAATGCTTAATATTTAGTTTAGTTTAATCTGCCTAGGGATCACAGCACATTTGCCTCATAATAGACCACAATGGTTTCAATAAATGTATTGTAAACTTTCTTTGTGTCCTATATTAACAACGGGCATGCATAATGAGTTACAAGAGGTGAGGATCTGGTTCCACGGTTTGTTTAGGGACTACTGGGTCATGTTCTAGATTGCCAAAATCGCCTGCTACTCTGGGAAGATTAGGTGTTCAGGTGAGGCACTCTGAGCTAGCCAGGATTTAGGCTGACAGATAATGCCATTGTAGAGATATTGACGTCCTGTCATCCCAAGTCACAGTTCTGCTTTATCAGCAATTTTCCACTGACAGTTCCTTCCCAAAGGTTGCCTAAGAGAGAGTGGCTTGTCAGGAAGGTGGCCATGAAAAAGACAGACCAGGCAGAGGTCCATAACCCTTCTAATCAATGAGCTAGTGAAATTGCGCTTGCAGTCATTTACAATACTATATTTGTAAATTGCAAACTCAAAGTGATCACCAGCCTTCACTGGGGGTGATAAATTATTGGGTCTGGCTTGGGATTTATGGGATCGGACCAAGGAGAAATAGAACACCAGTTGCAACTTGAAGTTGGCAGGGGGGTTGATTTAACAACTACATGATTGGGAAAGGGACCCACAAATCTAGGTTGTACTTTTTGAGGCATATCTAATTTCAAATTTCTTGTTAAGAACCATACCAAGTCCCCAACCCAGTAGTTTGGTTGAGGTAGACAGTGTGTGTTTGCCTTCAAGCTCCTCTCTACTTCAGTAAGGACATTACTAACCCTCGGCGGAGATCAACTACATGGAGGTCCAGGGAGTCGGGGAAAAACTCAGTGGAACTCCGCTCTACTCTGCCACCCGCCTCCACCACCCAATAAAATAATACTTACAAAGTAATTTAAAAGAAATAAATGTCAAAGATGGCCATTTAGTTCTAGAGCAATCTATGGTCTTTCAGAAGTCTCTGGGTGGGGCAGGAAGGTACTGGATGCAATGAACAATGAGCCTCCAGCTGCAGCACAATCATCTCTAAGGTGACTTTCTTGATCGTTAGCAAAAGGGGAAGTGGGAAGACTAGCTACAGGATACGATTCAGTAACACGCCTTGATGAAGTGAACACAAAATGCAACCTTGTATGTGACACTCTTATTAATAACATTTAAACAGATTTCAGCCCAACCCCTTTTCTTCAACAGAAAAAGCCTAAACTTGCTACAATGAGTCTGTTGTATTTAAGGGCCATTAATCTGTCAACTAATGCAACAAAAAATTAGTACTCGAAGCCAGGCATCTCAAAACACAAAAGGGGCAGATGTACAAAGAAGTGATGGAGCGCGGTGATAGCCTTCTTTACAACAATACGGTGCAGCCCTGCATTTCCCCCTGCACTAGCGCTATTGTCAGCTGCCTCGCACCAATGCAGGCACCTTTGCACCATAGTGCAAAGGTGCCTACATTGGGGGGAATGATTTTTTATGTGCAGGAAGGTAGCCCTTCCTGCACAAACAATTTTAAATGGTGATTTGTAACTTTTATGTGTGCTGCTTTGTGCAGCACACATAGAAGTTGCATGTCGTCATTTTTAAAATGATTATTTATGTGCAGGGAGGGACACCTTCCTGCACATAAACAATCATGCACAGCGTTTTGCTGTTTCTATGTGTGCTGCACAATGCAGCACACATAGAACCAGCAAACTTGAGGAGAAATAAAGCATTTCCCCCCTTTTACCATGCTAAGACCAGGTATTTTGTTGGTCTTAATTTTGGCGCCACCTCCTATTTACGCCACCCTTGTAAATAAGGGTCAGTGTATGAAACGTTTTTGTTTCATTTTTTAAGGGCAGGTAGTGGTCACTGGGACCACTGCCTGCTCTGAAAAAAGTTTGTGCACCCATTCACAAAGGGGAAGGGGTCCCCTGGGGACCCCTTCCTATTCGTGAATGTTTTACCACCCCCTTGAAAAGAGTGGTAAACTGAGAGTGTTTTGCAACTGCAATTGCGGTCGCAAAACATTCTTACATAGGGTTCAGACCTGCTATTAGGAAGGGACGCCATCGGAACACCCCTTCCTAATAGAGAGTCGCTAACCCTATTTTGCAAGTCACTTTTTAATTGGCTATGGTTAGTACATGGCCCACAGGTTTTTTGCATGTGCAAAGGGGTCTAAAACCTATGTGCGCACGCAACATTCCGTCATACATCTGGCCCTAGGTAACCATCTAGGACTTACACAAAGTTTCTGAAAGGTTCCAGATTATTCCAGAGCTAGGTGGTTATCTTGGCCCTGCAGCAAGGATAAATAGCACACCTTTTGCTGCAGCCTTTGCTTCGCTTCACTCAAGTTGTGTGCAGAAGTTTCCGTGCTTGATCTTTTTGCGAGCCATCTCCCGCCATCTTCAAAGGATTCTATAAAACCACGGCACCTACTTGCTGCATTATCCACCTGGTAAAGCCTTCATCTGCTGCATGTCTTCCTGAAGAGCCCCCTTTCCACCACCTACAGGACGAAGGAAAAACAAGAGGGATTAGAGTCACATATATGAATTTAGGTTTGTGCGCTAACGTTTGCACCTCATCCCCTAAGATCTTTTGGAACTCTTCTCTAACCTTACTTACCTCACAGGGTGGAGGGCTTCATTCATGGACCATAAACCTGAGGCTTTAAAAGCCTAAGTGAGGGCAAGGACGTGTCTTCATTGAACTTTGTGGCCTTTCGAGTTGGGCACATTGTCTACTTGAGAAGTTATAACTGAGAAGCAATAAGGAACGGATAACCTGTGCTTCCTGTGATGGTCCCCATTTTCCTTTTCTTCTTTCTGAGAATTTATCACAGAAAACTCCACCTCCCTGCTTAATAACCCACAGCAGATCAGAAAGACAAAACAATACAGTACATACATTTTTCAAGAGAAATACTTCTATTTTTAAAAACTCGCCGCTGCATTTTTCAGAAGCTGCAATGTTATCCCATGAGAGAAAGAAAAAGTTTGCCATTCAGGTATAGTAAAGCGACTTACAAGACTAATGTCCTTGACTTAAGGTGAATATTGGACAAGGTCAAAGGTAGCACCAGCAGGTCACCTCCAGTGGCACTAGGGCGGCGGGGTGCAGGGGTGCAATACCTTGTCGGGTACCCAATGTTAACCAAAGAGGATCGGTTTGTGAGGAAAGAAGCTGCAGGTTTGGATTGGGAGGCCAGTCGGGTTGAACTAAGCAAAGAGCTCCAGTCTTGCAATGGTAGGGAATGTGGGAACACTGGTAGTCCTCTTCTCCTCAGGACGGTGTGGACGGTGTGGAGGGTCGTCAAGGTTTCAGGTTTCTTCATCTGGGGGCACTTGCTATTGAGGGTGCCTGAAGACAACATTGGGGAGTTCACGAGGGGTGAAACCAAAGTGGGCTCTGTCTCTTAAGGGTTTGAGGACCATGCTGATATGTTTGGCCCACTTCGACACCAGCTTTGGACAGTTCCAGAGCCCTCACGGTTCTTCTTGGGGTGCCTACAGGATGTAGGGGAGGAATTCCACTGCTCCACAGGAGTTCTTGATTCTTTATTGAAGGCAGGCCATCCTACCAGGCTTTGGAGGTACGACAGCTGCAGAAAAAGACCTGTTTGGCACAGGTTCAACAGGGAACTGAACAGGCGAACATGGCTAGTGCCAAGTCGGTTACTTTCTGCTTTCCCAGCTCTTCAGTGTCCTTCTTCTTTGTGGATCATAAGGATCTGATTTTTGTAATTCCAGGACCTCCCCTAAATACTGAATTTAGGGGTGTTAGACCCCTGGGGTCTCTAATACACCCTATAGGACCCCTTTCTGTGGGGAGTGGGCATAACCCTGTCTCAGAGTCATAAGGTTGCCATCACCAAAATGGCTAACTCTGAAAAGTCGCCTCAACTTCAGGTAGCCCAACTTAGGGGTGGTACTGGCCTGACACGCCTATCTGACGGGCTAATTTTCCTGCCTGACCAGGTGCAAAAGGGCTCTGGACAAAGAGGGCCATATTCCTCTCCAGTGAGAGATGCCAGATTTTCATACCAAAGGCACTAGGCTCTTTGAAGCTCCCCTGTTTTGGAACGCTAATCTGTAGTTCATCCTGTGGGAGGTAGTGTAAGCATTGGCATTGGCATCCTGAAATTCGGCTGATAGAGGACTTGCTGTCGTTTCGTAGAGCCATAAAAACCTTCCTATTTTAGCTTACCTGTTTTTGCACTTTTCTGTAGCATTGTCTCCATGCTGTGTTATGACTGCTTAGTGTCTCTGCGCCGGGATGCTCCTTCGCTGGAGTCGCTGTGCGCATAATAAATTGTTATAACATAACATAACAAAGCAAAGGCACTTACCCTTGGGGGTCAGAATCTTTTCTCTGGTGGCAGGCTGGTGCAAACCAGTCAGTCTGCACACCAGCAGCTGGTAGGATTTCAGGGGGCACCTCTAAGGTGCCCTCTGTGTGCGTGTATTAATAAATCCAACACCAGTATCAGTGTGGGTTTATTAATATGAGATGTTTGATAACAAACACCCCTATTTTCAGTGGTCATCATGTAGCTGGGGAACTCGTTTTTACCAGTGTCCAAGCATATGTACTTAAAATGGCTTCCCTGGTCACTTGTACTGGCAGCAACAGAGCTTACCAGCACTGGGGCATATCTGCTCATATTGAGATATCCGCAAATGTAGTATAGTGTCCCCTGACTTAGGGCTGTAAGGGCATCAGTAGGGGTGACTTACCTATACTTCATGCAGTGTGTGTGGGCATGGCAGACAGGGATGTGTGCCATATGGTGCATTAACCAAGACACGTAGTCTGCAATGACAGTCCAGATGTGTTTGGTGAGGGGTTCTTTACGGTGGCAAATTTTGTGCTGCAGTCCTTAGGGACCCTCTTTCGCCTCCTTGTCCTAGGTACCAGGGGTTCCACTTACTAAGAACTTACAGAGAGTGCCAAAGGTATTGTCAATTGGGGTACAATAGCATAGTTTTGGGAAAGAGATCTGGCACTGGAGACCTGGTTAGCAGGAATGCAGTGCACTTTCAGCCAAATTCACATAAAATGCCAGGTGAAAAGTGGGAGTGACCATGTCAAAAAGGGGCACTTTCCTACAGGGGAGATACCGGGGGTTGAGCAAGTTTGAAAAGTGGATTGTCATGTTTAGTTTGCCCACTAGATCTCACCCCAGAAGATTGGTAAGGAATTAAGGATGATACAGTAGTTGACCTTGCAGATGATTCCCACCTATCTTCAAGTCAAGTAATTCAGTGAAGGGAACCCTTTACACAGACCCTTAAAACCCTGCGTGTTTATGGTGTTCTGTGATAGGGGAGCATTCCCTAATTTGAGGCAAGATCTTCTAGGCCCGGTGTCCTCTAGGAAGGTGTAAGGTATTTCATTGATAACCACCATCACAGTGGGTTCCTCATCTGACCTGTGCTTGACTGACAATAATGGACACATGATGTTTCCTGGGTTCCTTGATTGGACCAGGTATGCGTTCTGGGGCTGGAACAGTGAGCGCCCTCCTCATATTGTTGCTACTCCTTATGCAACTTGGAATCCCGGGTCCTTTGCTAATGTTTGGGATGGGTTCCCCTTCTTTTTGCTGATCTTACCATAGTTCTGGCCCATAAATCCGTGTTTGTGGTGAGGAGGGGGCTCCTGGATACCCTCCTTGGGGTAGGGCCCACTGGGGGGCATAAGTATTCTGTGTCTGAGTGTGTTGTGGGTTACTATTGGGCCGGGTTTTGTGTGCGTTCCTTGCCACCCACCTGGATCTCTGTCGCTCATGATACATTCCGCTCCTGCAATCTCCTACAAGGTGTCCCATGTTACAGCAGTAGAAACATTCTCTGTTGTCTTTCGTTGGGCCTCCCTTTCTCTTTTATTGGAACCTCCTCTCTCCCTTCGATCATAAGTTTGGAGCCCCTGGAGTTCTGTGCGTCCCTATCTGTGTGGCTGCGGCTACAATTGCTCCCTCCAATGTTTCTTTTTAATTTCTGTTGTACCAACTTTTTGTGGCCCTCTGTAATTGATCCTGCCTGTCTTTTTTTTCTTTCAATTTTCTTTCTGTAATAATGTATCTTTGGCCTTGGCTTTGTGCAGAACCCAACTATGTTGTCAAGTCCATTTTGTACTTTGTGCGCAGTCCCTTTTTATAATATTGAAGAAAATGGTGAGATGTGAGCCTAAATTAACTGACAGCTGTCCTGTCTCCTGGCCCCATCTTTCCATTATTCTGCTGAGATAGTCATTTATCTCTTCATCATACTTAATAGTCCCTGCCATCAGTCTGCCTATGTCCGGGCAGACGGGTAGCGTTTCTCTCCGGCTGTCCAGATCTTATGTCTATATGTGTTAAAAACTGATCATCATTTTGGGTATTGGTCAGAGTTATTGTTGGTATACGGGCTAGGACGAAAACAGCTTTATTCAATCTACCTAGTGGGCTTTTAATGTACATTATAGCAAGTGTGATTCCTGCTGTGTTCTTTTCAAAGCAGGTTATCCACTTCCCTGCCCCTTCCATTTGGGAATGGAAGCTTAGTCCTAAGCCCTTCCTTGTCCATCTGTGCCCAAGGGACATAAACAATCCCTGCACCCCTCCCTGCTGGAGCAAGGGAAATTGCCTTGCTGCTGAAGGAGTGGTGGGCCTGTTCTTGATATATTTTCCCACATAGTAAGACCTTGCTGCATGTAAAGGAAGTCCCAATCTGGATTTCTCCCCTCATGCCTAATGAAATCCTCCGACATGGCCATGTCTTCTGGCTCAAATTACCCTTGTGGCCAGGGCCTGGCATATTTGACATTTCCCCTTGTTCTTTCGGTAATCAAACTGCAAAAAGTATATTCAGATGTCCTTGCATCCTATTCTCCCCTTCTGACCTATGTCTCAGGGATCTGGACATGAGTAACAGTATGATGCACAGTGATCCTAGGCTGGTGAGTAGCCTCTCATCCAATTCCTGCTCCTTTCACTCTCTGCGCCAGGTCTAACTTCTCTCTTCCTCTTCCAGAGTGCGGGAAGTTCTCTTCTCCTTCCGAAGTCTCCTAGTTACGTAGCTGCATTCAGATCTGTCTTTATTTGTCGTAGACCTTCCTGTGCTTCCCCGACTAGATGTCTCTTCTTCTGTCACTCTTATACCCTCCTACAGCTCCACCTTCGCTTTCTGACCCCGGGGAGCCATGGCTTCCTTGGTCTTCCAAGCTCGCGGAATCACTATCTAGGATGCCTAACAACCACCAAGATAGTGAACCTGCCTTATTTGACCCTGGAGGTGTTGAGGTCACGTTCTGCTGTGGTGCACTGCAAGTAGATTTCCTAAGTTGAGTGGCCTTGGACTGGGGCTGTCTAGGCTATGTGGAGTGGTTAGGGGTAAGAGGGATTGAGATCCCCCTATGTCTGTGACAACTTAATTTGTCCAGGATCCCCTTTTGTGTTGGTGGTTCTTCTTCTTCTACTATGGGAGGATAACAATACCCAGAGGCAAGTGCTGCAGGGGTAGCCCCACACATTCAGGTTTATGTAGGGGAGGAGCTGAGGTCTCAACAGTGGGCTGGGTTGTGGGGTCCTTTATTGCCCTTCCTTCAAACACAGTTGAGAAGTGAAGGTTTGTCTCCCTCCTTTGTCCTTTGTGTTTGGTAATTATGTGTGTTTAGGTATGCTCAATTATTTTGGGGTCAAATGTTCCCTCCTTAGGTCATAGGTACATGAGTGCTTTGGTTCGCAAGTGCCACTGTTGGCAATGTTAATTAATGTGTGCCTTTTCATTGGGTAATGTTCCCTGCATGTGCTCCAGAGGAGTACACGCTTGGTGATCTGAGGGGCCATGAGAGGGGCTTGGGCTTGACAATGGTTAGTGATGATGTGGGCGTTCAGTGGTGTCCTTGTGGCCTGAATGGGCACAGCTTTGAGTGGGCAGGTCATGTGTCTTGTAAGGAGCTAGCCCCTAAAGCTTTTATGGAAGAAAGTAGTTCGTTTTTCAAACTGAGGCAAGATATTTCATCAAAAAGTACTTTTTACATGCAATAATTAACATTTCAAGACACTTTGCTTTATGTTAGTAGGGACAACGGAAACAGGCTGGTGAAGGGGCAGAAATGCGAGGGGTATAATGAAAGAACGTGTGCATGAGAACGCAGAGTACGCATATCAGCAGGATGTGTGAAGTAACCCTTGAGGAATCACATGCACACAAGAGAGTGTGTGTCTTCAAAGACTAAAGGTGGGTGCGTGTGCCAAACATTTTATTAAGGATATGAGGTCAATATGCACATGAGAGCAGAGAGTGCACATAAGACAGGAATTCACATGTGAAGCACCCCCAAAGACTAATGAGCACACAAGAAAATTATGTTTTGAGAGCAGCGTGCACAGTAGAACAACAATCAAACTATGAACAAGTAGTCACTATGCACAGGAGAACAAAGAGTGCACATATGACCAAAATTCACATATGAAGCACCCCCAAGGACTAATGCACACATAAGAAAATTTAAATTTTAAGCGCAAGGTGCACAGTGTAAACGTTTGTGAGTGGTTATTATGTCAGTTGGGGTGCGCCCTCTAAGAGTGCATGCGAGGTTTTGGAGAGTAGCTGGCACATCAGCAGAAATGGCCTACAAAAGGTGGGGTGTGCTAGTCGGGTAAGGGCAGCAATTTAAACATCTAACTACGATATCAAAGCAAGACACTAAGGCAATGCGATCCTGCTAAACAGGTTCTTCTTGACCACAGACAATGATAATACAACCAATAAAAATGCACTTCGGAAGCATTTCTCACTCAGACTACAACGATGAGTTCCTGCAATGCAGACTTCCCTTACTCAGACAACACTAACAACTCGCTCATAGGGCATCTATGAACATTTATTTTTTATTTATTTATATACTGTTTTCTATAGCGCGAACATGACCCTGCAAAGGGTGTCAGAGCGCTTTACAGGAGCATTTCAATAATCAGAAAGTTACATATTACAAGATATTACTGGTTTACGACATTTACACTTCTAGAGTTACGTCTAGTCTCCTAGGTACACTGGCCTTGGCCTGAATTGAAAACACTCTTCTTCATTTCTTTATCCTCTCTCAACACTCATTTCAGGGTCAGGCTCTCAGAGATCTTTGGGAACAGTACCAACCAGTGTCCCACCTTCCAGCAGTTCCAGCAGAGGATCAGAGTGGCTAAAGGGGGGAGGGAATTAAGGAAAGTATGCCTGGGAGGGAGACCTGTAAAACAAAAGAAGGCCAGGCAACAAAGCTTGTGTGGGAACAAGCTTGAAATACACAAGGCAGCACGTTTGTCAATATCTGTAATGTAAGTGCTTGTAAATCAACATGTGGCTAAACACATTCTAATATCAGCATAGAATAATCATATACTCATAGCATCCTTATACATTTCCACATTATAACGGAATAACATCTGATAAATGAATATCGTCTGGCACAGCCCTTTGGTAGTTACACATTTATTCATTTTTAAGTGCTCAACATGGGCAGCCTCATACCCATGCAAAAGAATTAAAGTGAATGCTCAGCTCCTAGGCAAATACATAGGTTACTTGAGTTTCAGTCTTGTAATGTCGTACTTTACATGCAAGCACTTGCTTCCTTTTAGAATTTAGATCTCAGCCTAGTTAATATTCTTAGAATCGAGAATCTGATGTGTATTCTGGTCAGTTGTACATTTGGCTGTTTGTGGATGAGGCGAATAAACTACGCTTGAAAGATATCTTCTTCTTCTCTTATTAATACCTGTGGAAGACACCACATTTATATTGGCGACGATCGACGTACCTCTCCGCCTCAACACAAAGCTTTCCTCGACTTGTCACTTCTCCAGCGCCTGTGAAATCATCCATGGAAGCGTTGTCTTCCCAGCGGCAGTAAAATAGATTCATCTTCAACTATAATTAAAGGATATTACGGTGAGGAGTGCAGCGGGAGGTTTAAAAAAAAGGGACTTAAAAGATTAAAGGGAAAATATATTATTTTTGACACAGCGCGCACTCGAACGGTTTGTGCAGCGCTCGCGCATGATTTCGAATGATGCAAGTTAGTCACTATGCGTTTCAGTGACTCAGCCTCTGCGTGTCAATGACGCATTACGTTCTGACGGTCTGAGAAAGAAAAAAAATCTTTGCGTGTCAGAAATAAATTGAGCATTGTGACGTTTCGAGTGTTTCGTCAACTGGAACATTCAGTGAAAGAGAATTTTTGCGAGTCAGTGATCTATTGAGCAGTATGACATAAACAAAAAAAAGAGGAATAAAGTAAAAGAAAGACGACGTTCCATGCTCAACAGTGCACAATTGGAAAAGTGTTCCTTTTAAGATCTATTCTTAGAGAGAAGTTCTTTTCTATTATTAATACAAGGAGCATTCCTAATTTAATTACAAAAAAGGACTAAACAAAGGATTACTGTTTATTTAAGCATAAAAAAAAGTCCGGTTATATATAAAAAAAAATGCAGAATGTAACTCAACCAGCATTTTTTTTAACAAGTCCTGGAGAGCCAAATGTAAAATGGCAAAAATGGAAAAAAATATTTGCAAACTATGCAAGGGTATGTGGCACAAATTTGAGTGCAGAAAGAAAACATTCATAATTATTACACTGTTTAGGGGGAGAAGGTCAAGATGTTTTAGAACATTTACCAGAACTCACAGCATCTGAACAAAGGAATTTGAATGAATATGAAATAGCCATTGAACAATTGGATCGGTACTATCTTCCTAGATTGAGCACGATAATGGAAAGATACCATTTTGGTTTAAGAGGGCAAAAAAAGGATGAGTCAGTTGAAGACTATGTTTCTGCACTAAGAAAGTTGGCCTCATCTTGTAAGTTTGGTCAGACTTTGGAAGAAAGAATAGGAGATCAATTCGTATTGAAATGTGCACATGACAGTATTCGAAAGGAACTATGGTTGAAAGATGAACCACCATTGGAAGAAGTTCTGGTTATAGCGAAACAGGTTGAACACATGACAAAATGTGTGGATGAATTAAAAGGAGAAATGGAAAAGGTGACTGAGTCGGAAAAGAAGGATGAACCTAAAGTAGAAGAAGTAGTCTGTCAAGTAAAAAAAGAAGACAAAATTACTGGTGAAAAAAATGATACTGGAATGAATAGTTTTAATGCAAACTTCAACAATTCAAACAAATTTTCTTGTTTTAGATGTGGAAATATCGGTCATCTAGCTAATTCTCCAAATCGCCCTGCTCTGAAATCCATTTGTAATAATTGTGGTAGAAGGGGGCACTTCTCAAAGTGCTGTAGAACTAAAAACAATAAGAGGGACAATGTAAATAGAAAGTGGTCTCAACCCCAAGTGAAAACCGTAACTTTCCAAATCAATGGTGGCCAATTAGAACATCCCTCACATTTAGTGAAAGTGGATGATGCTATAATTGAGTTTAAGTTTGATTCTTGTTCCCAGATTACTATGATTGATGAAGAATTATTACATAAGACTTTTGGGAAGAATATTAAGCTCTTTAAAAGCGATATCATACCTTTAGGTTATGGCAAGAAACCAATTAAAATCTTAGGTTATTTTATGGCTACTATTGAATTGGGAAGTCGCATCATTCCTGGTAAGATATATGTGGCAAATGTTGGTGATGCCTTAATTAGTTGGAGACATCAACGAGATTTAGGGGTTACACTTCATCCGAATGCCTCACCTCAAGTGCAAATACAGGAGGTGGAAGATTTGTCAGAAATGTTTGCAAAGAAATTTCTAAATGTATGTAAAGAAAAGCTAGGTTGTTTAAAAGGTTACAAACATTGTATAAGATTAAAAAAGAATGCAGTTCCAATAATAGCAAAGGTAAGAAGAATTCCTTTAGCTGAACAAGAAAAAGTACAGAAAGAAATTGACAAACTGATAGAGAACAATATTATAGAACCGATAGAGGCAACAGAATGGTTGGCTCCAATTGTTATAGCAAAGAAGCCAACTGGCGAAATTCGCCTATGCATTGATTTAAGAGCTTTAGATAAAGAGGTCGTGGTAGACAGATTTCCTTTACCAAACATCGATGAGATTGTAGGTACATTAGAAGGTGCAAGGTACTTCACCACTTTGGATCTAGCTTCTGCCTACCACCAGGTGGAACTAGATGATTCCTGTCAAGATTTGACTGCTTTTATAACCCCCATGGGCACATTTAAATTTAAAAGGATGCCTTTTGGATTAATATCAGCTGCTTCAGTATTTCAACGAATAATGGCACACATACTTAAAGGTCTTCAGGGGGTGAAATGTTATCAAGATGATTTGTTAATCTATGGTGCTTGCATGCTAGAACATAACGAACGTGTGTGTGATGTGTTGAAAAGATTGACTGAAGCTGGTTTGTCTCTTAAAAAGGAGAAATGTAAGTTTGGATTAGAGGAAGTGAACTATCTTGGACATTGTATAAAGAGTGAGGGTGTTTTTCCAAAGTCGGATTTAGTTACATCCATTGATAACATGGCTGAACCTGTCAGTAAGGATGAGTTACTATCTTTTCTTGGAATGGTAGAGTTTTATGGGAAATGTATTCTACATTTTGCAGATAAAACAAAAAATATGAGAAGACTTACTGCAAAGAGTGTTATTTTTGAGTGCTCTAATGACTGTAGAAAAGAATTTGAGGAGATTAAGGAGGAGTTAAAGAAAGCCCCTTGTCTTCAGGCATTTGTTCTGGGGTTGCCAACGTATGTGTTTACTGATGCGAGTGACAAAGGTCTAGGGGCAGTATTGGTACAAAATAAACATGGTAAAGATTCTCTTATTGCATGTGCCTCAAGATGTCTTCGTGGACCAGAACTTAATTACTCAGTCATTGAGAAGGAGTCATTAGCTATTTTCTGGGCCCTAAAAAAGTTTAGGAATTTGATTTGGGGTACTAAATTTGTTGTTAAGTCAGATCACAAACCATTGAAGGAAGTTTTTTGTAAGAAAGGTTTAGATTCTATCTCTTCTAGGATTAGGAGATGGATCATATCTTTGCAAGAGTTTGATTTTGAGGTACAATACTTACCTGGTGTATCTAATAAAGCTGCCAATTGTTTTTCAAGATTAGTAAAGGGTGATAATCTGTCTAATGATGAGGAATTTGTTGAGGAGGATGATTTTCTTAATGTTTGTGAAGTCACAGAGGGTGTTGTGGGAAAAGATGAGTGGAAGAATGAATTGCTAAAGGATGATGAGCTAGTTAAAGTTTTATCCTTGCTCAGGGACAATAAACGTTTGGATAAACCTTGGTCTCTAGTCTCCGAGGAATTATCCATAACTGATGGCATGTTGACACGAGGTTTGAGACTTGTACCTCCCTCTACTTTAAGAAAAAGATTATTGATACATGCACACACTGGCCATTTAGGTATAGTCAAAACTAAGGAAATGTTACGCACTCTATTTTGGTGGCCTGGAATGGATTTAGAAATTGAACCCATGGTTAGGGACTGTACCGAATGTTGCTCTAGTGACAAAATTCTGAAAACCAGACAAATGCCTATGGTTTGCAGAGTTTTACCTAATCATCCCTGGGATGAATTAGCCATTGATATTGTGGGTCCTCTTACGGGTGTCTCTGACACCCCTTACTTAATTGTTTTGATTGATTTATATATTTACGTTGGATTGAAGTGTGTGCCGTAAGTGACATAACTTCTGATTCTGTTATAAAGTTCTTATCTGAGATTTTTATGAGAGAAAGTTTTCCCAACAGTATTTTATCTGACAATGGTCCACAATTTTGTTCTGCTGTATTTGATGCATTTCTTAAAAAATGTGGTATTGTGCACAAGCGTTCCTCGTTATACCACCCTGAAACCAACAGTACTGTTGAGAGGGTCAATAGAATGTTAAAAGAATGTATTCAGCTTGCAAGAGCCAATGGTTTAAATTGGAAAGAAGCACTTAAAGATAGAATTGATGCTTACCGTTGTTCCCCTCACTCTACCACTGGTAAATCCCCCTTTGAATTATTCAAAGGAAGAGTTCCAAACACAATGTGGTGTCCTGGTTGGATGAATTTGAATAAGGGGTTCGTTGACAATCATATTGGAGCTTGGAGGGAGAGGGAATTAGAAAAACAGGCTTGTAGAAAAATGTATTTTGATAAAAAAAATGTGTTCAGTTCAAGGAGGTTAAGATAGGTGATCTTGTCAAAATAAAAGCACCTGTTGGAAGAAGATCTTGGTCTAAATATACCAATGTTAGACCTGTCATTAAGGTTTTTGGAAATGCCATTAAAACTCAAGATGGGAGGATTTGGAATAAAAGTAGGGTAGTGGTCATTAGATCAAGGAATGTTCTTCAAGATGATCTAAATTCTGCCTGTGAATCTTCTAGCACTGTTAATTTTCCTCTATCCTTTTCTAGTAAATCATCTGCTGTTCGTGTGAGAAGTCAAAGGTTACGCAGAGCTCCGTCTTATATGAAAGATTATGTATAAACCCAATTGCTTTGCTATTAGTTATATTAAGTTGTTCTTTCATTTTGTTTCTTATTTTTATTATATTCTTTTATTTGTTTATTGCTGTTGTAAAGAAGGGAGATGTGTAATGTCGTACTTTACATGCAAGCACTTGCTTCCTTTTAGAATTTAGATCTCAGCCTAGTTAATATTCTTAGAATCGAGAATCTGATGTGTATTCTGGTCAGTTGTACATTTGGCTGTTTGTGGATGAGGCGAATAAACTACGCTTGAAAGATATCTTCTTCTTCTCTTATTAATACCTGTGGAAGACACCACAAGTCTCACATAAGAACCCATAAGAAAGGGTTGGCTTTACAATTGCCCATGCAGTACCAACACACCAACGTGATTTAAATGGAGAGTCAGATAGATTCACATTTCATGACTAGTACTAGGTTACTTGTAGCATGCGTACTGAACCCGACCCACCTACCATGCAAGGGAATAATGAGGAACTAATAATTTTGTGCACACAACTAGCCCAGTGTGTGCACCAAAACACCAAACCGTTACCCATCCAACTGTGAGGCCCCCACGGGGAATTTGAGCCAGTAAGCGAATCCCGCCCCAATGCATGTCCACAGCATGCAGCCTTAACCTTGCTTGCCACAACACGGCTCTGGTAAAACTCAATATAGTAGATGCTCTCAACAACTCTTTTGTATTGCCAGTCTGTCTACATCAATAGGAGAGTTCCCGAAGAACCTGTAAGTACTGCTGCCATTTTGGAACATTGTGCACAGTAGTATACCAGTGATGCCTGCATTTCTACCATTCATAGCCCCCTGCCGTGTGGCTTATTCCGCATCCTTGGGTACCTTTCTGCTCTGGATTGAGCACAGTATGGGTGCAACTACCGCATTTCCTGACAGTATTCCTCCTTATCAGCCTATATCGCACTATAGGAGCTCTGCAACTGTTAAAAAAAACTCTTATCAAAAGTGCAGCTTTAACAGAATGAGCTGATTTCCAAGAATCATATTCTGGCCTGTATCCAGACTATGAGGCCAGGTATCATGTTGATGGACTTGGCATCTGTATAATAGTAAGTATGGGCGGAAAATCCGTTCCGCTCGCGGATTTTGCGGATTTTCGGTAAATTCGCAATCCGCGAGATTCGCGAATTTCCCGCAAAATCCGCAAATCCACGAGCAGCGGATTTTATGGCTTGCTCGCACTGTTCGCGTGAGTTCGCGGCTTCCCAGTTCAACTTCGCGCCCCGCGAATAAGCGCTAAATTGCAGAAATACGATCTTAGCAAAACTGAAACTACTTACCAGGTTCAAAAGTTCAAGCTCATCATTAGTAGCCATTTCCTGTAGTGCTTCCTGAGGGGCCCCTCCAGAGTTCAGTTGCCTACTTGCAACTATTATGTGACCCTGCTCTAACCCTCAGAATAGTTACACATATGCCACAAAGGTCCTGAATTACAGCTAAGGGAGACAAGCAGGAGCCAGGCTGGAAGTTCAAATCCAGTGACACATTAATCAGCCCCTAATTTATTATTGTCAGTTGGGGCAGGGCAGGTGTTGTAACTAATTTTGCAACAATGAAAGCACTTAGCAAGTGCAAAAGATCACTAATCAGGAAGCACTAAGGAAGCAGGTGCCAGCTAAAAAAATATTCTGTGACACATTAATCAGCCCCAAATTAATTCAGGTCACTTGAGGCAGGGAAGGTGTGCTTTGCTTTGCCACAATAATGTACACTGGACAACCAGAGGGTGCTGTGATGAAACAGAGGGTGGCATGGGTGAGCCAGAGGGTGGCATGAGTGAACCAGAGAGTGGCAGTGGTGACAGAGGGTGGCAGTGATGAAGAAGAGTGTCCCAAACAGGCTGGACACGTAGAAACAACAAGTTCGCAAAACTTGCGACCCGACAGGTAAGTTCGCGTTTGCGAAATTGTACAAAAACCCTCGCGAACTGGCAGAAACCCGCGCGAACACAAAAAAAATAAAAATCCGCAAATTCGCGAGAATTTGCGGATTTTGCGGATTGCGAGTTCGCAAATCCGCAAAATTCGCGAACGCGAGATTCGCAAAATTCGCCCATGCTTATATAATAGTTTTTTAGTGATACCAATTGAGTGTGTTTGGTAATAGGTCCTGAAGATAACATGGTACCATCAACCACCCTCACAATCTCAGGTTTGCTTTAGTCATGTGTGGATAATTTTAATCATAAATGTTATTTTGAGTCTATAAAATTACCCATTGCACCGGAATCTATCTTAGCCTCTACCTCCTGGTTACTAGCTACTTCATTGCAATTTTAGCTTTGAGGATCAAGTGAGGCATGGCTCTTTGTAAACTCCTTGCAATACTTTGTTCAGGAGGCCCTTCCTCTAATCCCACAACATGCTCCTGTTTCTGCTGTGGGACAGCTAGTTTTCTGAGCTCTTACTTTTGGTAGATTTCGGTCTGGTGGGGCATTCTCTTATGAAATGGCCTTTCCTTCAGCAGTATAAACATATATAATTTTTCCCCAATCTCATTGGTTCAGGGATCTCTACCACAGGACTAGGTTTGGTTCTGTAGTAGGTTTTGTTTTTTATTCTTCTTCTTATCTCCTTATGCACTGTCACTCTATGGTCTAAATGTAACGTTAGATTAATTAAATCTGCACAAGTATCAAGCTGGGGTTCCACTTGTTCCAGGCTGTCTTTCATATCTTCAATCCTGTTTCAGTCACCAACTGATTAAAGGTTGGAAGATACATCACCAAGTCTTTATTGCCCTGTCTCAAATCTAATAGTTCTCTGTCAGCTGACTGATTCAATGTACAACGATCAAACACCTTTTCAAATTCAGCCTTAAAATATGACCAATAACATTACAAGGGGTTATTCTCATTAACTAAATGTGTGGCCCATGCCACAGCATCTCCTCAAGGATAAGATATTAAGAAAGCCATCCAGGACTGAGCGTCTGGAAAGGAATAAAGTTTGACCGTGTAATGCAACATTACCTGTGTAAGGAACACCTGTACCTTATCTAAAAACCTCTCGGGGGGGCAAAGGAACCACTATAGGAACTGTAACTGATACCACTGGTGGGTTGGATTATCCGTATTACCTACAGTTCTGCTAGATGTTGCTACTTGATCAGGAGAAGCCTTCAGTCGGCTTTATAATACATTTACTCGTGCCACTAACACAAAAGTTCCTGTTCGAGAGGTCTTGATTTCACCTTTCAATTCAGCTAACATGGCGCATAAATCATCTAAAGTGGCCACACTATTTGATAGTGCTCAGGAGGATCCTTTATTCTTGGGTCACCATTCTGTCAGGCTCTTAAAGATCCTCAGAAACAGTTCCACTCAGTGGCTCACCTTCCAGCATCTCTGACTCAGACAAATTGAGATCAGAGGATCAGAGTGGCTAGACGGGGGGAAGGAAATTAAAGAAAATACGCCTGGGAAGGGGACCTGTAAGACAAAAGAAGAGCAGGCAACACAGCTTGTGTGGGAGCAAGCTTGAAATTCACAAGGAAGCACATTAGTCAATATCTAAAATGTAAATGCATGTAAATCAACATTTTTACTGACCACTAGGGCAACCCTAGAACAAGAACCAGGGATAACAAGGGTTCTTGAGCTATATTATCCTACTTAACTAGTTAAAAAAAGGGAAAACTCCATCAAACGGAGAAGAATAAAAGGGAAAAAGGAAAACGCCTGTAAGTGTCACAATGTCACCAAAAACCATACATAAATGAATACTCAAATGAATTTAATGAAACTAAATGGAAAACACAAGGGTGCTCAAACAATTACACTCATAATATACACTCAAAAAACATTAACATATGCGAAATCAAAAACACTGGCGTCTCTATGCCGGCATTCTTGGTGGAAGACGCGATTGAAGCACCCATGGTTCTGAAGTAAGTTGATGTCTGATGGTGGCTTTTTATGGTTAACTTTTCCTTCTGAGGAAACTTATTTTGGTGGTATTTTGAATGTCTCGATATCGCTATTCGCGAAACGTGTCATGCCGGATTTCTATCTGCTTTGTCTAACCTAATCCAATAGTAAGTTATTAGCACTAGTGGGGTACTAAGAAACCATTGTGCAGCGGGTTGATAACGTCTACTTTACTATAATCTGTGGGATACTACTACGAGCTATTTTAAGTCTTCGGTTCTGTGTGCTCGTAAGCATTCGTCATCTAGCATCATTTTTAATTTGCGATTGAGTCCACTGTATAATTTCCTGTTCCTGTCCCGCAAAATGAGATTCCAACATTTAGGTGACGCCTAAGAATCTCTAAGTCGAGAAGAGGGCGACTCTGTCGGCCCATGTTCCTTTTTTAATTTGAACAGTTCGATTGTGTATTAAGTTGTAAAATACCAAAAGGGCAAGCAGTCAGAATAGTTTCTTTGACTGATGAAAGTGTCGAAGATGTTGTTTTTTTCAAAGTTACGACAAGGAATTCTTAATTCCCATTCCTTTTCGTTTATTTCAGTTTATGAATGTATTGCATCCTGGGTGTTCCAAAAGAAAAACAAAAAAATTCTTCGGTCTCCATATCATTTAAACAAATGAGTTTTTCGTAAACCAACTTGGAAGTTCACCAATTTATCGTACTTCTGTAAATTGTCAGGTATGGATACTAGTTGTTATATGTTGTGTGCTATATGTCCACTATTAAGTGGCATTAGTCGCTTAATTTGCCGTAGCCTATTCACTTTTTATATGGTTATTTATCCACTATTTAGTAGCAATAGGTGCTTAATATGCCGTATTCGATTAACTCTGTATAGGTCCCCCCGGTGGAATTTTTTTGGTGCAACAGGGGAAGAACGTCTCTACGTATAGAAAGATTGCTAAGGTTTTCCTTTTTTAATCAAATTAAAAAAATTTCTTTTCTGGTTCACGTTTATACAATTACTTGCACATTGGGTCTTAATCTTTATGTAATGAGGTTCTATTCTTATCTAAATCACTGATGAAATCTTGACACCTTCTTGTAAATCTTTTTCTTGCACCAATTCGGTGATGAAAGAGCCTGCTTATACCAACTGTTTGGTCGCCCCAATGTCCCTTTTTTAAAACCGATGTATATATTGTGATTTCTTGGTAGAATTTCTATCAGGTGGTCGCTTCCACTCTTGAAGCTTATCTGTCCTGATGATGACCCTCAAAGAAATTTTGGGTTGAAGCGCCGTCAACGCCTCTAACATGGCTTAAATCAGAGATGACTTCATATTTTGATTGTGTATTGTGTCTATTGTTATTTGTTTATTTGTCTCTGCCACTGTTGTTTTTGATTTTGCATATGTTAATGTTTTTTGAGTGTATATTATGAGTGTAATTGTTTTAGCGCTCGTGTTTTCCATTTAGTTTTATTAAATTAATTTGAGTATTCATTTATGTATGGTTTTTTGTGACATTGTGACACTTACAGGCTTTTTCCTTTTTTCCTTTATTCTTCTCCGTTTGATGGAGTTTTCCCTTTTTTTTAATTAGTTAAGTAGGATAATATAGCTCAAGAAGCCTTGTTTGGATTATATTGTAAATCAACATGTAGCTAAACAAATGCTATTATCAGCATAGAATAATCATATACTCACAGTATGCTTACACATTGCCACATTATAACAGAATAACATCTGCTAACAGAATATATTTGCCACAGCCCTTTGGCAGTTACACATTCTTGCCATGTTAGTGTGCAACATAGGCAGCCTCATACACACGCAAAAGAATTTCAAAGTGGATGCTCAGCTCCCAGGCAAGATATGTAGGAGACTTGAGTTTCAGTCTCACATACGCTTTAAAAAAATAAGGAACCCAGAAGAAAGTGCTGGCTTTTCAAATGTCCATGCAGCAACAATACACCAGCCCGATTTAAATAGAAAGTCTGATAGATTCAGAGTTTGTGACCAGTACTGGGCTACTTGTAGCACACGTAATGAACCCAAACCACTTTCCGAGCAGGGAATAATGTGGCCCAAATAATTATGTGCACACAACCAACCTCCTGTGCACTCCAAAACAACAAGGGGCATATTAGCAAGAACCTCGTTAAAATTATCGCCGTTTTATCGGCAGGAAACTGCTGCTTAAACTGCGATAATGGGCTTGCTAATATGCGTTATAGAATTCCAATAGAAGCCCAGGTTAGGTGTGCAGGACATCTAACCTGGGCTTCTATGGGAATTCTATAACGCATATTAGCAAGTCCCTTATCGCTGTTTTAGCGGCAGTGTCCTGCTGCTAAATCGGCGATAATTTTAACGAGGTTCTTGCAAATATGCCCCTAAATCCTTACTCTTCCGAATATGAGGCACCAGCGGGGAACATGAAACAAAGAGTTGCCCTGTCCACATCCCAATGTGTGTCCACAGCATGCAGCCTTAACCTTACAGTCCACAACATGGCTCCAGAAATACAATACTCAGGCCTCATTTACAAAATTTTGATGCACAGCAATGTAGCAGGCATTCCTGCTGAGCTGCAGTGCGTAAAAAAAAGGGCAGGGATACCCCATACCTAGAAGATACGGCACATTCCTGTCCGTCTCTCTTGTGCCGGTGAACAAACAGTAGCCATGCACCAACCCAGACACCATTGAGCCATGTTGCGAGGGTGCCTGCATTGCGGGGGTGATTTTTATGTCCAGGAAGGGACACCTTTCTGCACAGAAACAATCCTTGATGGCATTTTCCACATCCTGTGCATGCTGCAGAAAGCAGCATGTATAGAAAGATGAAAAAGCGAGGAGAAATAAAAGCATTTCTCCTCTTTGCGCCACTCCTACACCTCCTTTGGGAAGGGCGTAGGATTCTGACGCATTCCCAGCTTTAAAAAATGTTGTAAATCTGGTAATATATCAGGTTCCATGGATTTTGCCTGGGAACATTCATAGCAACACCCATGGAACGTCCCTTTCACACAGAGTAATGCGTGAAAGTGGCACATATATTCACAAGGGCATAAAAAGTCACGCAGGGTGACTTTACATGGTCTTGTAAATATGGACACGACTATTGCGCTGCTGATGAGTCAAAAAAAGTGGTGCATCGACGACGCAATGGGCTTGTAAATGAAGCCCTCAGGCTAGTAGATGCTCACCCGTGTCTCAACAGCTCTTTTCTTCCAGAAATCTGTCTACGTCATGGGAACTTCCTGAAGAACCTGTAAACACGGCAGCCATGTTGGAACACTGTGCACAGTATTCTAGTATGCCAGTGATGCCTGCAATTTCACCATTTATGGCCCCAGGCCATGTGGGGCTTTCTGCATCTTTGGGTCCCTTTCTGCTCTGAATAGAGCTTGGTATGGGCACAGCTACATGAGTAAAAAAATCCTAGGCCATCAGCAAAGGAAGTGAGCAATTAGTCTAGAATCAGTGGCGAAAAGGAAAAACGAATATGCAAGTTCCATTGTCTACAATGATATCTGTGGCATCATAAATAATTTCTCTCCATCCACCCTCGCGGCCTCACATGATTTTCGTGTCTAAAATTAACGTATCCTCACATCTGACAAAAGTACTACAGACTACACCAGGAATTAGCCTTTATCAAGTGGCTCTGACTATTTGAATGTAAGAAGATATCATCAACTTTCAATATACTACATAGAAATACAGTATTGCTAATAATATCAGCAGAGACTCCTGAAGAAGGCGTTTTTTCTGCCGAAACGCGCGTCGAGTTTTTATGAATAATTCTTCAGTATTTTTCATGTCATTAATTAATGTGAATGTATTGTTTTTATTGTGACCTGTATGATTTATATGATATGTACTCATTGTTTATAAAGCCTGTTGTTGTTTTCCTTATGAACCATACTTTTATCCTATCATATAGTTTGATTTTTTTGAATCTCTATATGATTTTTACTTATATCTATTAAATATATATTTTTATACAGTTCATATTCGTTTTTCCTTTTCGCCACTGGTTCTAGACTAATTGCTCACTTCCTTTGCTGATGGCCTAGGATTTTTTACTCATATAGGTGATTACCCTGCCCTAGGAGTCTGTATATTACCGATACCCAGGGGGTCCTTGTTTTCTCACACATGGGCACAGCTACCACAGTTCCTGACAGTCAGATATAGAGGGCATTGAGAAACCCTCCTGCACTAACTTTGTGGTTAAATAAAAAATATAAGGTTGAAGTTCACGTACCTTCAGGCCACTCTGATGAGGAAACAATTGTTATGCTTATGAGTACCTCAAGGCTACTCCGATCAGGACTGCTGGGTGATTAGTCCACAATAAATAATTATATATACATATATAAAAAAAATAACCCCAGGGCACTCGTATTTATTAGTGCTCGGTGACTATTCCATGGTCTATTTCCATGCTTGTCGCTTTTGTTTGCAATGTTATTATGTTTGTATTGTTTAAAAAGAAAAGCTAATTGGGGCATCTTACCTTTCCGCTGCCGCCAGTGGATTGATCCAGTCTACCACAGGCCGGCAGGCTTGCCGTAAAGAGAGGTGCCTGAAGCAGCTCTTTCTTCCGAAGTGCACGTAGAGTAGGCTGAGGTGGCTGGATTATTCTTTCTCCAGGCGGCAGTCTGGTTATCTGCCATGATCAGCTCCTTTGCTGGCTCGCCAAATGTTGAAGCAGGTTTTGTTTATCAAAAAGGAGAACAGGGAAGCTTGGCAACCAGGAACAGTTTAAATGTAATTAAACAATAATGGCCGGGAATAGCGGTCACATCTCTTACATTTATGAGCTGGAATTCAATTTGCTTTAGGTAAATGGCATGCTTTATTCTGTACAATGGGTACTATAAAGTGAAGCAAGTCCACCATTGTGCAGGAAATACTGGTATAGTGGGTCATAAACTGCGTGTTTAGATGCTTGAGCCACTCTGATGGAAGGGGCCATAAATCCCATCGAAGGTCCTATTCTGAGATGGTCCAAGTGACTGGGTGTGTCATGTGATTTATCCTGTGTAATGTTTAGTACTAAGCATTGTTTGGGCCTTATTTGATGACTACATCTGTCCAGCTGCTCTTGCATCGTATCCTTGGGCCGAATCCAGGCCCTCTGCTATGCATTTATTTGTATTTATAAGGGTGTGCATTTGACTCGTTTCTTTAGGTATTACATTCTGGTGGCACATGAGATTTACTGCTGTAATCTTCCAGGTGTGTTAGAGGTTTGTTCCATATCTGATGTCTCCATCGTGGGAAGCGTGAGGGGTAAACAGAGGGCAGCTGTGTTAAGTTGATGTGATAAAGAGTCATTCTGAAACCGTAACAAGTGTTTTATGGTGAATTTAGGTGGCACAGGCAACAGTTGTTCTGTAGTGTGCTGGACTCCTAATAGAGTGACCTTTACATAAATTGCTCTGATGCTAACAAATCAATGAACATCCAACTCATCCATTAACTCTATAAAGTGCAATAAATTAGTACTAATGCTTAGGGTAAATGTTTATGAAGTTTCTTACAGTCAAGGGCATCAGAAGGGTGAGTTTGAGGGGGCATAGTTTCTCAGGCCTTGAATTTTTTTTCGGGCCCACTGTCTTGAAGCAAAACCTACTTATCTAATGTGCAGCAAACCTGCCCTGTTTACTCATGACAGCTATTGTGGCTTAAATCACTTAATGGTGCATATACTGACATACAGGACCTGCATGATACTTTCTCCCCAGTCCAGGTGATACCGTTAGAAATGCCTGCTTATTGTACTTTGTAAGTGCTAGCAAGTGCTATACAAAAAAAGCAACTTACTATTTACAGGGAAGTTTAAACCTCTGTAGCAATGCAAGAAGGGGTGGAAATGTTATTTGGGCCATTTATGCACTGCCCCAAATTAAGGGCCTGATTTAAAGTTTGGCAGACAGAGTACTCCATCACAAATGTGATAGAGTACCCTGTCCGCTAAACACTCATTTCCCTGTTCCTATTCTAACCCACGATGATCTGCAACTTTACATCAGCGTGCCCCCCTTGGCGCCATTGATGGAAAGTTTGCTCTCAGGGCCTGCTAGAGTGCTGACCAAAAGAGTAAGAGCATTGGAAAACGAGCATCTGCAATGCAATCGGTCTTGCCTTTGGGACCTTATACGTATTTAGCTATACAGCACATTAGCCTGGGGGCTGAAACATCTACTGTTCTTTAACATGGAGGGAAAGTAAGCACCAAACTGCGTGACATGCCCCGTATGGAAACACATGGAGAGAAATATTGTCTTTCAGCTGGAAATGGTATAGTCCAAAGCTCTCTTTTTAATATGAAATCCGGACCTTCGGTGGTCATATCACTGAAAATACAAGATTTGAAAAAAATAATATTGTCTACGGGTGCTCGTGGAAGACAATTTTATGGACTTGAATCTAGCGAATGCTAAAGTGATTCTGGTATTTTACTGACCTCTGCTGGTCGTTTTCTATCAAGAAATTTAAATAGAGGCAGTTGCCAGGAAAAGAAGGTGTCTCAGCAGAAAGCAATTCTGGTATTTTACTGACCTCTGCTGGTCCTTTTCTAACAAGACAGTTAAATAAGGCAGTTGAACAGAAAAAAAAGTCCCTAAACAGTAGCAGACATGTCCTAGGGCTGATCTCCAGAGCCCACAAAGTACATACACATATAAGTATATAATAAGTATATACTAAAGTATAAAGACCTAATAAACTCACTTTGGCTGTGACAGCAGTTCCTCTGAGAGCACAGTGATTGGCGCTGGGCCCACGCTGATCTCTAAATAAGGCGGTCGTCTGTCGTGGTAATTGGTGTAATGTCCTCCACAAGCCTGTGTTCGCAGATCCTCCCACACATTTAGCGCTATTTTTTAGATGGTAGAGAAAAACAGTGCAAAGTGTCAAAAAGGCAAAAATAACACAAGAAAAAATTGACACTTTTTGCACGTTTATTGTCATTGTCTACGGATCCTTCAACCGTGTGTAAAAGCACAGGGTACTTGGCACAAAGTACGTTTGAGATAGGTGTTTTTATATCAAGTGTTTTTACAGGTAGCGATACACCTTTTAAATAAAAGAACATAACATTTAATAATACATTATTATTCTAATTGTGCTGTATTCACCAGTGGAAGATTTCAGAGAGACCAAAAAACATGGAAACTGTCAGAATGCTTCCAAAGTTCCAATTAAACCATCACTGCCTGTTCTGCTAACACTGCTGTAACCGGAAACATTAATTTCTCAGATTGCAGTACACTGTGGCCTGTGCTAAGCCCTCTTGTCACAATAACTAAAAAACACACAAGCCAGATGCGTTTAAAAAGAATTCTTGTTCCGCACAGATAGAACAGAGCTGTAAATAAATCCACCCACACTGCCTGCAAAGCGACAGCGCTCTCTGACACAGGGCCACCATCAAAGTGGTTACTCAGTAAATCAACACGTCTTTAGTAGTTACTTCTCACTTCTGGAAGGTTTTTGATGGCGCTTCCTGGGGTTTACAAAATGCGGTCCAGCCTGGAGAGTAAATTAATTGCGACAGGTCTTGTTCCAGTCCGTCTCTGCATAAGATTTCCCACCATGGTTTGGATGAACTGAAATAAATTGCCATTTAGAGCAGAAATTATTTTGGCCGTGTGATCCTCGCTGTAGCACTGAAGCATTGAAGTCTCTTTTGGCCCTTGAAGTTCGTTGGTTCAGAGAAGGAGCAGGTTAATTGCTGAAAAGTACCTGTCCGACAGGTTTTCTGCATGTGATAGAGAATTAAATGTATCTTCCTTGGACAATACTATCTAACCTCTAAAACCTTGGGAAAAGTGAACTGTTTTTTGTCTGGTGCAAAACCTGGTTTTAACAACTGAAAGCCACGGTTTCACATTTTCTCATTGTAATTCTGATAAGAGCGTAGAAAAGGTGACAGAGAGGATTGAAAATAAAACTACTTTGGTTATTTTTAATCCACTCTATGGAGCATACACCATGCTAAACGGGTTGGATTATGACAAATTTGA
The DNA here is from genome assembly GCF_964263255.1 of Lissotriton vulgaris. Taxonomy (NCBI): domain Eukaryota; kingdom Metazoa; phylum Chordata; class Amphibia; order Caudata; family Salamandridae; genus Lissotriton; species Lissotriton vulgaris. Next base: position 1,572,647,207 of record NC_141695.1, on the reverse strand, counting down.
ATACATTTAGCAATGTACCTAGACATCCCTGTTAGAAACGGGGTCTCTAGTTGGTTTGCACCCTGTCCAAGTTGGGACCACACCCTAGGCAGGGTAAGTCAGATATACACCCAAATTGTACCCGTGATCCCCCTCTGGTAGCTTGGCACAGAGCAGTCCGGCTTAACTTAAGAGGCAATGTGTAAAGTATTTGTGCAACACTTAGATTTCAGTAACTCAACGAAAACACCACAAAAAACTCCCGTCACACGTTTAGAAAAATGAGAAATTTATCTGAGTGAAACAAGACCAAAACAACAAAAACCCGATAAAAAGTTGAGATATACATTTATAAAAAGTAAATGTGAAAACAGTGCTTAGATGTCACTAGTGATCAAAAGGTTACTTAAGGTGACGAGGGACCTGTTCAAATTAAAAGTTCAGCCCACCCACAACGGTGCAGGACTGAGATAGGTCCGGCTGAAAAAATACCTTAGATGGACCTTTTGTCAACGTCGAGAATCTACTGCATCGTTATCAAGCTGTGCAAAGGGAGCCCTGCATCGTTGACGAGTTCCATTGAACTGAATGCAATACTTCATTATCGAGCTGCGCAGACCGCCGTCGTTGAGCCATGCATGCTGTGGATCAGTAGTCATCAAACAGCATCTACGTCAGCGTCGAAGGGCAATGCTGGAGAAATTCTCAACCAGTCGCGGCGATGCATTGGATTTTTGCAGAAATCAGCTGCAGAACCCACTTCTGAGGCCCAGGACTGAAGGCGGCACCTCATGCAAGGGTAGGATCACATATGGCAGAGTTCAGCAGCCCCAGCAGGATTGTGGGAAGTCCTTTGTTTCCTTGAGACTGCACAAGACAGGAGGCAAGACAGCAAGCCATTGTAGGGACTCTGGGTTTAAGTGAGATGGGTCCTGTCCATGTCCTCATCAGGACAGAGATTAACAGGCGTCAGGGCAGCTCAGCAAAGTACAGAAACAGTTCTTCAGAACTGTCAGTCACAGCAAAGTGGTAATCATTACAGCATATCAGTCTCTGCTTTAGCAGATTTCTTCCCAGGTCCAGTAGTGCATTGATTTGGCAGGGTCAGAGCCCTGGTACTTACTTACACCCAAAAGTGGCTTTGATGTAGATAGTGACTACAAAGGAATTCTCTGATGTGCACAAGGATCCCTTTCAACCCAGTCCTGTCTGCCAGGCTATATGTGGGGGTTATACACCCTTTGTGTGAGAATAGGACACAGCCTATTCAGATGTTAGCCACCTCTCCCATCCTGCCAGGAAGGCTATCAGAAGAGTTCTCTGTCACACCCATCCCTTCCTGTGTTTATGGCTTGCTAGAGGGAATGCACAGAGTATAGCTGTCTCCCTTACTAGACATGTAATTGCGATAGGCTGCAGGCACACACAGCAAAGTTAAGAGCAGAGAAATGTCCACTTTTTAAAAGTGGCATTTCTATAATGGTAATATAAAATCCAACTTTACCACTAAAGAGGATTTATCACCACCACTCTAAAGATATCAAACACGATGTAGCTACTGATTTCTGATCAGGAATTATAGTTTAAAAAGTGTTTTAAGGAATCCCCAATTCTAGCCTATCAGAGAAGTAGGTCTAACAGCAGTGAGAAACAAATCTAGCTGTTTGCAACTGCCAGGACATGTAAAACTTAAAAGTACATGTCCTGTCTTTTGTTTACACAGTACTCTACCCTTAGGGTCACTTAGGGCCTACGTTAGGGTGACCCATGAGTAATAAAAGGGGTGTTTAAGGCTTGGCAAGGGTTTTTAAATGCTTAGTTGAGGTGGCAGTCAACTGTACAAACTGGAACTGCAATGGCAGGACTAAGGTAAGTTTGAAAGTCTACTTGTGTGGGTGGTACAACCAGTGCTGCAGGCTCACTAGTAGCATTTAAATTACATGCCTTGTGTTAGAACTGGAATTTCTGGTTGGCTAAGGCTTGCGCCAAAGCCAGGCAGAAACCCCAGTTCTAACATTGGTGCCACGGTGGGATCCTGCGAAATCAACGCAAAAGTAGGTAAAAATAAGTGGGGTGGGCACCCGCAAAAGCCCACAAGTAGGAGGGGGACTCCCTCGACAAGGGCTGCAGCGTCGCGCTGCTCAGCCCCAGGCTCTCCCTTCTCTAGGGAAACCAAACTAATGAGCGCCCCGTCCCAAAACAAGGGGCAGGGAGGCTGCTGAAGGTCCAGGCAAAATCAACAGCAATGAAAACAGTCCCAGCAGTCCTGGAGGAGCAAAGGTAGAGCAAAACAGCTCACAGCAAAGAAAAGTCCTCCAGCATCCAGGGCATCCAGGGGCTGGGCAGGGCCAAGGGAGGCAAGCCTTCCCCTGGTCCCCAGCAGCAGCAAGCCCCTGGTAGATTCAAGTATCAGGACAAGACCATTTACATGGGGTCACAGCCCCTCTTTTATACACTGAAATCCTTTGTTGTAAAAGGTGCAGGCACGGGGCAAACCAGATGCAACAGATTTCTGAGCACTTTGTTTTGCTCAGCCCCTCTGCCTATTCACAGGATGGGCCAGGGACATCAGACACACCACAGGGGGTGGAGCCAGCATTGTGGAGGGATGGCCCAGCCCTATTCAGGTCCCATGTGCACTCCTCCCTCCCATCAACATGCAGATTTCTCCATTCACCACCGGGGCAGACCTATCCTGACTCCTGGAGGCAGGCACAGCAGCCAGTTCCAGCCAATCACAAGCCAGACAGTCAATTCACTTTCACTGCACAGACATGCCAACTTCTAGAAGTGGCACTTCCACACTAGACAGAATAAATCCGCGCACATCATCGCGCATCATTTAATCGCACGAGTTCGTACATATCAAACTCAACCCTGCACTCCCCACACATCAGCAACTACCATGGTCACACATATTCCCCATGCATTCCTATGGGAGGGCAGGCACTCTCACCACACATACACAGAGAGAGCACACACTTTATTCTGGACCACAGTGAAAAAGTGTGCAGAGGCCTAAAATCACAAACACCAGGTTACAGAAACAGGCTAGGCAAATGCAAAAAGCTTCGGGATGAACCTGCCAAAAGGGCCAAGTATAACACCTTGGGTATATATTGCACTACTTTACAAGAGACTTACAGGTAAACTAAATGTGCTAGCCAGGTGTACACCAATTGTACCATGTTTAGGGGAGCAGCACATGCACTTTAGCCCTGATCAGCAGTGATAAAGTGCTCAGATTCCTAAGGCCTACAAAAAGATACAGCAAAAAGTGGAGGGAGGCAGTCAAACAATCGGGGGAAGACCACCCTAGGGATGACAGGTCAAACAATCACTAAATAGATATGTGGCTCCTAAATTACCTATGCAACAGAGGAAACACTATGGTCCTTATTTAGAGTTCAGTGAAGTAGGTGAGCTGTCATAAGTTGTTGGCTCACTAAGCCATGCACCCAACCCAAATTCAAAAATCTTTCACCTTTTGGCCCATGTGCCACATGGCCTCTGTGGTGGTCTTATCATCCTATTTAGACGGGGCAGCTTTCTCTAGATATCCTTGTTCAGGATCACTAAGTGATCTGGGTAACTTTTCAATTATCCCTTTTCCCTCAACAAGATGGAGGAATAATAGGTTAAATGATTTATATTTCGGCAGATGGGACATCCATTACCGTTTTGCCAGAGTAACCCATCCTCCAACATCTAAATCAGGGCATAGTATTCAACTTGCAGCTTCACATATTTCCCAACTGGAGTCAGTGATCTCTGTACTTAAAAAGCACACTTTGGATCTTGAAAACTAAAATTGAAGGAATAAACACCTCATATATGGACTTCCTGAAAACACTAGGGACTCTGATCCAACCATCTACTTTCAATCCTTTCTTCCAAAAATTCTGGATAGGTCTACAACTACTCCCCTCAATATACAGAGGGCATACAGGCTTGGTCTCAGAGTTTTCCACAAATCACGAGAAGTTGTTTGGTTTTTCTTGCAATATACAGATCTTTTAGAAATTATGTCTGCTGTTAAATCTAAAAAGCAAATTATATGGGCAAGTCACTGCCTATTTTTCTCCCAAGATGGAGCTACAACCCCATCAGCTCACCATACGCAATTCCTGGATATGTGTCCTCATTTGAGAGTCATAAATTCTTGATTTGGTTTAATTCATCCATGCTTGTTTAAGGTGACTTACAAAGAAAAGACAACCACTTATGAGGAGCTTCCCACACTTAAGAAATTTCTCCAGCAACATGGTGGAGAAGACGTGGACACTTCAAGAATTTCTTGAATATTAACCTGTTCTCTCGCCTTTTTTATTTTTATATAATTAAATTATTTGTTTTGTCTCATGACTTACTGTTATGATGATTTTTATTTCAGTATAACAAAGTTTAATTCTACAATGTTTGTTTTTTATGATATAGGTATCTGTTTTCACATATTGCTCCCTTTTGGTCTCACTCTTATGTGATTACTTCATCCAAGTCAAAACTGCCCTGCTGTCCTCTGGAGTTCGGGTGTTGTCGCTGACGTCTTCCGGTGTTGCCAGCCTCCCTTTCGTCTTGTGTTTATTTTAGGTATATATGTCAGTCTTCATTTGTATGATATGTACTGTCTCTATGTTTTCTGTTTCACTATTTCCATACTTATGTTTTTTTCTGTAGTTCTACTCCGTACTCTCTGTTTCCTTTTACTTCATCTTGTCAGCACATTTTTCACTTTCTCCTCTTAGTAAGCATAATTCCTATTCTTCCCACTATTTGAGTTATTTCTCTACTAATGCTATCACTGTAGGTATGTCAATAGTACATGCTTCTGTTTCAGTAATACTTTCCGAGTTACTAAATTGAACATTAATGGTTTACGTAACCCTATTAAATGGCAGAATGTGTTATCCTATCTGGAACAATTTAAAACAGATGTAGCATTACTTCAGGAATCAAATCTTTCTGAGTTAGAGGATGCCAAACTGAAAAGATGTTGGGTACGCAATTTCTTTGCTTCCTATGCTCTGGGTCGGAATATTGGAGTACTAATTATTTGTCAGAAATAAATACATGTTACAGTTGTTAAACAAGAGCATGACTATGGTGGTTGATGGATTGTTGTTAAACATCTTATTGACAACACATCAATAACAATTTGTAATGTATATGGTCCAGTTTCTGTTGACAATACATTCTGGACCACTATTTGTGAAAAGTTGCTTCAATGCGATGATGATTATATTATATGTGGTGGTGATTGCAATCAAATTCATGATCCCATATTGGATAGACATTCAACTGTCAAGTTTGTACACACTAAAATCCATTCACAATTCCAATCCACTATCCACTGTAAATCATTAGTTGACATCTGGAGATTATGCCATAGAGTTCTTTCAGAATATATTTTCTATTTGGCCCCACATCATTCCATATCCAAATAGATACTTTTTTTCTTAATAAATCCTTAGCCCAACATGTCTTTCACACTGATAAAGGATCAATTTTGATATCAGATAATTTACCAATATACAAGATACCGTTTTCACAAGATGCAGGTGATGGCGATTTAACAATTTGCTACTTTTAAAGATTAAATTTACATCCCAATTTGAAGCATTTAACTCAGAAATATTTGCTATTCACACTACACCTGATTCCTCCTTTGTAATGATTTGGGATTCCTTTAAGGCAGCAGCACAATGTTTCACAATACATTTAGTCTCACAAAAGAAAAAATATATGTAAGCCCAATCAAATTAAATACTAGATACAATCAAAAAGCTGCAGTATACTTACTATCACTCAAAAAATGAGGTTTCCTTGCAACACCTTATAGATGCTAAACTCACTTTTAACAGATTAACCATGAATGCCGCTCTTCTTATTTATGAAAGAGTTGTGCACAATACTATAGGTTTCAAAATGGAATGAGAAAATTACTTGTGACTTATTTAAAAATCAGAAGAGACCACAATAGAATCTTCAAGAATCAGTATAGGGACCACTCTTTTTAAGGATAAGGATATTTTAAATGTATTTGTTAACTTTTATACAAATCTCTACTCACCAGAAACACAACCCTTTCAATCAGATTTGGCCAAAAACCATTGCATCTCCTCAATCCCAGCATATTGATTTTGACCCATTGGAGGACCTGAGGGCTTTACTATGGAACTCAATATTAATTTTGCAAATCTCCACCTCCCCAACCTTTGTTATATTCCCAAGTTAAGCCCATGTAGCAAAGCAGCTTATTTCTTACATTGTCCGATTTTTCAGCAGCAACCTTTTGCACATATTTGTGTGTGCGACAATGTTGGATTATTTTCCCTGAAACTAAACGTGTTTACACATCTAGCTTCGCACATTATCAAAATGCCCTGAACATCATAAGCAAGGTCTCTTTTTGCAAATGTCATCTCTATCTTCATCCACAGAGGGAGTGGGATATTTACATATCCATAAAATCACTGCTCATATTCACATTGCAAGGTTGCTTTTTACTATAAAAGATGAGCATCCCAATAGAGATTAGCCGAGAAGGCACTCCAGCTGACTCCAGAGGTCCTTGTATGCTGAGAATTCACCACGTAGCAGTCTGACATCCCGTGAGGGATGGTCCAGTTCATGACCAAGACGGGGTACATCATTCTCTCCCACCATGTAATGGGGTTGGATCGTCATTTGGAGGGATTCTTGGCTCTACACCCACACACACTCTAGGTACACTTAGAATAGGGTTCGCACAGTAGTACCTTTCAATTACTGCCTTGTTTTATATGCCAGCCTATATACATTGTTTTAGCACCATGGTAGAACTATATCTACTCTTCAACCTTTCGGTGCTTGTAATCACTTTTATCTGCTCCTGTCTATTAATCATTGCAGCACATGTATTCTATACAAGATTAAAATTGGTTCAACAAATATATTCAAATCATCCCACTGTGTATTCTCTGTGTACCTCTCTGGGAATAGGTGAGCACGAGTGATTGAGTGAAAGTTCTGTACTGATTCCACAATCCTTGAGGGGACAGGGTTGTCATGTACATTGATTTTCCAGAAACCATTTGTTCCCTGATAGGTTGGGGGATGCTTATGGTGGCACTGTGAGCTAGGTGGTATATAGGCCAACATATCCTGCGGGATGTCCAGAATCAGTCTTGGCACCAAGGTCCTAGTTTATGTTGCCCAAACAATACGCAGAACCTACGGATTAGTAGGAACTACACAGCATGGTACCACCAATGTTGGTGGGGTTCTTATTTAACAGTCAATCTAAGTAGTTCAGTTGTGCTTTCTCAGAGACCCCTACTCACATTTTAACCAGAGATGTCAGAAGTGAGAAGGAAAATAAATCTGCCTCATCTGAGTAGGTATATCCTATGTATTGGCTGTAGGTTATTTAAGCTTGAAGGATTAGAAGTTCCCACATTGTGCAAACTACAGCTCCATAAAATTAATTTAAAGTAAAGATCTTTACTCTTCACACAATGTCCGTAAACAGAGAAGAAGGTGAGGACATTGAAGAGCAAGTGGTGTCTCTAAATATTACGAAAATTGCAGACAGGCAGTTACTATCAAACTTTTACAACATGGTCTGCCGGCAACGGGTGGAGATGTTACCTTCATTGTTGAGGCACATGAAGTATTCAGAACAGAGATATTCTACTCTTGGATTAAATAATTCCCACCTGCAGATGCACACACACCGTTGTTTCACACTTTATGGAAGATGAACCACCTGAAGAACCTTTTCCATACATGGACATGGAGTCCCAGTAACTTACCAAGAGCATATTAATTGGTTTAAAGTCCCCATGAAACAGAAAATGTGAAACTCAGTCTACTCAGCAAAGAAGTAGCGACCTGGCCGATCTTAGCTTCATATTCACCACATCCAAATATTGCTACTTTAGTAGCAGCAAAAATGCATACACTTTATAGAGCTTTAGTAAAAATTTACAGAAATCTTACAGAGCACATAATGAGAACAATGACAGTCCAGCCAGCAAGGTCTGCTCAGGCTGCACAACCTCAATTTGCTACTACAGGTATTAGCCCGCAAATGCTGTAAGCTGTTATGGGAAAGATTCCCACCACCTTGGAGCAAATCCTATTTTGGATAGCACAAAAAACAGCACTGCTTGAAGCAGTTTTTCTCCATACGGGCCTGTAAAAAAAACACAGACCATTACCAATTTGCTTGCCAATGGGAATGGCTTCCCTGATAGAAAATTGTGTCCCTTGGGGTACAATCTTCACAGCTGTTTAAACTGGAACTCATGATAACCCTTCAATAGCAGTTATTCTAGCTGGTCTATAGGCCAACATATCCTTCGGGGGTGTCCGGAATCAGTCTTGGCACCAAGCCCCTAGTTTATGTTGTCCAAAAAATGCGCCAATCCTATGGATTAGTAGGAACTACACACCACATTCTACTTTTTTTCAATTCATTCATCACTAAAGATGCCTCTCAAGGCTCCTTCTAGGGTGCCATTATTTGTTTAATTCCAAAAGAGAATAAAGACCACACTCAATGTTAGATTTACCACCCCATTTCTTTAGTTAATGCTGACTACAAAATGTTCGCAAACATTTTGCCATTGCACATTGACCCTATTTTGCCTGATCTCATATGTCAAAAGCAATATTTTTTTTAAGAACAGACTAGCTCTGACAACGCTTGTATCTTTCTCAACATTCTAAGCAAAGCCTCTATGCTAGATTATCCTATTGCTGCTATTGCTTTGGATGCAGAGAAAGCTTTTGATAGCATCAGTTGAGATTTTATGTTTCATGCATTAAAATGGATTTGTTTTCCTCCTAAACTGATTGATTTAATTTCCTTGTGAAACATTGGCACTAAAGCTGCAATTGTTAATGGTATGCTGTCTGATTAGTTTCCTTTGTTTAGAGGGGTACTACAAGGTTGTCTGTTGTCTCCTCTATTGTTTATTATAACATTTGACCTTTTTCTAACAAAAATCAGACAAGACCCAAACATTTCAGGCTTTCAAATTGGGTCACAACAAATTAAGATATCAATTTATGCTGATGACATCCTCCTATATTGTTCTAACCCTACCATTTCCCTTCCTCCTTTCCTTCAACAAGTAACTATTTTCTCTCAGCTGTCAGGGTTTCGGCTTAATACTGATAAATCTGAGGTATTACCTTCAAATGTCTTGTGTAATATGCAACTTTTGCTCATACAGGATTTTCTTGTCAACCCTCCGAAATAAAATATCTGGGGCTATGGTCTTCGCAGACTATTAAAGTTTATAGAGTTTTGTCACTCCCCGCTCCACTTGGGAGCAGAGAGTTTGTCAAAAACTCCACCTACGCCACCCATGGAGAGGAGTTTCCTGGCACTCAGCTCATCCAACAACTGCAGCATGTGCGCTGTGCTTTACTCATGTGCTAAGAGGATGGGAATCAGGGGAAGTGACAGAGCAGCTGCTATGTGGAGAGTGGGAGGCCGCTCCCTCTCGCAGCCAATGTGTAAGCAGGATCTTTCAGAGTACAGGGAGCAGAAGGAGCTCTCCGGACCAACAGGGCATTTCAGCGGCCGATACATTCCCTCTCAATGTAGGTCACCCTGTAGAGCCCGCAGGAAACTTTTTCTAACACTGGAATGAGCCAGTGTAATACCCCCTCCTCCCACTGGCACCATGTCCACCCACTGTAGGGTACTGGTACTTGTCTTGGCAGCCTGCATTTGGGGACAGACGGTAAGTGAGCCGGCTTTTTTTTGTTGAGACATGGGTGGGTGCAGGGAAGTAAAGCAATTAACAATACTGGTTTTCATGGTAGCGTTTTTTGCTGTGTGTGTACGATTCGAGGTCTGTGTAGCGGGCGAATTGTGTGAGGCTCTGGTAAAGACTGTAGCCTGGGAAAGGCAGCCCCCAGCTATTAATAACCTTGCCCTGAGACTCTAGTCGTGCTATTCACCTGCCCATACTGGATCCAAACCGTAAGCGCTTCGTACATGGCTTATTGAAATTGAAGTGCACCGCCGGGGTTACTGAAGCTGCCACTATTGCGGCCTGCTTGCAGACAAAATGGAGCCATGTAACAGATAAGACGCTGTGTAAGATTGTATTTGTGTAGTTGTGTCTATCTGTTCTGTACATCATAGTTCTGCTTTACAAGTCACATTTTAGTTACTACATTGCTGTGATGAGCGTTTGTTGACAGATGTAAGGGTAGCCAAGCAATTCTCCACCCATGCTTGGCACATTGCGGAATTCCGCAAAGTTTTTGGGTATCTCCGATGAATTTCGCAAAGTCTTCGAGCTCCGCCCAGCCCTAGTATTTATAGTTCATTGCATGTTACTTCTGATGAAATCAAATATTGGGTTAGCGTGGGAAAATGATTTGGTGGAATATTGGCCTACTGTCTTATGGGGTAAGATATGGCTTAACATATAATTAACATTGCTGCCCATTAATTTCATTAAAGTTAAGCTGCCAGATTTATTATTAGCTGTTGCTTTTCATTTAATAATGTCCAATTGGAAGGAAGCTCACAATGCTACATTCAGGTTCTGGTACAATGCCATTTGCTTTTATCATAGATTAGACACCAACTATGTCTCTCCTATATCCTTAGCCATAAAGAGAGATCTTTTATAGCTTCAAATAACTACCTACCTATGCCACTCAAGCTCACTTGTAAATAAAGCTATTATTCTGTATAACGAAGTACGAAAACCACCTTAAATTCACCTAACTGCCTCCTTATAATACTAGACATTTAAACAGTGTTCTAAATATGTGTCTGCAATACTTTTTTCTCCCTTTCATAATTTCTACAGTTCCTATTTTTATTATTACCTCCCTATGTACCCTATTCTCGGAAACTGGCTTGGTATATGGTGCACTTATTCAAGTGAGGCACCTTGCACTAATCAAGGCAACCTGTAAGGTGATTTTAGTAGTCTTTGATAACTGTAGAAGGCTCTCAAAGTGGTAACTGTGGAGAGCAGCCTCAGGCCTATCTTGAAGGAGTATACAGCAACTTGTTTTACCACATTTAATCAACAGTGTAGATTTGATGAAAAAGACCCACACAGTGTTTTATAAAAACGCAATCACTAACACATTGGTATATCTTCTACCCGGAGATATCAACAATACACACAAGATTACTTCAAACTAATCAGGTAAGTGACACAAATATACCCTGTCCCCAGAGGGACACCAAACCATATACTAAGAAAGTGGAATGCAAACTGCAAAGGAGAAAGGGACTCATAACAGAAGACTCAAATGGGCTGGGGACAAAAGGAACCAGCCAAGGAAAGCACCCATGAACCCTACGGAGGTTGTGGGCAGAGTGGAAACACTGCTGCGTGCCCAATGGAAGTCAATGAAGAAGGGTCTGTTGTAGTATTAAAGTAGAAGGACCTTTCCGGGAGGTCCCCGAAGAACAACTTTGGAAGACAGAAGGTTGGAGAGCCTCCCTACCCATGTATGGCCCAGGGACCAGGTTTCCTGCACTAGGGAAGCCGTGTGCATAGGCATGAAGTGACGTTGGAACCTGCCGTAGACGACAATGGGAGACTTTGAAGAAGATGCCTCTGGTGAAGACTGTGAAGGAGTCCAGTGGAATACAAGGGTGGAATCTTGAAAAGGAGAACCTGCAAGCAGAGGGGTTAGAGTCTGTGCCACTCGGAGGTGACCAGGAGGCACAGTAGTGCAATGCCCAAATGTCTAGAGGTTCATAAGAGATGGTGGTGACTTTGTCCCTGCTGCTGTGAGGACCAGGCAATGCTGTGGAGGAGCATAAACAGGCGAACTTGACAGTGGAGCCCTCTGATTAACATCACCTAACCTGCTATCCCTCTACTAATACTATCCCCTCTGTCCTTACTGGGGTATGTGTGCACTCTGTATCGCACCCACTGAGACCGTGCTAGCACCCGTTGGAGCCTAACAATTTAAAACAAAAACAAAGGTGCACTACACATGAATTTCAAAACAAGAAGAACAATTATATGATCCAAATCCAACACTGATGTTCTTCAAGATTTTCTGTTTATTCCATGTTCAATAGTTTAAAAGCGAAAACAAAAAAAATAGCTTTTCACAACGATACAGCCGACGCGTTTCATCCTAGTACAGGACTTCTTCAGGGCACTAGAAAATAAGTGGATCAATCTCATCCAGGGAGAGCCCAGTGAATAGTAGGCTTTGTGGCTTGTGGGATTTTCCCGTCACTATTATTCAGTATTTAATGTATGCAACTTCTTTATCATGAATGAAGAAAAAGGAAGAGGATGTACAAGGCAAGGCTAATATGAACATCCCAACATCAAGATGCAGATCACCGCGATTCAATACAACAAATGGGCTCACATCCAAGGTATATGATTTAAAACAGCTCTAACTTTTCCAAATGCGCGGCCTATTGCATTGCAAATACTTGTTACAATTGTTCCTTCCACTTCCAGCAAAAGGCAATAAAGGGCATTTTCTCTATACATGCTTTCTGATGTCCTGAGGTTGAAGGGGCAGAGGTGAGCACCAGAGAGACCTTGACAAATAGCAAAAGTTATTGTCATCTGGTGCAGGAAAGACACATGTGGGATTCCAGAGACCTCTAATTATTATTATTATTTATTATTATTATTATTATTATTATTATTAATGACATTTGTTAAGCGCATGGTTGCACAAGGAACAGTGTGTCCCCGTGCTGAAAATCCCACTAATCATCTCTTCAGCTTAGCTCACGGAGGAGGAGCACTAGGGCCAGGGGAAACTAAACTGATTATGTCTTGGGGAAAAGATGGGTTTTCAACCTCTGTCTGAACCTTGCTTCAGACGGTTCCATCCTCAATTCGATGGGCAGGTCATTCCAATCTTTACTGGTCAGGTGTCTAAAGGACCGTCCTCCCATCCTTGCTCTGTGGATCCGTGGAACCACTAATAGCATGCTGCCCATCGACCTAAGAAGGTGTGAAGGACGATAGATTGAAAGCAAATCCTGGAGATATGAAGGTGCTTTTTTGTGAGCTATGCGATGGGTAATGCACATAGTTTTAAATTTAATTTGTTCCTTTATTGGAAGCCAATGCAGGGAACGCAATGCATGTTTCCCAGAGGCCCTCCTAGGGAGGTTCAGGACAAGCCTGGCAGCTGCGTTCTGGACGCGTTGCAACTGCATTAGGCCTTTTTTACTGAGTCCACATAGGAGGGAGTTCCCATAATCTAAATGGGAGGTGACCAAGGCATGTACCATTGTTTTTCTGGTGCTGGGAGGCAGTAGGTCAAGTATTTTCCCCAGGACCTTCAAAATGCCATAGCATTTACCGGCAACATTACCAACATGATTAGTGTAGGCTAGATTAGAATCAAGAAGTATGCCAAGGTTTTTGACTGTGTCCACCGGGGCAGGGACAGAGCCCAGTTCTATGGGCCACCAGGCAGATGTCCAGATGGAAGGACAGGGACCAACGATAAGAACTTCCGTCTTATTACCATTGAGGCGGAGATAGTTCTGCTTCATCCACCCATCAAGTGCCACCAAGCAGGCCGAGAATTTCTCAGCATCCACAACTGGATCACGGGACAGGTTGATCACCAGTTGTGTATCGTCTGCATAAGAGAATATGGCAACACCATATGACTCCACCAGTTTGGCAAGGGGTTCCATGTACAGATTGAATAACGTGGGGCTCAGAATCGAGCCCTGTGGAACCCCTTGTCTAAGACATCTTATACTGGATTTGCATGGTGGACAATGCACTTGAAATCTCCTGTTCTTAAGGAAGGAAACCAACCACTCATGAGCAGGACCGGTTATTCCCTTCTCACTCAGACGGTCCAGTGATACGGAGTGCGATACGGTGTCAAACGCCGCACTTAAGTCCAATAGGACCAGTGCGGCCGTGTGACCCTCATCCAATAACAATCATAGGAAAAGATTTGTTTCTGTCTTCAGGGACCTCTGGTAATGACCTAAGTTACTGAAGCCTTTTACAAAAGCAAATTTGAGTCTCACACCAGGGAGCTCAAAAAAATCCTAAAACACTGCAGTTTGCTACAGAAATTATTTGTTTCTGACTCCAGAAACCTCTAATAACAACCTGCAGCCTATTAGGAAAATATTTGGAGCTGGAGGGACATATTACCACTGCACCGGGTTTGCATTACAAAAGTGATGAAAACCTGAAGCAAAGTGGTGTACTGGGATCTACCTTTCAAGGCAAATCCTGATGTTGACAATGTTTTGTACTTTTTTTTGTTGCAGTGGAGTAATTTGCAAAGCGGTTTTGCCAGTGGTGTTTTTACCATCAACATCTCTACCTTTCTAGTGGTGTTTTTAAAGTCAACATCTCTACCTTTAACAAATGAGAAAGTGTTATAGGCTGAATACATATTAAGAACTAAAACAACAGCCAGACTGATTTGAATGCACAGCTGCAAAGTAATACTGGCAGTCCTTACAGAGTACATATCGGAATGTAAATAACAGAGTGGGCTATGGCACGGCTGTTGTTATAGTGACTATTGAAACTAGGCAAGCACTATCGGGCAACCAACATTGGTTTACATCGTTGCATATGCAGGACGCAAATTCCCCAGTCGCCAGGAAAGAGGGAACACTAAACTGGCAACATGTAATTTTGCTTCGGGCTTTTAAAAAGGAGGCACCAGGCATGTATGCAAGATCTGAGAGAGCCTTAAAGGCATATTTGTGACTGTACCTTGGTAGAAAGTAAATGTTGGTGTCTCTGTACCCCACCTTTCCATCTTGTACTTCCAGACTGCTCCTTAATTCTCCATCTTTCCCACAACACCGTTCCAGAAGGCAGGGATAGAGAGAGAGCGGGGAGCGGGGGGAAGGCGAGTGGTGAGGGGGTGTCAGGGGTACTCACTAAAGAAGGGTCACTGGCTGATGCACTATGTGTGAAGGGAGACTGTAGGGCTGTTCCGCTTCCTCCTGGAGAGCTGGGGTGAGAGCATAGAGTGCCATGACTTACAATGGCAGGCATGTAATTTGGATGACACCCTGCAGGAAAGGCCTACTCTCCCAAGGGAGATCTGGTGAAGGGTCAAAGGGCACAGGAAGGCCTAGTCCACTGACTGAAAAGGCTTTCAAGTGGAGGCCAGGAAAGAAATTGCAAAATAAATATCATAAGGGCGCGTATGGTGTGTCAGAGCAAGGTAAGGCAGCTCACTAACCAAAGCATCTCGCAAGCAGCACGTATGAACTAAAAAATCACCAATTAATAAATAACCCAAGTAGGGTGGCAACATAGGGCGCATTTAGGGATTGGAAGGCCATCCAAAGGGGGATGGGGTCAGAGGGCTCCGAACAGACTAGCCCAACATTCAAAGAAAGCTGGGGTCCGAGGGTTCAGGAATGACTAGCCCACCACCCCAGAGGTATGAGTGCAGGGGAGGCAGGAAGGCCTGGGCACTAGCATGCAGAGGCGGAGGTCAGAGGGCGCAGGACTGACTGGCCACAATCATAAGGGAGCTCAGGACAGGGGGCTCTGGTAGCATTCCGGAACCATATCTCAATGACCTAGTGTCAGATGTGCACAGAGGACTAGAGCTCCAGTCCAAGGGAGTGCACGCGGAGGGCGTCTAATTAGAATAGTGCTGTGTTCAGATGACTGGGGGCAGCTGTCATCCATTCCAAGGGGAATGGGCCCAGAGGACGCAGGAAGTGCTGGCAACTTATACTAGGGGGCTGAGGTCAGAGAACTCAAGTAAGATGACTCTTACACAGGGGACAGCCCATCATTACGTAGATGCCGTGGTCCACAGTCACATATAGGTGGGGTCAGAGGGCATAGTAAGGGTGGTCCGCAGGTGTGACGTACAGGACTAGGACCCTGGTTTAGCTCACAGAGCTAGGCCCAGAAAGATGCAACAGTCCAGGGAGTGGGAGAAGGCATCTGGGTGAAGTGCACTGTAACTGTATGTGACAGAGGTCACACGCCTAGGGAGAGGGGCTTGGGTGCCCTGCCTGCCTCCTCCACCCCGCCCTGCTTCAAGGTCACTATGTGAAACTTGTTAGCCCAAGATCACACAGATACCGGGGCTGTGGAGAATCCAAGTTCTTCATGACATGTCGTTCAGGAAAGAACCACGCCCTCAGGTGCAACACCCCCATGGCACCGCTGCATATGGGTTCCCCACTACTGCCTGCGGGTAGTACACTGTTTGTCATGCAGCAGTTAGAGAAAACATAAACAGCACGCCGGACGTTCTAACATATGATGAAACATACTTCTTGCTGTCAAAAAGTTGTTTGGGCCATCCGGGTTTGCACCTATGACTTGCAACATGCACATACACACATAAACTCTATCTGCATCTCCCTCATGCGCTCGGCAGCAGGCCCTTTAACCCGAGCTATCACACTGAAACAAAGAGCAATGGGAGTATTCATGGGCGAGTGGAGTATTCTCCTCTGGGAAGGGGTACTCTGATTGCCGCGGGGACTGAGCGGTTTAGGCCTCACTCACCTCTGGGGGTCGCAGTAGCTGGGGCCCCCAGCCACGGTCGGGAGCATGCGTTCTCCGCCGAGACCAAGGGTGCAGAAGCAGATAAAAAAAGCAACACCTATTGCATTGCATAGCGCGGTGTCTTACAAGGTGTTATTTCACCCAAGAGTGATTGTAAGTGCACCTGCGAGTAGTCAGTGTCCATTTTGAGGGAAAACTCTTATTATCTGAGTTTGCTATGAATTAATATACCAGCTGGTAACCTTAATTCTGGCTTTCCGGTATTTCCACTGCAAATGCCGGTCAATTCGTAATGAGACCTGTGATGGGGCTGGAGTGGGACCGGTTTTCACGTCACCCGCTATCCATTCACCTATCCATTCACCGGAAAAGCCTTGCAGCTCAGTGTTCTCCGCCTCTTCCACCCTCGGTCAGTGGAGATGAAGTAGAGGTGGTGCAACTGCTGAAGGTCGCAAAGTTAAGAATGCTTGTCTCTGACACCAGACGTCTTAGCCCCTCATCGCTGTCAGCTGACCCCACGCCATGAGAGAGGTCTTTTCCAGCGCTGTTTTTACCGAGCAGCGCTTCCCCTAGTGCACGAGTCACACGATACCCGAACACAAGCAGCATCCATCCATTTTTCAATGACGCTACCGCCATGTGCTCTGGCGCGAGACCCTGGTGTACCAACGGTCCAACAGTGCGACCGGCCTGATTGCTCCCCTTCCACTGGCTGGACAGTAAACAGGCATCATTTTGGCGCATTGGGCCAGTAACGCTTCTGGGTCCCGGTGCCACTGCACCTGCTGCATTACTGATTGCCACTCCCCAGGCGAGAAAGCAGTCTCACTCCCACACTGCCAGAGGGGAACTCAGGGTCCCGCTGTGCGAAAGGAGGCAGCATTGTGTGCAGCTGTTCACAACCGAACCAACCACTCATTCATTCTGTTAGTCCCTATCGACCTGGGAGGACGTATATACATACACTCAAACGCCTAATTTTTTTTTGCATTGGTTTGGCAAAAAAAAATGTTTCTAGCAAGCAATGCAGTGCCCACTCACCTCTACCAAACCTGCGGTCACTGGCCTTTAAACACTGTGAAGAGTGTGCAGCTCATAGTGCTCCCCCACAGCGCGAAAAGGACTTTTCCATGCTTGCGGTTGTATTAAAAAAAATATCCATGATCACGCCATTGTAAATGGTTTGAGTTAAGTTTGCAGCAATACCCAAAATTAGTTGTGCTGTGGGCGCTCTTAAACGCATAGCCCAAGCTAACACAGCACAATAAATGTAATTATATTTGGCAGCAGCGCACTGTTAACTTAACTTACAGCCACAAGTACTGACTCGTTTAAAATGAACGCCTTACAGGTGGTTTCAGACGCCTGCGGCAGCTGCTTCTTGCGTCTTGCCCATATTGAATTGATCTTGATTCCAGACATTCTCGGGCCTTAAGAAAGAAGGACTTGGAAAACTCTTTCCATTTGGATATTCCAAATTTCGCCCACTGACAATTGGCCTGCCATGAGACTGTTTTACCTACTGCAAACTAGTGACCCTGCCCTGTTGCCTGAGAAGCCAAATCATGCATTGAACGCCACAAAAAGTGAGCGAGGCCCTCTTCTACCCTCACTGAAGCTAAGCAATACCTCGGTAGTGCATCAGGCTGCGATCGGCGATCTGGTTCCTGCTTCTGTACTGGGGGTGCTGTAGGAGGTGTGGTGGAGTGGGCTGTCTCTACAGGTGGAGGGGAGCAGTGACCTCCTGGCATCGGCCGCAAGTCCAGACAACAATAAGCCCCGCACGCAAAATGGAGTAGAGCAACTGATGAGAGGTCGCTATTGGGCCGGAGTAGGTGGGCAGTGGAGAGTGCTCCAGAAGACTGATTTGGGCATGGGCCCCCCTCTTGAGAGCCTGGTGGCAGGAGCACTGGAGCTGCAATCCCACACAAGCGGTTCCAGCTAAAGCAGCGCTCGTCCTGCTTACAGTAAGAGAAACTCAATAATGAAAATAGTGCTTACAAACTAATTAACATGTACCATGTAACAACCAAAGTAAAAGGGCCAGTAGCCATGATAGGTTACAAATGAAGACAAGGTGGTACTAAGGAGGGACTAACAAGCCGATTACTGAATCAGAAGCCTGCGTTTACAAAGAACAAAGACAGAAGTCAATGACAAATATGAATGGAGAGTGGGTGGGGCTACTGTTCCATACTCCAGTACAATAAACGAACAATAGTTCTGCTACCCCTACCATAAGAACATTTGTAGGTTGTACATTATTTATATTAGACCCATTCAATGAGAAAGCAATGATTTACAAAGAACTCCTGATTAACTTCAATAATCATACATAAACAATTCAAATAATTCATATATATTCAAGGCATAGTATGTACACACACAAAACATAATTATATTTCACAATCAATACAAAAAAGCACAATGCAAATACAGTGTATAAATGATTACATATATAAATCACAACACATTGAGATACACAAAAAATAATAATCACATCTAAAAATTATTTTGGTACATATAACGTCACACCCTAAAGGCAGTCTAGTGTCAGATATGACAATTAATTCTAATCTCTCATTTGGCACTGACTACGACATAATACATTTATACACTGTATTTGTATTGTGCTTTTTTGTATTGATTGTGAAATATATTTATGTTTTGTGTGTGTACATACTATGCCTTGAATATATATGAATTATTTGAACTGTTTATGTATGATTATTTAAGTTAATCAGGAGTTCTTTGTAAATCATTGCTTTCTCATTGAATGGGTCTAACATAAATAATGTAGAACCTAAAATTTTTCTTAAGGTAGAGGTAGCAGAACCATTGTTCGTTTATTGTAGTATCCCCCAGGTCCTATACACATACTGGGTAACCCCATTGATATTAATGCCATACTCCAGTACAGCAAGTCTCGCAGAGCAGTGCATGTGCACTGATTCTAGGCTTGACCTAAAAAACTGCAGTACCCATTATGAGGAATCTTTGCAATGCGGAGATTGAACATGCAAGGTTGGGGAAACATACATACACCCGAAATGTATCGCTGTTATTTATCATGAGAGTCATATATAATAATAGGCACAACTTTCACCAGTTACAAATTTCACTCTTGAAGATGATTTTTAACCACTAAACCAGATGTAAAACCCTACAATAGGTAGGAATGTGCCACTTACAACAGAACGTAGTGCCCTCTTTATGAATCAGTCATTTTATATCTGACAGAGCAAGTTTCAGCTCTATGATGATTCAGCTGTCAGTGCAAACCAGCATATCAAGGGAGCCATGTGTATAAAAAGACTATTGTAACTGCCGATCTAAGTACCACATATTATGTTAATGCCAGCAGAAGACTGTGGTGTTCTGTAGTAAGTAATACGCAACTTGCCTTGGTTTCGATTGCCAGGCTATGATGTAATTTAGAATGTCTTCCCAAGGGAAAGAATGTTGTTGTTCAATCTTTGGCAGTTGGACCTGACTTCCTTATGGCTAAGGTCTCTTGTGAATGAATGTACAATAAAGTAACTGTCATCCTTCCTACTGGAAGTCTCCTGTCTGCTGTTTCATGGTGAGGGCATCACCTCATTTTGGTGATGAGTGGACCTACACTATTCTTCCTGGAAGAGATCTCAACACAACTCTCTGTTGGAGAATTTTCCTGTCTTTCCAACCCTGAAGTGTTTCTACTTATCGGAGCTGCTGTGCCGTACTACTCAACTTTCAAGTTTCTTGCATGATGGTCTTTATGTGAGCCGGAGTTCATCACTGTCATCCATCATCCTATCACGCCCACTGTGCCTTTTGCTTTGCTGGTGGGCCCTGCGGAGCTCCTCCTCTGTTGGTATCATCGCTCCTCCAATGGTAGGGTGCTGTTTCTCTTGTTTGTGGCTTTGCTTATGTACTATGCCCTGTTTTGCTTGCTGCATTCATGGAGCCTGATTGCCTGACCTTGTCGGATTTCCCGCTTCAACGCATGCGCTGACTTCATCTCATTGAGCCTCTCTTTTACGGAGCGCTGTCTGACGTTGCCTGATTAGCTACACCAGGTTGTGCAATATGCAACCGCCATTTTTGAAGCCCTCCATGCATGCGCTGTCTACATCTCACTGAGCCTCCATTTTACATAGCGTTGCCTGGTGTCGCCGATTCCTACGTCAGGTGGTGCAACACGCAGCCGCCATTTTGGAAATCTTTCGGTTTACACTACGTGGCGGTCATTCCCCTTCCTGCCTGCCCTTGCCTGGTTACCTGTCAAGTTCTTTTGTGCGCTGTCACTCTCAGGTCACTTTTAGGGATGTATGTCGTTACACCGCATACTTTTACAACACATACCTTTACAACGCATTTTGTACACCCCAACATCCATTACAACGCATTCCATTACAACGCATGCCATTACAACGAATTCTTTGAAACTACCTATACAACACATTCCACTACAACGCATACTACATTTACAACGCATACCATTACAACGCATACCATTACATTTCATGTATGGTAAGTATTGGATAGTGTAGGTGTAATTGGATAGTGTAGGGGTAAAAATTACTATTATAACTCCAGGGGGGTGCAACAGTAGGGTAAGTGTTGGATAGTGCAGTGGTAAAAATTACTATTCTAACTCCAGGGGGTGCAACAGTAGGGTATGTATTGGATAGTGTAGGGGTAGAAAATACTATTCTAACTCCAGGGGGTGCAACAGTAGGGTAAGTGTTGGATGGTGTAGGTATGCGTTGTAATTCCCCAACCCCAGCCTCAGACATAGATAGTATTGCTCTAGCCACACACTCCTGGTTGGAAACGCCGTCGACAGCTGCCTCCCCTTATCTCAAATTAAAAATAATACTCACCGTCCCCCAGCCCTTTGGTTTACTGAGCCTCTGAAAATAGAAAAGTCAAAATGCAAAGTCCTCGAAAGAAAGTGGCGCAAAGACCACGCCCACGAAAATAAAGTAATATACCACAAAGCCAGAAACGAATACCACTCAGCTTGCAACAAAGCCCGAGCACTTTATGCGGCGAACACCATTAACTCGGCGCCCAATAAAGCGAAAACGCTATTCAATACAGTCAAAGATCTCGCAGGCGAAAAAACGATTGCATCGGCCCAGCCTTTGAATAAAAAACAATGCCAAGACCTCGCTTGCTTTTTTAATGAGAAAATTGAAAAAATCATCTCTGGTATAAAATGCAACTTGCCTACTCAAAAGTGCGGCTTTCGATACCATCTCCCATTCCAAACTTCTGGTCACTTTAAAGAGTAACGGCATTCGTGGTGACGCACTCAAATGGATTGAGTCTTTTTTGTCACATAGAACATTCCAAATTACATCCTCAATAGCCTGTTCAGAGTCAGTTAACGCCCCTCACGGAGTACCACAGGGCTCGATTTTGAGCCCATTATTCTTTAATCTCTACCTCAGACCCCTGGCTGATTTAGCTGACAAATCAGGACTCACTCTTATGACATACGCCGATGACTCCCAAATCATCTTCTCCCTGTCAGAGTCAAGCCCTATGGTTCCATCTTGTCTCAAACAAGGTCTCCAAAACATCTTCAACTGGATGTCAATTAACCAACTAAAGTTAAACGGTGATAAGACCGAGGTCCTTCTCCTGGGGAAAAACAAAGACCTCTGGAACTCAACTCACTGGCCTCCCGAGCTTGGTAACATCCCCACCCCGGCTGCGCAGGTGAGAAATCTGGGAGTTACCATTGGCAACACCCTCTCAATGAAGCAACAGGCAAATAAAGTGGTCGGCCTTTGCTTCACTATCATGAAATTGTTGAGAAAGATCCTATGGATGCTCCTCCTCGCCACTCAAAAGACCGTAGTCAATGCACTTATTACATCTCGGCTTGACTACGGCAACATCCTTTATCTGGGCTCCAACCAAGCCGTTATCAAACGCCTACAATTAGCCCAGAATGCGGCTGCAAGACTACTTTGCAACATTCATAAAAAATCCAGTGTGTCTAAACATCTTAATGACCTACATTGGCTCAGAGTGGAAAACCGCATCAGGTTCAAAGCCCTGAGCTATATGTTTAGGATCAAAGAGGGCACTGCACCCAAGTACCTACAATCTCTCGCAACTCCCTACCTTCCATCTAGAGAACTTCGTTCTCAGGCCTCCGCATTATTTACAATCCCGAGGTTCAAACTCGCGAGAATGGGAGGGAGATCATTCTCTGTACTAGGGCCCACTCTTTGGAACAAACTCCCTCTTCACATCTGCAAGGAAGTCAATTACGCCAGTTTCAGAAAGAATCTGAAAACCTGGCTGTTCCAGAAATAAGGCCCCTTTCTTTTGTCACATTTCCTCCTAGTTGTTCGACCAGTCATCGGCGCCGGGAAACCCTTTTTGGGTAGCTGTGCGCCATACAAATGCAAAATATAAATAAATAAATAAATGGAATGCTTTGTAATGACTGCGTTGTAATGACATGCGTTGTAGTGGTATGTGTTGTAGTGACATACGTTGTAATGGTTGCGTTGTACTGGCATGCGTTCTAATGGATGCTGCAGTGTAAAAGTTTCGTCGTAAAGGTAGTGCATTGTAAAAGTTGCGTTGTAAGTGTTGTTTCCTGATTTTCGCATGCAAGATTACTTTACTGGGACCTCTTACAGTAGGATACAATTTGCAGCATACTTTCATTGGCTGGTCTGTGTTTTCAGCACTGATGTGCACAGCCTTTTATCGTGTCACTTTTTGTTCAACTTCAACGCTTAGGCAAACAGCTTCTAAATCACTTGACTTGATTAAAAAAAAAAGTTAAGTATTTACCAAGTGTTAACACTAACAGGAACTGTGCTCATGCACATAGCCATAACTCTGCTGATGCACACAGACTTTCGAAACATTTTTATTGCTCAGCTCTTTTTTACTTTATTTTAGAGAGCTGTACTATTAAAAAAATTACGATCGAAGGCTACTCAATATTTTACGCTTTCTTTCTCTTTTCTCAATTGCCTCATTTGTGACTTTTTTTTAAAGAAAGAAAGAAGTAGGTAGGTCAAAAGTCATCTCGGTTTGTATTTACTTATTTTAGTCAACATGCAGAATTTAACTGCTGCTGCATTTCTTTCATCCCCCCAGGGGATCCATTAATTCTTTGGGTGAAATGGAAGAATGCATTTGCCAATTATGCAAGGGTCTGTGGCACTTTTTTGAGTGCAGACAGGAAAGTGTCTTTCTTTATGCATTGTCTAGGTTCAAAAGGACCGGAGATTTTTGAACATCTTCCTGATCTTCCTGACAGTGAGGCAGCAACCTTAAATGAATATGAAATTTACATGAGAAAAATTTATATAAATTATCTTCCCAATGTGAGTATGGTGTTAGAGCATTACCACTTTGGGAAGCGATTGCAAAAGCAGGAGGAATATGTGGAGCAATATATTACAATTTTAAGGAAGTTAGCGTCCACGTGTGGTTTTGGTGTAACGTTAGATGAGAGGTTGAGAGATCACCTGATGCAAGGGTGTTTCATTGATAAAGCAAAGGACAGTTTGTGGCAAAAGGATAATCATTCGCTACAAGAAGCAATCACTTCTCTAAAAATGCATGAGCATTCAAAAGCTTGTGTTGACACCATTCTTAAAGAGTGTACTAAAGATTGTTCTGTGGAAAAGAATGAAAAGGAGGTAGTCAGAGAAGGGAGTAGTAAATCCTTTAATAAATAGTTCTGACAAAACTGTGGAGTCAACCAAAACTTCTAATAATATGTTTCAAGGCAAATGCTTCAGGCGGGGGAATGCTGGTCATATGGCCAATTTCAAGGACTGTCTGGGGTAGAAGGCCACATGTTCTAATAGTGGTAAAAATGGTAATTTTTCACGATACTGTAAATCTAAAAAGGGACAAAGGAAGGTCAAGGAAGAAGACATTTATGATCAAGATGGTGAAGAGGTTGAGATCTGTCAAGTTAAAAATTCAAGTAATGAAGGTTCGTTTGAGGAGGTGTTTATAAATGACCAGTCAGTAAGAATGCTTTTTGATTCTGGCACAAAGATCATTCTCATTCCTAAGGGTTTTTATGACCAACAACTTCGGAACAAAGTGAAGTTGGTTAAGCCTGACATCAAACCCAGAGGTTATGGAGGAGAATTCATTGATCTCTTGGGGTATTTTTGGGGCACTATAGAATTTAAGGGTAGAATTGTCCCTGGAAAAATATGTGTCTCCATGAACGGGGACTCATTAATCAGTTAGTTTCACCAACTTGATCTCTATGTTTATTTAGATCCCAATCAGACACCCTCTGTGTGTCTGAAGGAGTTACCTGCAGATAAGGTGGCGAATGAAAGGACTGATACCTGGGATGCGAGACTTCCAGAGGTTTTTGAAAATAATTTAGGTTGTCTCAAAAGCTATATCCATCACATAAAGTTGAAGTCAGGTGTTATGCCAAAGGTCCCAAAGGTCAGGGATGTGCCTTTCCTGGTCAAGGGCAGTATGAGAAATTAATTAGACAAACTTGTAAAGAATGGGATAATTCAAGAGGTGGAGGCAACTGAGTGGATCTCTCCAGTTGTCATGGCTCGTGAAGCCAATGGAGAGGCAAGGCTATGTATTGACTTGAGGGAGCTGAATAAAAAGGTGATTGTTGATCATTATCCACTCCCCAACATCACATAAATGTTGACATCCTCGGATGGAGCAAAGCATTTTTCAACGTTGGACCTTTCTTCAGCTTATCATCAAGTGAAACTCCATGCGCTTTCCAGGACCTTACTACTTTCATTACTCCCTTTGGAACTTTTAAGTTTCTCAGGATGTCCTTCAAACTCATTTTCATGGCCTCTGTGTTTCAGAGGGTGATGGAGAAGGTTCTGAAGGGTGTTGCTGGGATTAAAGTGTATCAGGATGATATACTTGTCTATGTGGTTGATCTAAAAGAACATAATGAAATATTGACACTAGTCTTGGGAAAGGTCCTTGCTGCTGGTCTAACACTGAAGGTGGAAAAGTGCAAATTCAATGTTGGTGAAATTGAATATCTAGGTCATGATTCAAACCAAAACCTATTTCTAATTTAGACTATCCCAAGAATAAAGAAGAACCGGTAAAATTCTTAGAGATGGCAGGATTTTATAACAAGTTTGTTCCCAACTTCCCACAAAGGACTGTTTTTTTGTGTTGTCTGTTAAAAAAGAAGGGTTGCGAGTTTGTATGGAATCAAGCTTGAAATGAAGAATTTAATGGGATCAAAAAATATTTGAATGAAGCACCTTGTTTAGCAAGCTTTGATCCCTCTATAGTTTCATATCTCATGACTAATGCAAGTTCCAAAGGATTGGTTGCGGTTTTATTGCAGAAGGTTGGGGGTTCTGAAAAAAACATTTGATTTATTTCCAGACCTTTGAGAGGGGCTGAGTGTAATTACTGGGTGGTGGGGAAGAAGGCCTTGGTGTTTACTGGGCTATTCGTAAACAAACAAAAAAATTGTGGGGAAACCCTTTAAAGTGATCTCTGATCACAAACCCCTAAATGGTGTTTTTTTGTCAGAAAGGTGTTGATTTTGTTTCTCACAGGATAAGAAAGTGGGCAGTGGCCTTGCAAGAGTTTCAATTCAATGTTTCGTACCAACCGCGCTCCAAAAATATTTTGGCTGATTGTCTGTCCAGGCTTTGTGGAACAAATGACATTTCTGGTTTGTCTGAGGAGTGTGAGTTTCTTTTCAGGAGAAGGATTTGATGAGGAGATTAATGTTTGTGTCATTACTGATGGTTTTATCTCGGAAGAGGTGTGGAATGAAGGGCTTGATCAAGACAATATCTTGAAACTTGTTATGTTGAAAGAGCAAGATGGTTGGGGTATCAAGCAAAATTGTGAAGAGAATCTCAAGGGGTTTTGGAATGTCAAGGATGAATTAACCATAATGAATGGAATTTTGATGCATGGAAGTAATTTGGTTGCTCCTGAGAGCTTGAGAGATAAACTGGTAACCAATGTTCACGCGAGCCATATGGGAATTACAAAAAAAAACTAAGGAGAGGATCAGGGAGGCTTATTGGTGGCCAGCCATGGATATGTATTTAGAGAGAATTATTCACAATTGTGCCCATTGTACGTGTAGTGACAAGGTGCTAAAGTGTAGGACTCAACCGATGATTATCAGGGAGCAATCCAGTGGTCCATGGGAGGATGTTGCCATTGATATTCTAGGACCAGTTAAGTTGAAGTCTTAAGACCGTTATGTGTTAGTGTGTGTGGATTTGTTTTCAAGGTGGCCAGAGGTGAGAATCGTTAATTCTTTTGAATCTGAGATGGTGATGGTATTTTGGAGAATCTTTTTGAAAGAGAAGGCTTTCCAATGTCTATGTTATCTGATATGGGGTCCAGTTTACTTCTCATGCTCTAGAGAAATTTTGGGAAAAAAGAATTATAAAGCACAGAAAGGCCATGTTGTAACATCCTAAATGCAATGGCATTGTGAAGAGATTTGTGAAGGTGCTAAAGGAAGCCATGCAATTGTGTGTAGTATCTGGTGATGATTGGGATTGGTAGTCAAAAAGAAAGTTTGTGAGTGCATATTTACCCATCATTCATCCACATGGGTGTCTCCTTTTAGAATGTTTAAAGGAAGAGCTGCTACCACAGAGATGATTCCATCATGGCTGGCCTCTAGAAGGAAAATTGCTGACAGTAGTGTTGAAAGTATAGGAGCATGGAAAGAAAAAGAGATGAAGAGAATGGAAAGAGGAAGGAATTGTTTGATGTGAGAAAGCTGCAGAGAAAACACTCGTGGGTGTTGGTGGCTGGGTCAGAGTAAAGTTACCAAAGAATGGTGTGGGTAACTCCAAGTTTGGTAAGCCCTTGAAGATCATTAAGCTGTTCAATAATACTGTCAAAACTAGTGCCTATAAAATATGGAATCTTAGTAGAATTGCCAAATGTTCTCCACAAGAAACTATGGGGCATATTATCAAGGGGGTTTATCTCCGCTTTTTTGGCTTTAAAATCCAAGAAGGCGGAGATAAAATTATCTCCCTATTACCTAGCTGTCGCTAACACCAGTTAGCGACAGCTAGTAGGAGATAGCGACCATCTTGGGCCTCGCTTTGCATGTCAGTGATATTTGTCACTAATGACATGCAAAGTGGGCGTGCCAAGATGTTAGCGACTGGAAACAGTCGCTAACATCGCTATCTCCTATTACCAACTTTTGGAGATATTCGCACTAAGCGCGAATATCTCCAAAAGCTAACACCTGCCCTTGAGCAGTTCTTAGCCATTTTATCCAATTGTAGGTGGATAACATGGCTAAGAGCATTAGCTCAGTAATGCATGAATATCGCTGACTTTTCAGCGATATTCATGCATTTCGGCCAATTTTTATCGCTTAGGAGATATACCTTGATAATAGCAAGGTTCCTAAGCGATAAAAATCGCCGCAGCTCGGCGATAAAAATATCGCCGCTAAACCAACATAGCGATAATTATTGCTCGTTGTTGGTAATATGCCCCTGAAAGAGCAGAGGTTTCTGTGACAGTTCCTTTGTCTCAAGCGATGAGGAGGAAATCTATCCGCATGAGGACCACTCCTCGTCATTTACAAGTATGTGTTCGCTAATGTATTTACTAAAAATCTTTTACGTTATACAGTGGGAGGTGATGTGGTGTTCTGCAGTAAGTACCCCTACGCTACCCAATGCTTTCCCTACACTGCACGTGTTGAACATAAACACCAAAATAGTGGAGCTTCCTTTTAGCCCCACTTACAGTGGCGACAACCTTATTTTAACAATGCAATTGCTTCCTTTTCTTCATCTATTACTTCTTCATTTCAGTTTTTGATCATTTTGTCAATGCTCTTAAAGTTAACCTGGCATTTTAATCATCCGTTTTAACCACATCCTTATGCAAGGGAATGACAATTTTCAAAGTTTCTCATGATTTGGTGGGCTATCAGAACCTCTCGACCAAAATCACGTACAAAAGCATGGTTCCTTTCAAGTAGTATGTTTATTATCCATTATGTTCAACACGTGCAGTGTGGGCTTGGCACGTAAGAGTGAGCACGCCGCGTGGAAATTAAAAGTGTCTAAATAGACAAGAAAGAGTTGGTGAAATGAAGGTGTGCAACCCTGTTCTATGTGATAATAGTCATTTTTACCCCTACGCTATAAAACACTTTCCCTACTGTTTCACTCTCTGGAGTTGGAATAGTAATTTTTACCCACCCGCTATCCAATGCTTTCCCTACTGATGCGCTCACTGGAGTTGGAATAGTAATTTTTACCCCTATGCTATCCAACGCTTTCCCTACTGTTGCACTCACTGGAGTGGGAATAGTAATTTTTACTCACACGCTATCCAATGCTTTCCCTACTGTTGCACTCTCAGGAGTGGGAATAATAATTTTTACCCCTACGCTATCCAATGCTTTTCCTACTGTTGCACTCTCTGGAGTGGGAATAGTAATTTTTACCCTTACGCTATCCAACGCTTTCCCTACTGTTGCACTCTCTGGAGTGGGAATAGTCATTTTTAGCGCTACGCTATCCAACGTTTTTCCTACTGTTGCACTCTCTGGAGTGGGAATAGTAATTTTTACCCCTACGCTAATTAACGCTTTCCCTACTGTTTAATTTTCTGGAGTGGGAATAGTAATTTTACGTTCTACGCTATCCAATGTTTTAATTACTGCAGTTTTTTTTTACTTTAAATAGTAGTTTTATTTATTTATTTATGTATTTAAGATTTTTGTATTATTCTAAATAATGTTGTATTTAATTAACTTTAAAAATATTGAAAGTATATTTAAATTTTTACATTTATTAAATATAAATATTTATTTTTATTTATGTTATTATTTTATGTGTGTAGATGTATTTGTAATTTATAGTATTTTTTAATACTGTATAAGTTATTAAAATAATTAATACAAATTAATATTAAGTAAGTATATATGATATACTTCATGTTTATTTTTAATTTAAGTTGTATTATTAAATATGTATAGTTTATTAATTTTAAACATTATTAAATATTTTTATATATGTTTATTTACTTTATTTTCCTTTTTTTTCACATCAATATTTAGGTTTCAATATTTTTGTACTTACCATGTTGTAGATAGGGTGTCGATATACTTGCCTTCGATATTCCAGCGTTGATGTTTTGTTGGTTCAGTGGTTCTCTTCCTCTGCAACTCACCTGTGAGTCTCTGGTTTTCAGATAGTTTGTTCATTCCCGCTGCCCAATAAAGCTTTCAATATTTTCCTTTTTCTAAGCCCCAGAACTGGTGGTCTGATGCACCCCCGCCTCCCACTCTTTCAATGAGACAGGTGGTGTTATCACATGTGGAAAAGCCATAGTTAAGTCTAAGGCTCAGTCAAAGTCCTTGGATGGTTGCAGTGGTTACCTTGTAAAAGGATGAGGGACAGTGCCCATACCTCTGCTCAGAAGCCTGCAGCAGCTGCAAAGAAAATGTTGTTGTACGGAATACGAAGGGCGCATAATCTTAAATCACTTTATGCCTATTTCATCTACTACCAGACCCACCTTGCCCCTCTATCTCACTCTTGCAGGTTCCTATTTTCCCTCTATATGATGGGTCTCTATCCATGTCTTCCTGCTTTATTTGTTTTCCCTCTATTGCTCTAGGTAAATGTCTGATGCTGAAAAATAAGTGTTGGTCCCCAAAAATCAGTGCCAGTGGCCTCGACTGACAACCACCAGCTCAAATCAGGCCCTGGAAGTATGTCAAACTATCATTTTCAAAAATATGGACCTGGACCTGTATTTGACTCCAGAACATTGACTAACAACCAATCATCAATGTAAGCATACATAGGGAAGAATAGATTTATCTTACCTTTGAGGAATCTTGATAGTCAACATTTGTGGAGACAATGCAAGTCCAGGTTGATATTTCAACAGTGATAGTTAAACAGCAATATAACAGCAAGGCCTTATTTAGAGTTTGCCATATGGGATACTCCGTCAAAACATGATGGATATCCTCTCAGCTTTAATACAATTGCTAGAGGCTATATTGCACTTGTAATTTAGCATCAGCGGGGCTCGTGGAGTTTCACTATATGGAATTCCACGGAGTTCCCAAAAACTCCATCAAATTCCGCTGTGTTCCACGTGCAGATGGAGTATTGCTCGGCCACTGACAGCCCCCTCGTTTCACGCTGCCCATTGCTCACTAATAATGCTTGAGAGTGTTACATGCGCCTCCCCTTCACAGTTCAAGTTCAACTTTGCTTCCAGACTATCAGCACCAATATCAGCACAAGCCCACCTACCCACCAGTAATATTTTGGATGTGTCTGGGTATCTGCTGATGCATTTCTGGGCAGCACCCAAACCACTAGTTTTGTTTTCAACTCTGGTGCTTGCTAGTGATGGTTTGTTGTAAATGTCAATATTAACGGCACCATCTCTAAATGTGCACATGTTGTTTTAAATGAACGGAGGCCTGGCCTGCTGAGTGCAATGACCCGTTGCATGTTTTATGGCCTTAATGCCCCTTCCACAACCCCCTCATCTGCATTACCACCTCCATGTCGTAGGCAGCAGTATTACCTTTGCGTTTCTGGTAGCCTCGGTACTTGGCCCCACTGTACAGGAGGGAGACTGGCACCTTGTGTTGCTGTAAATTGATGGGAGCTGGAGGGATTAGGGAAGCCAGGGCTCTATATGCACAGCCATGTCCAGGTTAGGACTGGAAGGACCCAGGGTTGCACAAGCTCTCTCTGCACGCGCTCTGTGGTCCGCTGCCTCACACAGTCAACACTGCACTCCACAGTGACCCTCAGTAGTAACCCCAGTTCTGGTAAGTTCATGTGGATCTCTGATGTCGCTAACCTGAACTTACCCTCCCCAATTGCCACCCACAGCCTTAGTGGACACTAGACTGGGCCAGCCTGGTGGTACTCGTCTGCTTTGGCATCTCCTAGCTGGTGAAGGGTGTTGTGGCCCTTGGATTACGATCCTGGTATATGTTAAGGGCTTTTGTGTTCATTTCCCTCTCCGATTGCAATGTCCTTGTGCCTGAGACGTGTTATGACTGCTGGGGGTGCCATATTTCAGGGGCAGGTGCTAGCAAAACTCAGTTAAATAGCAGAGGAGTCGTTTTTGCTGAACTCCACGCTCCAAGCGGAGCGAGGAGTCGCAAAAACTCTGCGAACTCTGATGGCAGAGTGGAGTTTGCCACCCGCCCCTACTTGAAATAGAGCAGAAAGGATTTCTGTCACATTTGGGCTGTAGAAACTAGTCTGCCAAACTAAATTAGGCCCTAATTCCTGGCTACTACTGAAGTGGGTGCATGAATTTTGAAGGTCCTACTCAAGGTGGTCTGGCAGTGCTGGTGTCTCGAGCCCTCCATGAATAGAGTACTCTTGATACCATCCTTAGAGGTGACCAGGGCAAAGGTCAGAGGAGCCAGGGTCTTTAAAACTGGGAGCAGAGTGAGTTGTAATGGAAATCTTCCCGCGCGCTCACAGCGGTAAACCAGCGTTCACGCGGGGTCCCTTCACTCTCCTCCCGCCACAGAGGAGGATAATGATGTGATGCACGGCTGGGGCCATGCCATCAAGAGAAGTTTCAATATGCCAAGTTATTATGAGGCACAGAAGCGTAACCCTGCGCTTGGAAGTTCAATTATAAAGAGGCAGGATTTTAGCAGTATCTTGAAGGTCACAACCCACGGTCCGTGATTTCTATAGGGCTCTGCAAACCAGAGTTAAAGATTTCTGTGAACGTTGTGCAGTGAAGCAGTAAATAAGTTCATAAAACCGGACATGAGACCCCTAAACAAGAACACTCATGTTTTACTAACTATCAGAAAAGGAAGTAGGCAGTTTGACATAATACACATCTCCGGTAAACTGATATAGCATTAAACTGTACATAAATCTATTACAACCTCATACTTTTGTTATTACAGGTGCGTTATTGATTCATAAAGCAAAAAGGCAACATACTGTCCGTCAGAAATAACGCTTTAATTCGAATTAATCATATGCCCTCCACTGACGTTATTATAGATGCGAAATAAGTTCAGAAATCAAAATGTGAGCAAAATAGGATAAACGGCGTTTTCAATTTACACAACTGATTTTATGGCAGCTAGAATGTACTGCTCGTCCTGCAACTTATGTTCAATAGTTATTACATCTTGCCTTGAAAGTCTCAATGAACATGTTTACTGTGCGAACAAGGAAACCACCTTTCACCCACCAGTGAAGGGCCTTCCTCTCTCCATCTCTCTATTTGTCTTTACAGGGGTGATGTGCGGCAGAGAGCTTAATCTGTTTAGAGGAGAGATTCTCATTTATCTCACGCCTGAAACAGACGATTTAATCTGTGAAGCAAATTCATTTGCATCACGAGAGAGTAATTAGGAGCTTCTACACAGGTAGTTAACCGGCTACTGACCTGAGGAAGGAAGAGTAATTAACGTGCATTACTCTTGAGGCACCAGCTAACATTGTTTTCTCTCCTTCTTTTTAAACTAAAAGTCTAGAACTGAATTTACTTATTATTAAATATGTGATTGAAATATTATATGGGAAAATCGAATAAAATGTGGCTAACGGTGGTTTCTTATGCAAACGTTCTGCTTCCAAGTGCATAAACAATAAATTGATACATGGTTCTGACCTCTAGAAAAAGCGAATAGACTACCTTTAGGCATTCTCTGGACACTTCTACCCTTAGTCTGTGACCTCTGCCAATTCTTATCTGTGTTCCCTGCCTTTGAGCTTTGACCTCAGCCAGTGGTTCAAGTACATTAAAAAAAGTATGGGCACTGTGATTCTGGATGCAGTGAATGCGGGCCAAAGGCGTGGTACTCTACTCACAGATATCTGTATCAAAATCCACCAATATGCTGATGATGTACACCTCTACTTGTACACAATGTATAGGGCTTATATTACCCCAAAAAAAATAAAAAAAGATATACACCTCTACTTGAACGTCTCCGCTGATTCAGATGTCACCTCAAACAATGACTGCTCATAGACAAATGTGAAAGTCCAGCAGCTGCCTGAAGCTCTACGGAAGCAAGACAGAATTCCTGTTGTTTGCAAAACAACAAAGAAAAAACTGGACATATCTGGCTCATTTACATGAACTGAGATGGCTTCAGTTACTTTCACCAAAGGCCAAATCACTTGGATTCACCATTGACACCAAACTCACCCTCAAGGAACTTATTTCCAAAATAATAAAGATGTCCTGGTACCTGCTCTCTTTTCTAAAGACAAACAGTTTCTTCAAGAAAGCGCCTTGCAAACTGCTGTTCAAGCTCTCATACTCTTGCATCTGGATGGTGAGTAAGCCCTCCCCAGAGGCCTCCGAGACTCCATACTAGCACCCGCTAAGGACATCCAACATGATGGAGCACATCTCATCCAAGGCCAGAAGAAATATGACCATATCACCCCCTTCCTGATAAAACTTCTTTGGCTCTCCTGGAAGACTCTCACCATCTTCAAAACTAGCTGCATCATTTACAAAGCCATCACATCCCACACTTCTCTTGCAGACAAGCTCACCAACAGCCATCACAACCAGCTTCCACACTTAGGGCGTCATTAGGATGGCGGTGAATCCACATCCTCCAGGCCGGCGGATTCACCGCCGCGGCCACAGAATACACCCACCGGCAGATTAGGATGGCGGTGGGACCAGCGGCGGATGGCAGGTCCGTCCGCTGCTGATCCGCGGGGTGTGGAGGGCCATTTGGTGGCGGTGTCTGCAGGACACCGTCAGCCAAGTTAGGATGTGCATTGTCACATGCTTTTCCATGGCGGCTTTTCCGCCATAGAAAAGCATGTCGTCTTTGGTGTTTGGGGGCCCGTTGCAAGCCCCCAGGGTGTCAGGGTTGGGGGGTGCACATGGGAGGTACCTATGGTACCCCCCAGCATTTACATGCACAAAGCGGCAGGCACCGCGCGGTGCCTGCCGCTTTGTGCATATAAATGTTAAACATGCATTTTTAACCTTGCGGCGGCTGCTGCTTCAAGCAGCACCCGCCGCAAGGTTAAAGAGACAGGATGTGACCGCCAGGGTGGCGATCACATCCTAATTGCACCAGAGGGACCGCCGCTGCCCCTGCGGACGGTCCCTCCACCTCGGGGTGGCAGACGGACGCAGGTCCGTCTACCATCCTAAGGAGGCCCCAAATTTGCAGATAAGCTCACTACCTCTGATGGTTTTCGGCACACCAGTACCCAGGACACCATCAGACTGATGATTAACAAGTGTAAAAGGAAAAAAAAACAAGATAGCAGGCCATTTACATCAATGAACCACGGTTCTAGAACAAATTCACCATATCCATTAGGACCTCTCCTGTGCTGTTAAATTTAGAAAAGAGTTGAAGACTCACCGCCTTAAAGATTTCTACATCACAATGCATTAACCATCCACAACCCAGCTACATTGCCTTTCACTCGTGGACTTCATGCTTGTCTTTGACCCTGTACAGCTATCTGCTGCCTACTGGCAAGATATGCCTTATAGAATTACCATATGCATACATACATAGATATATACATACATGCATGCATTCAAAAGAACAAAATATTCTGTAACTATTTTGTTGGTCTTTCACCTTCAGGTATCTGCATATAAAATAACGCACTCACTTTCAATGAAACAATAATGCAAGTTAAACTAATTGATGGGAAATGCACTCTTTTACATTATGAAACCTCAATTTGTTATTGTAAGTGCTGCAGATTTTGAATCTTGGACATCACAGTGGGTAATAGTGACATTTATTTCTAATGCTACGCGGTCCCAGGATGTAACAGAAGCCTATAAGTATATATAAGTCATTATTTTAAAATTGTAATGCACACAAAAGACAAGCTGCTGCAAAATGTTTCAAAAGAACTCAGAAGGTGACAACCTTAAATTAACTCTCAAAAAGAATACATCTTTGTCACCATAAGTATGCAAGTGGCTCCCTCAATTAGAGCATATTGTGGCTTTCACATTTGCTGATTACCAAATTGTACACAGTTACATTTCTTTCTGGTGTCAGGTCTCATGGCAAGAAGGCTTGTTCTATCTTCTCTAGCTCTCGGCCCATCTCTCAGCTTCACAGCACAGTAAACCATTGCTTTCAGCCAGAGGCACCTGAAGACAAACAAACCCAGAAAGGATATTGTTAGACTTGGCACCATTGGCGTAAGTCTCCTTTCCACTTTTTGCTGTTGCCTCATCGGTTTTTGTTGGTCTAGATGCTTTGGGCACTTTGCCACTGCTGTTCAGTGCCAAAGTTCAAGTGCTCTCTATTGTCAAGTGATGTAATGAATTAGTGATTCTATGATTGGTTATTTGATACTAGTCGGACCCTAGTACAGTGCAACATGTGTGCCCAGGGCCTGTAAATCAAATGCTGCTGGTGGGGTTGAAGCACTGATTGTGCCACCCACAGAAGCAGCTTGTAAAATGTAGCTCAGGCCTGCTTTTGCAAAGCCTCTGTGTAGTCTGAGACTGTCATGTCGACTTGGCAAGTGCACCCACTTGCCAGTCCTTAAACCTTCCCTTTTCTGCATGTTAGTCATCCCTAAGGTAGGCCCAAGGTACCCCTGTGGGCAAGGTGCATTGTATGTGAAAGGTAGGACATGCCCTGATGTGTGTGGCAGGCCCTGATAGTGAAATACTGACAATTTCGTCGTTTACTATTGCAAGGATATCTATTTCCCATAGGCCAGAATGGGCAGTTTGATTATAACATCTTATAATCCTAAACTGGCCCAGGGAACATGGTAGAAGAACGTGTTTAGTATGCCTGAACTCAGAATGTTAAAATACATCTTTTGGTTAAGGTGATTTTTACATTCTGTGTTTGAAAATACCACTTTTAGAAAGTAGGTATTTTCTTGCCTAATCATGCAGTGTGCCTCTGCTAGGTCTGTTGATTGCAATTGAATGTCTGGCTTTTGGATGACAGGGGCTGGAGCAGGGCAGTGGCCCCAGAAGTCTGATGAGCCAGGGCTGTGCTGAACAGGCTTGGTTTGCATTTGGAGTGGTGGGAGGAGTAGCATCTTCACCTGAATAGGGCTGTACCTGCTTTCCACAATGACGGCTCCGCCCCCTGTGTTGTGTCTGAAGCTAGGGCTCACTCAGAATGGATGGCGGAAAACTACCTCCAACTTAACTCCTCTAAAACGGAGGTGCTTCTGGTTGGAAGAGACTCTCACAAATGGGACTATCAGTGGCGGCCTGCTGCACTGGGCCCCCCTCCCCAGCCCAAAAGCACAGTTAAGAACTTAGGGGTCCTAATGGACAATTCCCTCTCCTTCGAACTGCATGCCAAAAAAGTGGCAGGTACTTGTTTCGGCCACTTTACGTTGATTGAAACCTATCTTAGGGTTTTTTGATGCACCCATCCATCAAGTGATCAGTCAATCCGTGGTCTTGTCTCGCCTTCATTACTGTACCAGACTTCTATTGGGTGCAAACAAAACCGTCACGAAGAGACTGCAACGGGCTCAGAATGCTGCTGTCCCACCCTCTTCGCCCTCCCTAAATACTGCCACACCTCCCATCTCCTGCACCGCCTACAATGGCTTACGATCGAACAGAGAATTCACTTTAAAACTCTTTGCACCGTCCATAAGATTATGTATGGTCAGGGCCCCCAGATTCTGCAGGGGCTCTGCGCACTCTATATGCCGACACGGGCACTGCATTCTGCAGACTTGCACCTGGCCTGTACTCCCAGGGTTTGTAGGAGCAGAGCAGGGGGGTGCTCATTTAGGTCCCGGGCTCCGGCCCTTTGGAACTCTATTCTAATCTCAGCTAGCCACACTCAAAATCACTGGGCTTTCAGGAAACAGATTAAAACCTGGTTATTGTCCTCCATCTAGCCGTGTCGCCTGCGTTGGGTGCCTTTGCCCCATGGTGCCCACATTATAGGCATTTTGTCGCTGTTCTTCATCTAGCCTCTCGCCCTCCATCACTGCTGCCTGTCTGCAAGTGCTGGGACACCCCGTTGCTGGGGTAGACATGCGCTATTCAAGCGTTGTTAACCGCATCG
The DNA here is from genome assembly GCF_964263255.1 of Lissotriton vulgaris. Lineage (NCBI taxonomy): Eukaryota > Metazoa > Chordata > Amphibia > Caudata > Salamandridae > Lissotriton > Lissotriton vulgaris. The sequence continues at coordinate 1,572,609,692 of NC_141695.1, read as the reverse complement.
CTGCGGCGGCTTTTCCCACTGTGTGCAGCAATTTTCAAAAAGCCGTGTTACATGACGAGCTCAGCTCGTCATCAGCATACGAGCGCCGTAGCAGATGACGAGCTGAGCTCGTCATCAGCAGCGAAGAGGTTAACATAAGAAAAAACACTAACAAAGGAGGTTGTTGTGCACTTGCAAAGTGCCCCACAGACCTACTGGTTTTGGCTTGGTACAGAAACTCTCTGCCTTCAGAGAACAAAGGATTTTAGTGTATAAAAAGAGGGGCCCAGACTTTTAGATCACTTCTGAGAAATCAAGAGGAAACCTTTGTCAAGGAGAGTAGCTAGAGAAGATGAGGAGTAATACTGCCCCTGCACTGTTTGCTGTCTGAGGTTGGCCTGCAGTGGCTGCTTGCTGCCAAGGAAAGGAGAAAAAGGACTTTGCTGTTTGCTTTGCCACCTGCTTGAAGAAAAGATCTCCAAGGGCTTGAAACTGAGCTTGCCTCCTGTTCTGAAGTCTCATGAAAACAAAAACTTCACCCCTTCTGTCTGTCTGCATCTAGAACTGCTAGTTTAGCTGCTACAGAAAGAAATTGCAACATCAAGCGATGCCGTAACCTGCACCGAAGCTGTGAGCGCTGCTCCGACTTGCGTCGTAGGCTCAACGCTAGTTGCCGTGCCACATTGACGCCAGCGAGCGACGCCGTAACCTGCCCAAAGCCATGAAAGCTGCTCCGACTTGAGACGTGGGCCCAACGCCTGCTGGTGTGCCACATCATCTTTGAAGCAGACCTCATCATCGCAGAGCCGATCCTCGAAGTGGGTGACCATGAATCCATCAACATCGCGCCATCATCAGGAACAGTGGTTTCGGTGCCATTGTGACGCCAACCTCCCCGACTCAGTAATGAATCGTCGTCTCGCCTCGCATGCACTGCAGTAAGGAACAGAGGCTGCACCTCCCCTGGGGTCGTAAGGAGCTGACGCCGTGCATCACCTACGAAGCCGCATCTCCCCAACGCTGTGAATTATCTTTGTTTTCATCAATTCCAAGGTACTGTTCTTCGGGGGTCTGCTTGACTCTGGGTCTGACGCCGCGCAGCTCGCGGTCTGCACCGTATTCTGGGATTTCCACCGGCCATGACGTCATTATAATTCCAAGTGGCGTTATTTGTTGCTAGAAACTTGATTTAAGTGAATAAACTATTTTTAAGGATAATTTCAGAACTGTATTGTGGATTTTTGTCATATTGTTCTTGTTTAGGAGTAGATAAAGATTATTTATTTTTCTAAACTGGTGTGGTGTCCATTTGTAGAGTTTTCACTGTATTACTTTATGTGTTCACAAATGCTTCACACACTGCCTCTAAGATAAGCCTGACTGCTCATGCCAAGCTACCAAGGGGTTGAGCAGGGGTCAAGCAGGGGTCATTTTAGGAGTGTATCCCCCTTTCCCTGACTAGAAGCAAGGGTCCCTATTTGGACAAGGCTGCAAACCATTGCCAACTAGAGACCCACATTTCGAACAGCAATTGTTTATCAACATTTTTGGTCATTGTTTTCCTAACGTCAAAAAAAGGATTGTTAAGTAATTTCCCATAGATTATGCCTACTTTAACCACTGAACTCAGCTTATCACAGACCTTGACTCTCTTACATCTACCAACCATAGTTCCTCTTTAGCCTTTAAACTCTGCTGATTACTGGTTCTATTCCCTGGAATACTTTACACCAGAGAGTTTGTGAATGAAAAGAGGACATAAATACAATAGGATTGGGCACTGGAGAGGTTCAACTAGTATTAGAGAATATGGATCTGAACAACAGAGTTGTCAAGCTGCTTTAGCTACATTCTGAGCTACATGTTAAATATAATGTAATTTCCTCCCATGTGTTGTTAAAACAATTTCTAGCAGCTAGGCCAAACGAAAACACCATCTTTGGGTAGAGAGGGACACAATAAAAAAAAGACAGGGAAGAAATTACCGGAGAATAGGCAAGTCTTCTGAGAGTTTTAATAGTTTGTGGTGGGGTGTACAAGCAGGTTGCAATTTCCTTTTTACTGGTGGAGTGAAATAAAAAGATGTAGTAGCTGTAAATGTATTGTAGATCTTCTTATACACATAGGATGGAGATAGTACATGCATTTTTAATGTGCCACTGGTATTGCTGGAGTAAAGGCTGGAACTATGGAGAAAGCTTCATTTGGGGTCAAGGCGGCCTATGTGTGATAGGGGTGGGGAGGTATGAGCTTGAAAACCCTGGCTTGGCCATGAGAGAAGCAGATTGTGGAGATAAACTGCTGTAAGATTTCTCTCACCACACCATGGACATGCTAGGAAATAAAAAAACACATGGAAGCATGCATATCTAGGCTTGTGTGCTTCTTCTTTTATGGGTGCAGTGACACTGGGGTGCATACGTTTATATGAGGTAGAGGCCTTCCTTTAGGTACAGTAGGTTCACATATCCTGGTTCTCACAACAGACCTCACCTTCAACTCACAATCATGGTCCAGAGATCTCACTTTCCCGCTCCCTACCATCCACCTACACATGCCGCAGTAGCAGGCCCCTGACCCATTATGCAGCAATTAAAATTGTGAGCAATAGGATCCTAATATGGTGCCTCTCTACATCTGCCCTGACTTGAGATTGAGGATAGCATGTGATTACAAAAAATATGCCCCCACTTGTAGACCCCTGTTTTTCTCCACACACCTTCCAAAGGTGTGACAAGATACCCTCTTTGGTTGCTCTTGCTTTTCTTTCCCCTCTATCCTGCAGAATATGTTGCACTAAACCCCTTGCCTCCTAACTGGGTGAGGAAACGATAAGGCAAACCTTCCTATCCCCCATCTATAGTTAAAATTGTGAACAAAAGAACCTCTTATCACGTCCTGGACACAATTTCATAATATGTAATTAGAGAGTACACCATTTCTATTACCGACAAAAAATAGATGTCAGGCATCCCACAAAACATGCGTATACCCCAACCACTCACAATGTAAAAATGCATAAGAAGCACTCTGAGAATGCCATTAAACACATCCACCAATATCCCCCATGCCAACTACACATGTGTCTGAGAAGATACTATGAGCTATCCCCTCCCTGACAAACAATGTGGTAGAAGACCACTTCAAATAGTCTACTGTTCTTCCACTACTCTGAAAGAGTTCTGAACCATTCACTGTCAGAATGTGTATTTTTTAGACTCTCAAGGAAGGGAACACCACACAGGAACACCATGGCCTGTCCCATATCATCATTCACACTTCTCTTTTGTCGTTCATGATGGTTCTTCTGATGATGATAGCATGTTGATGTTCCTTTGTCAATTCCTGAAAGAGACCTTAAAGGCCTCAAGACACTGACTTAATTACATTCTCATTTTCCTACTCTACCTCCATATCCCTTGCCCATTTGATTGCCCTGTTCTCTGGATTTGCTTGGACTAAGTATTCCCACTCAGTATCTTGTATATATCAACCAATACTTTGTAACAGCTGGTGACAGTTTATCATAACAAGTGTGGGCCCAACCAGGTTTCATTCAGGAAAAGACAGAAATATGTCTATGTGCTTGAATATGCTTGGGTGTTGCAATTCTCTCATTCCACTGTGACTTTTAAAATGGGTTGCCTCATCTGAGCCTGTGCCTGCACAATCATACATCCGTGTATTTCTGTAAAGGTCTGCATCAGCTTCTGTGACTACTCCAACTGAGTTCGCTCATACTTCAGGGACAACTCAATCTCTGGTGGAGTGATCCATGTGGCCCACCATGTCATGTGTCTTCCATCCATTGCCTCATGTGGTCTGACAACTAATGCCTTATTTTCTTGGCCCTAGATGTGTTGCAGGACGTGTTGTTCAGTTTACAACATCTGACACAACTGTTTGTTTACTGATGCAACGAACTGTGGTCGCTTGTTGGATGTTATGCCCTGGCACACTCCAAACCATGCAAATATCTCTTTCACCAATATACCACTTGTAGTTAATGCATACCCATTTCTAGATGGAATGGTCTCTGAGTCCCTCTTCCCTGTGCATGCTCTCTGCCATCATGTACACATCTCAAGACCATATCTCTTGAAAACTCAGGAACAACCATAACAGCTTCCTTCAAATTGTTCTTGTCCTGAATGGTGAAAGATGAAGTATAACTGGTCTGAGGTATTATTGGACAGTACTAAAGACTCCCTGATTATTACCACAGTCATGGTAATTTGCATCACCCTTGCCCTGCATGACATCCTTAACATTTGTGTTGGTTTTTTGTTCTTGGAGGAACTGAATCTGAAACAACCCCTTTCTCAATGCTTTTTTCCTCAGATTGTGACGGGGGCTGGTGTCTCCTGCTGGAATCAGTAGAACAATTGAGTTGCATTGCTACTTACATGGTGAATGTATCTGCTTCAAGATTAACATGTGCATACAATCCTGTCTTCTTGTGTGCCTCTGCTTTCACTTTGTATATTAGGCAAAAGTGTTGCGCCAAATGGTCTGTCTCTTCCCACACATACCTATGTTTATCCGCTGACCCAACTGCACCTGTGTAATAATTTTGTTTCCAGAAATGAATACCCAAGACCTCTGCCCTGAAACAAAAATCTTAATGTGTGAGTATTTCCAACACCCCCTCCTTCTCATTATCATTTTAGTGCTAAAGCCACAGGTATGTCTTTTCCACACTGCACTGACTTGCGAAGAGTCTAGCTCTGCACTATACATTGTGCATTCAACTGTGTGTTGTGACAGATGCCGAAGTTGGATGGCCCTGCAAGCAGTTATAAATGTATATTGTCTGAAGTGCCAAAATATCACACTGGAGCATCTAGGAAGGCTTGTCCTGTTGGTATAAAGTATAGTATTCTCAACTGAAATTATGAATTCATTTTTTTGTTACCATCTAATAAAAGAGCAGATGTTTTTGCTCAGACATTGATAGCAGTGCTGAATTGAATTCTAACAACACATTACACCACCATAACATTCTGGGATGGTGCCTCTGCCATGGTGAGTCTGTGATCAGGGGCCACACATGCAAGTATTTCTGAATGTCTGGGTTTTTAAGCACAGGGGCTAACTTTACAGTAGTCCTAACTTTACTTCTACTAAATTGAGAAAAATCCTAATTTTAAGACTTTTGGTATTCACAGAAGGCATTTAGGCGTCCTAAAGTTAGTAGTCCTAACTTTACTACTACTAAATTGAGAAAAATCGTAATTTTAGGACTTTCGGTATTCACAGAAGGCATTTAGGAGTCCTAAAGTTAGGAGTCCTAACTTTACTACTACTAAATTGAGAAAAATTCTAATTTCAAGACTTTCGGTATTCACAGAAGGCATTTAGGAGTCCTAAAGTTAGGAGTCCTAACTTCTGTGAATACCGAAATGAGTAAGTTCATTCTGTGAATACCAAAAGTAGTAAGTGCATTCTGTGAATACCAAAAGTAGAAAGTTCATTCTGTGAATACCAAAAGTAGTAAGTGCAATCTGTGAATACCAAAACAGTAGTAAGTTTAGGATTGAGTCTTAAGTTCATTCTGTGAATCGGGCCCTATGTATTTAGTTCTAGCTGTATTTATATCCAAATCAACCATAAAAGTAACAAAACTGCTAAACAGTGCCCTCAGGTTATTAGGTATAAGAGACATTGGCACGGCATCATCCGTTTAAAGAAGGGATGGGACAGACATTTTCCTTAATGTGATCATGTCCTTCCTTTTCATTACTGAGGGTGCATTTAGTCCATTAACATAAAATTAAAAGAAAATAGGAGCCATGACACAGCTCTACCAGACTCCTTGTTGTAATTCAAAAGTATCAGTGTATTCCCCGCCCAGGCCAAATCTGCTAGAAGCACTCACCCCACAATGTAGCGCCCAGAGGAAGATTACCAAATCCAGCTTACTTCGACTGACCCTGTCAAACGCACTAGTTAGGTCCTTAAGGGAGTGAAATAACTGGCCCCTTCTTTCAAATGTATATTTTTTAATACCTATATGGAGGTTGAGGCACAGCTCAATAGTGCTAAGTCCTTCCCTAAACCCATATTGGACAGGAGAGGTTACCCAGTTAGTTCCAGACCAGTCCTCCATTCTTCTAAGGACTGCACGCCCAATAACCTTAACCACTGAATCCTGAATAGAAATCTGCCTGTAGCATCATGGGTGATTTTTGCAACATTTTTTATACACCAGATGATCACTGCATTATGCCCTGATTTAGGGACATCATATAGGAATGCATTGTTAATCACATTCAAAGTGGTACTAATGAGGTAAAACTTTGCCCAAATAGCCTGAACAGGTGTACAAAATCCGAAATAATTAGGTAATGCTGTCACAAAATGTGCCACATTATGCCACATAATTTGCCTTTGTTGCAAAAGTTAGTGGAGACTGCCTATAATTTGGTTTTCCTCTGCCTCATAATCCCAGTGGCCCTGCATGTAGTAGGTTAGTGTAATACTCTTAATTGCCGGGCCCAGTCCCCTGCAGTTCCTTTTTTATAACAAGGTAAAATAATTGTAGAATGAACCATTAAAACAAGCGTAGGGCAAATCATCCCAACCATCACACCAAAGCCCCAAGAATCTGTGCAAGTGCAAATACTGCATTCCTCCCCAACATGCATCAAAGTTCAAACATAACCATGATTAACACAAGAAAAGCAACTAGTGATTTGCAACAATCAGCCTCAGGTTGTCACTCTTCAAAGTCACAATATTGCTGTGATGACATGGGATCCATCCTCAAATGATATTGAAGAGGAGTCCTTGATGGCTATAAGTTTGTCACAACATCCTGGGCGGTCTGACCAAGGAGTAAAGTAAATATGCTAATTGTGAATTAAGTCAATGTTACCATATTTCAGGGGAAAATTACAAGCTCTTTAGCCCTTTTCAGCAGTGGTTAAGTGCCCAGAGTCCTAAAGCCAGCAAAAAAGGAGACCAGAGGGCAAAAGATCTGAGGAAACCATGCAAAGGATGACAGGTCTAACAGTCGCCAAAAACTTGTATATGGTTTTATGCGTTCCAGTCATATACTTGTTGTTATCAGGAGTATCAGTTGGTGCTCCAGGACACCATTTACCCTCCTATTTCCCAACTAGTCTATCCTGGCCCCGTGATTGCTAAAGGCTAGACGGCTAGACGGCTATCAGAGTGATCAAAGCCCTTATTCTGGAAAGGAGATTGAGAAGGGCTTCCAGGAGTTCTTTATTGTTAGAAATGGGTTTTTTGTGTGGCTAGGGTTTGCACCTCAGTCAGGCAGGATCCACCACTCTAGTCGGGATAAGGGGATTGCATGTCTAAAATAACCCCTGCTCACGAGCAGGCAGGCTTATTCCAGAGGCAGAGTGTAAAGCATTTGCAAATAATTAGCAGAAATACTGTGAAAACATGACAAAATGACACCACACCAGTTTTAGAAAAATATCCAATATTTATCTGTGGTAAAAAAGACCAAAATAATAAAAATTCAACATACCGTGAGAAAAATATGAATTAAGCAAAAACAGGCTTTATATACAGTTCCTTAAAGGCGATAGCTCCATCCGGGGCTATCACGGCATTGTGAACAAACAAATCCAACAGTTCTGACCAGTCGCTACATCGCGGGCCAGCTACGGGGTTGAGGAGATCCGTAAAACAGTACTTTTGGAGATGCAGGGCGTCGGACCTTGAGGTGAGCTCCGGAGGAGCGCAGTTGGCAGATGTCGTCTACGGACATCAGTGCTAGAGTTGTCGGGTCCCTGAAGTTAGATGCGTTGCAGGTCAAACTCCATGAGTTTTGAGGTCAGGGGGTGTGGTATGAAGTGGGGTTTTGCAACGTGCAGTGCCCTTAAGTCGCGGTGCAGGAATGGGCTCAGTAACGGTCATCCAGTGGCATCGGTGAGACCAGGGCTGTGGTGCAAAGTGGGGTGGTGCTCATTGTGCTGCTGATAGGTGAGGGTGCAAGCAGTGTCGTCGCCGTTGCTTATGCACTGTCGTCGGTAGAATCAAGGCTGCAATGCGAGAAGGGGCAATGCGATGTGCGGAGCCCACTCGTTGCGGGGCAAGCAGCAGTGTCAGTGCACAATCTGGAGTTGATGGCGCTGGTGTTGGTGGGCTATGACTGCAGTTTCGGATGAGGCAGCCAGTTGAGTAACCGCCGAGCAGTGCCCCCAAACCATGGTGCAGGTAGCGGCATTGATATCAGCTTGGAGCGTCATCATCACTGAGACCAGGGCTGCAGTGCGAAGTGGGACGGTGCTCCGTGTTCTCCATGAGCAGTGTCCGCAGGTCACAGTGCAGACAGCAGCATCAGTGATGGCATCACAACATCGTCGGGTACACCAGAGCGGTAGTGCAGAGGGAAGTGCCCACATGTCACAGTGCAAGCAGCGGCTCGGTGGCGGTAGCGGACGGTGTACTCGGTGAGACCAGGGTTACAGTGCGAAGTGAGGTTGTGCCTTCAGGTTGCAGAGCCGGCAGCTGCGTCAGTGACAGCGCTGGGTTACCTTTTCTCCTCTGTAGCAGCTAAACCATCCAGTTTCAGAAGCTGGTACCAAGAAGATGTTAAATCATTTGATTTCCCTGAGACTTCCAACAGGAGGCATGCTCTAAATCAAGCCCTTGGAGGTACTTAGGTTGCAGAAAGCACAGTCCAGTCCTTTCCCTGCCCAAGACAGAAGCAGCAACTGCAGGCCAACCCAGCAAAGTGGTAATCTCTCTTCACAGCACTTCCAGCTCTTCTTCCTGGCAGGTTCCTAAGACCAGCAATAATCTAAAGTTCTGAGGTCAAGGCCCCAATATTTATACCACATTTTCCGTTGAAGTGGGAACAAAGTTCATGTTACACACATAAACCAGTTCAGCATGGCTCAGGCCAAGTTTAAAACAGGGGGAGGATACAGCTTTGGCAGAGACAGCCACAGTCCATTCAGGTACAAGGAACAACTCCTCGCCCACTCTATATGCAGCCAGGCCTATTCAGGAAAGGCAGAACACACCTCAACCCCCCTTCCCCCTTTTATCCGTCTAATGTGAATGCACATCCCCTGCTCCTGTCACTCACAAACCCAGACAGGCAATAGACAAAAGGCAGAAGCACATCAGACCAGAAATACACACTTTCTAAAAGTGGTATTTTCAAACACATATTAGAAAAATCATCTTTACTAAAAGATGTATTTTTACATCCTGAGTTCAGGCATTGAAAACTCTATTTTTCTGTCAGCACCCACTGGCAAGCTACCTTGGTAAAGTGTTACCAAGCAGCTCACATGTTAACCTATGGGAGAGATAGCCGTTCAACATTGAAAACGAAATATACAGTATTTCCCTATTAGAACATGTACAACTACATCACTACATGTCCTACCTTTTAGATACACTGCACCCTGCCCATGGAGCTAACTTGGTCCTAACTTAGAGGTGACTTAGATGTAAGAAAAGGGAAGGGAAGGGCCTGGATGTGGATGCCATGGTAGTTAACAACTGCTTGCACACTCTGCAATGGCAGGTCTGAGACACCTTTGAAAATCTACTTATGTGGTGGCACAACCAGTGGTGCAGGCCCACTAGAAGCATTTGATTTACAGGCCCTGGGCACACACGGTCCTAGGGACTCACTAGTAAATCAAATATCCTAATCATGGAAAACCAATCATACACAATTTACATGGAGAGCATATGCACTTTAGCACTGAATAGGTATTCCACTTCCTGTGACACCCATGAGAATGGAAAATCCATTACCAAGGCTGATTTGCTCAATCAATCAATCAATTAATCAATCAATCATTTTTAAAGCGCACTACAAACCCGTGAGGGTCTCAAGGGGCTGGGGGGGGCGCTACTGATCGAACAGCCAGGTCTTGAGTATCCTCCTGAAGGTCAGCAGGTCTTGGGTCTGTCTTAGGCTCAGTGGGAGGGTGTTCCATGTCTTGGCGGGGAGGTGGGAGAAGGATCTCCCACCAGTAGTTGTTCTTCGGATGCGGGAGACGGTGGCAAGTGAGAGATCGGCGGAGCATAGCTGCCGGTTGGGGATGTAGAGGGAGAGCCGTCTGTTGAGGTAGGCTGGGCCGGTCTTGTGGAGTGCTTTGTGTGCGTGGATGAGGAGCTTGAAGAATATCCTCTTGTTGACGGGGAGCCAGTGCAGGTTTCTCAAGTGGGGGGTGATGTGGCTGTGTCGTGGTACGTCGAGGATCAGTCGTGCCGAGGCATTTTGGATGCGTTGTAGTCGTTTGATGAGCTTGGTCGTGGCTCCCGCGTAGAGGGCGTTTCCGAAGTCGAGTCTGCTGTTTACGAGGGCCTGGGTGACAGTTTTTTTTTGTATCTGTAGGCATCCATGTGTAGATCTTGCGGAGCATGCGGAGGGTGTTAAAGCAGGAGGAGAAGGCAGCATTGACTTGCTTGGTCGTTGAGAGCGCTAAGTCGAGGATGATTCCTAGGTTGCGTGCGTGGTCGATGGGTGTGCATGGGCTGCCCCCAGTGCCGTCGGCCACCAGGAGTCATCCCAGGCTGAAGGGTTGGAGCCAAGGATGAGGACCTCCGTCTTGTCCGAGTTCAGCTTCAGACGGCTGCTTACCTCAGGGATGTTAAGAATGGGTGACTTTTGAAGATTAGTTTTAAAGGCTGTACCAAAAAGTTCAAGTTCTTTGCTGATTGCAGTTAGAGATGTGTGTGGGTCCGTTAAGTAAACAAAACATCATCTGCGTAGAGCGGTATCTTATGTGACTGACCTCCTATGTGAATGCCAGAAATATGTGGGTTTCCACAAATCTGTTCAGCGAGGGGCTCCATATATCGAGAAAACAATAAAGGTCATAAAGTGCAGCCCTGACAGGTGCCCCTCTCAACCAAAAAGGGTTGGGACAGAGGCTCAATAACCCACACCATCGTCTTGGGGAAGGCAAAGCTACTCTGAATCCAGTGGAAAAACTGGGATTCAAGGCCAAAACGTTTCACGACTGCTTGGAGATAGGGTCAAAGTACCATATCAAATGCTTTTTCAGTGTCTATGTTGAGGAGCAAGGAATAGATGAGAGAATGTTGCACCTTGTTGAGAAGTTGACAAAGTATCTTAATATTATCTCCGCAACCCCTTTCAGTATAAATCCTATCTGATCTGGGGCTACCAAACCATGTAAAAATGTTGGTGTCTATATTCAAAAGAGAGATGGAATTATATGAGGAGAAGGGTCTAGAATTACTTACCAGATTTAGGGATGAAGATAATCATGGCTAGTTGCATGGTATGTGGAAGGAAATCTGGAGAACCAAATGCATTGTAAAGTTGAGCCACAATAGGAGCCAGGAGTGCTCCAAAAACGTTATAGAACTATGCACTAAACCCATCATAGCCTGGCACCTTACTGGTTTGCAAGCATTGAATGGTCTTAAGGACCTCGGTGGGGGTTAAGTTCTTACCTAGAACCTTAGCATTTTTGGGGGGAATCTGAGTCAGGGTGATACTATCTAAAGAGCCTCTGCTGAGGGATCACTGACAGAATATTGATGGACCGAATATCGACCTACTAGATTATCGGGTCTAGAATATCGATGGACAGAATATCGATATCCTATCTTTACAAAGGTAAGTACAAAAATATCAAAACCAAAATATCATTTTTAAAATATTGTTGTATAAAATATAGTTTTTTTAAATGTCTTAAAAATAATATAAAATGTACTAAATACTAAATATAATTAATAAAAACATAGCTAGAATTATTTAAAAATGTAAAAAATGATAAATAATAAATGTAACATTAAAAAAATTAAACATACTTTATATATATATTTATATATATTAACTTAATAATATTAATTAATAAATATTTAATTTAATTATAACATGTTAGAAACATAATACAATTATATATACATATTCACTGAAAAAAACGTAGGTTTTAGGGACGTTATTTATTAAGAATTAGCATTTATAGTTAGTTGGACATTTCACTCGTACAAAACCAATGAAATTCCCCCGTCTTAGTTAGTTCACCTCTCTGCAACACAGCTCCCTGGCGCATACTGGAGGTTCCTCTAGTGCGATGCCGGTCTTTTTTTTATTAATTTTTTTTAGAAGGGGGGCTGTGTGACCCCCCTTCTTTTCCTTTTTTATGGGCACTGAGGACCTCATCGCCCAGGGCCTGACCACCTTTTTTTATAACAAATTTGGGAAGGTGGCCACGTATGGCCCCGGGGACCCCATCAGGACCCCATTCCCCGGGGCATGCCCAATCAGTTGGGGAGCATGGGGGGGGCCCCAATCCCCCCACGGTCCCGCTGACTCCCTGCCTCCTGCGGGAGCCGGCATTGCTTTTCCACTAGGGGAGCTGCTAAGATGCAGCTCCCCATGTAAAAAAACAATCTGCTTTGGTATTTGGAAGAGAGAGCAGGCTTCCTGCTCTCTCTTCCAAATACCAAAGCAGAGTTTGCTATGGGGGCTCCCGCAATGCCGTAGCAAACTACAGTCAGGGGACACTGCAGGAGCCGGCCTTGGGGGGTGGCGGTCCCCAGGTCCATGAAAAGGTTCCAGGAGGGGGGCCGCGCGGCCAACCTGCCACAATTTACAAAGCCCCAGGGATAGTGGTCCCAGGGGCTGGGGGGTCCATCACGGATCCCCCAATTTTAATATTTAGAGCCCCGGGGAGGTGGCGGTCCCCAGGCCGTGTGGGGGGGCTTGAGCCCCCCACAGAGGTTATTATTATTTTTTTTAAACAAAAATCAAGCACCGGGGTGGCGGTTCCCGGGGCTGCGGGGGGATCCATGAGCCCCCACAAATATTATAGTTAAGCCCCGGGGGATGGCAGTCCCCGGGGCCCCGGGGCTTGGGGGGGCTGTGAGCCCCCCGCACTCATGTTAGATAAGCCCGGGGAGTGGCGGTCCCCGGGGCTGGGGGCCCTTTTGGACCCCCATCCCAATACTAATATAGCCCCCGGGATCTGTCCCACCCGGGGGCTGAATAATAACGGGAGTCCGCGCTTAGTTTTTTTTCCCAACAAGTGTAACAGTAGGGAAAGTTTTGGATAGCGGGTGGGTAAAAATTTGTATTCCCATTCCACCAAGTGTAACAGTAGGGAAAGTATTGGATAGTGTAGGGGAATAATTTACTATTCCCACTCCAGCAAATACAACAGTAGGGAAAGTGTTGAGTAGCGGAGTGGAATAATTTATTATTCCCACTCCTGCAAAATAATTATTATAAATGACCAAATAATTACATTTTTTTAAACAATCTACCTCTCACCATATTCTCCTATAAACGACACCACCAATATTGTCAAATATTACACAATAAACATAAATAATTAACAAATAATCAATTAACTAATAACATTTAACAAGCAATTTAAAAACCATCACAAATAAATTAGTTCACACAATTAACACTATAAAATAACTTTAAATAAATATTAGATGTAAAATTAATGAAAATGTTATTACAATAAATTACTTCCCACCCTACTCCCCTATCAACCCACAAACCGCTCCTAAAAATAAATACACAATTAACATATTTATCAATTAATTATTCATAATTATTAGCCAATTAAAACTAATTAATTATATGTTTAACAAAATTAACAATATGAAATATTACTTACATAAATATTAATTAATACAAATATTAATTAGTTATTTATGTTATGTTATTTAACATTTATAATGCCCACAGACACTCAAAGAGTGTCCCGACATGACCTTGAGAGATGGAAGGAGCCCGATTAAACAAACAGGAAAGTTTTCTGATTTTTATTAAATTGAGAGGATCTTGAATGCTGCGAAGGGTAAAAGGCAGCACATTCCATGATAAAGCGGCCTTTACCACAAGGGAGCAGCCCCCCGCCCTTTGCAACCGGAAATGAGGGTGGTATGCCAGCAGTTGAGGTGCAGAGCGTAGAAGTCTTGGAAGAGTGTAAAAAGAAAAACGTTTTTGAAGATAGGTTGGATCGAGGCCATAAAGGGAACGATAAGCAAGTACTAATGATTTAAACTTGACTCGATCAGTAACGGGCAACCAATGAAGAGCACGAAGATGTTGTCTAATGCTAGATATGGTGGGATGTTCAGGAGGAGTCTGGCTGCCACCTTCTGAACCACTTGCAATTTGTTGAGCAGGTAGCCTGGAGAACCAGTGTACAGGTCATTAGCATAATCTAAGTGTGATAGAATTAGGGCTCGGTGACTGTTTCTTTGGCATCCCTGGGAAGAAGGGGAAGAAATTTCCTCAGTGATTTCAATATACCAAAGCAGGTCCCGCCAGTTTTTTAATCTGGGATGCGAAAGTAAGGTTCTCCTCGAACCAAACACCCAAGTTCTTAACAGGTTGCCCTGCTGCAGCTGGTAGAACAGAGTCTGGCGGCCAAAGCGTAGCTCAAAACTGGGGGGGGAATTTGGCCGTAGAGTAGAATTACACTTAAGTTCGGCTGAAGCCAGCCAATGAAAGACTTTGGTCAGGCAATTCTTAGAGCTCTCATTTTTTTTCCAAGTGAACAGGAGCTGGGTGTCATCTGCATAGGCAATTATTTTTGCACCCAAATCCTCCTCCAATTGAACCAAAGGGGTGACATAAATATTAAAAAGTAGTGGACTCAGGGAAGAACCCTGAGGGACCCCTGTGAACACTCTCTGTGGTAAAGAGGAGGATGGGGAGCCAAACCTGTTGTGTCCGGTCCTCCAAGAAGACTTAATCCTACCCAGATCTGAACCAGATAAACCTATCTCTGCAAATCGGGTAAGCAGCAATGAGTGGGGGACCATATTGAATGAGAGGTCAAGCAAGACCAAGGCTGCCCTCCCGCTGGCATCCAATCAATCGCAGATGGCCTCCGAAACTTCCATCAGAGAGGATTCGGTACTATGAGCGGCCCTAAACTCTGATTGAGCTGGGTGTAGAAGGCCTGACCTTTCAATAAACTCAGTCCGCTCTCTGGTAACAACTTTTTCGCACATCTTAGTCACATTGGGTAGAAGAGAGATAGGGCGGTAGCTCACAGGGCACAGAGGGTCAAGTGATGGTTTCTTTATTAGAGGCAGGATCTTGTCCTGCTTCCAGGCTGTCGGGATGAAAGCTTCCTGGCGAGACATATTAATAAGTCTGTTAAATTCTGGGTCAACGGTGTCTGCTATAGCCGCCATAAGTCTGGACGCGCAGGGGTCTGAAGTGAAACCTGATTTCAGTCCTTTAAGAATTTTAAGAGAACTGGGCAAATCAATTGGGGAAAAAGTGGTTAAAGATTGGGGAGTAAGAGGCACCTGGCGTCCTAGTATGGGATATAAACGATGCCTGCATCGCCAAAAGAAATTCCCTAAAAAAGCTGGAAAGATCTTCACACCAGGAATTTGAAGAAGGAAATGTGCAAGATAGAGCTCTAGGTGACAGGAAACTCTGGATGATTGTGAATATTTCTTTGGAATTATTCCTAGCGGAGTCAATCCTAAACGTGTAATACAGACTTTTAGCTTGAGTTATAGCTGTATAGTAAGTCTATTGTTTGCTTCTCAGCATCAGTTTTGCCCATGGGCAATACTCCTTGCGCCAGTCTCTTTCCAGTGTCTTACATTCCTGCTTTAACACCCTCAGGACAGATGCAAACCAGGGTTTGGAGGGAGATTCCCTGGAATGCTTCAGCCGTATGGCAGGGGATACGAGATCTATGGAAGTTGAAATCCAGCGCTTGAAGGAGGCAAATTAACCTTCCAGATCACGCACAGGATTAGGTCTAGAGACCTCCAGGGCTTGGCAAAACACTGATGGATCAATTTTTGGCCTGGCCGAGAGGTTAACATCAGCCACTGCCCAAGAGAAGTATGTCAGGAAATGATTTACCCAAGGGCCCGAAATGGGGTCTTCAACCAAAATTGGGAAGTTAGAACAAATAGGGTCTCGAATATAGCCCCCAGAGCGAGGTGGACGGCTGACCCACTGAATAAGCTGGGCAAGGTTCAGCTTGTCCCCAAACTCAAGGGAATCCCTCACAGCTATTTGGTCAAGCTGAACATTTAAGTCACCAAGAACAATACAATACATTTGGAAAAGCGGAGTGCTTGGGGAACGATGGCATCCCCCAGTGCCTTAAGAAAGGCACCTGCCGCACCTGGGGGTCTATAGATCAAGGAACCTCCCAATGTAAAGTGTGGCAAAATGTTAATATTAAAATCCAGCATTTCACAGTCCCACTCCAAAGTGGCCTGGCCACAATGAAGGTCCCACTTGTCTCTATATATGACTGCCACCCCTCCCCCTCTCCCCTAATTCTGTCAAGTCTAGCAATCCTAAAGCCTTCAGGGATGGCCAACTCCAGTGTAGGGTTAGAGAACTTATCTAGCCAAGTCTCAGTAATAAACAAGAGGTCCACTGGTTTGTCCACCAAATGATCCAAGACATCCTGATAATGTTTCTTGAGAGAGCGCAAGTTAATCAGGGCAGCGTGAATTAATAGCTCTTGTTCGCCCCTCCTGACCGGTAAGCTTAGAGGAGCAAGACCCATAGAGCAAGCATCCAGCGTGAAGCCAAACGGAATCAGAGCACTCTAACACATCCCACTTACTGGAGGGGACAAGGAGGCGGACGGAGGGTCTGAAGCTCTTTCCCATTGTAGAGCAGCCGTTCTCCATGTTGAGGCACCTGTTGACGCATATCTGGCGCTGGACGCTTCCAAGGCACTGACGGGCACAGACTGGCTTGCCTTAGACGCACCCGCTGCACATCTGCGCCGTGCACATATTTAAATACTAATTAGCCCAACGACTAGAGAGCGCACTTCCATAAAATGGCGTCTCTCCTAGTCGAAAGAAAAACCAAGAAGTAGTGGCCCCAGTGGGAAATAGCACATCAAATTCATTACAATTAAATTACTTCCCTCCCTTTTCCCTCAATAATCCCACAACCCGCTACAGAACTAAAATACGCAAAAATAAGCTATACTTTTAACACATATACTAAGATACAGAACACTAAAAAAAATGTTAATATTATCAACAACGATATTTTTACCAACGATATTACTAACATCGATATTTTGTAAAACGATATTTCTTACCTTCATGTCGATATTCTTGTTGACAATATTCTTGCAGGTCGATATTCGGTCATATTAAGATTTCAACATAGATATTTTGGTATATCGATATTTGAAACTCGATATTATGACTGCATACCCTGCTGAGTATAGCTTTGTGTAAAGCGACTCCAATTCTTTGGTGATGAGTTCATCTTGAGTTATCAAAGTACCCTCATTGTTCAATAGCTCGTTCACTCTCTGGTGGACTACCTGAGAGCAAAGTCACTGGGCTAAGACACACCCGCCTTGTTTCCTCCCGCATAATACTTTTGTTTGACCCATAACAAAGCATATACTGCTCTATCAAAGTCAAGTGCTTTTAGCTGTTTACAGGCCGCTGTGAGTTCATTCTGAGATGCCAGCGAACCTGTACGCTTGTGGGCGGCATTAAGCTCTCTAACCGCAGCCTCTAGGTTCAGTCACTTGTTTCATCTAGAACAATTAAATCTTGCCGCTATGCTATAAATCGACCCCACACTACAACCTTCAACATGTTCCATAACAATGCAATGGGAGTGTCTGGTGTGTCATTCTGTGCAAGGAAAGTATCTACTGTATCCTTAGTCTCAGTAAGTGCAGTGTCATAGCTAAGAAGTTTAGAGTTAAGGCGCCAGTTACAAGGTACCAGTGAAACACTGGGTGTCCTGGGTGAGTTATCAGATAAGGTGGCTACTCCAATATTAACCTCTACTGTTGCTGAGGTAATGCATGGTGAAGTAAGTAAATAATCTAGACAAGCATACTAGGGCTGTCCTGCTAAAAAAGGTAAAATCCTGATTAGTAGGATGGGCTTATTGCCAGATGTCAGAGAGGTCAATGTCATGTAGCCACTGCTTAAAACCTATAGTCACAGACCCAGTTGGACCCTGTCCGTGAGTGGATCTGTCCAGAGTTGAATCCATTACTATATTGAGATACCCTCCCACAATCACATCTGTGTCGGGAGTAGCAAGGACCCTCCCCAGAGTATCTTTAAGAAAGGATTCTTGATGGTCATTAGGACCATACACATTGGCCAATGTAAATCTGTATCCTTTTACAGCGATACGTAATAATAGAAGTCTACCTGCCATTTCGGCGTGTGTTTTTGTCACCCTTCCAGGGAAGTGTGTCCACAAGAGATCTGCCACCCCTGCCCTCTTATTAGGAAAGGAACTGAGGAAAAGAACTGACAGTCAAACAACCGGGATCGCAGCCTCTTCCAATCATCTTTAAGCAAGTGGGTTTCCTACAGCAAGCAGATATCGCTTTTAACCTCTTTGAGAAGAGAGAGTAGTGCCAGCCGCTTCAGAGGCGCATTTAAACCTTATATTGAGACTGACGATGTTAATCATTAGTCACATCTTCTGTGTTTCTAATGTGTAACCCATGAGTCCAATCTGAAACAAAAGACCTTCACATAATACCCGAAAGACACCCCTGCTATGGGATAGAGGCCAGACAGTTTGCCATAGGAAGAGAGAAAGGAATAAAAAACACACATAGTGAAACAAAATTATTTCTACCTGGGCATTCAACCAGAAAAGTTGTATGAGTCCATGTCATTTACTCGCCGCACGGCTGGTGACACAATGTCTCAGGGTGAGAGAGGGGTGGAGCCCCGCTGTCCGAAAGAAGTCGGTTATGAAGGGGAGCGGTCCTCTCTATGAGTAAAATCAGTAAACCAGGGAAAAGCAACACTGAACGCGGATGCCCGCAGATTAGTGAGCCGCCACATCTGGTGATATTAAAAAGTTTATCTGTAAATTATCACTACCTGCCTCAGAAGCATTATCCTTGTGTTGTAAATATTGCAGTAGTGTGGCGTTTTCTTTATGGCTTTCAACTTCCGTGGGACCACTCATATTAGCCTTTTTCTTGCATGCAGAGAGTCGAGGGCCACCTAATGATGAGTTAAAGGACAGGAAGTACATTTGGGCCTGAGAAAGTTTCTGGAAGTTAGGCATATCTGGTAGAATTTGTGCTTCACTTAAAGAGCGGACAATCTGAGTTCCATTGTTCCATATAAAGTGGAGGTGAAAGGGGTGGCCCCATCTATATCGAATACCTTTCTAATGGAGGACGTTTGTCAAGGTTCGGAGAGCGCGGCGGCGTTGCAATGTAAGCTGTGAAAGATCCTGATAGAGGCTAAGGGGCCTATTACGATGGCGGGCGGGCTTTGTCCACCCGCCACCGTAACAGAAGACTGGACAGACCGCCAGAGGTGCGGCAGTCCCGCCAGGTGCATTAGAATGCGCCCGCCACACTGGCAGGGGCATTCGTGCCTTCAACATGGTGGCGGGCGGTGCTGTAAACAGCACCCACTGCAATGCTGAAAGCCCATGTTGTGCTTTGCTATGCACAACGTGGCATGCACCGAGTGGTGCTGCCACCTTGTGCATGGCAATGATGGGGGGTACCATATGTACCCACCAGTGCAGCCATCCACCCCCACAGGGGCCCGAAATGGTCCCCCACATGTGATTTCCCACATTACCTTCCATGGCGGAGTCTCTGCCATGGAAAGGCATTCCACTGCAGGCATTGTTAAATGTATGACGGTGCCTGCAAGGCACCGCCACCATTTTGCGTGCCTCTTCCGCTCGGCTGGCAATCCGACTGGCGGAAAAGTGGCAGACGGTCTTTCCATCCACCGCGGTGCCCCTCGCTATACTAATACGGCGGGGTTGAAACAGGGACATCTGGCGGACGGATCGCTGCCGCCGGGCCAGCAGTGGCGATCCTCCCACAATACTAATAGGCCCCTTAATTTGAATCCCTCAAAGTCAATAACGTGTTTATCACGGACTGCTGCCAGTACGGATTCTTTTTTAAAGTAAAAATGTAAACAGGTAAGAATGTCCTGTGAGTGATCAGGCGAGTCTGGCGTACAACCAGCCATATGGACGCGTTCAAGGATGATCTCCTGTTCAGCAAACTCAGGTGTGCAATTCTAAGTTCTCATTTCTCAGTTCCAGGAGTTCTCTGTGAAGACAGTCCATTTCTTCTTCACATGTATCGTGTGATCACTCAAGGAAGTCTACCCTCTGGTCCAATTCTCTGGCATCCTTGCTAAGCTCCTTGACCTCCAATCTAATGCCCTGTTTCAGAGTAGCAATGTTTCCTCTGAGGGTCCCAAAGAGCTGCTCCAAAAACAAGCGCATCACAGGAGCATCCGCACTAGGTCCTGCGCCTGGTCCACTTACTTTGCTTTGGAAGGTGGTGGGTAGCCATAACATAGAATGGGTCTAGCGAGTATCGAGGCGCATGCAGGCCCAGGCAGAGCAGGACAGTTATAATGCACAGCTGACTCAACTTCTGGCTCAATCAGCAGGTCCTCTACAGTGCCAGGAAAGGGAGTCTAGTACAAATATAAGTCAAAGATAGTTTCATAGTGGAGCCTCCCCCAGCCCCACTCCGTACAGCAAAGGAAAGGAGAAGCTACCAATAGGGTCTCCTATGAAATATGGACAAGACAAGAGGGTCAAGCTGCTCCAGATCCCTCAATCAGAGGGAAGGGTCTGTCCCTATGGAGCAAGAAAATAAAAGTCTGTGCAGTTCTTGTCCTTTATTCACTGCATATAATGGGCCGAGGTCAGGACGGTGCTGGGATACTGAAAGTAGACAGAGAAGTGATCCGTGCCACACAAAGACTCGGGTACAGTGTATCTCCTCCACTGTATCAGGGAAGAACAATCAGGGTATCAACCCTCTGTTGTATCCCAACACTCTCCAGCAGGATCCAGGGAAAATAATCTTTAACTTGCCAGGAGCCATGATCCAAATCCCCTATTGTTTATGAGGGCCCACATCATTTGATTTGTAGAGGGGCTGCCCATTCAGCACCCAGCACCGCGGCAGGGGATGGCCCAGACCCATACCCGGGCCTCACGTAGAGTGTCACCCAACCCGCCACACACACCAGTGGGCGTATCTCCCCAAAGTTTAAGGTGGTGCAGCCCTGGGAACTTACAGAAGGCACCACAGAGATTGTCCCAGGGCATCGGGGTCTTTGGATGGGATCCAGGGACAGGCTGGCTGGTCCATAAAGCCCGGGAATCAAGAGGTCTTTGATGGCCAGTGGGCGCACTCCAGGCCTCCGCCCATCCTCACTCATGGTCCCAAGACCTCACCAGGTCCTGCGGAGAGTACCAGTGACTCTGCTCCAAATCTGATCATCGGAGTCCCGGATCGGCCCAGAGGAGCAAGAGTGCACAGTTCGGCCCAAAGCACCACTTATACAGGCCAGGACCGCTCCGAAGCAGAGGAACAGCAATGGAGCTCCAGGTCAGCGCTCCTATTCTGGTGCCATCTTGGACTTAATGTACAATGAAGGAGATTACAGTTGAAGAGCTGGGTAAGGCTCTAATGCAACTGCCCCCAGTTCAACAGGTTCCTGGCGGAGTTCTTTAAGTCTATGTGGTCCAGTCTGGGGGCATCCCTCTTGAGAGTCTTAAAGGAGGTGCTCTAGTGTGGAGGGTTCCCAGCGGATGCACATATGGTGGACATAGTCATGATCCTTAATGAAGGTCTGCCCCCAGAATGCTGTGTTTCACATAAGCCCATATTGATCCTCAATATTGAGGTGAAAGTCTGGGCTAAAACCCTAGTAAACATTTTGATGATACTGATGCCTTTGATTGTCCATGATGACCAATCCAGTTTTATGCCCAAAAAAGCCACCAGACATAAAAAACCAGCATGTCCGTAACGCCCTCGACCTGTCTCACTGACTGCAGAGCCACTAGGCTCTGCTGCTGGTCGATTTCCACAAAGTGTTTGATATATGCGGTTGGGGTTATCTCTTTGCCCTACTAATGAAAATGAATTTTTCCCTCACTGCAATAGCTACACAAAACTATTCTACACAGGTTTGACTGAAAATATTCAGATACGTAATACGGTCTCATAAGGCTTTTCCAGTGCTGCATCGCACTCCGCACGGGTGCACTCTGTCGTTCCTCCTTTTCATTCTGGCCATTGAACCCATGACAGAGTGGCTCTGGGTGAAAGCTCTAATGTAGACAGAGTCGCATTATAAGCAGATGATGACCTTAACTTTTTAGATTTGTCTCATTGGTCCACACCATACGCACTCCAGATTCTACAGGTGTTTAGGAAGGCATTCGGTCGCCAGATCCAATCAGCCAAGTCTTCTATCTATGTAATAGTATCTTGTCCCATCTACATGGCTTGGACAAGAGAGATCCGTATCCTCTATGAGGGGTTTCGTTATTTAAGGGTGTACATTACAGAAGATAGACAATGTTCCCTGGACATAAATTTTCACCCGCTAATGGAAGACCTGACTTCAGAGTTTTGATTCCACCTCACCCTCTCCTTTATGAACAGACAAGCAATTTTCAAGATGTTTGAAATACCACCGCTCCTATACCAATTTCAAAACTTTCCCTACTTTATACTTCATATGGAATCAACTCCCCTTCCAGAATCTCATCAAGCAAATATTTCAAGTCCACCTTAGAGGGTGGCATTTTCACTGGGATATAACTTTGTATTATAGAGCCTCCTAGGTGATTGTCCTCAATGAATGGTGGTTTTGCTGGACTGCTGACCCAGCCTACACCTCTGAGATGTGGGTAGTGCAGTAGACCCAACTCCCTGATCTACTAAATGGGGAAGCACCCTTGCAGTCCTTCCCAGCAGCATGGTGACCGGACATGACTTTGTATTATAGAGCCTGAAAGTTGGTGAATATAATGAGTGGTGTTTTGCTGGAACCGCTGACCCAGCTTTGAGATATGGGTAATGCCGTAGACACCAGTAAGATACATTTTACAGGTATTTTCAAATTAGACATACCCTCCTGCACTACAGCTCGGGCCTTGATAGCATTTTGGACAACAACCCCCAGCAGGCCAGGGTGTTACTGGAGGAGCCAGGGGCCACAAGCTTTCCTTCATTTATAAATCCCTTGTGGTTAGCTTCCCAGACGCTTTGAATATCTCCACGCAGCTTGGACCCGACACCTGGGCCATTTCACAGATGACGATTGGTGGGGCCCTCAGTTTCACCTTGTGAAGCTGCAATTGCCCCCAGCTCTGAGTGATGCAGCTTAAGTATCTCCATTGGGATTATGATATATGAGACAAACTATGGAAGAATTGGGTGATAGGCTTGAGCCACTGACTGTACTGTACCAAACAAATGAGTGATTTTCTACACACCATCTGGTACTGTAGTGGACATGTCAAGCAATCAGGGAATTTGGCCCAACAAAACTCTATGAGATCATTTAAATTCAGTTGTGGGTTTTGGCCTCCAGCTGTGTCAGCATCACTGAAGACCAGCTTAGGTTCTCCCAAATAATCTACTTGTGTTGGGCCTGGGTCTGCCTGTCCACCACAACCATCTCTTCTGAGATAAATTAAGAGTTAAATAGGGATTGGTGGGATTCATTAAGGTAAATAGCGATTGGTGGGCTTCACAATTCTATCAAGTATTTAGTTGTTGGTAACCTCTGGAACCATGCCCGAAAGTTTAAAGGGGGCAGTTATTGAACCCACATTTAAAAAGGGGGTACCTCAAGATCCTTTGAGTTATAGCTTATTAGCATTTCTGATGTGAGCCTAAAAGTGTTCTCCAAACATTTACTCAAGTATTTTGAAGAAAGCTGAGACATTCTGGATCTCATACCAATAGAGCAAGGTGCCTTTAAAAATGATAATTCATTTGACCATTGAACCTTGTTTCAGTTTATGGGAAATAGCCAAGAAATCGATTGAAGGAGTGGGTAACCTTTATTGCTGGTTTGTTTACTTCAAGGTTGAATTTGATTAGGTTATTCAAGATATAATGTGAGAGCATTTGAAAAACTTGAGAGTCAATACAGAGATATGAAATATTTTGAAGGAAATGCATAGGGGCAATTGGGCAAGGGTTGAATTAAATCATAAAGGCATGTTGTCTCAAAAAATACTGATTATTATTGACCTAGGCCTCATATTCTGGGAGATGTGCACACATTCTCACCCAAAATCTCTAGGTGGTTGAGCTGCTTCACTTCCATTACACCCCATTCCAGAAAATACAGGGGCTAGGGTGCTCTTTACTGCACCAAGATTTTCTTTCAGTGCCCAACTCAATTTTCAATTCAAAAATATTACTCCGTACAAAAATTGATTGGTGCTGCCATTTACCTCCTCTTCCTCTATGCATCACATGAGGACCAGCACAAACAATTTGTGAATCTGGGCCTAGGTGTTTCATGATCTACAGTCATTCTTAAGTGGCTGCTCCATGAGCTGATCAATTGTTTTAATTGGAAGCACTCTCACAAACTTTGAGTCTAAGTTGTTACTATTAGTAACAATTGTGTCCATGTGTCTCTGAGCAGGATACTCTGATCATAAGTTTGATATTTTGATGCAGAGCAAAATGCTTACTTTCAGATTGCAGAAGAAAGACCAATGGTCTACCAAATCCTGTCGGGTGACCAGGATGGTGCTTCTGCTAGCTGCTAAAGCTAAAAATAAATCCCAACTTGCGCACTGTAGGACGATTTATAAAAAAGAAGTGGCAAAGGCCACAACAAACTAGGAGATGCACAATGGGACGAGGTAACCTTTGCTATGTGGTCTAAAGATAATAGAAGGTTTTGGAATCCCTGGCGTTGAGAGGAAATGATGGGAGGTAACCAGTGGAATGCGTTGTACAACCCCGGGACTGGGGATTGCACATAAGTAATTTGTACTCTTGTAGTGCGGGCCCTGCATGGGTGGGCATTGATCCAGCATTGGCAGCAAAAATTGAGAATCAGAATTCCATGGAATATGAGTTCAGGAAAATAATAGATGTCCTGAGGTCTACTCTTCAAGAAAAAGCATCAGGCCCTGACAAGATCGGAAGTGAACTTTTCAAGGCCAACTTGGAAACTTTTGGGTCCGTATATGAATTATCTAGCAAATTTGATACTAAAGGGCATGAAGATTCCACACACGTGGTTCACAGCTGAAATAATCTCGATTTTTAAGAAAGGCCAACATAGCATCCCAAGTACCTACTAGCAGATTAGTTTAATACACACCTTGCAGAGGATTTTCTGCAGGCAAGAACAAGTGCATCTTTTGGACTGGGCCAAGGAGAAAAACATCATCTCAGAGTTTCCAGTGGGGTTTAGATGAGTCATGAGCACTGTTGATCAGATCTTCCATTTTAATTGTATCTTCTGGAAGGCAGTAACAATCAATGGGGGTTAACTTTTTGTCGCCTTCGCCGAAGTCTGTGCCACATTTGATATAGTCCCAAGAGCACTACTGTGAGGAGCCTTAAATAAGATGGGCATCATCTCCAATCTACTGGCAATTCTCGTACAGTTACATAAAGAAAATTGCACAAGGGTTAGGTGGGGGGAGCTGAGCCCAGTTTATTGACACCATAAGGATATTGCATGGAGTGAGGCTGTACTGCGTCCTGTGCCCCTACCTTGTTTTCATTGTAGCTTAACGACGTAGTGAATTGGCTGGACAGGGACGATTACGACTTCCCCAAACTTTTAGGTCGACATACACCTGCTTTACTTTTTGTGGATGATACTCTGCTGATTTCAAAATCACTTAAAGGCATACAGCATCTCCTGGATGATTTCAACAATATTTGTAACATGCGTGGGTTGGAGCTTGCGCTATGCAAAAAACAAATTTATGGTATTTAATTCTGCAAGTACTAAGAATATGAAGTGTGAGCTGCTTGTTAACGCAGATCTCATAGAACAGGTCTACAACTACGACTATTTAGGTCTAAGATTAATCCCAAACATGGACGGACCAAGCAGGTTCAAAAATACCAATGCTCTGTACTGCACTCTACCTATTAAAGGCCTTTAGTGAAACCCACTCAAAAAGGGTCACTCCAGCTAAAGATAGATAAAATGGTAAGACCATGTGAGCGATCTTATATAGCTCAGAGATCTTGGGGTACATAAAAAACAATATATTAACTGCAGCAGAAAACAGGTTCATTAGGTCCCTTTTAACACTTCCACAGATCACCCATTTGATCCCACTGTATCTTGACATGGCCTTTAGGCAGATCTCTAGGAAAGCTGAGCTCAGGTCATTGCAATACTGGCACAGGTTTTGGACTTCTTCTTCCCTAGGTGGCTACCGTGAACCTATAAAGAAGCTTATGTCCTGCCAAGCTGTTCATAAAATCTCTTGGTTAACGTTTGTCAGGTTGGCACTAAAGAAATTGGGGCTTGAAAGGTTCTGGACCTGCCCACAGAAACTTAGCTGTTAGTCCAAAATTAATCTTTAAAAAATGTATTGGAATTCCATCTCAATTGATGATATTCGAGGAGACAAAGGAATTTTAACTAGAGAATTCATACATTTCAACCCATTCCCTGCATATGAGAAGACAATTGATTAAATGTGGCCTCCCTTAGTTCGCTGTATCTGCAGCTTAGGTATCAGACTCTTCCTACTCGAGTATTTTGTGCTAAATGGGCACCATCCTGGAGGGGAACATTGTCCAGCCTGCAAAGGCCCCCAAGGAAGACATCCTTCACCCCCTTTTCTTCTGCCCTGCTTATGGCCTCCAGAGGAAGAAATGCTGGTGCTGCAGTGCAGAGATGTGGTTATCAGGAGGTACTTGGACGTAGCCAGGATTCTAAGAACAGATCATTCCTGGTTGGTGTCTCTTTCACTGGCTAAATATCTTATGTCTGTCTGGTTATGGTGAGCGAAGTGTATCCCTGCAGAAGAGTAGGATATGTATTATGCTCACCAGAAGAAATTAGCATTTTATTGTTAGGATTTTTACTGATGCCTTTTCTGTTATAAAACAATTTGCATTGTTGGTGTAGTCTTAATGGATTGAATAGGCCTAATCGTCTTGGTTAAATGGAGACGGAGTGTTGTAGTATGCATAGACACTGTCCAAACTGCCCAAGTTTTTAACCCCGCTGCTTTTATTCCGTATGGTCTTTAATGACATCACGATTGTTGCTTTTATGTTGTTTTAATGTACTTTTATGATCTTGATGATCCAATGAAGTTATATGAAGATGATATTTTGATTGTAGTAAAAATGCAGACATAACTTTTCAAATAACGGGCTCCTTTTCAATGACGTCTGCTCGGGTCTGCTTTGTGCCTCTGTTCCCTAAGGATCAATTGACTAAGGCAGGGGTCTTCAAACTGGGGGGGCGGGCGCCCCAGGGGGGCCTCACGTGATCCAGGAGGGGGGAACAGGCTCTGGCCAAAAGTGCATTATGATGATAACAGTCCTTTGTTTTCCGCAGAATGAAACAACAGGCGCTGTAAACCGCTCTGTAATGAGCCCTCACTTAACAACTTTTGTCATGTATATTCTAGCTGGGAGAAGGTGTCAAAAAGAAACAGACTCCATATATTTTCCAAAACCCACACCCCTATTTCTAATAATAACACTGTGGATACTTTTACACATTAGAATGGCCTACTTGACAATCATGCATTTGATTTCATTTGTAAAACGGTAACAGTACTTAACTGCAATGTTAAAATAGGTGTATACATATTTGAACATTGCCAGTTTAATAGAATCATTGTGAAAAAATTGAGCGAGGGCACAGTGTCCCCCCCCCCCCTCCTACTGCGAGGGTGGCATTAAAAAGATTGATTACCACTGCGCTAAGGACTGATTCTCAAAGATTTGTACATCAGTATGTGCAACTTACTTTTGGAGTAATCTTGTCCAGCTCTTGCGTTCTAGGAGTAAGGATGAGTGAGACAAGAGTCGTCCTACATTACTATTACATTCCAGTTGTAAGCCAGGAGGACTATTCGAGTGATTTACACATACAGAAAGCCAAATCTTTACGAAACGAGTCTGTGACCTTCTCTTTAAATATACCTCTTCCTAGTAAAATACATACCAGCATCACAGGGCTTTTGTCATGACCTACGAAGGAACACTCTTTAAGGTTCTCCCACCCTTAGCAACCATAAAAGTAGAAAGGATAGTACCTACAATTACCTGATATGTCTCAGAGGAATATATGACTGTTTTCTGCTTTCTGTTTAGGACGCATGCATTCAGAACGCCTTTTTTTTAACGAACGTGTCTTTAGGACGAATTTGTTCAGCACACAAGTTGTTTTCACGACTTGCCTTAGGGGGGTGCTGGACGTTGGAATAGTTTAATTTACTATACCAACTCCAGTTTGAGCAACAGTTGGAAAGGTGTTGGAGGCAGATTTACAAGCCCCTTGCACCGCTTTTACTCCACTGTTGCGTCACTTTTGTGACGCAGCGGCGGCACAAAAGATGCACCATGGTGCGGGGTATTTACAACATGACGCATCTCCCAGATGCGTCACGTTGTAAAGCCCTGCTCCAGAAGAGGCGTACCATCGCAGGGGGAGGCGTTTTGGCGCCGGAAAGCCTCCCAAAAGTGGCTGAGGGAAATCTACAAGTTTTCACTCAGTCACTTTTGGGCCCATGCTGCGTCAAAACCCTGCGCCTGCTTGAAGCAGGTGTAAGGATTGACGCAGCATTGTGCACATAGGGCCCCCCTGATCATTAATGAAGCTGCGTCGCGCTTGCGACGTAACTCCAGCAATGCGTCGCTTTTGCCGCACAGATGCGTGACGCATCTGTGCTGTTTTTGCCCCATGGTGTGCCGCATTGTAAATGCGGCGCATCAAAGGTGGCGGAGCTGCGGCGCACAATTACTGGCGCATCCCTGCTGATATGCAGGGATGCGCCAGTAATTGTAAATCTGCCCCTAGGTCTTTAAATCCAACACCATTTCACTAATGCGCCCCTTAAATGCAAGTGGTTGTTACGACTCGAGTGCTGAACCAATGCGTGCTAATGCCACATCATTCTATTGCCGGCTGTGTTGGCACAAGCGTGATTCCCGCATCATCCGAAAAGACGTGTCAAATCAGGAATGTATGACGCCATTTCGCATGCTGTTTAGGACCACGCGCTCTGTCATCTTTCCTGCTCTAAATCACTTCCACGTTTTTAGAATCTAAGGAAATGAGGTGAATTTGCATTGCTGCCTTCGGTAAAATGTAATTAGTTCACCACTGTATCAGTTTCCAGTTGCACAAAAACGCCATATTTTATTACTTCTAGGAATATGCTTCAAGATTAACATTATTTCTCGATGACTAACTCTGTTGTTAATAGGCCGGTATGAAAAGATACTTTTCATACAGAGCAGTCTGTTTGCAATTCATTGCAGGATCTTAACCCTCTTTTCTTACAGGTCAATGCATCAATGTATATTTTTTTATTAACGCTGCAGTGGGTTTTGGCAGCACAAACTATCGAGGTGGGTATTGTGATAAAACCTATCAGGATAAATGGCTTGTAGACTTGATTTTGGTTTGTTATTTGTGAATCCTGCTAGGATTGTAGATTTCTTTTTTTAATGAAATCATTCTTTTAGAGTTTAGGAAAGCAGTCCAACCCGGTGCTAGGGACTCATTTTGATCCTACCTGGAGGTAAATGTCCACATGGAGGCAATATGTGTATGACATGTCAACGGCACATCAACAGATATTTGGAATGTTAGAAACATTTTATATTTCATGTTTCGAAGACCTTAGTGTTATTTGTTTTTCCTAAAAGCCCTGTGCATGAATTCGAGTTTTTAATGGATGCTAACAGGCACAGGCTATATAACCTCATTGCTTTCCCTCGTTATAAGATGTCGAGGTTTTTGAGGATTTGTGAACAG
Organism: Lissotriton vulgaris; assembly: GCF_964263255.1. NCBI lineage: Eukaryota > Metazoa > Chordata > Amphibia > Caudata > Salamandridae > Lissotriton > Lissotriton vulgaris. Next base: position 1,572,579,968 of record NC_141695.1, on the reverse strand, counting down.
AAGGATATTTCTGATTTTCAGCACAGAGTTAAGGAGCTTTCAAACCTCGGGTGCAGCCATAGAAACGTGAAGATCTCTTTAAAGGTGTAGCTCTCGTTAGTGCAGCAGGTGCTCTGGCACCAGGGCCGAAAAGTGTTAGGGGCCCACTTCATCCAGCTATGGGTCAATTTTGCTACCCACGATAGAGGTCAGAGCATATTTCTGGTGCTTGCATTATAGCCCTTGGCAACCTTGCAACACCACTGGGTCTTCCATGAAGTCTAGGTGAGAAGAACATTAAGCAGGGGTACAGTTTTGTGATGGTGGTAGTCCACAGCACTGCAATGCTCAGTTCTAGGTGCCAAATAAGCATGAGCGGATTTTGCGGATTGGCAATCCGCGAATTTTGCGGATTTGCGGATTCGCAATCCGCAAAATCCGCGAATTCCCGCGAATTTGCGGATTTTTTTTTTTTTTGTGTTCGCCCGTGTTTCTGCCAGTTCGCGAGGGTTTTTACAATTTCGCAATTTGCGAACTTACCTGTCGGGTCGCAAGTTTTGCGAACTTGTTGTTTCTACGTGTCCAGCCTGTTTGGGACACTCTTCTTCATCACTGCCACTCTCTGTCACCACTGCCACTCTCTGACTACTCATGCCACCCTCTGGCCCACCCATGCCACCCTCTGTTTCATCACCACACCCTCTGGTTGTCCAGTGTACATTATTTTCGGCAAAGCAAAGCACACCTTCCCTGCCTCAAGTGACCTGAATTAATTTGGGGCTGATTAATGTGTCACAGAATATTTTTTTAGCTGGCACCTGCTTCCTTAGTGCGCCCTGATTAGTGATCTTTTGCACTTGCTAAGTGCTTTCATTGTTGCAAAATTAGTTACAACACCTGCCCTGCCCCAACTGACAATAATGAATTAGGGGCTGATTAATGGATTTTAACTTCCAGCCTGGCTCCTGCTTGTCTCCCTTAGCTGTAATTCAGGACCTTTGTGGCATATGTGTAACTATTCTGAGGTTCAGAGCAGGGTCACATAATAGTTTCAACTGGCAACTGAACTCTGGAGGGGCCCCTCAGGAAGCACTACAGGAAATGGCTACTAATGATGTGCCTGAACTTTTGAACCTGGTAAGTAGTTACTTTCAGTTTTGCTAAGATCGTATTTCTGCAATTTTGCACTTATTCGCGGGGCGCGAACTCACGCGAACAGTGCGAGCAGCGCGAGCAAAATCCGCTGCTCGCGGATTTGCGGATTTTGTGGAAAATTCGCAAATCTCGCGGATTGCGGATTTCCCGAAAATCCGCAAAATCCGCGAGCGTAACGGATTTTCCGCCCATGCTTAGTGCCAAAGCCAACTCTTTCAACCAAACCTTAATCCACTTTAGAAGATAATTCCTGTTAGACCTGGCATCCTTGACGTGGTTTCCCCCTATCTTTTTGCCTCTATCTAATGTATTTTTGATGCTGTGTTGGATTTCGTTTTTGCTGGTTTAGATGCTTTGGGCACTCTGCCACTGTTGATCAGTGTCAGAGTGTAAGTGCTCCCTGTGTAAGTTGTTATTGTGATTGGATATACATGATTGGCATATTTGTATCACCAAGAAGTCCCTAGTAAAGTGTGCTGGGTGTGCCAGGGCTGGTGATGACAAATGCTACTAGTGGGCCTGCAGCACTGATTGTGCCACCCACATGAGTAGCCCACTGCAGTGCCTGTGTGCAGTCTGTGAATTGCCATATCCTCCTAGTCAGTGTCCCCACTGACCAGGCCTAACCCTTCCCTTTCTGTGCGCATTGGTCATCCCTTTGGAAGGCCCAAGGTACCTTCTTGGGCAGGGTGCAGTGTATGTGAAAGGTAGAGCATGTACTTGTGCAGGTGACATGCTCTGGTAGTGAATTACAGCCATTTTCGTTTTTCACTGCTGCAAGGCTATATTTCTCGATTGGCAATCATGGGGGATGCTGGCTACAGTGGCTACCAGCATATCTTCCCATAAGAGCAAGATAGTACATAAAAGTGTGGTATCCCTGAACTCAGAATTTAATAACACATCTTTTAGGAAAGGTGGTTTTTAACTCCTGTGTTTGAGAATAGCACTTTTAGAAAGTTGATGTTCTCTTGTCTAACCTTTCTGTGCGCCTTGGCCTGTTTGTGAATTGACTTCCTGGTTTGAGAGTGACAGGGGCTGGGGACTCCCCAGGAGGCTGGCTGAGTCAGTCCTAGACTGAAAGACCTCATTTGCAACTTGAGTGGTGGGAGGAGATAGCACTTGGGCCTGAATAGGGCTGTGCCTGCCTTCCACAATACTGGCTCCACCTCCTGCTGGGTTGCTGCCCTGCCCCTCACTCTGAAAGGAAAGGAGAAGCCAGGAAAACAAAGTGCTCAAAGAACACCCAGAACTGGTTCAGACCGGGCTCAGAGCCCTCCTGCACAAAGGGAACAAAGACTTTTAGGGGTATAAGTACCGGACCCCTGACAACAGAAGATTAGATCATCCTGGAATCAAGAAGGAACCTCTGCCAAGGAGAAAGCTGAAACTGAAGAAGGAAGACTGTCCTGCTGTTGCTCTGCTGGACTGACCTGCTGTTACTTTGCTGCCAATGAGAGGGGAAGGACTTTACTTTGTGCTGTGTCCCCTTGCTTGAAGGAATCTACAAGGGCCTGAGAAGAGCTGGCTCCTTCTTTTGAAGAATTGTAGGAATATGTGTAATGTAATTTGTACCACGCGGCACTTCTAAAAAGCACAATAAATTATGAAATGCTTAAGTGCAGAGGAATTGATGAACACATCATCGGAAGTACTTCTCCAGAGAGGCGGACATGATTATTACGTCCCTGCACCAAGGGGAGGGAAGCCAAGCACCGGAGGTATTCACTTTTTATATCCTCACATTAGACGGCAATGGAAAAACTTCTCTTTCTTGATTGAAAGGTTTTTTTTTTTCAATTTTAGTGGCCCGTGTCATGCAAGCTGATGAATCTGAGAGAGAAACTGAAAGCAGCAGGAGCCTAAAAGCACAGTTCAACTACCCTAGCTATGATATGCATAGGAGGGATAATAATATAAAGCAGAGACTACCCTCTTTCCAGCTGTACCTCCTCCTACTGGATCCCTGATTAGGGATTGCCAATTTGTGGTGTGCCCGAGTAGGGATCTACCCGCTAGCCACCAGGAATCCTTTTAAGGGCTGAGCTGCTCCATCAAGTATTGCCAATTATTTCTCCACCAATGGGGGACAATTTTTTTCTATGCCCCAGGGAGGGAAATTTTTGGGGTTTTCCTTTATCTTTCCATCCCAGGGGGAGGGGGAGATAGAAACCCCACTTTAACATATTTTTTTCTGGAGAATGGGGTGAGGACTGACCCTCAGTGGCATGGGCTACATCCCACATCCCTAGATCCCTGGGAGATTTACACCCAAGTTGTGATGCCCCGATGAGTAGAAAGTGCACTAGATACCAGGGATTTATTTATATATATATATTTTTTTTTAAATAAGGAATCAGCTGGGTGTGGTCTGTCCTGGTATTTGGACGCATGCCCCACCCCTAGAAGCTAAACAGTCTTTCTAACCAATACAGTGGCAGATTGTGTGTTATAGCCCCAATCTGCCCTCTTGAGGGGATGGGAAAGAACATTAGACAGCATGTATTTAAAAACTAAAGGAGGGCAATGCCACTCTGTCCTGCATCAGGCCTTATCTCCCACCCAAGACCCCAAACAAGTGAACCCCCAATTCTGTCTCCCCTGGGAGAAGAAAAACTATATGGTGTCTGCAGGTTGGACCCATTGCAAGAGGGGCTGATACCCCCATTGTATTCCTTTTTTGCACACTAATCTCTGGTCCCTAGTGACCTTTATGCAGGAAGATGACCATAAATGCTCCAGGGAAACCTACCTGTCCCAGACAATATTGAAAACTAGCCAACTGAGAGAGTCCACCACCAGGAACCAACAATATATTTTAAATTCCCTTGCAAGGCATTATGGGGCACTCCTTCCCTGGAGCAGTAAATATTACTAAAGCGGCTCCTGCCACTCTTTTATTATTGTTTTTTGCTTCAACCAGGGGCACCCACAACATGCTGACATGCTGGGGGCCATGGGGTGAGAAACAAGGCCCCTGTTGTCCTTGTGGGCTACCCAACCAGCATCCATTGTGAGTCTTGGCAGGAGCCAGCAGTGTTCAAGTTTGCTGTAGGTGCCCTGGTGCATACTTGAGGCACCCATGCATTTCTTTCAAGTTGGGGATGATGATGTGGGGAGTCCCTGTGGCGTCTGCTGCCTACCTAACAAGAACCCTTCCTGGAATGCAGCAATTTGCTTCCATTCACGAGGGAGCAGCTTATATCTGTTATCTCACTGGGCAGGATCAGAGTTGTGTTCCCTGCCTGTGAGAGTGTAGTAAGGGTAATGTTTTAGCACCAACATTCATAGGCATGGTGCACCAGTGTCCCAGAAAATGGGGCCCGGGACACTGCGCTCATTGAGCCCCAAGGAATGAGATCCCTGAGGTCTAGATACAACTCAGAGAGGGGGTCACACAGACCCTCCCCAAAACCAACAAATATATGATGGCAGCCATTTTAGCACTCTGGGACTCAATCCCCCTGTCCTATAAATAAATGTGAAAAACATCTGGAGGACTGGGTAGGGATAACCACCCCCCCAAAACCTGTTGGAATCCCTGTGGACCACCCTCCCCCGGGGGAAAAAATGCAATTTTCTTTTGTCTGACCCATGGATCCGGATGTGGTAGTCATCTAGAAGAACATCCAGACTTAATCTGGAGTCACTCATGCTTGAAATTTGAAATGAATTTGCCATAGTTAGATTTTAAACTTCATGACGGTTCATTTCTATTTTCCCCAAACACATTGTACAATAATGAATACAACATGTTGACACAAAGTAAAGTCTTGTGCCCCAGATAGTAGAACTTTATTTGAACGTGTCAAACAGTACTGGGACCAGATTCAACCTACCTGACGGAACCGACCAGTCAGATACCGTGGGTGAACGCTGCTCCCAGAAGGGGTCGGTTCGCAGATCTGCATCATACAAGTCAGTCCAACCATCTGCTCCATCCAAGATGTTTATAGTGATGCTGCTTCTGATGTACCTGCTGCAAGGGTCCTTGCTGGAGTACGGCGTGAGATGAAACCAGCGTCCAGTAGAGGTGAGTGCTCCTGCGCATCGCTACCAGCACTCAGCATTTCATCTTGTCTCTTCCTTAACAGGCTACATTGCTTCTTTTTTTTTAGTTTGGTTTGTCCGTTATTCACTTTGGTTATCCCTCATTCACTCGCATAGCACCAAGTGTCCTTCTAGTCTTTTCATCGCCATATCACGAATTTCCATTGTGTGCTGATTTTTTGGGTGGTCACATAATTCGGCATTTTAGAATATAAACTCCCGATTTTCTCCTAGTTGCTAATTTTTGGTGATGCTCCTCATGTTTTATCTTTGCAAATTTCCCTCTTAGTCTAACTATTTTTAGGTGATAAGTTTCATCATTTTCTGGTATCTGTCAATGTTTTTAATTGGCTTTCCAGCGAATATTTACAGAAAAAAACACATTGAACCCCCTCCCCCCTTAACATCTTCCTTAAGCGGCCCTATGATCTCAGTGGCTGAAAGGGCTTACCCATAAAAAATATGAATATTGGGTAAGGACCATACTATGTGCACCACCATCCCAGCTTGCCCACACCCCCTCCAGCAGCTCCTCGGCCTCGTAAAATGTATAGCTTGTAACCTCATGGACACACATACACCATGTTTAGCAGTGTCTCTCTACCATCCTTGGGTAGTTGACTAATTTGCTCTCCTCATGTTGTCTTTGCTCTGATTGTCATCTAGGTGGGTTCCCAGTTCCTTCTCACACATGCCTTGGCATAGCTGGCGGCCGCCTTACTGCTCCCCCTTTAATCAGAGGGCACATTACCAAGTGCTACCCTTGCAAATTCCTCCCAGCCCAAATTCTTCCTTTGTCTTTAGGGTACACTTCTCTACTCGCCTCTGAAGCATGCACATCATCCCGAGGCACCCCCAACCCCTCTCGAAGCCCTAGAACCTGCACCGTTTATGCCTGCGAAGAAATTTGAGGTTCTTTCAGTCAGTTCATTTTCTGTTCACAATATTCAGTTTTTATCTTTAGTATGCCCCACTTTACATATTTTCTTTAAATTGTTTGATTCTTCTGCGACATATCTCCTAGTTTGTCAAAGTATGTTAATTTTTGATTACACAGTTCCTGGTTTTCAAAGGTTAGCGTTTTGTGGTCACACTAATCTTTATTTTTTTTATTTGACTGACCACTTTTAGTTCCTGATTTTCTTTTAATCTGTTCATTTCAAGTCAGACAGCTCCTATATTTTGACATGAGGGAACTGAGGCATGAGGAGATAGCGCGCTCTGCTCATGATCACATGAGCTGACAAAATTGAGCGGATACCTGAGTTTCAAGATTCTGCACTCAACTTCCTGGAACATCCTCAAAATGCCTCTTCTCCCAGAAACTCCAGTTCGGAGGCACATGACACGAGTCACTGGCAGCTTTCATACACATTCCTTAACCTGTCTCCCCTCCCCCTTTCTGGCAGCCCTCCAACCTATGCTCCACAAGATGTAGTCTCCTCCATCAGCCCTGTCTGTGCTCCTACAATGCGTCATTCACAAGTAATTTAATATGACATCACATGGCCTCCAAGAGATAGTCACTGAGACTTTGACCATCCTCCCATGTGAGTTTTACATAGCTCATAAATGGGAGGCAGACTGGTACAGTAAGGGTACCTCTGCGGCAGACGAGTACAGTAAGGGTACCTCTGCCTGGCACAGTAAGGGTGCCAGAGCCAAAGACCGGGAGCCGCAGGGAGGTTCCTGTAAAACTGTGACGGCGCCCCGTTAGTCCTTCGGGCGGTTGGGGGGCCTGACCAACCGGGGGTGTGCCATACCCGCTCCGTCCTGAAAAGGGCGGGAGTATAAGACATGATCATGGGAAGGGGATCTACAAAGGTGCTGCACTGTCCGGGCGCCGACCCACCGTGCCGGCTGGCTCATTAGGTGGGCGGTGCAGCGAGGGGCTGCCTGCCCTGGATCGCCCGTAAGATAACCCACAAGATGGCATACTTTTGTTGTATGAAAAATAAACCTGCAGCAGTTCTTTTCCCATAAACAATGTGTCTGGTGTAATCATTGTATGGGCAAATGTAAAATGTGGAGGGGGGAGCGGATGACGGTGTGAGCACTATGCCTCTCACACTCTGGCTGGGCACCAGTGTACCGTAGCAATGGGACATGCCTTAGCACCGGCCTGTTTGCTGTCCTCCTGTCTGTCTTCCCTGCCCCTTCTAAACACCAGCATCCTGCCAGTCATTCTGTGTGTGAGCTGCCACTGTGGATGTGCTCTGTGTGCGCCTTGTGCTTGCAGTTGTACAATTTGAGTTAATCTTTCTTGCTCCACAGGCTCACTTTCTGCAGCCTTCCTTTCACAGAGTGGCCTGTGATCCATGCCCTCTTGGTTTCTAAAGTTGCAGCCATCACCTGTAGGAAGGTCAAAAGAGACATAAACAGTGGTACTACAATCCAATTGCCCCAAGCTTGTTTTTCACTTCTCGAGTAAGAGTAGGAGGGCCCTCTTGGCCCCCACTGCTGCACCCCCTTTTCCGGGGCTACTGCCTGGGGTCCCAAACGTGTGCATGTAAATGACCTGAGTTTCATCGGCAACCTCCCGCCCTTCTTGTTCCGGTGGCTGCCCCCCCCCCACCTAGCCCTACTCCATGGAGCAAGCTCCCTTGTGGTTTTGTGATTTGGATTTTTGCATGTCCCACCATTTTGTGTTAATGCCATCGGTGCCCGTGACCAGGGTCCTCCATCTTGGCGGCTTCAATCCGATTCAACATGCCGCTGGACTATGCCCTGTGTCGCCTGACTGACCTTTATCCTGAGCTGACACCCCCCCTTGGGTCTCATGCACCCCTTACATCTAGGTCAGTCACCGCGACAGCAGATATTATGTTTGCTGATCTCCTAGCCGGTTTGTTCTGACTTTCACATTGACTTTTGGATCCCCTGAAGTACTTTCCCCTTTGCCAGTTCTACCTGGCCTCATCTTCTTCCCACCCCTTTTTACTTCCCCCCCCCTACCTTCTATTCCCCAAATGACATGTAGCTATGATATTCTATGCTATAGTAACTCTTGCTACTGTGCAACACTATTTTTTTTACCTATGTGAAACTAGGCTTTTGTAACTGATGTCATTTAGTATCTCGCTAATACTCATGTAACGCGCTCGGATACCTCCGGGTCTAGCCTGCGCTATATAAAACTCTGAAAATAAAATAAATAAAGTGGCATAGCAAGTGGCCATGTGCCCCTTTGCCACACAGATAGTAACAGCATTGCCATAAATGGGGTGCAGTCGGTCCCTTACTCCCCTGGGCCCTGATGAAACACTAGTAGTAGCTACAGCTACCGCTGTTCAGCCTATCTTGTGTACCTGTAACTGTATATATGTAACTTGTGAGCGTGTTTAGTCTAGCTTGTGTACCTTTTATAACGTACCTGGTTCTTTTGTAAAGCGCTCTGACACCTTCGGATAAAGTTTGCGCTATATAAAACTGTATTAAATAAAATAGGTAATGAATAAAATGCATTAAATACAGCTAGAGCACTACGCCAGCAGAGAAAGGCCCAGGTCAACATGTCCTGGGTGATCATCTAAGCAGGTGGGCATGTGCTTTCATAAGCCTCCAAATACCTGTTCTGTTCTTGCCAGGCGAGGCCCTGCTGGGATGCATGACTTATACAGCTAAATGGAGGAACCACTTGGGCATGTCAAAGGAAAGGTGGAGGCAGCTAACAGCCTGTCCTGTACAGACCCAATTAAAGAGAGGGTTAGACCCCAAGGCTATATGCTTGGTGAGCCCCCACTCTATGGGAAATGAGTGGTCTTCTGGCACACTATTACCATACCCAACACTGTCTGCACATAGCATCCCACAGAACCTGTAGGCACCTAGCTGTAGAAGAGACTGTGCAAAGCAATGTGCTGAGGTCAGTGGAACTAAGTCACCTGGCGTCCAGGGCACAATTCACATCAACCCTTTTGCCAAATTGAAGGGTGCCTCTATAGAAATTCAGCAGTTATAGTTACCTGAGTTAACTATAACTTACACCCCCACAATGCACTGCTTACAGCTTTACATATTACACACTGACCATGTCATGGGGATGCAATATGTGAGGTTATAAGCAGTGCATTACGGATGTGCAAGTTATAGCTAGGTCAGGAAACAATAATTGCTGAATTTCCCTGGTTTTGTACAGGTAAAATCTGAGCCTAACTATAATGTCCCTGTAACATTTTTTTTTCAGTGAAGTTCTAAGGTTTTTTTACTTCTTTTCCCTAAATATAATGTTCCTGTAACCTGTTTTTCCAGTGAATTTATACGTTTTTAATGTAATTTCCTAACTGTAATGTCCCGGTAACCTTTGTTTTTTCCAGTGAATTTCTACTTTAGAAAAATCCTAATTACAACATGTCACCTAGGAGAGTGGGTATTGAGTGGGTGTATAGGTCAGTGAGTGGGTGAGTGAGTGGCTATATGGGTCTGTGAGTGAGAGTGTGAGTGTTTTGGTGGGTACGTGAATGTTATATGAGGCATCTGCTGTGTTATATTTGTAAGTGCTTCCCTTTGAGGTTTAATTTCTGTGAAATGAACATCAAAGCCATAATGGAACCTCATTTTTTAGCAGGAAGAGTCCAAATGTTTGCCAAAAATGTCTACCCAAATGGAGTACTTTCTTCTTGTTAATTAGTCAGTGCCACCTCGTTGGGTAAATGTCTAGCGCATATTCTTCACCGCAGCTCCATAAAGGACCACAAGGTAATGTCTCCAGTGACCAAAAAATGTTGCGCTCAATGAGTGGGAGCAATGTTTCATCTGTTTTCCTGAAACAGATGAAAACTCAGCTCCCAGCGAGCAGGAGCAGTTTTCCTGCTTCTGCCCACTGTGAGAAGTATTACTGTTTTCTTTAACTTGGCTGGAGCTGTCAAAGCTTCTACCAAGTAAAAGCAAGCAGCTATTTCCTGGGTGGGCATCCAATGAGCTATTTCTTTCCTGTGTATGGTATTTTTAGGTCTCCGTGCACTTCAGCCAAGGCTATGTGCACCAAGAACCTGACCATGCATGCAAGCCTGGCAACTACAAGTAGGGCTTGGGAAGTTCTCCTTCCAAGAAAATGAGGGCAAAAATTGCTCATTCTATGACTCATATTACATTATGTATTCTATTGTATTTGCCTTTAAAGCATAGTCAATTATGACCTTACAGTTCACCAGGACAGGACAATCTTTGTTGGGGCGCTTCAATAATTCCCTCACTTTCACCTTCCAACAGTGCCCACATCTCTCCATAGCCCTTCTGTCATGAATTTCAATTCTTCTATAGCACCTCTCATACCGGTGTAGGGTGTCGGAGCACTTTATATCACACACAAATACAGAGATCATGAATCAAATGTGTATAAATCAGTCTCTAGGAAATGTTAAATAAGACAAAGGGGACTACAATGTGTAGGATTCCTGTCACCCATAATGGTAGGCATTTTTTAAGAGTGCTTGCTCTGGAGAAGCACAAACTCAGGATTCAGAACATAACACAACCAGGATTGGCTTTACTAATAAGAATACAATTTTTCCCCAAACAAACTCGTTTTAGCAACATTAGGCTAATGAAAGACTCTGAATAAAATGTAACTTTCTAAGCTGTACCATGTAGTTTGAATGTAGCTTTTTGATGACACTTCATAGCTCACTGTGCTAGATGAAGATTGTAACTTAGTAACTACACAGTAACAAATAGTTCTCTGTATTAAAAACAGTAACCTACTAAGCTGTGCACAGATAATACTGTTCTGTGATTTCCATGGCACATGTCCTTTGCAGCAGGTATATAAACCCTCTGTGCTACCTTAGACGAGTCAAGACTGCTGCTAGACAAAACTCCTATCTCTCTCCAGCAGGTACATTAATCACCAGAGTTATCTTTACACTTTTATTGTTGCCTGAAAACTACCGGATATACAAGGAACTTTGCATTGGGTGCTCTTAAATCTTCTGCACTGCTACAAAACTGGTCCCCAGTAACAAATAATCACAAATTAAAAAAGTTCAACAATCCTATTTACGAGCCTTTCAGCCATGCTCTTATTTTTAAAAGCAATGCAGCAAATGGCATGTGCACGAGCCACTTGCTGCTCAACTTGTGATGCTCTTTAACCCCACAAACTGCAGTGCAAGAGGAATGCTTACCTGCATCTGTGAACACCTCTTCCAAGGGGGCCTTCTCCAATCGCTGCCACTGCTTCCAAGGCAGTTTTATGACCTGTTTAGGCTCACATAGGCAAACATGCATGAAGATGCACGCACATGTTCTCAAACGTGTACAAACTTAAAAATACATGTGCTTACATGCAGGCAAACCTCACATATGTGTGTTATCAAACACACAGATCATATATGTACAGATGCACATAAGTGTGCACATAGACACTCAAACACACAACTTATGCACATATACACAAGTACTTGTATACACATTTTGCATAGCAGAAAAAAGAGAGAGTTTTCCCTAATAAACCCAGAAAGGACTGGGAAATGTTATGACAAAAAACAAGATTCCTTTCTGTGTATTTTAGTTTAGATCTTGAATATAACTTATAGAACCAGACACCTTCCTAGAAAACTATTCTGTCCTCAATTACTCATATACAAATCAAAACATAACATAGATTATAGCAAAACCATATTTATTAAAAAGAGAGGTTTCTCATCAAATGACTTGATGTAAACAATTTCTTACACATAAAATTTCATACATATTTCATCATAAATCACAAAAAGTACTATTCAATACATCAATATGCAGAGAGTCAGTTAAAAAGCCAGTATTGTCGACGCGTTTCGGTGCTTTGATGATTGGAACACCTTCCTCAGGACTATGTTAAAAACATCTTCATTCTAAAAAGGTATATATAACATTCATTAGTATACAGTATACGAGGATTTATAAGTTTTTTACAGAAAGTTTTTTTCTAGGCTCATACAGTGTCAAAACCACGAGTAATCAATTCATCTTACATTTATAGCATTTTTCAATTTGCGGTATCAGTCTTGATCCTGGAGTTGAGGTAGCCTTATATAATCTCCTACAACTCTGCTTTTTCGTCAAAGGATCTGTATATACAATAATATTAAATTTAGAATTATGATACATCTATTGCTGTAGTGCATTGTATCTACATCATGACAGCCAAAGTGTCTTGCTTACTTTATAATTGTTCGTAGGGTCATGCGAGTTAATGGATAAACTCCACAGGGCTTTGTTTTTACAATTTATGCCGGTTGTGTCCACCTTCCCACTCCTTGATTTATATGGGGGTTGTTGTGGTCGTCTTTCCTTGTTTTACTTTGAGGCGAACCTTATCATCTAAATGAACAATAAGGAGAATTTTAATAATTTTAGGTGCGCTGTGTATGGATTATTCATATGCAAGTTTAGAGTTGTGTACTGGAGCTTCCGGGACGGAGGCGGAGCTTGCGGCTTTGAAGCGGAGCTTCCGGCTCGGAGGTGGGTATTTAGCCATGGCTGAAATCTCCACCTCTGGGCCAGAAGCTCCGCCTCCAAGCCGCAAGCTCCGCCTTTGGCCCGGAAGCTCCGCCTCCGGGCTGTAAGCTCTGCCCCAAGCCAGAAACTCCGCCTCCGGGCCATAATTTACAGCCCGAGTGTGGACGTAAAGTTAGTAGTCTTAAATCTATTCTGTGAATACCGAAAGTAGTAAGTTCATTCTGTGAATCCTGAAAATAGTAAGTTCACTCTGTGAATCCCAAAAGTAGTAAGTGCATTCTGTGAATACCAAATAGTAGTAAGTTTAGGATTTAGTCTTAAGTTCATTCTGTGAATCGGGCCCATGGTGTCCAACTCCACTGTGCTACCAAACAAATGATGGATGGAATGCTGAATAAATCATACATTCACCCCCAGTCAAGAGCTCTGGGTTAAATCCATTGTTCTTTTGTTCACCATGCCACCCAAGTTTAGACCCAGCCATATGCAAATCAGTCTTGACCCTGTGCCTCATGGGAACAGTCCAGACAGAACTGCCAAGCAAGGTCCTCCCTGGACTGGAAACAAGCATCCTGGGACCGGTTTCTTGGTATTACCCTTCATCAGCTTGCGCCCCCCCAATGCACTGCTTATGACCTCACATATTACATCACTCATAATATGGTCAGTTACATTTCTCATGGCATCACTGATGACATCTCAAATGACATGGCTGATGAAATCATGCAGTGACTGTGAGTGTTTTCATAAAGTGTCTGAGTGTTAAATATTTGTACTAAGATACTACACAAATTAAATTTGTATACTTTGTGTACTACTAATGAGTGATAGTATTTGTAAAATATATTATGTGAGTGGCTCTGTGACTATGTGTATCCATGTGTGAGTAGGTGTGAGTCACTCTATGTGAGTCCTTGTATGGGTGAGTGAGTGAGTATGCAAGAGGCTGTAAAGGGTCGCTGTATGGTTCAGTGAGTGTGTGCATAAGTGGTGTATGGGTGAATGAGTCGGTGCGTGAGTGACTGGGTGGGTGAGAGAGTAAATGTGGGAGTGGCTATATGGGTGAGTGACCTACTATGCAAAAAGCTTTATGGGTAACTGAATCAGTGTGTGAGCAGCTGTATGGGTGTATGAATGGTTGAGTTAGTGTATGTATGTCTGTTTGACTGAATGTGTGAGTGACTGTATTGGTGAGTGAGTGAGTATATGAGTGGCTGTATGCTGAGTTAGTGGTTGTGTGGGGGCTGTATGAGTGGATGAGTAGCTCTATGAATCAGTGAGTGGGTGTGTGAGTATTTGTATGGGCCTTTGAATGGGTTTGTGAGTAGTTGTGTGGGCATAGGAGTGGGTGTATGTGAGGTTGTATAGAGGTGTGAGTGGGTGTCTGAGCGGTGCAGTGGATGATGTCATCAGTGATGTAATTTGAGATGTCATCATCATCATCATCATCAGTGAGGTCATCAGTAATGTCACTGACCATGTCATGAGTTATGTAATATGTGAGGTCACAAAACAGTGCGTTGTGGGGCCTGAGGTATAGTTAGCTCAGGTAGCTATAACTGCAGCATTTCTCTGGTTTTATAAAGTGAAATCTGAGCCTAACTATAAAGTCCCTGTAACTTTTGTTTTTTTCAGAGAATTTCTAAGGTTTTTTAAATTCCATTCCCTAACTATAATGTCCCTGTAACCTTTTGTTTTTTTAGGTGAGTTTCAAAGTTTTTTTAAATTTCCTAACTGTAACCTGTAAACTTTGAGAGTGAGTGTGTGACTGAGTGTCTCAGTGGATGTGTGATTGAGTGTGTGAGTGTCTTAATGGGTGTGTGAGTGAATTTATTAGTGTCTGTATGGGCCTGGGAGTGGCTGCATAAGTGTGTTACTGGGTGTGTGAGTGGGTCTGTGAGTGGGTGAATGACTCTCTGAGAGGGTCTGTGAGTGGGTGTGTGAGTGCTTCAGTGGATCGGTGAGTGGATGCATGAGTCTGTATGGGTCTGTAAGAGGGTGCATGAGTGTATCAGTGGGTTTGTGAGTGGGTTTGTCAGTGTCTGAATATGTCTCTAATTGGTAGTATAGCTGTCTGAGTGGGTCTGTGACTGGGTGCATGTGTGTCTGAGTAGGTCTGTGAGTGGGGGCATGACTGTTTGAGTGGGTTTGTGTGTGGGTTATATCTCTGAATAGTTCTGTGAGTGACTGTGTAAGTCTCTGAGAAGGTCTGTGAGTGTATGCATGTGGCCAAATGGGGGCTGCACAGCCCCCCTTCCTGGGCCGATTTCAGCCCTGGGGAACCCACCCCCTGGAACCAGGCCATATACAAATGAAGGAGGGGGTCATGTGGCTCCCCTCCCCAAGCTGGTTTGAACCCAGGGGATCCCGGGGTCCAGCCTTTTAATTATTTTATTTAATACAGGAAGGGGAGCCCCTCCCTGGGTCAATTTTGCCATCTGGGACCACATCCCTAGCCATTGACAAATCCCCAGGCTGATTTTGGCCTTGGAGACCCCCTGGTCTTTTTACAATTGTAATTTTAATAGGGGAGAGGGACAATGCAGCCCCCGACCTGGGCTAATTTCTGCCCTGGGAACCCCATCCCTGGGGCCCAGCCTTTTGATTTTAACAATAGGGGAGGGAGGGTGCACGGCCACCTCCCCAGGCCAATTATGGCCCCAGGGATCCCATCATCAGGACATTACCATCTCTCCTGGGCGCCCCCAGGGCACCTAGTGTGCAATGGGTCCGAGGGGGAGCCTAAAGGCCCTCCCGTGGTCCGTGCCATCTCCCTGCCTCCTTTGGAGGCTGTCATTAATCTGACAGACAGGGGACTGCTGAAATGCCGGTCTTTGTCTGTCAGAGAAATCCTTTGTCTGCACGCTTGGGCAGGAAAACAGACGAAAGCTCTACTTTCACGAGGTGAGAGTATTTTCACAGCTCTCACTTGCTCAAAGCCGAGTGTTTGCTGTCACTTAGCAGGAGCTGTCATAGCTGCTATCATGTCACAGCAAACAGCTGTGTCCCAGGTGTGGGATCCCTGGGACATAGCAGGATCCGGCACTGGGGGGCTGGCAATCCTCAGGAGCATCATTGGCTCCAGAAGCCCGTCTCCTTTGATGTAGTAGGGCCTGCCACTGGGAGGTGGAGTCCCACGGGTAAGAACATTTTAAAAATAGCATTTTGGCCTCTTGGAGGTGGTGGTCCCGGACCCCAGGAGGGTCCGTAAGGCCTCCATTAGAAACAATGGAGCCTTGGGAAGATGGTTGTACCTGGGTTGCCACAAGGCCCCCCCAGTTAATTTAGAATTAGATCCGGGGAGGTGGCTGTCCTGACCCAAAAGAGTCTGAACGGCTCCCCCAAAAGACAATATAAGCCTGGGGAGGCGGTGCCCAAGGAGGAGGGCCCTCTGGGCCCCACTCCTTGAAATGTTTTCTTTTGGAATTGGCCCTTTTTTCATGGTTATCCCCAAACATTTTGCTTCTTCCTCTTATCTTTTTCTGACCTGTTTGTGTTGGTTTTAGGACTCTGGGCACTTTACCACTGCTAATCAGTGCTAAAGTGCATATGCTCTCTGTGTAAATTGTGGTATTGATTAGGGTTCCATGATTGGCTGTTTGGTTTTCTTGTCAGCCCCTAGTAAAGTGCCCTGAGTGTGCCAGGACCTGGGGGTTCAATGCTACGTGTGCACCTGCAGCACGGATTGTGCCACCGGTAAAACTGGAGAAGAGTGCAGGGGACCTGCTGTATAGAGGTAGGCGAAGGACGCAATGTCATCCTCGTGGGTTCTATGATGCTCCGCTCACTGTCTCATTAGCTGACCCCAAATGGTCACCTCTGTGACTGCCCAAAGGATGCACAAAGAGGTGACAGAACTTTTTTAAAGCTCCATATAGAAGGAGGAGTGTGCCCAAAGATGGGATTTGCCCAAGGGGGAGCAGTAGCATGAGATATTGAAGTGCCATGGTTTGCGACCCGTGGAAGACAACCCAATATACAAGGAGAGGAGAATCTGGGAATGAACAAAGAGTGCACCCTCAAGAAGCTGAACTTCCCGTGTGAGGTTAACCACCAGTTGGGGGAGGAAAAAATAATCTAGATGGTACTGGGTGCCATGCACCAGTGATAGAAAAGTAAACTCCCACTCTGTGGGGTGGTAAAGACACCAGATGTCCATGAGGCCATGGTCTGCAACTACATCACGTAGTATAGCCTGGTCTGTGTTGTTGCCCACATCCAGTGGGCTGGTGTGATTTAAGGCCCTATTGCTGGCCAAGTTTCAATCTCCCCAAATGAGCCAAGGGGTGGCAGCAATTTCCATCAGAAGGCAGTTAAGCTGGAGGGTCTCGGTGGTGCATATACTGACCTCACACATAGATTCTTCCTCTTGAACCGAAGATTGAAGAACAATGTCATAGAATATGTCATCAGTGATGTCATATGTAAGGTCATATACGTACAAAGTAGGCACCCTGTGTTATAATTGTGTAAAAGAGATGAACTCTTTGTATCTCAGGTGGGCCTAGAATCTAACCAAAATCTCTTCCAATATTTCTTAAATGTGGACAAATTATGAAGTTTTGGAACTGTCTAACTGGTGACATTGAAGTGCATTAGATATTAGGCATGAAACTGAAGTGTAGTTAAAAAGAATTTTTAATACCTCCCTTGTGGGTTACTGTACCGACCAGATTTTTGGACCAGATGGAATCCCCTCCTAGGAGCCCCTCTAACCCAGCCGGAACGTAAACAACTCCCTCCTTAGAACGTATTTACAATGGATATGGATATATGTATGTACATCTCGTACCTAAGGATGGGGAAAGTAGCAATAAACATGCATTGGTTTTCTACAATATCCTATTCACACCTATTAGTCTCACGGCCACGTAGGCCCAGACTAGTCTACCCTAGGGCAGGTCTGATAATGTACCATTACGCACTGATCACCATCAGTGTTCACTCGACACGCAATCCGGCGCGCCTACACACATGGGCCTGCAGTCCCAGTGTCCTCATTTATACCCGGTCTGCAATCCGGCAGACCTACACACCCCTCTATCTTGGGTGCTCTCACTTACACACGGCCCACAATCCGGCAGGCCTCCACACCGTGTCCCTCCGGTGCTCTCATTCACACACGGTCCACAATCCGGCGGACCTACACACCGTGTCCCTCCGGTGCTCTCATTAACGCCGCATACCAACGACGATCACTTTCCTATGAACACTTAGGGATGAAGTCTGTTGTTATCTATTCAGGATAAAACTACGATAATAAAAATTGGTATGGTTTTCCGAATTACAATATGTACCTTCTGCTCTTGGCATCAAATGTTCCCTATCTCCCTACTTATTCAGTCACTCCTTACCAGATCGGGATTCACATCCGTTCATGCAAACAATATCTGACTAGGAGATTAGTTTACCATGATTGAACAAGAATACAAGGCACATGTCGGTTCACTAAGAACTGGGGTATTTATTACAAAAAAAATAAACACAATATATATATATGCTGCAAAGAAAAGTAAAGGTTAGAACGCGCGCTTATCAAGGAAAGGGCAGAGATCACCTTGTTAATATGAAGTCGGGGCTCGGCAGTCATCTAGGTTCCCGTCTCGTCTCTGTGTGTCTTGGCTCGTCTTGGGCTCGCACCTCAGCATTCACGGGTACACGTCTGCACCGCTATGCTCAATCTCCTCTGCTTCCCTCCAAGTCACTGAAACCTTGCTCGCTATTAGCTACCGTCTCTCTCTCTCTCTGACTCTATGCGCTCCGCACTATTTCTCCTTCAGTCTTTCTCAGAGAGTCTTGGTTTTGGAATCTTTCTCGGACTTCAAAATGGCGACTGTCTGCCTTGAAAATAATTAATGGCATAGATGCTAACGGCTAGCTGCCGCCTACAGACTGACTGACTCATTGCCTAACACTTTCGCTATTATGGAAGCTGTCCCTTCATGGAAAGTTACGGCCAGTAACCTGCCGCCCACCAAATTCTTGTACCTCCCCGTACCAAGGACACGTTCCCAGCTGGCCAGCCTGGAGTTGTGTCTTCGGAGTGGAGAAAAATACAGTCTTTCAATAAGGGCCAGCCTGAACCGGTTCTCTCCAAGCGAACAACCCCTTAAAACTAAAACATTACACTTGACCTAGAAAGCCTCTCCAGCTACCAGGCAGAAGGCAAGATGGAGTCTGTCCCGTTTAAGGCCTACAAGGCCCAAAATATGCATAACTCCATAGAAGATATACTAATACTCTTGCAAAAGGACGGATCATCACTAATACTTATATATCTATCCCCTAGCTTAAGTTTATAAGCCCTGATCTAAGGAAAAGGGTACGAAAATGCACTACTGTGCCTTATGGATAGGTCCTACTTATAGTCCTAATCCCTATACTGCAAGGGTAATAGGCCGGAGTCATCTTCCATCATCCTCCCTCTAAAAGAGGGTCGAAAAAGTCGGCTATTACATTTCACCCTTGACTCCAGTCTATTAGCCATGTCTTTATATAGAACTAACATCAGTGGAAGAATAATAAGAAACAACATTAACTGACCTACTCTTTCTACTAAATCTACAAAATTGTAATAAAGAAGGAATGCACTGAATAAAGCAGCAAATAGCTACTAAAATACAAATAGAGATAATAACACCCCCTAAAATCTGTCGTAAAGAATGTAAGTCAGGCAACCAATTAAAGAGCCAGTCGAACCAGCCCTGGTCGATATGTTTTCTAACTTCTGCAGTCAAGTCGTGAAGTTTGTCAATATGGGCCTGAATCGATTTAGAATGGTCAGAGAGGTTAAAACAACAAAGACCCTCAAAGTCAGAACAGTCATGACCATGTTTTAACAGGAGATAATCAATCGCTGCGCGGTTTTGAAGAATAGCTCGACGTTCACCCTGGGCATCTAATAACAGGTCAGATAAAACAGTAGAAGTCTGATTAATGGATTTAACCATCCAGCAGGCCATCTTGCCAATTGTTTTCGCATTATAAACGGCTAATGCCGGGACACCAATAATAGAAAAAGCTAAACTAAGGTACTCAGATTTAGAGTAAAGGTGTATGGAGGAATCATAGTCTTCATTTAACATCATAGAGTCTCGTACTACACGGGAATGGGAACCAGGGTGTGAGGAAAACATTAACAAACTTAATCTAGTGATAGCGCATGGACCTCCAGAAATATTAGCGGGAATATAGGGCCAAGAGGTATTCCCGCAAGGGAAAAGCCATCCAGTAGGCAATAACATTGGACGGTAATAACTAGGAACAACTAATAAACTTTTACATGTCATATTGTTCCTAACGGAAATACAGGAACTTGGAAGTCTTTGTAAACACAGCAATCGTTGATGAGCTGAAAAAGAAGTGGCAGCCCGCAATTTCAATTTTATACATTCAGAAATGGCCTTTGGATCACATGTAAAAATAAAGCATAAATCACCTTGCGTAATGTTATATGTAGTAATTTGGGAATGAATCGGGGGAGCAGAGTCAGAAAGGGCAGAACACAAAGGGCAAAATTCGTGAGCTGCAAAATCGCCCAGAATAACATTTGGTCGGGCATTCGAAATATTGAAAATGTGCCACACACGTTTCAGTGGAGGCAGGGACAGCAACCAAGCAGGTCGCTAGGATATCAGTCACAGACCTCATAGGAGTGAGGCAAAAATGCGGAGAGTTTGTAACCCGTTTAGCAAGGGTAATCCAAAAGTTCGACGAAGAGTCCCACGCAGCGAAGGAACGCGGAACTCGGGTTCTCCAATCAACCGAAGTCGGCGGGTCCTCTCCTCTCCCGGCGTTGCAGACCAAAAGGAGTCCAACGCTGGCACATCCTGCAGCAGCAGTCCAAAGAATGATCTGAAAGAATACAAACACAGGCCTTAATCATTCTCGTAAGTAACATTTGTCAGCTGGGACAGCTTCCCAGCTATCTTTCCCTGGCTTCATCACCAAAATGGTGTTATCATGACCGGTCGCAATAACTTCAGCCTGTTCAGGGGGATGTTTAGGCGATTGCACCTATATTTTCGCACCGGGATTATCGGTGGATCCGAAGCCTTTTCGGCCACGTATTGTTAGCAAGGTCGGGGCAGTGCCTTTCTTAATCTCACCACTGAAAACAGGCATAATCAGCAACTGAGCAACACGGTCAGATTTTTTGATCGATAAATCAATCTCACTGCTATTAAGCAGAAGAACCTTAATCTCACCCTGATAATCGCTGTCAATCACTCCTCCGAGAACCTGAATACCTTTTAAGGCAAGGCCCGATCTAGGGGCAATCAGTCCAAAGCTACCGGCAGGTATACAGACACCAATGCCAGTCTCAACAATGATTCAGTCTCTACTTTTCAGAAGTGTATCATTCATAGCATGCAGGTCCAAACCTGCGGAACCTGGGGTCGCTCTGCATGGAGCCAAAGCTCCGGGGGTAATTTCCCAGTACATAACAGTATTGGACATGGAATTAGGTTTTGCATCAACAGTTGGAGGAAACAAACGCATTAAAGGAGATTCAGCATGCAACAAAGGGCGGTTATTTAATATCAACAATGCCTGGAGCAAAAAGTCTCTCCAGTTTTTGTAATGCTCATCAGTCAATTTACGCAGCTGTTCTTTCAGCAAGCCATTCATGCGTTCAATGAGGCCCGAGGCCTGCGGATAATATGGAATATGAAAAATCCATTCAATGTTATTTTCCACACAGAATTCCTGCACCAATCTTCCACGGAAATGGGATGCGTTATCAGATTGAATTTGGAATGGGACACCATAATACAATATGAGCAATTCAAGAGTCTTAATGGTATTGACTTGGGTAGCTTGTTTGCAAGGGAAAGCGACCAATAGGCCACTATAAGTATCAACAGCTGTGCAAACATACTGGCAATTTTTGCTCATAGGGAGCGGGCCAATATAATCAATCTGCCAAATTTGAGCGGGCATCTTTCCTCGATGTAAATGGCCTTTAACAATATGAGGCACCGTTCGTTTTCTAGCATGCTGACAGATAGGACAATGCAGAATGACATCTTTAATCAAATTTAAAGGAATATGAATTCCTCGATCGGAAACCCACCTGCTAGTGGCTCTTTCTCCAAAATGTCCTGCTTTTTGATGGGCCCATTTCGCCAATCCCGCCAAATCAGAATCCTGCATGTCCACCACTGCCTCAGAAATTTTAGACTTTTCATCTGCAATGTTATGAAAGAATTTGTCAAGGGAGTCAATCGGGGTATGAGCATCCACATGAAAGATTGTCACAGTACTCTGTGGGAGTAATTCCCAAATTTCTTGCCATAATTCTTTTCCCCACAGTTCTTTTGAATGCAATTCCCAATTATGAGAATGCCAAGTTGGTAACCATATCGCCAGTCCATTAGCAGTGGACCAGGAATCAGTGAAAATATGACATGTGCCAGGTAGTTCCTGTTTCAAAACTTAGTAAACTGCATACAATTCAGCATATTGACTACTCTTTCCATCACCAGTGGTACTCAATAATTTTTGTGTGATCGGGTTATATGATACCGCTTTCCAATGCCGTTTTTCACCAATGAACTTCGCTGAACCATCTGTAAACCATACATGTTTTCTGTCCTCCGCGGACAAATCATCAAATGGCTTACCCCACTTGACAGGAGATTCCTGAACTACAGGCACAGAACAATCATTTCCAGTTTCAAACGATGGCGCCTGCGCCACTCGCTCATGCAACACAGCCACACCTTTCGGACCCACACGCGCTCTGTCCTGAATGTACCATTTCCATTTAATCACACTAGCCTCTTGAGCATGTCCAATTCGATGGGATTTCGGCGAACTCAAAACCCACTGCATGATAGGAATTTCAGGTCTCAAAATCACAGTATGACCTAGGGTCAATTGCTCGGTATCCACCAGAGCCCAATAACTTGCAAGCAGTTCTTTTTCAAAAGGTGTATAACGCTCTCCAGCCTCAGGTAACTTTTTAGTCCAAAAACCTAAGGGCACTTTTCGTCTGCCCTGCTTTTGCCACAAACTCCAGTTGGCATACAGACCGTCAACAGAAACATTCAAATCAACATCACCCTCGCCCACAGGCCACAAATCCAAGGCAAACTGAATTGCTTCTTTCGCCAAATTAAAAGCATTATGTTGAGGTTCACCCGTTTCAAACGCATTCTTTTTACGGGTGACTCGATACAATGGAGCTAAAATCTGACTCAAATGGGGAATATGCTGACGCCAAAAACCAAACAGGCCAATGAAGCTTTGAGCCTCTTTTCTGTTCCTCGGAACAGCAAAATCCAAAATTTTCCGCCTCACCTGCAGGATCACTTCTCTGTGACCTTCATGCCAATTAATTCCTAAAAATTTAACATTCTGGGAAGGGCCCTGCAATTTATCGGCATTAATTTCCCAACCTTTAGCATGTAAACAGTCAAGAATCTGATCTAAATGGGATTGGACCTGGTCTTGCGTCTCACCTTGAATCAAAACATCATCAATATAGTGACACACTTGAATTTGGGGATGTACGGGTACTTCAGATAAATGTTCCGCCACCAGCCGGTGACAGATCGTAGGACTATGTACATAACCTTGAGGAAGACTCCTAAACGTCATTTGACGCCCATTCCATGTAAAACTGAATTGTTCCTGACACTCGGGGGCAATTGGGATTAAAAAGAAAGCATTAGCAATATCAATTGACGCATACCATGTACCTGGATGCTTCTGAATTCTCTGAATCAATGTAACCATGTCTGGCACTGCAACCGCTAAACGTGGAGTGTGTTTGTTCAATTCTCCATAATCAACTGTCATGCGCCAAGAATTATAACTTTTGCGCACAGGCCACACGGGATTATTCCAAGCAGAAGTAATTGGAGTTATAACCCCAGCATCAACCAAATCCTGAATTGTGGCACTAATTTCCTCATGACCACCAGGAATACGATATTGCTTTTGAGAAACCACTTTCGTAGCCTGGGGAATTTTAATGGGGGGCATTCGCAAATGACCAACCCGTACGGGTCTGGACGAAATGTAATGCTTCGTTCCAAATTGATAACAACCATCATCTAAATGCAAAGTCATTCCTTTCAAAATGTCAATTCCAATTATGTATTCCAGGAGTGGCACAACTAACACAGAATATTCTTTGCGGGGAATTCTGCCAATTTTCATCTCAGGTGTAGTTTGCACTGCGGGGGTCTCTTTTCCACCTAAACCAGTAATTGTGAAAAATTGTCCTTTAAATTTCTTCGATTTACCATGAATTAAAGTGGCCTCCGCCCAAGTATCTACCAATGCTCGAGCCATTTGGATATTACGATGTTTCCAAAAAATTTCAATATCTACATAGGGTCTATTGTCTTTGTGAGCCCACCTGCGTACTGGAGCTTGACCTATTTCCTAGTCATTTTTACCGTGGTCAGTCAACCAGGACAAATCAGGATAAATGTTTCCAACTTTCTTTGGGATCAGAACATCTTGTTCATATCCATCTCTATTACGAAATGGATTATTGTCATGTTCAAAGAATTGTGAATTGCGGTCAGAAAGCTTGTGACGATCCTCCCGTCGTCTAATGTCAGGGGAATAACTCCTCTCATCTCTGCGTCTATCAGAGACACGATCATCTCTCCCTCTGTCTCTCTCTCCCTCTCTCACCCTTGTGTTATCACGGCGGGGGGAAGCATCACGTTCATAGCGCCGGTCATCACGGCGATCAGCATCCACACGACGTCTTTCATCATCACTGTCATCGGACCCACGATCACAATCATTCTTTCGTACACGACGGGCACCCTCCTTTCGATCTAAACCACGCTTACGAAATATTTCCCACAAGCGATTATTAGGTTCACCGTCAATGTCCTCCCTTTTCACACCATCAGCCAAAAGTGCAAGAAACATATCACGTCTAGAGAATTTATAATCCCCAGCGGTACGACCCTCGGGTCGAGATTGCCTCTCAGGTTTAAACCATTCACCTAACTCACCAAGCTGACGAACAGATTCAAGCACCATAGACAAAGGATTGCCAGTTTGATTGATCAACAAAGTCATCATAACCTGCTTATAAGCAACAGGCGAAGAACGGATAATGCGATTACGCACAGAAGATGTTAAGAGACCATCTAACAATCTGTCAGAAGTACTGAGAAAAATCGCAGTTTTCATCACTTCCTCTTTCAAACGTTGCGACGCATCGCGCAAAGTGTACCATGGCTTGTCATTGACAGGCCAATCAGATTCAGTAGGATATTTATGGTTACAGTCATCATTCGCAAGCTGGAGCAAAGTAATTTGGCCAGCACCATTATAATTCCGAAAATGATCTTGTACAGTAGAATCGGAACTCAAAGAGCAAAAACGTAAGCAATCACCAGCATCAAGCATAATACCGGCAGCACCTAGTTCATAAAGGCGCACCATCCATGTAAGCAAAGTTTCACCGGGCCGTTGACGAAATCGTTGTAAAATGTCACTAACCTCCTGTTGAGTAAAATCTTCAATACTATCCATTTGAATACCATTTGGCATACCAAGAGTCTGTTGTAATTTGCGTCGAAACACAGGGTGAGCAGAAACCTCCGGAAGAGCTTCCGAGGAAGCCCGATCCTTAGATTTAGAGGAGCAATTAGGGCGTGACACGTCATCAGAATGGGTAGAGCAACCACGGTCGCCAGAAATGTCATCTTTGTCACAAGAAGCAGACTTACAATCACGTCCGGAGCGAGAAGACTCGCGCTTGTCACCCTCCTCAGCCGAGGAGCCAGAATCATTCGAATCCCAGATATTACCATCCCACTCGTCGGGGTTCCAATCCAGTCCGGCTTTCGCCACGACCAGACGCACTTTCCGTGTAGACACACGACCACGACGGTGTCTGTATTTATATTTCGCAATGCGTACTGCAGCCCTTTCGGCTATAGTTTGATAAGTCTCAAGTTTGTCGGCAAGCAATTTATTTTGACATCGCAAAAGAGTGTGCGCATTCTGCACTTCAACAAACTTTTCTTCCATATCAACAAACCGCTTCTGCAATTTAGCGAACCTCTCATGCAGCACTCTGTACGCAGTCAGCACAATCCAACCTCTGCGTCCTAAAATAGGAAGCTCATCACCCTTCACTACTGGCGCTTTTTGCAAGCAAGAAACCACATTAGCGGGCTCCGCCTGCTCCAAACAAGAAGTCCAATTCTCACTCAAACCAGTAGAATCGGCCCACTCACGGGCCAAAGCCTTATAAGGCGTTGATTCCCAGCCGGGAATATCAATAGGCAATTTGAAAGTGGATTTCGATTTTTCCGAAAACATTTTGACACACAAAAAATATATACACAATTATTAACAAAGAAAATACGTACGAGCCGAGCGCAAACCAACAAGATGAAAACAATACAGCGCACACAGGCTTCGTAAACAGTTCGTGACGCCAGATGTACCGATTTTTGGACCAGATGGAATCCACTCCTAGGAGCCCCTCTAACCCAGCCGGAACGTAAACAACTCCCTCCTTGGAACGTATTTACAATGGATATGGATATATGTATGTACATCTCGTACCTAAGGATGGGGAGAGTAGCAATAAACATGCATTGGTTTTCTACAATATCCTATTCACACCTATTAGTCTCACGGCCATGTAGGCCCAGACTAGTCTACCCTAGGGCAGGTCTGATAATGTACCATTACGCACTGATCACCATCAGTGTTCACTCGACACGCAATCCGGCGCGCCTACACACATGGGCCTGCAGTCCCAGTGTCCTCATTTATACCCGGTCTGCAATCCGGCAGACCTCCACACCCCTCTATCTTGGGTGCTCTCACTTACACGCGACCCAAAATCCGGCAGGCCTCCACACCGTGTCCCTCCGGTGCTCTCATTAACGCCGCATACCAACGACGATCACTTTCCTATGAACACTTAGGGATGAAGTCTGTTGTTATCTATTCAGGATAAAACTACGATAATAAAAATTGGTATGGTTTTCCGAATTACAATATGTACCTTCTGCTCTTGGCATCAAATGTTCCCTATCTCCCTACTTATTCAGTCACTCCTTACCTGATCGGGATTCACATCCGTTCATGCAAACAATATCTGACTAGGAGATTAGTTTACCATGATTGAACAAGAATACAAGGCACATGTCGGTTCACTAAGAACTGGGGTATTTATTACAATAAAAATAAACACAATACTACACAATATATATATATGCTGCAAAGAAAAGTAAAGGTTAGAATGCGCGCTTATCAAGGAAAGGGCAGAGATCACCTTGTTAATATGAAGTCGGGGCTTGGCAGTCATCTAGGTTCCCGTCTCGTCTCTGTGTGTCTTGGCTCGTCTTGGGCTCGCACCTCAGCAGTCACGGGTACACGTCTGCACCGCTATGCTCAATCTCCTCTGCTTACCTCCAAGTCACTGGAACCTTGCTCGCTATTAGCTACCGTCTCTCTCTCTCTCTGACTCTGTGCGCTCCGCACTATTTCTCCTTCAGTCTTTCTCAGAGAGTCTCGGTTTTGGAATCTTTCTCGGACTTCAAAATGGCGACTGTCTGCCTTGAAAATAATTAATGGCATAGATGCTAACGGCTAGCTGCCGCCTACAGACTGACTGACTCATTGCCTAACACTTTCGATAATATGGAAGCTGTCCCTTCATGGAAAGTTACGGCCAGTAACCTGCCGCCCACCAAATTCTTGTACCTCCCCGTACCAAGGACACGTTCCCAGCTGGCCAGCCTGGAGTTGTGTCTTCGGAGTGGAGAAAAATATAGTATTTCGATAAGGGCCAGCCTGAACCGGTTCTCTCCAAGCGAACAACACCTTAAAACTAAAACATTACACTTGACCTAGAAAGCCTCTCCAGCTACCAGGCAGAAGGCAAGATGGAGTCTTTCCCGTTTAAGGCCTACAAGGCCCAAAATATGCATAACTCCATAGAAGATATACTAATACTCTTGCAAAAGGACGGATCATCACTAATACTTATATATCTATCCCCTAGCTTAAGTTTATAAGCCCTGATCTAAGGAAAAGTGTACGAAAATGCACTACTGTGCCTTATGGATAGGTCCTACTTATAGTCCTAATCCCTATACTACAAGGGTAATAGGCTGGAGTCATCTTCCATCATCCTCCCTCTAAAAGAGGGTCGAAAAAGTCGGCTATTACAGTTACATTCTAACACTTTATTAAAAGCATGAAATATACCAATTACAAAATCACAAATTGATTAAAAACAGTCAAAGGCAGTCGACGCAGTGTTTCGGTGTGTATATTAATTGTCACCTTCCTCAGGACAATGACTTAATTGACTTGAAATCTAAAAATGAAAACAATGTTTTAGATGCCTAAAATTGAAATGACACAGTTAAATCTCACAAAGCATTGGTGCTTTCTACATCTACCCTAGCCGTTCCCTTGTCCATCTTATTTTTAACACATTTCTTCAATATTTATATAAATGCCTAAACCCTCTATTTTATGAGACCACCCATTGGTTATCCACAAGGATCAATTCATAAGTACCTTGTATCGTGTATGCGGAACTCTGATTCATCAATTTCAAGAGATGCCGGGCTTGTTTCTCTCTGTAAAGAGGATTTTTCTATTAAAATCTGTTTGTCCAAAAGTGTTTTGCTTATGTTAGAAATCACCAGTATTAATTACCTTGAAGGAAATTATTCTGCTTAGCCCTTGGCACGTTGGAGCCACCGTATTGAATAGTCAGGTGGAAGTGTCCTCTCTTCAATTAAGAGACACTAGGAGGATACATAGAGGTTATGTTTTATTTAATAGGGACGTGGTATTATACCTCTCGATGTTGTGGGCAATTTGGACAAAAGACATTACTCACCACCTTTTGTATGTATTCTCCAATTCGTTTGTGGATATGAATTGGTTGTTTACTTCACCTGTTGGTAAAATTGTCATGTTAAGTGATCTCGCTGATATTTTCTAGGAATGTTAAAGATATATTTTAATCATAGCGCGGTCGCCTCGATATTATGGTATTACATGGATTCCTACTAGTTCTAATTTTTCGCCCAAGTGAAAATGAAACCGCAACAAAAACGGTTGACGGTTTACCGGGACTGGCTGCATTTGTGCCTACCTTGTATTTGCTCGTTAGCCTCCCTGCTCCAACGTGTCGGCATCCGTTTTTTTCTATGTAACTGTTGCGCGATCGTAAGGTCATGAGCAGTGCATGGCGTGAGTGCAAGTTATAGTTAGTGATGCTAACTATAACTGCTGAATTTCTGTGTGCTTTTTTGTCAAATGTTAATGTTGTCACTGGGAAATGAAACGTAACTATAACGTTACTTTAACCTTTGTTTGTTTCAGTGAATAGCCAAGTTTTAAAAAAAAATTAAAACAGATCTTTTTATTTGACCTAAATATAACTTTACGTTATACTTTACTTTAGTGAATTTGTAGTTTTTTTTAAAATAATTTAATTATTTTTGTGTGTATGTATGACAGAATGACTGTATAATATATGTTGGATTCAGACATTATTTTAGTAAAATAATTACTTTTTCATTGTGAAAAAACAGGATATGGTTCACAGTTTGTTAAATCTTTGTAAAATGTATGTGAGAATTAAACAGATAAATATTTCAATAGATATTGTTTATTTGCTCAGTTATTTTAACTCTGATATCGAGACATGTCAACAGCAATGTTTGTTTGAGGTGTCATTACTCTCACAAGAGGATCACGAGACGCTTGTGGGACACTAGCAAGATCGTAAAGTTCTACATTTTATAGTCATCTATTGCATATGGTTCTTTATTATGTTTTCAGTTACTAATTAATGTTAATCTATAATAGAGTAGTGAATAAAAGATGGTTGGATATTTATTTATTTATTTGTAGGTCTCGCATAGCTTTGCAGCGCAACGCGCTGCTCGCTTTGCGAGGCACGCAGTATAGACTATAGCGAGGGGAAGCTCCACCCACTTTCCGGCCATATTTTTGATTGGCTTCAATCATAATGTCTGCATTGTGATTGGTGCTTGGCTTGTTAATCCTGCCTTCTGACAGCCATGTCGTCATTTTTCGCCTTCCGTGTCTATCGGCCCCTTTACTTGAAAAACAGTTTTGTTCCCCTGCCTCTCCCAATTCCCTCCTGTAGTCCGTAACTTCTAGGACCACCACCACCCCACACCTCATCCCATTCGTGCCTTTTTTTACGACTGCACTGCCATTTAAAATGTAATAGGTATAGTGGGGACAGGATGGCTTTAGACGTGGGAGTTCTGCGCAGATGACCAAAGTAGAGACATTTTATAGCAGACACACGTGTGAATAGCTGTGCACAGCTTTCTGTGATTTGACGACGGTGACCCTGATAAAGGTGGGGAAATCTTTAGCAGGTCTGGCTGACACACATGTGGGCGAGTTTAATATATATTTACGAGGAATCCTCGGCTGCCTTGGTTTGTTTCGTGATCTGGTTTTACCACCACAGGATTGGGTGTGTGGGGCGTGTGTTTGTGTGTTGTTACATAGTCATGTGATACTTCGAATTTGCCCCTTGAGCAGGGTGGTGAGCGCTTTAACAAAATCCTCCCACCAGATTGGGTTTCATATTGTACAGAGCAGATATCACAGGTTTCAGTGCCTTTGAGTTTCTATCGTCCATATATTCATTTTGCCAGTGGCAAGTACATATTTCACCGTGAATAGAAGCCCAGAACCCTGTGGTAAGCGTGGGCGAATTTTGCGAATCTCGCGTTCGCGAATTTTGCGGATTTGCGAACTCGCAATCCGCAAAATCTGCGAATTCTTGCGAATTTGCGGATTTTTTTTTTTTGTGTTCGCAAGGATTTCTGCCAGTTCGCGAGGGTTTCGTACCAGTTCGCAATTGCGAACTTACATTTCGTCGCGCAACGGTCGCGAATTATGTTGTTTCTACGTCTGGTTCATTATCACAGGTTCCCAGCACCCTCTGTTTCACCACTGCAACCCTCTGTTACATCAATGCCACCCTCTGGTTCATCATTACTGTAGATTATGGGGGGGAAAAGCAAGCACACCAGCCCTGCTTCAACTGAGATGAATTAATTTGGGGTTAGTTTATTAATGTGTCACTGTTTTAAAATTCCAGTCTGGCACCTGCTTCCTTATCTGTAATTTTGCTTTCTGTTGCAGTGCATTTTTTTTCCCCAGGACCTTCTTTGTGGCCTACTTGTAGCTATTGTATGAGCCTGCTGTGAGGGTCAGAGCAGGGTCATACAATTGTTGCAACTAGCAACTGAATTCTGGAGGGGCCCCAGTCAGGAAGCACTACCGGGAATTGTTACTAATGATGAGTTTGAACTCTTGCCCCTGCCGAGTGCTTTCAGTTTTGAAAAACTCGTTTTTCTGCAATTTCGCGGGGTTCGCGGGGTGCGAACACGCGCGAGATCGGATTCGGAAGCCGCAAATTCGTGCGAATATGCAATTTGTTTTTTTTGCGGCGTGTTAGTTGGCAAGGTTTTGTGCGTTTTTGCGAGCCGCTCGTAGCGCAAGACGCGAAGTTACCCTCGCGGTCGTTCAAGGGCGCAGCCATCTTGTTTGCCTGACGTATTTCCGTTTCCGGGCGCGACGTGTAATCTCGCAAAGTCCGCGGCTTGCCAGTACAGTCTCGCGCGTGTTCGCAAGGAAAATCTCGCGCGAACTTACCCGCGCGGTCGTGAACGGGCGCGGCCATCTTGTTTCTCAATCATTGCTATGGTTCTGGGCATGGTCTTTGTATCCTCTGTCAATCTCTGCCATCCTTTGCTTGTTTGAAGTTTTTTTTGATCTATTTTACTTATTATCTATCCCTCTATTTTTCTAGCCCTATATTTTTGTGTTTACTGCTACTTTTGGTTAATTTTATACTACTTTTGTAAACTCTTTTCTTTTCTTCTCTTCCCTATTCTATTTTCTTTATTCCTTTCCGCCCAGACCATGGTGAAGGGAGCCGGGAAGCATCCCGAGAAGGGGAAGGGTCCCGCACCCCGTGTCTGGCTCCCGTGCGGGCGTTTGAGGGGGGAGCTAGTGATGCCACGGGAGATCTTTACCCCGGAGGAGGTGGCCCAACTCATTTTTTATGTTCAGCGCCGCCTCCCCAGGACCATCATGGGAGGCGGCAGGATCAGTGCCGGGTACGGGGCCCGGGAGCGCCGGAAGCGGTGGGAGAAGGTGTGCCAGGCCATTTACCACCACTCTCGGGTCTGGCGCACCTACAACCAGGCCACCCACCGCTGGACGGATGTCCTGACCCGTGAGCGAGATCTGCTCGACCTCCTTGGCCTTGAGATCCCCGGGCTTGGTGAGTAGTAGTAGCTATGTCTTTACTACTATGTTTTCTCCTGCTGTGTTATTATATTGCAAATTTTTGTTTTTTACCAAGAGCAATAATGCTGCTCATTACATTGTAGGTAAATTTTATTTCAAAATCTTCTGTGCATTTCAGGTACACTGCTCTCCTTCTTCTCAGTAGTGTTGCTACTATGCTTATTTGTTTTAGATTTTGTGTTCATTTCATTGGCCTGTGAAATTATGTATGAGTGTAGTTGAAAGAACTGCGTAATGCTACACACTAAGGTTCAGATTTTTAATTACCGGCGCATCCCTGCAAAGTTGCAGGGATGCGCCAGTAATTGTGCGTCACGCCACCATCACCCATGGTGCGCCGTATTTACAATGCGGCGCACCATGGGCCCAAAACGTCACCAAAGCGTTACGCATCTGTGCCGTAAAGGCGGCGCATTGCTGGAGTTGCGTCGCAACGATGGTGCAGCTCCATCAATGCTCTGGGGTGCCCTATCTCCCCAATGCTGCGTCAAGCCGTACGTCTGCTTCCAGCAGGCGCAGGGTTTGAGTCACGCATCATTGTCCTCAAAGTGACTGATTGAAATCTTGTAGATTTCCCTCAGCCACTTTTAGGATGCGTTCCTGCGCAGGAACGCCCTCCCTTGCGCCGGAACACCCCTATTGGCGCAGGGCTTTACAACGTGATGCATCTCCCAGATGCGTCACGTTGTTAATATACGCCGCACCATTGCGCCTCTTTTGTGCTGTCGCTGCGTCACAAAAGTCACGCAACAATGGAGCAAAAGAGCCGCAAGGGCCTTCTAAATCAGCCCCTACAGACTCAAGTCCAGTCCTTCCTTTGTACACATGGTGATAAGAAGAAATAGTGGTGGTGGATTAATAGTTTGAGTATTTTAATGACTGGTGAATGTAGTAGGAAACTTTAGTGTTGTCGCTGATCTTCAATCACGATGGACTTTGGCTGTCACTTTGCGTGCTGCGGACTGCTGCCTGCCAATCCTAGGCAAACCTTTTTAGTACTTTGTTTAGTGAGTTACATAGGGTATTTTCCAATTCGACGGTCCGCAAATCAAGCAATACTAAAGTAATGACGTAGTCGACCACATGAGATTGGTCAATAATATATCCCGTGGAGTCGTTACCTATTTGCTATTTCGCAAAAATATTTTGTTACTTTGTTAGTTCTTTTATAAATGTTTGATTTGGTTGAGAAATATCATCCATGTTTTCTGTTTTTCTTTCTTTCATGTTGTACATCAGCTTCCCCCAGGGGCAAGAGGAGGACACAGGAGGAGGAGGAGGAGGGTGCTGTTGTCGATGCAGGCCAGGACCGGGCAGTCGAGGGCTCCTTTGCTGGCCCCAGTAAGTTTTAATTTTAATATAGAGTACTTATTTTTTCCTAGCGTTCCTCATTCGATTTTTTCTAAATCGTCTTTGATCTTCTTGTAGACAGGATCTAAATTCTTATCCTGCCTCGACTATGACTCCGTGTGGTATTACTAGATTATTCTTATTAGTCTGTCTGTGTAGCTAACTAAGATTGCACATTTGGCATTTCCATTGGACTCCCATTCTAGTCACCAATAGCTGTATGCACTGAGTGTAGTCCTCTGGGATTGTACATAATGTCTTTTCAAGTATTCTAAATGTTTATGCTTTGACCATTGCCAACAATAAAAAGGTGAATGACCACCACCAAGAAATAATAAGATACTACTTTACTTTTGGTTTGGATAGGAGGACAATCCATTCTACTACTGTTGCAGGGACAAATCTGCACAAACAGAACTATGGACACTAAATAATGCATCGCTTAGCTTATCAATTATAATAGGTGCTGTAACTGTTAGACTTTCCACATACCTCAGTGATAACAGACTTTGTAGTTGAACCCCCAATCTCCTTACTGACTAGATAGTGTGGCAGAGTCATTTAGCTCCCAAAGTCACCGATGGCAGAGGCACGGACTCATGCTTGCAAAAATTCGAAAACCTTTAGCTCATCCACTCTAGTCTGGAGGACCAAAAACCACAGAGTCTATTTAAGTTTAAAAGCTTTATTAAAAGTAAACACATTTATTAAATTCAAGTTTGTCATAAAAGTGAACGTGTAACTCAAAATGGAAAAGTGCTTAGTGCTGACGATTAATTGGACACATTTCTTGTGGTCGAGCCGAGCTCTCACCTGGTTTGAACTTGATCCTGCTCGTGTTCTTAGAAGTCAAGGTTCTGTCTGTTAGGAGAAAAAGTGGTGCGTGTTAAAAAGTAAAAAGCAAACATTCATCAGTTGTGCCAAAAAGTGCAGCAAGACAACAGCCTTCCCTGGAAAAAGGGACATTTTTACTCTAGAGTACACAGTCAAAAATTATTAAATTGTACACTTTTTTTCACATTTCTTTCTTCCTCCTAGACCAAATATTATATAGTAGTGAGTGGTGTATTCTAACATTATTAAATGTACTTTGTAGGTGGAACATCTGGAGACGGGGCCAGCGCGGAGGTGGTGGCATTGGACGAGGAGGACAACTCTGGGGAGGAGGCGGTGCAAGTGCCGGAAAAGGACATGCCTGTGAGGGTTCACACGGTGGTGGCGGGCAGAGGTAAGCTATACATTCCTTAGTCATTGAGATTGAAGACTGCAGAGTGTGCTTTCTGCACGGGTGTATTATAAAAAAAGCAGGTAGTAGCCTCCTCTAAATGTACTTCGACTTAGCTGTGAAGTTTTTGGCGAGAAGAATCCCAATCAGATCTGAGGTGAACTTGATGGATGGGATGAACGAAAAGCGAAAGAAGGGTGTAAGTAAGTGTGGAAGCACGAGAAATGTAATGATGACTGGCAAAGAAGAATGATATGTGTTTGCTTGGTCCCCGAGGTGGCTGGGAAGGTAAGAAAATGGTATGGTGCATGGCTGGGTGAATGATGAAGCAAGGATGGGTGGAAGGAGAACAGCCTGGGTGGGTGAGACAGAAACTGTATGTGTGCAATATACTTTGAATGGATGGATGCCTGGATCATTCATGGTACTATCTGACTCTTAGATAGCATATGTGAATCTAGAGAGAGTAGACGGTCACTGGATGAACTAAGTGTTACTTTGAAGAGCATGTAACACCGCACCCGCACGTCCGTTCCAGTGTAGGAAAGGCAAGGAAAAGAAGTTGTAACGTTGTCCAAAGACTACCATGAATAGTAGCAGTAGTTTGTATTGCAACTGCAAGCACAGCATATATCCAGTTATTACGGTGGGCACTCCCTACCTCCCTTAATAACTTTAGTTTAGTAGTAGTACGTCATTCATGTGTGGGGGTATCACTGTTCACTCAATAATAAGCAAAGCACCTAAAGTCATCCCATATGTCATCAAATACATCCCATGTGAAGTGATAGATAATCAGATAATTTAGCTTCTTCATTTTCCTTTTCTAATACTCATTTGCACTGTAGGGTGAAAGCTAAATTAATTAAGCAGTAGCCCTTTTAACAGAGTATTCTCAGTGCCACCCGTAATAGAAAAGTAAGAGCTTCACCACCTGCATGTACTGGACCGGTACAGTAACGCAAGTCTGTCTCACTCACCATGGTGTGCGTCTGTTTTTCTCGGGTGCAAGTTCACTGCGCTGGCATTATGCCGGCTTGCATAAGATAACGTACCAATTTTCCTAAACAAGAGAGAAGAAGAAGAATAAGAGTGGTGTACTGTCATAGTCGACTGTAATAGAAGTCCATAGTGCTCGTAGAATTTGTTCCTTAAACTCCCACTAATGTTAGAGCAAGGATGAAGAAGTCGGAGGTTACATAGATACTGTCCTCAATAGTTATGCACTGTGCTTTCAATTTGCTACTTGTACTGTGACAACTTTCTGCTCAATCATTTTGTGTTAATCTTAAGGAGCATTGGTTACAGACTATGTCTTTCTTTTTTCATGTAGTTGCTCCTTCCAAATCCAAGACACCATCAAGGAGGAAGGAGCTGGCTCGAATGGCCCGGCAACGGAGGCTGGATGCCACTGTTGCTGAATATCGGCGGCTGGTGGCCCTGGAGGAGGAGGAGACGCAGTCTGGAACAACAACAACGTCCACTGGGACAGCTGCCTCCTCCTCCGTGCGGGCTGCCAGCCAGCGCAGTGCTCCAGCGGTACGGAGCCGGGCTACCAAAGCCAAACGCCACCGCCCAGCAGCAAAGAAAGCAGCTGCCCCTCACAGGATTTGCAAGGCACACCGGCGCCGCTTATCCCTCAGACTGTCCTACCTGGAGCAGGAGGTCCATAATTATAAGAACGTGGTGGAGGGCCTCCGCTTCGAACTTGCCACCCTCCGCAAGGAGCATGATGCCCTGGCTGCTAATTCCAACAGCACCCTGCCATAGTGTCCCTTGCCCCTTTTTTAGAGACTTTTGGGGGGTGGGAATTGGGAGTTGTGATTTTTGGGGACTTTTGAAGGACAATCGTTGGGGTTAGGGAGGGTCTTGCGGGAGATTCTTTTGTTAGGGCTATAAAAATATACTTTTTGAAACTTTATCTGACCATACCTGTTTTTTACTGCTTTTGAGTCTGGTGGGTGGGGGTTTAACATAACAGTAAGTTTGTTTTCCTGAATAGTCCTAGGACTTTAGTAGTACTACCGTCAATCAAATCTCTCGTCTCTCCTAATACTCCATTATACTACCTCCAACCAAACGCCTATCTTACCTGTAATTTCTGTTTGCAAGTAGGGCTAGGCCCAGGGCTGGCTCCACGGGAAACAGCAAATAAGGTTGGCAATCCTGGGCGGATAAAATTTCCTCATAGCGGTGGTACTAGTGGTGTGACACAGTGGCAGTTGCTTGCCTATGAAAAAAAAGAAAATGAAATCTGGTTTGTCCTCCTGAGCAATACAAAGGTACAATACAGAATATAGCAGGTGACAGAAGTACACTAGAACAGTGCCACGTTGTAGCCTAACAAATGTTAAAGTATAACTAATTCGGTTGAAGTTCTTTGACATTAGCCATGGGTCTTTGTCAAGCAGAGTAAGAATATATCCTCGGATTTCTTCACCAGCCTGTTGCTATCACCTTATCCTCCCCAGCAAGTGTGTGGATTTATTGCTGTAATTTAGTCACACATCAATCAAAACCACACAGCCCGGGGGAAGAGGGTTAGGGTTTGAAAAATGGATGGGTACGGGGGTTTTTGGGAAAGGTTTTGGGAGACAAGAAAAAGTAGCACAGCATGGACGAACAATTGTGAACATAAACAAATCTTTGGGTACAAACCTATCCATCAATCTTTGAAAGTGCATACACTACTGTAACTGCATGCATGTCAGTTAAAAGTAAGTAGTACTTTCGACAACTGTGGAAGAAAGAATGCGACAGTACAGGGCGTGGGTGGAAATATTGATAACTATATTCAACATAAGGTCTCTGTAGCCAGATACCTGAGAGCCTTGCTGGTCACTATAAATCCATTCACAACAACACTCAATGGGGTTGGTCTGGAAGGTGTCAGGTTTACTCCCCGTGATCCAGTCGATGCAAATATGGTTCCACCTCCAAATGTCACCAACACCCAGAAGTGTAAACACAGGGTGTTCGAGGCATTAGGCGGGGGAGAAAAATAACAAACTAAAATAAAAAATGTGGGATGGGTAAAGGTAGGGTCAGCAGGGAAAGGATACCTGTAACAGAAGACAAGACAGGCATCAGTGAAGTGCTGTCCTAACATACAAGGGTACTCTCATATAGTCTCACTAAATAGTCTGCAAGTCTCCCGCCTACTCATGGGAAATGTAGTTTCATAGTACGGTAGGCGCTTAGGGGCTGCGTAACCTGACAGAAGGTATAGTAGATAGAAAAGGAGAAATTGCTTTTTTTCTAGGTGTCCCCTCACTCACCAGGGTTGCCCCTTGGTGACATGCTTCATCATTGGGGCCATCCCAGTCCTCTACGGCCTGGGGCGTGCTGCGACTTGCGAATTACGTAGGAGCACTTACAAATGACTATGTGTGGTGCAGATGTGATAGTGGAGTGGACTAAGTGATGTGTTAAGGGATCAATGTAGAAGCAGAGAGAGAGCCAAGAAATGCAGTCACAGTCAGAGAAAAAGGCAAGGGATACTGTATCTATGTGGTTGTAGTGGTCCTGTTGGAAGTGGTAACTAAGTTGCCCGCAGAAAAAAAATCCTCCTATTAGCGGCACTCCTCCATTGCAGCCGACGCTTCGTCCATCGATGTTGGTCACCAGAAGACACCCTGTCCACTGCCTGCCTGATGCTGAATTGTGGCTCGCTACTGTGAAGCCTGACTCCATCCTTTTTTCCCCATTGCAGAGACTGAAACCCGGCCTGTAATTATTCAACGAAAAACAGGAAGTGATATAATATTACAACACCACTGATAAATAAATATAAGGTATGTAGGCTGTGGAGTGCAAAAAGTCACAATTTGTTTTTCCTAGTAGACAGTACAATGTTTTTGAAAGTGCGTACTCTGAGTCACCTTTTGAAGGATAAATAAGTATGGGCAAATTAATGTAGCGGATCTTGCCCCTCAAGCTAGGTGTACTGTAAACTGTGTTTTAGAACAAAATTAGATCTTCCTAGCAGTGCTCCCACCCAGACCCTTACTAAAGCCAGTCGCAAAAATGTAGAAGACCCCCAATCAAATCTCAAAAAACGAGGCCTAGCAGAAAACTGGTGACAAAACTTACTTTGAAAGTAAAAGTAGGCCGAAGTACCCTAATTACCCATTACCCACCGTGGATTGCATTCAAACCACTTGCAAGCAACCAAGCAAAAGTAGCCATAGCCAGCATCGCTCCAAGACTCGAAATCCCCCCCACTCAAACACATGCAATAGAAATACTGCTAACCCTAACGAACCCTAAGTTAAGAATAGTGGCAAAGGCTTTCTTTAACTATGCCAAATCCCCCCTTTCCCACCATGGATTTTCTTCAAATGACTTGCAACCAAAATTACACATTCTCACGAGTGCTCTAAGACCCCAGAACTCAGTTTGAAAAATCTAGAACACCCCGAAACACATGCAATCCTGCTGCTAGGGCTAACCCTAACGAACCCTAAGTTACAAAAAGTGCCAAAACTAAAGGCTTTTCCGCGCGGATTTTGTCCCAACCACTTCTACCCGGTATTAGACCTTCCCAGGAATGCCCCAAGACCCGGCAACCCACCCGCCAAGAAGCGTAACACCCCCAAACAGGCCAAAAGCAAAATCTCATACTTGCAATATTTCTGGGCCTTCGGTCCAAACGCGCTGCGTAGCTAGGCCATAAGTCGGGGTTGGCACGACGGATTTCCTGAAAAGCAAATGCAATCAAGATTAGAGTGTCCCAGCAGTGCTCCCAGACCACGAAACTCACCCGCAAACACCAGGAAGCCCCCCAAACAGGCCCCCGAAAACGCTACATAGAGCAAAATGTCAGAAATAGCCAAAAAAAAAATCGGCCTGGATTTTGTCCCAACCACTTCTACCCGGTATTAGACCTTCCCAGGAATGCCCCAAGACCCGTCAACCCACCCGCCAAGAAGCGTAACACCCCCAAACAGGCCAAAAGCAAAATCTCATACTTGCAATATTTCTGGGCCTTCGGTCCAAACGCGCTGCGTAGCTAGGCCATAAGTCGGGGTTGGCACGACGGATTTCCTGAAAAGCAAATGCAATCAAGATTAGAGTGTCCCAGCAGTGCTCCCAGACCACGAAACTCACCCGCAAACAGACGGAACCCCCCCTAAGAGCACCTCAAAGGCAAGTAAATCATCAAAAACTCAAAAAAAATTCCGCCTGGGATTTGGTCCAAAACACTTTTATCCGGTATTAGAGCTTCCCAGCAATGGCCCCAGAGCCGTCAACCCAGGAGAAAACGAGTAGAAGACCCCCAAACAGCCAAAGAGCAAAAGTACAAAAATGGGGACTTAGTCAATTTTTCACAAATTTCCCAAATCACTCCGCGCGCGCTCTGCAGCTAGGCCCTAATTCCCCTCTGCCACCATGGATTTGCTTCAAACCTCTTGCAAAGTAAAGTATATATAGCCAGCAGTGCTCCCAGACCACGAAACTCACCCACAAACACCAGGAAGCCCCCCAAACAGGCCCCCGAAAACGCTACATAGAGCAAAATGTCAGAAATAGCCCAAAAAAAATCGGCCTGGATTTTGTCCCAACCACTTCTACCCGGTATTAGACCTTCCCAGGAATGCCCCAAGACCCGTCAACCCACCCGCCAAGAAGCATAACACCCCCAAACAGGCCAAAAGCAAAATCTCATACTTGCAATATTTCTGGGCCTTCGGTCCAAACGCGCTGCGTAGCTAGGCCATAAGTCGGGGTTGGCACGACGGATTTCCTGAAAAGCAAATGCAATCAAGATTAGAGTGTCCCAGCAGTGCTCCCAGACCACGAAACTCACCCACAAACACCAGGAAGCCCCCCAAACAGGCCCCCGAAAACGCTACATAGAGCAAAATGTCAGAAATAGCCAAAAAAAAATCGGCCTGGATTTTGTCCCAACTACTTCTACCCGGTATTAGACCTTCCCAGGAATGCCCCAAGACCCGTCAACCCACCCGCCAAGAAGCATAACACCCCCAAACAGGCCAAAAGCAAAATCTCATACTTGCAATATTTCTGGGCCTTCGGTCCAAACGCGCTGCGTAGCTAGGCCATAAGTCGGGGTTGGCACGACGGATTTCCTGAAAAGCAAATGCAATCAAGATTAGAGTGTCCCAGCAATGCTCTCAGACCACGAAACTCACCCGCAAACACCAGGAAGCCCCCCAAACAGGCCCCCGAAAACGCTACATAGAGCAAAATGTCAGAAATAGCCAAAAAAAAATCGGCCTGGATTTTGTCCCAACCACTTC
The DNA here is from genome assembly GCF_964263255.1 of Lissotriton vulgaris. Lineage (NCBI taxonomy): Eukaryota > Metazoa > Chordata > Amphibia > Caudata > Salamandridae > Lissotriton > Lissotriton vulgaris. The sequence continues at coordinate 1,572,539,174 of NC_141695.1, read as the reverse complement.
TACCCGGTATTAGACCTTCCCAGGAATGCCCCAAGACCCGGCAACCCACCCGCCAAGAAGCGTAACACCCCCAAACAGGTCAAAAGCAAAATCTCATACTTGCAATATTTCTGGGCCTTCGGTCCAAACGCGCTGCGTAGCTAGGCCATAAGTCGGGGTTGGCACGACGGATTTCCTGAAAAGCAAATGCAATCAAGATTAGAGTGTCCCAGCAATGCTCTCAGACCACGAAACTCACCCGCAAACACCAGGAAGCCCCCCAAACAGGCCCCCGAAAACGCTACATAGAGCAAAATGTCAGAAATAGCCAAAAAAAAATCGGCCTGGATTTTGTCCCAACCACTTCTACCCGGTATTAGACCTTCCCAGGAATGCCCCAAGACCCGGCAACCCACCCGCCAAGAAGCGTAACACCCCCAAACAGGTCAAAAGCAAAATCTCATACTTGCAATATTTCTGGGCCTTCGGTCCAAACGCGCTGCGTAGCTAGGCCATAAGTCGGGGTTGGCACGACGGATTTCCTGAAAAGCAAATGCAATCAAGATTAGAGTGTCCCAGCAATGCTCTCAGACCACGAAACTCACCCGCAAACACCAGGAAGCCCCCCAAACAGGCCCCCGAAAACGCTACATAGAGCAAAATGTCAGAAATAGCCAAAAAAAAATCGGCCTGGATTTTGTCCCAACCACTTCTACCCGGTATTAGACCTTCCCAGGAATGCCCCAAGACCCGGCAACCCACCCGCCAAGAAGCGTAACACCCCCAAACAGGTCAAAAGCAAAATCTCATACTTGCAATATTTCTGGGCCTTCGGTCCAAACGCGCTGCGTAGCTAGGCCATAAGTCGGGGTTGGCACGACGGATTTCCTGAAAAGCAAATGCAATCAAGATTAGAGTGTCCCAGCAATGCTCTCAGACCACGAAACTCACCCACAAACAGACGGAACCCCCCCTAAGAGCACCTCAAAGGCAAGCAAGTCATCAAAAACACAAAAAAATTTCCGCCTCGGATTTGGTCCAAACCACTTTTAGTGCTTCCCAGCAATGGCCCCAGACCCGTCAACTCACCTGCAAAGAGGTAGAACAACACCCCCACAAGTGCTGAGTCTTTCTTCATTGGGCGTAAACCAGCCCTCTGCTTTGATGGAAATAGGAGTCTGGAGGATAGAGGAGCATGTTCTTCTGAACTTGTGAACCTGAGGAATGCAGACTGCGGCACCTTCAAATAAATTAGCAAACAAGTGAAGACAGTTCTGCTGATGGGCTTGTTTTTGTGATTATCTGATTAAAGTTTGAATTATATTAACTGTGCACAACAAAGAAAGACAGACACACAGGAATAAAAGTGAATAAGGATGAAAAAGAAAGTTATTGATTCGTTGTCTCATTTTCAGGGCTCGAAGTCGGTATCACGGTCCAGGAATAAGAATAAGGCTTCGTCATCATACTCTGCGAATTCAGCCAGGGTGAGGTCAGTGCCACCTGACAGAGTAGAAATTCCCTCATCTATGTTGCTGGCCACCTCCTCTTCATCCGGCACGCTCTCTCGTACTCTTATATTTGGTGGTATGAGGTGCTGATTCATCTTGATCATTGTTAACCTCTCCACATTTTTGGGCGAGAGGCGGCTCCGTTTGGGAGTTACAATCCCACCAGCCGCACTGAAAACCCGTTCAGAAGACACACTTGCGAGTGGGCAAGACAAGTAGTTTAAAGCCAGGTTGGTGAGCTGTGGCCACAATTCTTTTTTCCCATGCCAATACGCCAATGGGTCAGAATTAACATAGACCTCTGTGGAGTCATTCAGATAGTCCTTCACCATCGACTCAAGGTCCTCCTCCAAGGTTCCTCCACTTTGCGTAGCTCTTGCTGTGCCTCTGACCTTTTGAGAACCAAACCCACGCAGAGCTAGCCAATCCTCTTCAGCCTCCAATGTTTCTGTTGTCTTTCGTGCAGATGATCCGGTTGCCGGTGTCTTTAACGGCTGAGAGGTCACTTGTGCCACAGCCACAGGTGCAGAAGTGGATTGTTTTGACTGGGGATGGCCTGCTGATGTACTGCCATTTCCTTCAATTTCCAGCCGTTCTGTTTCAAACTTCTTGGCTGACAAGGCTAGCCAACGTTTGTACTTTGTAACATCTTCATCACCAAAAGGAAAGAATGCTCTGCCTGCCAGCGCCTTTTTGTAGCGTGGATCCAGAATAGTAGCACAAATGTAATGCTGTTCTGAGTGGATCTTTTGAAGACGTTCATCACCTTGTAGGAGCTCTAATAATTGCTCAGCCAGAAGCAAAGAGTCTTTCTTTTTGTCATCTTTTCCAAACACAGAACACACCTCCTTCAGTTGGTCCTCCAGCATGTACAACAATGGGATAGCTTTTCCCAAATTAGAGTCCTCCTTGCTGACTGCACGCGTGAAGACCTCAAAAGGACGAAGCATGCGTGTTAGGCTTTCAACTATGTTCCATTGCGGCCCACCCATCCTCAGCTCCTCTATACCCTCTTTCAAGAAATATTGATCGAGTTGCGTATACTGCTCATACAGACGCTCAAGCATGTAGAAGGTTGAGTTCCAACGTGTTACCACCTCCTGGACGAGTGCTTTCACTGGCATTTGACATTGATATAGCATGCTCCTCAGCTGCTTCCGGGCCTTAAAAGAATACATGAAATGCTTGCAAATTTTTCGGCAGTTCTCCAATACACTGTACGCTGCACTGCGTTTATTACCCAAGAATTTTTGGACAACCAGGTTTATACAGTGCGCCAAACACGGCACTCTGAAATAGTAACCGTCCCTCATGGCCTTAACTATATTGGAGCCATTGTCCGTGGAAACATAACCAAACTTGCGTTTTAGTGGGGACAGACAGTTAAGGACCTTTGTGTTAAAGACATCCAAAATGTTTTCTGCTGTGTGACGTTTCTCCAAACCAAACATGGCTAGTGTTGCATGTTTCCGAGCACCTTTAAAAACAATGTTAGTGTCAACACCTGAGTTTAGCTTTGCTTTAGCCCCTGAAAAAGAGACCCAGTGTGCAGTGATGCACATGTAATCAGCGCCTGCGCCACTGGTCCACATGTCTGTTGTCAGATGTATAGTGTGAACAGCACTCTTCTGCAAAGCTGCCCCAATCACCTTCAGAACATCTTCATGTAGTGCTGGAACCGCAACTCGTGCAAAATAGAACCGGCTAGGAACCTTCCATTTAGGGCAGAGCGCTGTCACTAATTCTAGAAAACCAACCCCTTCTACAAAAGAAAAAGGGAGAAGGTCCAGAGCTAGCATTTTAGCCAGCTTAGTGTTATACAGACGGGTCATTGGGTGGTTGCGTTCATATTGCGCTTCTGTAAACAACATCTTTTTAATGTTGCCCTGGACCAAGGATTTACGGGATGATGATGATCTCTTCGACCCAGTTACGCTCGCTGATGAACTTTTCCGCATTGATGTCTCACTCTCTCCCACACTCTTAGTGTGGCTCCCATGGGGTGTGCTGCTGACAGGGGAACTGGGTTTAAGTGAAGTGTTTGAATCGTCTTCTACCTCCTCGTCATCACCAGATGAAAAAACAACGTTTTCATTGCGTGCAATTGCGGCTTCCTTGATCGTGTGTAGGTGCGCAAACCATTGGACATCGTGCGTTCTCCTAAGATGACCTCTCTGGCCTCCGGTACCATAGTTGGAACCCAACTTACCACGACTAACTCGAAGCTTACAAATGCTACAAATGGCTATGTTTTCATTTTTTGGGCAAACACTAAAGAAGTCCCAAACTGGAGACTTGAAATGTCTTCGGGGGGCAGAGGAGGCGGCGATACTGGTGGTGGTGGTCCTGTTGCTAATGGCAGATGAAGTGGAGGATGTGGATTGCCGAACTTCAGTACGTTTTGCACTTTCACCACCACGAATTGAGGTCGAGGACGAGGTGGGTACCTTCTTGCGAGGAAGAAATATGGAAGCGGTAGGTTTTGGTGTACTACTTAACTCCAAATCTAATGATTCCATTTCCATTGCCTCCTCGCCGACATCATCATCACGCTCAGCAGCTTCTCGGGATAGGGTCAAAATGTCTCTTTGCTGCATGCCCGGTGGGGCTGCAGTGACCTTTGTGATGACTGGCTCGTCGTCATCGTGAGAGGCTTCATCACCAGCAGTATCTGTCACTTCTTGTTGAGCCTCATCACACTCCATAGGTTTGAGTTTTTGGACGACCTTCCTTTTACGCTTAGGTACCCGTGTCAGATCATGGTGTGCCTCTGCCTCACTGTCAGACCGCAGTTGTGGTTCCCAAGACAGATCACTTGCACCAGAACGAGGTGGGCTTGAAGAAGATGTAGACACACCCTTGATCTTTTCCTTGCTAGGGATGTGGAAGACAATGAATGATCATCAGGAGGAGTGGCTTCCAATGATACCTCGGCTTCATTGTCGATTTCCAAATGTGCCCCTACTTCGGGAGGAACAACTATTGTGGGCACTTGTGAACCTCCATGCACCTTTGCTTGCGCATCTCCTTTTGCTGCCTCTCCTTCCACATGTACTTGGGCGTGTACTTGCACATGGTGTTGTTGTTGCGGCTGTGGTTGTTCAACACTTGTCAGATGAGTTACAACAACCTGTGTTGATTCAGGGACATTGCTGCTACTTTCTTGCGATGAGCCAACATCACTGGTCGATGGTGATTGGAGAAGTACACTGACTGCCTCTGAAGCACTCAAGGGCTTTGACTTAAGTTGGCGTGGTGGTGGAGGCACTGAACCCAATGGAGCAGGGGTGCTGCTCCCAGCTTGGTCCCCAGCAGATCCTGCTGCTGCAGGCGTACTTTTTTTTTTGCTCCCAAAAAAAGTGGCGGGTGGCACACCAGCCTCCTTGGTAACTTGCTTCTTCTGCTCCTTACTAGCAACTTTCTTGCTAGAGGAGCTACGGAGAACTTTCTTTGGGGGCGGGGCCATCTTCTTCAGAGCAGGTCAGACAGCAGGCCGCAGTTGCACGAATTGTAGAGTTGTCTGAGGCCAGACGTGACGTCGCGTGACGTTATGCTGCACACACACACCGCTGCAGGACTTCTTCCAGGCACTGGTGGTTCTCTTGAGTCTTGTGCACCTAAAAAAAATGGAAGACAGAGGAACATCAGTTCAGTTATAGAGCACCAAAAAATCGAAAAACACTGCAAAATCAGCACAATCCCAATCCATCCATGCCCTCCATAATGTTTAAATTCAAGACAACCCACAGAAAGACTAGGCCCATGCAAGACTCACTACCCCTGGGCATAAATAAAGGTTGAAAAGTAGGCAAAATGGAGGCCTAACAACAAAGCCTGCATTTAAAATGGCCACTTGCCTGCCAGCACATGGCCAGTGCCTGTAGCTGCACTCAAAATGGCCACCAGCCACATGGCATGTCCCTCCCCATGAACACCCCCAAAAATCGAAAAACACTGCAAAATCAGCACAATCCCATTCCATCCATGGCCTCCATGATGTTTAAATTCAAGACAGCCCACAGAAAGACTAGGCCCATGCTAGACTCAAATACCCCTGGTGAAAAGGCCACAAGTACAGGCCCAAAAATCGAAAAACACTGCAAAATCAGCACAATCCCATTCAATCCATGGCCTCCATGATGTTTAAATTCAAGACAACCCACAGAAATACTAGGCCCATGCAAGACTCACTACCCCTGGGCATAAATAAAGGTTGAAAAGTAGGCAAAATGGTTGGAGGCCTAACAACAAAGCCTGCATTCAAAATGGCCACTTGCCTGCCAGCACATGGCCAGTGCCTGTAGCTGCACTCAAAATGGCCACCAGCCACATGGCATGTCCCTCCCCATGAACACCCCCAAAAATCGAAAAACACTGCAAAATCAGCACAATCCCATTCCATCCATGGCCTCCATGATGTTTAAATTCAAGACAGCCCACAGAAAGACTAGGCCCATGCTAGACTCAAATACCCCTGGTGAAAAGGCCACAAGTACAGGCCCAAAAATCGAAAAACACTGCAAAATCAGCACAATCCCATTCCATCCATGGCCTCCATGATGTTTAAATTCAAGACAGCCCACAGAAAGACTAGGCCCATGCTAGACTCAAATACCCCTGGTGAAAAGGCCACAAGTACAGGCCCAAAAATCGAAAAACACTGCAAAATCAGCACAATCCCATTCAATCCATGGCCTCCATGATGTTTAAATTCAAGACAACCCACAGAAATACTAGGCCCATGCAAGACTCACTACCCCTGGGCATAAATAAAGGTTGAAAAGTAGGCAAAATGGTTGGAGGCCTAACAACAAAGCCTGCATTCAAAATGGCCACTTGCCTGCCAGCACATGGCCAGTGCCTGTAGCTGCACTCAAAATGGCCACCAGCCACATGGCATGTCCCTCCCCATGAACACCCCCAAAAATCGAAAAACACTGCAAAATCAGCACAATCCCATTCCATCCATGGCCTCCATGATGTTTAAATTCAAGACAGCCCACAGAAAGACTAGGCCCATGCTAGACTCAAATACCCCTGGTGAAAAGGCCACAAGTACAGGCCCAAAAATCGAAAAACACTGCAAAATCAGCACAATCCCATTCCATCCATGGCCTCCATGATGTTTAAATTCAAGACAGCCCACAGAAAGACTAGGCCCATGCTAGACTCAAATACCCCTGGTGAAAAGGCCACAAGTACAGGCCCAAAAATCGAAAAACACTGCAAAAGCAGCACAATCCCATTCAATCCATGGCCTCCATGATGTTTAAATTCAAGACAACCCACAGAAATACTAGGCCCATGCAAGACTCACTACCCCTGGGCATAAATAAAGGTTGAAAAGTAGGCAAAATGGTTGGAGGCCTAACAACAAAGCCTGCATTCAAAATGGCCACTTGCCTGCCAGCACATGGCCAGTGCCTGTAGCTGCACTCAAAATGGCCACCAGCCACATGGCATGTCCCTCCCCATGAACACACCCAAAAATCGAAAAACACTGCAAAATCAGCACAATCCCATTCAATCCATGGCCTCCATGATGTTTAAATTCAAGACAACCCACAGAAATACTAGGCCCATGCAAGACTCACTACCCCTGGGCATAAATAAAGGTTGAAAAGTAGGCAAAATGGTTGGAGGCCTAACAACAAAGCCTGCATTCAAAATGGCCACTTGCCTGCCAGCACATGGCCAGTGCCTGTAGCTGCACTCAAAATGGCCACCAGCCACATGGCATGTCCCTCCCCATGAACACCCCCAAAAATCGAAAAACACTGCAAAATCAGCACAATCCCATTCCATCCATGGCCTCCATGATGTTTAAATTCAAGACAGCCCACAGAAAGACTAGGCCCATGCTAGACTCAAATACCCCTGGTGAAAAGGCCACAAGTACAGGCCCAAAAATCGAAAAACACTGCAAAATCAGCACAATCCCATTCCATCCATGGCCTCCATGATGTTTAAATTCAAGACAGCCCACAGAAAGACTAGGCCCATGCTAGACTCAAATACCCCTGGTGAAAAGGCCACAAGTACAGGCCCAAACATCGAAAAACACTGCAAAATCAGCACAATCCCATTCAATCCATGGCCTCCATGATGTTTAAATTCAAGACAACCCACAGAAATACTAGGCCCATGCAAGACTCACTACCCCTGGGCATAAATAAAGGTTGAAAAGTAGGCAAAATGGTTGGAGGCCTAACAACAAAGCCTGCATTCAAAATGGCCACTTGCCTGCCAGCACATGGCCAGTGCCTGTAGCTGCACTCAAAATGGCCACCAGCCACATGGCATGTCCCTCCCCATGAACACCCCCAAAAATCGAAAAACACTGCAAAATCAGCACAATCCCATTCCATCCATGGCCTCCATGATGTTTAAATTCAAGACAGCCCACAGAAAGACTAGGCCCATGCACCACTCACTACCCCTGGTCAAGGCCCCAACAACAGGTCAAAAATCGAAAAACACAAAATTTTACAAAAAAAAAAAATCGAAAAACACAGAAAAATCAGCACAATCCCAATTCATCTATGGCCTCCATGATGTTTAAGTTCAAGACAACCCACAGAAAGAATCAGTCCACCCACCACTGAGTACCCCTGGGCAAAAGGCCCCAAAACAGCCCAAAAATCGAAAATCCCAAAATTTTAGTTGCAGCAACTGTAATGCCCCAAACAAACTTACTTGTAAAATTTCTAATCCAACAGTGATCCAAAGAAAGTCAAAAAGGCCTCAAATCCAAAGATCCAGCAGCATCCACAAAAAGTAATCCTTCCAGGTCCACATCCAAATGAAAAGTGACCAGGAGATGGACAAAGCACTGGGAGGAGCCTGCTGAACAGGAACAGGAAGTTGAAGACTATGGGGCACTTCCTTCCTCCCACCCCCCTGCCCCCCTCCCCAAAATGGACTCCTCGCTAAAAAAGTGCAGGCAAATGTCAAACTAAGGAGTTATTCACATAAAAATCATCATTTCTAGAAGGTTTATGCTGCTTGCTGGTGGATTTCTTGTGCAGAATTGCAAATTTATATTTTCGCGCGCCGCATCTCAAATCTCGCAATTGCGAAGTACCGCGAGACGTGATCTCGCCGTACTCGCGTTCACAAACTATCGCTGGCAAGCCGCGATGACGTAATCGCGCTCGCCAATTCCCGCGGGATCACACAGCAAGATCCAAAATGGCGCAGCACTCGCAAACTATCGAAAAAAACAACTCGGCAAACGATGATAAACGCCGCGCGCCGCAAAAATTGTATCACCAACGCCGCGCGCCGCCAAAAAAATCCGCTGCGTGCGAATTTGCGGATTTTGCGGGAAATCCGCAAATCTCGCGGATTGCGGATTTCCCGAAAATCCGCAAAATCCGCGAGCGGAACGGATTTTCCGCCCATGCTTACCCTGTGGCTATGTTCAAGACTTAAGCTTGTCCAGGGGTGAAAATGCAACTAAGTGTAGAATTGTCACAAGCGGTGACAATCATTTGCAGTAAGCACCAAACTGAGTAACACGCCAGGTATGGGGACACGTGGAGAGAAATACTGCTTATCAGCTGGAAATGATGTTGTCCAAAGGTCTGTTTTTAATATAAAATCAAGGACTTTGGTGCTGTCTCGGCACAACTTCCAAAAGAAAAGCACCACTTTAATTTATAAATTCAGATATCAATGTTAACAAGTTGTTACGCCAACAGTTCAAAGCTGCACGCTGCTTGGCAACAAAACAGATTTTGTTTATCTTCTTTGTGCCTCAGTCTTTTCTTAATGCATTTTGATGTAAAACTACAGAATTCAGACCACACAGCCACATAGAAATATCAACCTAACGAGAGTTAACCCTTCCAAAGTACCTGGCCTCAACAGTGCTTAATTATCTCCCTCTCTCCCATTGGATTTTAAATGTTTATCGATATATTTGAGTAAGTGCAGCAGGCAGTACATACCACGTACTGCAGTACTTTTAGGCGCTGGCGACATTTATCTATAGAACAATGGGCCCGATTCACAGAACTAACTTAAGATAAAATCTTAAACTTACTACCATTTTGGTATTCACAGGAGGCACTTACTAATTTTGGTATTCACAGAAGGCACTTCTAACTTCTAACTTCTAACTTCTAACTTCCTAACTTCTGTGAATACCGAAATGAGTGAGTCCTAACTTTAGGACTCCTAAATGCCTTCTGTGATTACCAAAAGTCTTAAAGTTAGGATTTTTCCCTGTTTAAGAGTAGTAAAGTTGGGACTCCTAACTTTAGGAATCCAAAAATGCCTTCTGTGAATACCAAAAGTCTTAAAGTTAGGATTTTTCTCAGTTTAGGAGTAGTAAAGTTAGGAATCCTAACTTTAGGACTCCTAAATGCCTTCTGTGAATACCGAAAGTCTTAAAGCTAGGATTTTTCTCAGTTTAGGAGTCCTAAAGTTAGGAGTCCTAACTTTACTACTTATTTTCATATGGCTGGGTCCAAACTGGGGTGGCGTAGTGGGCAAAAGAACAATGGATTTAACCCAGATCTCTTGACTGGGAGAGAATGTTTGCATTGTCAGCATTCCGTCCATCATTTGTTTGCTGGAACACTTTTCGCCCAAAGTGGGATGGGTATGCCCAGACGTGGGTCCTTACTCACTGTGCCACTGGATTCAAGCTAGTCTGGCTGATGAAGGGTGACATACCATGAAACCAGTCCCAGGATGCTTGTTTTCGGTCCAAGGAGGACCTGGCCTGGCAGTTCGGTCTGGACTGTTCCCATAGGGCACAGGGTCAAGACTGATTTTCATATGGCTGGGTCCAAACTGGGGTGGCGTAGTGGGCAAAGGAACAATGGATTTAACCCAGATTTCTTGATCGGGGAGAATGTTTGCTTTGGCAGCATTCCGTCCATCATTTGTTTGCTGGCCACTGCAGCACACCTTTCCACCGCTGCACCACACCTCTCATCAGTCATCAGATTTACCAAACACAGACCAGTTCCATTCCAACTAACAGTTGGAAAGTTTTATACTATTAGTGTAACCTACTGTACTGCCCAGGTATTTATCATTGAATGTATCACTGCCTTAACTCGCAGTGGGCACTGCCCTAGCCCGATTCACAGAACTAACTTAAGATAAAATCTTAAACTTACTACCATTTTGGTATTCACAGGAGGCACTTACTAATTTTGGTATTCACAGAAGGCACTTCTAACTTCTAACTTCTAACTTCCTAACTTCTGTGAATACCGAAATGAGTGAGTCCTAACTTTAGGACTCCTAAATGCCTTCTGTGATTACCAAAAGTCTTAAAGTTAGGATTTTTCCCTGTTTAAGAGTAGTAAAGTTGGGACTCCTAACTTTAGGAATCCAAAAATGCCTTCTGTGAATACCGAAAGTCTTAAAGTTAGGATTTTTCTCAGTTTAGGAGTAGTAAAGTTAGGAATCCTAACTTTAGGACTCCTAAATGCCTTCTGTGAATACCGAAAGTCTTAAAGCTAGGATTTTTCTCAGTTTAGGAGTCCTAAAGTTAGGAGTCCTAACTTTACTACTTATTTTCATATGGCTGGGTCCAAACTGGGGTGGCGTAGTGGGCAAAAGAACAATGGATTTAACCCAGATCTCTTGGCTGGGAGAGAATGTTTGCATTGTCAGCATTCCGTCCATCATTTGTTTGCTGGAACACTTTTCGCCCAAAGTGGGATGGGTATGCCCAGACGTGGGTCCTTACTCACTGTGCCACTGGATTCAAGCTAGTCTGGCTGATGAAGGGTGACATACCATGAAACCAGTCCCAGGATGCTTGTTTTCGGTCCAAGGAGGACCTGGCCTGGCAGTTCGGTCTGGACTGTTCCCATAGGGCACAGGGTCAAGACTGATTTTCATATGGCTGGGTCCAAACTGGGGTGGCGTAGTGGGCAAAGGAACAATGGATTTAACCCAGATTTCTTGATCGGGGAGAATGTTTGCTTTGGCAGCATTCCGTCCATCATTTGTTTGCTGGCCACTGCAGCACACCTTTCCACCGCTGCACCACACCTCTCATCAGTCATCAGATTTACCAAACACAGACCAGTTCCATTCCAACTAACAGTTGGAAAGTTTTATACTATTAGTGTAACCTACTGTACTGCCCAGGTATTTATCATTGAATGTATCACTGCCTTAACTCGCAGTGGGCACTGCCCTAACTACAATAAAAACCATCACTTCTCCCCAATCATATGCTGTCTTTTCCCTCCCTTTAATTGCCCCACTCTCTTTATCTTGTATTTCTCCTCCTGTCTTTCACCCACCTCCTCTCTCCTATTACACACCTGTCAACCAGCCAAAGCATCCCTGCTCTAACAATGTCTGACTTTCTCTATCTCTGTGCACCTCAAACACTGCACGGCATGCATGTTAATTTACAGAAACATACACAAACCTCTTTGTAGGTTCCACTTATAAGAAATGTAATTAAAGTTTATCAATAATTTAATGTATTGATCTTCAGACATCTCAAAAGAGCTCCAATACCACTTTCACTGCCTAATCTAATGCCACACTTATAATCACTCCCACACAGACCTTTGCACTAATGTGCGATAATATAATGCATGTCTAAACAGTTATAAGGTCCCAAAGACGAGACCGGTTTGCAATGCAAATGCTTGTTTTAAAAGTGATGGCTCGTACAAGACGCTTGTGGGAGCAGTATGCACAATCCCCTGCACGGATTCCGAGGGGCCTGTACTTCTAGTTTGGCTCTGGCAAACCACTTGCGAGATCGTACATGTAGGATTAAGCTAATTTCAGTATTTCATTGTACTTTTTAACAAAATAGAACATTAGACATGTTGTGTAAGGTAGATAAACGGATTGTGTACAGTTCTTTAGGAGATATGAAGGAAGTGTTTTTTACGGTCTTGCAAGATGCACATGAGACACTCGCAAGAGGTCTAGAAAAAAAGCAGATGTTGCACTTGGCCCTTTTTTGAAGAGTTATCCCAGAACTTTTTGCCTTCCATGCACTCTCTGGTAAACTTGGTAAGATTGGTCTACACCTGTTTGGAATCATTAATGTACCTGTCAGTCCCTTGTACAGAGGTATCTCATATACCCAGGGCCAGTATATTAAATGCCACTGGTGGTCTTGCTTGCGTCACTCACCAAAGTAGCCTTTCAAACCTGTTCTAGGCCTTTGTCACTGCACAGTTTACTGCCTCTGTGATGTGGCACATAAAGTGGTTTCCACATCTGTGACTCCCCATTTACTACATATCAGTCACCCCTAACGTAGAATGTAGCTAGCCCTATGGGCAGGGTGCGGTGTAGGTAAAAGGTAACTGTGTGGCATGTCCTGGTAGTGAAAAACAGCCTATTTTGTTTCTCACTGCTGTGAGGCGTCCCTCTCATAGGAATGTATTGGAGATTCCCTGATACGTGCTTCAGTGGTAATTCCTGATCTGAGCGGGTAGTGTGATCAAGTTTGGTATGTTTGGAATAGAGGTGAAGAATGCTACATATTGATCTTTGTTGATTTATTATTACTATTTTAGAAATTACACTTTTAGAGGTAGGTATTTCTGTGTGCTATGTGTCTTTGTGCCTGCCTTTTCTGTATTGACTGCTTTGCCTTGGAGTGACAGGGGCTGGGGAGGTGCAGTGGCTCCTGAGAGTCTGGATGAGTCAGCGCTAGGCTTAATAGGCCTGGTCTGCATTTGGAGTGGTGGGAGGAGTAGCACCTGCTCCTGAATAGGGCTGTGCCTGCCTACCACAATAATGGCTCCACCCCCTATGGTGTACACCTACAATTGGGATTGTTGTGCACTGAAAATATATTTTTAAGTGCCTCCCAAAACTGGTTTGGACTGGGCTCAGAGCCCTGGGCCAGGGAGGACAAAGGCACCTACTGGTATAAGTACTGGGGTTATGACCCCATGCTTTGTGCTTACTTTGGAACTGAAAGAAGAGGACTGCTGGGCACCAGGAGGAACTGCCACTAGGGACTGACCTGCTGCATGCTGGGTGGCTGAAAGGACTTCCACCTTGCTGGGTGACCCTGTGTGCTGGCCTCCCTGTGCCCAGCTCTGTCCTGTGTGTCTTTTGGGACTTAGTGCCTGACAGGCATTTTATTGGTACAATGAGCGCGTGGTGAGTGCTCTGCTTTGGGTGCCCTGAAGTGCTCTGGGGTGCAACAGCACGTGCAGCCCTACACTGCCTGCAGGATTGTTTTCTTATCATGGGCAGCACAAGTGGAGCGCTGTTGTCGTGAGACCCAAGCGAGTGCTCTGGCCAGCGTGTGAAGAGCGATCTGGGGTGTCCACAGTGCATGTAGCATTGTCCTGTCTTCAACATTCTGCTTGGTGCCTGGCTTTGCCCGGGAGATCGCGCCGGGAGAAGGTCCAAGATGTGGCAGAGACAGCGCTCCATATTCTCGGGCCACAAGAAGCTTCCGGAAGTCAGGCAGTGACTAAGCCTGACTGTGGGCAGGGCCCACGGCCGCAAGCAGGAGGGAGCTAGAGTCGACAGAGGACTTTGCTCCGTGTGTGACTGGCAGAGAGTCTCCTCTGTCCAGGCAGGAGGCCCTAGCCCAGAGGAGGCTTCTCGCGGAGCGAGAGGCCCAATAAGGTCCCAACACACGGGGAGGACCAAGCGAGGCCTCCCTGCCAACTTGCCGGAAGTCAGGCAGTGTCTGAGCCTGACTGTGGGTGGGGCTCACGGCTGCGAGCAGGAAGAGAAGTGGCACTGCACACCATGGAGAGCTGGGGAGGGTTCCAGGCACTGCTGCGGCTCTCCAGCATTATGGACGGTACGGCGGCTCCCACTCAGCCTTTGGTACTTGCAGAGGGGGGCTGAGCTTCACAGTATATGTGGCAGCCACACCGCACGTTCGCAGGCCTCTGCACTTGATCCACCATACGTAGCAGAGGACCAAGGAGGTCCCTCCGTCAATGGGGGTATGGTTATTTTTGCATGCTAAGGCCCTTTGTCTCTCCTTTAAGTGCTGCATTTGCTGTGACAGACAGGCTGATGGCCCTGTAATCTACGTGGTACCAAAGGTGTATGATAAGCACAGACGCGCTGTGCAATTCTGATGATTGGGGTACCCCTTAAACACTGCATTTTATGCCATAGTGTGGGGTCCTGCCTGGCCAGGATGACCAGTAATGTTATACTGGGAAACTGCACCATAAGGTACAGTGAAGGTGCACAGTAATGATGCTCTTGTGAGACGTCCCATATACATTTCTTGATATTATTGCCCTACATGTTATGACTCTGACAATTGCCTCCTGGTGAACAAAGTGGCATTTGTTTACTTTGGTGCACTGTTGCTGATGCTTTTGCATTAGGTGTTGTGCTAAGGGCAATCCTACCAATAGTTATTGGTTATCCCCAACTGTAATGTTTTTGACAGTGGCCCGATTGACCAAGTGGTTTATATAATACCTGTAATGTCATGACAAGTACAGTGTATATATGTGATTGTGTTCTAATGTGTTTTTATAGATAATAAAAAGGCTATTTTTATATAACCTTGTGTGGAGTCTGTTTTGTGGTGTGCCTAGAGTGCTGCTGCTGTGTGAGTGTATTGGACAAGCGCTTTACACATTGCCTCTGGGATAAGCCTGACTGCTCTGCCAAGCTACCTAGGGGGTGTGCTGGAGTTATCTTCAGAGTGTAACTCTCTTGCCCTGACTAGAGTGGTGGTTTCTGCCTGGCTGAGGCGCATGCCCTAGCCAACCAGAAATCCTATTTCTAATAGCATACTATTTGACTTTGATGAGAGTAGACATTATCTGACCTGCTCTCGGATCCTGTTTCCCTTAGAGCAGAAATATATTTCCATCTGATTCATATAAACTGCCAGGGGCTTCTGGACTTCAGCCACCCAAGGAATCCTTGGAGTGGCAATTCTTTGAAACGAGGCCAGGTGCCAATAATGTATCTGCAAATTATGTGACCTGTAAACTTTGCAGCAAAGAGTTCAGCAGGGGGAGAGGAAATAAACAATATAGTATGAGTATTACAGTGAGGTGGACACACCAGAGGACCAAGGCTTTCACGGGCAGAGTTAACTCATGCTGTGGAACTAAACAACGCTATAGGGGCCTCAAATTCAGTTGCTCTAGGGGACATTGTGCCTGCACAGATTCTAGGTGGGCAGGCGGACAAGAATCCTGTTTTTTTTAATAAAGCGCTATTTTAATACACAAAAAATGATAGTTCTTCAAAACTGTTTAAAAAGCTGCTCTTTTCGGCCCATCCCTCTACTTTCATGATCTATGTAGTTTGTACTATTGCCCTTTTTCCCCTTTCTTATAAACTCTCACCAAAGTCTCACAGGAGTCAGGGAAGTACTCCATAACCGTCTGTCCCTCAAGAGAGTTTGTGAGAACTCACAAGAGCCAGGCAGGCAATCCCTCACATTCAGTCTGTTGGGGCAGTACTTCCTGGTTTCCTCTTGTGAGTCTCTCATGAGATCATACTCTTTATAATGGACTTTGCATTTACACTGAATATGCCATGATGTAGTATGTATAATGTTTATACTTCAAAATAGTAATAGTGTGTTTACGTTAATGAAATGCAATCCATTATAACTGTGGGGGAAAATAATTTACTAAGATTCATGAAAAAAACACGTATTATGAGCATGATTCCAACATTGGTACAGAGCACATATTGATACAATTTTTTTTTTAAGTCCAATTATTATTAGCAGAAAAAGTTCAATCATTATAGTCGTTATCCTTGGTAGGCCAAATAACAACACTGAATATGAACTTTAATACTTTTTCTCTGTTTAGATCTGCTTAGAAGTTTGTAAATATTATTTCCTATAGAAATTTAGATGTTGAAATATAAGATAGAAATTTGGAAGTTTACAGCATTCATTCCAAGAAAGTAAAGTTTTAAGGTGGCCTGTGTAGTGACCAGAGATGATTGAATGTCTGTAATCAAAAACAATAACCACAGTAGTGTATGTTTTCTTATGAATTGATATCTGACCAGCTTTAAAGTTGGTGATATCAATATTGATTTTGCTACCATCATCTCTGCATCTTTGTAGCATGAGAATAAGATAGTTTGAACGGTGTCTGGTGTCTTAAAACCAGTGTAGACACCAGTTTTGCTGTGTAGTCCGGATAGGAGTTGTTCTGCACAACTTTCACAAAACGCTTTTCAAATGACACTGGGCCTGATTTAGATCTTGGTAGACGGGTTACTCTGTCACAATGGTGACGGATATCCTGTCTTCCAAATTATAAATCTCATAGCATGCAGTGGTATTTATATTTCAGCGGACAGGATATGCGTCACCACTTGATGGATTAACCATCCACCAAGTACGTATTGAGACCCACTGATTTTCAATCTAGTACTGTAAGATACACATATCTCTCTGATTGAATGTCTGTTCTGCCTGAATAGTGACAATTTACACATTCATAGTTCCATGAATAGTTTTTTTTAAAGAAATCAATCATTGCAATTCCCTCATTTTCTAACACATTTAGCACTACCATTAAAATCTCCTGTGCACCTTGTTGCACGTTCAAAGTTAATTGTGTACTACCATTGCAGTGGTCAGCCATACCATGTATAAATGCAGTAGAGTTACACATTCGTTTTTCAGTATGTGCTAAATTGAAAAGAGTTGTCAAAACTTGCCATAACTCTTTCTCTATGTGTTGAACAATGTTTTCAACCACTGGCTGTAGGTGGAATAGAACTTAACTACCACTTCTTAAATGTAATAAAGCAAACCAGTGTTATCCTATGGTAGAGGCAGGCCTCACAGTTGAGAAACAAGAATTTAGGGGCTTTAAATAGCTACTTGAGTGTGTTGGAACAATAAGTGCTGCAGGCCCACTAGTAGCATTTAATTTACATTCCCTTAGTACATGTTGTACCACTTGACTAATGACTTCTAAGTAAATAAATGTGCCATTTGGGTATATGTCATTTTTATTAGGTTTAGAGGAGTGAGCACAAGCACTTTAGCACTGGTTAGCAGTGGTACAGTGCACAGAGTCATAATGCCAACAAAAGCAACATTCAGACATAGGAGTGGTGAAGGCAAAAGGTTTGGGGATGACACTGCAGAGAAGGCCAGGTCCCAGCATTGATCCACATGGGTCAGAAGATTGATAGTATAACAATGTGTGAGAGAACTGTATGTAATCCTACATACCTTTATCCATGTAGGCATGCTATGCACACAATAAGGTTGCAAGTGGCATATGAATTGAAGATAAATCAATATGTGCAGATTGGTTCATAGTGCAAGCACAGTCAGGTATGATGGATGCAAACAATTTGTATGTATAATCAGCTGTTGTTTTTACTGGTGGATCAAAACAAGGCAATTTGTCAATTTGACTTTCATAAACAATGTACTTTCCAACACAGATGGAAAGGATGGAAATACATTTGCGGTAAGCAATTGTCCAAGGAAAAATATCAAACAAACATGCAACTGTTAAAAAAATGTTTGACACCATCTTATTGTACAAGAAATATTAAATATGAGCAATTATGGTGGAAACTTCCCAAATAACCTCACAGAAGGGTTTGATCAGTGGGCAGTCAAATACATGTGAGGGGATGAGCCCATTTCAGTGCTGAAGTGCCAACTTAGAGAGTTGGAATCAATTTAGATTCATGTGACTTGCCAGAGTTCCTAGAACTTTATGTAACAGACAAAATTAATTTGTTTGTATGTGCTCGTTAGACATCTGCCTCAGTTTCCCAGTTCTCTTCTAAGGATGAAAATGTGTGATTTTATTTGCTGTTGTTTCATAACTCAAACCTGGTCCAAGGACATTGGAGCGCTTTATAACTAAACCAGACTATTCAGTTACACTATTTTTATGTGATTTTCTTCACACAGTCCTCAAATGTCAGGTTCGGTATCTGAATCTGTTTGAAAAGATCGAGCACATTTCCATCTAGATCCACAATTTTGTTTAAAAAAATTAGAAATATTAATTGGGCACATCTTAACTTTTCTATCCAAGGCCAATAGCAAGTCAATACAGATGGTGCACTATCTACCACAAAAGACATCACTGGTAAGGTATGTGGGGCATATTATCAGCAGAAATTCAGCAGCCGTGTTACAATAAAAATCAGTGCCCGGATATTCTTAGATTTCATGCAACACCATTGTGGTGCAAACCCAAGTTTGCAAGTCTTTGTAAATCTGGGTCTGCATCAAAATATATTGTTGGATGGGAATGCCATGTTGCACCCATCTAATGGCTACTTGATGCAAAGTAACGCAAGGCAGCGCTATGCGTGGCTTAGTAAATGCCAAAAAGAATTCTGTGTTAATTAAATTAATTAATTTTTGAGCTTGTAAAGCGCACTGCTACCCGTAGGTTTCCTGGCGCTGTATAACGCTGGGGAACCCGTCCTGGCTTTCCCTGTGAGATGGTCGCTATTGGGCACCCCCAAGGTGAAACCAGGCATCCCCAGCGTTGATAGGGCCGTTTGTGGAGATTAAGCAAGCTTTTGCCCAGAGTTGCTGAGTGGAACCCATGGTTAGAGAGGCACCGAAGGCGAGATTTATCGAGCCCGCTGACATTGGCCCAACACCCTGCTGCGTCGGGAATTGAACCCTGGTCCCGGGCCGACCTCGGCTTCTGGGTCTGCCGCCTCTAACCAGTGAGCCACACTACTCCACTGTTGGGGCTGCACCACAAAAGTAACACGACCCCTAAGCTAAATCATAGTAAATCTGGGACTGCATGTGTAAGTGAAAAGGATGGTAAGCATCATATTTGTATTGCGTGCCTAAAATTTCATCCAGCATAAAGTTTTCTGAAATTAAATTTTTTGTTTCAAAATTTTGTTAGTGCAATTAAACCTTACACATGAATATGTATGAGATATGTCAATCTAATGATGAAATTCCAGAAAACGCTCAGATTAAAGGATCATGAAATAGTGGGGTTGCTTACTGATTAAATGAGTTTTTGTAGTGCTAGGAAGCTCTCTCAGGGAAACAATTTTAAGAGTTCTCCATTTCATTGCTCCCAAAAACAAGTGCTCCCACAGATAGCCAAAGTCAGAGGTGGTTTAAGCACAAAGCATCCCAAAGACAAAGCATCCCAAAGACACCACCATAAGACAGTGCACAACAGCATGTCCTTTACAGGCAATGTAACTCCTTTTAAGTTCAAGAAAATTTTATTTGATAATGACAAGAGAAAAATCAGGTGTCAAAACAAAATACATTGGAATATTAACTTAAAGACTGTGAGCAGAATAAAACAATCATAGAAATGCAAACATTATGAGAAAGTAAATCTGGGTACTAGAGAAAGGAAAAAGGAAAAGGCAAAGGAAAGGTATGTTAAACAGCAAACATAATAAGCATAAAAACATTCGTAAGGAATAAGAAAGTGGTACAATGGAGAAAAAGTGGAATGCATCGAGCAATTAAGGAGGTTTGAGGACTTCCTGTTGCGAAGGTGGTGGGTGAAACAAACGTTTAGAACATGAGTCCAAATAAAGCGTGACAGGAAACCATAAGTCCATGCGTTTTGTAGCCATACATGCCGGAAAAACATAAGCAGTGTCAAGTCTATGATTATGGCAGACATTAAACCACCACGCCTTGAAGGAAATATTGGAGAAGTCTTTCCAGTTGACCGTTATTTGTTGAAAGGCAGCAGCCAGTAGTAAGTCAACAATCTGAGGCTTTAGATCAACATTGTCCCAGCAAGGGGAAAGGCTGCCCATGAAGACGTGTGTATGAGAAAAAGGGACACAAGTATGAAAAATCAAATTAATTTGAGCCCAAACCTGTAACCAAAAACTGCGAACAGGAGTGCATAAAAATAACATGTGAAATAAAGTAGCGTGTGGTGATGAACAAGACCAACATGTGTGGGGAGTGTTTGGAAAGCGTTTGTGAAGGTCAAAGGGTGTAAAAAGAAGTCTGTTATAAATAAAAAACAAAGTCTGTGTAAGGGTTGCCGCTCTTGAGGATTTACGGATCTTGGTCCAGATTTTGTCCCAAAATGAAACTGACCAGGACACAGACAAGTCGTGCTCCCAACATTCCTCCACCTTGGATTTAGGTCTGATAGACTCACCAGTGTGGAGGTATTTGTAGATAGCAGCAGCTTTTGGTGTAGTGCGTAAAAAGGAGTGAAGTGAGGAAGGGAGAGTGGGTGAAGCAGGAGGAGGACAAAGCTGAGAAAGGCGATTATAGTTTGTTAGGACTGTATCCTTAAGCAATTGATAGTTGCGAGCAAAGGAGGTAGGTAAGTTATAAAGGGAGCAAAGAGTAGTGAAAGGTAAGAAAGAGGAGTGAGAAAAGAGTTGGGAAATCCACAGCAAACCTCTGCTATGCCATGTTTTCCAAAAGAAGGGTCTGTTACGAATGAGTAAGGAAGTGTTATGCCAGATGGGGGAGGAAAGAAAATCAGCAATGGTTGTGGGAGGAGAATGAGAAGAAGATAGGAGCAATTTAGTAGTGAATTTATGAATAGGAGTAGAAATGGAAGCGGGTTTACGAGAGAAGGAAAGATATTCGGCAAAGGAAAAGGGAGAAAGAAGAAGACGTTCAAATTTAGTCCATAAAAGACAGGGAGTGCTAGGGTCTTGTAACCAAAAGGAAGCTTGTCGCAGTTTGAACGCTTTATGGTAAGCAGGAAAGTCGGGGAAGTTAACCCCACCCTCTGACTTAGGACGGATCAGACGGGCTAAAGACATTCAAGGCTTCTTTTTATTCCAAAGAAAGGACGTTAGAGCAGAATTAATCTTTTTGAAAAATTTTGAAGGGATGGGGACTGGAATATTAGAGAGGGTATAAAGGACAATGGGAGACAGCATCATTTTAATGGTGTCAAGGCGACCCCACCAGGATAGATAAAGAGGGTGCCATTTGGACGTGAGATCCGCTAATTTTTGAATGCATTTGGACATACAAAGGGAAACAGTATCTGGAATGGTGGGAGTGATGTGCAGTCCAAGGTATTTAATATTAGAAGGCTTCCATGTAAAGTTGGATGTGGCAAAATCAGGTTTAAATGTAAATTTTGTTAAGGGGAGGATCTCACATTTATCATTGTTAAGCTTATATCCAGATATTTGGGAATAGGCGTGGACTTCAGTGAGGAAGGCGGGAATCGAAACAGTGGGATTGGAAACAAAGAGAAGGATGTCATCCGCGTATGCGGCTAATTTGATGTGGGAGTCTGATAATTGGAAACCTTGAATGGAGGGGTTTTGACAAAGTTTAGAAAGGAAAGGTTCTAAGGCTAAATTAAAGAGAAAGGGAGACAAGGGGCATCCTTGACAAACACCTCTTTGCAAATTAAAAAAAGAGGATATTTGGCCATTGGCACAAACCGCCGCACGCGGGTTGGAATAAAGTAATGAAATTAGAGATATGAAAACAGGGGCAAAACCAAACCAACGAAGGGTATGAAAGAGATAGGTCCATTCAACCCTATCAAACGCTTTTTCAGCATCCAGGGCAATGGCCGCAAGAGGATGGGGTAAAAGGCGAGATTTAGAGAGAATATTAAAGAGAAGTCTAGTGTTATCAGTAATAAAGCGACTTTTAACAAAGCCCGACTGTTCCTCACCCAAAAGATCTGGGAGAAGAAGATCGAGACGTGCCGCGAGAGACTTCGCAAATATTTTATAATCAATATTAACCAAAGAGATTGGTCTATAATTTTTACAATGTTGAGGATCTTTCCCCTCCTTGGGTATGAGGCAGATATGCGCATCTGAAAAAGAGCCTGAGGAGGAACCCAAGGTGAGGAAAGCGCCAATGAGGGAATGAAGTTTTGGGATGAGAAGCTTTGAAAAGTGAAGAAAAAATTCTACAGTAAAGCCGTCTGGCCCAGGAGCCTTATCTTTTTGGAGAGTTTGAAGTGCCTTGAGCAATTCTTGTTGGGATATGTCAAGCTCTAAGTGAGATAGGTCAAGTGGGAAGTGGGCTGGTTTTTGAATAGTAGAGAAAAAATTGTCTAGGGATTGAGGAGAGGGCTGGGTTTCAGAAGAGTATAGGGTTTTGTAAAAGGTAGAAAATTCAGTGAGGATATCTGCGTCTGTGTGTTTGAGAGTGGAGTTAGCGTCGTAGACTGATTCAATATTCAACTTATTTTGCTTAACTTTTAGATAATTAGCTAATATCTTACCAGCCTTATTTTTGCCCCCATAGAACTTGGCACTTGATTTCAATAGATACAAGGATGCATCGTCCGTGGATTTTTTGTTGAATTTCAGTTTAGCATTAATCAAGGCGGTTAGACTTTTCTGTGAACGGGAAGTAAAATAAGAATGCTCCAATTTCTTAATATCCAGAAGGATAGCCTTTGTAAAGTTGCGAGCAGCTTTCCGTTTTTTTGCAACAAAGCCAATTATGAAGTCTCTTGCTGCCGCTTTAAAGGCGTCCCAAATGGTGTGCTTGGGGACGGGGGAATTGTCATTCAAGGAGAAAAATTCATCTGAGAAGGTAGTGAAGGAGGTGGTAAATTTAGGGTCTAAAAGAAGAGAATTGTTAAAACGCCAAAGTTTAGGACCAACTGATTTGGGTAAAATGTCCAACTGAACTAAAGTGGGGGCATGGTCGGAAAGTAAAATCGGACCAATTTCAGCATGGGTGAGAGTTTGAACGATGTTGTGGGTCACAAAAATGTAATGAATTCGGGATTGGGATTGATGGCATGGAGAGTAAAAAGTAAATTCCTGAAGTTCTGGGTTGCATAAACGCCAAGCGTCAGTTAGTTTATGCTGAGAGATGGTTTGAGAGAAGGATTTATGTGACTTATTAGGAATGAAGTGTGCTTTGGAATTTCTGTCCAAAAAGGGGTCTAGGGGCTGATTGCAGTCACCCGCTAAAATAAAATTGTCATCAATAAATCTGGTAATGTGCTGGGAAAATGAATGCCAAAAAGTAGGATCACCGGTAGTAGGGGCATAAACATTTAGGAGAGAAATTGGAACATTCTTGATGGAGAGCTTAGCATACGTCCAACGGCCATCAACATCCGATTCCTGAGCGAGCAAGGAGTGAGAAAGAGCTTTATGACATAGAATGGCCACACCATTACGCTTACCATCCCCAGGAGAG
Source organism: Lissotriton vulgaris (assembly GCF_964263255.1). Taxonomy (NCBI): domain Eukaryota; kingdom Metazoa; phylum Chordata; class Amphibia; order Caudata; family Salamandridae; genus Lissotriton; species Lissotriton vulgaris. The sequence goes on along the minus strand of NC_141695.1, from coordinate 1,572,515,612 downwards.
TAGTAAACATCACCCGCCCAGCCTCTCTTTAGTTTAACAGATTCTTCAGCAGATAAATGGGTTTCTTGTAAAAAAGCAATATCCACATTTAAACGTGCAAGGTGAGATAAGATTCTCTGTCGTTTGATGGGAGAATTAATGCCCTTAACATTCCATGTAATTACTTTCATAGACATATCATATAAATGAGGAGGGAAATATCAACATGAAGAAAAAAGATGTGAGAAAAACCCAGAGGGGGAGAAAAACCAAAAAGAGTGTGAAAGTCTGTAAAAATCACCACAATATAAGGTTGAAAAAGAGAATGAGGAGGAGGGAGAAAGAGTGGGAAAGTAATAGCAAAGATCTGTTGGCTTAAAAAACATAAGAAGGTAGTCCAGGGAGTAGAGAGAGTGATAGGAGAGAATGTATAGCAGAAGAGTTGTCGAAAAACAAAAAAGGAAGACACCTGTAGAACAACGAAAACTAGTGAAGATGAGAGAAAAAAAGATACAAAAAGGGAAGTGAACATCAGGGAGAAAAGGATAAACATACTTACGGAGGACAAAAAGGAGGAGGGATGATCACCGGGAATAGGAGACGAGGAGAGAGGAGTGAGGGGGGAGCGCCAACTAGAGGAGGCAGAGCATCCAATGTAAGCGAAGCAGCAAGTCGAGGGGAAGACGCAATACAAATCGTGAAACCTGCAAAGACGAAAAACAAAAAGGGATACATGAGTAAGAAAAGGAGGAAACAGAACAATGGTGAGTGACGAAAAAATATACAAAGAAACACTAGTGAGAATTACATATCCATCCAACAGGGATGTATGAAAGATGAGAGAGAATCAAAAAAAGGAACATAGAAACTGAGGACGCTGGAAAAAACACCAAGGCAAACAGTTAAGCAGTCAGCAACAACCATTAAGCATGCAGATTGATTAGAACAAAAAAAAGCCACATCATGCAAGATTCACGGAGGAAAAGCTGATGAAGAACCAGATAAGTCCATATCAGATGTTTGTGTAGCGTTCAAAAAGCTTCGGAGACGAACAGGATCCTCGTAGGTCGTAGTCTTGTTGTTGTGGTTGACTCTGAATAGGCAAGGATGAAAAAGGCCATATCTGGCTCCAATGGCGCGAAGCTCTGGGCGCATGTCCAAAAAGGCTTTGCGACGGTTGGCTGTGGTTTTGGCGTAATCCTGCGCAAAGAAGAGATTGGAACCTGACCATTGGAGACGAGGTGAGGCACGAGCCGCTGAGATGACTTTGAGAAGGTCAGTATATTCTAAGAAGTACATGATGACACCTCTTGGCCGTGAAGAAGGAGAAGAAGTAGAAGGGAGACGGCCCAGCCTATGTGCACGCTGGATGTTAAGCGTAGTACCCTCAGGCAGATGAAGAAGCTTGGGCAAAAATGATTTGAAAAAGGCAATGGGATCAGTCCCCTCACAATTCTCCGCACGGCCGTAGAGACGAAGATTGTTGCGTCTGTTTTGGTTCTCCAATTCTTCAACTTGCTTTTGAAGAGAGGAAAGTTGTCAGTAAGAACCTGCAACTCAGAATTAGTTTCTTCCATGAAGGGTCTGAGGGCACGGATCTCTTTCAATAACAGCTCCATAGAGACAGCCGATGTGGACCCTGTTGGCGATGGAGGATCTTTTTTAAGGCGTTTCGTCGTGACTTTCCCTGTAGGATGGACAGGCCGCTCCGTGTTAGACTGCGACATTTGAGCAACGAGCGCCTGAGAGGCCTCGAGGTGTGCCAATGCAGAGAAGACTTTTGAGTTTTTAATGAAGACACGACGTGGAGTTTTGGAGGTGCGAGGAATTGCCTTCCTTTCCATAAAAAAGAAGCAGAAAAGAGTTGTTGGTAAGGAGAAATAAAGTTCAGTAGTATTTACTGCGTGTCCAGAGACATCTAAAAGTATGCGCAGGAGCTCTTGACTGGAAAACTGCACAGGATGCAAGAACGCCAGGGAATCAGGAAGATGAGTGGAGCAACGATCAATTCGCTATTTGGAGGAGTTAACACATTGATGATGAGAGCAAAGAAACACCATGGCGCTGAAATATAGATAAGTGGCACATTGTGGAGCAGAAGAGGTCCGTCAGGGAGAGGACATTATGAATACAAGGAGAGCAGGTAAAGGAGAGCGTGCAAAAACAGTGCACAAAACTGCCCCAAGTTGTGGATAGCCTTAAATATATGAGCGTGAAAAAAAGCAACGCTGTTAGCAGAGAATTGACTGAGTCTGCATGTACAGGCAGGGTACCTGAGGGAAGAAGAGGTCCACTTGCTCAAAATGGCCGCCAAGGTCATGAAAACGTGAATTAAACTCGCTGAAATTCGCTGAAAAGCGGCTTATGTCAAACGCATGCAGCGGTGATATATAGATGAAGAAGGGATCTCACCGGGAGCAGCTGGTGACACGTAGGGCTCTGTGGCAGGCTCACATAATCGTGAAGCGGGTGCGCCGCAGTTCGCGCTGACAGGATTCAAAATGGCGGACGCGACTATCACTCAGTCGCGTCCGCTACAAAGTTGGCAAAAAAGGCCATTCCGCTGTTCGGAGGATGCCGCATCCAGAAGCACGTTGTTGTCTGTGTCCTCCGGTCGGGGAGAACCTGCCGTGCAGGCGCAGGTGAGGTGGGAAAAGCAGCGAAAACCCCTGTCGACCCGGAGCGCTCACATCAGAGCCGCCGTCCTCGCCGGGCGCCAAGCCACGCCCCCGGCAATGTAACTCCTGATCTCCCTGAAAATGCTATCCAGGGTCTGGATGTAGAACGTTCTAGCCTTGAGTCATAATGGCACCCATAACTTTTAGTATCAAAGACTGAAAAAATGAAAATGATGTTCATCTTTGAAATACACCAATGCATTTTGCAACGAAACAGCAAAAGACATGACGCCCTTGTTTACCAATTCAAAATTCATTGGGGGTGAAAATCATTCTATACAACACCTGTCACAATTTGTAGTCCGTAATCACATGTATTTAAGACCTCATTAGGGGTACCTTTGAAGCTATGGCGCAACAGTGTCTTGAATGAGGCAGAATGTTTTTTTAATATATCTGTAAGTGGGTATTAATCTTTGAATTATTTTAGAATACATTAACCTTCAAGGTAAATTAGATCAATCAAGAAAATTACTTGCAGGGCTACGTCTATCATTTTTGCACCTCATTCGGTTAGCAGTATGTGCTAAAAATAACACAGAGCAAGGAGCAGTCGAAAGTTATGTTACAAAACATTTTATGTAGATGTTTCTAAAGAAAGAAGTCACCTACTGTTCAACTAATGCCTCGTGCTTTTTTGGACTGGGCATACATGTGTGCATGGACTGCATAATCTTGGTTACTTATACATATTTTGACGTTGTCATGTTCGGTGAGATTTTCAGGCTAGCAACAGAAAAATTACATCTCAAAATGGATTTACATGGGTAAAGATTTTAATATGGATCTCCAAACATTAATAATTAATTCCCTTACTGGTAGTATATTTTCAATGCATTGTCCTGAACACTGTGGTTCTGTAGAATGGGAAAAGCACCAGGAATGTAATTATATAAAATATAATATGATTACTATCAAAAACAGGATTGCTTTCCACCATGGTGCTCCAAGTGACATCCTAGAAAAAAGGGGAATGACTTAGCTGCCCAATCTGTAATTTTATGCTGTGTAAGGACACCCTTTGAGCAGCACTATACTCGATGTAAATTGATCCCAAAGAACAAGAACTCATGAACAATAAGCCTTTTCTTACCCACCCACCCACACATCCTAAAGCTCCCTTCCTCTTCCAATATGTTAATCATCCCAAAGCACCCTCATCTCACACTATGAAAATACAGGGTTCCAATCCATTATTCTGTGACGAGGATCCTTATAAAAGCCAAGTACAACGGTATTATAAGTAATATAGCATGTATTATGTGCTTCACTTTGTTTGGTGAAAGACAGATATACACAGACCACAAGTTAGACATTCCATTTAGTAAGACGAACACAGGCAGATTAAGGGGCCATTTAGAGGTTGGTGGATGGCTGTTTATTGTTCTTACAGGTCTCCTGTTCCTTTCAAAGGCGAGGAAGTGTTGGTTTCTGCTGGTGGAGCCTCCACCTTTGAATTTTATTTTATTATTTGCGTTGAATATTTGCTTTAGGAAAATCGCTCCCTTTGGCACAAAATTACTAGATACATTACAACATACAATAATAAGTGAGGAAAAAAGGGAGGAAAAAAAGACATGGGAAAACACACAAGATAAACCATTTGTGGCAGGATCCCTTCCTTTCTCTGCCCATTTGGTCAAGAATCAATAATGTAGCTTTTTTGGGAGGTGCCTTACATACCTCGTATTTCTTACGAACTCAATTTTCTATTTCTTACGAACTCAATTTTCTACCATGGCAAGTAGTCCTTTCTTACTTGAGGCTCATACATCTTGCTATAAAATCCTTTCAGGTGTGTCTGAGGTAACTGTGTGAAAGTCAGTTTGTAACTCATTTTTTCATGTATTTTTCTCTTGCAATTTAGCTCAAAGTGGATCAGGTTTTTAATTTGCTCATGTTGGCAAGAGTTTACTTGATTTCTATTTCATTTTTGAGCTATCAGCCTATCAAACAAAGGGCCACCGAGTCTTAGTAATGGTTGCCCCACCCTATTTATGGGAGGGCATCGTCAGTGGATTTCCCTTCCTGGGCTCATAAGGCAAGGCATGGTAGTTACCGGCTCAGACAAAAAATAATGGCCATGATTGGCAAACTCTTGCATTTGGGGGTTTTGTAATGTGTCCCAGTATGCCCTGGTACAAAACGTTGCCCTTTCTACAGGTACACAGCTCTTTTCTAGAGTTCCCTTTTCTTTTTCACATCAACGTTTGACAAACATTTGCATTCGTAACTCTTGGGCTACTTTCATGGAAACACAAACCTTGCTTACATGAACAAACTTTGTGTGAACACTATCATGCTACCTTTGCATTGTGTACAAGGCCTACACGTACGTTAGGGGTTGCATAGTAGGAGTACTCTAGATTGTTATACCATTTCTATATGTATATATATATATATATATATATATATATATATATATATATATATATATATATATATATATATATATATATATATATATATATATATATATATATGTATATATATATATATATATATATATATATATAGGGGAGACCTCTTTTATGAGGGGGATTTACTCTCGTGGGAACATCTGCAAGTTAAGGTTGGCCCCAATCTTTCACGATTTAAATACTTACAGATTCTTAGCTGGACTTTAGCCTATAAAACCTCTCCCGCTAACAGGAATAAGTTCAAACTTTGAGGGCACAGCCCATTGGTGTCTGATTTAGTAAACTTGGGTCCAGTTAAAAAAGAAGTGTCCAAGTGGTATAATCTCATTCTGGAGGAGTCGGATGGAGACTTTGTTCTGCCGGAGTTGTTATGGGGTTCTGTCCTGATGGACCAGAATCTACAAGATCTTTGGATGACTTATTTTGAACTCCTGTGGAACATTGTCAAGCCTTCCTGGTTACGCAGGAATCATATTTTTACCCTGCATAGGGCATACTACTCCCCTCTCAGGTTGTCTAAATTTTCAGGAGGAGAGTCAGTGTCTTGTGCTAAATGCGGGTTGATTGCTGCATCAGATACACATATGTTTTTTGAATGCCCTCAGTTAGCCACATTTTGGGAGGAGATCAGCAATTCCCTCACAGGGTCATTGGAAGACTTCTCACTATAGATCTGTCCCTGGTGGTATTTGGTGTTCTAGAAGGTGTACAAAGCCCAGCTAGGTGCCTAGTATTTTACGCAATCCTGCTTGCATGAAGGGAGATCTGCAGGAAATGGAAAGACTCTTCACCTCCTACCTTTAAAGATTGGCAAACTTCAGTCCTGCAGACATCATGTACCAATCTGGCTAGATCTGGTAACCAGAGTAAAAGGGCGTTCTGGTATTTACTATCTTGGCTTCATTGATTTATCCGGGGTTTTTTTTTCCCCCGGGTCCAATGATTGATCTCCTATGGTGCCTCAAAAGCTTGCACCAGTGGAATAGCCGTTATCCGGTTCATGCCCGTCCCCAACTGGCTGCCAAACTACCCCAAGGTTTGCCGCAGATTGGTAAATTATGGACTCTGTGCCTTTTTGGAATACAGTTGACAGCTGAGGGATAGATGGCCCCCACTAGATTTGTGTCCCTTCCAGTTTTTCAGATAAACTGAGACAGCTGCTCACTGTAAATTCCTTTCGGTACTTTGTCTACATGGTGGTTATGAGGACAAAATATATATATGTATATATATATATATATATATATATATATATATATATATAAGCTTTTGGCAGTGTGGAACTTCATAATATGCGCGGCAGCCAAGCCGCGGGGAATGCACCACCGCAGGCATAGCGGGCCGAGCTCAGCATGTTTGGAGCTGTAATGGTCATCGTGATGGCGCACAAACATTGGCAACGCTGTCTATACTCTTTGGAGAGCCCACTTATGGCGGAATTGTTTAATGAAAATGTGTAGAGTGACTCGTGTGTTTATGAGAACTACAAGGCTTATTTCGAACTGCTGCTCCCAGAATGCCATGTTTTTTACATTCACGTGCTCTCACCTGTGGGCAATTAAAAGGGACTTTAAATACTGAGCAGCAGTCTCTGCCTTTTACTTGGGGTCGCTCTGCCTGAGAAGAAGGACGATTTATGTCTGAAACGCGTTGGCAATCTTATTTACCCAGGGAGTTGCGATGGCGCTGCTGCCTTAATTTGGAACGATGGGGAGTGCTTCCTAAAGCTTTTGGCAGTGTGGAACTTCATAATATGCGCGGCAGCCAAGCCGCGGGGAATGCACCACCGCAGGCATAGCGGGCCGAGCTCAGCATGTTTGGAGCTGTAATGGTCATCGTGATGGCGCACAAACATTGGCAACGCTGTCTATACTCTTTGGAAAGCCCACTTATGGCGGAATTGTTTAATGAAAATGTTTAGAGTGACTCGTGTGTTTATGAGAACTACAAGGCTTATTTCGAACTGCTGCTCCCAGAATGCCATGTTTTTTACATTCACGTGCTCTCACCTGTGGGCAATTAAAAGGGACTTTAAATACTGAGCCGCAGTCTCTGCCTTTTACTTGGGGTCGCTCTGCCTGAGAAGAAGGACGATTTATGTCTGAAACGCGTTGGCAATCTTATTTACCCAGGGAGTTGTGATGGCGCTGCTGCCTTAATTTGGAACGATGGGGAGTGCTTCCTAAAGCTTTTGGCAGTGTGGAACTTCATAATATGCGCGGCAGCCAAGCCGCGGGGAATGCACCACCGCAGGCATAGCGGGCCGAGCTCAGCATGTTTGGAGCTGTAATGGTCATCGTGATGGCGCACAAACATTGGCAACGCTGTCTATACTCTTTGGAAAGCCCACTTATGGCGGAATTGTTTAATGAAAATGTTTAGAGTGATTCGTGTGTTTATGAGAACTACAAGGCTTATTTCGAACTGCTGCTCCCAGAATGCCATGTTTTTTACATTCACGTGCTCTCACCTGTGGGCAATTAAAAGGGACTTTAAATACTGAGCCGCAGTCTCTGCCTTTTACTTGGGGTCGCTCTGCCTGAGAAGAAGGACGATTTATGTCTGAAACGCGTTGGCAATCTTTTTTACCCAGGGAGTTGTGATGGCGCTGCTGCCTTAATTTGGAACGATGGGGAGTGCTTCCTAAAGCTTTTGGCAGTGTGGAACTTCATAATATGCGCGGCAGCCAAGCCGCGGGGAATGCACCACCGCAGGCATAGCGGGCCGAGCTCAGCATGTTTGGAGCTGTAATGGTCATCGTGATGGCGCACAAACATTGGCAACGCTGTCTATACTCTTTGGAAAGCCCACTTATGGCGGAATTGTTTAATGAAAATGTTTAGAGTGATTTGTGTGTTTATGAGAACTACAAGGCTTATTTCGAACTGCTGCTCCCAGAATGCCATGTTTTTTACATTCACGTGCTCTCACCTGTGGGCAATTAAAAGGGACTTTAAATACTGAGCAGCAGTCTCTGCCTTTTACTTGGGGTCGCTCTGCCTGAGAAGAAGGACGATTTATGTCTGAAACGCTTTTCAGACATAAATCGTCGAGTGACGCGTGCATTTTACTCGCGCTTGCCTTTAAAAAGCGGATTTTAATCAGAATCTTTGTTCCCTACCTCCTCTACCTCCTGGGCCGCTCTCAGCTGAGTGTTGACGCTGAGAGCTGGTCCCGGGGAGGCGAGGGCTGTTTGGCGGCCATCTTGAGTGTAGGCGCGCCCTCGCGCTCTAGTCACTATAAAAGAGTACTCTGTGGCTCCGCGCAGCGGACGCGTCAGCGGATGCGCCGGATACCCGCCGGAGTCACGCCAGAGTCCAGCCCGTCTGCGCCCGTCCGCGCTGAGGACGGGCTGGACGGCTGGGCCTTGGACTCTGATAAAATGTCATCCCCTTTTTGTAGCTATTCCCTTCGCGATATGTTGGCCCTTAAACCGTGTAAAAAACACTGTTCCCACACCTACGAACCTGATGACCTCTTGCTCCCACTCTCCTGTGGCTGCTATCTCCCGCCAGGACCCCCCAACCCTGTTTCCATCTACCCTACCATTGAACACCCTATCACATCTACTTCTAGTATAGTAGAAATAGAGGGCATCTTGGTCAATGCCCGCTCCCTTATTAAGAACAAGGTTATGTTTAAAGAGATGTATTGGACAGAACGCCCACCCTAGTGTTTGTGACCGAAACCTGGGCTAAGGACTCCTCCGACCCTGATCTAATAGAGGCTGTCCCGGACGGTTACTGCCTGGCCAGACTTGATAGACAGGGACGAGTTGGAGGGGGGATAGCGATCCTTTACAAAGATCACCTTCAATGCCACACTGTACCCCTGAGTGATTTTCCCGATAGTTTCCAAGCTCTTTACTTTTCTATAAAGGAAGAGCAACGTCCCTTTTTTAACGGTATCTTAATTTACCGTCCCCCCGGCTCGAGAACCCATTTTACGCACCATCTTCTTCAATCTGTTGAACCTCATTTTGGCCAAGATAACCTTTCCATCATGGGTGACTTTAATTACCACCTAGAGCGGCTTGACCTCTCTGATACCTCCTGTCTCATTGAGGCCCTTGAATCTTGTGGGCTTACGCAACGTGTCACCGGAGCCACTCACTGTGCAGGACACACCCTGGATGGCATCTTTTCTAATGACCCCCGCTTGATTATTAAGGATACGATCCATCTTTCCTGGTCCGACCATCTGGCGGTCCATTTCCTTCTTAATCACCAACGGGTGAACTCCCGTAAATTGGGGAATCATGTCATCGAGACCACTCGAAACTTAAGGAATATCAATAGCAACTCCTTCGCGCCTTGGGCTACAAGCTTTGCTACCACTGACCTACATAGCGTACAGACCGCAGTCGCTCACTTCGAACAGGTCACTACCGAGGCCCTGAATCAACTAGCCCCAGAACAATCCCGACGCCACGCTAGAAAGAGACCGTCCGCTCCCTGGTACTCCGAAGCTCTTAGGCTTCTTAGGCAAGAAGTAAGGAGAAAGGAAAGGCTATGGCATGCCAGCTGGGACTTCAAAAATAAGGAAGCTCATCGACTTCTTGTTAAAAAATACAAGGCTGAAATTTTACAGGCCAAACAAGAATACTTTGTGGCCGCGACTTCCTCGCTCTCCTCCCCGAAGGAACTTTTTAAAACTGTAGACTTCCTGGTCAGATTGCAGGTCCCTGACCCTGTCATCCCTTCGCAGGATCTTTGTAATAAGATTGCCTCCTTTTTCCATTCTAAAATACAGAACATTCATCTAGCTCTTGAGGAACAAAGAGTCGTCCTTAGTGCTTCTATGCCTAGCGTAGAGACGTGTCCGACCATCAATGAACTCTCCCCTTCTTGCACTCTGGACACCTTTCCCCCGCTGGCCTTGCAAGACCTAGAGCTTTTGTTAGCCAAGACTAAATCTGGTTCACCTATGGATACTTGCCCACTGAAGGTCATTAAATTGTGTAGGGAAACCCTTTTACCACCGCTGCTAGAGATAACGAATCTAGCTATTAGAGATGGCGTTTTCCCTGCAGAGTGGAAGAAGGCGGTAGTGAAACTCCTTCTGAAAAAGGCCTCTTTGGATCCGGGGGTCCTAAAAAACTTCCGGCCTATTTCCCTGCTCCCTGCTCCTGCTAAGATGCTTGAAACCTATCTTAACAAGCATCTTGCTGCCTTTGTCGAAAGTTCGGGATGTTTAGACTCCTCCCAGCACGGATTCAGGAAAGAATTTAGCACCGAGTCAGCCCTCACCATCGTGCTTGATAAGATCCGCACTTCAGTAGATGAGGGCCAGACCTCTCTCCTGGTCCTGCTAGATCTAACTGCGGCTTTCGACACCCTCTCCCCCTCAGTACTTACATCTCGGCTGAGGGAGGTAGGGGTGAAGAACGCAGCTCTGGATCTCTTGACCTCCTTCCTCACGGGGAGGGAACAAAGAGTCAAGCTTGGGGAGTTTCTATCTCCATCCCATCCTTTGCTATGTGGGGTTCCTCAAGGGTCGGCACTTAGCCCGACCCTCTTTAATATCTATGTTACCCCACTAGCCAAACTTATAAGATCATTTGGGATGGAGGTAGTCTCGTACGCAGACGACACTCAAATCCTCGTCTCTCTTCCCCGCTCAGATGACCTAATCGCCTCCAAGTTTAGATCTTGTATGGAGGCGGTTGGTCAATGGATGATCCAGAACTCTCTGAAACTGAATGGGGAGAAGACAGAGGTGATGGTGTTTGGGGGGAAAGAAAACATCTGGTCAGCCAACTGGTGGCCTGACTCCCTAGGAACTTGTCCTTCCCCCACATCCTCTGCTAAAAATCTCGGGGTGTTAATAGATCCCGCCCTCGACCTAGGCAATCAGGTGAGCAGAACTGTCTCCACCTGCTGGGGCCTGATCCACACTCTGCGTAGGGTTAGGAAATATCTCTCTCTCCAGGCAAGAAAACAGATAGCTGTGGCTCTCATCGGCTCGCGTTTGGACTATTGTAATGCGCTGTATGCTGGACTTAATAAAGGTCAGCTGCAGCGCTTACAGGTAGTCCAAAACGCCATAGCTAGATTTGTCCTGGATTTACCCAGACGCTCTTCGGCTACTGCAGCCAGGAAAACATTGCACTGGCTGCCGATGGAACATCGAATCCGCTTCAAGGTCCTTTGTATGACCTATAGAGCCATCGCTAAAAAGAGTGACACTGGAATAGGATCCATCATCTCCCTCTATGCGCCCCAAAGGAACTTGCGCTCCTCTGGTAAACTGCTTTTGATAGCCCCTCGTGTACGAAGAGCCAAGTGGGGAGGTAGAGCCTTTTCCACCCTTGCCCCTAAATGGTGGAACGAACTCCCCCTGGACTTGAGATCTCTCCCATCCCTTCAGAATTTTCGTACTGCCTTAAAAACCCTTCTCTTCAGGCAAGCCTATGCCTAAGGTCCTAAGTTTTTCTTGATCTTCCTCTGATCTTCTGTTAGGCGCCTTGACACCTGCGGGTTATTGTTCTGCGCATTATAAATTATTTTTCAATTCAATTCAAACGCGTTGGCAATCTTATTTACCCAGGGAGTTGCGATGGCGCTGCTGCCTTAATTTGGAACGATGGGGAGTGCTTCCTAAAGCTTTTGGCAGTGTGGAACTTCATAATATGCGCGGCAGCCAAGCCGCGGGGAATGCACCACCGCAGGCATAGCGGGCCGAGCTCAGCATGTTTGGAGCTGTAATGGTCATCGTGATGGCGCACAAACATTGGCAACGCTGTCTATACTCTTTGGAAAGCCCACTTATGGCGGAATTGTTTAATGAAAATGTTTAGAGTGACTCGTGTGTTTATGAGAACTACAAGGCTTATTTCAAACTGCTGCTCCCAGAATGCCATGTTTTTTACATTCACATGCTCTCACCTGTGGGCAATTAAAAGGGACTTTAAATAATGAGCAGCAGTCTCTGCCTTTTACTTGGGGTCGCTCTGCCTGAGAAGAAGGACGATTTATGTCTGAAACGCGTTGGCAATCTTATTTACCCAGGGAGTTGCGATGGCGCTGCTGCCTTAATTTGGAACGATGGGGAGTGCTTCCTAAAGCTTTTGGCAGTGTGGAACTTCATAATATGCGCAGCAGCCAAGCCGCGGGGAATGCACCACCGCAGGCATAGCGGGCCGAGCTCAGCATGTTTGGAGCTGTAATGGCCATCGTGATGGCGCACAAACATTGGCAACGCTGTCTATACTCTTTGGAAAGCCCACTTATGGCGGAATTGTTTAATGAAAATGTTTAGAGTGACTCGTGTGTTTATGAGAACTACAAGGCTTATTTCGAACTGCTGTTCCCAGAATGCCATGTTTTTTACATTCACGTGCTCTCACCTGTGGGCAATTAAAAGGGACTTTAAATACTGAGCAGCAGTCTCTGCCTTTTACTTGGGGTCGCTCTGCCTGAGAAGAAGGACGATTTATGTCTGAAACGCGTTGGCAATCTTATTTACCCAGGGAGTTGCGATGGCGCTGCTGCCTTAATTTGGAACGATGGGGAGTGCTTCCTAAAGCTTTTGGCAGTGTGGAACTTCATATATATATATATATATATATATATATATATATATATATATATATATATATATATATATATACAATTTCTATGGCAAAATGAAACCCCTCATTTTATTCCTTTTCAAATTAAATGTATTAAGAGTTACTACTTTATTCCAATCAAGATGAATTAAGGTGTGCCATACTTTTGTCATAAGTAAGACTGTTAGCGTTCTAGTTGTTCTTTAGAACACTCTGGGACATTCTGTCATTGGGCTATAGTTGGGCTACATCTGGCTGATATTTGGGCTACATTTGGGCTCTTTTGTCTCTGGTGGCCATCTTGGGAGACTGCATATCAGAATTTTTTTAATGAAATATAAGAGTATTTGAGAAGTCACTCAAAATGTGCCCTAATTTTTCTTTCTTCAGCACTAATCATAATTTCTATGGCAAAATGAACCCCCTCATGTTGTTCCTTTGCAAATTAAATGTTTTAAGTGTTAACACTTTATTCCAATCAAGATGTGCCATATTTTTGTCATAAGTAAGACTGTTAGCGCTCTAGTTGTTCTTTAAAACACTCTGGGACATTCTGTCATTGGGCTATAGTTGGGCTACATCTGGCTGATATTTGGGCTACATTTGGTTTTTTTTGTCTCTGGTGGCCATCTTTGGGCTACATTGGGCTACATTTGGGCTCTAACATATATATAGCCCAATGTAGCCCAATATATATTTTTTCAAAGTTAATTTTCTCAGCAACTACTGAACAGATTTACACCATTCAAAGAAAAGCGTAATCTGCGAGCCGGACTCTACTTTTCTACCAACTTTCTTATAAATCCATTCAGCAGTTCGAGCTGTAGCCGTGTCTAAACGTCCTATGGAAAATAACATGGGGAAAACACGTTTTGGGACCCCCTTTTATCTCAGCCCCCACTTGACGAATCCCCCCCAAACTTTCAGGGAAGGAGTGGAGCGGAGCAGGCCATCTTCTTTTAAAAAATTCGCAAAGATTCGTCCACCGGCGCCAAAGTTATTCTCAATAGAATGTTGCGGATTTCCTATGGAAACTAGGTCCTAATTATAACTACCTACTGGCGACCGCCAGTAGGTAATAGATATATATATATATATATATATATATATATATATATATATATATATATACATATATATATACATATATATATATATATATATATATATATATATATATATATATATATATATATATATATATATATATATATATATATATATATATATATATATATATATATATATATATATATATATATATATACATATACCCAAAGCAAAATCCTGACCGCTATCCAAGCGGAGCCAAGCAGGTTAGACCTCTTCCCCAAAAGAGAGTAAGTGACTTCAATAACAGGCCATCAACTCACAAAGTTGTGTGAGCAGAGGTGAAAGCTTTATTACAAAATCATAGGACAAATGTCCTCCATAACCCGTTTCGCTCCTCAGACGGAGCTTGATCACATGGTCATCATATATATACTGCTTAAATAAGAAGGTGGAACTCTTTGTTCTATTCACTGTCTTAAAGCTCCTTATAACTTACATATGCTTCTGTCTATTGATCATCACAGCATATATATATTCTATACAAGAATCACTTTGGTTCAATAAATATTGAAAACGTCCCTTTGTGTATTTTTGCATGTTTCTATGAGCAAACAAGAGCATGAGGGTATGAGCAAAAGGGTCTAAATTGGTCACCACGATTCCTGATGGGTCTGGGTTGTCAAGTTCAGTGGTTGCCAGAACTGTTTGCTTCCTGTCTAGGGGGGCTTATGGTGGCACTATGAGCTAGCTGGTCTACGGGATAACATATCCTGGGGAAGTGCCCAGAATCAGTCTGGCACCATCCCAAAGTCTATGTCGTCCACAAACTGATTAGAGGAAACTACACGACAGTTTTTGCCAGAAAACTAAAAACTGAGGGGCATATTACCAACAACTAGCGAAAGTTATCGCTAAATAGGCTTAGCGACAATTTTTCTATGGCCAAGCATCGCCAGATTTTATCGCTGAGATAACGTGCTGTAGTGTAGTTCCTATATTCCCAATAGGCTCTGCGCATTGGAATAACATAAACAACAGTGTAGACGTAGGACTGAGGTCGACTAGGTCTCTATTGAATATGTTAGACTTAATTATGAAATGCCAGCTAGCTCAGAGGTCACTAGAAACTTTCTCGAGTAAACAAGAAGGTGTTAACTTTCTTGAATAGACAAGAAGGGATTATTTTCTGACAACCGCATAAACATGACAACTTTGCTCCCCCAGAATAAGGAGTATATCTCCAGAGTCGCGGAAACAATAGATAGCTATTTCCCTCAGATAATCGTGCATGCTTAGTTTCACCAGGAATGCAGAGAAATAGAGAGACGGGCGTTTTCAATAAAAAGGGTATTTATTGAGCAGTCTACTTTCTCATGCAAGAGAAGTGAATTGCCACAGTTGCAATACTTGTCATAAAGTAAAGTGCGTACAGTAAAATGAGTATTATGAAATAATACTGTAAAAGCATTTAAATGGTTTCTAAGCCATAAGATACTTAAAATAGATAAAATACATACAATGATAAAATAAAGACTAAACATACTCAACTGGTGTTTCTAAGATACACCTATCCCGGTGTACCTAACCTAAGCCTAGAACAGGGAAGGAGTAGATGAGTTATCGGTTTTGCCAAGAATCTGAATCAAGAATTCTCTATGGCTCTAATCAGCTCCGTACCTTGGTTATAGAATGAAGGAGGTCTTGTATCTCTTTCTCAGGACTCGATCTCCCAGCAACTCGCAAGGGTGACAGGGAAACACTGGAGCTGGATTTCTCAGCAGGAGAAAAGACAGCGTCTCTCTCAGTGCGTCAGCAGGGAGGGTCGGCTTCCTTCGGCACTCGCATCAGCAGGGCGTCGGGCAAGTAGATAGCCGATCTGCTCCAAAACACCATGTGTTGCTTAAGGCCGTATTTGGACTGCATTGGCTATGTCTTAATATGGGTATGATTCTTATGCCTGTATAAGGGTATGATTTGATATAACCACATAAGGGCATGAAATCGGGAATATTTACTAGAGTCCTAGAATCATCTACAGCAGTGCTATTAGCAACGCTTATCTCAAAAGTGATAAAATACCTGGCGATAGCTGCGAAATGCGTGAATATCGCTGAGAATACAGCGATATTCACGCATTAGCGACAAAATGCTCTTAGCCATGTTATCCACCTCCCATTGGATAACATGGCTAAGAACTGGTCTGGGCAGGTATTAGTATTTGGAGATATTTGCGCTTAGCGCGAATATTTCCCTCGCTACGCCTGCCTTGCTAATAGGCGATAGCGATGTTAGCGACTGCTTCCAGTCGCTAACAGGTTCGGTACGCCCACTTTGCATGTCATTAGCAATAAATATCGCTGACATGCAATGCGGGCTATCGCCTTCAAGCTGTCGCTAACTGCTGTTAGCGACAGCTTGCTAATAGGGCAATAGAATTTTCGCCGCTTAGAGGCCGAAAACGGCCGCTAAAGTGGTGAAAATTGCCTATCGCCCCCCTTGATAATATGCCCCTGAATCCTTCATGGGAAAAAGTAGAAATGGCTCCCACTTGGCATCCTTCTTTTAAGTCAGTAAGAGAAGGATCCAGTGGCAGAAGCACTGAAGCCAGAAAGAACCCTGCCAGGGAGGTGAAAATAGAGGCTTCCACTAACCCCACAGGCTAACTACGAGCCCAACTCCAAATGAAGCTGTAAATCTTTTTAGAAAATGTCACTGATAAATTGCAATTAATGAGTCATTTATTCTGATTCCATTGTTTGGTATTTCTGCTAATTTATGCACTCCTTTTTTTAGGCCAAGTTAGTGACAGCTTTAACTGTTTACCAGACGTCATGTCATCAACACACAGAAATACACTGTCCATGGGACTTGGGTCAGCCCCATCCAGACATTATCATGCTTGCGTCCGCTGCCTTGAATCATTTGTTGATTGGTGTGATTGTCGGATCTGGTACCAGCCCCTTGGACTATTGTATTGTATTGTATGTTTTGCGATGGTGATTTTGCCTTGGTGATGGATCAAAAGGGAGTCTGTATTATTTTTGATTTACCCTCAGCTAAGATGGCCACCATAACATGGTTGGGCAGAATTTTCCACCCATCGTTTAACATGCACCCTTCTAAATCCACTGTCCTAGAGGTGCATCCATGTGGTTAAGATTTTAACAATACTGTTTTCATTGCACACTCATTGAGCAACAGCACAACCTCAACAAGCAAAGGTTGGCCTATCCGATAACGGTATCACTGAACTGAACTACATTAGAAAACGACACAATTAGTTAAAACATCATGAGATTTGAGTACAATGTATTATTTATTCTGAAATGCTTGAATATGCCTTGATTTTGTTGCGTAAAGTATAAATGAAAAATGCCCAAATGTTGCAATACATTGCTGCTCAATTCATATTCATCAGAATGTAACACAAGTCAAAGAAAAGAGTGGCAAAAATAAGAGAGGGCAGTGGCACTATTGAGCAAAAAATCTCTTTCTCTATTAGGGTGACTATTGTTTAGTATCAGTTGCTTGCAATTTAAACCCAGTGAATAATATTTAAAAATAATGGAATCAAATGCAACACTATGCTGTATTTTTTTAAGTCAGCATTGAACAATATCCTAGGATACTACGCATCGCGAACCTGTGACAATTTACATACCAAGTAACACATGAAACGAATGGCTATAGTGCAAGAAAGATCCTATTTCATTTGTTGTCATTCTGGTGAAAATCACGAATGCAACAATTTATATAAAAAACATGATTTTGTCCACCACAATACAAGTGTGAAAACTATTTTAAATCACGTGCTTCTGCTGATAGTAGGTGGTCTTCCAGTAATTACATGAGGTACTTCAACCCTCCTGCTGACTTTAGAGGGACTTCTAGTAATGGCCTAGGGTACTGCACAGTTTCTGCTCAGTTTAAAGGGACCTCTAGTACTGATGTAAGCTTCTGCACCCTTGTGCAGTTGGAAGCATATGAAGGAAGAAGCCAGGAAACAAATCACTGTTGTGGAAGGATGGGGAGGGGTGTGGCACATCATCAGATAATATTCTATGCCGTCTACAAATAAAATGGCTTTTGTATATTAGTAAATATGCCATTTTTGGTGATATGTTGGTTGTGGCAGTATTAAGGAGCGAGGGTGCAAATATGGTTGTGAGCTGGGTATTAGTGTGCTATGAGGAAAATCTGAAACTGTACAAGGATTATTGTTTAATGATACAAATGTGCCCAAGATTGTAAGTTTTCTAAGTAATGGTGTAAATCAGCCTGATTCTCAAGATGTCTAAGTGTAAATCTAAGCAAGTATTCAGGATGGAATGAGTCATAGTGCAAAAACAAACATGTTAAAGTTTTCTGAGTCATATGGAAAATGTGAGATTGTATAATGGTAAAATTTGAACTTTGCTGCCTTGTGGTATGTTAAATCACACTATGCGATTCTTTGTGTATATTGCTATGTTATGTCAGGCAGTCAACATATGTACCTGCCATCCCAGTGTCAGTGTCTATTTGTGTGCCAGTGTCCAAGTTTGTGGTTGTCTATCCCAGTGCCTGCCGATCTCATTTATATTGTAAAACAAACAGGGTTGCCAGTACTGATATAAATGGATTAAAATAACCAAATAGACATCCTAAACTAGAATAAAAATTCTAGGAAGGGTAGTGCTAGTTAATAGCTTTTTATTTTATCAAATTATTACATAAACATTTCAACCAATTTCTTCAGTTTATCATACAAAAAAGAGAAACTTGTAAAAAGGGACATGAAAGACTTTAGAATATAACTCTACATTAGTCATTCATTCAAAATTCCACGCATATCACAGGCAAGCAAGACACATTCAAACTGTAAAAGAGAAAACACACAGCATATAATAAAATATATATATATTACAATATAGAGAAAGAAAAAAGGGGATGGCCACAGGCTGCGAAGATTTTACGCTAAAGTGCAAAAAATTAATTAATTAATTCTTGCCAAGTACATTCCTATGTGTCAAACAAATTATACAAAACTCATTGGAATTTTTAATCAGAGGTAATGTACAACATTGAACTGCAGGAGGGGTTCATTAGATCACCAGCAGCTCTCGCAGACCAGTAGGTGGCAAGGGCCTACGCGTTTCGAATCCCACCGAATTATTGGGGTATCTCTTCAGGGCCTAATATAGTCTCTGAAAAGGAATAGAACAAAGAAAACAAGTTTAAGTGACATGAATTGGACAACTAATCTTTAGATTGTCGGACCTGGCAACATAGGAATATTGAATGTGGGTGGAGGTCGCACTCGGTTCGACAATTTATCAAGTTAATTTGGTATGTGTGCTGTGCTGAATTACTGCCTGCTGAACAGTTATATGAGCATGAAAGAAGCCTGACCCCAAACTAATGGCTGTTAGGACTTCAGCACGCAACAACTGTGAAATATATAGTCATTCTAGAATATTTAATTCACCCACATAGTATAGAGAGCAACGACATCTATTGTGCATAGAATCAAAGTATCCATTCGCTCAGTTGGTACAACAGCCAGACTTCTCAAAAAATCTGAGGTGTCCTCAATGTACGTTGGCCATCTTTGAATGAAAGGTTGTAGATATTGATCAATGAATACTCCTAGATGTTCAAATATTGATTGACAGCCTGAAACTATAGGTCTGAATGGAGGGTTGGTGAGGTTTTTATGAATTTTTGGCAAGAAGTAAATCTTAGGTCTTCTTGGGAATGTTTCAAACAAAAAGCCTTTTGTTTTTGTGTCAATCCAACTCATTTTTTCAGCCTGATCAAGTATTTTGCTCAATGTATCTGATATTTCCATTGTGGGATCATTATTGAGTAAGCCATAGATAGTGTCATCCATTACATGTTCTGTACCCTTTTGTAGATAGAAATCAGTGTCCATAATTACAAGTCCCCCTCCTTTATCTGCCTTATGGAATGTCAGTTTGTCATCTTGGGCCAATAGCTGCAAAGCACTGTATTCAGCACGTGTCAAATTCCTTAGTTTGCGTTTGAAATGTATTTTTTGCAAATCAGATTTCACCAGAATTTCAAATGTATCCAGGGACTTGTGTGAAATAGGTGCTTGAAATGTGCTTTTGGGTTTGAATTTTGTTTGTGGATTATCTCCAGATTGTAGTGGACAAATGTTCGTGAAGAAATGTTTTAAACGTACTACTCGCATGAATTTGAAGAAAGAAACTTCAGTTTCCAATTGTTAATAGAAATCGCTACGGCATTATCTTCTGTTTTCAAGGTGAGCGTTTTGATCACTTTGCTTCTGTTTACTATTATTAGGGTGTTTTAATAGAAATCGCTATGGCATTATCTTCTGTTTTCAAGGTGAGCGTCATGATCACTTTGCTTCTGTTTATTATTAGGGTGTTTTTGAGGGTTGAGTAACAGATGAGGAGTGTAGTAAGGACCAAACATGGTAGTGTTTCAAAAATTTGAGTTCTCTCAGTTGTTGAATTAGAAAATTATGTCACTAATGCATTTCAATTAGCTGACACTGGCATCGGATAAAATGTTTCCTTTTTCTTGCAGGGACCCCTGACGAAGGGACCTTGCGTCCCGAAATGCATTGGGTACAAAAGATTGTGGTTTCTATTATGTACAATTCCACTGTAAAACTCATGTATTGTGATATGTATATAAAGATGTACTTTTGAAATTGTAATTTTGTGGAACTGAAAAATGTTAAAAATCATGATGAATATGAATTAAATATTCTAGAATGACTATATATTTCACAGTTGTTGCGTGCTGAAGTCCTAGCTGCCATTAGTTTGGGGTCAGGCTTCTTTCATGAACATAGGAATATTAGCTGAGTGACTCAAGCGTGCCCTCCACTGCTTACCAAATAGTAAGGAGCAAAAGCGTGGGTTAGAGGCCGTGAGGTTTGTGGAACACGGGAGTTAGAGCCTAGAAGAGAACAACGTGGTAGTGAGAAAGACTGTCCTTTTCCCAATTGCAACATGCTAACTCTGCATTTTTATTCCCACTTTTACTCACCTTGTGTATGTTGAAATCGAGTCTTTATTCAAACAGTGTCATCAGGTAATGATTCAAAATAATGCCGGAATGAGAGCGTGCACCTGTATAGTCACTGTCTCCCTGCTCCCATGACAGTGCCTTTATATCTCATTTTAGGATTCCCGCCATTCTCTTGCCCAGGTGTCCTGTCAAAGTTTGAGTTTTACACATCACACAGCAAAGCTCTGGTATCCAGAGTGTCAACTAGCACTAAATTGTGAAGGTAAGAATATATAGGTAAGTATAGATTTAATATCCTTAACTTCACATCTATGTGCCCTTAAGATAGATAGAATCGCCAAGGTGCATAGTTAAGGAGTTAAAAATAGTAATTGTCTTATTAGTTATGTATCTTCATTTTATAGTGATAATCAGTTTTCTGTATATGACGTTCCTGCAGGGTGATATTACTTACCTCAATATTAGTTCCTCCCAGTCACATGGTCAGTGTACCTCGCTACAATAGTGTTATTGTTTGGATTGCCCCACAAGTCTCAACGTTTGTCACCCTTCTAATGTGTCAGCTTTTTTTTTTGTTCAAAATCAAAGTGTAAGGTTATTATTAACACTTTTCTTTATTGACATTTCAACAAATACAGCAATACAACACTGTATTAATACTGCAAATCAAAATGCAAGCTTCTGATTACAAGTGACCTGCTAAATTGGGATCCCAGCACCAGCACCTGTTTTCACAGGGTTCGCAATTACAAGTGGTGTGATGTTTTAGTCTTTCTTTTCCAATATCAGTGATTTTGTTCTTAATACTGTTGTTTTTGGGGGGGTTCCAAATCAAAGTCTAATTTTGTGAGTCTTTCATTCCAATGTCAACAATTATGTCTTGATGCCGCTGATTTACTGATTGCTTTTCTCTGTGTCCTAGTGCTGGTGTGGCTAATATTGTGAAAAATAATTAGTAACATTGTTATCCTTAGGGGTGGATGCTTATGCTTTTGCTGAGCAAACCTGAACGTGGAAAAAGGCCTGGGGTGTCTTGGGGTTGCAGGAAGGGAGAGTGGTATGCCGTGAGGAACGAGGGTGTTGCTGCAGGAAGACAACTCTTCAGGAGAATACCACCGAACCAGCAGTTCTACAGGGCTGCGAAAATGTAAAGGAAACCATCAAAGAAAAAAAACGACCAATCATTTGTCAGGAGTCCCCAACACAGCACTCCTGGTGGCTAGAGCGCACACATAGAAGCCAGCCGCAGAAATCTCCATTTGGCCTACTGATTATAGATATCATATTGTAACTTAAGCACTTGAGCGTGGCACGTCTGTGGTCCTAATCAGTCGGCTAATGGGTGTGGGGCCGGAAAAATATTTGCCGCCATAAAGGAAGATAGAGGATGATCCCGAATGGCCAAAACTGTTGTCTTACGGAGCTGGGGAACTTGGGGGCATATTGTCAAGGGCCTTATCGCCACTTTAGCGGGAATGTTTCCCGCTAAAGCGGCGATCATTTTATCGTCCTATTACCTAGCTGTCGCTAACACCAGTTAGCGACAGCTAGTAGAAGACAGCAATCATCTTGGGGCCCGCATTGCATGTCAGCGATAGTTATCACTAATGACATGCAAAGTGGGCGTGCCAAGATGTAAGCGACTGTAAACAGTTGCTAACATCGCTATCTCCTATTACCTACAAAGGCGTACTTTTGGAAATAGTTGCGCTAAGCGCGAATATCTCCAAAAGCTAACGCCTGCCCAGAGCAGTTCTTAGCCATGTTATCCAATCGTAGGTGGATAACATGGCTAAGAGCATTAGCTCGGTAATGCATGAATATCGCTGACTTTTCAGCGATATTCATGGATTTCAGCCGATTTTCATCGCTTTTGAGATAAACCTTGATAATAACAAGGTTTATCTGCGATAAAAATCGGCGGAGCTCGGCGATAATAATATTGCCGCTAACCTGGTTAAGCGATAATTATCGCTTAATCTTGGTAAAATGCCCCTAGGTTCCAGTCTTGTCATCGATCAACATCTTGTGATTCTGCTCAAATCACTGCATCTCCCCGTGACTACAAAAAAATGAATGTGTCCTTGTTGTAATGTAACTGGTGCTCATGAAAAGTGCTGCAATACATTTGCGTCGAGTTCACCCTCTATAAAACTGCAAGCATTGGCGAAACAGACACCCGAAAACCCTACTTGGCATGAGATACCCCAAGACCCAGTGGAGGCTCCTCCGCAATAGTGGAGGAGGGTCCCCCCCCCCCACCCTCCCGGCTCAGAGCCAGCAGATTTTAAAAAACTACAATATCTTAGGATCATTTTATTTTTTAGCTGCTAGCTCTGTGCCAGCGTGTGTAGAGAAGGGCCAGGCTGGCCTGGGCCATGGGAGTGGGGAGGAGGTGTGGTATGTGCCCTTGTAAGTGCGCATGTCAGTTTGGCCGGCTGTCTTAGACTGGCGGAACTACTATGAGCACTTTGCTTTCTCCAACCCAGCTGTATTGTGCAGCCAGGTTGCAGAAACAGCACAGACTCCCTGTGCCTGGGCGAGCATGATCTCAGCCCGCTCAGGCCGATCTCCATGCTGCTCTCATGCTTGAGAGCAGCGGGGGATTGGATGAGGATTGGTTGGGGTGTCTGTAATGGGAGCAGCGTACATGCAGCGATTGGCGAGGAGGCCATCAACATAAGGTACTTTTTTATTTATTACTCCCCTGTACGGTCCACCCGCCCCATGCTCCCAAGCGCTCCCGTGGCCCCTCACTCCCCCTCCAACCCGCTCCCCACATTTAAATGATATTGGCTGCCTATGCCTGGACCTGTCAACCTGTTAGGGGATCCCAGCCTCAAAAGAAACGTGCCCCCTTCAACACCTATAGTACACCTTTGTGTCTTCTCTTGACTCATACATTGCTAGAATCCATGCAGAGTGGGAAGGTAAAAGGGTTGTTGGAAAGTATGGCTGTGCTTGCACTGCTTCCATTCATCTTTTGGTTTATTTGAGGAGTGTAGGGGTTCAATGAGTTTCTAGATTCTCTGGTTGCTGGAACATTGGGAAATATAGTACACATGTGAATGGATTTTTGTTGTTGTAGTAGTCATAATATGTGCATATATGTGTGGCAGTATCCTGAAATGCTTAATAATGGTGAACGCCTAAGGTAAATCCAGTTGGCCTGATAGTTTTTTTTTAACTGTGTACGCGCTGATTACTATAGGCATATATGGCCATATTGTGATTCTAGGGGTTATGGTCTCCTAGCTTGTGAACCATTAAAAACGTGTCAGACATATTAGGCCTAATCCACATTTGGGGGTGGGGGGTGAGGAACGTGAAAATTCTTTAATATAGTCCCCTGCAGGATGTCAGAGGGTGTTCCTATTGTTTTTTCAACCCAGTCATTTTGAATATATTTGTAATTTTGTGTGTAGCATTTTGTTTTGCATTTATTAAAATACTTCTTTTTTTTATAGATCACTTACTTTTCATTCATTTGATGAAAAGGAAGAAGGAAGAGAAACATACAGCGCTGTCGCCTACAACCTGGAGGCCAGCAGTGAATGTGTAAATTGAAAACATCCTACCTGAAATCGGAAAGCTCTCCCTTCCGCACTACTCCCTATGCACACATATTAAGAAGATAGCTGAAGTGTCACCACCATGTTTCTGCCCAGAAACCCAGAGGCTCTTCGTGCCAAAGGCCACCCATATCACCATGTTATCAACCATTGTCCTCCATATTACACCGTTTGGGAGAAGATTTAGTAATTTGAGCAGTTGAGCTAGTTAAATTCGGATGGTAAGAGATTGCTAAAGGGTGCTCAAATCTCTTGATTAGTGTTGGTTTATGCTCTGCAGATAGTGTAAATTTTTCCATGCCTTCTAAGTGGCACAATTTGTGAAGCCAGGTAGCATGAACTGGGTCTCTGTTTGACCCCATAAGGGAAAGGAGAGCTCTTTGTGTTGCTCTCAGGGCTGAAGCAATTTGATGACCTCTTAGGGCTTTCAGGGCTTTCAGTGTGTATGATAAGAGGGCATATGCTGAGAAGCTTGGGATCGGTATCGGAAGACCTGGTCTATATCAACTAGAATATTCTCCCAGTACTGGGACAGTTTTGGGCAGTTCCAGAGCAGATGCAATTGAGTCCAGGACCCCTGCATCCCCTCTCTATTCTTTAACACGCTTCCGATGCCATTTCTTTACCCGGGCAGGAGTCAGGTACCAGTAGGAAACGATCTTAAAGGTAGTCTCTGTACTAGACACATTGTAAATATTGTTCTCCTAATCTTTGTGAGTAAGGGTCTGCCCTAATTCTGTTTCCCATTGGTTCTTGCCTGTGTTTTTCTTGTGTGTGTGGGGCTATGCCAGGAGGGCAGGCAACTCTGTTATCAGTTAATTATCTTTGTCCTTCAAGAAAATTAATTTCTTAAATTGTGTTAAATGTCTTTGAGTGAGTGTATGGCTTAATGGAAGGATATGTCACCCAGTGTCTAATCTTTAAGTATTGTATGTGGTCTCACTCAGGCAGGACATACTCATTTTGTAGTATTTCAAAATAAATCATCCCATGTGTGTTAAACAGACTATCAATTATTTTACAACCTGCCATTTTCCACCAAAGGAAGTGGCCAATTTGAAGGTCTGTGGTGAAGTCTGGGTTAGTAAAGAAAGGGGCCAATGGTGAATGATATGATGTTATTCCTTTGTGCACAGCAACTCTATCCCAGACTGCCAATGGGTATCTTGTTTAGGGGGGAGGAGTACAAGCCCCATACCCTTTATCGCCAGGACAACCAGGGGACCCGACCTTCCAGATCTATATACTCACAATCGCCTGGTCCATGAAGCACCAATGCTTCTCAGATTCCGCTTGGCCCCACTCCACCATATACCTGAGCTGTGCCGTTTGTACATATTGTGTGATGTTAGACACTCCTAATCCCTCCTCTGGGGTAGGTCTGTGGATTAATTAATGGTGCATGCAGGCCTTCTCCTATCCCACACAAACCTGTTAATATCCGTTTGCAGTGTGTTATCGGAAGGGTCAGTGGTGGAGACTGGAATTTGAATAGAACCTTGGGTGAGAGTCATTTTTTGGGCAGCACTTTGACCAAACCAGGAGATCCAGTACTGACACCAGGTGTATAAGCCTGCCTTCACTTGTCTGAGAAGCAAACAGTAGTTAATCTCAGCTGTTTGGAAGCTAGTGTGCTATTTGCATGCCTTAGTAAGGGACGGGCATCTTGGCCCATGTGATTGGATATTGAGTGTTCAGCTGATCTTGACCTGCCTGGGGGACCATTAGGTTTAGGATCTGTGACTTCTGTAAATTAACATTAAATTCTGAGACTTCTCAAAACCCTGCAATGTACGTATTAGAGCAGGTAGTGAGTCAATTGTGTCTGTCAGAGCGACATCACTTGAATAGAGGCTAATTGTGTAGATTTTGTGGCCCTATGATACTTTGATCTGCCTGGATGCATTGGGCCAATGATCCCATATTTAGGACAAACAGGAATGGGGACAGAAGGCACCCCTGTCACTGCACTGCCCTCTCTGAATGGGAAAGGAACCAGAGGATACCCATTTCACCTGGACTGAGGACCTGTGGGAGCTGTAGCCACATAGGATCCACCAAAGGAAATTACTCCCAAAGCTGAAGTGATTCATGGTGCTGTAATGGTCATTCTTCATAACCTATTTTAGATTGCTCCCCATGAGCATGGCTGTGGCCCTGAGAGACCTCCAGTGAGAAAATGCTGTTGGTGTTGTTAGGGAAATACATGCTATGGCAAAGACCCAACAGACCAATATTTTTGAGAAAACCAGTGCAAATTCATTGTATGATCATCTTTTGACAGAAGGTGTGTCTCTTGGAATAAGCAAATATACGCACCCACTATGTTCCACACACCGCTTTCCTGGAATGTCTAGGCAGCTTCTGACCGCAAAAGTGCAGCAGAGAGAGCAACACGCAGGACGCCAGAACGCCAGATTGCCATTGCTTCGCTGCGAGCCGTGCTGAGCTGTGTTGGCCGGGCCGAGTCGGGCAAACCCTGTCGGCTTTGTCACTCGTGGCTGATCCGCCTCGCCTGATTCCCCGCGAGGCCTGATTCCCCACAGCCGCGCTGGACAGATGGGGCACCGGTTGGAGCGTCTGGCACCCGGCACTGGGGAGACCCAGGAGAGCTGCTGTGCTGCAGTAAAACGGCGAACAACCACGAGGGATCAACGTGGCCCCCCCCGGCCCCCCCGCGGCACCCCACGGAGTCTGTTCCTGACCCAGCTGTGGTTTGTGGGAGGCACCTGTGTGCAGGACGTACCCGTCGAGAAGGGGGAGACGCTACACCACCGCTGCCAACCCTGAGGGGACATGCCGGTCGACAGGTGAGAAGTCAAAATTGGCCCCTGGTCCCTGTCTTCGCTGTCTGGTGATTAAGCTGCTGGTGGTGCGCTGGGCTGAGGCCAGTACTATATCCATTGCTTGCAGTCGCTAGGAGCCTAGGGGTGTGACCCCTCAGGGGGTGCAGTTCACGGACTGATTGACCGCTGGTCGCCTGATCACTGATCACTGGCTGCTGCTGGGCCTGTCGTCTGCAGCTGAGGCAGCTCACAGGACCTTCAGACCTCAGCCGGTCTACTCCCTTGCGCCGCTCAGAGACTCAGAGAGGACGGTGCCACTGGGGGGGTGCTATATGACTGGGCGCATAGAGGGTCCGAGCGGTGGCAACCATTACTGAGTGAGTCGACATCTATAGGGTTGGAAGGAAGAGCGTCAACTGGCAATTCTCATCTGCGCCGCAAGACGGAACCCAGTCAGACTGTTCTTGGGCTGTCGCTGTTTTCACAGTTCCTTCCCATCACTTCTGGGCTTCCATCACTCTTGAGAGGGGACAGGGGGTGTGTAAGTCCCGCCCCCGTTAAGCCCACAAATAATACCTTGTTGGCCTGCCATGGATACCTCTAAGCAACTTAGAAAACTACCACGGAGAAAGGGCACTACTCTCCGTTCCGCCTCCCCCGGGGGGGTTTAACAGGGGTCACCGCCACCTCAAGATAAAATGTCACACTCTGGTGGCCCGCTATCGCAACCTCGGATCAGCGATGTTTTTTGCAAAACTGTTTTCCAAAATTGAATTGAATTGAATTGAAAAGGTTTTTCTATAGCGCATGGCTACTCGGAAGCATCCA
This sequence comes from Lissotriton vulgaris, assembly GCF_964263255.1. Lineage (NCBI taxonomy): Eukaryota > Metazoa > Chordata > Amphibia > Caudata > Salamandridae > Lissotriton > Lissotriton vulgaris. The sequence goes on along the minus strand of NC_141695.1, from coordinate 1,572,487,736 downwards.
ATCGCTTGATTTTGAACAGAAGAAATAAGCATAGGAAAACCTAACTACAGAGAGCCAGCTTGTCTATATCTTAGGGAACAGTGCTGTTTTTAGCTTTTTGCGAAATGCGAGCAGGCTGGGTTCTTGACGGAGTGGTAAAGGAAGGGCGTTTCACAGCCTGGCCGCATTTAGCGAAAAGAGACGGCCCCCTGTTCGGGCTCTGTTGGTCTTGGGGATTATTAGATAGTTTTGATGATTTGAACGAAGATCCCTGGATGGTTTGTATGGTCTGACCATGTCGTTTAAAATGGGAGGGGCATTCCCATAGAGAGTTTTATAGACCAGACAGAGGGTCTTAAAGTGGACTCGCTCCTTTATTGGGAGCCAGTGCAGGGTCCTCAACGAAGGTGCAGCTGATGTACGGTGGCTGGTACCAGTTAGTAGCCTTGCTGCGGTGTTCTGGGCAGTCTGGAGTTGTCGGGTGACTGAGACGGAGGCTCCTAGATAGAGTGCGTTCAAAATGGCTCTCCCTCTACCCAAATAATACAGCATGATGCGGATTCAAATGCTGATACTCAGATTGATAATCATTGCTCTCCCAGCCTTGCCTACATCAAAAGTCCAACTCCGGAGAATCCCCCTCTACCCTCGTCCAAATCCTCTGCTTCACATGAGTTCTACCAGCTGCATACGCCCTCCCAGGAAGACGTCATCATGACCCAGGACAGTTTTTTTTGTCTCACTAAATGCCTCCTCCACAGCCCTGGGAAATCTACCCTCACCAGTCTTTGGCTCTGATTCCTCAAACATCACTGCACTAAACACCTCAACCAAGCTCCAAGTCCAAGCTCAAGTCCACGACAGCGTCTCGTCCATATCGCCAGAATACTCAGACAATTGCAACGTGGTTGATTTATCACAGAATCCCCCATCACAACACAGTTTAAGTTTACGTCCAGGGGCACCCCCAATCATCCACATCGACCCTTCATCTTTAAATAAGAGCCCAAACTATGAGGCCCTTTGTCATCTAATCAATTATCCAACTGATTCCTGGCTTCCTTAGAAACCCGAATCGAAGAATCACTCGCCCATTCTCCGGGCTTCGGCCTGCATTCAAATTCTTTTAGAACTCTACTAGAGGATCAGGAATCACCTGTGTTCGCCTCTTTGGACCACACAAACTCTATCTCGGTCTCATTGACCTCTCTTCATGCAAAGCAAGATGCAATTGCTAAAGCCACACTATGGCAGTCGCAGAAAATGGAACTGCAGATCGATCTAATGCAAACTTTGGCTTCAGCACTGTCGGACTTGGGTTCCAGGATAAGCTCTCTTGAGGGCTTGGTGGGGCCAATGGACAACTTGACTTCCTGCTCTTGCTCTCCAATAATCAATAAACTTTCGTCTCTCCCTGAAATCTTGGGCGCAATCATGAAAAGCTTGAAGTGTCACATCAATGGAAATAGGTCACCTAAGTCCACGCAAGAGTCTCAAATTCCTTTCACCTTTGAAGAGCCTTTACGCTCCACCACACCAGCCGGTCCATCACCAGGGAGAAAAAATACTCCCCCCTTTTCCGACCCAGCTACTAAAAATTCGGCTTGCTTGCTACCAGCAATTAGCCCCGGCCACCCCATTGTGGGCTCGGAACTCACTGACACTAGCTGTCCAACAACAACGCAGTTAGTAACTACGCGAGCGGACTGTGCTGACATTGCCCATACTGATTCGACCCACAGTTCCTCTAATCTTCCAACAAAACCTTCATTGTCAAGGAGGGAGAGAAAGAAACTTAAAAAACAATCTAAAAACAACACTTAGCGAAAAGGAGAGTGGGGCTTGAAGGGTCAGTGGTACCCAGCACGCTAGCTATTAAATCAAGGGGCCCCCCTTACTTTCCTATCTTCAACCTGTCCTCAAAATCCAAAAAGAAAACCACTGAGACAAGCACGACCCCCGTGGGTTCAAAGGATTCCAGTGAACAGCCCGGGCTATCAACACAGGGAGCCCCTGGGGCCACAAGAGCTATCAAACTATATTCTACAACGACAGTGAATGGATCATCGCCAAATAAAACCATAGGAACAATTATCCATGACCAAAGCCTTGGCAGTCGGAACAACACTGTACAGTTTGCAGCAGCAATGCCAGAAGCACGGAAAAATCCACTCAAATGCCAGGGAATGGTAAAAATGTTGAACATGGACCTTCAAAGTGCGATAGAGGGTAAAGCGATAGGCCGCTGTGCGTGCCATCCACTAGAGGATCCAACTAAAGTCGGTTGGGATTCCTCCATGCACATGCAGAGGCATTTTTTGCCCAAACTGACACAAGTCCCGGGAACGATAACCCAACCGGGGGGGAACAATCATCCACATGAAGCTCGTCCCCAACATCTGAAGGCGCCAGCACTTCTAACTCGAAATAGCTAGGAGTCAGAATCACCAGCACCCGGAAAATGGAGCAGAACTCGTCTTTTTTCCTCACTACGACCACAAGGGCCCATATGACATTCTTAACAGAAATAATCTTATTTGTTTATTCAACTGTGTTCGAGCACTGGCTGGGGTTACTTCCTCAGACCTTACATCGGTCAAGTTCTCCTCAATACCAGGGAAAGGAGGCTCAGAGGCCACCATTACAACATGGTCCCAGGAATCCATCAGAAACGCAATTTTCAGGGAAGCCAGTCTATTTGAAAATTGGGGCATCGAAATGCGGGTTCCTACTCAACAAAAATGTTCCCACGTTCTTCTCCCGCAGGCCCCAGTGAAGCAACTTACTAGCTTACTGAAGGGGTCCCGGGGTGCAACCCATGCCTGGCTTCCAAAAGCGTTGAAAGCGGACAATCTTATAAGCATCGCATGCCATAACAATCAACGCCTGATAAGTTGCAAACTCAATTGCCCTGTCTTCCACGCTAATGACAGCCGCCACTTGCATCCTGTCCCAGAGCCTCCAACCATCTCTGCCCAGCAGTGCCCTTCCTAACAAGGAAGCCAACCGGCCCGACTCTAAATTAACAATCACGTCCTGGAATGTGGCCGGGCTTAAGTCAACTTTTGCCTCAAAATCAGCCATGGAATTTCTGAACAAAAGCAACATCATTTGTTTCCAGGAGACCTGGGGCCTCATTTATGAGAAATAATGCATCGCTGCGTGAAAGCAGCGATGCGTCACTTCTCAGTGCGCACTCCTTGCGACATTCCTGATGCGTCATATTTAATGTATGACGCATCATATCGCAAGGAGTGACAGATACGTCAGTATTTCTGATGTATCTGTAAGCGCAAAAGTGACGCAACTCCAGCAATGCGTCCTTTCACATGGGGCAAGCCCATGTGAGAGGGCCTGCGTCAGTCTTATGCCTGCTGTGAGGCAGGTGCAAGATTTTGACGCAACAGCGTCCTAAAAGTGACGCAGTGAAATCTCATAGATTTCACTGCGTCACTTCTACGACCCTTCTTGCGTCAATACGCCCCCCTTGCATACATTAAACCTGGCGCAGGTATAATGTGGCGCAGGGATATACAGAGTGACGCATCTACCTAGATGCATCACTTTGTAAATATGGCGCAACAAGGCGCATTTTTTACGCCACTGGTGCGTCACGAAAAGTGACGCACCGGCGGCGTAAAGGTGACGCACGGCCTCATAAATGAGGCCCCTGGTCTTTATCCCCATCGCCTCTGCTCGGCTATTAAGAAATTTCCAACCAGCCGTCCAGGCCAACTCACATGGAAGACCCTCTGGGGGCCTCTCTATTTTCATCAAGCAAAGGTGTAAGATAACGGCCACACCTATTCATCGGAACATGACGACAGGGCAGACTGCACTCATCACCGGCCTCTCATCCTCAGGCAGGGCCTTTTCCATGCTCCTAATTAACTGTTACAATAATACAACGAAAATCATAAAATCAATTGTAACAGATTTACTGATAAAACACCTGGAAGATCTTTTACTGGAATTTGCGTCTACGGAGGTACTGTTATTAGGGGACTTTAACATCAAAGACCTTGCTATCAACGCCCTATCAGCAACGAAAACCAAAGAGCAAGAAGCGATGACCACCTTTCTAACAATTCACAACCTCCGCTCTGCTCAGCAAATGACCCTGGAACAGCACCCGGGTGCTCATTTTTTGCCAACGTTCAGGAATAGCTCAACTATTGATTACATTTTTCTATCACCGCTTCTGGGAAATAAACTTGCTAGGATGGAAATTCCCTATCGCTTGGAGAGCGACCATAAACCCCTAACGGTAACAATGCACTTGCAAATGCCAGTCGCCGTTGAACTAACAGAAGTGGGGTACTCAACGCGGGTTGAACTCCATACCCTGGCTAGAAGAATCAAATAGGACTCTTCAGGTTCTGTCAAGGTGGGAACTTGGCTTAAGGACGAAACTCCTGATTTCAGGAACAATGCTCCCACATATTTACATCACCGGTGGGACAATGTCATTGTTAAATTACAAGATCTCCTAGCGGGCCATGTGGCTCATCATAGATCACCCGGGCTACACCCGAAGCAATCCTATGATCCAGTATTTGCCTCCCAAAGAAAAACCCTTAGAAGGGCTGTGTGCCGGCACAAATTGATCGGAACTGTACACACTGCCAATAATGTAGCCTCACTGCGAAAGACCTTCTAGAAATTTCATTGGAGGCTAAGAGACTAAAAGATCCGAACGAGTGGCTAAAAATATTTGCCTTGCTAAAGGGCAACAATCAGTCCCAGTTTTGGAGTTACATGAACAAGCTCCGTTCCACGAACAAGATGAGAGGAAACGCGGTTCATGAAGAAGATTGGGCCCTGCACGTGACTCAGCTAAATCGCAGTGACGCCTCGGACCCTGTGGTGATTGAATTAAGAGACCGCGTTGATACCATCCAAACAGAAATTCATGAGCAGACCACTGTAGCTGAGGTCTCTAAATATCTGCGAGCCATGAAGAACGACAGAGCCCCAGGGCCCAACGGCCTTCCTGCTGGGGTATTCAAATGTGCCCTGGAAGAGTAGGCGGAATGTTTGACTCCCCTATATAACAACGTGTTTAAGTCATGTTAGCAACAGGACTCATGATTAGGCTCGACTCTGTGCCCCATATTAACGAAAGGAGACCCCACGCTACTGGCCAATTATCGACTCATCGCCCTACTAGATCTTGAGTCAAAGGCATACGCCCGGTGTCTTCTTAGGTCGCTTGAAAAATGGGTTGCAGAAAATAACATCATACCCTATTACCAAACAGGGTTTCGGGCATCGGCCTCCACAATAGACAATATTACAACTCTAGCCATTCTGAGTCAACAAGCAGCACAAAAAAACTATCTTCCACTTTACTGCTGCTTTATAGACTACAATGCGGCCTTTGATAAAGTGTCTCGTAACATCCTATGGAGGAAGCTGAACAAGTAGGGGATTCCGCAGAGCCTTCTAGGAGCACTCATCTCCCTGCATAAGAGCACGTGGGTGCGAATTAAAACCGGCCCAAAGACAGTCTCTTCAAAAATCGCCATTGAAGACGGGCTAAAGCAAGGCTGCATTCTTGCCCCTCTCTTGTTCAAACTTTACCCAGCCGACCTTGGAACATTCCTGGAGAATAGTAATCTTCTTCCGCCAAAATTGGGCCCTGCAAAAAGGACTCTGCACATATTACAATACCCTGATGACATTGTAATAATGGACCAAGCAAAATCGGGTCTCCAAAGAGCCTTAAGTATGCTTCACACATACAATACCGTCAACGTCCTCAAAATCAACCAGGAAAAGACCAAGGTACTGATATTTGGCGGATGCAAGAATAAGAAAAGTAATACAACCCTAAAATATACAACCCTAAAATATAATTACCTGGGAGTCTGGTTCAACGAGACGTCTAGCCCAGTAGCTCATCTAGCTGCCTTGAAAAAGAGAGCAGGAGCAATTACATACTCCCTGACAGGATTGAACCTGTCCCTGAGCAGCCCCTCTGCAGAATCCATTCTGAAGGTGACCAAAGCTACTCTACTTCCTGCCCTAACTTACGGGCATCAGGGCTTCCCTGGTGCATGCTCTGTTAGTCTTGATCTCGCTCAAATTTCCACCTTCAAAAAAATCTTCCATCTCCCAAGTTTCATCCAGCGGGCAAGACTACGTTTGGAGCTGGGCTTACAAAGACAACCAATCTATTGTGAGGCAGACACCCTGAAATATTTTATAAGGACACTAAAAGCTAGAGATAATACCTTAAAATCCCCGCTAAAAGAAACTCTTTCAAGTCCTGGTAACCCTTGGAACACTCAGAATGTAAAGGCCATAACAGTGCTAGAGATTGACAACTTATCTCTTCTCTCAGACTCCATTCCATACTCAGTCTGGAAAAAACTTATCAATAAGCAGGTTAAACTAATCTCCCATTGTATGGACCTTCAGGCTGTAAAAGCATCTACCATTTTGCTTCTCTTGAACTCCTCGTACCTTCCCGGGAAACCGCAATCTTATCTCCAGGAAAATTTGAATGCAGCGGCACGGAAGAACATAATGTTTATGCGACTTCTAGGCCTGCGTTCAATGGCCTTTAACAGATGGGCCCCAACAAGTGAGGGGGGGGCTTGCAGACTGTGCAACTACCACTCTGAATCATGGCTGCATCTCTTGTGCTGCTGCCCCGCCCTGGCTGTTCCTAGAAGGTCTCTCTTAAAACCTTTGTATTTAAAATGGGGCATCAGGACATGCTGGGAGGCATCAGCCCTGTGCTTCACGTCCACAGACACTCAAGTACTTGCAAGGTCTGGAAAATGTGTGAGATTTTTGGACAATCTTTTTTTACCTTCTTTGGTTCCTGTGTTCCCACCTCCTCCCCCTCAAAAACTCATTACAGACTTCTTCTGTCCCTCGGTTTAGTATCCTTTGTCATTTTTTAATTTTTTATTTTAGGCCTAGCACAATCATATGTTTATTTTGGTACTTACAAGACTGTTTCCTTTATACGTGTAACGGTTATTAAGATTGGAGAGTTGTTTTTCAGCTTTGTCCTTTTTAATACGATAAATGTGTTAATGCTGACTTTTATAGCAATGGTTTTAAGTAACTGTGCTAAAGTAATAAAAAACTTAAAAACTTCAAACTTCAAAATGTTCAAGGAGGAACAGGATCGCTATCCACTTGGTTGGGTGGTTTAAGCTTTAACATTGAGAGAGATTATTTTGCCCTTCATGGTATTGGGTGAAAAAGTGTCAGGTTAATCCCAGAGATCCCTCAGTATAGCCAATGGTGGTGAGTGGGATAATCATCATGTGGGGATAAAAGTGGTGTATATGGTGGCCTCATTGTGGATTGAGTGACTTGTGGGTGCGTGCATGGGATTTTAAACCTGAAACCAAACCCAAACTAGAACAGTAATGGAATAACCCTCAATAAATCCATTCATAATCAATAGTAGCAGATCATGTACTAAGGGCAATGCCCAGTCTGAAGCATAGCCATTGTCTATTAGAAATGAAGCCGATATATGTGGCCAGCGCCCCATCAGATTTCTTGGGTGAACCTTGAGAATCCACATCAAGGAGGCCTAGGATCTGGCAAACCCCGATGTTTGTTATGCCTGGTCTTCCCAGCAAAGGACGATCTGGAACTGAGGACCCCAGCCATATGAGACCCCTTCCTCCTGTAAGTAGTGGGTGTTTGGCTCAAAGTCACTGTGGTGCTGTAGAGTCATTCACACAGGTGATGGAACAATGCCAGCTTATGGCCTTGGAAAGTGTGTGGATATGCATCCTTGGTGTTCTTGAGGATCTCCTCCTTCAGCTTGAAGAGATGGACACAAGCTAAAATAGCTGTCAGTTTTGCATTGTTTCCACCAGGGCAGTCCACTTTGTGGACTCTTCCAGCTGAATATTCTCCTCTGCATCCTGGCTAAGATCTGCAGGAACAGGGCCTTAAAATGTCCTGAATCATCAGCTCCCTCATGCCCACTGGCACCCCTCTCAATCTAATTTTGTTTCTACATGAACAGTGCTCCAAATCCTATATGAGGGCCTGTAGGTTGGCTTGTTGTTCTTGTAGGCACAGGACCTCTCAATGTCCTCGCCATGCGCTATCTCGTTATCCTTCATAGAAGAGACTTTGTGCGAGCTGCTCCACGGTGTGCCTTCAACTCCTAGAGCACCAGACCATGTGTAGATGCTGATATCCCTCTAGGCCCTGAGGGGGGAGATTAACATTCTCTGTTGCGCCTCGTCTTATCTGCCTGGGCCGGGACTGCTGTATTGAGCTCCGAATGGCCTCTTCTGCCTGGCCTCCATAAGCTCTCCACTTCTCCACAGGTTGCAGCACCAGGCTCGAGTGCCTCCCGGGATGCTGTAGAAGTCTCCATGCTGGTCTGTGGATCTCTCATGACCCGGTGACCTCCGAGTATGGGCGACTTTGAGAGCGCAAAGCATAACTTATGGAGCCGCCATCTTGACCACGCCCCTACTTCTCCTTTTTAAAGAAAAAGCAATGAGTTCCCATTGATTTCCTAAATGCTAGTTGTTGCATTTATGAGGTCTGAGTTTCTGCCCCACTGCACTCTTTCTATAAATGACAGAGCAAAGTTTCTATAAATGATAAACGAAGTATCAGAGTAAAGTCATGGAGAGTTTATTCAAAACTCAAGTTAAGGAGTGACTGAATGACTAGCTCCCAAGCAACTCTGCCTTACATCAATTTCATACTGGCTTTCATACATTTGTTAGTACATTGACTAACAAGGAAATAGTGGAGTTTTTTCCAAACATGACATTGTGTTCAAAGCTGAAACAGCCTCTAAATAATTTTTAGCAGAGATAACAAAGAGAGGAAGGTTAGTTCCACCCAAAGACTCAATCATTTGTGCTGGAAAACATTGACGCAAGTAGAGACACAAACCTAAGAAAACAAGATAACAGTACTGTTTAGGCTTATGTTATACAATTTGTACTTCATGACGTTTGTTTAAACATTTACATTAGAGTTGCACATAAGATAACTTTGCATTGAGAAAGCTCAAAAGCACACAAGAGTGTTCATGACTTTTAGCACACTACATATTTCACAGTTCTACAAAAGAGAGACACTGAATAATATAGGTTTCAATGTTTGCACCTGTTAATACAGTGTTCATTCTCAATCCTCCCTTCTGATCTAATGTTCAACCATTTTTTAAAATCTATTCTACTTCTATTTCCATAATTTTTTCTACTTCACCTTCTGCTTTCCTTTGTGACAACAAGATTGATTTTTTTCCAGGCATATGATTTACTGTAAATTTTCTTACACACATTTGAAGGCATGAGGGTAAGATATTAAGGAATACACTACATATCTACAAGATGGCTATTATAATTAAAACTATTTTGAAGAGCCGCCAACATCAATTTCCAAATAGGGACCCATTGTCATCGCACAATGTCCTTTCTACTACCTCATGTACTAGATGTCCTCTATCATGCAAATTATCTACAGTCTTATACACATTTGAGATGTCATCTGGAATATAGGCGTAACGGTCCATTTAAATCATCCTTCTGACTCAGTCCTTTTCTGCCAAAGCCATGCCTAAAACCATTCTATTTTGTAGAACCATGGTCCTCATAGCCATCATTTCTACAGTCAAGTTTTCTAATGCTGAAGAGGTTTCGTTTATAGATGCCTACAATAACCTACTTAATTGACTTATTTGTCTAGAAATAAGGGCTACTCCCAGCTACAATATTGTTCCCTTCCCAATGTCACTAGCCTACAGGGCTGTGGTATCTGTCTTGTCTACTCTTCTTTCACTCTGACTACAGAATTTTATTTTGTCAGTGTATATTTCTGTAAGCGGTCTTTCAGTTGATGCCGCATAGTAGGAAATACCCATCCTATATAGCAAGAATCACCCCAATCTTTTGGTAACCCTCTATATGCCTTTTCTGGACATCTATACTACTATTATAAAGAAAGAATTGTGTCCTTTGAGCCAGGTAAACTCGAAAACTACACCACCAATCCAAACACCCAAAACATCTTTGAAAACGTCAGGGCTAGCAGATGGACACAGGCTATATTAAAAAAAAAAAAACGTTCTTTAAAAAATGAATATAAAAAAAGTAGTCCCTAGGAAGAAGGGCCGGCCGCGACGTGCGTGCTGACATCACGAGCGCGGGGAGGAGCGGCGTACAGGAGCAAGAGGAAGAGTGGGGGACGTGAGCGCGGGGAGGAGTGTAGAGGACTGGTGGACAAGCGGGGAGGAGCGGTGACGACCGGTGAGGAGCGGCAGAGCGGGGAACTCAGGAGCAGGTAAGAAAGACTCCCACTGCTCAGGGGCCCTGAAGCAAGCTTAACGTCAGAGCGGGTGGGGCCCTGAAGCAGCCTTAACGTCGGGGCGGGTGGGGTGACGACCGGCGAGGAGAGGCAGAGCGGGGAACTCAGGAGCAGGTAAGAAAGACTCCCACTGCTCAGGGGCCCTGAAGCAGCCTTAACGTCGGGCGGGCGGGTCGGGGCAGGCGGGGCCCTGAAGCAGCCTTAACGTCGGGGCGGGCCGGGGCCCAGAAGCAGCCTTAACGTCGGGGCGGGCGGGGGCCTAGAAGCAGCCTTTTGCTCCCGGACAACGTCGGGACGGGCTGCTAGTATAAAATATACTTGCTTAACTAGATATATTGGATAGCCCAAAGAGGAAATATTACTTATATTGAAGAACTGCCCACAATCACTATTTCCTACTTCCACCCTTCATTTGTCTATTAAAAAGTGACTCCCTGTGAGTCTCCTTCTCAGCTTTAAAGGTACCTGAATGGGAGGAGTTGTGTCATTCCATATCAAGTCTAGGAATTCACTATGATGTGCTATTTTTATTATCAAATATTCCTCTTCCTTATCTCCTGACATTGCCCGATCCATACACCCTGAAGTTTTGGTTATTTGCCTGTTGTATTCTGATAATATTTGTATTGTGGATGTTCTAACCTTTCTTTGCTATGCCCCAAAGGTTAGAGTCCAAAATAGGGACCAAAAAGCATAACATGAAGCATTAAACTGTAGCGGCATTTCTAATAGATGTGAAACTCTATTTTTTAACTCAGCGGGCATTTGCAGACATATCCAACAGTTTGAGACATTCAGTTGCTTGTGGTATGCATTCATAATTTTACCCACCACATTATCATGATGTTCTGTAGTATGAGGTTTATATAAATCCAAGTCACTGTCTGTTTTTGCTCTTTTGGGTGTTATTGTGGGATAGGTTTCCTACATTACTACTGAGCAGAATGTAGTTATCCTCAGCTCCAAATGAGAAATATTAGTCCACATAAAGGCCCAGAGAGCAGTTTTTTCTTCGCTGTATTTCCTAACCGTGGTCCAGATATTTCCTTTGTCGTCTTCTGTGTCATTAGGCCTCCAAGGTAACCAGCACTTGTGAGGCTCTAAATCCCATAGGAAAAAGATTGTTGTTTGGCTTTGGAAGACATGAAAAGTCTCAAATTATAACACAGTTTATGGGTATGTGGGGCATATGGCAAATTTAACCTACAACCAGGCTATTCTCCACTTATGGATGGAGGGGATGCGAGGAATGGATCCAGTTCTTATATTCGAAACGCTTGACCCCAGTGTTGGTGATGTGCAGAACCTGAACAGGACACTTTCACCTCTGCTGCAAGCAGTTAGTTCTATGAAAATTCTTCACCACAATTTACTCACCAGTCTTCAGGTTGTGGCCTTTGTCCATCAGGGGCTTTGAAAGGGCCTCTTTCACCTGCCAGTGAAGGACATGCAGTCTTTTGGTTAATTCAATACAAAAGTCATTTAATCATAGTTGTATAGTGGCTGCATGTCAAGGGGCACCCCATACAGATTTATCTAGCAGTCACAATCTTGTGGGGGCAGAAATGGGTTAAAGAGCTTGAGGTGGTCTGTATATTCATCAGGGGTAATGGAAGGGCATCCATCCATGTTAGTTTACTTTCTGCACATATTTTTGCTATTTTATCCTTTATGATACCATGTGTATGTTTTCCACTCTTTAGGTGATTATACACAATGAGACTTATGTTTGATGGCCAAGGCTTGATTTATTTGTTCCAAGACCGTATTACCAAATGTGACCCTTTGTCTGATGACAAAAGCCTGGGCAACCTAAACCTTGGAACAACTTGGCTACAATTAATTAGTGCATCATTCTTTTTCATCTGGTATGTTTCCACCCAGCCTGAGACAAGACAGACTACCACAACTCATACTGATATATATTTATGGGAGGCATTTTTAAAAAAGTCCCTCTGGAAGTGTTCAAAAGGTACCTCCGGTTGAGCAAATGTATTTTCCTGCATTATGCTGAACATGTGTCATTCAAGGTTTGCAAACTCTTTCTTCTCCTTTTCTGAATTTGCCATTGTTTTACCATTTAGAAAACAATGAGCACCTAGCTTCTCTTCCTAAACGTGCTGGGCCATGTATAGTACATGCCATAGGATGAACAACAGTATCTTGTAACATTGTCCTTCCTTCAGAGTCTTTCCAAATGCCATCTACCAATCTCCCAGTCCTATCCCATCTTTCTTTTTCTGCCCTAGTAGCTTGGCTTTGCAAACCCTTAACATCATACTATTCACCCTCTTTCCCCAATGTATCCACAAAGTGTGAAACAAACATTAGGGAAGTGCTTTGATGTGCTCTTTCTCTGTCAGCGAACATATTTCCTCTTCTAACAACATCTACAATCTTTTTATGAGCTGAGCATTTAATTACAGATACCCTTTTAGGCAAGGCTAGAACATTAAGATGTTTTACAATCAATGTACTATGCTGTATTTTCTGTCCTTGTAATGTAAGAAAAACCTTCTCTTTCCACAACTTACCAAAATTGTGGGCTATCCCAAAAGCTCACTCACTGTCTATATAGATGTTTACCACTAGCCTGTTACCTAATTAACATGCTCTGGTTAGGGCTAATATCTGATGCTCAAGCACACAATCCTTTTATTTTAAATACTCAACCGTTTTCAACGTAGTCACAGCGTCTGCAGCAGTGTCAATTCCATTTTTAAATCATGGTCCATCAACCCAAAAATCTCCATATCACTAAACAATAGTTGGGTCTGGGAGTCTATCCTACCCCTGGTGGTTTCTTCAGTAATCAAAATGAAATCATGAGGTATCTCTATATCTTGACAAGGGCTGGGTAATAATGTGACAGGGAGGGTTGAAAACGTTGCATCTTTGCAGGATAATATGTGATAATATTAGTCTCAATTTGTAATGAGAATGTCTGCCATTTGTCAAATGCTGGGTGAGTGTTTTGTTTATAGTAATTCAACCAAATGAGGTACATAAACATGACACTTGTTTCCTTATATTATGGTCTCTGATTACTGCAAGGAAACTACTGCTGCTGTAGTAGCACGGAGGCAATCAGGATATCCCTTAGTGACTAAATTAAGGGTAGCAAACAAAGAAGCACACTGACGTTTATAGCCCTCTTGTTATGTAAGGACTGCCAGTGCACAATGATCCCTTGCATTTATGAACAAATGATAATCTTAGCCATAACTAGGCCTTCCTAGAGTTGGTGCATCACACAATGCTTGTTGAATAGCGAGAAAGCTATTGTGCTATTCTTGTCCCCAATGGATTTGGACTGACACATCCTTACAGGTAAGGGCTTTTACCAGTTTAGATATCAATGAGGAGTTGGCTATCCATTGCAGACGGGAAGTCCCTGGCCATGGTGCCTGATATTGAAGAAGAGGTAGCATGCCATTTGGCATTACCGAACCCAGTTAATATAGCGGTCTTGGAGACTAATCAAACAGGGCATATTGTATCCGAGAACAAGATAGAGATTCTATCATGGAATATTGCCGGGCTGCGGTCAAAAAGAGGGGACATAAACTGGGAGGCCTTTCTGTCAATGCACCATATTATTGCTTTGCAGGAAACCTTGGACGCTAGAGATCGCTACCATTTGGACGGGTATCAATCCTTTAGCAAAAACGCTGAACCATCTGTAATGGAGAGATCGAGGGGGGTCTCTTGCTATTATTCAGCCTCAAATTACTGTATAGGCCGGAGTTGGTAGTGACAAGTTCCCCAAATATTTTAGCTGTCAAACTCAATGGTGATAATTTGCCTGCAATGTTGGTGGTAGATTTTTATAATTCCTTCACTAGGACTGATGAATTGGACCATTTAAGAGCATTGTCTATTTTTTTGGATGACTATGATGTAAATAACAATACACCCTACCATCTTTTAATTCTTGGTGATTTAAATATTCATGTCTGTCACCTAAATTGTTTAGAATGTATTGAGTACAAACACTGCCCGCAGGGGGTTACCCACTTTGAGCACACAAAGAGCGGGACGTATCTGGAGAGTCTTTTATCTGACCACTACTTGTTCTGCCCATCACAAGTAGAAACCCTGTGCCCTGTCCCAACCTATATTGGCCAAGGTTATTGTAGTATTATCGATAATATTCTAGTATCATGCCCTTAGATGGATCTAATAGGCTTTTTTGTGTCACACAGAACAGTGTCAGTGACCATAATCCCTTTATGATGGATATTAAAATTAAGGCTCTTAAAAGTGAGATACCATTGGCCCTTATTTCAAATTCTAATATAGCTACCAAATGTCAGGGTCGAAGGTTGAGATGGGAGGTTATTACCCCAGCTGACTTCCTTGATAATTTGTATAATAGTAATTCTGAGGATTTGAGCTTATGTCTGAATATGGATTCCGAGCCAATGGAAATCCTTGATGCCTTTGACCGCATTACAAAACAGGTAGCGGTTAACTTGACTCGACAAGGTAAACCAAGGCCTAAGAAATTGAAAAACTGGTTTGACCAAGCTTGCACTATTGCACATACGGCACTTTTGGAGGCTTTGAAAGAGTCTGCCAGGAACACTAATAAGATTGTAGAGGCCAAAAGGGCCTACAAAAAAGCAATAAAAGTAAGGAAAACCCAGCTAAAAGAGATGGCATGGGATGAATTGATTCAACCGAGTGTCCTGACAAGTAGCACCCAATTCTGGAAAGTGAATAGTAGTCCATTATTTGATGAGACAGATAATTTAATTAAAGATTGTCTCATCCTCCCAAAAAGGTGGGTAGAACACTTTAGTGGCCTATACTCTGAGATCAGTCACTCACCTTTCATTCCCCGTGGGGAAACTATACAGGCCCCAAAAATCAATTTTACAGAGGAAGAAGTAATGAAGGCGATTGTGTCTACATCAAAGGGGAAAGCACCAGGCCCGGACGGGGTACCGGCTGATTTATATAGGGCGGACCCTAGGTTATGGGCAAAGATTTTAACTTCTGTTTTTAATGCAGCCCCTAAAGTGGGTCTCCCAATGTCTTGGGGTAAAGCAGTTATAGTCCCAATATTTAAAAAGGGCTCAAGAGAAGATCCAGCCTGTTATAGGCCCATCTCACTCTTGGATTCTGCTGCAAAGATTATGGGAAAAGCCGTACTAGCCCGCTTGACAGACTGGCTGGAAAAAAAGTCTGTCGTCTCGGACCTACAGTATGGGTTCAGACAGGGAAGGGGCACAATGGGACAATGCCTAAATTTACATCTTGTCATTGGGGAAGTACACTGTCGCAAAGCAGGGGGACATACATCTAGCTTTTATGGATTTGTCCACTGCTTTCGACCTTGTAAATAGGCAAAAGCTTTGGGCTTCCCTATACGACATGGGGCTGGACCCTGTAATGATATCTTACCTGGCTGATATCCATGAGAATACTACGGCAGCGGTCCGTTATAATGAGAATGGGAGTCTGACAGATGCTTGGCCAGTTAAGCGAGGGGTAAGGCAAAGATGTATCCTTGCTCCCCTGCTGTTTACGCTTCATATTAACAACTTGGGAGACGCATTAATCTCATCTTGCAAGGATATCCCAAGAGCTGGCTCAAAAATGATCCCCGCACTATTATATGCAGACAATGCAGTTTTAGTGGCAAGAATGGCAAGAGGCCTACAATCTCTTTTAGATTGTTTTATTAATTTTATGGACTCTCTAGATTTAATAACCAATTTTAAAAAGTCACACTCTATGTCAATAGGTGGGGGACGGGCAAGAAAGTCAACATTTTTCTGCAAAGGGCAGGAGCTCATTAAAGTCCCAGCTTTCCCATACTTAGGGATTCTTTTTGATGACAGACGGTCATGGGTTACGCAGCGTGCCCATAAAAAGAATACCCTTGCCAGGGCGTCGGGTGCTCTGTTAGGGTTTGCAAATCAATTGGGTTGATCACCACTCCAGGCACTCATAGAAATTTATAACGCTAAGTGTGTCCCAATGGTGCTATATGGGAGCGAGGTATGGGGCTACACAGATGTTAGTGAAATCCAAACAGCAGAAAATGTCTTTTTTCGAAAATTGTTGTCGCTCCCATCATCTGCTTCTACTTTTAATATTCATGAGGACCTTGGGGCTGGCTATATTTTAGACCAGATAGCTGTGGCCTCATTGCTAGGTTGGCTGAGAATTTGGGCACAGCAGCCGCCAAATCTAAACCAATTGATAATTCAAGACTGTATGTCTCTAGACAGAGCCCTCGCTATCCTGTGGATCCGTTATATTAAAACCCAAATGGATTCACTGGGTAGCCCTGATCTGTTCACGAATCCTAGTGTGTTAGGCAAGACGGCTATTAAGGCTGTAAAGTCTCAGTTCCTGAACAGGGCAATGTTAATGAGGGAAGAAGGGGTATTGGTAAAACCTTCAGTCAGGAGTTTTGTAATGCTAAGTATAGGGAGAGAAATCCAGCCGTACTTGACCTATATAAACAAGCCATATCATCTGGTTGTGTTATTAAGGTTTAAGCATAACATGCTCCCATGGCTATTATCATTCCCAAAAGGTTTTTTTCAAAGAAGGGACTTTGGGGCCTTGCCCCTGTGACAATTTTTCTGAGCAGAATACCTTGCATATTGTTTTTTTTCTGCGACTTTTATGTTTTATTATGCAAGAAATGTATTTTGCCATTGTTAAGGTGCTGTAACATTGAGCAAGTCAGACCGGCCATGGCCTACTTGCAAACGCTTGGGTCCTCAGTGGTGTGTTTTGGGGTAGCTAGCTACATCACAGGGGCCATCGGGCGGAGAAACAAAGTACAGCTACACTAGTAACCATCCTCTACCTTTTTATTTGTAGTGAATTTTTTGTAGACAGAAAATTTGTGGTGTGACGATTTAGCAGATGAATTATTGAATTTTAAATGCAGAACTCAATGGGTGACAAACTTTTTAATCTGTATATTTGTACGCCAAGTGTAATATATTTGGTTTATGCATCATTGATAGTATTTGTTTATTTGTAATGTGTTATTGATATTATCTGTTATGTTTATAATGTGATTATTTACATCATGAAATATTGTCCTGTGCTTTGATGGTTTTGAATTTTAACGGAATAAAGCAAACCTTTTGACTTTGACTACTGCTGCTGTAGTAGCACGGAGGCAATCAGGACATCCCTTAGTGACTAAATTAAGGGTAGCAAACAAAGAAGCACACTGATGTTTATAGTCCTCTTTTTATGTAAGGAATGCCAGTGCACAATGATCCCTTGCATTCATGAACAAATGATAATCTTAGCCATAACTAGGCATTCCTAAAGTTGGTGCATCACACAATCCTTGTTGAATAGCGAGAAAGCTATTGTGCTATTCTTGTCCCCAATGGATTTGGTCTGACACATCCTTACAGGTAAGGGCTTGTAACAGTTTAGATATCAATGAGGAGTTGGCTATCCATTGCTACAATATCCAGCCACACCCAAAAATGCACACGTGTTTCTGAGTGGTAGGCACTGGAATCTGTAAGATAGTATATACTCTTTCAGATTCAATTCTTTGCTCTCTTTCTGGCAGGAGATGCCCTAAATAGCCAACCTCCTGTCCAGGAAACTATAGATTAGTGGTGGAAACCTTATGTCCATATTTGCGAAGGAAATTCAGTACGTGTACAGTGTCATTAATGCATGTCTGTTCATCTATACTGCACAATAGAATTTCATCAATATGTTGTGTTATTGTGGTGTTAGTGCTCAAAATGAAACTACCTAGTCGGGTTTTTAGAGCTTGGGAAATTATGGAAGGAGATTAAGTAAATCCTTGTGCTATCCTTTGAAATGTATATGAACACCCCTGAAATACAAAAGAAATAGATACTGGGAATGCTCATGCAAGAGAATGGAGAAAAGGGCATTCTTAAAGTCAATAACAGAAAAGTATGCTGCAGTTGGAGAAACAGTTGCCAAAATGGTCTTTATGTTGGGTACCACTGGGAAACGGGGCTCAACAATCTTGTTTATTTCACTAAGGCCATCTAATAGTCTCTAAACATCAGGTTTATTCGGGTCAGAACTTTTTTTTTAAATCATTAAGAATCGGACTGTTACAAGGGCTACCTCCTATTACTCTAATCACACCATCAGCCAGGTCAGAAGTCACCTTTTGTAACCTCAATTCACCTTCTCGGGATATTTTATATTGTTGTATCTTAGGTAAAGACGTATTTGGTTTAACTCTTATCTGTACCAGTGCTATGTTCATTAATACTACATCATTTTTACCATTTGTCTAGACTCTGGGGTTTACCTATTCTTAAAGTACAGTTGGAAGAGTAAAAATGGCGTCTTTAGTGACATAAGAATACTCAATGTCAGTAAGGCTTGCTGTCATTGGACTACCTTCTTGGTATTCCACAAATACCCCATCATGGGTGCATTTCAGAGTAGCATGCAAGTTAGTCAGTAAGTCTATTCCCAATAAAACCAAATCACACTTACCAGTGATCACGAAAGAGTGCACATTAGTAATAGGGCCAAAAATATACGTTAGGGGTGCACAGATAAGACTGGAAACCACAATGTTCAAAAAATCACATTGATGTGTTGGTGCATCCCTAGAGAGTACCTGTGGGACTGCATTTTTCGAGCTAGAGGAACTTGTGGCTCCAGTGTCCAGAAATAATTTTATTCTCCTCGCTTGTACCTGGCCTTCAACAAATGGTCCCCGTGAATCTACTATGTCCACCCATTCCACTTCTCCTCTCGGGTACCCCTATGTGACATAATCAAAGTCATAATCATCCTCAGTGATGGTAAACATTTGATAATTCTTATTATTTCTTCGATCAAAATAATTTGCCTGTATTTTGGCCATTTTTGATGTTTCTGACTTCATTGAGTCTTGATATGGATCAGAGGTGCGCTGCTGGCCTCTGTCCCTGCCTTGCGGAGCAGATCTCCCTCTGATGTTCTGTATATTGAGGCGCTCTCGCACCCAATGCTTTGACTCCACAAAATTGTGGAATGTTCCTGCATTTTTACCAGAACAAGGCATGGTTGAGTACCCTCTCCCTTTACCTCTGCCTTCCCTAAATCCACCCCTGTATTGTCCCCTACCTCTTTGTAGTTGCTGCATTAGCACCCTAATTTTGAGTTTCTTATCTTATTCAATGAATCTTTTTCTAAGTTGTCGGCATAGTAACAGTGGCAGCTCCATGAGGGAGGGCTGCCATTTGGCGTGGCAGCGCGAGCAATGTAATTCGTTTTATTTATTTATTCATTTACTTAACTCCCTTCGGCCGTATGCCAAAGTTTACTACCCCCCACCATGCCCCTCCACCTCCCTGCCCCGCCACACCGCCCGCAACACTCCCTAGAAGAGCCGCCACTGCATAGTAATGTGCTATCACTAATATTTCAGGGAATGGTTTTACTGCCCAGCATGCAACAGATTGCGTTATCATATTTTTAATTGGCTTTTGGAGGCTCTGCACAAAACAGTTCCCTAAAGCCTGTGTGGCTCCTTCAGCTGAGGTGCCCATCCCACTGTGGGAAGTGAATATTTTCTGTATTCCACTACGAAAGGCATGTACCGATTCTATCCTCTCCTGGTTGGCATTTAATAACTTTGTTCAATCCATAGTTTCCCTAGGAATTAATGCTTGCAAAAATGTTTTTATATTATTGGGAAAATCTGAAATCTTTGTAGGTTATTTGTCCATGTCCTTGTCTCACTCCCAATCTATGGTGACCTCTGCTCATTTAACTGTGTTGGTATCTGTTAAACATTTTCTCCATATCTCAGAGGGTAAAAGTATGGAGAGCATCTGATCTAAGACAGCTGGGGTCAATTGGCATTTTTTTTCCTCTACCTTGGTATGCCACTCATCGGGGTATTCTCTGATATATGGAAAATCAGTTACAAAGACACTAATTCTAATGTGGACCGAGGTGCATCTGCAAAGTACTAAGGATGTTCCTTGCTGGACCCAGCAACCTGTCTCCTGGAATATGCCATTGTTTCTTATATTTTATTGAACCTATCTATCCATTTGACTACACTCTTCAGTGCACCTAATATTTTGTCAGGTTCCATTGTATACTCTTTGACTAGTTTACCAATACCATAGTACTCTGCAGGTAATTTGACTTCAGATTCCTTTTTGTTTTCTAGGCGATGTATTTGATAGTCTCTTTTGTTTGTAATGAGAAAGGAACATATTTCGGCTAAGCCAGCATGTTTCATTAAGTTGTCAAAATCTGAAAGAAAGTTCGCCTTTTCTCGTGGGAAGAGGTTGGAATCATATGCTTGGCCCTCAGAGGTCCAGTTCCATATCCTACTACGTTTCATATTGGATAGCCTAGTCTGAATTTCATCCAAATTGTGGTTTCTGGTGATATTTATTTTGTATCACGTCCTTTAACTTCTCTTTTTCCTCTATTGTTTTATTGTTGATTTTTATTGTCCATTGTGTCCCCTCCATATATGGAGACAGGCGCATTTGTCCCATAAGGATATCTTATATCACTTGACCCTCTGATTCTTGTGGGAAATGAGGGTGTGCTGTGAAACATCCTTCCTCTTGTAAAGCATCCCCCAAACATGTTCTAAATCATTAATCTTTCTTTTTTCCCCACTAATTTTTCCTTATACTGTCTCATACGCTTGGATACTGTTTCCTTAATTTATCGCTCTCATGCTTAATCTTCCCATTTATTAAATATTTCAAATTGAATCAGTCGTACTTTATTCCTGATTTTTTCTGATAGTCTTTCCCTATGGTACTATAATTTATCAAAATCAAAAGTACCATTCACTGGAAATTGCAGGGTAGGCTCATGCATTGTAAGCCTATGCCATGTAAGTAGATATAATCTTGTCTCTAAACCATTCTTAGCTATAATTTTGCACACCGTCAAATGTTTACGGGGTAACGGCTGAACCTGATCAGGATTTACATTTTTTGTGCACAAGTTACCCATCTTTTGTTTTAACAGAAAGCCTTTATAAAGGACAACTTATTATTTCATTCACCAAGTTCAACATCACAATGTCATTTAGCTTTGTGCATACCATTCATCATACAACATTTACTTTGAAGTCTTACCAGGTCTTTATGATGGTACCTGATGTTTGCATAAAAATGTACTTTGGGTATTCAGCCTGACCAGTCCTGTTTCTCGGGTCATCCATCAGGGTCTACTTGTGGTGTTGACTCTGGGAAACACAATCCCCTCTGGAGGTGTACACTCAAAGACCAGTGTGGGACTCCAGTATCCCCTTGACCGCAGCTCATCAACTCTGGCTGGACTCCTCTGGTTGAATCTCAGCAGTGCCTCCAATTGTTTTAGGCAGAGTATCTATAAATGACAAAAAAGTATCAGAGTACAGTTGTGGAGAGTTTATTTAAAACTCAAGCAACTCCACCATACATCAGTTTAATACAGGCTTTTATACATGTGTTAGTACATTGGCTAACATGGAACAAGCATTGGCATAGGCAATAGGTCTCGCCTTTGGGACAGTTGTTGTTGCACCAAGAATATTGTGCTGCATAACTAAATACTTAGACGGTCCTAAAAGTGAGACCTATTGGCTATGCCAATGCTTGTTTTTATTTTAAGCTGGTAACTGCTAGGTTTCTGCTGTGCAACAACAACTGTTGCATGGCTAAACACTTAAAAGGTCCCAAAGGAGAGACCTATTGGCTATGCCAATGCTTGTTATTTATGTATACTACTGACCCACACTCCCATTTCCAATCATTAGAATGTTAAGGTGTTGCTCGTTGTAGCCCATGCTATAAAGCCAGTTTCTATTCGAAGATCGGTTATCCACTGTAGAGCCATTTCTTAATAACGCTGTGTTTCATATATTTTTGACGTCTGCATATAGACAGTTCTAGATGTCGGTTGCTGAGCACCAGTGGCATCCATCAGCTATCCAGGGTACTGTTTACCACTGTGCCATTGACATTATATTACACATTTCCTGACATAAAGAAATGCCTACAAGGTAGCATGTGCTATGTAATAGTGCCACCGTGTGGACTATTGTGCACATTGCAAGCACATATTTAGAATGGAAACTTTGCATATTGCATTTGCTAATGTTGCACAGCTGTAAAGCAGAATGGAAATACTGTTACTAATAGGTAAAACAAATAAATTCTTGTTAGGGCCCTAGGCTACTAAACCTATGACATTCATTTGAGCAGTGGTAAAAAAAACAAGACAAGCCCGGTGCGCGCGCAAGCGAAAGTGAAAGAATCGCGACGCTGCAGGGGAGGGGAGGGGCGGAGGAGCAATCAAGTGAGAGGAAAGGCAGATGGCGCCTGATAGGGCGCTGAAAGCTGGCGGTTGTGCCCATGCACACGAGCGTGAACGCAAGCGCTAGGTCAGCGAAAGCAGCGAGTGGTAGCACTTTTTAAAGCCCCTACTAAATGTCTCGCAGGTCAGAGCATGCGCTGGCTCTAGCAAGACCTAAAAAGCTGGATCATTTTCAAACATGACATTGCGTGCAAAGCTCACACAACCTCTAAACAATGTTTAACAGAGAAAACAAAGAGAGTAAGGTTTAGATATTAAATAGTAATTATTTAAAAGAATCTATAAATATATATGAAAGTAATAAAATGCTATTGTTAATTATTACATTATCTCTAGAAGTAGCGTGATCCGGTAAAATCCACAAAACGGGATTAGTTTAAGAGGACTTTGCAATTAGTCCATCTCTGAAGAGGGAGGAGATTTTGAGTTATGTATTAGCGCTTTTCAGTGCCACTCAAACGAATGTCCAGAGAGGCTTGGCAATCAGTACTCTTATCTTGCCTCCAGGCTGAAGCCTTTAAACTGGGCAAGAACCTGGCAGCTTCCGGCTTCCGGATATTCAATGGCTCTTATATGTGATTAGCCGGCGCAGCCACCTAACAATTTGTGGCAAAATACTACTACAGAACATGGAGATCTTCCATGAGTGGAATTAATGTGTTGCTGCAAGCTTGCTGTTCAATAAACAGGCATCTCCTAGCAGATAAAGTGCTGCAGGAATATAGCATGTGGCATGATGTGCAGTGAGCAGTGCCCATGATTTTTGGCAGGCCAGTGTCTTGTGTTGGCACGCTGACACTTCAGGCCCCATCTTGGGAGAGGCCGCTGGACAGCAGAATTTGCCCAGTCCAGTGCTATCGCCCACACCCACAACACGGCGTAGTCTTTCTCTGCTTGTGCATTCAACATGCAGTGATTGCTCTGAACGAGCCTTGAGAAGGCATTTTAGTTACTTTCATATGCAAAAAACAAACTATTTTGTGACACAAAAGGCAGCTTGTTTGATACATACTGCTAGTACTGTAGTAGTTTGGGGACCTTTTCCTTACTGTCAGCTGGGTCAGAGAGTGATACATATAACACGAAAAACAGAAACCGGAAATAGCCATTTGTTCAATAGTTGTGTGCCAGCCCACATTGTTGTCAGATTATCTCATTCATGGTTTAAGCCAAATATCCATTGACTGCCAATGTCATGTTTTTATTTATTTTTTATTTTTAGAGTTTTATATAGCGCATACTTGACCCGAGGGCATACAGCGCTTTACAAGCTTTACAAGCAGCAAATACCTGAGATACGTTTGGAGCAGATACATATACAGTGATGCTTGGTATGTGAGAACGTGTATACATTTTGAGGTAGATAACAGGTACGCATAATTATATATAGCGCATTGCAATGCATCGCTCAATTTTGCGACCTTGCCGGAGGGGAAGTTAGAGGAAAAGTACATAGAAACAGTTTAGGAAAAAGCAAAAAAGCAAGACAGATCAGTCTGTGGGATCGACGATGTAGTTCTGGGGTAGTGGGGATAAGGACTCGTACAGGAAATTGACATTAGAGGCACCTGGCACAGTTTATTTGTGATGTAACTTAGAGGGTGCGAAGCCAAGTGCCCGTAGGCTGGTGAAGTAATGAAGGGGGTGGATTTGGGTATTTGTTAGAGAGTAAGAGCTTCAGTTACTTCTTGAAATGCGGGAAGGATTGGTTTTCCCGTAAGTCCCAGGGGCAGGGAATTCCAGATTGTAAGAGCAGCCCTTGAGAAGGAGGTGTCTTTGTAATGTCCGATAATTCAGATGTAAACAGTGCCCTGCCATGTTCTTGCAGGTACTTGCAGTTGGCCTAAGCAGAAGGGTAGTGCCAGGTAAGCAGGTGTGCTGTAAAATCTGGAAATGCTTCTTGGACTTTTGCTTTATAGATCCCGCATCTTTCTTTCACTTATGCACGCGCTGGTCCTTTTTAGGATGCAAGATTGTGTTGGAGAACATTTTCAGTCTGCGCAACTAGCGGACATTTGGAAAACAAAGATCTGACATTGTAAAGAAAAAAAGTTCAATGAAACAACTGAATCAAGAAGGAAGAGATATTTGAAAAATGGATGTCTTTTAAGTGGCTATTTACGACCATGGCTCCGGGGCACCTCTTTTAAATTTAGATGTAGTGGTCTCTTGGGCTAGCACACACAAACGCTCGCTAGCTTCAGGAAAAAGCAATCAATTATGTTTGTGGCAGATTGACGGCCGTGATGCAGACCAAATAACCCGATGACCTTTGGCAAATGTCAATTACCGTCTCCAAGTCCAGCTTTCTCGATACGATATTTCACATTTATTAAACTTTATAAGACTGCTAACATATGAAGGTCATATTATAAACCATTGAGGGTTTACACACAGTGTGGGAGCAATGCGAAGGGAAGATTTAAGGAACTCGGTCATTTGAACCACCCCAGATGGTAATAATTTGCCATCCCTCGCACACACAGTAGCATCACTTGAAATAGATTAAAATGTCAAAGGAGAGATATTATACCGAACTAGTTATATATGACGTTTCTGCACTTGGACCTTTGGTGGGAATCACCTCGTTTTATTTTCACATTAAACAGCACCAATTATCACGAAACCAGGCACTTGACAGATCTCTGTTGAGGGCACAAGTCGTAAAAAAAGAAGTGGGGGGACGCCATCACCGGAAGTGACGTCATGACAGGAAGTGACGTCACAAAGGTGCCGAGCTCCTCGTCCCAGAGAGGCCAGAGAGTGAAGTCCAGCTGTTTGGCAGGGGGGATGGCGTCCCCCCGGTAAAATAAGTGGGGGGACGCCGTCCACCCGCGTGGTACCCCGACTCGAGCCCTGACTGTTGACCATGTACAGGCAAACACACAACCAATCAAAGATTAAGAAATGATCAATGGACATCCCAAAAAACATAAGAATAGGTACCAAACACATGGCGACCAATGCCTTTCAGTGCCACTCTTGGGTTAGAGGGCTCTATAAAAATGCTGAAAAAGCAGTAGGCTCATGTAACATAAAACAGGTGTGTTTGTAGAGCGCACGTTCACACCTGAGGTCCATTGGTGTTTGTTCAGCTTCAGAGAGATAATAGTTTCAGCAAACCCACGGGGAATGGGACCTGTGACCATAGGGTCGGACACAGAATTCCTGAGGTGGATCCATTAGAATACTGAGTCACCAAATGCAGGGGGGGAAAAAGTGCATATGGCTCCTGGCTTGCTTTTTTCCCCCGAGTTTTATATAACCCGAAATTGACCCGAAGGTATCGGAGTGCTTTACATGAGCACCAGTGTGTCACATTACACAAGGACACATTCGTTTTTGTCAGGCACGTGGAAAATAAGGGGCAGATTTACAAGCCCCTTGCGCCACTTTTGCGTCACTTTTCCCATGTTAAAAGTGACTTGTAAATCTGCCCCTAAAGTTATTCGCCCACAATCCCAAGTGCTACTGCCAAGACTCGAACCTGGTTCCCCAGATTTAAAATCCACCGCCCTAGACCGTTAGGCCCCACCCTTGCTGACTGCTTTCGTTATCTTGACTGTGTGTTATCTCTTGTTAAATTGACTTCACAACCATTTTCAGTAAAACGCACCTAATTAGGAGTTGTGCGAAATGTGTGTGTGTGTGTTTTTTTGTTTAGAAATACGGGTAATTTTCATGAAATTAGATTACGCATATTCTGTGAAATGCGTTTCTCCGGTATTTCGAGTAAGGTTTTTCCTCCAGGGTAAAACTTGCACAGGAAAGTCACATAAGGTACTGGGGGGAGACTGGTTCTCGAAGAAAAGAACTTGTTCGAGAACTCTTTGTGAGGCCTTTACTACTCAAATCACTCTCACATGGGTAAATAAAAGGCAAGTTTGTGTTATGGAAAATGGTGTATATATTGTGTAATATAAAATTGCTCAGGCCTTCACCTGATGTGCGTCCTTTTCATTTAGGGTGAACATGCTGAGTAATCTAAAGGTTGTCGCATTCCAAAATGATCTAAATATCTGTCATCGAGCCCTATTTGTTCTAACACAAGCCTCAGTAGCTTCAGGGTGAAAATTGCAAAAAACACAGTTGATGGACAGAATGTAGAACAATGTCATACATTCACCCCAGTACAAGGATCTGGGCCTAAATCCATCGTTTTTTTGCACTCCACACCACCCTGGGTTAGACACTGGCTATATGCAAATCAGCTCTGACCCTGTGCCTCATGGGAACAGTCCAGTCCGAACTACCAAGCCATGTCTTTCCCAGACAGTGCAAAAAAACTATGGATTTAGGCCCAGATCTTTGTACTGGGGTGAATGTAAGACATT
This sequence comes from Lissotriton vulgaris, assembly GCF_964263255.1. Lineage (NCBI taxonomy): Eukaryota > Metazoa > Chordata > Amphibia > Caudata > Salamandridae > Lissotriton > Lissotriton vulgaris. The sequence goes on along the minus strand of NC_141695.1, from coordinate 1,572,460,794 downwards.
GTTCTGCATTCTGTCCATCAACTGTGTTTTTTGCAATGCTCAATAGCTTCAGGTGCAATGCATGTAAAGGCAGCCTATTGTGAGGCAGAATGGGTGACTTAACTAAACCCAGAGGGCCTTATTTATGAGGCTGTGCGTCACTTTTACGCCGCCGGTGCATCACTTTTACGCCGCCGGTGCGTCACTTTTTGTGACGCCCCAGTGATGTAAAAATGTGCCTTGTTGCGCCATATTTACAAAGTAACGCATCTAGGTAGATGCGTCACTTTGTAAACCCCTGTGCCACATTATACCTGCGCCAGGTATAATGTATGCAAGGGGGGCGTATTGACGCCAGAAAGGGTCGTAGAAGTGGCGCAGTGAAATCTATAAGATTTCACTGCGCCACTTCTAGGATGCAAATGCGTCAATATCTTACGTCTGCCTCACAGCAGGCATAAGACTGACGCAGGCCCTTTCACATGGGGCTTGCCCCATGTGAAAGGACGCATTGCTGGAGTTGCGTCACTTTTGTGACACACTCCAGCAATGCGTCACTTTTGCGCCATACAGATACGTCAGAAATACTCACGTATCTGTAACTCCTTGCACAATGATGCGTCATACTTCAAATATGACGCATCATTAGTGTCGCAAGGAGGGCGAAATGAAAAGTGACGCATTGCTGTTTTCACGCAGCGATGCGTCACTTTTCATAAATGAGGCCAAGAGAGTCTCTGCTTTTCCTAGAGGTGTCCTGCCAAACAACATTTTATTTGGGCACTCTGTTAGAGCTCAGAATGCACAGGACCACAATAGTGCCAATGCTTACAGGAACAGGTTAAGTTCCCCTGGACGCCCAATCGATAACTATTGCTAAAGGAGTCTTGTTAATCATATTAAGGACAGTGCTTTCCAGTTCCATCTTTGTGTGGGCAAATATGGTTCTTTCGCTTGCGTACATCCATCATCAAAGATGCACGTAAATCTGTATTATTATTTTAGAGGAATTTAAAGATCGTGCATGTTGTGGCATGCACAATTGCACAATAGTGTTCCCGTCAAATATGTGCTTTCTTGGAATTTTGCTATTGGAAGTCTCTAGGTTCAGCCAGGATGTCTTTTAAAACATCTGGAGTTTTTCTCATCATATATTGTGCTTTGTTCCCCCACAGTCTCCCTGGAAGTACTGCGTGAAAAATAATGTGTTATCGGACCACATTGAGTTTGTAGAGATATTACGAAATTTCCATTAGGAATGCCAGTCAGACAGAAAATGATTTCATTCACTTTGGCTTCTCCCTTACAAAGATTATTTAAGAACTACTTCAGAGTCATATATTTTTCTTGGAAACAAAATAAAACTTCTGCCTTCTTCTTTTCCTTCTTTTTGTACAAATTCGAGGCCAGGCTTAAAGGCAGGTACAGCTGTCTCACCAGCATCATCTCGTCCAAAAAATGTCACACAAAAATGCCTAAATATATAGAAGATCCCAATCATCCTAAATCAATGGACATACCCACTTCAGCCAGTATATTCCCTCACTTAGAGTGACTACATTTTGCCTTGTACATGTACACATATCCATAATAGGGTATCATCAGTTATTTCCATAACACTCAAGGCATTTATTGTAGGTTGCAGAGTGGACTCATCGCTATTAAGTTTCTCTGGTATGTCTGTTTACCTAATGGAACAAGCAGAAGCATAGCCAATTGGTGTCGCCTTTGGGACCTTATAAGTAATTTGTGATGCAGCACAATATCCCTGGAGCAACAACATCAACTGCTGCATGGCTAAACACTTATACGGTGACAAAGGCGAGACCTATTGGCTATGCCAATGCTTGTTTTTCCTATTGGATGGACAATAGATGTCAAATTTGTTCTTGAAAAAAATAGTCCTCGGTTCCACCATTGTTATTCCGCTGTTTGATATCCCATCATCAGTTTTGATGTTACCCTTCTAGGAAACACACACAGGGCAACCCAGCCCTTGAGGGGGATGGAGCGTGTAGACCACCCATGGAGTTGGGGGTCCATCTTACTACCCCCCCACGAGGGCTTTAGGGCTTTTTACGAGGTGGTCTAGAAGGTAAAGACTGTCCTGGTTGGGGGGAGGGCGGGAGAGGGGTCTCTGGAGCAGAGCCAGGCCTTCATGCAGCATGGCTCCTTGCCAGGGACCCCAATCATGTAACGTTCAAGGAGGGCATTGGGAGCTCCCATAAGTGTGGGTGCATTCTTGACCTACAGCCACCTACGTCAGTGTTGTCAAGGCCTGGAGACCCAACCAACACATATTCAGAGGTATGCAACACGGCAGGCAAGAAGCAGGGTGCTCTGCTAGGCAGACACACTAACACTTGTTTCAGCAACGCCACAGTCAATTTTCTATAATATAGGATTGGTTGGCCCGCACATGGTGTGCGCACTCTGCACTCTAGTTGTTTGAATGTAAATAAAAAAAATATAAACAAAAATACTCATATTAAACGCTGGTTTCCGAGGAATACTTCTTTCTGATGATGACAAAAAATAGAAACTTAAAGAAACTACGGCTCTTTAGTATGTATTCCTATGGCCAGCCTCGCTAATAGTTATGCAATTAAATCAAACTTGAAGAATACTGACCGGAAGCAGGACTGTCTATTTTGGCTTCTCAAAAACAGGTACTGTTATTTTCACTACCGAGGTGAACGGAAACTGATTTAGTCGCCTGCAGGACAGAAGGCTGAGCTGCACGGCTGGTTCATAAGCTAACCCAGAGCTCTACCCACTGCAGTATTTTACTCAGGTCCCATCTGACACCAGGTAAAGATATGCAATGAGGCATTAATTCAAATCTAAATGTTTACTAAAAAAGCAACACATTAAAAATGTATGTTTACTCTAGCACAACATCCAACAGAGAAATGTTGCGAGAGCTGAGGTAAAACTTAACAATGTCAGCCACTGAGGAGGAAGCGGAGGCATGTACACCGAACAAAAGGAAACAAGAGGTCTTTACTCAGGCAGCAGATTACCATTAGGACTCACTCCTTCGAACATTACGCCTTTCATCCCCACTCAACCACACAACGATTTTGCTGTAGTGTGCACAATGGCAGAAAAAAAGATCTACAATGAAGGAATCTTTAATAATAAACTGTTGCTGAGCTGCCTACTTATAATACAATAAACATCTGATTCTGTGAAGGCCATTGCACTGAAAACACTTCTTCGTGGGGAAAACGGAGCCTGAAAGAACTCAATTCTTCCCATCTCCAGCTCCATAAGAGTGAAATGAGCATGTATAAATGTTCTAAGAGCATCTCTTTGCATCTTATATAGCGTGTGTGTATTAATCTGAAAAGAATATTAAGAAGGAGTCATTGCTATGCAAAGCAGCGCCCAGGCTCTTTCTCTCGCTTTTCAACAGAGTGCAGTATTTTGCCAATAGGACTGGCCCCTTCCCCTCATCAATGAGCCAGCAAATGTATCAAAAAAGGTTAAAAAAAAGACACCTAAACGCAAGCTCACAAAGACATGCAACACCCCCACCCCCACGGCCTGACAACAGCAGCTCAGAAAACATGCATTGGCCGCAGCTCTTGGCTCCAGCTGACTGGCGGGGGCACCCCAAAGAGGAGTCCCGCCTCAGTAAAGTGCTCTCCGGTGCACGCGAAGGTCACCAAGGCGCATGATGCTTTCCGTGCGAGTCAGTCGCCTCACCTTGCCAGGATTCTTCAGTGGTGCATGTTATTGGTTTAACACAAGCGCAGGAACAGGACCTTCTGTTTGGATGTTTAAAAAACAAAAATTACATCACATCAGAAGCTTAAGAACAGAAACCACATCACGTCAGAAGCTGACAAAGAGGGAGGGGGACCAGGGAGGGGGTACTGAGAGCAGAGAGAGAGAGAGAAGGGGTGGATGAGCATGGCTTAATGAGCCATTACAAAAGCCAGATGGCCTGTGCACGTTCACGCGCGTGTGACAGCACGCTGGTCGCCGGCAAAAGGCTTTGGTAGCACTTTTAAAAGCCAGCTACTAAATGTCTCCAGACAAGAGCATGCGCTGGCTCTAGCGAGACCTAAAAATGAGCACAAGATTTTAGGGTATCAAAAGAGTATGTGGAAACGTCTAGAGTCAAGCCACACACCCTCAGCTTTTTGTTTGAGATTTCAAGAAATTGTATCTTGAGACTAGAAATGGACTTCTAGTAACAACTTAAGGAACTGCAGCAGCTTTGCAGCTGTTACACTTCTTACCGATACACTGGTGTTGCATTTGCATGTATTAATTGCCTGCAAACATTCTAGGATGTTAGTGTCATCCCGGAACAGTTGTGCAGTTGACATTATCCACTGATGTGCACAACCTAACTCCTAAAAGGAAAGGGTAAGTTTAATGATAGATGTCATTCCATGTTAAATGTGATCTTGCAAAAGTTAATATGTTTGTTTATTGCACTCGTCGGAGGAAAACTTGGACCTAGATGCAAAGCAGTACGTAGCTGCTCAAGATGTCAATGTTGTGTGCCTTTTTCATAATTTGCTCTTCCAAAGTGTAAGCATACCCCTAGGAAGGGTTCTGATGCCATTGGGCTGTTCTGCCAGGACCTCAGATCATGGTATGGTGCAACAAGCTTTCCATCTCCATTGTACTCTTCTGTGAAGGCTTCTGCTGGTAGTAAAGCACAACTGCAGCTTTAAATCTCCATCTCCATTGTACTTTTCTGTAAGGACCTCAGTAGGTAGTTGAGGCAAAACAAAATGCATCTACATTATACTCATCTGAGGACCTCTGCTGGTAATATATTACAACTGCAACTTTCTCTCTCCGTTGCACTCTTCAGTGAGGACCTCTGTTGTTAGAATAGTGGAATTGCAGCATTGCATCTCCATTACACTATTCTGTGAGGACTTCTGTTGGTAGTATAGCGCAACTGAAGCTTTCCATCTCCATTGTATTCTTCTGTGAGGACCTCTGTTGGCAGTAAAATACAACTGCAGCGTCCCAGCTCACCCTCCATTGTACTCTCCTGTGAAGACATTTGTTGATAGTAGAGTGCAAAAAGTCTTCCACCTATATTGTTCCCTTCTGTGATGACATTTGTTTGTTGTGAAGGGCAACTCTAGCTTTTGAGTGCCGTTGTGTTCTCCTCTGAGGGCAACTGTTTGCAGTCAGGATAAAAAGCTATCCATTTCTGTTGCATTTTCCTGTGAGGACATCTATAGGTTACATAGTGTACTTCAGCTTTCCAGCACTAGTCTGAAAACAATTGGACCTAGATGGAAAGTAATGCTATATCAATCAATCAATCAAATAGCTTTATTTTGATAACAAGTATCATAAAAGCGTCAACATTCTTACAGTCCATCCGAGTTATCTTTAAAGCCATAATAGTGAAAATGTGCAAATCCATGAAAGCATAAAGAGTTGTCACATTGCCAAATCAGTAACAATAACAAGCTATATCAAACAAATCCTTAGTTCAAAGATAAAATTGATTTGGTTCCAACCTTAAATACTAAAATAGAACATTTACATTTAAAATGGTTATTTAAAATGACAGTGCATTATAATTTGGGCAAGTAAATTGAGCTCAGATAAAAGATAAAATAAAACCATAGTGTTTTGTTAGACCGCCCTACGTAGGGATTTGTGCCTTACAATCCAGACACAGCTTAGATACTTAGCCACGCCACAAGCAAACAGAGTTCTTGGATCAGACATCAGAATGTGCAAAGCAGCACAATGGTCAGAAGTGCCCAGTTGTCTACAAAAAGGTTTTAGCCATCTTGATCTTGCCTTTTTGTATGCTGGGCAAGCAAACATGAGATGGGTCATGCTCTCAGTCTGTACCTCTCTGCAGGGACAACCCCAACTGACTGGTAGAGGAGCTCCACTTTGCAGTTAGTTTGTGGACCAAAAGTGAGCCCACCCTAAACTGTATGTAAAGCGCCTTATCTTGTGGTGCCTGAATAAAATCTAGATATGGTTCTGAGCATATGTGCTGCTTATGTAGATAGATATCTTCTGTAAGCCTTCCTGCTTTATAATTGCTGAGCTCCTGCATATCAACCCAGGCCCAATAGAGTGTTTTAAGCTCAACCTTGCTTGGAGGATTTTGACTTTCCCGCGATTCATTAAGGCCAAGGGCGATAAGTGATAACATTATTTATCCAGCTTTCTCTTTGATTACTGTTAGACCTGGCACCATTGGCGTGGGTCTCCCTTCCATTTTTCGCTGTTGTCTCCTCTGTTTTTGCTGGTATTAGATGCTCTGGGCGCTGTGCCACTGCCATTCAGTGCCACAGAGCAAATGCTCCCTGTGTAAATATGACTGTGAATTGGTATATCCCTGATTGGCTTATTTGGTTTACCTGTTAGTCCCTAGTAGTGTGGCCTGTGTGTGCCCAGGGCTGGTAACCCAAATGCTGCTGGTGGGCCTGCAGCACTAGTTTGCGCCACCCACAGAAGCAGCTTGTAAAGTGTTCTTCAGACCCGCCACTGCAGTGTGTGCGTGCAGTCCAGAACTGCCATCTTGGCTGTGTAGTGCCCAAACTTCCCAGCCCCTGAACCTTCCCTTCGCATCATGTCAGTCACCCTATGGTAGGTGCATTGTGTGTGTAAGGTAGGACATGGCTTCCTATGTGTAGCATGTCCTGGTAGTGAATTACCCTCCATTTTGTTTTTCACTGCTGCAAGGCTACCTGTTCTCCATAGGCTAGAATGGGCAGACTGGCTATTACATCTTATAGTCCTAACTGTCCCAGGGAACATGGTAGAAATTCGAGTTTGGTATGCCTGAGCTCAGAATAATAAAATGCATATTTTAGCAAAATTGGTTCTAATATTCTGTGTTTGAAAATACCACTTTTAGAAAGTAGGTATTTTCTTGCCTAACCCTCCAGTGTGCTCAGCTGTTATGTGTATTGGCTGTCTGTCTTTAGAGGGGCAAGGCAGGCTGAGTCAGACCTGGGTTGAATAGAGAGATCTGCATTGAGCACTGGAGAGGGGTAGCTCCTTGACCTGAATAGGGCTCTCCCTGGCAAGGTGAATGCTGGCTCCACCTCCTACTGTGCGTCTGATGGCAGACCCCCCCTTTCTGAAAGGAAGGATGCAGCCTGGTAAACAAAGTGCCCCAGGCCTGAGCAGAACTGGTTCTGGCTGGGTTCAGTGACTAGAGACTTTTGAGAACAAAGACTTTTGGGGTATAAATATCTGTGCCCAAACCCCTGATTTTTATATTGCTCCTGGATGTCAAGAAGAACCTCTGTCCGTGTTACTGAAGGAATCTGCAGGAGAGTAATGTCCTTGTGCTTGTGTGCTGTTTCTTGGATTGGCCTGCAGTAGTTCCCCTTGGACTTGGAAGAAGAGGGAAAAGGACTTTTGAGAGACTTTTATTTTGCTAAGCAATCACCCAAGGGCTAGAAGAGAGCTAGCCTCCTGCTGGAGTCACAGGCACATCTGACTCCCCCACCAGCCTCCTGATTCCTGCCAGCGAGGATTTCTATCTGCAGGTGAGGCCCCTGTGAGTTCCAGGGCCGCTAGTTCTACTACAGAGAAGAGAGTGCTGAAATTGGCGCTAACGCCGTTTGCGAGCCGCCGCAGCTGAAGAGCGTAAGAAAAATCACTGCGCTGCTACCGCTGCTCGCAAACCAAAGATCATCGCATCGCACGCTTGTGGGCCACAAAGTGCTCGCTAATCCCAGAGTTGATCGCATCGCACATTTGCGGGCTTTTCGAAGGATCGCTAACCTCGGATCTTCGCATTGAGATCATCGCATCACGACATCGCAGAGCGGCCGCTGAGTGTTCGCCATTTTCCTCGCATCACACCCGGATCATCGCTCCCTCGCGGGGCGCCATTTTCTTTCATCGCAACCAGATCGCACATGCAAGAGAATCAGTGCATCATCCTCCCTTAAGGCAAGGATTCAACGCATCGCTGGCCTAGCGTGAAGAAGTCTGTTGCTTTGTCCCGCACGCACCCGCAGACCGGCTCATCTTCCTCCCTCGCAGCAAGGATTCAACGCATCGCCGGCCTAGCGGGGGGAAAATCATCGCTACAGCTCGTTTGCGTCATTTTGCTTGTTTTGCTATGAAATCCAGGTACTTTGTAAGTAAAAGGGTCACAGAGACCCCTGCTTTGAACTGAACCCCTATTTGAACACTTTGAACTCCTTTTCCAGCTTTTCAAGAGTACCCCCCTTTTTCAGTATTGTGGCTTTTTACCGTTATTGGTCTTGTGTTAAGTCTATAAATAAAGAGACTTATTTTTTATAACTACTTGAGTGGTGTCGCCCTTTGCAGTGTCCTTCACTGTGGTATTGTGTATGATAATACATGCTTTATACACTGTCTCTGAGTTAAGCCTAGCTGCTCGACCTACGTTACCACAGGGTTGAGCAGGGCTTACTCTGACTTAGGAAGAAGGGTCCCTACTTGGACTGTGGCCAGCCACTGCCAACTGGACATAACCATTTCTAACATTGGTGGGCAGCGGTGAGGATCTGGACTTGCATTTGTGAGGAGGATCTCTCCTGGGAAGAAGAGAGGATAGATACCTACAATGCCAAGCCGCTCAAGTATTTTTGCAAAAGATTCACAGTCCCTATCACAAGCCTCACTAAGAGGAAGGAGTTTTACAAAGCCCTGAAGGCCTGGCTAAAAGCCAGGGATGCCCCTAAGAATGTGGGAGAGCCTGGGCAGGAGGGAGAGAATACAGGAGAGCAGAAGGTGGAAGTAGAAGATTTGGTAGGTAGTAAAGCGCTTTCCAGCCCGGGCACTAGTGTGTCCTCAAAGGGCCTGTCTCCAGAAGAGATGGAGGGCAGGGAGAGAGATAGGCGGCATAATATGGAAATGGCTAAGCTCAAGATGGAGGGTTAGAGGGACCTAGAGAACAAGAAGTTAGAGGTTGTGATAATGAAGATGAAATTTGAACATGAGAGAGTATTGAGGGCGTTGGAGATTAAGGCAAGGAGTGTAGAGATCTCCCCTTCTGGTGGCAGCATACATGTAGTGCATACTGAGAGTAGGGTGTATATACCCAAAGAAGTTATTAAGAATTTCCACAAGAATGAAGATATTGGACAGTGGTTTGCAGCATACGAATTTGCCATGGTGTCACACCGGGTCCCGGAGAAGGATTGGGGAGCTGGGTTGTGGGGCTGCTTTGTTAGTGAGGGGAAGCATACCTTGTTGGACCTGCCCCAGGAAAGTAGATTGGTTTATGCCCACGTGAAGGAAGCTTTGATGACCCGCTATGGTTTAACCCCTGAGATGTATAGCCAGAGGTTTAGGACCTGCAAGAAGTTAGAGGGTACCAAGTGGGTTGAATATGTGTCTTTTTTTTGCAGAGCAATGGAGCGCTGGGTAAAAGGTAGCAAAGTAGAAACTTTTGAGCAATTGTATGATTTGGGAGCATTTATTTAGTAACTGTTTTCCTGAGCTACGCCAGCACCTGATTGATTGCAAGCTAACTAACCCTGGGAAGCTTGCTGAGGAGGCGTACTGCTGGGTGAGCGCCCGGGTTCGCAAGGGTCCAATGGGAGACTTCGCTAAAGGTGGGCAGGGTCCCCGGCAGAGAAGTGGGGGGGGGCAGGGGTAAACCAAGAGAGTTTCCAAGAGGGCCCCAAAGTAATTCCCAAGGGAACCAGGCAGTGGTATCCCAGCTTCCCCAAGAGCAGAGGTCAGTGCCCCCAACAGGAGGGCCTGTTCAGAGGGGACCCCTTACTTGTTATAAGTGTGGTCAAGCGTTTTTTTGATCCCCAGTGTCCCTTGAGGGACCACCCTGCACCAACCCATGTACCACCCCTCCAGCTTGCTAGTGTAGCCCTTGGAGAGGAAGAGATGGGCGCCCCAGAAGGGTGGGACCCCGTAGAATTGACCCTTGTTTCATTAGGAGACTTTGAGATGGTCCCTAAACCTGCACTGCCTGAAAACACTAAGAAGAACAGGCAGTGGGTGACCATCACTGGCCATAGAGTGGAGGTTCAAAGAGACACAGGGGCCAGTGCAACTGCTGTCAGCTCCCGGGTTGGTGTCCAAAGAGCAGGTTGTCCCTCATGCATTCTACCTTGTAGTGTCAGCAGACAACTCAGAGAGACAATGTGAAGTGATCAGGTTCCCTTTGAGTGGGGGTGGGGGGTGTCAGGAACTCTTCAGTTAGCTGTGAGGCCCGCCATGCCTGTAGACTGTCTGTTGGGCAATGATTTAGAGAACTCCCCGTGGGCTACGGTGGAGAGGAGAGCTCACTTGCAAATGTTGGGTCTGCCTGAGTGGGTATGTGCTACCACTAGGTCAATGGCAGCCAAGGAGAGTGTTGAGAAGGATCTGGGACCTGAGAGTATGGCCCAGATCCCTGCCTTAGAGAGAAGGGGCAGGGGGCATGGTACGCCGGCCCCCTTGGTTCCCATGGCCCAAGAGGGAGCAGACCCCGAGGGGGATGCCCTGGAGCCTACCGGGGAGCAGAGTGCCAACCTGGGGGACCTGGCTGAGCTGACCTATTGGCAGCAGGAAGGAGGGCCCACCAGGGAGGAGTTTTGTGAGCAGCAGAGAGTTTGCCCTTCTCTTGAGGGTATACAGCAACAGGCTGCAGCCCAGGCAGCAGGTGACCAGTCCGGTTCACATCTGATTTATTGGGAGAACGGTCTCCTGTATAGCGAGCTTAAGGCTGCCTAGCTGGGGTCAGCCCGGGTGCTGATGGTGCCCGCATGCTTCCGAGCCTTCCTACTGGGGTTGGCTCATGAAATTCCATCGGCAGGACATCTGGGGCAGACCAAGACCTTTGAAAGGCTGGTCACCCACTTTTATTGGCCCCAGATGTGCAAGAGTTCAGACACTCATTGCAGGACATGTGAGACTTGCCAGTAAGCATGGGCGGAAAATCCGTTACGCTCGCGGATTTTGCGGATTTTCGGGAAATCCGCAATCCGCGAGATTTGCGGATTTCCCGCAAAATCCGCAAATTCGCACGCAGCGGATTTTTTTGGCGGCGCGCGGCGTTGGTGATACAATTTTTGCGGCGCGCGGCGTTTATCATCGTTTGCCGAGTTGTTTTTTTCGATAGTTTGCGAGTGCTGCGCCATTTTGGATCTTGCTGTGTGATCCCGCGGGAATTGGCGAGCGCGATTACGTCATCGCGGCTTGCCAGCGATAGTTTGTCAACGCGAGTACGGCGAGATCACAATTGCGAGATTTGAGATGCGGCGAGCGAAAATATAAATTTGCAATTCTGCACAAGAAATCCACCAGCAAGCAGCATAAACCTTCTAGAAATGATGATTTTTATGTGAATAACTCCTTAGTTTGACATTTGCCTGCACTTTTTTAGCGAGGAGTCCATTTTGGGGAGGGGGGCAGGGGGGTGGGAGGAAGGAAGTGCCCCACAGTCTTCAACTTCCTGTTCCTGTTCAGCAGGCTCCTCCCAGTGCTTTGTCCATCTCCTGGTCACTTTTCATTTGGATGTGGAGCTGGAAGGATTACTTTTTGTGGATGCTGCTGGATCTTTGGATTTGAGGCCTTTTTGACTTTCTTTGGATCACTGTTGGATTAGAAATTTTACAAGTAAGTTTGTTTGGGGCATTACAGTTGCTGCAACTAAAATTTTGGAATTTTCGATTTTTGGGCTGTTTTGGGGCCTTTTGCCCAGGGGTACTCAGTGGTGGGTGGACTGAGTCTTTCTGTGGGTTGTCTTGAACTTAAACATCATGGAGGCCATAGATGAATTGGGATTGTGCTGATTTTTCTGTGTTTTTCGATTTTTGACCTGTTGTTGGGGCCTTGACCAGGGGTAGTGAGTGGTGCATGGGCCTAGTCTTTCTGTGGGCTGTCTTGAACTTAAACATCATGGAGGGCATAGATGGAATGGGATTGTGCTGATTTTTCTGTGTTTTTCGATTTTTGACCTGTTGTTGGGGCCTTGACCAGGGGTAGTGAGTGGTGCATGGGCCTAGTCTTTCTGTGGGGTGTCTTGAATTTAAACATCATGGAGGGCATGGATGGAATGGGATTGTGCTGATTTTGCAGTGTTTTTCGATTTTTGGGGGTGTTCATGGGGAGGGACATGCCATGTGGCTGGTGGCCATTTTGAGTGCAGCTACAGGCACTGGCCATGTGCTGGCAGGCAAGTGGCCATTTTGAATGCAGGCTTTGTTGTTAGGCCTCCAACCATTTTGCCTACTTTTCAACCTTTATTTATGCCCAGGGGTAGTGAGTCTTGCATGGGCCTAGTCTTTCTGTGGGTTGTCTTGAATTTAAACATCATGGAGGCCATGGATGGAATGGGATTGTGCAGATTTTTCAGTGATTTTCGTTTTTTGGGCCTGTACTTGTGGCCTTTTCACCAGGGGTATTTGAGTCTAGCATGGGCCTAGTCTTTCTGTGGGCTGTCTTGAATTTAAACATCATGGAGGCCATGGATGGAATGGGATTGTGCTGATTTTGCAGTGTTTTTCGATTTTTGGGGGTGTTCATGGGGAGGGACATGCCATGTGGCTGGTGGCCATTTTGAGTGCAGCTACAGGCACTGGCCATGTGCTGGCAGGCAAGTGGCCATTTTGAATGCAGGCTTTGTTGTTAGGCCTCCAACCATTTTGCCTACTTTTCAACCTTTATTTATGCCCAGGGGTAGTGAGTCTTGCATGGGCCTAGTCTTTCTGTGGGTTGTCATGAATTTAAACATCATGGAGGCCATAGATGGAATGGGATTGTGCAGATTTTTCAGTGATTTTCGTTTTTTGGGCCTGTACTTGTGGCCTTTTCACCAGGGGTATTTGAGTCTAGCATGGGCCTAGTCTTTCTGTGGGCTGTCTTGAATTTAAACATCGTGGAGGCCATGGATGGAATGGGATTGTGCTGATTTTGCAGTGTTTTTCGATTTTTGGGGGTGTTCATGGGGAGGGACATGCCATGTGGCTGGTGGCCATTTTGAGTGCAGCTACAGGCACTGGCCATGTGCTGGCAGGCAAGTGGCCATTTTGAATGCAGGCTTTGTTGTTAGGCCTCCAACCATTTTGCCTACTTTTCAACCTTTATTTATGCCCAGGGGTAGTGAGTCTTGCATGGGCCTAGTCTTTCTGTGGGTTGTCTTGAATTTAAACATCATGGAGGCCATGGATGGAATGGGATTGTGCAGATTTTTCAGTGATTTTCGTTTTTTGGGCCTGTACTTGTGGCCTTTTCACCAGGGGTATTTGAGTCTAGCATGGGCCTAGTCTTTCTGTGGGCTGTCTTGAATTTAAACATCATGGAGGCCATGGATGGAATGGGATTGTGCTGATTTTGCAGTGTTTTTCGATTTTTGGGGGTGTTCATGGGGAGGGACATGCCATGTGGCTGGTGGCCATTTTGAGTGCAGCTACAGGCACGGGCCATGTGCTGGCAGGCAAGTGGCCATTTTGAATGCAGGCTTTGTTGTTAGGCCTCCAACCATTTTGCCTACTTTTCAACCTTTATTTATGCCCAGGGGTAGTGAGTCTTGCATGGGCCTAGTATTTCTGTGGGTTGTCTTGAATTTAAACATCATGGAGGCCATGGATGGAATGGGATTGTGCAGATTTTTCAGTGATTTTCGTTTTTTGGGCCTGTACTTGTGGCCTTTTCACCAGGGGTATTTGAGTCTAGCATGGGCCTAGTCTTTCTGTGGGCTGTCTTGAATTTAAACATCATGGAGGCCATGGATGGAATGGGATTGTGCTGATTTTGCAGTGTTTTTCGATTTTTGGGGGTGTTCATGGGGAGGGACATGCCATGTGGCTGGTGGCCATTTTGAGTGCAGCTACAGGCACTGGCCATGTGCTGGCAGGCAAGTGGCCATTTTGAATGCAGGCTTTGTTGTTAGGCCTCCAACCATTTTGCCTACTTTTCAACCTTTATTTATGCCCAGGGGTAGTGAGTCTTGCATGGGCCTAGTATTTCTGTGGGTTGTCTTGAATTTAAACATCATGGAGGCCATGGATTGAATGGGATTGTGCTGATTTTGCAGTGTTTTTCGATTTTTGGGGGTGTTCATGGGGAGGGACATGCCATGTGGCTGGTGGCCATTTTGAGTGCAGCTACAGGCACTGGCCATGTGCTGGCAGGCAAGTGGCCATTTTGAATGCAGGCTTTGTTGTTAGGCCTCCAACCATTTTGCCTACTTTTCAACCTTTATTTATGCCCAGGGGTAGTGAGTCTTGCATGGGCCTAGTATTTCTGTGGGTTGTCTTGAATTTAAACATCATGGAGGCCATGGATTGAATGGGATTGTGCTGATTTTGCAGTGTTTTTCGATTTTTGGGGGTGTTCATGGGGAGGGACATGCCATGTGGCTGGTGGCCATTTTGAGTGCAGCTACAGGCACTGGCCATGTGCTGGCAGGCAAGTGGCCATTTTGAATGCAGGCTTTGTTGTTAGGCCTCCAACCATTTTGCCTACTTTTCAACCTTTATTTATGACCAGGGGTAGTGAGTCTTGCATGGGCCTAGTATTTCTGTGGGTTGTCTTGAATTTAAACATTATGGAGGGCATGGCTGGATTGGGATTGTGCTGATTTTGCAGTGTTTTTCGATTTTTTTGTGCTCTATAACTGAACTGATGTTCCTCTGTCTTCCATTTTTTTAGGTGCACAAGACTCAAGAGAACCACCAGTGCCAGGAAGAAGTCCTGCAGCGGTGTGTGTGTGCAGCATAACGTCACGCGACGTCACGTCTGGCCTCAGACAACTCTACAATTCGTGCAACTGCGGCCTGCTGTCTGACCTGCTCTGAAGAAGATGGCCCCGCCCCCAAAGAAAGTTCTCCGTAGCTCCTCTAGCAAGAAAGTTGCTAGTAAGGAGCAGAAGAAGCAAGTTACCAAGGAGGCTGGTGTGCCACCCGCCACTTTTTTTGGGAGCAAAAAAAAAAGTACGCCTGCAGCAGCAGGATCTGCTGGGGACCAAGCTGGGAGCAGCACCCCTGCTCCATTGGGTTCAGTGCCTCCACCACCACGCCAACTTAAGTCAAAGCCCTTGAGTGCTTCAGAGGCAGTCAGTGTACTTCTCCAATCACCATCGACCAGTGATGTTGGCTCATCGCAAGAAAGTAGCAGCAATGTCCCTGAATCAACACAGGTTGTTGTAACTCATCTGACAAGTGTTGAACAACCACAGCCGCAACAACAACACCATGTGCAAGTACACGCCCAAGTACATGTGGAAGGAGAGGCAGCAAAAGGAGATGCGCAAGCAAAGGTGCATGGAGGTTCACAAGTGCCCACAATAGTTGTTCCTCCCGAAGTAGGGGCACATCAGGAAATCGACAATGAAGCCGAGGTATCATTGGAAGCCACTCCTCCTGATGATCATTCATTGTCTTCCACATCCCTAGCAAGGAAAAGATCAAGGGGGGTGTCTACATCTTCTTCAAGCCCACCTCCTTCTGATGATACAGATCCAGCTTGGGAACCACAACTGCGGTCTGACAGTGAGGCACACCATGATCTGACACCGGTACCTAAGCGTAAAAGGAAGGTCGTCCAAAAACTCAAACCTATGGAGTGTGATGAGGCTCAACAAGAAGTGACAGATACTGCTGGTGATGAAGCCTCTCACGATGACGACGAGCCAGTCATCACAAAGGTCACTGCAGCCCCACCGGGCATGCAGCAAAGAGACATTTTGACCCTATCCCGAGAAGCTGCTGAGCGTGATGATGATGTCGGCGAGGAGGCAATGGAAATGGAATCATTAGATTTGGAGTTAAGTAGTACACCAAAACCTACCGCTTCCATATTTCTTCGCAAGAAGGTACCCACCTCGTCCTCGACCTCAATTCGTGGTGGTGAAAGTGCAAAACGTACTGAAGTTCGGCAATCCACATCCTCCACTTCATCTCGCATTAGCAGCAGGACCACCACCACCAGTATCGCCGCCTCCTCCGGCCCCCGAAGACATTTCAAGTCTCCAGTTTGGGACTTCTTTAGTGTTTTCCCAAAAAAGGAAAACGTAGCCATTTGTAGCCTTTGTAAGCTTCGATTTAGTCGTGGTAAGCTTGGTTCTAACTATGGTACCGGAGGCCAGAGAGGTCATCTTGAGAGAGCGCACCCTGTCCAATGGTTTCCGCACCTAGAGGCGGTCAAGAAAGCCGGAATTGCACGTAATGAAAACGTTGATTTTTCATCTGCTGATGACGAGGAGGTAGAAGAAGACGATTCAAACACTTCACTTACACCCAGTTCCCATGTCAGCAGCACACCCCATGGGAGCCACACTAAGAGTGTGGGAGAGAGTGAGACATCAATGCGGAAAAGTTCATCAGCGAGCGTAACTGGGTCGAAGAGATCATCATCATCCCGTAAATCATTGGTCCAGGGCAACATTAAAAAGATGTTGTTTACAGAAGCGCAATATGAACGCAACCACCCAATGACCCGTCTGTATAACACTAAGCTGGCTAAAATGCTAGCTCTGGACCTTCTCCCTTTTTCTTTTGTAGAAGGGGTTGGTTTTCTAGAATTAGTGACAGCGCTCTGCCCTAAATGGAAGGTTCCTAGCCGGTTCTACTTTGCCCGAGTTGCGGTTCCAGCACTACATGAAGATGTTCTGAAGGTGATTGGGGCAGCTTTGCAGAAGAGTGCTGTTCACACTATACATCTGACAACAGACATGTGGACCAGTGGCGCAGGCGCTGATTACATGTGCATCACTGCACACTGGGTCTCTTTTTCAGGGGCTAAAGCAAAGCTAAACTCAGGTGTTGACACTAACATTGTTTTTAAAGGTGCTCGGAAACATGCAACACTAGCCATGTTTGGTTTGGAGAAACGTCACACAGCAGAAAACATTTTGGATGTCTTTAACACAAAGGTCCTTAACTGTCTGTCCCCACTAAAACGCAAGGTTGGTTATGTTTCCACGGACAATGGCGCCAATATAGTTAAGGCCATGAGGGACGGTTACTATTTCAGAGTGCCGTGTTTGGCGCACTGTATAAACCTGGTTGTCCAAAAATTCTTGGGTAATAAACGCAGTGCAGCGTACAGTGTATTGGAGAACTGCCGAAAAATTTGCAAGCATTTCAGGCATTCTTTTAAGGCCCGGAAGCAGCTGAGGAGCCTGCTATATCAATGTCAAATGCCAGTGAAAGCACTCATCCAGGAGGTGGTAACACGTTGGAACTCAACCTTCTACATGCTTGAGCGTCTGTATGAGCAGTATACGGAACTCGATCAATATTTCTTGAAAGAGGGTATAGAGGAGCTGAGGATGGGTGGGCCGCAATGGAACATAGTTGAAAGCCTGACACGCATGCTTCGTCCTTTTGAGGTCTTCACGCGTGCAGTCAGCAAGGAGGACTCTAATTTGGGAAAAGCTATCCCATTGTTGTACATGCTGGAGGACCAACTGAAGGAGGTGTGTTCTGTGTTTGGAAAAGATGACAAAAAGCAAGACTCTTTGCTTCTGGCTGAGCAATTATTAGAGCTCCTACAAGGTGATGAACGTCTTAAAAAGATCCACTCAGAACAGCATTACATTTGTGCTACTATTCTGGATCCACGCTACAAAAAGGCGCTGGCAGGCCAAGCATTCTTTCCTTTTGGTGATCAAGATGTTACAATGTACAAACGTTGGCTAGCCTTGTCAGCCAAGAAGTTTGAAACAGAACGGCTGGAAATTGAAGGAAATGGCAGTACATCAGCAGGCCATCCCCAGTCAAAACAATCCACTTCTGCACCTGTGGCTGTGGCACAAGTGACCTCTCAGCCGTTAAAGACACCGGCAACCGGATCATCTGCACGAAAGACAACAGAAACATTGGAGGCTGAAGAGGATTGGCTAGCTCTGCGTGGGTTTGGTTCTCAAAAGGTCAGAGGCACAGCAAGAGCTAAGCAAAGTGGAGGAACCTTGGATGAGGACCTTGAGTCGATGGTGAAGGACTATCTGAATGACTCAACAGAGGTCTATGTTAATTCTGACCCATTGGCGTATTGGCATGGGAAAAAAGAATTGTGGCCACAGCTCACCAACCTGGCTTTAAACTACTTGTCTTGCCCACTCGCAAGTGTGTCTTCTGAACGGGTTTTCAGTGCGGCTGGTGGGATTGTAACTCCCAAACGTAGCCGCCTCTCGCCCAAAAATGTGGAGAGGTTAACAATGATCAAGATGAATCAGCACCTCATACCACCAGATTTCAGAGTACGAGAGAGCGTGCCGGATGAAGAGGAGGTGGCCAGCAACATAGATGAGGGAATTTCTACTCTGTCAGGTGACACTGACCTCACCCTGCCTGAATTCGCAGAGTATGATGACGAAGCCTTATTCTTATTCCTGGACCGTGATACCGACTTCGAGCCCTGAAAATGAGACAACGAATCAATAACTTTCTTTTTCATCCTTATTCACTTTTATTCCTGTGTGTCTGTCTTTCTTTGTTGTGCACAGTTAATATAATTCAAACTTTAATCAGATAATCACAAAAACAAGCCCATCAGCAGAACTGTCTTCACTTGTTTGCTAATTTATTTGAAGGTGCCGCAGTCTGCATTCCTCAGGTTCACAAGTTCAGAAGAACATGCTCCTCTATCCTCCTCCTCCAGACTCCTATTTCCATCAAAGCAGAGGGCTGGTTTACGCCCAATGAAGAAAGACTCAGCACTTGTGGGGGTGTTGTTCTACCTCTTTGCAGGTGAGTTGACGGGTCTGGGGCCATTGCTGGGAAGCACTAAAAGTGGTTTGGACCAAATCCGAGGCGGAAAATTTTTTGTGTTTTTGATGACTTGCTTGCCTTTGAGGTGCTCTTAGGGGGGGTTCTGTCTGTTTGTGGGTGAGTTTCGTGGTCTGGGAGCATTGCTGGGACACTCTAATCTTGATTGCATTTGCTTTTCAGGAAATCCGTCGTGCCAACCCCGACTTATGGCCTAGCTACGCAGCGCGTTTGGACCGAAGGCCCAGAAATATTGCAAGTATGAGATTTTGCTTTTGGCCTGTTTGGGGGTATTATGCTTCTTGGCGGGTGGGTTGCACTTGCCGGGTCTTGGGGCATTCCTGGGAAGGTCTAATACCGGGTAGAAGTGGTTGGGACAAAATCCAGGCTGATTTTTTTTGTGGCTATTTCTGACATTTTGCTCTATGTAGCGTTTTCGGGGGCCTGTTTGGGGGGCTTCCTGGTGTTTGTGGGTGAGTTTCGTGGTCTGGGAGCACTGCTGGGACACTCTAATCTTGATTGCATTTGCTTTTCAGGAAATCCGTCGTGCCAACCCCGACTTATGGCCTAGCTACGCAACACGTTTGGACCGAAGGCCCAGAAATATTGCAAGTATGAGATTTTGCTTTTGGCCTGTTTGGGGGTGTTATGCTTCTTGGCGGGTGGGTTGCCGGGTCTTGGGGCATTCCTGGGAAGGTCTAATACCGGGTAGAAGTGGTTGGGACAAAATCCAGGCCGATTTTTTTTTGGGCTATTTCTGACATTTTGCTCTATGTAGCGTTTTCGGGGGCCTGTTTGGGGGGCTTCCTGGTGTTTGTGGGTGAGTTTCGTGGTCTGGGAGCACTGCTGGCTATATATACTTTACTTTGCAAGAGGTTTGAAGCAAATCCATGGTGGCAGAGGGGACTTAGGGCCTAGCTGCAGAGCGCGCGCGGAGTGATTTGGGAAATTTGTGAAAAATTGACTAAGTCCCCATTTTTGTACTTTTGCTCTTTGGCTGTTTGGGGGTCTTCTACTCGTTTTCTCCTGGGTTGACGGCTCTGGGGCCATTGCTGGGAAGCTCTAATACCGGATAAAAGTGTTTTGGACCAAATCCCAGGCGGAATTTTTTGTGTGTTTTTGATGACTTGCTTGCCTTTGAGGTGCTCTTAGGGGGGGTTCCGTCTGTTTGTGGGTGAGTTTCGTGGTCTGGGAGCATTGCTGGGACACTCTAATCTTGATTGCATTTGCTTTTCAGGAAATCCGTCGTGCCAACCCCGACTTATGGCCTAGCTACGCAACACGTTTGGACCGAAGGCCCAGAAATATTGCAAGTATGAGATTTTGCTTTTGGCCTGTTTGGGGGTGTTATGCTTCTTGGCGGGTGGGTTGCCGGGTCTTGGGGCATTCCTGGGAAGGTCTAATACCGGGTAGAAGTGGTTGGGACAAAATCCAGGCCGATTTTTTTTTGGGCTATTTCTGACATTTTGCTCTATGTAGCGTTTTCGGGGGCCTGTTTGGGGGGCTTCCTGGTGTTTGTGGGTGAGTTTCGTGGTCTGGGAGCACTGCTGGGACACTCTAATCTTGATTGCATTTGCTTTTCAGGAAATCCGTCGTGCCAACCCCGACTTATGGCCTAGCTACGCAACACGTTTGGACCGAAGGCCCAGAAATATTGCAAGTATGAGATTTTGCTTTTGGCCTGTTTGGGGGTGTTATGCTTCTTGGCGGGTGGGTTGCCGGGTCTTGGGGCATTCCTGGGAAGGTCTAATACCGGGTAGAAGTGGTTGGGACAAAATCCAGGCCGATTTTTTTTTGGGCTATTTCTGACATTTTGCTCTATGTAGCGTTTTCGGGGGCCTGTTTGGGGGGCTTCCTGGTGTTTGTGGGTGAGTTTCGTGGTCTGGGAGCACTGCTGGCTATATATACTTTACTTTGCAAGAGGTTTGAAGCAAATCCATGGTGGCAGAGGGGACTTAGGGCCTAGCTGCAGAGCGCGCGCGGAGTGATTTGGGAAATTTGTGAAAAATTGACTAAGTCCCCATTTTTGTACTTTTGCTCTTTGGCTGTTTGGGGGTCTTCTACTCGTTTTCTCCTGGGTTGACGGCTCTGGGGCCATTGCTGGGAAGCTCTAATACCGGATAAAAGTGTTTTGGACCAAATCCCAGGCGGAATTTTTTGTGTGTTTTTGATGACTTGCTTGCCTTTGAGGTGCTCTTAGGGGGGGTTCCGTCTGTTTGTGGGTGAGTTTCGTGGTCTGGGAGCATTGCTGGGACACTCTAATCTTGATTGCATTTGCTTTTCAGGAAATCCGTCGTGCCAACCCCGACTTATGGCCTAGCTACGCAACACGTTTGGACCGAAGGCCCAGAAATATTGCAAGTATGAGATTTTGCTTTTGGCCTGTTTGGGGGTGTTATGCTTCTTGGCGGGTGGGTTGCCGGGTCTTGGGGCATTCCTGGGAAGGTCTAATACCGGGTAGAAGTGGTTGGGACAAAATCCAGGCCGATTTTTTTTTGGGCTATTTCTGACATTTTGCTCTATGTAGCGTTTTCGGGGGCCTGTTTGGGGGGCTTCCTGGTGTTTGTGGGTGAGTTTCGTGGTCTGGGAGCACTGCTGGCTATATATACTTTACTTTGCAAGAGGTTTGAAGCAAATCCATGGTGGCAGAGGGGACTTAGGGCCTAGCTGCAGAGCGCGCGCGGAGTGATTTGGGAAATTTGTGAAAAATTGACTAAGTCCCCATTTTTGTACTTTTGCTCTTTGGCTGTTTGGGGGTCTTCTACTCGTTTTCTCCTGGGTTGACGGCTCTGGGGCCATTGCTGGGAAGCTCTAATACCGGATAAAAGTGTTTTGGACCAAATCCCAGGCGGAATTTTTTTTGTGTTTTTGATGACTTGCTTGCATTTGAGGTGCTCTTAGGGGGGGTTCCGTCTGTTTGTGGGCGAGTTTCGTGGTCTGGGAGCATTGCTGGGACACTCTAATCTTGATTGCATTTGCTTTTCAGGAAATCCGTCGTGCCAACCCCGACTTATGGCCTAGCTACGCAGCGCGTTTGGACCGAAGGCCCAGAAATATTGCAAGTATGAGATTTTGCTTTTGGCCTGTTTGGGGGTGTTATGCTTCTTGGCGGGTGGCTTGACGGGTCTTGGGGCATTCCTGGGAAGGTCTAATACCGGTTAGAAGTGGTTGGGACAAAATCCGCGCGGAAAAGCCTTTAATTTTGGCACTTTTTGTAACTTAGGGTTCGTTAGGGTTAGCCCTAGCAGCAGGATTGCATGTGTTTCGGGGTGTTCTAGATTTTTCCAACTGAGTTCTGGGGTCTTAGAGCACTCGTGAGAATGTGTAATTTTGGTTGCAAGTCATTTGAAGAAAATCCATGGTGGGAAAGGGGGGATTTGGCATAGTTAAAGAAAGCCTTTGCCACTATTCTTAACTTAGGGTTCGTTAGGGTTAGCAGTATTTCTATTGCATGTGTTTGAGTGGGGGGGATTTCGAGTCTTGGAGCGATGCTGGCTATGGCTACTTTTGCTTGGTTGCTTGCAAGTGGTTTGAATGCAATCCACGGTGGGTAATGGGTAATTAGGAAGGGGGTACTTCGGCCTACTTTTACTTTCAAAGTAAGTTTTGTCACCAGTTTTCTGCTAGGCCTCGTTTTTTGAGATTTGATTGGGGGTCTTCTACATTTTTGCGACTGGCTTTAGTAAGGGTCTGGGTGGGAGCACTGCTAGTAAGATCTAATTTTGTTCTAAAACACAGTTTACAGTACACCTAGCTTGAGGGGCAAGATCCACTACATTAATTTGCCCATACTTATTTATCCTTCAAAAGGTGACTCAGAGTACGCACTTTCAAAAATATTGTACTGTCTACTAGGAAAATCAAATTGTGACTTTTTGCACTCCACAGCCTACATACCTTATATTTATTTATCAGTGGTGTTGTAATATTATATCACTTCCTGTTTTTCGTTGAATAATTACAGGCCGGGTTTCAGTCTCTGCAATGGGGAAAAAAGGATGGAGTCAGGCTTCACAGTAGCGAGCCACAATTCAGCATCAGGCAGGCAGTGGACAGGGTGTCTTCTGGTGACCAACATCGATGGACGAGGCGTCGGCTGCAATGGAGGAGTGCCGCTAATAGGAGGATTTTTTTTCTGCAGGCAACTTACTTACCACTTCCAACAGGACCACTACAACCACATAGATACAGTATCCCTTGCCTTTTTCTCTGACTGTGACTGCATTTCTTGGCTCTCTCTCGGCTTCTACATTGATCCCTTAACACATCACTTAGTCCACTCCACTATCACATCTGCACCACACATAGTCATTTGTAAGTGCTCCTACGTAATTCGCAAGTCGCAGCACGCCCCAGGCCGTAGAGGACTGGGATGGCCCCAATGATGAAGCATGTCACCAAGGGGCAACCCTGGTGAGTGAGGGGACACCTAGAAAAAAAGCAATTTCTCCTTTTCTATCTACTATACCTTCCAGACCAACCCCACTGAGTGTTGTTGTGAATGGATTTATAGTGACCAGCAAGGCTCTCGGGTATCTGGCTACAGAGACCTTATGTTGAATATCGTTATCAATAATTTACACATAGGCCCTTTACTGTTGCATTCTTTCTTCCACAGTTGTCGAATGTACTACTTACTTTTCACTGACATGCATGCAGTAGTGCATGCACTTTCAAAGATTGATGGATAGGTTTGTACCCAAAGAATTGTTTATGTTCAATTGTTTGTCTATGCTGTGCTTTTTTTTACAGGGTGTCTTCTGGTGACCAACATCGATGGACGAAGCGTCGGCTGCAATGGAGGAGTGCCGCTAATAGGAGGATTTTTTTTCTGCAGGCAACTTACTTACCACTTCCAACAGGACCACTACAACCACATAGATACAGTATCCCTTGCCTTTTTCTCTGACTGTGACTGCATTTCTTGGCTCTCTCTAGGCTTCTAAATTGATCCCTTAACACATCACTTAGTCCACTCCACTATCACATCTGCACCACACATAGTCATTTGTAAGTGCTCCTACGTAATTCGCAAGTCGCAGCACGCCCCAGGCCGTAGAGGACTGGGATGGCCCCAATGATGAAGCATGTCACCAAGGGGCAACCCTGGTGAGTGAGGGGACACCTAGAAAAAAAGCAATTTCTCCTTTTCTATCTACTATACCTTCTGTCAGGTTACGCAGCCCCTAAGCGCCTACCGTACCATGAAACTACATTTCCCATGAGTAGGCGGGAGACTTGCAGGAAGTTTATCTGGGGAACAGACGCGCTTCCTGTTGCGCGTTATTCTGGTTTCTGTTCTGCACCGGCATGAGAGCGGACGCTCTGCATGCTTTTCTATCGTGTCTCCTGTGGACTATCACCTTCCCCCCCCCCCCTGAGGCTCAGTGGGGAGCGCTTCCGTGTTCTGTCCTTGGCGGTAGACGGACTTCACGCGTCTTCAGGTAAAGCCGCTCTAAACTCTTCGGCCGCCCGTGCGGTCAGCTGATTACTGCCTGAACGGATTGTTAAGGGAGGTTCTGTGACTGTTTTCTAACAGAATTCTACCTTTGATGAATTCCTGTTTGGTTGAATTGTGTGTGGCGGAGCACAGTGGCGGTCTATACCACGTGTTAGCGTTCACATCGGGGATCGTTTTTGTACTATTAAAACGGAGCGCGGTAGTAAGGACAACTACGCGTCTCTGTTGTATAACTGTGTATTTCAAAGGACCTCCATAACTGGGCATGTAGTGAGGTAACTACAGGCTACCCCAGTTCTCTTTGTGTAGTGCACCGTGGGGTGTGTTGTTGGCAGAATTCAGTGGTGGTCGCAACAGCAACTACGTTTTTCTGTTTGACCTTCACCAAAGATTCTCTACTGGGTCATTACTTAGAGAGCGCAGTGTTGTAGTTCTTGCTTCCTACACACTACCGTTTCCCTCTTCCTTTTTGTTGGACCATACATCTTTGCTTTGACTATTTGGAACCCCCTTTGTACATTGAGTCCTCTACCATGTTTGTGGTATGTTGTGAGTAGTGGGTTTGATGTCTTAGTATAACGCGAGTGTGTTTGGTGCGACAGGAGTGTGTTCGTTAACTATATGTTTATGTGTTTCTTAGGCCTTCCTCACAGATTGTGGCAGAAGGGCTATAGTATTTCCTATCCAAGGTCATGTTTTCTTGGTGCTCAGGTACTTGTCTACTTCCTTGGTTATTTAGTGAGACTATATGAGAGTACCCTTGTATGTTAGGACAGCACTTCACTGATGCCTGTCTTGTCTTCTGTTACAGGTATCCTTTCCCTGCTGACCCTACCTTTACCCATCCCACATTTTTTATTTTAGTTTGTTATTTTTCTCCCCCGCCTAATGGCTCGAACACCCTGTGTTTACACTTCTGGGTGTTGGTGACATTTGGAGGTGGAACCATATTTGCATCGACTGGATCACGGGGAGTAAACCTGACACCTTCCAGACCAACCCCATTGAGTGTTGTTGTGAATGGATTTATAGTGACCAGCAAGGCTCTCGGGTATCTGGCTACAGAGACCTTATGTTGAATATCGTTATCAATAATTCCACCCAGGCCCTGTACTGTCGCATTCTTTCTTTCCACAGTTGTCGAATGTACTACTTACTTTTCACTGACATGCATGCAGTAGTGCATGCACTTTCAAAGATTGATGGATAGGTTTGTACCCAAAGATTTGTTTATGTTCACAATAGTTTGTCTATGCTGTGCTATTTTTTCTTGTCTCCCAAAACCTTTCCCAAAAACCCCCGTACCCATCCATTTTTCAAACCCTAACCCTCTTCCCCCGGGCTGTGTGGTTTTGATTGATGTGTGACTAAATTATTATTACAGCAATAAATCCACACACTTGCTGGGTGGGGAGGATAAGGTGATAGCAACAGGCTGGTGAAGAAATCCGAGGATATATTCTTACTCTGCTTGACAAAGAACCATTGCTAATGTGAAAGAACTTCAACCGAATTAGTAGTTATACTTTACCATTTGTTAGGCTACAATGTGGCACTGCTCTACTGTACTTCTGTCACCTGCTATATTCTCAGTTGTACCGTTGAATTGCTCAGGAGGACAAACCAGATTTCATTTTGTTTTTTTTCATAGGCATGCAACTGCCACTGTGTCACACCACTAGTACCACCGCTATGAGGAAATTTTATCCGACCAAGATTGCCAACCTTATTCGGTGTTTCCCGTGGAGCCAGCCCTGGGTCTAGCCCTACTTTCAAACACAAATTACTGGTAAGATAAGCGTTTGGTGGTTTGGGGGTATAATGGAGTATTAGTACGAGAGACGAGAGACTGAAGGTAGTACTACTAAAGTCCTAGGACTCTTGGATTCACTTCACTTAGTCTGTGAGAGGCACTTAGTGTTGAAAACATTTGGGCATTTACACTTAAAGGAAGAAAATGGAACGAAACTTTCAGGAAAACAGTCAACGTTAAACCCCCACCCACCAGGCAAGCAGTAAAAAACAGGTATGCTCAGATAAAGTTTGAAAAAGTATATTTATATCCCTAACAAAATAATCTCCCGCAAGACCCTCCCTAACCCCAACGATTGTCCTTCAAAAGTCCCCAAAAACCCAACTCCCAATTCCCACCCCCCAAAAGTCTCTAAAAAAGGGGCAAGGGACACTATGGGTGGATGCTGTTAACTTTTTGGGCCAGGGCATCATGCTCCTCGCGGAGCAAGGCGAGCTCCTGCTGAAGGCGGGACACCATCAGGGTAGTGCGGCGCAGGCGTGCCTTCACTGCCTTGCAGGTGCAATGCCTGTGAGAGGCAGCTGTTGGCCTTGCTGCTCGGCGGTGGCGTTTGCCTTTGGCAGCCCGGCTCAGACTGGGTGGACCACTGTGCTGGGTGGCAGCCCGTGGGGCCACGGAGGCCGATGCAGACGACGTTGTTGTAGTTGTCGACTGCACACTTTCCACGTCCTCCAGGGCCACCAGCCGCCGATATTCCGCAACAGTGGCCTCGATCCTCCGTTGCCGGGCCGCTCTAGCCAGCTCCTTCCTCCTTGTTCGTTTGGAAGGAGAACCTATATGAAGAAAGAAAGACATAGTCTGTAACCAATGCTCTTTAAGATTAACTCAATCATTCAGCAGAAATTTATGTTGCAGTACAACTAGCAACTTGCAAGCGCATTACATAACTATTGAGGCCAGTATCTATCTAACCTCACACTTCTTCATCCTTGCTCTAACATTAGTGGGAGTTTAAGGAACAAATTCTACGAGCACTGTGGACTTCCATTGGAGTCGACTATGAAAGTACACCAGTCTTATTCTTCTTCTTATCTCTTGTTTTGGAAAATTGGTACGTTATTTTCTGCAAGCCGGCATAATGCCAGCGCAGTAAACTTGCACCCGAGAAAAAGAGACGCACGCCATGAGGAGTGACCTAGACTTGCGTTGCCGTTGCGTTACTGTACCCGTCCAGTACATGCAGGTGGTAAAGCTCTTACTTTTCTATTACGGGTGGCACTGAGAATACTCTGTTACAACTCAAGGGCTACTGCTTAATTAATTTAACTTTCACCCTACAGTGGAACTGAGTAATAGAAATGGAAAATTGAAGAAGATAAATAATCTGATTATCTATCACTTCACATGGGATGTTTTTGCTTATATATGGGATGACTTTAGGTGCTTTGCTTTTTATTGAGTGACCAGTGATACATCCACACATGAATGACTGAGTACTACTAAACTTATTAAGAGAGGTAGGGAGTGGCCACCATAATAACCGGATCTATGCAGTGCTTGCAATACAAACTACTGCTACTATTTATGGTAGTATTTGGACAAAATTAAAAGTTCTTTTCCTTGCCTTTCCTACACTGGAACGGACGTGCGGGTGCAGTGTTACATGCTCTTCAAAGTTACACTTAGTTCATCCACTGACCGTCTACTCTCTCTAGATCATGGGTACTCACAAACTTTCTCTCAGGGGCTACATTTACAGTGTAGTTTGGGGCCGAGGGCCGCACTGGTGGGGGCGGAGTCAGAGGGGGCGGGGCTAAAGCAAAACGATAACTTGTGACCATGAGGTTGCACACAGGTCCCTGCAGCAGATGCCCTCATCCACTGAGCCACCAGACACAGCATTTACATACATCTCTCTCCCTCCTGCTCTCCCTCCTGCCCTCCCTCCATCTCTCTCTCCCTCCTGCCCTCCCTCTCCCTCCCCCTCTGTCATCTCACTGTGTGTGTGTCTATCTGTGTCAGCCTTTAGCCCGGGTTGAGACCGCTTCCTCAACGCGCACACACAGACAACAACACCAAAGTACTTAACAGGTCTTTAAAAGACCATTAACATATTATTGAGGCTTTGTTTGTTTTAGCGCCCCTGCTTCTCCACCCTGACAATCACTGCTTGCCCGGCCCCACAGAGCAGAGGCTTTGTTCTATTTCACCTCTTTGTGGCCTTGCATCTCCACTCTGCTCTGTGGGGGCCGGGGGAGCAGTGATTGTCAGAGTGGAGATGCAGGGGCGCTAACAGGTGAAATACAAAAAAGCCTCTGCTCTGTGGGGGCCGGGGGAGCAGTGATTGTCTGCAAGGTCTGCGCACCGCCAAGGAAGGCTTGCCGGGCCACCACCGGCCCGCGGGCCGTACTAGGAGTACCCCTGCTCTAGATACACATATGCTATCTAAGAGTCAGATAGTAGCATGATCCAGGTATATGGACACATACAGTTTCTGTGTCACCCACCCAGGCTGTTGTCCTTCCACCCATCATTGCTTCATCATTCACCCAGCCATGCATCTCATATTCTTGCCTTCCCAGCTAGTCTTCAATCTCAATAAGTAAGGAATATATAAGAGCTTACCTCTGGCCGCCACCACCACCGTCTCAACTCTCACAGCCGCCGCCGCCGCCTCCTCCCCTGAAGAATCGCCCTCCGCCTCCGTGTCGAGCACCACCACCTCCACACTGGCCCCGCCACCAGATGTTCCACCTACAAAGTACATTTAAGAATGTTAGAATAAAGCACTCACTAGTTACTAGTATTTGGTCTAGGAATGAAGACATGTGAAAACAATGTAATTTGTGACTGTCTACGTTAAAGTTAAAAAAAATGTCCCTTTTTCCAGGGAAGGTTGTCTTGCTGCACTTTTTGGCACAACTGATGAAGGCTGTTTTTTTAACACGCACCATTTTTCTCCACACAGACAGAAGATGGACTTCTAACAACAAGATCAAGTTGAAACCAGGTGAGAGCTCGGCTCGACCACAAGAAATGTCTTCAATTAATCGTCAGCACTAACCACTTTTCCATTATCAGTTAAACGTTTAGTTTTATTATGACTTCATTTTAATAAATGTGTTTACTTTTAATAAAGCTTTTAAACTTAAATACAATCTGTGTTTTTTGGTCCAGACTAGAGTGACTTAGCGAAAGGTTTTGCAATTTTTGCAAGCATGAGTCCAGATAGAACACTTCAAAATACATTATGGACAATCCCAGAGGACTGCACTAAGTTGATAGAGCTATTGCTGACTAGAATCATGGGAGTTTCGCCAACCGTGCAATCTTAGTTAGCTACACAGACAGACTAATAAGAATAATCTAGTAATACCACAGGGAGTCATAGTAGAGGCAGGATAAGAATTTAGATACAGTCTACAAGAAGAGCAAAGACAATTTTGAAAAAAGTCAAATGAGGAACGCTAGGAAAAATAGGTACTAGTCTAAAATGAAAACTTACTGGGGCCAGCAGAGGAGCCCTCGCCTGCCCGATCCTGGCCCTGTTGAACAGCATCCGCCGCCTGCTGCTCCTGTGTCCTCCTCTCGCCCCTGGGGGGAGCTGACGTACAACATGAAAGAAAGAACAGAAAACATGGATGATTGTTGCTTGTCAATGTCAACCAAATCAAACATTTCAAAAGAACAATAACAAAATATTTCCGCGAAATTATATTGATTATGGTTACTTTTCATTTATTTGCGGACCTGTGACTTCGAAAGTCACGTAACTCACTAAACAAAGTACTGAAACGTTCACCTAGGACTGGCAGGCAGCAGTCCGCAGGCAAGACGCAAAGTGACAGACAAACTCCATTGTGATTTCAGTCAGATCAGTGACAACACTAACAGTTGCCTGCTACATTACCAGTCATTTAAATAGTCAAACTATCAATCCACCGCCACTATTTTTCTTATTGTCAGGGGTACAAAGGAAGGGGCAGATTTAAGCCCTTGCGGCTCTTTTGCGCCGTTCTTGCGTGACTTTTGTGACGCAGCAGCTAAACAAAAAAGGGCGCCATGGTGCGGCGTATAATATTATAACAACGTGACGCATTTGGGAGATGCATCCCGTTATAAAGCCCTGCGCCATCAGGGGGCGTTCCGGCGCAAGGGAGGGCATTCCTGCGCTGGAACACATCCTAATAGTGGCTGAGGGAAATCTACAAAATATCAATCAGTCACCTTTAGGACAATGATGCGTCACACAAACCCTGCACCTGCTTGAAGCAGACGTACGGCTTGACCCAGCATTGGGGAGATAGGGTACCCCAGAGCATTGATGGAGCTGCGCCATCGTTGCGACGCAACTCCAGCAGTAAAGCTTCGGTGACGTTTTGGGCCCATGGTGCGCCGCATTGCAAATACGGCGCACCATGTTTGGTGGTGGTAGCGGGCCACACAATTAATGGCTCATCCCTGCTACTTTGCAGGGATGCGACGGTAATTGCAATTCTGCCCCTTAGGGGCATACTTACTTACGCGTTCTGGCGCATCTCCAGAGATGCGCCAGATCAAATGCGTCACGCAAAACTACCCTTGCGACACGGCAGATGTGCCTCTTTTACAATGCGGCGCGCCCTGGCGCAAGGGTAGGCACTTGCGTGACGCATCTCGTCACGTAAGAGCGGCGCATCGCTGGAGTCACGTCGCCAACGCAATGCAACTCCAGTAATGCTCAGGGCCACCCAATACTTAACATGCTGTGTCAGTCCTTTCGCCTGCTTCGAGCAGACATAAGGAATTGAATTGACGTAGCAGCGTCGCAGAAGTGCCTGCGTTAAATCTTGTACATTTCACGCAGGCAATTTTGCGAGGCGCACAGCCGCTGGACCGCCCACCCTGCGTACTAGGAACGCACCCATTGTGGTGCAGGCCCATGGCTTTATAACGTGACGCATCTCCCTAGATGCGTCATGCTGTAAATGACTCGCAGGGATGCGGCACGTTTACGACGCTGTTGCGTCACGCAAGGCAACGTAAACGTGGCGCAAGGGGCTTGTAAATGTAATCTGCCCCCTAGTGTCTAGCATTACGCAGTTCTGTAAAGTACACTCATACATAATAGTTACTCAGGCCAATGAGACCACGAAATAGAAAACAAATAAGCATAGTAGCAACGCCACTTAGAAGGAGAGCAGTGCACCTGAAATGCACAGAAGATTTTGAAATATAATTTAACTACAATGTAATCGTCATCAGCGGCATTATTGGCTTGCTCCATGTAAAAAACGAATATTTGCAATACAACAACACAGAGCAGGAGAAAACATCATAGTAGTGAGTGATTAAATGGCTACTACTACTCACCAAGCCCGGGGATCTCCAAGCCGAGCTGGTCCAGCAGGTCGCGCTCGCGGTCCAGGAGGTCCGTCCAGCGATGGGTGACCTGGCTGTAGGTGCGCTGGACCCCGTAGAGGTGGGATATGGCCCAGCACACCTTCTCCCACCGCTTCCGGCGCTCCCGCATGTTGTAGCCACCGGCCGCGATCCTGCCGCCTCCCGCGATGGTCCTGGGCAGGCGGCGCTGGACGAAGTAGACCAGCACGCCCACTTCCTCCGGGCTGAATATCTCCCGTCGCGTCACCTGCTCCCCCCTCAATCTCCCGCATGCTGTCCTGGCACTGGGTCCAGCACTACTCCCCGCCGCCGCTGCGGCCCTCAAGTGCCTGGGCAGCTTCACAGCGCCTGGCTTGACCATGGTCTGGGCAGGTAAGGTAGGAAGAAGTAGAAAATTAAGAAAGAATAGGATAGGGAAGAAGAAAAGAAAAGAGTTTAAAAAAGTAGTTTAAAAGTAAAGAAAAATAGCAGAAAAGACAAAAATATACAGCTAGGAAAAGAGAGGGATAGATAAGAAGCAAAATCGTAAAAAAAAAACTGAAAACAAGCAAAGGATGGCAAAGATACCAAGAGGATTAAACACCATGCCCAGACACAGGAAATGAATGAAAAACAAGATGGCCGGCGCCCGTTCACGAGCGCGAAAGTAAGTTCGCGCGAGATTTTCCTCGCGATCTCGTGCGAACCTCTAGATTTCCCGCGCGATCTCGTGCGAACCTCTACTCGCAATGCGCTTACTGCGCGAGATTATACATAGCGGGCGGAAACGGAAATACGTCACGCAAACAAAATGGCCGCGCCCGTACTCGACCTTGGGGTAAATTCGCGTGTTGCGCTGCAAGCGGCTCGCGAATACTGCAAAAAAACTCGCGAAACAACAAGCCGCAAAAAAATAAAATGCTCATTCGCACGAATTGGCGGCTTCCGCGGTCGGTTTCGCACGACGCCGCGCCCCGCGAATAGCGCGAAAAAACCGAAAAACGATTTCAGCAAAAGCAAAAGCAATGAGCAGGTGCAAAAGGTCAACCTCATGATTTGTAACGATTCTTTGTAGTGCTTCCTGAGGGGGCCCTCCAGAATTCGGTTGCCTGCTTGCAACTATTGTGTGACCCTGCTCTGAACTTAACTGTATGCCACAAAGGTCCTGATTTACAGCTAAAGGAGCAGACAAGCAGGTGCCAGGCTGGAACTTGAAATTCTTTCAGTGACACATTAATTAGCCCCTAATTCATTATTGTCAGTTGGGGCAGGGCAGGTGTTGTTAATAAAACTAACCCCAAATTAATTCATGTCAGTTCAAGCAGGGCAGGTGGGCTTGCTTTTCCCCCCATCTTCTACAGTGATGATGAACCAGAGGGTGGCATTGATGTAACAGAGGGTGGCATGGGTCAAAGAGAGGGTGCCAGTGGTGAAACAGAGGGTGCTGGGAGGCTGTGATGATGAACCAGACGTAGAAACAACATAGTCGCGACCGTTGCGAGCCGACAAGTAAGTTCGCAATTGCGAACTAGTACCAAATCCTCGCGAACTGGCAGAAACAATTGCGAACACACAAAAAAAAAATCCGCAAATTCGCGGGAATTCGCGGATTTTGCGGATTGCGAGTTCGCAAATCCGCAAAATTCGCGAACGCGAGATCCGCAAAATTCGCCCATGCTTACTTGCCAGGCAAGTGGGAAGAGTGGGGGGAAGATCGAGGCCCCACTCCAGCTCTTTCCAGTTGTTAGTGCCCCATTCGAGCAAGTGGGCATGGACATTGTGGGGCCTCTGGATCCCAGGACAGCCATGGAATGAATGAATGAATGATATTTATTGTTGGTTACTGAAAACCATTACATAAAACAAGAAATACAAAAGTCTTCACTATACAAAAGTTCAAATAAAGAACATTTCGTAAATCGACTTAAATGGTTACTCCAAGAATGAGGAGATACCAGGGAAAAGGTTCATGGGCCGGCAAAAGACTCTGTGATCCGACCAGTGGAAGACATCAGCATTGCCCGTGCTTGGAAGATGAACTTTCCGAAAGCGGCCATGTGCATTACCATGGACAGGGTGTAAAGGTGAAAAATCCCATCCTTTGCAGAGCGTAACCCAGAGTGTCTAAGTAGTGACCTAAGATAAAGACTGCGGGGCAACCGCAGGGCAGGGCAACAGAAGAGAAGATGTGCCAATGACTCCCGTTTATAGCTGCGGAGCCTGCATTCCTGTGCTCCTAGGCTGGCCTTGCCACGCAGGTATAGTTCTTTAAGGGGCAATGGGTGTAATCTATAGGCCAAGATTTTATGGAGGGCTGCCCTGCCCACTGCCTGCGAGAGATGCTGTTTAGGAGTGTGCAGGATGTGCGGGAAACACAGGGTCTCATGCAGGTCTTATCTTCTCCTCAGGGACTCCAGATCCAGTTCCCATGACCACGCACGCACTTGTTTTTTAATCGTGTTTTTGATGGAAGAATATGTAACATATTCAGGATTCCAGGAGTCCATGGTGAGGTTAAGATGGGCCTTAGCCACTTCGAGGGTGGCCGACCAAGGGTTCCCTGGCTCTCTGAAAATGCATTTCAGGACTGCCTTCAGTGTGTTCTCTTGTGCCGCCGTTGTTAGAAAATAGTATTTGCTTAAGGCGGCGAGCTCTTCCAGGTTTTGCTGGTTGAGTGAGAACTCCAGTTGAACGAGGATGTTTCTGGTGCAGCTTGGCAGGCGAAAAAGTCTCTTATATGCCCTGCAATTAATTTTTTCTAATTCATGGCTCAGTCTGCCCGGGAATGCCTGGAGGGCATAGTTGAGTGATGGCATAAGCTTGGCTTTAAGCACTCTACTGATGGCCGTAGTAGTCGGGCTGTGTAGGGAGGCTTGCAGCTTGCAGATGGCATAGGTGATGGATTTACCTTTGGCCTGGATTGACTTAAGGACAGCCATGGGCAACAGGTTTATCCTGGTCCTGGTGGACCATGCCACTCGGTACCCTAAAGCCATCCTACTCAGGACGGTGACGGCCCCTGTGATGGGACGTGCACTGATGAGGATTTTCTCTCGGCTGGGGTTCCCCAAAGAGGTGGTGTCTGACAGGGGGACCAATTTCATCTCCCAGTACATGAAGTCCCTGTGGAAGGAGTGTGGCGTAACTTATAAGTTCACTACTCCTTACCACCTCCAAGGTAATGGTCTGGTTGAAAGGTTCAACTGGACCTTGAAGGGCATGATTATGGGCCTAAAAGAGCCCCTGAGGCGTAAGTGGGATGTCCTCTTGCATGCTTGTTGTTTGCCTACCGTGAGGTGCCACAGAAGTCCTTAGGGTTCAGTCCCTTTGAACTGCTCAATGGCCATCCGGTAAGAGGGCCTCTGAGTCTCGTCAAGGAAGGCTGGGAGCAATCTCCCAGGAAACCTTCCCAAGATGTATTCAACTACATCTTGGCCTTCAGGTACCAGACTCGCCGTTTCAGAACAACTGCTGAGGCAAATCTGGAAGCCAGCCAGGAGGAAATGAAACGCTGCACGACCAGAACATTACTCTGGTCGAGATTCAACCTGGTCAGAAGGTTTGGGTACTGGCCCCAATGGAGCCTGGTGCCCTCCAGGATAAGTGGACTGGTCCCTTTGAGGGGTGGATCGCAAAAGTCCAATTACCTACTTGGTGGACTTTCAGTCTCCCAGGAACCCCTTGTGGGTCCTGCATGTGAACCGCCTGAAGCCCCACTTTGCGAGGTCTGAAGTGGGCATGCTTCTTGCTGCAGATACTGGAATGGAGGAGGAGAGTGAGCCTCTTCCTGACCTCCTGTGTGCAGGAGAGAAGGATGGGTCAGTGGAGGGCGTGGTCCTCTCCACCACACTGACCCTTGAGCAGCAGAGGAATTGTCACCAACTGTTGGGGCAATTTTCTGATTTGTTTTCCCTGGAGCCTGGTGTCACTGAGTGGTGCGTCCATGATGTGGACACTGGAGACAGTCCTCCTGTCAAGCATAAGGCTTACTGAGTGACTGACCAGGTCAGGACTTACATTAAGGAGGAGGTCTCCAAAATTTTTGCCCTAGGGGTGATTGAGTCCCAGAGCAGCACATGGTCCAGCCCCGTGGTCTTGGTAGCAAAAGCTGCCGCGCCTGGTGCCACCCCTGAATTCAGATTCTGTGTGGACTACCGAGGACTCAATTCGGTCACGAAGACCGACGCGCACCCCAACCCCAGAGCTGATGAGCTCATAGATCAGTTGGGGGTTGCCCGGTACCTCAGCACGTTTGATCTAACATCTGGGTACTGGCAGATCGCCTTAACTGATGGGTCAATTCTCCACACCAGATGGGCACTACCAGTTCCGTATGATGCCCTTTGGAATGAAGAATGCCCCTGCCACCTTTCAGAGGTTGGTCAACCAGGTGTTGGCTGGGCTGGAGGATTTCTGCGCCGCCTACCTGGATGACATTGCAGTGTTTAGTTCCTCCTGGGAGGACCACTTGCGCCACCTCTGGAAAGTGTTGATGGCGCTGCGCAGAGCAGGCCTCACAATCAAGGCCAGTAAGTGCCAGATTGGGCAGGGTTCTGTGGTGTATTTGGGACACCAGGTTGGGAGTGGCCAGGTGGCACCCCTAGAACCATCCTGGCATGGGAGCCCCCCAGGACCCAGACCCAGGTGAGGGCCTTCCTATGTCTCACAGGTTATTAGAGGATTGTGAATTGGACTGACACCAGTCAGAAAGCTTTTGATGCCCTCAAGACTGCCATGTGTACAGCACCCGTCCTCCAGGCGCCCAATTTTGCTAAGGAATTTCTTGTCCAGGCAGACGCTTCAGGGCATGGCGTGGGGGCTGTTCTGTCACAGATCAATGAGGAGGGACTAGACCAACCTGTAGCCTTCATCAGTAGTAGTTTACTTCCCCGGAAACAGAGGTGGAGTGCCATTGAGCGTAAGGCATTTGCTGTGGTCTGTGCACTGAAGAAGCTGAGACCATACCTGTTTGGGACTCACTTCCGGGTTCAGTCAGACCACAGGCCCCTCAGATG
Source organism: Lissotriton vulgaris (assembly GCF_964263255.1). Lineage (NCBI taxonomy): Eukaryota > Metazoa > Chordata > Amphibia > Caudata > Salamandridae > Lissotriton > Lissotriton vulgaris. Next base: position 1,572,424,575 of record NC_141695.1, on the reverse strand, counting down.
GCTAATGCAGATGAGGGGTGAGAATCCCAAGTTGTTGAGGCGGTCCATTTCCCTACAGGGTATGGATTTCACAGTGGAACGCTGCTCTGGCACAGAACACGCCAATGCTGATTGTCCAGATTTTCCGCCTCAAGGAGATGGGTAGTTGTCCCCACATTTCAGCTGGGGGGGGCACGTGTTAGACCTGGCACCATTGGCGTGCGTCTCCCTTCCATTTTTCGCAGTTGTTTCCTCTGTTTTTGCTGGCATGAGATGCTCTGGTGCCCTGTGCCACTGCCATTCAGTGCCACAGCGCAAATACTCCCTGTGTAAATATGACTGTGAATTGGTATACCCCTGTTTGGCTTATTTGGTTAACCTGTTAGTCCCTAGTAGTGTGACCTGTGTGCGCCCAGGGCTGGTACCCCAAATGCTACTGGTGGGCCTGCAGCGCTGATTTGCGCCACCCACAGAAGCAGCTTGTAAAGTGTTCCTCAGACCTGCCACTGCAGTGTCTGCGTGCAGTCCAGACCTGTCATCTTGGCTGTGAAGTGCCCAAACTTCCCAGCCCCTGAACCTTCCCTTGGCATCATGTCAGTCACCCCTATGGTAGGTGCATTGTGTGTGTAAGGTAGGACGTGGCTTGATATGCGTAGCATGTCTTGGTAGTGAATTACCTTCCATTTAGTTTTTCACTGCTGCAAGGCTACCTGTTCTCCATAGGCTAGAATGGGCAGACTTGCTATTACATCTTATAGTCCTTACTGTCCCAGGGAACATGGTAGAAATTCGAGTTTGGTATGCCTGAGCTCAGAATAATAAAATACATCTTTTAGCAAAGTTGGTTTTAATATTCTGTGTTTGAAAATACCACTTTTAGAAAGTAGGTATTTTCTTGCCTAAGCCTCCAGTGTGCTCTGCTGTTATGTGTATTGGCTGTCTGGGTTTAGAGGGGCAAGGCAGGCTGAATCAGACCTGGGTTGAATAGAGAGATCTGCATTGAGTACTGGGGAGGGGTGGCTCCTTGACCTGAATAGGGCTGTGCCTGGCAAGGTGAATGCTGGCTCCACCTCCTACTGTGCGTCTGATGGCAGACCCCCTCTTTCTGAAAGGAAGGATGCAGCCTGGTAAACAAAGTGCCACAGGCCTGAGCATAACTGGTTTTGGCTGGGTTCAGTGACTAGAGACTTTTGAGAACAAAGACTTTTGGGGTATAAATATCTGTGCCCAACCCCCTGATTTTTGTATTGCTCCTGGATGTCAAGAAGAACCTCTGTCTGTGTTACTGAAGGAATCTGCAGGAGAGGACTGTCCTTGTGCTTGTGTGCTGTTTCTTGGATTGGCCTGCAGTAGTTCCCCTTGGACTTGGAAGAAGAGGGAAAAGGACTTTTGAGAGACTTTTATTTTGCTACGCAATCACCCAAGGGCTAGAAGAGAGCTAGCCTCCTGCTGGAGTCACAGGCACATCTGACTCCCCCACCAGCCTCCTGAGTCACCCAGATAATAAGGCATCCCGAAGGCTGCTCTCTCCCCATAATGGTGGCTGGTATAAAAAAACAAGTATAACCCGACTTATAAAGTGGGACTAGGCTCCATGTTTCCTGGAAAATGTAGATGTCATGTCCCTCAATCAGATCATTCCAGTCAGGTAATAACAATTTGCTACGAAGCCCTGCCACATTCCAGGAAATGATTTTGACCTGGGAGAGGGGGACCTTATTTATTTATTTATTTTTTTAAACTTGTATTGCGCACAGCTACCCTCAAGGGGTTTCCCGGCGCCAGAGATAGATAGAAGAAAGAAAACAAGCAGAAGGCCCAAAACAGAACTGGATGTGCAGGGAAATTAATTGAACAAAAGGGTCTTCAGTTTTTTACGGAAAGGAAGGAGATCAGTCTCAGCTTTCAAAGCCGGCGGGAGAGCATTCCACATCTTTGGGCCAAGATAAGAAAGCAAGCGGCCGCCCATTTTGGCCAGTTTAATTCTGGGAACAAAGAAATCGCCACTAGTGGAAGATCTTAAAGTTCGACCAGGCTCATAGTCTTGAACCAGGTTCTGCAGGTATTTAGGGGCAGAACCCTGCCTGATTTTAAGAAGGAGGCATAAGGTTTTAAATTTTACACGGTTCGGGACTTTAAGCCAATGAAGGTCACGCAGAGCCTGAACTGCGGAAGATCTCCGAGGTACGTTACACAATAAACGGGCTGCCGAGTTTTGCACCACTTGAAGCTTATTTACAGTGGTCTTATCGGCCCCAAGATAGAGCACATTCCCATAATCAATACGAGAAATCACAAGAGCCTGGACGACAGTTCTCCGAGTAGAGCAAGGCAGCCTCCACAGGATCTTCTGCAGCCATCTTAGGGTGGAAAAACAGATTGCAGCGACCTTTGTTACCTGCTGTCTCATAGAGAGCCTATCGTCTATGAGGAAACCTAGGTTGCGGGCAACGGGGCTGGCTTCGGCAGAGGACCCATATCACTGGGCCAATGTCGAGGGCCCCACAGATCTTTATTCTTGCCCAGGATAACAACCTCGGTCTTGTCACCGTTGAGCTTGAGCAGATGGTCGTGCATCCAAGCAGCAACGCGTGACAGGCCAGATTTCAAGGCCGAGATCTCATGGCCCTCACTGCTGGAAAGAGAGAACACAATCTGCGTGTCGTCGGCATACGAATAGATGTCAACCTGGCGTCCTCCACGATGGTAGCAAGGGGTCTGACATAGATATTAAACAGCAAAGGGCTGAGAATCGACCCCTGGGGACGCCGTATGCCGATGGATAGACAGCAGATTCAGCTTCTGTCGAGAACACCTGAAAGGTGCGCTCACCTAAAAAGGAGGTAATCCAGGCCAGCGCAGATCCAGCACATATGGGGTTTGTTAGATCAAAGGCAGAGGGGCAGAGGATAAGACAAGAGTATCAGTAGATGTTACTGCTCCTTGACCCCTCAAATTACAAACAGGATAGGTACTGTGGTTAACAGGTCCCAAACTAATTGATGGTTGTTCACGATCAGTGCATGGTTGCATAGAGTTACGGGTATTTTAATTGTTGTATAAATAGACAGGTTGCTGTTCCTGATGTGGTTTGGGGTCGTATCGTAGTCAATCAACAGCTTCGAGTGAGGTCTCCCCTAGTGTGGGCAACATTGGCACACTATCATGTGCCCTGGCAGCAGCAATTGTTGGGAAGCACCTAAGCTGAATGGCTGAAGAGTCTGGGGGGCAAGTCCGGTACTCCAGTGCCATAAGATTTTCAGCCAGGTTGAGGTTAGTCAGAATAAGTTCGATACAGTCCAAAGAATGGTTATAGAACGTGCATCTCCATGCCCTAACTATATCTTCCCTTATCACTGACCGACATCCCCTGACATGTATTATCCAGTGTATGGACTTGTTTTTCAAAGAGTCTTCATTTTCATAGCCACCATGTAAAACAAGCTTAGAGACGTTGACCATGAAGACTGTCCACGCTTGAACAGGGTGAAGGCTGGATTGTTTGCTCAATTAAAAGTGATCTTTGGTACCCAAGTGTGTGGTTGCTAATGTGTTATCAAGTCTTCTACAGTTTATGTCAACTTGGGAAGAAAGTTGCTTTTGTTGAATATTAGACAAGTTAGTTTGAGGGGGGCCTACCTGCCTGGAGATGAGAACCGTGGGGGCCTGTCGGGGTGGGGCTGTTGGAAGGGGAGACAGACAATTGCTTGTTAAGTCTCCTTTTTGGTGGGCAGTTATAGGCTGCTGATGTGGATATGAATTGGGTCAATTCCAGCTACTGGAATGTGCATTTTATTTTTCGAGGCTAACAATTTGACAGTGGCCACAAGCTCCTCAATCAGCAGCTTTATCGTGCCTAGCTCCTCCCTGAGTGAATTAACAATCTGAAAGACAGCCTGTGGTGATGAGGCACAGGTTTCAGCTAACTCAATCAAACTCTCTGTAGGAGTCGGGGTTAAAGATTGGGGCGTTACTTTCCCAGAACAATCAAACACATCAGCCAATGCTGCAAATCTATTTGAGCAAATAATAGAGGGCTCAAAATGGCCTGTGGCAAAATGAACTGGAGAATTAGGAGGCTGGGGAGGAATATTTTCCAGCTGACACGGCCTGGGGCATCTTTACTTTGGGGTTTCTGAAACATTAAGGGTACAATGTGTTGGGCGCAAGGAGATAGGACTCTTTTCAGGAGTTGGATTAGTGTGGTCAATGGATGCTGGCAACTCTGCTCCTAATATCCCTTCGCATTCTGTGATGAGAGTATCAATTCTATCCATCACACAATTATTAGTAGCGTTCTTGAGAGCTTTTCTTGCCTTTTTCCCATTGCCCATCCCACCAGTAAGACCATTTACCCCCCAATGTCCTCCACGGTTTTCCTTTTGCCCATTATTAGGCCTGCAATAGAGGATTGAGATCAATACTTTTTAGAGACCAGCCTGTAGCTAATTCCCTAAAGGGGGAATCTTGTTGTCAACAAAACGAGAACAAGGATTTACAGGTGTAAAGTTTGTAGAATGTTTTTAGTCTGAAAGGGAGTTTCCCTAGGGAGAAAAAATAAAAATAAAAATTAACAAGGGATTGCCAAGAATCGACACAGTCCCACACCGCAGGAGTAGGGGCACCGCTTTGTAGAGCGATGGTCAAGCCTCCCCCCACGGCAGCTGTAGGAGATTTGGGCAGAGCAATGCACCCTGGGACTCCGAGTCCCACCAAGGTGTAGTAACAGCAGGGACTCGCACAGATTAGAATCCAGGAATAGGCAATGTTTAGCAGCAAACAAAGACAGCAGAGCTCAATGATATAGTCTGTCCCCTTTCTTCGTCTTGCTTCACAGGTACTCAGGGGATGGTCCTGTCTTGATCTTTTTGGTCAGGGGAGTCCCTCAGGGAAAGAAAACAGGATTTCATGAGGATTGTGTCATGATATGGAAGCTTAAGGGGAGTTAGGGAGTGAAGGGAGGGTTACACAAATCATCCGGTTTTATCACCACCAGTGTCACTCTATGTGCGAGGGTTTGTATGGAGCTAGGCTATTTATCAAGCACAGGGCTGGAGTGTGAACCACAACCGGCCCTGGCAAAGTGCTCGGCCGCCCCTCCCCCTCCCCAGGTGTTTGAGGTGCCGCCGAGCTCTTTGCCGGGCCGGTTTTTGGCCGATTTTGGTACAGGGCCGATTTTGCAGCTATGCTGCAAAAACGGCCCTGTAACAAAAATGGCCCCCGGGGCCCAAAACCGGCCCCCACCCGTGCGGCACACCGGGGGATTGCCCGGTGCCCGCTTTGGCCAGTCCGGCCCTGATCAAGCAGAGGTATGCTGACAGTCACCCACCCTGTGCAAAGCGCGGTTAGGGCTTTTCTCCCTTCTTAATCGGAAGTGTGCTAATAAATTCAGTGCCCGTTTTAAATATGCTGCTGAAGCGAGCATGTACCTCAGCGAGCCACACTCCTCCTGGAGTGTGGCGAGACAGCTTGTAGTGCCGGACGGGGTCCGGCTCCCTTCTTGGCGTGGCCTCGCAGGGATTGGTCCGTCGGAGGGCGGCAGTGGTCTTCTCTAGGGTTCCAGCTGGTCTCTTTGTTCGCATATGCATTTTCTCAAGATGGCAACTTAGTCAGTGCACACTCATTCATTTGTTTTGTATGGTGCTTGTATGGTTTCACATTTTCAAATAATCAATATAGAAGTTTCATAACTCAATGTTCCGAAGCCTATGTATAAATATTTCGAGATGGCCAGTTTTATTTTATTTTTGATTTGATATGCGGTTAATAACTGCACAGTGTAATGTAATGTAATGTAATGTAAACAATTCTTATAGAGCGCACTTACACCCAACGGTTTCATGGCGCTATAGGCAGTAGGGAGACAGAAAGAAACAGGCAGGAGCGGAGGAAGAGGGAACTAGTTGTGTGCCTTACGGAACAGATGTGTTTTCAGGAGAGACCTGAAACAAGGGTAAGAAGTGGTGAGCCTGAACTCTAGAGGCAGTGCATTCCAAAAAGAAGGGGCAAGAAATAGGAATTTGAGCCCTCCATGTTTCTTGCTTTGAAAATGGGAGTTTTAAGTAAAGCAAGATGGGAGGACCGGAGGTTCCGGGGGGGGGGGGGGGGGGGGGCATAGTGATGGAGAAGAGAGGAGATGAAGGCTGGACCGAGGCCAGCCAGTGCTTTAAAGATGGTGCAGCCCAGTTTAAAATGACACCGTTCGACCACGGGAAGCCAATGAAGGGTTTTTAATAGTGGACGAACATGCTGGTGCCTGGGCTGATTGAAGATCAATCGTGCCGCCTGGTTCTGGACCAGCTGTAATCGGTTCAGCTGTTAGGCGGGGATGCCAACATAAAGGGAGTTGCAAAAAAGAGGGAGTTAGGTCCGTGGTGGGGCTGAGGGAGGGCTGGACCGTTTAACAATGTATCAAAAAAAGGAAGGGGGCCCTCTTCTCACCTTATTTGGAATCTATGTGTTAAAGCGACTGAATAAACAGATTCATTAAATCCAGTCTAGTATATTTATTTATACCTTTTACTTATTTGTTTTTTTTAGAAAAGAATTTTCAATTGACAAAGAGGAATACACATGTCAAACCGTGATTACATTCTTATTTAGCAAAATACATTTAAAAAAATATACAAGAAATTATATTCACAAACGACTCAAAAACGTAAATACATCCAACAAAACATAACAATTCATCATTTTATAAATTATGCAGTTCAATAAATCAGTTATTTAATTCCAATTACTAAACAGAATTAGATTTTGAAGCAAGAGCGACAAATGTCCATTTCAATCAATCAAAGACCGGCATAAAATGCGATATTTTGCTCTTGATGGTTATGCCTATGCATAGGCATATCCATCAAGAGCAAAATATCGCATTTTGTCCGCAGAGAACTGAGAGAGGCGGACAGCTTTATGACGGTCACTCACGAACGAGCGAACCCAGTCAAGGGCTGATCCCCAGATGCCGGCCTCCTCGACACGGCCGACCAGAATATCATGGTCGACCGTGTCGAAGGCAGCCAACAGATCGAGAAGCACCAAAGCCTGGCTGATGTTACAGTCCGCCCCCCTCCGCAGCTCTTCCATTACTGAGAGAATGATGACCAACTCAGTTGAATGGGCAGGTCGAAACCCGGCCTGTTGGGAGTCAAGAAACTGCGAGTGTTCAATAAATGAACTCAGGCAGTGAGCAACATGAACCTCAAGAACTTTGCTGAGGTAAGGGAGTAGGGAAATAGGGCGAAAGTTGTACATGAGGGAGGGATCAGCATTGGGTTTCTTGAGAATGGGCACCACAACAGCGGTTTTAAAGGAGCTAGGGACTGAGCCCATTTTGAGTGAGTTGTTGAGGAGAGTCAAAGGGGGAATGGGGCAGGCAGAGAAGGCCTCACGCAGGACGTGGGGGGGGGGAACAGCAGTCAATGGGGGAGCCAGAGCTCACCTTATTTAGTAGAGTTAGAAACTCGTCTTCTGAAATAGGAGGTATCTGTGTAATTTGCTGCGAGTTATGGACAACAGGAATGGAAACAAGAGTGGGTGAATCAGGAAAGGCCAAACAAGAAATACTATTTTTGATTTTTGATTTTAATAACTTTTTCAATAAAAAATAAGTTAAGGGAGTCACAAAGTGCCTGGGAGGGAGGATGTTTGATGGTAACCTATCTGGTTGCGAGAGTTCTTCCACAGTGGAAAAAAGATCTTTTGCCTTAAAGGCTGAGTCTATAATTTTCTTAGAAAAATAAGAAGTTTTAGCTTGCAAGATAGCTAGCTTGTAATCTTTAAGCAGGGTCGTGAATACCAGCTTCTTGTCAGGAGCATAGACTCGTCGCCAACAGCGATCAGCCTGTCTGAGTTTACGTTTTTTTTACTTTAAGTTCCTCTGAAAACCATCTTTATGCATCATGAGGGCGTTTTAACCTGACCTGTTTGAATAGGGCTACAGTATCGCTAGCAGACTCCAGCCAGCGCTGCAGGCCCAGCGCTTGAGTGTCCAACGAGCCGCCGTCCGGTGAGGAAGAGGCTCTAAGTAAGGTGACAAAAGAGCCCAAGTCGGCCCTATTCCAGTTTCTAGCAGGAAGGTTGCCCTCATCAGTCATAAATGAAACATTGCAAATAATTGAATGCAGGGAAATCGTTCAACTGGATAAACTATAAGTGTTCACACAGAAACAGGTGCGATTCTCACAAAGTGCTGCCTTCCTCTAAATGTTATGTCTTTCCTGCTCTTCTTCAGCATTCATCTTTCATAAGAGGCTGTTCATCTCAGCTCCAGTTCTCTCTCCCCACTACATAATAACTTTACATGAGCATACCTGTCTTCCCTTTAATACGACGCCAGTCTTCCATCTTCTTTGAGGACCTCTATTAGTAGTATAGCACAGTTGCCGCTTTCTTATCTCCATTGTATTCTTCTGTGAGGGCATCATTTGGCTATATATTGCAACTTCAGCTTTCTAGCATTTGATTTCCTTATTAGGGAACCTCTGGTTGCATAGGAAAACTCTAGCTTTGCTAGTTTTAGCTTGGTTACCATTATCTACCTCATGATATTCTGGGTAAAAGGAGCACCAGCCTTTTAAATCTTCGGTTCTATGGAGACTCATGTCTACTGGTTTGCCAAAAACAAATACATGATTCCTGCTGCAGTGCAAAACAGAAACAAATATTTCAATATAATCCATCAATGAGATAAAGAATTAAATGTGCAATGACACAGTCAGCTCTTCAAATATGAAATACTTTCTCAAGCATTTAGCAAAAACCACAAGTACACATCTAAGTTGATACAAAGATGTCGGACTAAAACACAACTGTGGGATGGTTGATCCAAGATGTATTTAACAATGTCTTAAGTCAATAGTGGACAGAGGCTGACCTGGAAGCCCTTTCTATATGTATGGAGTATGTATTGAATACAATATGTTTCCAAAAGATGGTGCATGCATCATTACACACCAAACCAAATACTCCTGAAAGCACCATTACATGTGAAAGGTAAACAGCATACATACATTCTCTTTAATATATTTAATATATAATGCATTCAATATTGCCATTTATAAGACATACTTGAGGTCAGATTTATTGGCATAGCCAATATGTGTCATACATTAGTATGCTAAATGATTTTGCAGAGTGCAAAATTCCTTAGGGTACAATGAGGGTGATGAGAATTGTAAATCAATGTCCATGGTGAGAACAATAGCAGCAGTTACAAGATCTTCAAAACACATTGGGTGAGTAGTATTAAGGGAGTGAGATCTACTAGTTTATAGCTAAGTGAGTCAGAATGTTCTTGGTTGGGGCTGTGCGAGTGAACAGAAAATCTACAAATCAACTGTGCATTTGCTAACTTATTTGCATTCCCCTGTCACTCTTGGCACCATCAATTAGCATGGGGACTCAAATGGACTCTCTTGTAATGCCTAGCAATGCCAATGGCAAGCAAAATATCCTGGCTTACCTATATTAAGAATTCCTTTGCAGCCATCGATTGTGAGATTTATGGAATAGGCCAGAAGAAAGCTCTTTGGTTACACCAAGAAAAGTCCTGAAAAAAAAATTCAAGGATCACCACCTCAACTTACTCCAAAGGGGCCTCAGGACAGGCACACTTACTACATCCTTCCTAGATGTTAAATTCTCATACCTCCTTGAACCTAACATCGATGATATATACCCCCCTTCCTAGCCAAAAAACTCTACATGCAGTTCAGGCATGGCATATTCCCTTTACATTCTGTCTCCTTTAAGTGGGGGGTAGCCAGACGAAAGCTTGTCCTGAAGGAACCAAAAATTATACTGATGGACTATACTCACCAATGGCCCTTATACAATATTCAGAAATAATAAGTCAGTCGGCAATGGAGAAGGTTCAATCGTTTATTCTGCAGATACAGGCCCTGACAGGGGAGCCTCAGTCTACACGAACCTCAGAGGTGCGCAGAGGAGACTGCCTTCATACAAACAGGGCAAAGCATATATACGTTTCAAACACAGTACAAAAGAACCTTACTAGGAAAGATACAACTTGTCAGTGAGCCAACAGGAAAACCCATATAAGGCACAATTGATTACTGGTAGCTAAGCTTCAGCTAATCCGGGGGCAGGTCAGCGAGGCGCCTTCCTTTCTATCTGTAGCTCGGGGAGTACAAGAACAGACTCTGCTAGAATGTGCGCATCCCACAAGAAGGGCAGGTGTGACCTTGGGTTTTCCTGAGCTAGAAACTAGCAAGCAAAGCAGACAGCCATGTCTGCCATCATGATTTTGTGCAGAAAGCCTAATCACGTGTTTTCAGGGAAATAGTACTTAAACACGGAGAATCGAAACAAGTTGGCTCTGGTTATACCAATAGGTTTATACATTGCTGTAGTGAATCGTTTCTTGCTATAATAATACAATGTGAATAATGCAAGGCCAATATGCGGTTGCAGGGTTATATTGTAAATATTAGGCCAACAACATGTATTTATCGCATTTATATCCCTTCAGACGGCCCTCTTGGCCTACTATAGCCAATATAACCAATTTTTTCTACAAATACTCCCTCATCAATCTGCATAAGATCGGAAACCTCCTTCTGAATCATTTGTTTGTCAATTTTAGCCTGTCTAGAGATTCTCCGGGCGGACGTTATTCTACCAGCACAGAAAGAACAGCAAGCTGGGCCACAATGGAGACAAAGGCAGCAAGTAAATATCACTCCAAAAACTCCAGCAAGAATCATGAATATCTTCCAACCCCAGGCAGACAGAAGACCCCAGACCATCCACTAAGGGACCAAGTTCCATTGTCAACATGTGCTTCACTAGCTAACGGGTGTAGTTTCTGAATGGCAAGGTGTATGGTAGGGGCTGAATCAGGAATAAAAACGCAACAAGAGCTGCTGATCACGCGGCAAGCTCCACCCCTATCTGCTAGGATGACGCCAAGAACCATTCGATTTTGGAGCAAAACAAGCCTCGTGGCCTGTAGCTCCACGGTAATATTGGTCAAAATGCCAGCTGTGGTCTGGAACCACATTTTCCACTATCCTTGACAGACGTCGTATACTACGACTATTAAAAATCGGCCCCCAAAAGGGAGTGAGACCCTTAGAAATATCTTCAAACTGTTGCAGAGAAGTGTCAGTTTGATCAGTTTTATCAGTATCAAAGCTCCTAATACTTCTATTAGATTCTATCTCCCGTTTGGCTAATTTATGGGTCTTATGATAATCAGATGGGGCGATATAAACTGGAGGGTAGAGGAATGAGAGGTAACACTGTCCTGCCCATCCCCGGGGAAGCCAAGTATATGCGTTTTCACCACAAACAAAATATACATTGGGGGAATAATCACAGGAGGTGTGCTGAATGTATACAAGGTATAAGTATAATTACAATTACTGTGTCCTACCCTGATATGACCCCATCCCTGTATACAAAAAAAGGAAGTGCTATTTATGATGGGGATGGGCAAAGCATTGTCGTTTGTGACATTTCGTTCTTTAAAATGCTGAAAGTACATGGTTGAATTGAAATGTTCAAAATCTTGCATTTCCTCTTTTAACCAGGTAGCATTTTCATATTCAGTGTATACATTCATACACGCATTTGGGTCTAAGGATCCCTCTCCTACAGCACCTTCTGCATCAAATCCTTGGTGCCGCTCTATATATTTCAGGATGACCTCATAATCTTTTTCAGTGTATATCTTAGGTTCAGCTATATAATGAGAATACATAAATGACTGTATTTGAAACCATGCTTCACAGCTAGCTAAATGATATAAAGGCAGGGAAAAGAATAACTCATGCTGATGCATTACAGACGGGAGTAACCCACAAACCCAGCAATTTATCTTGTTGGTAGTACTGTGGGTCTGATGCAACATTTCAAGAAAATATTTTTAACATATGTTTCTCTGTGTCTAGCCTTATGTGGAGGTAAGGAATAAAAAAGGTGTTCTTCAGGGGCAGGAGTAGTTCCTAACATTTTCTGTACAGGATACTGAAATTCCAGATACACAAACACGCACATCAAAATTACTATGATTATAACAATGAAAGCAACGAATGCCACCTTACATAGGCAAGACAGACCCAAACGTCGAGGAGGAGGCATTGCCATTCTCTTCAAATCCTCTCTGCTATGTACGGTCAATCTACTTTCTTCGCCCCAAGATCGCTTCGAAGCTCTATATTTTTGTATTACTTGTGCCCCTTCAGTCTCCTTTACGGGCATTTTGATCTACAGGCCGCCTGGTCATAGAGCTAATTTTGCCTCTGACTTGTTGAGAATCCTTGAACCCTACTTTGGAAAGCCCTCCTTTACCATCTTAGGTGACCTCAATTTTCATCTCGATGAGGTCCATTCTAGGGACACTATATCACTGGTTGAATCGCTCGGAGCTTGTGATCTTACTCAGCTTGTTACTAGTGCCACCCACATAGCGGGTCACATTCTTGACGGGGTTTTCTCTAATGATCTCAGACTTTCCAGCGGCACACCTCTACCGTTGGTATGGACAGATCATTTTGCGGTTCCCTTGCATTTAGCCTACTCCACCTCTCACCCTATTAAGAAAAGGACTACCTCTTTTGTCTCTAGAAGAAATTTTAGAAACTTTACTGATGAGGCCTTTACCCCTTTTGTTCCTACTCCAGAGGTTCTTTCCTTAAAAGATGCAGATGAGGCAGCACAATCCCTGCAGGACTCTATTACAACTGCAGTAGAAAAGCTTGCCCCTGCATCCCTACGATATGTAGCCCGGCGGAAACCATCAGCGCCATGGTTCTCGGACCATCTTAGACTTCTAAGACAGGGCTGCAGAAGTAGCGAAAGGAAATGGAGGAAATCCTGGGATTCTTCGGATAGGGAGGCTCACAAGTCTGCTCTACGGGAGTATAAGCAGAAAGTGATAATGGAGAAGCAGGAATACTTCTCCAACCTCACTAGTTCACTCACTTCCTCTAGGGAGCTTTTCAAAATTGCTGATTCTCTTTGCTCCCTTCAACTTCCAGACCCCGTAGTTTGCTCTCAACGTCTCTGTGACGACATTGCAGACTTTTTTCATAAAAAAAATTCTGATATTCATACTTCCCTAGAAGTACAACGCCTCTACCTGGTTGAAAATCCTTCTCCAGGCATAAGTTTTTCTGAAGCAATGGATACTGCCCCTTCTAGCCTCCTTTCTGTCTTCCCCTCTTTGTCTTTGGAGGGATTGAATCTTCTCCTAGACAAGACAAAATCCTCCTCTCCACTAGATCCTCTGCCTCTTAAAAAGCTTAAAGATTGCAGGAACAGCCTCCTCCCTCCCCTACTTGAGGTAATGAATAAGGTAATTGATCAAGGCACCTTTCCATCAATATGGAAGAAGGCCATAGTGAAGCCGCTCCTCAAGAAGCCTTCACTTGATCCCGGCCTCCTGAAAAATTTCAGACCCATTTCTTTGCTCCCTGCACCTGCTAAAATCCTAGAAGCTCACCTGAACCGCCATTTATCTTCTTTCCTTGTAGCTTCGGAGTATCTTGATACAACCCAGCATGGTTTTCGAAAACACCACAGCACAGAATCTGCTCTCACCTCTGTAGTCGATAACATCCGACGCAAGGTTGATGCTGGACAAACAACTGTTCTTGTGCTACTGGACCTCACAGCCGCATTCGACACTCTGTCTCCTGCCATTTTAACATCTCGGCTTAGGGAGGCAGGTGTCACTGGCTCGGCCCTGAGTCTCCTTAACTCCTTTCTCCTTGATAGGGAACAGAGAGTGATGCTCGGCGACCACCTCTCCCCAGCTAAGTCTTTGCAATGCGGGGTGCCACAGGGGTCGGCACTAAGTCCGACCCTGTTCAACATCTACGTGGCCCCCCTTGCTAGGCTAGTAAGATCTCTGGGGATGGAAGTGGTATCATATGCCGACGACACCCAGATCATGGTTTCACTTACTCAGTCCTCTGTCACAACATCTGCCTCTAGCTTCAGGTCCTGTATGCAACATGTTGCAGATTGGATGGTTACCAACTTCCTGAAGCTAAATGGCGACAAGACTGAGGTCCTGGTCTTTGGAAAGGACCAAGACATCTGGTCGAGTGAGTGGTGGCCTCCCTCTCTTGGCACCTGCCCCACTCCCTCTCAGTCTGCCAGAAATCTGGGTGTAGTGTTCGATACCTCGCTCTCGATGTCCCTACAGGTGAATCGGACTGTCTCGACCTGCTGGGGCGTGATCAGGACGCTCAACAGAATTCGCAGCTATTTGTCTCCCCAAGCACGCAAGCAGATTGCAGTCGCCCTTGTTGGCTCCAGGTTGGATTATTGCAACTCTCTCTACATGGAATCCAACAAGGGCCTTATACATCGACTGCAAATCGTGCAGAATGCTGCTGCACGCTTTGTCCTGGATCTTCCCAGGGCCTCCTCTGCCACTGCTGCGAGGAGAGACCTTCATTGGCTGCCTATCCAACACAGAATTTATTTCAAAATTCTGTGTATGACCTATAGAGCACTCGAGGATGGTTCTAAAGGCGCTATCAGCTCCCTTCTTACCCGGTACCATCCTACAAGGTGTTTGCGCTCTTCGGGACTATTCCAACTTGTTGTCCCCCGCTTTAAGCTCACCAGATGGGGAGCCAGAGCCTTCTCCGTCGTTGCTCCTCAGCTTTGGAACATCTTGCCGATGGAGATGAAGACCTTACCTTCTCTAACGCTGTTTAAAAAGGCCCTCAAAACGTGGTGCTTCTCGAGAGCGTACACAGGTTGAGCTGCAGGGTCCATGTTATGAGCTGGATTTTGAATTAGGCGCCTTGACGCCCATTGGGCTAAGTTTGCGCATGATAAGACCCCTTTTATTATTATTTTATTATTATTACCTTCACTCTGGTGGTCCATCCGGAAAATGATTGCATATTATCTATATACCGCCGTGAGGCAATTGGTTGCTCATCCTTCATGACAATTCGAGCAAAAGGAAACATGCTCTCTAAAAGTCCAAATTCTAACTCGGATCCTCTCTGAAAGTCCAAAAACTAAACTTGGTATCCACAAAGGCACGCACACCACCAGAGGGTTCTTCTTCCCACTAAGGGATCTTCTCCCTGTGTCCGTTAGAGCCTCACAGGCAGACTCCTATCGTTCATCAAAAAGAACAAGATTTCAATGGTACAACCGCGGCCCTCAGTCTTTTTTTCTGAACAGAGCTATTTAACACAATGTTCCAAGCTCTCAACGAGTTCAGTCCAGTGTCTCGCTCAGTACCTCAGTAATTCTATCCAACGTTTCCTAACTCAGAGTTTCTGTCTAGCTCCTACCATCGAGAACTGGGGTACCACGCTGTTTTCGGGGCCGCAGGTCGTATTTACAACGGCCAGGTTGTTCCTGGTCAGAAAACAATTCTGCAGTAGAAGCATCCGATGCATGCAGAGCTTCCAGTGCTTTGGAAATGACAGCCTCCGCTGATTGGGCCGTCTCACATTCAACAGTGGGCAACACCTACTCGGTTGCCCTCTTCCTTGAGCGTTGGAAAAAGGAACAAAGCTTTGAATCAGCTCTCCTTCTTGACTCGGAATTCCTTCTCGGTTTTGCAGATCAACCGGCAAAGGCAGTGGCTGACATGAATCCAGTGCTTTCGTCCTTGCACTTTCACCGCCGTTCTCGTGGCCAGGGGGATCTGATAGAGCTCAGACCACCTGGGCTCCAAACTCGATTTCCGTTGGTAGTTCTTCACCAGTACCCACTGGCCGGGTTCCAGTCGATGTCCAGGACCTTCCGGTAGTGGCTGCAATGTGTCCGATACCTGTTGATGAATAGAACGCAAATCTTTAGTCAAAGCGTACAGATAATCTATCATCAGAGGGTAATCAATATCCCTAAAAGATCGGAGTCTAGGGACTCCCCACACATTGGCGGGTCTCCCAAAAATCACCTCATAGGGTGACAATCCAGTTCTAGTGTGAGGAGTGGTTCTTAAAGACAGTAGTGCCAACAGGAGTGCATCAGGCCATTTTAATCCAGTACTCTCACAGATTTTTGCCATTTTTAATTTCAGCGTACCATTATATTTTTCAACTAGTCCAGCCGACTGAGGATGTCTGGCAGCGTGGAACTTCTGTTTTATCTGCAACCCTTCACAAATGCTCTGTACCAGCTGATCATTAAAGTGGGGCCCGTTGTCAGACCATATGACACGGGGCAAACAATAACGGGGCAGATATTCCTTAACAAGGGCTTTAGCAGTTGCAACTGCAGGGCTTCCTTAGTAGGGTAGGCTTCAAAACATTTTCTAAAAGCACAAACCACCACTAAGACATATTTTAAGTTATTCACTCTTTCCATCTGAATGTAATCAATTTGTATTACCTCAAAAGGCAAGGATGGTGGAGCAAAGTTTCCACTCAAAACAGATTCTCTACCTCCAGGGTTAATGCGTAAACACACCGGACAATATTTCACTACATGGGCTGCAGTTTTGGAAATGTTTGGGTTGTTCCATACTGGGTCTAAAACAGCACAAATACCTTTTGCGCCTATGTGGGCTGGACCATGGGCCATTGTCACTACAGCATACACTAATGCATTGGGCAATAGCCATCGCTGTTTTTCTGATAAGTCTATCCAGCAATCATTCTTATCTAATTGTCCTATTTCCTGTTCCCATTTCCGTACCTCATCTACTGTTGCTTCCTTCTGTACTTCTCTCACACTTTCGATAGTATTATCAAACAGGGATGTTTCTGCTTCCCACCGAGCCGATGTACTAGGGAACATAGGGTTTATTCTAGTCTGGGCTGTTTCTTTCGCTACTGAGTCAGCAAAAGCATTTCCTTTTCCAGTGGAATCAACAATTTTTTTATGGGTGCTGCACTTAATGATGGCCACTTTCTCTGGTAATGTTAAAGCAGATAACAATCGGTCAATTAAGGGGCCATGTTGAATTTTCTGGCCATTTCCCCTTTCCCTCCACAGCCTCCCAAAACTATCGGCAACGCCAAAGGCGTATTGGCTGTCAGTGTAAATATTTACCCCTAGTCCTTTACTCAATTTCCATGCTCTTAACAAGGCTATTAATTCAGCTGCCTGGGCTAAGTGATGGGAAATCCTTGCAGTTTCTACCACTGTCCTTAATGTCGTAATAGCATAGGCAGCTGTCGCAGTGCTATCTGGCAACTTAAAACAGGAGCCATCCACATACAATTCCCCTTGAGGTTCATTAAAGGGATGTTAGTAAGATCTACACGCCCCTTTGTTTCTACTTCTGTTCTAAATATAAAATCATGGACGTCATTCTTTCCATCATTTAAAGGGAGAGGTAGTAATGTCACAGGGTTCAGAGTGGCACATCTTTTAATTGCAATATGGGGTGCAAACAAGGTCAGCTCGTACCCTGTCAATCTAGCACTCGTCAGATGCTGGATCTTAGTTCTGTTTGAAAGAATATCCACAGCATGCGGTACCATGACTGTGAGGTCTGTATTCAAAACTATTCCCTTGGATTGTCGGATGGCCACCGCTACAGCAGCTGTGGCCCTCAGGCAACTCGGGAGGGCATGTGCCACATTATCCAGGACTAATGAAAAGAATGCACAGGGTCTCTGTTTTTTACCAAAACTCTGTGTTAATACTGAAAGTGAACAACCGTCCACCTCGTGCACATAAAGTGAAAAAGGCTTCCGGTAATCTGGAGTACCCAAGACAGGTGCAGAACAAAGAGCAGACTTTAAAGAATCAAAGGCTTCTTGACATTCATCCGTCCAGGGCAAGGGTTCATGCACATCTTTGGTTGTCAAATGCAACAAGGGTTTAGAGAGGAGTGAATAGTTAGGAATCCACTGGCGACAGTAAGAGGTTATGCCAAGAAAAGCACGAACATCACGTTGATTACGGGGGACAGACATGTTAGTTATTACAGATATTCGCTCTGGAGTCAATCTTCTCCCCGCTTTCGACAGTAAGTGGCCAAGGTAGGTCACTTCCTGTCGACAATATTGAAATTTAGAAAGGGATACTTTGTTACCTTTTTCAGACAAATGTTTTAACAATTTAACCGTAGCCTCTATGCAGCCTTCCTCTGTATCAAAGGCCACCAAAATATCATCCATATTCTGGATGTTCGTATTTCCCGCTGGCAAAATTAATTCATCAAGAACTGCTTTCAAAGCTTGGCTATAAATGCTAGGACTTTCTGGATAGCCTTGAGGGGCTTGTGTAAATCTGAAGCTTCAGCCAGCTAATAAGAATCCGAAGATATGTCTACTATCGGGATGAATTGGAATGCTAAAGAAAGCATTTTTTAAATCTATTACTGAAAAATATTGAGCTGTAGGGGGAATCATTGTCAGAATAGCAGTTATATCAGGTACCACCGGATATTGTGGAATCACAATTATATTAACCTTCCTCAGGTCAATCACAAAACGATATGTATTTTTATAATCTGGGGCACCATCAATGGTATCTTCTTTAAAATCAGTAAAATCGGACTGTTACAAACATTAGCAGCTGTTTCTTCCACCACCCCCTTCTGAATGAGGTCACGAGTAATGTGCAACATGGCCTGTTCACCTTCTGGTGAAATTTTAAACTGTGGAATGTGGGGCAGCTGGACATTAGGTTTCAAGGTTATTGACACCGGGGCTATTCTTAACAGACCAACATCAGTGTCTTCTGTAGCCCACAGCGTCTGAGGAATCGTAGAAAATTCAGGGGGAAGGCTTTCATTTTTAGTAAAATATTGAGCTGCCTTCGGAGATGGTTTCTGCAATGTTAAATAGACACCATCAGGGGTACAATAAATTCGAGCATTTAACTTTTTCAGAATATCTAGACCCAAAAGGTTTTCTCCACAATTTGAAGTTAACAGAAAAGGAGAATGTACAGAAATGGGACCTATCGTGAAGGGCAGAGGTTTGAAAACGGGGCTTACCACAGGTATTCCAGAGAATCCCACCGATACGTTATTTTGGCCTGACAGAGCAGCCCCTGGGACCAGTGTATGGGCAACTGAGCTATTCATTGCCCCAGTATCCACTAAAAAATTTCCCGATGTTCCCAACAGTTCCCCTTGTACATAAGGTCCCTACTGGTCAACTGGTACTGTAATGTGGCCCCCGCTCTGTCCTTGGCTGTCTCATGCATAACCCTGTCCGCTATACTCCTCATCTTGATAATTTTCGTTGTAGTGCTGTCTGTTTTGGGGATTGTCAAAATAATTCTTTCGAGAATCCTCATGTTGCTTTTCAGCTCATCTCATACTATTCCGATCTATATTCCCCCGCCCCCTACCTCTTCCTCTATTACCACCATATTTTGCCAGCCACTGAGGGCAATCTGCCTTCCAGTGCCCTTCTTCTTTACAATAGGAACATTGATTAACACCAACGGTCGGGTGTCCTCCTCCACCCCTCCCTGCCATTGCACTCCTCGGGGATGAGCCACGCCCTCCTCGTCCTGTGCTCTGTCCCCTACTGACTTGCTGTAACAGAACTCTAGTTTTCAAATCCTTAGTATTCTTTTCTGATTTCTCTTTACTTTCATTCTCTCGATGTTCACAATATTGGGCCATACTGAGAATTACTGATGGGGCAGCTGTAGTCCACGTGCTGTCAGATGCTTGGAGACGGGACATAACTTCGGGGAGCAAATTTGCAGCAAACCTATTTACAAACAACCGTTCCACACCTTCCTTGGATAGATCTTGCCCACTAAAGTCTATAAAGACTTTCTCAAATCTGGTAAAGAAATCTGAAACGCTTTCATCCTTTTTCTGTCTACAGGCAGTTAATTTATCCAAATCGACTTTTCTAGGAGGGAGGAGAGTCTGCATATTAGCAATGATCTTAGCTGGTACTGCTAGTACCTCATCTCTAGGTTTGTCTCCAGGCTTTCGTTCCCTGTCCCATGTTTTCAATTGGTCCCATGTCCCACCTAACTCGGGGGCATGGTCCGTGTCATGAATTTGTCTCCAAATGTCCACTGGGATCAAAAGACCAAAGAACAGTTCGATATCAGGTATTGTCATAATAGCTGAATTAGCGGCTTCAATCAATTCCTTATAATAAGCAGTGGGATTTTTACGAGGGTCAGGGAGCTGAGCTTTTAGGGTCAGGACCTCGCTTCCTTTCCAAGGGGTATAAACCCATTGTTCCTGAAGCCTAGCGTCCACGCGAGCCCTAGTCACCTGGCCCCCGGCATCCTTTAATTCAGGTAATTCAGGATAGAAGAGGGGATGCACTTCTCTCATGGGGTACTGTGCTCCCCAATCAGCACACTTTTGGTGCATTCGTTCACGGTAATGCACCAAAGTAGCTACGTTCTGATATACTTAATCAGCTTGTAATTGAAATTTGAAAGCTCGATCTCTTATATCTTACAGTATTTGAGGTAGTCCTTCCTCAAAACACTGTTCCCATAGTGAAATCAATCAGATTGCCATATTCTCCAAAGTCAGTTTCTGTGCTACTGGTTCAAAATCTTTCATGGTGCTCCAAATATCCTCCATGGTATAAATGCCATTCCGCATCCACTGGGATGCCTGAGTCACTATGACCTTTCTTTCTTCTGTACCCAATGACGACCTAGTATAGACTCGCTGATCACTCAAGTCCGGCCTAAGACGTTTGGGGGTGGAATCTAGACACTCCGAATATCGGGGATCCAGGGCGGTCTGTGTCGGAGGGGAGAGGAACACAGGGTGCAGAGGGGAAGGGACAGCTGCGTCCAGTTGTAAAGATACTAAAGGCGAGGTAGTTGGTCGGAGAGTGGGAGGTGGAAATAACGCGTCCCGTACTGATCTGTCAGCAGGGGCCGTGGGAGCCGTTACCGGTGTTCCCGCGGCCGATGCTGCTCCAATTTGGCCCGTCCGTAACAAGGGTACAGCTGGATACAATCTCTGTGGGGCATAAGGAGGAGGTGGTCAGGCTTCTAATAATTCCTCAATTTCATCTCCGGTTTCGGGTCGGGCCACAAAACTTTTGTCCGTCTCTAAACGGAACTGCTTATCCATTTGCGCGATATTCTCCTCCACTTTTCCTTTGTCATAAGCTATAGCTTTCTGAGTGACGGTCTGTCCTGATTTAAGCTTTCTCAATTTCTCTTCCCTTATCCGTCGTTGTTTTGCCTCCTTCAACCATAGGTTCAAGGAGTCAAACATCGACTGGCGGCTTTTCTTCATAAACAATTTGTTTTGAACATAATCAATCTTTTTGTCATCAAACGACCCCGTTAGAGGCCATTGCAAACCAGAATTATCTTTTGTATATCTATTCCAAATCGTATTGAACAGAACCGGTGTAAGACCGTGTTTTACATACATATCAAAACTGGGGCTGCCCTCGGGAGGGGCAGGCTGTCTTTCTTCCAACCTTTTATTTCGCCGACAGCAGATCCCAAAACACATTTTACTGAAACAAGACCTTATTGCAATGTTCGCACAATTCTACTTGTATTTTCCAGAACCACTCACATTCGGACGCGTCCTTTTCACCACTCACACTCTCATATTCAGATACTTTCTCATAAAGTGCTGTAAAGCATCGCAAGGCAATAACCTTTTTCAGTACTGATTACTAGTTCTATGCAGATGACATGTCTTCAGAACGAACAGAGCCCGTCGACTCCTGTTCGGGGAACCGATTCAACAGAATGCCAGACCAACAGAATTTAACAACAAAAGGAACAGTCGCTAGACTGTTCTGAGATCACCTCGTAGGCGAACCACGAACCCTCTTACAGGCCATCCCATGGTCATGTTCTGGTTGGGCCGGGCGTCTGGGAGCGCAGCTCCAGAACCATAGCTTACCCAGTTGCTCCCAGGGCTTTCCCGAAGAGGATTCGGCCAAGCGAGTTACTCCGTACACCGCTAAGGCGCCAGATGTAATCTCAAGTTTTCACCAAATAAGTCTGTGAGGCATCTACCCGCGCAGCCACTTCGCCACTGCGTCAGACCCTCAGATTCCCATCATGGTCCGGCTTCCCCGGCCACCTTCAGAATGCAGTTAACCGCTACAGAGGAACACTTCTTCCAAGTGTTCTTTATTCTATACAATCAGAGGTCCACTCACCTGGTGTACTCTCAGGTCGATTGCGAATTCTCCACTGCTGACTCCTAGACAGACCGGCACAGTCTGTTCTTCTCTCGGGTTAAGCCCGTAGGACTCCGGCGTAGGGTCTTCAGCAGCTGGGAGGGATACTGGGCTCGAGAGTGGAATTTCTTGTTTTCGTACCACCAAACGGGTGTTTCAAATCATGATTCTTTTTCTGTCCACCCACTCGGCCAGAACTCCTCCCTGTCCCTTCTACTCCTGTTTACAGGAGGGGACGACCCTATCGCGGAGTCCCGGCGGAGTCGGCAACTGAAGGAACCAAAAATTATACTAATGGACTATACTCACCAATAGCCCATATACCATATTCAGAAATCATACGTCAGTCGGCAATGGAGAAGGTTCAATCGTTTATTCTGCAGATACAGACCCTGACAGGGTAGCCTCAGTCTACACGACCCTCAGAGGTGGGCAGAGGAGACTGCCTTCATACAAACAGGGCAAAGCATATATACGTTTCAAACACAGTACAATATAACCTTACTAGGAAAGATACAACTTGTCAGTGAGCCAACAGGAAAACCCATATAAGGCACAATTGATTACTGGTAGCTAAGCTTCAGCTATTCTGGTGGGCAGGTCAGCGAGGCGCCCCCCTTTTTTCTATCTGTAGCTCGGGGAGTACAAGAACAGACTCTGCTAGAATGTGCGCATCCCACAAGAAGGGTAGGTGTGACCTTGGGTTTTCCTGAGCTAGAAACTAGCAAGCGAAGCAGACAGCCATGTCTGCCATCATGATTTTGTACAGAAAGCCTAATCACGTGTTTTCAGGGAAATAGTACTTAAACACGGAGAATCGAAACAAGTTGGCTCTGGTTATACCAATAGGTTTATACATTGCTGTAGTGAATCGTTTCTTGCTATAATAATACTATGTGAATAATGCAAGGCCAATATGCGGTTGCAGGGTTATATTGTAAATATTAGGCCAACAACATGTATTTATCGCATTTATATCCCTTCAGTCCGTCTTGCAAAAACTGTACGGAGACCGACCTGCATGTGTTGTTTTTTTGCCCTACCTACAAGGTAATAAGGGCCCTTTGGCTAAGACAGCTTTGCAGGAATCTTGGAACCTCCCATTGCCCACAGGCGTATAGAATCCTGAAATACGACACTGGCATTCCTATTGTTTATTCTGTGTCCCGTTATCTTTTTTCAATGTGGTGTGCTCTTCGTGCAGTCTTAAAGACAGTACAAGTTTAAACTGCCCATTCTTTATACTTTCCATAGACACCGACACTTCATTTTGTTTACTCTGACCTCTTAATTCATTCGACTTTATATTTCACTAGCAGCCCGTCCCGACGTTGTCCGGGTATGAGTTTCAGCCGGCCAGTAGTATTTTGTTTTGTAGGATTTCATTTAGATAGCATTTCTTATCTGTGACAGGCCTGTGAAACGCTCCGATTCACAGTGCACTGCTGATGCACTTAAGAGTGCGCGTTCAGTAGTGTGTAAACTTGAGTTTCCCTACTTTATTTTTCGTTGTAATATTATATAGCGCGAACTCGACAACATGGCATGAGCACAATTTACATTACAGAAGAACACATTCATTTGTGGTAGGCACGGGGAGACAAAGCGATTTGCCTGGAATCACAGAATGTTGAGCTGATGCTGAGATTCGAACGTAGCTTCCCAGCTGTAAAGTTCGCAATTCTAGAACTTGTGGCGGGAGGTGTGTCTAAAAGTGTATGTCGATGCAGGCCATCAATGAGAGAGACCTGTGCATTTTTCAAATGGGTGGTGAAAAAATATGAGTATGTTGCTGGAGATGTGGGCCGCCGTGCCACCAATGTGCTTACCAGGGAAGGGTAAACACCCATTATTCCGCAACTTTCTTTCCGCATACCATCACTCCGCATACTTTCATTACGAAAGTACCATGACTCCGCAATGCCATTATAACGCATGGCATTACATTTTATATGCTTTTACCACGCATACATTTACAACGAAATTCGTTGTAAATGCATGAATGGTAAAAGCATGTTTTTTTTATGTTTGGATAAGGTAAGTATAGGTATAGGGGTATATGTTTTGGGGTACTGAGGTATTAGGGTTCAGGGCTAGGTTTGGGTTTTGGGGTATAGGGGTATTTTTAGGATTCAGGGGTAGGTTTGGGTTTTGGGGTACAGGGGTATTTTAAGGGTTTCGGGCTAGGTTTGGGTTTTGGGGTACAGGGGTATTTTTAGGGTTCAGAGCTAGGTTTGGGTTTTGGGGTACAGGGGTATTTTAGGGTTCAGGGGTAGGTTTGGGATTTGGGTACAGGGTTATTTTTAGGGTTCAGGGCTAGGTTTGGGTTTTGGGGTACAGGGTTACTTTTAGGGTTCAGGGGTAGGTTTGGGTATTGGGGTACAGGGGTATTTTAAGGGTTCAGGGCTAGTTTTGGGTTTTGGGGTACAGGGGGTATTTTAGGGTTCAGGGGTAGGTTTGGGTTTTGGGGTACAGTGGTAATTTTAGAGTTCAGGGCTAGGTTTGGGTTTTGGGGTACAGGGGTATTTTTAGGGTTCAGGGGTAGGTTTGGGTTTTGAGGTACAGGGGTATTTATAGGGTTCAGGGCTAGGTTTGTGTTTTGGGGTACAGGGGTATTTTTAGGGTTTACGGATAGGTTTGGGTTTTGGGGTACAGGGTATATTCATCGGGTTAAGATGGGTTAATGTTTAAGGGTGTTGGGGTATTTTAAGGAGTAAGGGTGGGTTATGATTATGGGGTGCAGGGGTATTTAAAGGGAGCATGGTGGGATTAGCACACGATATGAGACATGGCATGAAGGGCGGAATGTACCACACTCCCCCAGCATTTGTCACGCCCCCAGCACACGCCCACAGCACAACGCAGACACGCCCACAAGGGACTACTTTGCTGGCACGGTTTTTTAAATGTATATGGTGGGCGTCTGCATAGCCTATGTCCTTCTGCTTCAACTGCCCTTTCCAACGCTGTATTAGGTGTTGTGATTGGTGCTGTGGTGCCTGAGATTACCCGCCTCAAAGGTTTGGGCTCTCTCTTTATTATATTAGTATGGATGTCTGAGATACACAATGCCTACTAAGCTTATTAATATTTTATCCTTTTAATTTTTTAGAAGTTTTTATATTTATGTGTATAGAAATATTGCCATATTGATGAATTCTAATGAATTGTAAATGTTTTATATGTGCTTTTATGGTCTTGTGAGGCTGAAATAAAGTATCTTTTGACTTGAAATGCCAATATGAGACCTCCCCCACACCGCACAGGTCACATGCCCTGGAGGGCCATTTGGGTCAGCAGAGAGATTTGGTAATCTGGCCCTTGAATTTCAGGTTTGTCAGAAATCTACCTTTTATGCGTGGTCACCTCAGATTTTTTGCCTTTTGCTGGACCCTATATTTTGCTGCCTTTAGAACTCTGTGCGCTTTACCTCTGCTAATCAGTAGTAAAGTGCATGTGCTCCTCCTTTAAGCATGGGTGAATTGGCATGCTCGTAATCGGCATATTTAACTTGCCCATAATTCCCAAGTATATGGCACAAACTGTATCTAGGGACTGGAAATTAAATGTCACTGGTGGACTGTAGCCCCTATTGTGTCATCCACTACAGTGGCAAGGTAAACATGGCTTCAAGCCTACCCTGTGCACCCTGACGGATTCAGTGTAAACATGCAGGTGTCCTGTCAAAATAACCTTTTTGAAAGCTAAAAATCTCCCTTTTAAATGCGTGTAAGTCACCACTATGTAAGCCTTGTAGCCCACAAGGTAGGGTGCATGGTATTAAAAAGGGGACATGTAGAACATTAATATAACTATGCTTCTACAGTGACAAAGCCAAAAAGGCTATTTTGACTGTGGCAGACATAGGTGTCCTTTGTGGAAAACCAGAGTGCATATTAAAATACTAATACTGGTAACTTGGGAAAGGGACCAGCTAAACAACTAGTTAAATTACTATTTTAATAGATATTAAAATCCAAATCAATGATGAGGTGGGATTTTTATTAAATATTAAGAACTTTTAGAAAGTTACCCTTTACCTGCCTGAACTGAAAGAAGGCTAATTAGCATTTGCCCTTGCCAGCTCTCATCCAGCGGTTAGCCTTGCATATGTGTAGAAAAGGTGTGAAATGCCTCCTAGAAGAAAACAATAGGCTGGCCTGAACGGGCAAAAGTAACTCCCCTGAATAAAATCTGAGTACAATCAAATATGTAGGGTTGGAGCTGTGGGCTTTCTTCAAACAGCCATACAAAAAACAACTAAGGAGTTAATTATTGGAGCCTTAGACATATAAATAGAGTCAGGCAACCCATAGGACAAGAAATTCTTCCACCTCCTAGTGATAAACCGATATTGGAACCAGACAAAAGGAAAAACGTGAAAACACATACACCGAAACAAAAAATGAATTGTTAAGAAGAACCCTCACTCACCCTAGTGGTGACATGCTTCATCACGGGGTTCCCACTGGAGGAACCGAATGTCCCTCCAGTGTGCTTCGACGCCTGATTTACAGCGGAGCAGGTTGTTGTGAATTGGACTTGGTGTATGTGAATGAGTGCAAGTGAAGGTGAAGTAAAAAATATTAGTTGTACCCAAAATCTATTTTATTCAACGGTCAACCAATATTGTTAAAAACACTGTGTGGGATATTAGGGGTGGTAATATTATTGACCACTTTTATATCCCTTCAATGGTAGGTCGACATGTTTCAGCTGTCTCTTTATATTCATGCAGCTTTCTTCAGGACCAGTGACGGAAAAAATCCCTGGTGGTCCGTGCTCGCTAAGGCGCGTCCAACCAGTGGATATATGTGAAAAATAAGCATATAAAAGAATTACCGTGAAGTACGGTTGCTGCAACCTAGTATTTCCAGGTGCGCAAAAAACTGTAATATAAAGCACAACATTAATGCATATTTTATAAAAAACGTTTCATATTAGGCACACATTTTTCATTTACAGTCCATTTAGTTCCAGCACAATAAGTCACTATTTAGTGACCTGCCATTTGATTACCCAAATTCATTTCAATAGGGGAAATAAGAATTTGAAAGGGTGACTACTCCAAATTTGTAAGTAGTACATAGAAGCTTATTTAAAGGAATAAGCCTTCCAGGTGAGTAAGTTATCTTATCAATCTTGCTTAGTCAGTTGTAAACCTTAATTCACTTTCAACTGACTGTAAAGCCGTTTTCAAAAGTCTCTTTATCATTAAGAAAAAGGTGCATGTTTAAAAAGACCCGATTTGAATTAGTTTGGAAGCGAGTATAAACCCTCCAGGCCATGAGAACACGGACATGGGGGTCAGGACCCACAAACACAAACACATGGAGAAGAACACGGTTCGTAATACTTACAGCACAGATCTAGAGTGCTGTCATCTGTGGGCTTAGACGGGGGAGGCTATCTTCACGCTACTGCAACTGCGTGAAAGAAGTAGAGGGTAAGAGTTTAGTTAGATATCTCGGCGTAGGATTGGCGTCCCTGCCGATAACACGCAAACTAACACAATAGCCCTCACTTACTTCGCTCGTAACGGCTCGCCTCCATTAACCTATTGGGTCCACTGACGCCGCCCGGAAAGTGAAGCTACACTACCGTAGCTTCCGTATTATGAGCGAGGTCAGGGGTTGGTCACGTGGTAGGCGTGAGCTACGTCTTAAAGAGGTACACTCTGTAGCTGCTCTGTGTGTTTAGATAACGCAATGTTTAATGCAGCCTAATTTATACTAATATGCGAAGGAATTCTAAAGTAAGACACAGAAAAATCATACCCTCTCGCATACAGCGCAAGGCTCGGAAGGCAAGTCCCACAGTCAAAACATTGCCGCAGAGCTTATCTATCCAAACTCTATCTTATTCTTCTCGTTTTGTTTTTTGTTTTTCGAGCTCAAACTTTATTGATCATGGCTAAGTGCCGACATAACATGCCAGGAATAAAACTCAATTTGTTCAGAGGGGCGAAAATAGCACGAGTTTAAGCAAATCACAACCATATAGCTTGGAAAAAGAAGCGAGTTGGCAAATGACAACCACTTAGGTTAGAAAAAGAAGAAGAAAGGGAAAGTGCTGCAATTACAAGTGTGTATAGAAATAATCCTAATCTAGGACCAGGTCACAAGTAACGCATTTTGCTTTGTCCTTTCTAGTATAGAATCACGTATTTAAAGCAAATCAGTTATGTACAATCTATGGAGAGAGATGTTATCTACTCATCACTGTCCCCCAAGGAATATCATCATTAAGACCAGATACGTGGCTGGACAGATGATATATCCACCTTTGTTCCTTTTCGAACAAACTGGCCTCAGAGCCCTGGGCCAGTTGTTCAATCACTGTCCAATTCAACTCATCTGGCGTGTGTTTCTGCTGGAAAAAGTGAGATGTTAATTTGGTGTTGGTCTTATGGCATCGGATATTGCTCCGGTGTTCACCGATTCTCAGTTTCACTCTCCTCGTCGTCATTCCGATGTATTTTAGCCCACAGGGGCAGGTGATTAGATAGATGACGGAGCATGAGTTACAATTCGTGTGGTTTCTTTGTTGCCATACCTTTCCTTCTTCCAAATTCAGAAATTTTGAGGCACTAGTCAGGGGGCACACGGCACAACCTCCACATGGATAGTGACCGATTACCGGAGGTAAACCCCAAGCACTCAAAACACCTTCAGCGTTGGTCTGTTCATGTTGTCTGGGGCGTGTATGGACCAAGGCATCTTTGAGACTTCTGGCACGTTTGAATGACA
The DNA here is from genome assembly GCF_964263255.1 of Lissotriton vulgaris. Classification (NCBI taxonomy): domain Eukaryota; kingdom Metazoa; phylum Chordata; class Amphibia; order Caudata; family Salamandridae; genus Lissotriton; species Lissotriton vulgaris. The sequence goes on along the minus strand of NC_141695.1, from coordinate 1,572,395,789 downwards.
TGAGGGGTTTCTCCCACTTTTGATTCGTACTCGTGAGTACTCGCCAATGTTTGTTTATACTGCGAGTGACTGCGTTCGATAACGGGTTAAATGTTGTAACATGTGAGAGGGACTTCAGAAGATAATACCCTGGGTTGGTCCTCCAGGAGGGCATCTCTATGTTGACTGCGTGCTCGTTTACAACTCTTGTTCAATAGATGTTTTGGATATCCCCGGCGTTGTAATTTGCCTGTCAGGTCTTGAGCTTGTTGCTTGAAATCACTCAGCTCACTGCTATTGCGTCGTATTCGCAGATATTGTCCAAAAGGGAGATTCTCCCTAAGTGGTTGGGGATGGAAACTAGAGTAGTGTAGTAAATTATTTCTTGACGTGGGTTTATAGTAAGTCTTGGTACGTTACTCGTTACCAGTGCGTGAAATTGTCACGTCTAGGAACACAATCTTGTCCTCAGCGTATTCATGTGTGAACTTGAGATGTCGATTTAGACCGTTGAGCCAGTTAAAAAAAGGTGTTAAGGACGCACTATCCCCTTTCCAGATCATTAAAACGCCATCTATGTACCTTTGCCATAGTAACATGTTTGACGAAAAAGGGTTTGACTAATTCAATATGTGCTCACACTCAAAGTGGTATACATACAGCCCTGCCACGCTTGGCGCGAACGTGCTTCCCATTGAAGTCCCCGTTGCTTGTAAATACAGTCTACCATTGTACTCAAAGAAGTTACGTTTTAGGGCTAAAGTGGCCATCTCCATGACAAATGCTCTAGTGGTGTTATATTCCCATGTAGTCTGTTGTAGCATTTCTGCCAGCACATCGATAGTCGCATCCTATGGTATACAGACATTCGATGTCTAGTGTGACAAGTAGGCACGGATCGTCTGGTAAAGTTATTGTTTGCAACAAAGCTAACAGGCTTTTCGTGTCCTTAATGTAGGTACTTGTGGCTTCTATAATTGGTCTTAAAAAGAAATCACAGTATTTTGAAAGCGGTTCAAGAATAGAGCCAATACCCGACACAATGGGTCGGCCTGGTGGTGGTAAGACCCCTTTGTGTGTTTTTGGAAGGGTATAGAAAAAAGGAATTTTTCCCTCTGTGGTGGTTAGAAAGTCTGCCTCATGCTTGCTGATAATACCATCATGTTCAGCAGGTGCCACTGTCTCCAGAATTTCAATTTTTAGACTTTCTGAAGGATCTTCACGTAAGGGAACGTAATTCGTCTGATTGTTCAGAAGACGACAACACTCGGCGTCATAATCTGCTCGGTCCTGAATCACAATTCCTCCCCCCTTATCTGCACTCTTAATCACTATGGTGTTATTGTTCTGTAAGGATTGGATTGCTTGAAATTCGGCTCCCGTCATATTTTTGAAGAGGATCGGCTCATCCAGTTGTTCTACTTCGGTGATCACAGCTTTTTCGAATGCCAGTATTTCTGGAGGTATCATGTGGGGGGGGGGGGTGAAATTCGATTTCAATCGAAATGTTGTATCACTCTGTGTGTCTAGAGATAGATCTTCTGACTGTTTTTGCTCAAAAAAGCTTTTTAGCCTGATCTTCCTAAAGAAATCGGTGAGCTCACAGCGTAATCTGAACCGATCTAGTCTAGGGGTCGGAACAAATCCAAGTCCCTTTTCCAGTGTGTTCATTTCTGTAGGAGTCAGAGTTGTAGAAGATAGGTTTGTCACTAGAGTCTCTGATTGCTTGTCCCCGCTCTCTGGAATTGTGTTTTGCTGCGGGTATTGTCTCCCACAGTTTCTGTTTGGTTCCAATGAACCTGATTGTTGCCTTTTCGTTTGTCCCCTCCCTAAAAAACGTTGCTGGGGAAAGGCGTTGGCATAATATTGTTGGTGGGGCGGTGGTGGGGGGCCAAACGGCATATTCCAACCCATCATAGGTGGAAACTGTTGTGGTTGTTGGAACATGTTTGGATGAAAGTTAGGTCCTTGTGGGTAAGGCTGCCACATAGGGGGTTGGAAACCTCGACCTCTACCCCTACCTCGTCCACCTCTTCTTGACCCCGTGCTCCCTGTGGAGGACCCACTTGTGTTGGAATCATCTGATGTCTCGGAGTTATCATCATTTGCATTTTGGGGTGTGTAGTCAGGACTGGAATAGGGGTAAGTTTTCACATAGGACCATCTTTTCAGATCTTTTTTAAATTTTTGGGCTTTGGATTGGGACAAGTTTTCTTTGTACTCATTAACTTCTTTGTTTAAATCATCTAGACGTTTCTTAAAGCCGGTTAGAGTGGCTTTAAAGTGACTCTCTGTCTGCTGTATCTCTACCATCAGGGCCTCAGACAGGCGTAGGGCCGTTTTAATGATTAAAATTGCCCAGTCCCATGTGCAGTGCCAGGCAATTTGGGCCCATTCCTTCCTGAACACTGCATCATCCAGAAAGATTCTAGGGGCATTAGTGACTAGGAGCCCTTTCGGGGCCAGATTATTATTCAGGTATTCCTTTAGCATGGTCCCATGCAGGATAGCTCTTATGCGGCTACGCTTCTGTTCCCCCAGTTTTTCCCATTCAGTAGTTTGGGCAATAGTTTGGGATATTAAGGGATCCAAAAACAAAGAATCGTCATTCATGATCGCCTCAAACTCCTCCCTCGTGTATGACAAACCTAGGTTCTCCATGTTATGAAAAGGGTCTGCACCAAAGAGACGGATAAATAATAAGAGAACTCTCGCAGCTGTACGCTACAAAATATTAATTAAAAACAAGAGAGGGAGGATTAGAAAAAGGATCACTCCTATATCCCCGATCATAAATACAAAAAACAACTAAGGAGTGACTTATTGGAGCCTTAGACATATAAATAGAGTCAGACAACCCATAGGACAAGAAATTCTTCCACCTCCTAGTGATAAACCGATATTGGAACCAGACAAAAGGAAAAAAGTGAAACCACATACACCAGAAACAAAAAATGAATTGTTAAGAAGACCCCTCACTCACCCTAGTGGTGACATGCTTCATCACGGGGTTCCCACTGGAGGAACCGAATGTCCTTCCAGTGTGCTTCGACGCCTGATTTACAGCGGAGCAGGTTGCTGTGAATTGGACTTGGTGTATGTGAATGAGTGCAAGTGAAGGTGAAGTAAAAAATATTAGTTGTACCCAAAATCTATTTTATTCAGCGGTCAACCAATATTGTTAAAAACACTGTGTGGGATATTAGGGGTGGTAATATTATTGACCACTTTTATATCCCTTCAATGGCAGATCGACATGTTTCAGCTGTCTCTTTATATTCATGCAGCTTTCTTCAGGACCAGTGACGTAAAAAATCCCTGGTGGTCCGTGCTCGCTAAGGCGCGTCCAACCAGTGGATATATGTGAAAAATAAGCATATAAAAGAATTACCGTGAAGTACGGTTGCTGCAACCTAGTATTTCCAGGTGGGCAAAAAACTGTAATATAAAGCACAACATTAATGCATATTTTATAAAAAACGTTTCATATTAGGCACACATTTTTCATTTACAGTCCATTTAGTTCCAGCACAATAAGTCACTATTTAGTGACCTGCCATTTGATTACCCAGATTCATTTCAATAGGGGAAATAAGAATTTGAAAGGGTGACTACTCCAAATTTGTAAGTAGTACATGGAAGCTTATTTAAAGGAATAAGCCTTCCAGGTGAGTAAGTTATCTCATCAATCTTGCTTAGTCAGTTGTAAAACTTAATTCACTTTTAACTGACTGTAAAGCCGTTTTCAAAAGTCTCTTTATCATTAAGAAAAAGGTGCATGTTTAAAAAGACCCGATTTGAATTAGTTTGGAAGCAAGTATAAACCCTCCAGGCCATGAGAACACGGACATGGGGGTCGGGACCCACAAACACAAACACATGGAGAAGAACACGGTTCGTAATACTTACAGCACAGATCTAGAGTGCTGTCATCTGTGGGCTTAGAGGGGGGAGGCTATCTTCACGCTACTGCAACTGCGTGAAAGAAGTAGAGGGTAAGAGTTTAGTTAGATATCTCGGCGTAGGATTGGCGTCCCAGCCGATAACACGCAAACTAACACAATAGCCCTCACTTACTTCGCTCGTAACGGCTCGCCTCCATTAACCTATTGGGTCCACTGCCGCCACCCGGAAAGTGAAGCTACACTACCGTAGCTTCCGTATTATGAGCGAGGTCAGGGGTTGGTCACGTGGTAGGCGTGCGCTACGTCTTAAAGAGGTACACTCTGTAGCTGCTCTGTGTGTTTAGATAACGCAATGTTTAATGCAGCCTAATTTATACTAATATGCGAAGGAATTCTAAAGTAAGACACAGAAAAATCATACCCTCTCGCATACAGCGCAAGGCTAGGAAGGCACGTCCCACAGTCAAAACATTGCCGCAGAGCTTATCTATCCAAACTCTATCTTATTCTTCTCGTTTTGTTTTTTCTTTTTCGAGCTCAAACTTTATTGATCATGGCTAAGTGCCGACATAACATGCCAGGAATAAAACTCAATTTGTTCAGAGGGGCGAAAATAGCCCGAGTTTAAGCAAATCACAACCATATAGCTTGGAAAAAGAAGCGAGTTGGCAAATGACAACCACTTAGGTTAGAAAAAGAAGAAGAAAGGGAAAGTGCTGCAATTACAAGTGTGTATAGAAATAATCCTAATCTAGGACCAGGTCACAAGTAACGCATTTTGCTTTGTCCTTTCTAGTATAGAATCACGTATTTAAAGCAAATCAGTTATGTACAATCTATGGAGAGAGATGTTATCTACTCATCACTGTCCCCCAAGGAATATCATCATTAAGACCAGATACGTGGCTGGACAGACGATATATCCACCTTTGTTCCTTTTCGAACAAACTGGCCTCAGAGCCCTGGGCCAGTTGTTCAATCACTGTCCAATTCAACTCATCTGGCGTGTGTTTCTGCTGGAAAAAGTGAGATGTTAATTTGGTGTTGGTCTTATGGCATCGGATATTGCTCCGGTGTTCACCGATTCTCAGTTTCACTCTCCTCGTCGTCATTCCGATGTATTTTAGCCCACAGGGGCAGGTGATTAGATAGATGACGGAGCATGAGTTACAATTTGTGTGGTTTCTTTGTTGCCATACCTTTCCTTCTTCCAAATTCAGAAATTTCGAGGCACTAGACCAAATCCTGCCTGACATGTCTGCCGCATTCACGTATAACACTTGGGGTGCACTTATAAAGGAGAGCACAGGATGCTAAGACAATTAATTGTATCCACTGTCTGGTTGCAGAAGGAGCCAGCTTGTGCCCTACAAGACTTCTTTCTCTGTGTTTTTCTTGGGAGTACACTATCTCTTCCAAACTGGACTTTAGTGTTAGATTGTGTGAGGACACTAAAATTACATAGTACACCAACACACACACACACACCAGCCCTCAGAGTGAAAGCTCAGAGTTGCTGAAGATTTTCACAATCTTGAAAATGCACTGACACGTGGCAATTAGGCTGCAAATGTAGTTATTTCAGAACTGGGAACTTTTACCCCATTAGTTACGGAAGGGCCAGGTGTCACCCACATCCACAAGCTGGTGCTCGGCATAATAATGGCATGTCTAGGAACCCACTTGACCTATGGAAGATCTGGAAAGGACTAGACCTGCTTTCTGTAACCTGAGAGGAGCCCTGAAAGACTGGACTTGCTCCCTCTTATACCCAAGAAAAAGAAGTGAATTCCAGGGTTCAGCTGGCTAAACTCCTGTGTGGTTACAGGGAGACAGCAAGCTGAAAGATGCCTTTGGTAGAAGTGCCCAACAGACCAGTGGCAACAGGACCTGGACTGGATTTGGCTGTTCGCTTCCTCCTTTCATCCTTTGAATCTCTAAGTGCCTCCCCTGATGTCCTGGCGGATTTAGAAGTGTACTTCTGTGGTGGATTCAAACTGAAAACAGTAAGTCAGAAGGTAAAATCTTTGACCAGGACGGACCTGGTTACTGTATTAGACCTGCACATCATCGGGGTCAGGCTCAAATTGTGCCTATATCCCACTCTACAGTGACTATTGACTAATATTATCGCTTTCTGCTTTTTCGCACTATGTGTACTTAAAAGTTTCAAAATTCAAATCTCTGGTTCCCCTGATTGGAATTTTGTCGTTTTGAGGCAATTTTTTTCGTTGAATTTTACTTTCCACAAAATTTCTAACTCAGTATGGGATTTTTATTGTTTTGCAGTTTGAAAAAATTGCTGATACCTGGGTGGGAAATGAAGAATATATGTTCCCTACATTTTTAATTGTTAGATATGATTATTATAAACTGCAACTTTAAAGGTTCTTAGTGTCTAGTAAACCTCTCCATTTGTTTCCATTGAAATTATGTTACAGACAAACCAGGCCAATATAAGGAGGGTACGGGTGTGTGAAAGTTGCATAATTTGCTTTCCTGTATTGACCCGAAATTTTAGGGAAATTACACAAAATTACCCAAATAGCGAATCCATCCTTTAGCACTATATTTTAGCGAATAGCGTAAAAACTCAATAGCAGTGAACAGCTGGCACTCATATTTTGGTTTTTCACGATGTTACAATGCTTCTGTGTTAATATTTTACCATGAACTGTGGCGTAATTACACAACATGGTGCAATGGCATAATTTCAGAAAATTTGCATAATAAGTGTTGTAGTGTCTTGCCAATTACACTGCACTGAATGCTGGTTTGAAATGTTGAGTTTGCAGTTAATTGCAGAAGAATAAAGACATGTATATTACTATGCTCCGTGTGGGGTGCAGTCCTTTGCGGGTACCCAGACTTGTAGGGAGGACGCTACAAGTGTAACGAAAAATTGCTGGAAATACATGAATTATGCCAGCAATTATGCTGAGGTCCATGGGAGAGACACTCAACCGACCCTCAGTAAAGAGGTCGGACTGCTGCGCCTCCCTACTGCCTGGTGCAGTGCCAGGACAAACGGGTAGGTTGCCCTGTCTGGGGTACGTTGACTACAGCCTGGCTTGCTCCCCCCTATGTAGCGGGACCATGGGGACAGGACTTGCGGCTGGGGCACTTGGATGTTGTTGGGGACTTATCTTCTTTCTAACCAGCCGAGACCATAATGTTATGCTATATAATGTCACAATGTTTTGCCTATATTCTTTGCGCTCACTTCCTGCCAATACTGCCAGATTACATCTATACTTTCGGTTTAAATTGCACATCTTTCGTAAACACCATTGTAACGTTTTCGTTTTGCGTTTAGACCAGGGGCGGCTCTAGGTTCATGGCGGCCCTGGGCAGGGAGCATAGGTAGGGGGCCCCCCGGAGTGTAGGTAAGGGGTCCCCGAAGGAACACAGGCGTGGAGGTCAGTGAAGTGGGGGGGGGGGGTCAAGGTGTTTGGAAGTGGAACAGAGCCGGAGGCCGCCAAATCCCAGCCAGGGGCCGCCACGCAAATATGTATCCATCCTCAGAAGATTATTATATTAAGTATATATATTGGCGTGGTGGCCCCTGGGGTTTGGTGGCCCTGTGCAGGTGCACAGCTTGCACATGCCTAAGGCCGCCCCTGTTTAGACAAATAGCTTTATTCGCATTTAGTAAATGCCGAAAAGTACAAATAATTATCACAGTACAACTTGATCAAGGAAGAATTGTGTTTAAACTCGTGTATCTGTTTCGTATCTTATATGTAATCCATATACTCTGACGTCCTTATGTATTGTAACTGGTTCTATTGTAAAGCGCTCTGACACCTTCGGGCAAAGTACTATCTATATAAAAACGCATAAATAAATAAATATATATCAGACTTTGACCCAAAGCACGAGAGAGGAAGGCAGAAAAGGGAAACATTTAAAAAAAAAAGGTTGGAAAACTAAAAGAGGGGATAAAAAAATAAACTGCAAGAGTGAGCTAAAGAGAGGACGTGTAAAGGCAAGACGCATGAGGAGGCATCAAACATCAACAGCCTCGGTATTCCATAACCAGGGGACAAGGAAGCGATGGCATTGAGCGCCTAAGGAAAACTTTGGACCACCACAATTATTTATTTATTTTACAAATTAAGCACTGACTCCAGCTCAGTAGACTGTAGCACTTGTGATCAGCTTGGGTGTACAGGTAGGGCGCTGTCATTGTGTTTCCTAAAGTGCCCTCATCCTGACGAGAAACCGTGAGGTACAGCATAGCAAATCCTTCTTTCTAAGATGGGTTTAACCTTAACGCCTCATTGGCTTACCTTTATGTTTCTGAAAACTGTAATAATGAGCACCACGCAGTGGTGGTAAGTAGCAGTTTAAGGCATTTCAGGCTCTTAAAAAAAAAAAAGCAACGTTCAACACCTCGAATTTTCGCCTCTGCAAGGCCTCGGCTGCTACTCAGTTTATGTCTGAAATCCCGGTTGCATTTAGCTATATGGGACTAATGAGTTTCGGATCAGACACACGGCAGCCGTTCCGCGAGAGAACGCGCAAATCAATGAATATTTTGCTGGTAGCATAATATATTCAGGTCTCAGTTATGAAAAGGGACACGCATCCCTCACCTCTCAAGAACAGGTCAATGCTTTGTGTGTGTTTAACGAGTCCCAGGGGAAGGCACGGCTGCATTGCCCTTAAAACGTAATTCAATTATTTTCCTGTCATGACACCCACGCAGCCGGACCAAATCTATTTATCTTTCGCGCGCTCTCGTGTTCTACCATTATGAAAACAAAAACTGATACATATAGTGTAAGCGTGTTATTACCGAACATTATTGTGAGGACCAATTTCCACCATGTTTATTTGGAAAATGCTATCTTCTGAGGACAATGACATATTTTTGGGTGCATTATTTTGGGAGGCAACTGCTGAACACAACCAACATCAGAGGCTCCTGTAGCCATGCACTGTAAATGCAATTAAAATAGCAGTCATAACCACATTATTATTAACAACAGCAACAGTAATAAAAGTATTAGTAGTAGTAATAGTAGTTAACTAACAGGTATCGCCGCTATAGCCTGGCCATTATACGTTATTTCCACCAAAAAGGGGAAATAATTGTTCGCACCCGAATTTACCAAGTATTTTACTGTGCAGTTTTTGTCATTTCTGCAATAAAATTCATACATTCTCCATCTGCTCTAATCAGGCGCAAAATGTAGGTGGACGGTTGAGGTGGGAGTAGAAGGTTGGGGTTGGGGAGCCGTGTAGGATCCCCTCAGAATGCCCAGACATGGGTCACTTGCTCACTTTGCCACTGGATTCAAGCTAGCCTAGCTGATGAAGGTTGTTACCCCGAAACCGGTATTAGGATGCTTGTTTCCGGTCCAGGGAAGAGCTGGCTTGGCAGTTAAGGCTAGACTGTTCCCATGAGGAACATATATATGCATATAGCTGGGTCTGAACTGGGGTGGCGCAGTGAGATAAAGAGCGATGATGGATTCAACCCAGATCTGTGACGGGGTGAGTGTCCATCATCTCCTTGTGTTTGCAGTGGACTGGCGAGCACCAGGAAATGCTGCTGTCTCTGCCTCTGTCCTGCAGCCATTCTTACAGGTCTGGCAGTTCATTGCTTTCAGCCATGATAATTCTGGGCCCTGACACACTTGTAATTTCAACTTGCATTATTTCGCCTGTAGTTAATAATCTGGAGGAAATAACCTTACTCATATATGGACCACAGATGTTTACAATTTAGCTCAAACCAAATCAAATATTTAGTATCTGGTACTGGACTTTCTTTCTACCGATGATTGTTATCAAGAGTATTAGTTAAATTAAACAAATACTACAACTCCCGTAGTGCATTGACATGTTAAATGAAATCCCAGAAACACAGTATTATGGTGCAGAGTGTATATGGCAGGTAAACTAATCGCAGTCTTCTTGGAGAAGGTTTATAATCAGGTTCTCAATTCGGGAGTCTTCCTCTAGAGCTGGAAAGAGGCAATTGTTATCCCCCTTAAAAAGAAACCAATTGGGGATCCTGGAGACTTAAAAACTTATTGCGCACTTTCTCTCCTGTCTAATCCGGTAAAAATTCTTGAGAAGTGCATAAATCAAGAATTAACTCAATTCCTTACTGCTTACTTTCTTTTGGACCCATCTCAGAATGGGTTCCAGAGTGGCCACAATACCAAATCAACACTGATAGCGAGGGCAGATTTTCTTTAGTTGCTAAATGGACTAGGGAGGCGTGGCTGTCCTGGTTATGCTTGATCTGTCCGCCGCCTTCGATACATTATCTCCATCCTGCTTGGTGCAAAGATTGCAACAGGCTGGGCTGAAGGACTCTGGGTTAGATGTTTAGGGATCCTTTCTGGAGAATAGGGCGCAAACTGTCAGCTGTGGGGACTACGGGGATAAACACTTCTATCTTCCTTCATTCCCACTTTGTTTAATTTTTTTTTTTTTAATTCTTCAAAAACCTTTAATAAGCGCCACAATTTAGCTACCGTGCACTGTGAGGCAATTCAAAATGAATTAATACATTGATAGTCTTTTCATACAGATTGAATGGAGATAGCAACAATCCCACTAGCAGGAATCTGAGGCACAAAAAAACATGTCAGGTACAACATAGAGTGCAAGAGAAGTCCACAAAACAGGGGGGCACCCTTACTGCTCCTTAATTAGCGCTAAGAGGGATACAGGGGGAACCTAGTGAGGAGGGGAGGACTGACCAGCACCGGCGGCGGCCGCGGGCAATAAGCTGGCAGGGAGCGTGGAAGAGGCGGCACCGCTAGGGGGAAAACGGGAATGAAGGTAAGACACCAAGGGACCCCAAATATCAAATGGCCGGAAGTTGGAGGGCATAAGATCCCAAAATTCTGATAGCAGAGTCTGGCACGTGCAGCGTCCTCCAGCCAACTTTTAACCTTGGGAGCGGGCCTTCTGCCCCAGCACATAGCCCCACTTTGTTTAATCCTTCAGGTTTCAGGTGTTGTCCTATGCGGGAGACACCAACCTCATTGTCTCTGTATCTGACTACTTGGCACTGGTGGCTGGACAAGTTCAAGTTCTGTATGACTGAAATTAGTATCTGGACTAAAACTTAATGCCAAGAAGACCTAGATTGTGGCCTTTGGGGTGGATAACTATGTGGTCTGAGCTCTGGTGGCCTGACACTTGAAGCCCATTACCCACCCTTGTGGCTGGCGCAAAAAGTCTTGGAGTCATTGTCAATAACACCATTACCTTTGGCTTTCAGGTCTACACGACCGCGAGATCCTGCATCCTCATTATTAAGATCCTGATGAAGATTTTTCTCTTCTTGCCTGGGGAATTAATAGTTTCAGTGGTCAGAGCCCTCATTACATCTCGTCTTGACTACTGTAATACTTTACATGTAAATGCCAACCAGTGCTTTCTTAAAAACCTTCAGGTCAACCAAAATGCGGCTGCATGGGTGACTCTGAATGTCCCTAAACATCTTTTGGAAAGGGGCGACCACTCGGTCCCCCCGAACGTATGGTTGGGGGCCCGGATCCCCCCGGGAAGCCATTTAGGGCGGGGGGCGTGTCTCGGCTGGTATGCCCGAAGCGGCGTAGCCGGGGCGCGCCTTTTCCCGCCCAAGAAGGGTTGTCCTAGACACCTACACCGTTGGCCACGCCCCGTAGGCGTACCGGAGGAGGGTACACCCCTGCCGAAGAGGAATAAAGGAGCAGCAACCCGAAGAAGCATCCTCTTGTTCCTGTGCTTGGAAGCTGCACCCTCTCGTTGCACGTGAGCCCTCGACGGAACAAGGAGCAATTTTTTGAGAACTTGTAATTTTTGTGTTTCTCTTTCAGCGACTCCGAACCTTCGGATCCAGGACCACGTTGAACAACAAGGGTCGAAACATCCGACAACGATGCCTGGCAAGAAGGCCGGAAAGAAGGCAGGGACTGAACAGATGCTCCGCATGCTGATAAAGGATATGGCGAGCATGAAGAAACAGATGGCGGCAATGAACAATTCGGGCAGACCGAAGAAAGTCATAGGCCCAGCATTGCCGGGAGTGGTCCCCGCTGGGAGAGGTAAAAGGGCCAGGAATAGGGCGGCAGGAGGGTAGGTCCCAGTTCCCGAGTCACCGCAGGCAAGCCCGGTTAGTCCAGTTGAGGCCCCGGTACCGAGCCCGGACGCGGGCCAACTGATTCCGGTTGTAGTTACGCCCACCAACGAGGAGGATATGCCTCCGGAGTTGGCCGCCCAGTTGGCCGCATGGCTTGGCAAAAATGCATGGGGTGCTGCTGCACCTGGAGACACGGCCGAAGAGGCCAAGTTGCTAATGAAGCAGTTGCGGCAATCGCGAGATGCTGCAAAGGCGAATCTCCCTCTTGTCCCCCACAGGTTCCCTCGGAAGGACCGACGGCTGGCGGTGGAAAATCAGCGGGACCAGCTATGGAGTCGGGTAAGCAGCCATTGCCAATGGCAAAGGAGGGGTCTTTACCCTCAAGAAGGGAAAAAGTAGTCCAACATATTCCGCTGGCCACGAAAGAAATGATTTGGGCTGATAAGTATGTGAATATGTTTTCTCTCCTGACTGACCATCACGAGATAGAGTATGTTAAGGTTCAGAAGGATTTGTGGCACCCGAGTGTGTGGGGCGCAAAAATGGTGGGGTTCAGGGTTGATGAGACGATCTCAAATTGGGCCAAGGCCTTTGCGATGTTTACTGCAGTCATGGGGGAACGTAAGCCCGAGGTTTTGACCGAATTGGCCTGCTATCAGACACGTATAATGGATTTCTATGAAACATATGAGGGCGATGAATGGAGGGGTTATGATAGTAAGTTTCATAAGGCCAAGGAGCACGATTCATCTCTGACGTGGGACTGTCTCGACTCCATCTCTTGGCAGAAGCAGCTCCTGCCGGGCACGACGAAGTCGTCTTCGCTTGGCGGGAATGGGTCAGCGCCCTCCCGCCATCAATCGGCGGCGCCCTTTCGAGCAGCCCCCACTGGTGACTACCAACCGAGGAATGGTGGGAATGGGGGTAGAAAAGGGGTCTGCTGGAATTTTAACAGAGGCAAGTGCACGAGGCCACAAGGGACATGTAAGTTCAGGCATGAGTGTGCAGGGTGCGGACATTCTTCACACCCTGAGAGTTCGTGCAGAGCCAAGAATGGTGATACTGGGGGTAGAGGAGGTGCCAAACAGGTCTAATATCGGCCACGGGGTACCGCTACCTACCCCCGTAGATATCATGGCAATGATCCCCTGGCTAAACGAATACCCGGATCATGTCTCCGCTGGGGTGTTGCGGGACGGCTTCTCGTATGGTTTCCACATCCCGGCGGGGGATTTTCGGGGGGAATCACTGTGTAAAAACCAACTGTCCGTTCAGCAGAACCCGGTGGTGGTAGAAAGAAAGATTGCAAAGGAAGTTGCCCGTGGCCGGGTCGCCGGCCCATATAGGCACCCGCCAGTCAGTAATTTTATTTGTTCACCGTTGGGAGTAGTCCCCAAGAAGGACCCAGGTGAGTTTAGGTTGATTCATAACTTGTCGGCTCCTAGGGGTCTTTCGGTGAACGATGCAATTGACCCAGGAGTTTGTTCGGTACGGTACGCATCCTTCGATGAGGCCGTTGCCATGTTAAATCGCCTGGGGCCCGGGGCGCTGATGGCGAAGTCAGATATCGAGTCAGCGTTCCGGTTGCTCCCGGTACACCCGCAGGATCAGCGTCTGTTAGGTTTTGTGTTTCAAGGACGCTACTACATGGATAGATGTATGCCAATGGGTTGCTCCATTTCTTGCTCTTATTTTGAGAAATTCCGTTGTTTTCTGCAATGGGCGTTTACCAAAGCTACGGGCTATACACAGGTTATGCACTACCTAGATGATTTTTTGTTCTTGGGGGCAGCCGGTGACACGGAATGTGCGCAGGCGTTACGGGAATTTTGCATTCTCATGAAGCAGTTCGGCGTGCCATTGGCACCGGGCAAGACGGTGGGACCATCTACTTCACTCGAGTTTCTTGGAATTGAGCTCGATTCGGTGGAGGGATGCTTCCGTTTGCCAAGGGACAAAGTAGCGAAATTCAGGGCCTCTCTCGAACTGTGCATTAGCAAAGAGAAGGTTACTCTCCATCAGTTGCAGCAAGCAGTGGGCCAGCTTAACTTTGCCCTTAGAGTGATACCAATGGCCCGCCCCTTTTCCCGCTCTATTGCACAAGCCATGGTTGGTCTCAAGGAAGGGCACCACCGCACAAGACTGTCTGCAGAAGTTCGCCAGGATATGCGCATATGGTTGGCATTTTTGGCGGATTTCAACGGTCGAGTGGTGTGGGGCAAGCCACCAGCGTCCTCGGACGAGTTGGGTTTATGGACCGACTCGGCAGGGAGCGTGGGATTTGGCGCCTTCTTCGGTAATCGATGGTCGGCGCAAACATGGCCGACGTGGTGGCACACCAGTGGGCTCACAGGTAACATTGGGTTTCTGGAGTTGTTCCCCATTTTTGTGGCTCTGAAGGCATGGCCAGAAGAGTTTCGTGATCGCTCAGTGGTGTTTTGGTCCGACATCATGACCGTAGTCGAATGCATTAATAATCAGGCAGCACGCTGCAAGTGGATACTGAGATTACTGAAGGAAATTGTACTACTTTGCATGAGACTGAACGTTCAATTTAGGGCGAGGCATGTGCCGGGTGTGCTGAACCATGCGGCTGATGCACTCTCTCGTTCCCACATGCAGGCATTCAGGGGTTATCTACCTTCCGCGGACCTAGTGGCGGCACCATTCCCCGAAGCACTCTGGTTACTCGGTGCCCCGGATTACAGGACCTTGTGGGAGCAAGCCTAGCCCCCAGGACATGGAAGGCATACGAAGGAGCGTTTTGTTCCTATTGTGCATTTTTGGGTCCAGTGGGAGGGGACAAATGGGGGCAGGAGGAGTATGTCCTAAAGTTTTTAGTAGCACTACACAGGGCAGGCCGATCAGCGGCAACAGCCAATAGGCACCTGGCCGCCATTGCATTCATGGCGCAGGCACATGGCATCAGGGACCCCACATCGTCCTTTTTGGTGAGGAAGGCCCTGCGTGGTTGGCAACGCCTGGAGGGTCGTAGAGTAGACGAAAGACGCCCGATTGGGTTAGAAAGGTTGTCCCTGCTGATGTCGGTACTCCCCGCGACATGTTCCTCCCAGTCCGAGGCAGTGCTGTTCCGGGCCGCTTTCGCATTAGCGTTCCATGGGGCTATGCGGGTGAGCGAGCTGGTTGCAAAAAATAAGAAGGATGTGGAGGGAGGTCTGTGTCGAGAACACATTTTGATCAAGGGTGATTCAATGGTGGTCACAATAGCCAGGTCCAAGACCGATCAGGGTGCTATGGGAGACAGTATTGTTGTCCGGCGCATGCGAGGGTCCCCCGGGTGCCCGGTGAAGTGCGTTGAGGAATATTTAGCGCAAAGGGCAGAAGCATGGGGGGGAAGCTTGCTGAGACACATTGACGCCACCCCACTGACAAGGTTTCAGTTTCAGCGGGTGCTAACAATGCAATCGCAGCGGCGGGCTTGGACCCGTGCGATTTCGGGACCCATTCCTTTAGGATAGGGGCTGCTACAGAGGCTACAGCCAGGGGTCAGAGTGTTGAAGAGGTGAAACAATTGGGACGATGGTCCTCGAACTGTTATAAAAGGTATGTGCAGTTGCACATGTTGTGAAGACAATGTTGTGAAGCCAATGTCATGCACTCACGCTTCTTGTCTTCTGTTTGGTTTACAGTTTCGCGAGCATGCTATGCGGGGCGGACTGAGCAGTCGACCCGACACCTGGGGACCAGCGGTCAGAGATCACCGGCTGTGGAAAGAGTGGTGTGGGTCGTGGGCCACTCATACGTGAGGCGGGCCGGGGACGTATTCAAAGCAGGTGACATGATTCACGCAGCTGGGGAATACGGGTACAGGGTGACCTTCCACGGAAGGGGCGGGCTCTGTATTGACCAGTTTCAATGTTTTGTCGAGGGACTGCTAGGGCGGACAAGGTCACCGCCGTCTGTAATCATAGTACACCTGGGAGGCAATGATTTGGTGACACTCGGGCGGCGAGTACTACTCGAGCGAGTTCTGTCTACCGTTAGCTGGTTGGCGAGGAGGATCCCGGGGTGCACGATAGCATGGTCCCACATGATTCCCAGGAAAGTGTGGCGGGGGGGCCTCTCGGTGTCAGCACTGAACCATTCAGTAAAGAAAGTTAATAACAAGCTTGGTAGGTTGTTTCGCTCGGCGCAGTTACACTGTATTCCACATGGATGTATTCGGGGGGAGCACATGTATCTCGAAGATGGGGTCCATTTGTCCCGGGAAGGGAATGTCTTACTCATAGGAGACTTCATAGCATGGTTAAAGGGTTTGTAAAAGCATGACCTTTAGTAGGAGTTGTGGGGGGTCCGGATAGCCGGTCAACTATCCGGCCTGTGGCGGTAAGGTCATGATCGGTGAGCAGTAATTTCAAGGTCCCTAGAGGGGGGGCGCCACCCATTATGGATGGGAGCGCCCGGGGGGAGGCGGCCATTGGCCCCTCACACGGGGAGGCAGCACCCACTAAGTATGGGGTCGCCTAAGGGAAGGCGGTCATAGGCCCCTCCCAGGGGAGGAGGCGGCTAGATGCCCCTCCTACAGGAATTTCCCGGGGCCAGGATATCCGCGACGGCGGATGTGATGAACAGTGTGGGGTGGGAGGGGGGTCCACGCTACCTTCTAGACACCTCACACGAGTCCTCGGACGACCACTAAGATGGCGTCGAGTTAAATAGGGGCCCCCGCAAAGACAAGGGAAATTGGAGTTGGCACAGAGGTACAGTCCTCTGTGCGCCCGCCCCTCACATCGTGAGGGGGGAGTTCTGGTAGTAGGGATCTGACACCGGTTGCGACCTTGCCGTTGGCCCGTAATGCTAGGATGTACAATTTTTAGAAAGTATGCATTTGCAGGATGTTTAGACTCGGCTAGGAAAACCTTTGTATTAGAGATTTGTTAAGGTTAGCCAATGAACGTGTCTGCATCGTAATGTAATAAATGAAAATTGTACATGATATGAAACTGTTATTTTAATGTTTTAATTTTGTTTCATATTTTAATAAATACGGCCGGGAGGGTAACTCCCTCCCGCCTTCCAAAAGTTCAGAACTGCGTCCGTCTTCCCATCCTTGGGGATTGTGTTGGGAGGGGGTGACAGGCATCCCGGCCATATGGAAAGGGGCGACCACTCGGTCCCCCCGAACGTATGGTTGGGGGCCCGGATCCCCCCGGGAAGCCATTTTGGGCGGGGGCGTGTCTCGGCTGGTATGCCCGAAGCGGCGTAGCCGGGGCGCGCCTTTTCCCGCCCAAGAAGGGTTGTCCTAGACACCTACACTGTTGGCCACGCCCCGTAGGCGTACCGGAAGGAGGGTACACGCCCTCCCGAAGAGGAATAAAAGGAGCAGCAACCCGAAGAAGCATCCTCTTGTTCCTGTGCTTGGAAGCTGCACCCTCTCGTTGCACGTGAGCCCTCGACGGAACAAGGAGCAATTTTTTGACCCACCCACCAGCCCCTTATGGCAAATGTTAGTACTGCAGTGAAATTGATCTGCTTTGATAATGTCTTTTCTCTCCTGGTTTAGTGGTTAATAAAAATGTCAATGTTGATATTGCAATAAAATGATTTGCTTCATAACATTTTCTTCCTTAGTAGTGCGGAGTATAACAGTCTAGTTGAAGGTAAATTCGCAATGCGAAGTTGATTTTCTTTCTTACATAGGTTCATAAAACGTCGTATTTATTGTTTGGCGGGCGGTAAGGTCATGATCGGTGAGCAGTAATTTCAAGGTCCCTAGAGGGGGGGGCGCCACCCATTATGGATGGGAGCGCCCGGGGGGAGGCGGCCATTGGCCCCTCACATGGGGAGGCTGCACCCACTAAGTATGGGGTCGCCTAAGGGAAGGCGGTCATAGGCTCCTCCCAGGGGAGGAGGCGGCTAGATGCCCCTCCTACAGGAATTTCCCGGGGCCAGGATATCCGCGACGGCGGATGTGATGAACAGTGTGGGGTGGGAGGGGGGTCCACGCTACCTTCTAGACACCTCACACGAGTCCTCGGACGACCACTAAGATGGCGTCGAGTTAAATAGGGGCCCCCGCAAAGACAAGGGAAATTGGAGTTGGCACAGAGGTACAGTCCTCTGTGCGCCCGCCCCTCACACCGTGAGGGGGGAGTTCTGGTAGTAGGGATCTGACACCGGTTGCGACCTTGCCGTTGGCCCGTAATGCTAGGATGTACAATTTTTAGAAAGTATGCATTTGCAGGATGTTTAGACTCGGCTAGGAAAACCTTTGTATTAGAGATTTGTTAAGGTTAGCCAATGAACGTGTCTGCATCGTAATGTAATAAATGAAAATTGTACATGATATGAAACTGTTATTTTAATGTTTTAATTTTGTTTCATATTTTAATAAATACGGCCGGGAGAGTAACTCCCTCCTGCCTTCCAAAAGTTCAGAACTGCGTCCGTCTTCCCATCCTTGGGGATTGTGTTGGGAGGGGGTGACAGGCATCCCGGCCATACTGTTAAGGAGGGAGTACAGTCTCTTTACTGGTTACCCATGAGGAAGCGGGTGATCTTCAAAGCTCGCTGCATGATCTAGAAGTCTCTTCACCATCAGGGCCCACTGTACCTGAGACCCGCTTCCAACTGGTATCCTCCAAATTGACAACTTAGATCTGCAGTGTGGAAGAAGGTTAGCATTCCCAGGTGTTGTAAGACCAGAAAAGGCTAGACACTATTTTGAATTATTATAGTGTGATAAATAATGCTTTGATATCTAGAACTTAGGGCCCAATTAGGATGGCGTATGAGGAGGGACCGTCCGCAGCGGCAGCAGCGGTCCCTCTGTGAAAATTAGGATGTGATCGCCACCCTGGCGGTCACATCCTGTATGTTTAACATTGCGGCGGGTGCTCCTTTAAGCAGCACCCGCCGCAATGGTAAAAATGCATGCTTCGCATTTGCATGCACAAAGCGGCAGGCACCGCGCGGTGCCTGCCGCTTTGTGCATGTAAATGCAGGGGGGGTACCATAGGTACCCCCCATGTGCACCCCCCACCCCCTCATCACCCTGGGGGCCTGCAACAGGCCCCCAAAGAAATCACTGTATCCTTTTCCACGGCGGAGAAGCCGCCGTGGAAAGGCATCTGTTTACCCCCATCCTAATATGGCTGGTGGTGTCTGTTAGACACCGCCTCCATATTAGAGCTTTTCCACCGCGTCGGAAAAGCGGCGGACGGTCTTCCTGACCCCCCAGCCATCCTAATCTGGCGGGGGTTCTTTGAAGGCTCCGCAGCGGTTTTTCCGCATCCTCCGGGCTGGCGGACACTTCCGCCGGCCCGGAGGATGCGGAAAAACCGCAATCCTAATGAGGCCCCTATTTCGGTGTTTCTGTAGTTTCTGGAACAAATTAGGGGCTGCCAGTTTCAACCACTTCACATGGTCTCATTTATTCTATGACAGTGCTCTATCATTTATATCTTTTTTTTACTGGTTGACATTTACCTCAAAGTGGTTTATAACTTTAACAGGATGCAAGCTTTGCTCTAAAAACAATTTTGGCTTCCAAATGTAAGCCAGTGTGCAAAAAGAACACATTTTTCAAAATGCCCTATGAATTAAATGTCAATATGGGTAACCCCATATTCAGAAGTGTCCTAATAACCACTGTTCCTTAATTGTGTTTCGTTTGCACATTTGAAAAATACACCCATTTTTCATTCATTAAACTTTACCATATGAATAGCTGCATTGTCAGTACACTATGAAAAATCATTATAAGCTGCAGCTCAATTGTTGGCTGTGGGTGTCACGTGTTTTATGACAACCAACAAACACTACATTTCCTGGCAAGCAAAATAATCTGACAGATGTAATGGTATGGTACTTTTGTAAATCATTCATTCTGGGAACACATTACTGATGAAAACATTTTCATCAATCGTGATTTGTTGCCTAGTTATTTTAATTATTTTCTGATTTCAGCAATTAGTTTCTTGGGAAAACCATGAGCAGTCTTTACAAATGGCCTGTTGCTCGAGTCAGAATTTTTTCTAGTATACAGAAATATAGAGATTTCTGGGTTTACTCATGGGTTTTCATACTTGTTTCCTCCACAAACTGGAAGAAGTTGAAATCAAAAAGTTAGGAAAAATGAACTGCCCCTCAGAAAATGCAAACACTGTGGTAAAGAATGTTTTTCTTTACAACCATTCTTGCTCCAGAAAGCTGGGAATAGGTGTTTTTACAACAGCAAACCTTTCATTGATTCCATTTAAACAAACAAATATATACACTTTCCTTTAAAGCATTTTTCCCATTTTTCACCCCAAAAAAAGAAAGAACTGTGCTATATTTTATGCTATTTTCTCGGTTCCCGCAGGGGGGGATCCACAAACTCTGGATACATTTAGAATCCCTAAGACATGGGAAAAAGTGTGAAAATTTGGCCAGAATCCTTTAGTGAAAAAGGTTTATGATGAGTTTGGCATAAAATTCCCGAATTATCAACAATGGGCCAAGCAGAGTGGGTAGAAAAAAGACTGAGAAGCCAAACTGCTGAAGACATGGAGGATAATATTATCTCTCCCATGTTTGAACCTTTGAACCCACCCGATAATGCATTTATTTCCAAATCCGACTTAGCCCTTTCGCTGCGGCCGCGATTTTACCGCTGTGCGGTAAACAAAAGAACAGGGCGGGCCGTGACGGCTGGAGTTCGTCACCAGCATGGGAGGGGTTAAATACTTTATTTCGGCCATAGTCAAAAAAAGTCACAGATCAGTAATACAATACCTGCACCCAACTATTTATACAATTGTTAAAAACAAATCGTTAAAATATGCTTGTAAGTTCATAAGAAAAACAAAATAACTGATACTATGAGGCTCAATAAAATCAGATACTAAAATTTTAATTAAATTGTTAATTAAAATAATCTTATGTAAGACTAAAGTGTTTTCATCTTTTAAATGACCTATAGGATTTACACACAATCTAAAATGGAGCAAAGGATAATAAATGCCCAAATCAACGTGGTCTGAACTACAAAAACATATTAAGGAATGCCTCATTTAGGAGTTCTGGTATCTATCTGCTTAGCGTTGGATTGGGCATTACTAACGTACCCAGGGGCAGATTTACAATAACTGTGGCATCCCCAGGGATGCGCCAGTTATTGTGCGCCGCAGCTCCGCCACCCATGGTGCGCCGCATTTACAATGCGGCGCACCATGGGGCAAAAACGGCACAGATGCGTGACGCATCTGTGCCGTAAAGCCGGCGCATTGCTCGAGTTGTGTCGCAAGCACAACGCAACTCCAGCAATGCTCTGGGGGGCCCTATCTGTCCAATGCTGCGTCAAGCCTTACGCCTGCTTCAAGCAGGCGCAGGGGTTTGACGCAGCATTGGCCTAAAAGAGACTGAGTGAAATCTTGTAGATTTCACTCAGGCACTTTTAGGAGGCGCTCCTGCGCAGGAATGCCCCCCCCCCCCCCCTGCGCCGGAACGCCTCCTGATGGGGCAGGTCTTTACAATGTGACGCATCTCCCAGATGCGTCACGTTGTAAATACCCCGCACCATGGCGCATCTTTTGCGCCGCCGCTGCATCACAAAAGTGACGCAACAGTGGTGTAGAAGAGGCGCATTGGACTTGTAAATCTTCCCCTCAATTTTTAGGGTGTGAGCAACTTGGAAATAATCTTGACCAGTAACGGCAGAGGGCAAAGAATTTTTACGCCGAATTGACGAAATACTCTAGGAATTTATCAACTGAGGAGACAATGAAAAGAGTGATGTGAACCCTGCTTTTATTTCAATTTTGATTTGTTTCATGGCAGATTACATCCAAGCGAGTCAAAGTTGTTCTTGATTTTTTAGTTTGGTGCAATTTGAAAAAGAGATCTTGAAAAGGCTTGATGAAGGTTATTTTCGTTTACAATGTTACCTTGATTGTCCACAGAAGGAAAAGAAGAAAGCTGTTTTATGCATGTTCTGGAATGTTTTAATTATTTGCTTGTGAGTGCTCTGACTTTGTTAATGCTGTGTATAGGACCAATGAAAGAGACTTTCATAAGATTAAGTAGGCCGGGATGAAATTTTAATTACACCGGTGTATTTCGCCATTACTTTATTGATGGAAATTTACCAGAAATTACATGATTACGCCAGTTCTCATAATTATGAGTAATTGGGCACAAAAATCACAGTAACAATGAATTCTATATTCTGAGTACATCTTTCATGAATCTTCTACTTATGTTCGATCCTCGTTACTAATACAGAAAAGATTCAAAATGGCAGGAGCTTATCATGACTCTATGTTTGCAAGTTCTTGAGGGGAATTTTGAAATTCTATGGCTCTATGTACTGCTCTTGGGTTTCATGGAAGAATGTTACCTCTGGCAAGTGTTTGTAGGCAGAGGTAGGTTTTACAGTAGGACGCACCAGGTCGTGTTCCTTGTAAACTCCAATAAAGAAGGTTTCAGCTCTGCTTATTTATTCAGAAAGAATACACTGTTGCATTGTTTCAATTGCCTTTCCATACTCCTCGAAAAAAAACATGACTAAATGAGAAAATAACTTAATTTAAAAAATAAAATTAAATTCACCAGTTATAGTTTAGTCAGCTAAATATAACTTGCTTGGTCGTCATGCACTGCTTATGCCCGAACATATTTAATCACTTATGACATGTTAAATTACCTTATTGATGACACCACTTTTTGAGTTATTTTTCTCAGTCCCACAAAAAAGATTTTTTTTTAGTTCGTTTTAGAATTATCCTAAAGAACTACCCTTATTAGTTTAAAAATTGAAAAAAAACATTTGAAGTTGTTTGTCGTGTCTGCCCTCAACTATCAAATTGTGTTACTCTGGAACTGTGTCTAGAAGTACTAATATTAAATTTGCAAAAAAGGGGTCGTAATACGGCAACTGACTTTTTGCGAACCTAGTGATAATTTGTGAACCAACCTATCTGCTAACACGTTAGTTCACAACATTTTGGATCACAGTGTGTTGCAATCCTATCTACCTCAACAATATTCAAGAGATACGCTGAAATTTGCAAACCACTATGACTGGCTACCATCACACAGATGGTGACCTGCTGGTGTCAGCAGACACCCATGTCTGTATTTGCTTCACGGCAGCCAGACCCTGCACCCAATCGTGCATGGGCTGCTCGTCCACAATGGGTGGTCTTTGCAGGGCCTGGCCTGACCACAGGCCACCTGTAGGGTTTGACTGCAAGGCCTGGACTCAAGCAGTGGCCCTTTGCCCAACTCACAGCACAACAACCAACCCCTATTGGACACAGCCAGGCTTGGCCACGTGGCTCGCCTGCAGCCAGGCCCCGTAACCAACCCACTAGGGGGTTGTGAACCGGCACATGGATTTCTCTGGGTCCAGTGGGATTTTACGGCAGTGCCTGGCTGGCATGTTACTATAGTACTATGCAAGTTTCCCTGAGGAAACTTACACAGTATCGAGGTATCATGGAAGGAGCGAAGCATGAATGACAGCTCCCGCAGGAGTACCACTGTACCACAGCAGGCGTCATGCTGCATTCTACAGGCGTACTATGATACCCGTGGCACAACACAACATTTTTGTTTATATTTTGGCCCCTGGAGGGTCCCTTTTGTAATACCCTCACAAGTGCCAGGGGATCAGAATGTCCCATCTCGCTTCTCTTAAGTACTATTTTTAAAACATTTTCAGGACACAGGGGCCAGGTGTTTGAGAAGCTGCAGAACTGTCTAATTAGTAGCATGATGCTTTGCAGCAGATAGTTTACTGAAGTACAGACATCAGAAAGATGAAATACTGCACAATGGAAAATACTGTGTCTTGTTGACACCTTATCATAGAAACCAAAGTGAGCTGGTGCACATATCCAGGGCTACACTAAACACTTAGGCCCAATTGTGTTGACTTTCACACAGAATCCTTCATTGTGCAAGGGAAAAGAGACACAAGAGCCATATCTACTATGATTGACCTGCTGCAGATGTAATCCCCTGCTCTAGGGCTCAAGTAAGGCTGCCTTGCGTGAAACACAGCCTTGCATATGGTTCATTGGAGCTGTTTAGCTTAAAATATTGTTAGACCCGGGATCCCTGGTTGGCTGAGGTAGGTACCTTGTTCCAATGTCAGGGAAAAGAAGATCACCTTCTTAGATAGCCCCGTTCACCCCCTCGGTAGCTTGGCACGAGCAGGCAGGCTTATCTTCAAGGCAAATGTGCAAAGTATTCACAACCACGCTCACAATAATCCAATGATGACAACCCAAATAGACTCCACACAAGTTTTATAAAACAAGTATAAACTTTATGTAAAAAGATATACAATAAGACCACATGATATAAAACCAACATATGCGGTTGTGTAATATTTCTCCTGGCTGATTGTTAGGCTAGCCAGCCCTTGTAAGTTCTGGCGATGTAAATGAGCACTTCTAAACATTCTCCTGTACTCCTAATCACATGTCATACAGTTCGTAATGCTAGAATCAGGTACTTTTGCAATGTAAAAATACTGTAATGTGGAACATAGCAATTAGACACTCTGCAATGAAAAGAATGCAATGCGTAACGCAACAATCAGGCACATTGCATGGTAAAACAATTCAATGCGTAATCCAACAACCAGATACGTTGTCCTGCAATAATAAGGCAATGCGTATACACCAATGAGGTAATTCATAATACAGGAATAATGCAATGCACAATACGCTAATCAGGTAGTTCGTGATGCAGGAACAAGGCAATGCATCATACGATAATCAAGTAGTTTGTTATACAGAAATGTTGCAATGTGTAATATGTCAGTCGGGTACTCCGCTCTCAGAAATTGAATACTACGTAGTACACTCATGGCCCGTCACAGGGCCTAAGGCACTCTCTCCGCCTCCTCTTCTGACCTTCAGTCAGCCTCTCACAGTTGCCCCCAACACAGTACAATGTAATTCCAAAGTGCAGCTTTGCACTACGGCCCCTGTACCGCCACTCCCTTTGGCAATACGGGCTGCGACACAAGCCGAAGCAGAGGCTTGCGCTGCCAACACGAGAGAGGCTGAAAGCGTTTCCCTCCGAGTCCGCGCCCCACCCCAGGAGTCGACACAAAATATCTGGGGGTGCGAACCCACTGTCCTCTCCTCGCCTAGGGGCTGGGCCTCCAAGCAGCTTTGTGAAATGGCAACGGCGGCTCGGGCCGGCAACACAGCTCCTCTGGGACTGCCGGTCCGGTCCGCTTCACTTGCGAAGATCTCAGGCTGCCACCAAGCACATGCACACAGCGTTGCTGAGTCTTCCATCACTCCGGGTGCACAATCACCGGGCACTCCACACACAGGTCAAAGGCTGCACGAAGATCACATACACGTAATCGCTGAGACTCCCTTCCCTTTACTCAGATGCACACGATAACATGGCAAATCCTCACGAAAGTCTCCCGATGCACAATGCACCCGCACACAGCGGATATGAGACTCACGTGGATTCCGGTGGACACGATAACAAGGCAAATCCTCACGAAGGTCTCACAGTGCACAACACACACGCTCACAGCGTTGATGAGACTCACTTGGATTCTGGTGCACACGATCACTGGACAATCCTCACAACGGGGTTCAGGTTGCACGCAGTACACGCACAAAGTGTTGCTGATCCTTGCTAGGATTCCAGTTGCCCCCGATCACAGGCCGATCCTCCTGAAGGTCTCAGTGCTGCACAAAGCACATGCACACAGCATCACTGAGACTCACTTGGACACCAGGTCCCCACGATCACAGGCAGTTCTTACAAAAGTCTTAGACTGCAACAGGCATGCTCCCACAGTGCCGCGGAGACTCTCCTGGAAACTTTTATGTTCCTGTGTTGCCAAACAGAGAGGCAGCTCACCTCAGGCCCTTGAGGATAGTTACTTCAGGACACAGCACACAGTAAAGTCCATCAAGCAGGGGGTCACAGCACACAGCAAAGTCCCTTTAGCCATTCCTTGGTTGAAACAGCAAACTGCAGGCCAGTCCCAGATCACACAGCAAGGGTCAGTTGTATCCTTCAGTCTCTTCAGTTGTTTCTTCCTTGGCAAAGGTCCTCTTGACCACGAAGTAGCACCAGTCTTGTTCACACTTGATCAAACCATTCTCCAAAGTTCAGGGGCTTCAGCTCTCGTAGTTATACCTCTCAATGGCTTTGAAGTCTTTGTGCTTCAGGGGCACCGACCCCTGTTCAAACCAGTTCTGGGTGCCTCCCTGCCAGTGAAACCTCTCTCCCTTTTATAAGTGGGGGCCTGGATTCTCAATCACTCGGCAGGAGATGAGACAATTGTTTTATAGCAGCAACCCAGGCCTCTTCACCTCTAAGGGTTTCTCCTCACCCTACACTCCAGATGCAAGTCAGCCTGTTGCTGTCTCACCTTCTCCCCTGGGTCAAGATATTCCCCAGATCCTATCGCTTTCAAATCCAGACAGTCAATCCATAGCCAGGCAGAGACACAAATAAATGTTAGAGCACAAAACTCAGGCACTTCTAAAAGAGTGGCTTCTGAACACACAATGCAAAAACCACCTTCATAAAAAGTTGTGTTATTACAATGTGAGTTCAGGCATACTAAACTTCACCTTTCCATCTTAAGCCTTTGGGAAGAGAGGCTTGCAAACATATTACACAGCCTTCCCGTTCTATCCTATGGGCATGATGGCCTTTCAACAGTGAAAAACAAAAATTGAGATTATTTCACTGTCAGGACATGACACATACCTTAGTACTTGTCCTACCTTTCACATGCACTTCACCCTGTCCAGGGGGTACCCTAGACCTACCATAGGGGTGTCTGATGTACACAGAAAGGGAAGGGTAAGGTCTGGCAAGTGAATGCACTTGACAGAACAACATGGCAGTTTAGCAAACTACACGCAGGCCCTGCAATAGCAGGCCTGAGTTCCCTTTATAAGGCTACTTGTGTGTGTGGCACAAATAGTGCTGCAGGCCCACTAGTAGCAGTTGCATTACCAGTCCTGGCACACATAGTGAGCTTTACTAGGGACTTCACTTAGTAAGGCAAACATACCAATCATGGACAACCAATTACTGTTACTTTATACAGGGAACACTCCCCTTTGACACTGTTTAGCAGTGGCAAAGTGTCCAAAGCATCTAAGTTGGCAACACTATGTCAGAAAAAGGTTTAGCGGGAAAGTAAAACGTTTAGGGACTTTAGTCAAAAAGGGCCAAGTCCTACAAATATGTACTGGAATATTATTCTTCCGGAACAAATTTGTATGTTAAGACAAACTCTAATGCATCTTACGCATTGGATGTGTGCTGTTCATTATAGAACACATGGGATTCTTCATTTTTGTTGTTTGTGCCTGCTTTAAGTAAGCCTTACTTTTTGGCACAAAGCCTGATGTGGTTATTTTAGTACATCATCTTTTTAAAATGTATGGGTGTTTGCAATGATCATCGCCAGTAGCGCCATCTTGCAGCAAAGCACTGCAATGTGTATTTTTGTGCACTGAGAAAAATTCACTTTTTCAGCGCAAAACATCTATGGCACTGGATAGTTAGTAACATCTTCTGTTTTGAACTACTTTGTGTCACAAAGCTTTAGTCAATTTGGGCCATAACACTTACACATTACTAAAGTTTTGCGCCCAAGAAGCTGCATTTCTCAAGACAATGATTACAACCCCCTGCCTCCATGCTCCAGAGCCAGTAGCAATTCCTCAAGGCCAACTATTCCTCTGACTAACAACTCCTCATACATAACACACCTTAGGCCTAGCGCTTCAACGTGGCTATCCGTGACATGGCAGCACCTAAAAATCAATAAATTATCATTATAGTGGAGAGGGAGTTAATTTGATGTATGTGCTTTTCTTTATCATTAGTCAGGTATCATTACTTACTAAAGCTATTACATATAATGTGAAATAAATTAAAATAAATTCATCATTAACTATAAGCCTATGACAGACTTTTATGCACAGCAGGAAAATGAGAAAGGAATAACATTTTCAGTTAAAAAAATATATATGTAAACAATCCAGTTCATCTGGAAGAATAAGAAACCAGATAATGGCAGGTATGGCGATTATCTGAGAAGACTGCTTTCAGTGATCAAGTCCCTTGTTTTGGCTTCTGTTGTAGGTGGATTGCCATTGCCTTCAAGAACGGTTGTGTTGAATGTGATCTGTGTACAGTGTGGAAGAAGCATTATTGAATAAGATTGTATATAAAATAGAACAGTCTGTAGGGAGTGCTGGTGCTCAGACTGCCAAGCAGAAGACTGGCCGTTTCTTTGCTGTATTGTAGATATTTTCTTCTTCCCCCTCAGCAGTAAGTAAAGCATTTATTGTGCTTAATTCAGGTAAAGAATAAAAAATGGTGTAAGAAAGTGGAATATTATGTCGTATGGTTGGATAGCCTTACCATGTAATATTATCAAATGCCCCAAAGATGGTCCTTGTATTCACATTGATATATCCTTAGCTTGGGCCTGGTAGATTGGCAAAGAGCAGTCAGGCTTTATTAGAGGAACACGAGTTAAACATTTTAGAGTACCAACAAGGACGATAAATAATTGGCCTGACTCAAGAGAAATAGAATACCAATTTTTTAAATTAGAGTGTATTTTATCTTAATTTAGACATCAAAATGAACAGAATAACATACATATAAGCGGAGTTATAGATTTCTGAAGCAATATTAAATTAGTGCAGTAAAATATATAGACAAAATAGCATTGTGGACAATGGCAAAAACCACTATTGACATTTGGTCACTTGCAGGTTGAGTTACATGGAACCCTTGCAGGGCTGAGGTCATGCGGGCCCCAGGACCAGGCCACAACAAGCAGATCAGTTTTACCTAGCCCATGGAGTCCGGATGCAGAGTTGATCTGGCTGTTGAAGGATGGGACCCGGGGTGGTGCTCTTTGTACCCCTTACACACAGCGGCAGCTATCATCTATGGGGAGGGGGTTGGTCATGGGCGCAAAATCAAATTAAAAATGAAAGGACTTACAAAGTATGACATCCTCTGCTCCGGAGCTCTTCTTTTGCCAGCGCCCACAGGAACAGGATGCTGCAATTCTCTTCTCCAATCGTAGTACTGCTCTCACTAGCATGAGAGCAGGGCTAGGATTGGTGGGAGTGGCATACCTCAGTGCTCCGCAGCGCTCAGTAGGCTTTGGCTTTCTTCAGCTGGGTTAGATATGTTTAAAGTGTGCATGTGTGGCTACCCGTCTCAAGATGGCCGGCGAAAAAGACATGTGTACTTTAAACAGTGTATTGGACTGCCCACCCTCCACCCTGTTGCTGCCTCTCAAGGGATTTTAAGTGAGGTGATGGTCCTCCTCTCAAGTTAGGAGCCTTCACTGCTTACGCGGTGCTGCAAGAAACAGAATGCAAAAGCACAACAAACACACAGCTGCTGATTTTGGATGATGGTTGCACGGTGTTCTCTGTGGATGCCGTGTTGCGTGTCGGGGGGCAGTTACCGGAATGGTGACAAGCAAGCCTTGGCAGGCGTAAGCTCAGCGAAACACTTCTGGAACTTCACTGGGTCCGGGGGAGCAACCTAGTGGCCTGAAACGTTGGGACAGGCGAGACTACAATTCCCACAATGCACAGGACCACATGGATTTGGGAGATCCTTTGGAGGGCCCGAGGGCCAGCAAACCTTTGGATCTGTTGAGTGTTTTTACCTGCAGTTTGCAGTGGAGTAGTGCCACTAGTCCAGGAGAGACTGAGGGTGCTTCTGGCTTCCACAAGGATGCCTCTCTTTGGGAGTGTTGAGTTTTAGCCAAGGACAAGGGTCGTTTAATTAGTTCCAAATCTGTTGCCGCAGGAACAAGTATCCCTCTTTTGCTTTGTGCATTGGGCAGCATCTTCTTGTCTGTGACACAAGTCTCCTCTTGGTGCTTCTCTGAAGTAAGTTGTTCAGATCTGAGGTTGTGGTGTCAGGGAAGTCCCTTAAATCATATATTTAGGGGAGTTAGCGGAATCAGCCAAAGTGCAGCTAGTCCCTGTAGCTAATACACTTCTGAATTGACCACATCTAGGGGTGTTGGTCACATTTTCTACCCAGAAACCCACTTTTCCTGTCCTTCTGAAGATGGCAGAATTCTATTTCAGGCATACAGAGCTGGCTTATACTGTTGCACAATTGTGCACACTGTTAACAACTGAACATCAAAAATCAAAAGTAAAGAAACTTAAAGGGTTAAGTTATACATTCGCAAAGTATACCTTAAAATACAAAGCTTGTTTATTTAATACATCTTCCTTACACCTAAATAAAATAATTATAACACATAAAAGTGTAGTTAGGTATGTAAGAACTGATATAATTGAACATTTCTCAGCAGCCAGATTCCAAATAATAACATATAATTTGTGTTAAAATTCATACCATCAAGTAATTCATAATCCATTGTACAATTCCTGTTGGATAATTACCTAGACTTTACTTAGCAGCAAAAGCAGTTGGTTTGGGTGAATGTGCAAATACGCTACAGTGCATACTATTTAGTAATACATATCTATTCAACCCTAAAAAAATCTCAAAGAGTCAGCTGGAGATACTAAGATATAGCGTCCTTGTAAATGGTTTAGTATACCTGGACATTGCTTAGCAGTGAAATTCAGCAACATGTATATTTGTAAGAAAAGATTCATATCATCAAAGACCACTATTCTAAAACTATTAGGTATTTAACTAGGCATTATTTAGCAGCAAATACAAGTGTGTATGTGCAAATACTTTAAGACGCATGCTATTCAGTGAGCAAGGCTTTTACTGCCTTGCCTCTAAAGCCATCCGTGTTTTCTCGGACTCAGCTAGAAACGTATCAAATTGGCACATAAGTGGGATAGAGCTGCCAGTTAAACATAAAATCAATGCTTGGTGGCACGTTCTTACCCCTGCTTTCAGGAAATATGGTCTCTGCATAATTTTACAAGAGTTCAATAAAGCTGGACAAATACAGAATAGGTTGAGTAACGTTTCATCCATGTGTCCACAGAGCCTGCAATTCCTGTTCAACCATTCTTTTATCCATAACTATGTATCCTCCTTAGTTGGATAGGCACCAAGTCTCAATTTCATTAATGAGTATCATATGTAAAAAGGAAAGTGTGAATTAAAGTATGGTTGCGTTCCCAGGACTTAATATGAATTTATCACTAACCAGGCATGTTTTTTTTACTGTCATTGCTTCTTTGTCCAGCTGATACAAAAAAAGTTGTTTGATTCACAGACCTCCAGATTTAAATGAAGCCAAAGCATGGGAGTATTTTTAGTATGCAGCTTGGCTGGCTAAATCCTGTCTTTGAAGGCCAAATTCTAGCTGAATTTGTGCCTGGCCAATGTACGTCAGGATTTTAAAGACCGATTTACCTGCCTTGACCTGCAGTATGTCCAGTAGCTTGGCATTTTTCCCTCGGAAAATAAATGAAGCACAAGTAAAAGCAGGGATTAGTTTAGCTGACAAAACATTAAAAAAAATGGCCATATGATGGCCATCTCAGTTTTTACCAGAGGGCCTTAAAGGTAAAGATGTTAATGGCACTTTAGTCTTATGAATATCTAAATGGCTTCTGAAGGAAATTTTGTTGGCAAACAAGATACCAAGGTACTTATAGCTTTTGACTATTTCGATTTGTTTATTTCTTGAGTACCAGGACTGTAATCTGAGTGGTTATACTCCAATTGACACAATCTTAGGGGCAGATTTATGAAGGCCTTGCGCCGCCGGTGCGTCATTTTTAACATGGGAAAAAGTGACGCACCGGCGGCGCAAGTCCTTCATAAATCTGCCCCTTAGTTTTTTAATGTTCAGCTCTAGATGGTTTATCAACATAAATCATCAAAGGAATTAATAAAATTCTGATGACCTATTGGTGTTTGACTAAATAGTACTTTGCCATTGGCACACTGAAGATATTTTAAAGAAATATTGCACAGTTTAGGTGCATGTGAAATCCAGAGATCCAAGTGTCGCTTAATATCCGCCATAAAAACATCCAATGAACAGGGGCAAGATGCACCGCTGTTTTAGTTTGTTCGTTGTCTCAAATCTTCGAGTAAGAAAGGATCCATCTCCCAGTTTGCTCTGGACCCATGTATTTGTGTAAAAATGTATCATGGGATCCAGAAATTTTAGTGGAGATCCCCATGCGGTAAATAGCTCCCCATGCAGATAATATGTTATCCTAAGGGCCACTAACAATTATGGTAGTTTCCAATGGGGAACGCCACTATAGGGACATATAGGATCGCACTTCTATGTCCACACTGGCAGGAGCAGAGGGGTCGATGTGGGCGGGAGATATCAGTTTTTGATTTATGTTCAGCCCCCTGAATGACCCCCGCCCCCCCCTCCTCCCCCCCCATTTACTGAACTAAGCATATACAGTTGAGCTTGGAGGGCTGATGATCGGCGAGCCGCATACTCCCTCTACACCTATGGTCATGGCTGAGCTCGACAGAGGTCTACGGTTTAAGTTTGGGCTTTATCAAAGAAACTCCGCTCTCACGTCCTAACCTATTTCACTCTGGAAGCATGTTTAACATTGCTTAGCTTGTTGGTTTAGTCCTTACATATCTGTCCAGGAATACCCTGAGTGAAAATTCTTCATTGTTATACAAAATGGCCTCATTATGGTCATCACAGAAAAAGGACTACTTCGCTTGATGTCCTCCACTGAAAAGAGACAGAGGACTCCCTTGAGACACCCAATGAAAATAGACATGGGACTCCCTTGATGTCCTCTAATGGAAATAGACAGAGGACTGCCATGATATCCTCCAACGGAAATAGACAGAGGATTCCTCTAACAGCACTAGTTATCTAACTGTGCAGCCATTTTGGACAGTCTACATGCATAACACTGCTACCCTTTCCCCCTAAGGTAAGCAGCATACTGCATATTCACTTCTTTACTTTACTCTTCCATTTTTTTTTTAATACTTACCCACATTATGGAATGCACCGGGAATGCCACTTTCTCCATCACCTACCCTCCAGGTCTCACAAAAAAGCAGCAAAATGTTACAAACATAATTTATTAAAATCCCATCCTGAAACCCCTGCCTCTGACCTATACTTCTCTATGATCCTCCTCTTCACCAGAAGAAGAGCTCAATGGAGAAAAGCCTTTCTTGCCCTATTTAAAGTCTCTTCCATGAAGAAAACAGCTCATGGATTCACACTATCTATACTACCTTCCACATTTTTCAATGCTGCAGCCACCATTAATATCTATCACAATGGAATCCTACTCATACAATCTTCTGACTGTAACCTTAATATGCTAGACCACCTATTCCCACTTATCCTGAAGAAAGTCTCATCATCCCACCCTCCTCTCCGTCAAACCGTTCTGAAACTCTCAATCCCCATCCTCTTTCAAGCACAACTCAGGACTCCCAGTTATCCCCAGCTGCTCGGCTACAACCCATAGTCCTCATCGATTCCCAACCGAAGAACCCATCCCACCTTACATACGTCTCCCCCATAAACCCCACCAACTCACTCTCTCCTCCTCCCCTACATCTACTCCCCCACTCTCCCCCCTCTCCATCCCTCCATGCACCCCCCTGCAGCACATCTATTCCACCTACACCCCTTCCAAGTACGGATTATAAGTCTCTCAAACACCTCACCCTACACTCCCACCCCGCCCCCCATCACTACTCCCAACACCACCTTTCAACCCCACAACCTCAACCTCACCACCATAGATCCTAGCATCCTCTACCCCGCCACACAACATTATTCCCAAAACCTCCTTTCTAGCCCTCAACCCTACCACTGTAGATCCAAGCTTTGACATCTTCCAGTCCCTCCACCCTACTTGTCCTCCCCCACACTCCCTCCTCACAATCTCTCCTTACACTTCGCTTCAGCCCACTAACGTCTCTCAGGCAACTAACCCTACACTCCAGCCTCCCCCGCCCCACACCATTACACCTAACACCACCTTTCAGCCCCTTAACTTCACCTTCACCACCAAAGATCCTAGCATACCTCCCCACCCTACCATCCTCCCCGAATCTCCCACCTCACCTTCTCTCCTAGCACCTCCCTCACCCCACCGTCTCCACTGCTACCCCCACCACCACCCCTAATGTCCCCATCTTAGTCGTCCCTTTACCCCCTCTCCACCCGGTCAACCCCACCTCTACCCCTAATGTCCCCGACTTAATTGTCTATATGCCATCTATCCCTACACTTACTGATCCCCTCCCTTCCCCCTCCATGACTACCCCTAGCTCCCACATCTGCCTAGCAACACCACCGCTACCCCCCGATCTTGACACAGCAGTTGCTCATATCCCCCTCCCTCTGACCTTCTCGGCCCCTCCCTCCATTGACATAATCCCCGATAGAGCACCCTGTTCTATCCTCGACCAAGATAACCCATCAATTGAACCAAACGATACTAGTACTCCTCATATCTCCTCAGCCCATCTTTCCAAGGTGGTAACTCTTGCGACCGACCCCATCTCGACCATATATTATCAGCCCTACAGCAAATCAAATCGGACATCCGATCCCTACACGATCTGATCTTACAACAACCCAAATTCTCTTGCAATAAACAGGAATACAGATCTTACAACCGATCCAAGATTATGGTCACAGTCAACATCCACCTGCAAGTTCCCAGGCTCAGGGCTCTCCTCATTGGAGCACAGTGCCACACCCCAATGCCTCATCCCGCCCCAACAGAATGCTAAACCCTCTCTCTATCATATAGATAGACTCCCTCCTTCACTCATACGAGCTTCCTCCTCCTCCCTCTGCCATCGTTCTCACAGAATCACAAATTCAACCTATCCCTATCAACACACACAGAGCCCCCAGACTCATACCTAGAGGTATAGTTGAGAATAATCTCACTAGAATCCCCTTCACCTACAATCCCATAACAGTACCCATCAAGCCAAGACTAAACTGTATTCTCCTTAACTGTAGATCTGCTTCCAGACATGCAGCCGAGATAGCAGACTTATTACTCACTAACAAACCTCACATTCTAATCCTAACTGAAACTTGGTTAAATGAGACCTCCACTTCCATCATGGACATTTTGTTACCTCCTAATTATGACATTACTAGACTCGACAGAACCGACAGACCTGGCGGTGGGATACCCTGCATACATCTAAGCAGCCATACAGTGTCCAATTCCAATTCCCGTAACCCTGTCCTCCTGTGAATACCTCTGGCTAAACATCGCTAGTAATAACAAAGAAATCTACCCCTTTCACACTTTCTATCACCCTCCAGGAGATAACCTCACATTCATTGAGCAACTCATGGATATTCTGGCGTCAAATAATAGCCATCAACATAAGCAAATATTCCTGGGAGACTTCAACCTCCATTGGAATGATCAGAATGACACAGGGGTAAACAGTCTCAAAGCCTTTCTTGCTGACCTCAATCTTGAGTAAATATGTAATATCCCTACTCACGACAAAGGTGCAATTGTTGACCTCGTAATTTCAAACGCGGACTTCACATCACTTGACTTGATCATTCCTTGCGATTGGTCGGACCACCACATTATCACTTTCCAAGTCTTAGAAGATGTTAAACGACTCCATACACAACCCCTGAGATCTAAGAATTGGAAGAGAAACTTGGAAAACCTCGATTCAATCCCTAGAGCCTTAACTAACGCTAACCCTCTTTCCCCTCCGGATGACCTAAACGATGTCCAAGTTCTAACTAATCACTTCTTCCACTCCATGACTAATCTTCTTGACAACATTGCCCCGCTCCAATTGAAAAGAGCATCCACAAAAGACTCAAAACCCTGGTACGACGGGAGGTTAAATGACGATAGACGCTCTCTCAGATTAATTGAACGACGATGGAGAGCTGCTCCCTCAGCTGAGCACCTTAGGTTCCTTAGACTCTCCAGAAACTCCTATTTTATGAAAATCAGAAAGTCTAAAACTGACTTCTTCAGGTCGCAAATTGACCAAGCTAAGAATAGCCCCATAAAGCTTATCAACCTTATTAAATCCCAAACTAAGGTCATACCCATTCTCCAGAATGCCATCCTTCCCAAACTACCAAATTGTGAAGAATTTGCATCCTTTTTTGCCTCCAAAACAGAATACATAAAATCAGATTTACACAAGGACCTCTTATCCATCTCAGACACAGATAAGAATCTATATGTCGACCCGGCTGACACGCAAACTAACACCCTCCCTAAATTCAAACTCAAAAACAACGCAAATTGGTCCCACTTCAACACGTACAGTGAAGACTCTTTACTAAAGACACTAACCTCTCTGAACCCTTCCAACCATTTCACAGACCCGCTCCCGGCTAACTAATTAAAAGATTTCATTCTCCAGCTACTACGTCTCTGGACCAAGATAGTAAATACGTTCCTCCTTCAAGGAATCATTCCAGACATCCTGAAAACTGGTCAGGTTTCGCCGATCCTAAAGACAGCTGACCCCTTGGACCTAAATAACTATCGCCGATTTCCAACATACCTACGGTAGCCAAACTCTTGGAAAAATGTGTTAACCTACAGCTGAACAAACACATTGATAATTTCAACTTGCTTAACCACTTTCAATCTGGTTTCCGAGCAGGACACAGTACAGAATCGGCCATGACTCACATAATTGATGACGCTCTAAAAATCCTGGACCAAAATCAAGCTTGCCTACTTATCCTACTAGACCTATCATCTCCTTTTAACACTGTCAAACACAACAACTTGCTTGAACTCGCCCGGGGGAAGAACATGGCGGCGGCGCACTAGCTTGCCGCGGTGCTTCGGGTCGATCCCCGCAGGAAAGTCCCGCTGAGTAGATGAGTGTGCGACCATGGAGGACCTGAACGAGGCATGTTTCTCATTTAGGTGTGGCAGCATTTATTGAAAAATCCTCGCTTACTTTTGACGGATCCTGCTTTCATTTTCCGCCCCGATGGTGGTTGCCTGGCGAAGCGGCTGGTGTAGTGCGGGAGTCCTCTTTCCATCTCCATGCTCCCTTACTCCCGATCTCGGCTGGAGTGTATGCAGCGACGAGGACGGCTGCGGGTGCGGCGGCAGAGGTAGCGGGTGTCACGGGGGTGACGGTGAGGCTTCAGTGGCCATAAGTAAGTTGCTTTTTTCTGCTCAGAACTTTGAGATCTGCTGCAGTCAGAGTGGCATTGAACTGAGTAGAGGAGATTTTGAAGTCATTTACACTCCGCATCAATCAGGATTTAGCACCATCGTAATATCTCCGTCAACTCCTGCTGATAAGTGTTTAAATACATCGGGCACTTCATTTAGTCCGAGGATCTGCATAGCCGCCCTGGAGCTTAGAAAAGGGAAAAGATTGAGGAATCTTTTTTTTTCTCCCCCCAAGGGTTTAAAGACAGCTTTAGAGCCTGAAAGACGCACTGCCACAGATGCTGAAATAAGCGTGGTTTCTCCTTTTAAGGGTGACACTCACGAAGCGCCCCAATATCCACAAGCTCCTGCTTTTGTTTCAACAGTGGAGGGGTCCCTTGGGCAGGAATTGGTTAATGTCAGCTCTATCAATCAGGAACTGGTAGATATCACTCTGTCTGATTTCAGTAATAACGCTGTCAGGGTAGGGGAACACGTACAGTCCCCTCTTGACAAGAATATGTCAGTAACATCTGGTGCATTTAATGCAACTAACGGCTTACCTAATACTCCCAAAAGCGGAGCTAAGTGTGGTTGAGGTCGCCGACAAAAAAAGAAGGCAGAGCTCAATAAGGTCGGTACCTTAGAAGGGGGGATAGAAGCAGGAGAAGCAGGAGAAGTAACCAAAATATCATCCAAGGCAAAACCCTCTTCATATTTAAACACTGAATTCAAGTCTAAAGCCTCAAGTGTGAGGTCTAAAACAAAAGCAAAAGCAAAGATCAAGACCAAATACACTAAAGTATCACTCCCTGCAGGTTCTAAACTAACACCTTCACTTCGCGCCTATTTTAAAGCCATTCCACAGATTCTACACCTTTCTGAAGGCTTAAACAGTCAAGGCATGGCATCGACATCGGAGTCCAATATTATATCAGTTGTTAAATCACTCACATCAATGGATACAGTGCTATCCAAAGAGTCGGTTCAAGACGGAAAACTCCCTGATCAAGCAATCGACTTGGTTATAGCTACTGATGTAACCTCTGGTAAGGAGGCTAGTTCGCCAGGATCACTAGATCCAGGAAGAGAGCCAGACCAACATCAGTCACAGTCACAGTCGTTATTGGAGCAGCAATTGAGTGAACTTCAAGCTCCCACTACAGTTTTTTTTCAAGAGGATGAAGAATTAGATTCTACTGATTTGGGTGCTGTTGGTGGTGCATCTGGGGGGCCACTTGAGGATGATTCAGCAAATTCGGTTCGACCCGAGATTAATTCCCTACTGGTCCCTCCTCTAATCTCTCAAGCCCCGTTGACGGCAGCCTCTGTACTAGAGATGTTCTCAGCCCTCACTGAGGAGATAAGGAAAGGATTTGCTGAGTCTTCTGCCAATCAACAAGGGTTCAAAAATTATTGCGAATCCCTTGACAGTAAAATCGAAAGCCTCACTATAAGAACGGGAGTATTAGAGGAAACAGCAGGCGTCCACTCAGTTTATCTGGATCAGGCAAGGCAGGATATAGTCAAACTCACAAAGGAGGATCTGGCCCTTAGTGAGAGGATGGAGACCCTCGAGAATAATGCGAGAAGAGGAAATATCCGCATTTTGAATGTCCCAGAAGGTTCCGAAGGGTCAGATATAAAGCAATACATCGTCTCACTACTGAAGGAAGCTTTGCCATTAGAACACACTACCGCGGAGTTGTCAGTTGACATCCAGAGGGTACATAGAGACCCTTTTAGGCTTAATCCTCAGCGTTCTAAACCACGAAAGATTTTGGTTAATTTTCACACCTACGTTTTGAAGGAACGTATTTTGAATATGGCCCTGAAGCAAAAGTCTTTGTCTGGGAAAGGCTTTACTTTTTTGATAAGATCTGACCTGTCCCGAATAACGCTTGAAAAACAGTGGGAATTTGGCAAACGCCTGGATACTTTCAGAAGATTGGGGGCAACAGCCCAGCTGATGTTTCCGGCAGCTCTTAAAGTTATGCACAACAACAAGATGT
Organism: Lissotriton vulgaris; assembly: GCF_964263255.1. Taxonomy (NCBI): domain Eukaryota; kingdom Metazoa; phylum Chordata; class Amphibia; order Caudata; family Salamandridae; genus Lissotriton; species Lissotriton vulgaris. The sequence continues at coordinate 1,572,356,710 of NC_141695.1, read as the reverse complement.
ATAACATTAGGTCGGTGCAAGCGGCAGATGAGTTGCTAATGGATCTGGGTAAAACAGCCTCTTAGGGCTAAAGTATAATAATGATCCGAATAACCAGTAATGAGCCATAAATGGGCTTGGATGGAAAGAACCTTGGCATAAATCTTAAATCTAGATAACTCCCCCTTTCCCTAGCACTAAATGGCCTTAATATATTTGATGTTTGTTCTGTCATAGTCTTAATTTTGAAGATAATGATCAGAGGCACATATCTCTACATGTGGCTAAAAGAAGACAGAGAGGGATTGGGTAAGCAAAAAAAAAAAAAGGGGGGGGGGAATAGTGGGGGAAAAAAGGGAAGAAATCAAAGAAAAAAACTAAGAAATATATATAAAACAAAAAAAAATCATCTCATTCATTTAGGTCTACCTACCTGAATAGTTAGCGGTTGGACTTTTCTGTAGGGGATCAACCGGTGGGGCACTATCTACTGGGACTACGTTCCGGTTAGATAATGCAAGGGTTCTTCACGGGGGGGGCTCTCACCTTGAGCGGGTGAGTGCACAGGGGTGGCAAAAATATAAAATGTCCTCAATAACCAGTATGGAAATTTTTGGAATAGCAATTCTTGGTTTATATATCTCACATATCTTACATATAATTGTTGGTTACAAACATTTAACAGTATTACAAGCGTCTCTTTTTGATGCAACATCAATTAAATTGTCCTATCAGTTAAGAGATGAGTAGTATAGGTCTCCTTTCCTGGAACATCAATGGCCTGCGCACAAAGCCCCGTGCAAATAGAATTCTACAATATCTGAAAGAATCGGCAGTGCAGGTCATGGTGTTGCAGGAAACCCATCTTACGCATACTGAAATGTTGGTAATAATTAAAAAGAATAGATGGATTGATTTTATGGTCACTACCACACAAACATCCCATACAAGAGGGGTTGCAATCATTTTTAAAAAGGGAGCCAAAGCTAAGCTAATCTCAAAGGTTGTGGACTCTTCTGGCAGGTGGGCTATAGGAACAGTTCTTATGGCTGGGGTTTCAATTACAATAGTTGGCTACTATGGTCCGAATCAGGATGACCCCACGACATTGGAAACAATTTTTTTGCAGTTACTATCAATATCAGGACCTATTATCTTAGCCGGTGATTTTAATATTGTCTTGGACCCCATCTTGGATAAGTCCCCCAACAATCGCTCCAGGGTTTTGTCTAAAACCAGATCCTTTCTATTAGATGCCATGAGACAGCAAGGGTTCGTTGACGTCTGGCGACAAAGATCAGGAAACCAACAGGGGATCTCATACAGGAATTATAAGTATCACCATAAGTCAAGGATAGACTATATTTTAATGACCCAAAGACTGGTCGATTCAGTTAGAACAATAGAATATCTCCCGTCACACCTCTCAGATCATTCTGCTGTTAAATTGGTGATGGGATTTCGCAGCAAAAAAACCTCGATTGTTTGGTCCTTTGATCGTTCCTTACTCACTAATGAAGAGGACATTTTGTTTTTAAAAACAGAGACACGTAACTTCTTCCTATCTAACGAAGGAACTGCATCTGATAAAATTATCTGGGATTCATATAAGGCAACATTGAGAGGGTTGATTGTTGCCAAAGTAGCCTTCCAGAGAAAGAGTTACAACGAAACGATTTCTTCTATAGAATCAGATATGGCTTGTGTTGAACAGGAAATTGATCTAAGCAATAGATCTTCGAGGTCAATATTAGACCCCCTACATAACAAACTGGCGACCCTGAAGGGGACCCTGGCATCGTCTCTGAGTTTGAGAATCCAACAGAGGTGGGAAGCCAGCAAGTTGGCCCACTTCGAATATAGCGAAGGTGCAGGCAAACTTCTGCCTTGGAAGACCAAAGTAGATCAGGTCCGGAACAACATTGCAACCATAAAAATAGGTACCACTAATCTCTCTTCAGATGATGATATCAGGGAGGCATTTAGGAAATTCTTTCAGGTTATTTATAAAGAAGACAAAGTGATATCGGCTGAGTCTGTCAAGAGTTGGTTGGATAATATTACCTTACCTTCCCTCTCTCTAGAACAATCCCAATACTTGGACAGCCCCATTACAGAGAGTGAGGTGATATCAGCTATTAAGAAATCCAAGAAGGGGGGAGGAGCTTCGCGGGCAACCAAGATGGCCGCGTAAGCTCGGAGCTCCGCGGACCTTCCGATCCTCCTCATATATCCTGTCTGAAATCCTGTTCCACGAGGGTGGCTTCTTATTGCTGATGGTCTACTGAGGCGGGAACTGCCTTCCGTTTTCGAATCGGTGGTTCCTACGCTGAGCTACGTCGAGTGGAACTCCGTGCCAGGACTGTGCCATTGTCTCTCCGGTCTCCGTCACTCCGCATGATTGGACTGCGGAGTGCATGCCTGTTATCTCTGCTGGCGGAGTCCTGCTGCCTACAGTGCGTCCCTTCATCGGTCTGGTCTAACTGTTTAGCCCAGACTCTCTACTTGGCTCGCGGGGCTCGGGCTTGGCTGGTGCAGCCCTTTGTTCTCATCGGAACCAACATGGCGGGCAGAGGGGACCCCGACAAGACATCAAACAGGGGTGTCCGCGGGAAATCACAGTCGCAGCAGAGTAAAATTGAGCGATATGTCCAGCCGAAGACGCCGCCTGCCACGGGATCCTCTGCCAAGAGCCTTCCACCTACAGGCTCGCCCGATGGCTCCGAGCCTACCCTGAGCGACATTATGGGGGCCATTACTAGTTTTCGGGCGGACATGCAACACCAACATGAGATCTTGACCCACAAGGTGGACACCATGGCTGTTGATCTGACTCTCATTAGAGCCGACCTGGGCAAGACTAATGATAGAGTGAAGACACTGGACATTAAGACCTACAGCCTAACGGCCGACGTCTCGGACCTGCAAACCGAGGTCCGGAACCTACGGATGACGGCGGACCAATTCTCGAGGAGGCTGGAGGACTTTGAGGGACGTGCCAGGCGGCAGAACGTCCGCATTGTCGGTGTCCCGGAGGGATCAGAGGAAGCGGCGACGGATCTTTTTGTGGAAGACCTGATAAAGACCCATTTGGCACCGTCTGGTCTTAGTAACTTTTTCTCAGTAGAACGTGCCCACCGGGTGCCGGGAGGCCCGCCGAAGTCGGGCGTGGCGCCTAGGCCCATCGTGGCACGACTTCTCAATTTTCGGGACCGGGATGCGGTCCTGCAGGCTTCCAGACGACATGGGCCGCTTAAGTACCAGAACGCTGAAATACACTTCTACCCGGACTTTACCAGGACGGTACAGCGGCAGCGCCAGAGCTATGCGGGAGTAAAGCGGAGACTGGGATACAAGTACTCCATGATGTTCCCAGCCAAGCTCCGGATTGAGCATGAGGGCCGTGCCCTGTTCTTTGACTTTGCAGAGAATGTGAGTGAATGGTTGGACACTTTGTCGCCGCGTCGGGACGCTCAAGATGAACAAGATGGAGGTGCGGCTGGTGGCCCGGATCTATGAGACTTGGCTCTATTGTGGGGACACCGGCATTTGTGATCCCGCTTCATGAGACTGTTGGGTATTGTTTCTTGATTGACCCTGTTGACTTTCCTGTCGTTCAATGGAGGGTGGCGGGAGGTGTTCGCGGAGATTCCTTACTCCTCTGGGTGTCTCTTTTTGTAGAGTAGTTTTTGGGGCGACAGGCACACTGCTGGTTGGGGGGGCTTTTTAGTCTGATGCAGGGGTGCAGGGTGGGGGGTGCAACTATGCAAGTTTCTCTGTTTGTTCGTTCTTTCTCTTATCTTTCCTTTAGGCAATGGATCGTGTTTACTGCTGTTTACTTGATGGTTGGGTTGGCTGGGGTGGGTTGGGACGGGTTGCGGGATGATGGGGGGTAGGAGATTGAAAGTGATCAGTTGGAATGTTAATGGGTTGGGTGATCGTGTTAAGAGAGGGGTGGTTATTCAACTGCTTAAGAGACACATGCCCGATGTTGTGCTATTACAAGAGACGCATTTGATAGGAAACTCTTGCAAGGCTCTTAACCGAAAAGGCTACAAGATGGTGGCCCACACTGGGTTCTCTTTGGGCTCCCGGGGGGTGGGTATCCTGGTGCGTGCGTCCCTTCCCCTTGAGATAGACGTCACTGTGATTGATGAGAGGGGGCGCTACGCTGCAGTGGCGGGGAGATGGGAAGGGCGTTCCCTAGCGTTACTTTCGGTTTATATTCCCCCGGGCCTGCAATCTAGTACCTTCCAAGACCTTGGTGGCGCCATTTTGTCCTTGCCCGCTGGCCTATTGATAATGGGGGGTGACTTCAATTCAGTCTGCTCTGGTTCCCTGGACCGCCAACCACCGAGAGATCTCCGCAGTTCCCAACTATGGTTGCCTTCCTTTCTTGATTCCATGGGTCTGGTGGACACTTGGCGACTACTACATCCTGTGCTCCGCCAATTCTCATTCCTTTCGGGTGCCCACGGTAGTCTCTCCCGCATAGACTACGTTCTTACCCTTGCTGCACATGCGTCTGCCGTGTCTGAGGCTCGGTTTCTGGCACGGGGTATTTCCGACCACTCCCCGCTGTGGGTCTCGTTTGATTTTAACATCGTCCTCTCTGACCGTCCGGTGGCGGTTAACCCATGGTATTTCCGTAATTTCAAGACTCGTGCACTCCTTGCTAAGGCCATCGACCTCTATTTCTCGGAGAATATGGGCTCGGTTGGCTCGGCTCTCACCTTGTGGGAGGCATTCAAGACGGTGTTGAGGGGTGAGGCTCTTGCTCTCATTGCGGAGGCCAGGCGTGTCAGAGATGCCGACCTTGCGTGTGTTGAGGATGAGGTTTTGCGCCTCGAGTCCCGATTGGGGCCCGAGCCCGACCCCTCTCTTTTGCATGACCTTTCCCTTAAACAAGCGGAGTACCATGATCTCGCCACGAATGCTGCCATTACCCTAGCCAAAGAACAGCAAGGTCGTATCTACGACGTCGGGGACAAAGCCGGGAAACTGCTGGCTTGGCTTGACAGGAGCGAGTTGGCTAGCCGTGTGGTGCCTGAGATTCTGGGGGATGATGGTGTGGCCGTCACGGACCCGAGTGCCATTGCCGAGTCGTTTGCGGATTATTTCCGGGGTGTCTACACTTCCAACTCAGACCGCTCCGAGGCTGACTCGGCTGCGTTCCTCTCGACGATTGACCTTCCTTGTCTTTCTGAAGAGGACCGTGCCGACCTGGATCGAGACATATCCGCTGACGAGATCGCCTTGGCGATCCGTGCATTAAGGTCGGGTAAAGCGACTGGCCCCAATGGTATTCCGGTCGAGTTATACAAAATTCGACCGGATGTGGTGTCCCCGCACCTGCGGACTATGTTTTTGAAGGCACGAGACGAGGGTCTCCTCCCCTTAGATCAGAGGTTGGCCACCATCGTGGTTATTCACAAAGAGGGAAAACCGAGAGATGTGTGCCGGTCCTATCGCCCCATCTCTCTCCTCAATGTGGAACCTAAGATCCTAGCCAAGCTGCTTGCCAATCGGTTGGTTGGAGTTATTAGTGATCTGGTGCACCCGGACCAGTCGGGTTTTATCCCCCGCCGTAACACTGCCCTTAATTTGCGTCGGCTTCATGGTGTTATGGCCAGAGCTCACACCCTAGAGGAACCTGCGGTACTTGCTTCTCTTGACGCCACGATGGCTTTTGACTCCCTTGAGTGGAGCTATCTTTGGGCGGTGCTGGCAAAGCTGGGATTTGGACCGGTCTTTCGGAGTTGGGTGCAACTCCTTTATGCTTGCCCGCTGGCTAATGTCACAGTTAATGGCCGCGTGTCGGCGTCCTTTGCCCTTCACCGAGGCACCAGGCAGGGTTGCCCCCTGTCACCTCTCCTGTTTTCTCTGGCTTTGGAACCGCTTGCGGCCATGCTACGTGTACACCCACACTTACACGGTATAACCTGGGCCCCGGGCTTTGAAGATAGAGTTTCCCTGTACGCAGATGACATTCTGCTCTACCTTACTTCCCCCTGCAAGTCGCTCATTGTGGCATGCGATGTTCTCCGGCTGTTTGGACGCCACTCTGGCCTTGTCATCAACTGGGCCAAGTCTTCCCTTTACATTCTAAAGGGAGACACACCGCGCCTCCCCAGAGGCTGCAATATCCAGATGGCCGGACAGGGCTTTAAGTACCTGGGAATTTACATATCCGGTAGTTCTAAGGCGCGATACGAGCACCATCTCCTCCCCCCTCTCCAGCGACTGCGGAGAGATGTGGATAGTTGGCGTAGGCTCCCGCTCTCGCTCCTGGGCCGGGCAGCATTGTTTAAAATGATGTCCTTGCCCAGATTTCTGTATGCTTTACAGAACACTCAGGACCCGGTTCCGGCCCGCTATTTTCGGGAGATCGATAGCTTGCAACGCGCCTTGCTCTGGGAGGGTCGACCTCGTGTCGCCATCCAGAAGCTTACATTGCCGTGGTACGACGGAGGCATCGCCCTACCGGATGTAAGTCGGTACTACTGGTCCTCTCAGCTCACTGCTATCAACCACGGTTTTTATGGCCCTGTGGATAGCCCAGGTTATGCAATGGACAGGTGGCTTTTACGCGGTGGCAACTACTATCGTGCCCTGTATTCCAGGTCCTTTGATCGGCGCCTATCAGGCCCGACCAAGGCTGCGGTTCGCATTTGGCGGACGATTACCAAAGCGCAGGGTTGGCAGGGCAGACTGACTAGGTTTACCCCACTGTACGACTCTGATATCTTGGGCAGGCTGTGGCATACCAAGGGCTTTGACAAATGGGATCTCATCGGTATTTCCAGGGTAGACAATATGGTAATTAAAGGCGAAGTTAAGACCTTTTCTCAATTGCAGGCTGAATATCACTTGGGCGGTTCGGAGTTTTTCCGTTACGCTCAGCTGAGACACGCGTTGATCTCTGCCAAGCCGGCGGAGGGTGAGGTCCCCGAAAGCTTCCCCTTGGAGAACAGGATCCTTGATGGCCATATGCCTGACAGTGCTATTTCCCTGTCCTATAAGAAATTGATCAATGTTCGAACTGACCTCCTCCTGTGCTTGCGAGAACAATGGACGGCGGACGGCCTGGAACTTGACGATGAGGACTGGCAGAGTGCAGTGTCCTCCCCTAAGGAGGTCGCCATCTCCTCACGTCTCCGACTGGTACAATTCAAAATCCTTCACCGGGTGTATATCACCGGCCCCCGGCTCTTGCATATGGGATTCTCGCCCGATGGCCTTTGTCGTCGGGGTTGTGGTGCTCTCGCAACCTTTTTGCATATCCTATGGGAATGTCCCGTCATTGCCCCCTACTGGGAGAGAGTGCACCGGATTATGGGAGAGGTGACTGGGGTTGTGTTGGCTGCAGAGGCGCGGAGGTGTCTCCTTAACGTTTGGGAACCGTCTGACCACAACACGGCGCAGACTCGTTGGGTGACATTGGGCAATATGGTTGCTAAGCGTGATATTGCTCAAAAGTGGGGCGCTACTGCGGCCCCCCTGGTGGTACAATGGAAAGCCAACATGGACTGGTGCATGTTTAGAGAAAAGACGGTTTATGTTGCCAGGGGGAGGCCTCAGACATGGAATAAAGTGTGGGGGGCATGGAATGCATACAGGGGTGATGTGTGTTTGCCGCCGGAACCTGTCCCCATGGACGAGCGCCTATCACCGTAACCTGTGACACCAACTGTTTTATGATGTTTGTAATTCTCCTTCTCTTTCCTTCCCCCCCCTCCCTATCCTACCATTCATTCTATTATCGAATCTCTACCTGTCCTCCCCTGCCTATGGCCGACTCCTTTACGTTTCTATTGCTCCATTGCCACTCTTCCGCGCCCTTTGGCGTTTCTTTTCTTGGTTTAGTTATCTTGTTATTAAAAAATACAAAACAACCTGCAATGTACTGACGAGAATCGCCTTGCACTATTCTCCTCCTGAATCTATGCTGCCTTGCCTCCGGGATGTTAGGCTGAATAGCTGTGTGCACTTTTATAATAAAGGTTTTAAAAATAAAAAAAAAATAAAAAGAAATCCAAGAAGGGGAAGCATCGGGCCCCGATGGCCTTCCGGCTGAGTTATATAAGTTCTTAGACTCAGAGATTGCTCCTTTTCTTACAAAGTTGTTTAACCAAATTCTCTTAGAAGGTATGTCTCCTCCAACATCTTGGGATGGTGCCTCTATTACCCTTATCTTAAAACCAGGTAAACCGAAGGAAGAATGTGGGTTGTATAGGCCAATATCCATTCTGAACGTGGACTATAAAAATTTTACCACGGTTTTATCATCAAGATTGGCCAATATCGCACCATCTGTCCTTCATCTGGATCAAAAGGGCTTCTTAAAGGGCAGGCAACTATATGAACTGACCTTTGATTTAATTGGTGCCATAGATATAGCAACATCTAATAAGCTCCCATTGGCAGCCCTAACGCTGGACGCAACCAAGGCCTTCGACAGGGTTAATTGGGTTTACCTGTCGGAGGCCCTGGCCAAGTTTGGTGTGGGGGATGGTTTTCGTAGGGTGATCAGTCTCTTGTACAGCAATCCCTCTGCATCTCTTCTCGTTAATGGAGAATTATCAAGCCCTTTTTCTATCACCAGGGGAACTCGACAGGGGTGTCCACTCTCCCCCTTACTTTTCTATTTTTACATTGAGCCTTTTGCGCAATATTTAAGGGAGGAGCCCGCCATTAAACCTTTTCATTATCAAGGCTGGACGAGGAAGGTGGCATTATATGCCGACGATGTACTTATTTTAACATCAGAGGCCGTTACGGCTCTCCCTGCCATAGTGAAGCTGGCTAGCGCTTTTGGACAGGTGTCGGGTATGAGATAAACGCAGCCAAAACCGAAATGCTTATCTGGAATGATGAGAACCCACCTACAGAACTTCATCCCAGCACCTCTATGCGTTACTTTGGTTTAACAATTGTAAAAGACATAAATAAAATAGTCCAAGTTAATTTATCCACAGTACTTAAAGACTGTCGTAAGCTTCTTCAATCCTGGTCACATCTCCCCCTCTCATTAATAGGTATGGTCAATCTTATCAAAATGTCTATTCTCCCAAAGATCTCTTTTTTATTTAACACCATTCCCCTATATTTTGATCAAAATATCTTAGCTAAATTTCAATCAAATGTTTCATCTTTCATTTGGCACAACCATCTTCCACGAATCGCTTGGAAAAAACTAAGACGGCGACGTGAAAAGGGAGGGTTGGCGGCTCCAGATTTAAAAATCTATGCTTGGGCCTTTCAATTATCCCACTCAAGGATGTTGTTGAAGAATCCTGACTCCTTGGGGGTGGGTATGCTGTATGCAGCAATGTTGGAGGGGGAAAATATCAATCATTCTAGTTTTCTTTTTAAGTTTGGAAATCCTAAGTTTAAAAAAAAAATTAAACTGAAGATCCTACAGGGTCTTGCACAAACATGGGCAGAAATCATGAAAGCTATAAAAGTAAACTACTTTTGCGAAAAAACGCCGTTGTGGGACCTACCTGAAAGTCCGGTTTGGCTTGATGACATCCTGGCAGTCCCTTTGAGGGAGGCGGGCATGGAGGTTTGGGGGGACCTTTTCTACAAGGGAGATTTATTTTCATGGGAATATTTGCAAGCCAAGATTGGGCCTAACTTTTCACGCTTCAAATATATCCAGATTTATAGTTGGACAGCAGCCTATAAAACATCTCCTGCTAATAAAAATAAGTTCAAACTTGGTGGACATAGTCCCTTTATCTCCGACCTACTAAACAGAGGGCCAGAAAAGAAAGAAATATCTAGATGGTACAACTCTATTATGGAGGAGGTAGATGGAGACTTCGTCTTACCAGAGTCAGTATGGGGTTCTGTTCTGGTGGATGTGAACTTACAAACGCTTTGGAAATCTTCTTTCGAGCTCTTGTGGAGTATCGTCAAGCCTTCATGGCTTCGCAGAAATCACATCTTTACCCTCTATAGGGCATATTACTCCCCCTCAAGACTCTCTAAATTTACAGGAGGTCAGACAGTGTCTTGCGCAAAATGTGGTTTAATTGCTGCTTCGGATACTCATATGTTCTTTGAATGCCCGATACTAACAGCATTTTGGCAGGATATCAGCGACTGCCTTACTGAGTCTCTAGGAAGACCTGTCACAATGGATTTGTCTCTGATTATTTTTGGAGTGTTGGAAGGAGTATAACATCTACCTAAATGTCTAGTTTTTTATTCCATCCTGCTCGCAAGAAGAGAGATCTGCAGGAAATGGAAGGACTCCTCACCTCCTACCTTTAGAGACTGGCAAGACTCTGTATTGCGGACCTCAGTCATGGATTTGGCTAGATCTGGAAATCGCAGAAAAAGGGCATTTTGGCACCTGCTAAAGTGGCCTCAGTGATGTATTCGGGTTTTTTTTTTCTCCCCGAGTCCAATGATTGATCTCCTAAAGTGCTCTTTGTGTTCAGCACCATTGGAACAGCTGCTACCCGGTTCATGCCCGGCTCCTATATGGCTGCTAAAACTACTCCGAGATTTGCTGCGGGATGGCAAATTAAGATCTAGTGCCTCTTTGGATTACGGTGGAAGACTGTGGGATAGACGGCCTTCAAGATATGTGTCCCCTCCAGTTTAAACTGAGTCAGTTATTCTCCGTTGATTCCTTCTTGGCATTGGTCTACACGGTGGTTATGAGGACAAAAAAAAAAAAAAAACAACTTGCTTGAACTCCATAAACAAAGAATGGGTTTGTCTGACATTGTATATAATTGGTTCACCTCCTTCCTTCAAGACAGATCCCAAAGATTCAAAGTCAACCAAGCCCTGCCTAATTCTTTGCCTGTAACTCTTAGTGTTCCACAAGGCTCTTCTCTCTCACCAACCCTTTTCAATCTTTTTATGGAACCTCTTACTGATCTTCTCAGCTCCACCAAGACTCATTTCCATATGTATGCTGATGACACCCAAATCTATATCAAGATCCACTCACTCGAGGACATCAAATCTCTCAACTACACCTTACATAAAACCCAAACTTGGCTGGCCGAAAATCATTTGAAACTAAACTCCTTCAAAACAGAATTCCTCCTAATCGCCCCCTAACAAAACTCCCACTGTCCTTGACTGGCTAAAGCACCTAACAGTTCTCAAAGGTCAACCACTCATTGTCGATTCAGCTATATCACTTGGGATAATTCTTGACAGTAATCTAAAGATGCAGAAGCACATCAGCGCCTCCACTAAAGGAGCAAACTTCCACCTGAAGACCCTGCGAAAATTGAAACCCTTTCTACCACCCTCTGATTTCAAACAAGCTGTTCAAGCCCTAGAAATACCTAGAGTGGAATACGGTGCTGTAACCCTATGTGGCCTCCCAAGATCGTTGACAGCCCCATTAAGAGCCACTATCAACTCTGCGGCAAGACTCATCACTGGCTCAAAGAGAAACTCACACACGTCGCCTGACCTTAGAGCCCTCAACTGGTACCTCTGGTGCCATATACTAAGGACTCATAAGGGGGTAAAGTCTCTGTCAGTTGGGATGGCCAATTTACACATAACAGTTTTGGGGAAAGAGCAAAGGCACTGGAGCCTGGTTAGCAGGCTTCAGAGGAGCACTGTCAGAGTCGAAAACTAGCATCAAGTATTCCAAAGGGGGCAAAAATGGGGAGACATATGTAAAAAGCACAGTTTTTTTACAAGGGGAGTTTTATAGCTGGTATTTATTAGATTGAGTGGGATTGATTGGAAAAGACTACAATCTCACACCTACGTGAAGCCACAATGAAAATGAGAAGCAAACAGGATACATGAAAGCAAAATAGGCAGAGGGGTGATCCACAGCATAGACAGGATGAACACCCAACCTTGGGTGTGCAAAAGAAGTGAAAAAGGGACTTAACCCTGGATAAACTCTATAGGATAGAGCAGGCTGGAATGGGAGCACTCAGTCACATCATCAGGCCTCAAAATCAGAAATAGGAAGATCAAACTTCAGTGGTTGCACAAGACAAAAATAACAGATGGGAAATGACAGTTTCCAAAATGGGCAAATGATGATGAAAGGAGAGACATCTGAATCATCTCGGAGAAAACATTTTTCAGCACATTGTTCCTGCATCCAAAAGGATAGTTAATACTCTGCATTATTTGTATAAATTACAACATGAAAAGTTTATGCACATGTATGCTGGAAATGTTTGCAAATCTACCAAACACTCGTAGAGTAGAACCACAAATCTTGTAATTGTGTTGGTTTGCACATATAGTATATAAGTAATCAATTAGGAGCGTCAGCCATTCAATGCCGACTAAAAACACAAGATAATGGTGCGGGCAGCACACGTGAAAATTCAATGCCAAAATAACTAGGAGCGGATGGCATATTATTTTACGTTTAGTGTTCAATCTGCCAACCCAAAAGTGCATACCTCTCTTCCTGCCCATACCCACTGTTTCATTTGTAAATGAATAAGTGCAGACTCCCTAAGGTTTGCTTCGTATTCCACAGCCAGCCCTATCGAAGGTTGGGTGCAGAAGGCAAAGGCTGTGTAGTCTTGATTCCATCTCACGTCTCTTTAATCTACAATCAGACACAAACTCTTTATCTCACTCCTGCATGTTCGTTTGTCTTTTGTTTTCTTCCTTTGTCACTGTGTTTGCCATCTTTCTCTTTCTTCGTTCTCCTTTTTGCTTTTTTCTTTCTTCATCTATGGATCAAAGTTTTTTGAAGAAAAATAAGTGCCAGTCCCCAAAAATGAGTGTTGGTGGGCCCCAACACGGAACCACCAGTTCAAATTAAGCACTGCCCAAAAGCAAAAAGCACTCTTTGTGAAAAAGTAATGGGGGCCAGCCACCATGTCATGGGGAAATTGCTTAATTTTGGCCAGTGGTTACGGGTGGGGCCCTCAAGCACTTATTTTTGTGGACTAATACTTATTTTCCCCTATCAGGAATCTGAAAGAGTGAGATAAAGGCAGAGTGTGTGTTTGGTAGTTGATTAAAGAGGTTTTACTTGAAATTAGACTATGCAGCCATGGTATTCTGCACCTCTGACATCCAATGGTGCTGACCATGGGCTGGCACTTAGGGACTGATTATCTCTTCGACAGTCGGACCACCACCAGCCTGTTGGTGGTGGTCCGACCACTGACAGTGCATTGGTCTAACCGCCATATCAGGAGTATGGCAGGTGGAATGACATCACCCTGATGACACACTGGCGCCACCGCCGGGATCATGGATCCCGACAATGCACTGGTGGAGATGGTTGAGGGGAATGCCAGAGGTGCCCAGGAAGGCACCGCCATGCAGATTACATCTCTGCCATCCTTCACATGGCGGTGACTCAATGTTGTGCGTGCACTGTGTGCCATGCATGACATGGCCCATGGTAACAGTGCGCGTACGGCAGTGCATGCGCTGCACCGTGGCGTCGTCACCTTCAATCAATCAATCAAAACATTTATAGAGCGCGTTACTCACCCGTGAGGGTCTCAAGGCGCTTCAGGCTCACATAGTCAGCATAAGCAATCCGTCGCTGGCACTGCGGTCGCAATGCCACTGGCCTGATGGTGACTGTAGCCAATAGGTTCGTAATTACGCTCTAATTCTTTTACAAATCAGGCACTAGGGACTTGTCTGCCTTTTATGAGAGTTCTTACTCCTTTTCCTAATGACAGCTGGATTACAAAGCAGCTGCAAACAGGTATAAGGGGCCTCATTTATGAGAAATGACGCATCGCTGCGTGAAAGCAGCGATGCGTCACTTCTCAGTGCGCACTCCTTGCGACATACCTGATGCGTCATATTTACTGTATGACGCATCATGTCGCAAGGAGTTACAGATACGTCAGTATTTCTGACGTATCTGTAAGCGCAAAAGTGACGCATTGCTGGAGTGTGTCACAAAAGTGACGAAACTCCAGCAATGCGTCATTTCACATGGGGCAAGCCCCATGGGAAAGGGCCTGCGTCTGTCTTACGCCTGCTGTGAGGCAGGCACAAGATTTTGACGCAACGGCGTCCTAGAAGTGAAGCAGTGAAATCACATAGATTTCACTGCGTCACTTCTACGAGGCTTTTTGCGGGGGAACGCCCCCCCTGCATACATTATACCTGACGCAGGTATAATGTAGCGCAGGGGTTTACAAAGTGACGCATCTGCTTAGATGCGTCACTTTGTAAATAGTGCGCAACAGGAGGCATGTTTTACGCCGCAGATGCGTCACAAAAAGTGACGCATCAGCAGCGCAAAACTGACGCAAGGCCTCATAAATGAGGCCCAAGGAGTATTGGAATGTCTGCCTTAAATCGAAATAGGGCTGGCAATCCAGCATTCTGAAGCCAGGTCCTGGTGTCAGAAGAACCAAAGGCTAATACAATGTTCTGACGTCAGAAGCTTTGCCGTCAGAAACAAAGTATTTCCTTCATCTCTAAATAAGGGGTGTGGGCATGAGTGTGAAGAAGCGCAACCACCGGCAGAACTCTGTGCAGTATGAAAGAATCACAGGCACAAGTGCTGTTTAAAATGCGGTTACAGTCCTGTTTAAGATGCTGTTTAGCTTTAGAAAAGAACAGAGCCTTAATTCAGAACAGATCGTTGTTAAATAACATTATTCCAATAAAAGTTTAGACTATTAAGTCACAAATTGTGCACTGAAATTTTCCAGTACTGCTTAAAACTCCCAAGCACGGTTCTACTCCAATATGGCGACAGTTATCAAAGCTAAAGAAATCAGTATAACGTCCCCACAAATATAGCTAAGTTTGACAGTTGTAACCTTTTAATGGATTCTACTCAATTGAAGCTATTCAGGTTCTTTCTTCTTTGTCCTGGTGGAAAATGGCTTTGCCTTTGTGTAGCTTGAAGTCCTATCCTGATGGAAGCTGTTATTGCAAGTAGCAGTCAGGGCTTTTATCCTGGCTTAGCACACACAGTTATTAGAGAACACTGCTTTCACTTACCAAGTCACATTTTGAAGCTGCTATGTTTGATGGTGTGATTTAAACCGGGTGTTTGGGGCAAATGGGAAGTGAAGTGTCGCAGCTTTAGACCTCCTGTTGAAAAATAATAATGACCTGCCCCACTATAGCAACACGCTAAAATCAATAAGCCACACAATAACAACTTCTGACAAGATACCATCTTGACCTTTCATTTTGTATAAAATAACTAGAATTTCCTAAAGCATTGTACATTGAATACCAATATGTTTACATTTTATTGTTAAGGCAAGAGCAGATAGTAGCAACACCATTTTTGCCAGCATATTCTTTTGAACAAATCGTTCAGAAAATACACATTATGTTTTTTTATAATTGTGTTGAATATAATTTTAAATTTAGGAGCATCATTTGGATTCAATGACATTGGAAAATACCTTTTTTTATATTTTGTTTAAAATGATCCAAAGCAGTGGTAGATACAAATCTATTGATCATGAATATCTGTAAGAGAAGACACACACAGGTTGCCATCGGCATATGGATGCCTGCAATTATTTTACATTTCAAATATAGATTGCCAAGAATATTTGTCTGGGGACTAAGGTTTGGCAGTTGTGTAAGTAAGCACAACATTTAATACCTAATATGTGTTCTTGTATCTTAACATGTGAAAAGAACGAAAACCTGCACTGCTTTACACAGGCCAGCTGCCAAAGAGCACTCACTGGATAAACAAGCATTGGCGAAGCCACTGGGTCTCGGCAAAGCATGGGCTATTGGCTTTGTCAAAGTCAAAGTCAAAAAACCACTTTATTCGATTTAGTTAAAAATCATAAAAGCATACTACAATCAATAAAAAGGGCAGTTTGATTTCATAAAAAGTTACATACAGCAATAACATTTATATACACAGTTTAAAAACAGCTAAAGAAAAAGGTAATTAATTGGCCAAAATTACAGATACAAAGAACACATTTCATTCTCCAAAGCGTACCCCCATATTACATTTGCAATCGCCTCCTCCTAATCCTAACAGCAGCAACAAGATAGTTTGCCACACTAAACATGACCAAAGGTGAATCCAACAGTTGGAGATACAGGAGAGCTGTTTTGCCTGAAGAAAAGCTTTGTCCTTCAATAAAGGTACCAAATACTTCTGTCTGGGCATATTGTAAAAATGGCAAAACAGCATTAGGTGCATGTTATCTTGCAGTGAAAATTTATCACAATTGCACACAGGTGCATCCTCCTGCTTATACCAACCCTGGCTGTCACAAAGAACCGTATGGATCTGGTTGAACCAGAATTTTACTAGAAGCCACCTATGAAAAGGGATGTTCACTATGGCAAGATACGGTTGAATATCTAAACAAGAAATAGTCATGAAATGGGCTCTCACCGTGGGCTTAATGAGTTGCTGATTCTCTCTCTCCAGGGTCTACAATTTAGAGAAATTAAGCTTGACCCAATCTAAGTCAGATTTTTTCAGACCCAGGGGGGCGGAAAATATCTCTGGACGTCCAAGTTCCAAAGAGCACCTATGAATGTATGACAGCCAAGCAATATCTTTAAATGTATCCAATTTTAAACAGTCCATCAGTATTTTATGGTTTAGACCTAAGTTGTTATTGGTCCAAGTCCTAATCCATAAAAGAATAGGTGCCATTGACAGGGTATCGGTAATATACCCTAAACCTAGCTCCTGGTGAACTGAGAATGTGGCTGTCGATTGGGGGAGCCCTAGTATGGACCGAAGGAACTTATTTTCCTCCCTTTGGATGGTTTCAATATTCACATAGCCCCACAGACCTGAACCATACCTGGCTTTGTCAATGTCGATGTCTTTTAGCAATGTTGTACAGCAGCATCGCAGGCATGCCTTTACAAACCAGGATGAAGGAAATGAGAGTGACACTGAAGCAAACCAATGATAAAGCTGTGGGTGGGCTGTAAGCCCATTATGTGTAAACAAAATGTCTCGATGAGACAGTGCATGCACTGTCTAACCGAGACTTAAAAACACTCAAAATAAAACAAAAGTGGCACAACCAGTACACTTATGGCGTCACAATGCATAGACAAAGTAATCATAAATTTGTACACAGCCAATTAGCCCACAACCCGGAGGCCGGGCGGCGCATCGCTTCGTATGCCCAGCAAAAGCGTCACAGTGGTTACCCCAGAGGGGTGTCTGGTTAATGACATCATTTAGTATCTGCATTTTACCCCCCTAAACTCCCACCCCTCCCATTGCACCAGCCAGCATGCTCTGGCGTCCTATGTAAGCGACATCGGATTTGTAACCCCTGGTCCTGCTCCTATCTACTAGTGGACGCCTATGGTGTCGGTCCGGGGTATATCTATTGTCGCCCACGGCAACCTATATGACCCCTCTCGGGGACCCCTTGCTGTGTACCTAGCCCTAGGTTCAGCTTCAGACTCTCCCAGAACATAGCCTCGGTGCCTAACAACCCTCCCCAAACAATCCCTACCTCCCCCCCCCCCTCAACCGCTGCTGATGTGGGCATAGTCCTGCTATAACAATAATGGAGCACGCTACAAATCGGGTGGTGCCTTTGTTCTTTTCAAGCCTCATGGAGCCCTAAGTGTTCAATTTGTTTATTCTTCGTCTTCCACCATGTAGTCACGCAACGCTTGAACTATCATCTCCCACGCTCTCGCCATCTCCAAGCTTTTATCATTGTCAGTCCTAGCAGCTTGTCTCATTCGGAGCACACTCTCACATCCAGACCATTTCAGCAGCTCATTCATCCATCTCCTTACCGACGGACCCTCCTTGGACTTCCAGTGCCAGGTAATTTCTCTTTGGGCCAGCATGAGCCCTAGATCAATGAATTTACTCGTTATTTTTGTTTTCTTTGTGTGAAGAAACCAAAGCAATAAGCACGCCGCCATGTCAAAGTCCACTTCCCTGTCAGTAACCACGTTCAGGAGTTCCCACACTTCCGGCCAATACGTCCCCAATTTCGGACAGCCCCACAGCAGGTGGTCCAGGTCAACCTCAGGCGCCAGGCACCTCGGGCACACTGCGTCATGTACCCGAAAGTACTGTTTAATCCTTTCCGGGGTCAGGTATGCCCTGTGCAGGACATAAAAGTGTACCTGTTGGAAACGTGCATTCCTTGTCCCCTTCCATGTTCGTTTCAGAATATGGCCCCACACCGTGTCTGGGATGGGCTTACCTATACTGTCCTCCCATTTCACCTTCAACGCCAGAAGCGGTTCCAGTCTCTCATTCAACATCCTATTATGGAGGCAGGTCACCGCTTTAAACGCACCCGCAGCCATCACCACATACTGGAAGGCCATCGTCGTTTCCGGCTCAATTAGCCCTCCCTTCCAGTGCTTTTGTATCGCCGCTACTACCGCGGCATGCAGAAGAAAGTTCCCGTCCGGTAGGCCAAACTGTTCCTGCAACGTCTGAAAGGGGACTAACATTCCATCTATGTATAAGTCCCCCACCATCTGTAAGCCTAATTCCTCCCATTCTGACAACGGGGACCAGTCACCCCCATGCGGCAGAGCGGTCAGCATTCCCAATGGTATCTCTGGGGCATACGGCCGGGCTCTCTTTGCTCTCTTCAGGCTTCTTTGCCAACACAGCCTGATCATCTTTTCCTCCATTGTAAGGTCCCTCATTTCTAGTTTCTGTTGCATAACTATGTAGGCCAGGACGTGGCGTTGAATACCAGTCCCTCGATCGTGATCCGGCCCTCTGAACTCCCTGGCAATGTGTTGTGTGAGTATTTGAAGCTGTGCTGCTAAATAGTATAGTTCAAAGTCGGGGACTGCCATCCCCCCTTCGAGCTTGGGTCTGACCAAAGTATTCAATGCTACCCTGCGTCGCCCGTGACCCCAAAGGAAGTCCGTCACCAACATCCTCAGTTCTTTAAAGACCCGCTGGGAAATCCAGATCGGCAGGGTGCGAAAGTAATATAGCAGCCTCGGGAGCGGCACCATTTTCAGTAGCGCCACTCGGCCCAACACCGATAAAGGGAGGGATGACCAGAAGGATATGCAGCCTCTCAATGCGCGCACACAACGCCCTATGTGACCCTCCAACAGACTCGCGGCCTCAGGCTAAATGCGGACACCCAGATAAGTGAAGCAAGATGGCCCCATACCACACCCAGCTCGCGAGGGGGACACGGCGTGTCCGCCCGCAGCGGAACAATACAAGTCTTAGTCCAGTTCACCTTAAGGCCCGACAAGCGGCCAAACCTGGATAACATGTCCACTGCTCCCTTCAGGGCCTGTTCTGCATCCGCTAGGTATAACAACAGATCGTCTGCATATAAAGATTTGTAATGCGACTTCTCACCCTGCTCAATCCCCTGGTACATGGCCCGGACCTTGCTTGCGCCGCCAATGGTTCCATTGCCAGTGCGAACAGCAGTGGGGACAACGAGCACCCCTGCCTCGTCCCTCTACGGACTGGATAATCTGAGGATATAATCGATCCTAGGCGTACCCTCGCTGTGGCCGATGAATACAGCACTCTTGTCCATCTTCCAAACCCCTCACCTATACCAAACTTCACCAACACCTCATCCAGGTACGCCCACTCAAGGCTATCAAAAGCTTTCTCAATATCAACTGATAAAACTGCAGGTTCTCTATCTGTGTCCTCAGCACTGTTCAATATCCGGATCAGTCGGCGTATGTTCAGTGATGTGTTCCTAGTAGGAATAAACCCTGCTTGGTCCCCGTGCACTAATCCGGTCATGTGTGGTAGCAGTCTGGTGGCCAGGATATGGCTCAAGATCTTATAGTCCACAGTTAGCATGGACAGTGGCCGATAAGACGTCACATCGGATGCCTCTCTGCCGGGTTTCAGCAGTGGCACCACTAGTGCCTCCCTCATTGACTTGGGCAAGTACCCCAACCTTCTAGCTTCAGTGTACACCACCAATAGTCTGGGTGCCAAAATATCAATATATTTCAGATAGAATTCTATCGGCAGGCCATCTACCCCAGGTGTTTTGTTCCTCGCCATCTGTTTAATGGCCACTCTAATCTCCGATAGCGTTATAGGCCCTCCCAGTTCCTTCGCTTCCTCGTCATCCAGCACTGGCAGTGGGACAGAGTCCAGGTATTCCCTGATTTCAGAGCCTCCACCTCTAGTTGGCATTCATACAACTTTGCATAATAAGACTGGAAGCGCACCAGCACCGCCGCCTGCGAGTAGACCATTTCCCCTGACTCCATTCTTATGCTCATGATTGGGCAACCCCTAATGTCTGGGTTAGCAATCCTAGCAAGGAGCGTACCCACTTTATCCCTCTCGGCATGTGCTTTAATGGTGTATTGCTTATAATCATAGCACCGCAGCCGTTCCGTTTCGGTCGCCACTACTTCCTTAGCCTCAAGTAGCAAGTAGCAGAGTGCGCGCTGGGACCCTCCCTGGTCGCGCTGCACTCCAGTGCGGGACTTCCCTGCCCCACCTCCTGGCCCGCCCAGTGCAGACGAGATTGGCTCTGCCTGGGTCGTGACCTAGTGTGCCTCCATCTTGGTTGAGGGAGCGGACTAGCGCTCGGCCCCTCCCGCCCTCGGCTCTACAAAATGGGCCCCACCCCCAGGGAGCGCAGCGGACGGGCGCAGCGGGCGCGCCGTCTTCGCGCCGAAGTCGCGCCTAAGTCCAGCCCGTCTGCGCCCGTCCGCGGCCGGACGGGCCCAGGGGCCAGGGACGCTGTTTCTGCAATCTCTTACACCTCCTCTGCCCTTATGAGCCTACAACCTCTTCCATGTTCTCTACCGCCTGCTATCAGGGCTCGCATTTCCACACTTGGAATCGCGGGGAATATCCCTCTCCATTTGGGGTCGGATTCGCCACACACTCTACCAGCCCTTATCAAGTCACACTTCCGAATACTATACCTAAACACCCGCTCTCTTGTTAGACACCAAACCGACATCTTCCTCTTACTTATGGCCGAGAGTCCAGACGTTCTCTTACTATCAGAAACATGGCTCACCGACGACTCCCTCCCTGACATCCTGGCTTTACCCCCAGATTACTATCTGCTGAATACTAATCGCCCTGGGGGCCGCTCCGGGGGGGTGGGGGGGTGGGGGAATGGCAGCGATAATACGCAAGAATTTAAAAATCATAGCCACCGCTTCCATGATTCTCCCTGAAGTGGATAACCTGGTTCTTAGCCTGGGAACTGAAGTGGGTGCAGTCACCTTTTTAATGCTTTACCGCCCCCCTCACCCTATGCCCTCCTTCCCCTCATCCTTTACCGAACAGCTTGTCAATCTTATCACCTCTTCCCCTCGCGTCGCCATTTTTGGCGATTTTAATTACTGGTTCCAACACAGGGATGCCGGGCCTCATGCCACTGAGCTATTCGAAGCCCTTTCGAGCTTAAATTTCACACAACTTGTCGAATCTCCCACCCACAGTGGTGGTCATATTCTCGACCACATCTGGGTTCATGGGGTTAAGTCTTCTTGCCCGCTGATCACACCTTGCGTGTGGTCTGACCATTCCCTGATTGAGACTACAATCTCTGTCGTTGGTCATATCAGGGTCCCCCCACGGGAGGGCGGCGCCGCCCGTAAATGGAGGGCCGCTGACTCTTCTAAATTGCTCTCCCATCTGTCACAGACCCGTTCCTCCCTCGCTAACGATACCTGCACCAATGAGCTAGACGGCAACATCTCTCACTGGCTCACGTCAGCTAACGATATCTTCGCCCCATTAACCAAGTTCCCCCGCTCTCGGCACATTAACTCCCATAAATGGTTTGACTCCCAACTAAAAACCCAACATTTGGAGCTACGCCAACTGGAGCGCAAGTGGAGGAGAGATTACTGTCCTTCTAGCAGAGACACTTATGTGGCCGCTCGTAATAAATACAAAAAAGCCATCATTGCGGCCAAAACAGCTTATGCCTCCAGAAGAATTCTATCAGCCCCCTGCAAATCGAAGGAGATTTTCAAAGTCCTCGACGAATTTACTTCTGACTCCAGGACGCTCCCGACCCAGGCTCCAACGCAGAAATCATGCAATGTGCTCAGCACGTTTTTCTTAGAGAAAATTGTTATGATTAAGGACACTATCCCGGTCACCCTCCCTGGGGCTGACTCTGTTTGTTCCCCTCACAATGCACTCTCCCTTACACACTTCCCCTCTCTTGATCCTGAATCCTTGGCCACACTGGCCGTTCGTGTCAAGTCTGGCTCACCGGACGACTGCTGCCCACCCTCCATACTACGGGACATCTGCCTTACTTTACCTGATTGTATTCTCCCTCTGCTGAATTCTTCCCTCTCTTCTGGCACTGTGCCCAGCTCTTTTAAGGAGGCCGTCCTGGTGCCTCTATTGAAGAAGCCTGGAGCCGACCCCGCAGTTTTGGCGAATTACCGGCCTATCTCCCTCCTGCCCTATTTCTCTAAAATCCTAGAAGCCCACGTCACCGCCTGTCTCTCACAGTTCATCGAGAGCTCCAACTTTCTTGAGGCCAACCAGGCCGGTTTCAGACCCGGCCACTCCACGGAGGCAGTGATTTTGGCCGTGTTGGACGCTCTGAGAGATGGCGCTGACAGGGGTACCCCGCAGGCCCTTGTACTTTTAGATCTGTCGGCCACCTTTGACACGGTGGACCATAACATCCTTCTCCACCGTGTCAAGCAGGCCAGCATCCAGGGCCTGGCGTTGGCATGGGTCGAATCTTTTCTGACCGGGAGGTCTCAGACAGTTAGTTTGGGCACCTTCAGGGCACCTAGGGAGCATTCACTCTGCGGGGTCCCCCAGGGCTCCTCCTTATCCCCTCTTCTTTTCAATCTGTATCTCCGACCTCCTCTCCTCTCTCTAAGGCAGTGGGACGTCACCGTCTTTAACTAAGCTGACGACCTGCAACTCATCTTTCCTCTTAACTCTTCTTCTGCTATTTCTAATTTCCAGGCGGTCATGTCCCACATTCTCCAGTGGATGAGCCAGAATCAACTTAAATTGAACCCCGGGAAGACGGAGCTCCTTCTCCCTGGCAAGAGCTCTACCCACTGGGGTCCGCATTTCTGGCCGGCAGAGCTTGGCCCTCCCTCCACCCCTGTGGCCTCGGTGAAGAGCCTCGGGGTCACCATTGACTCCGAGCTATCCCTCAAGCCCCAGATAGGGATGGTGGTTTCTTCCTGCATGTATCAGCTGCGCAGGTTCAGGAAGGTGGCCTATCTCCTGACTCCGGAAGCCCTGATTCAAGTCATCATGGCTCTTGTCCTCTCCCGCTTGGATTTCTCGAACTCTATCTACCACGGTCTGCCTAAGACCCTTCTCTTTAGATTACAGATCGTTCAGAACCAAGCAGCGAGACTGGCCTTCGGGATCCCAAAATGGCAATCCGCTAAAACTCTTCTTACCAAATTGCACTGGCTTCCTGTCATTTCGAGGGTAGCCTTCAAGATCGGCTGCCTCACCTTCAAATCTTCAACCGGTCCCTGCCCTGCCTTCCTGAAATCCCTTATCAGCCCCTACTGCCCTTCACGTAACCTCAGATCTTCTCACCTTCACCTCCTGGTTGTCCCCTCTATCAAACTCTGCAGATTCGGAGGCCGGAGATTCGCACATTTGGCCCCTAAATTCTGGAACTCTCTCCCCCCCCTGCTTAAATCCTCCAATTCTCTCATTCAATTTCGCAAATCTTTAAAAACATGGCTCTTCCCACAATCCAGCTAATCTCCCTTGCCCCCCTCAGCACCAGATCAGCGCCAAGAAACCCACGGTGACAGAGCGCTTTATAAGCCTACCTTAACATAACATAACATAACAAGTAACCGCTCCTGTAATTCCGGTCGCTCAGGCCTACGCTGTTCCAATTCCCTTAACGCATCCTCCGCTTTCGCTAGCGCATTCAAAACTGATGTCCTTGCATTCAAGAACCTGCCCATGCATACGCCTCTCACCACCACTTTCATCTCATCCCATTCTACCGATCTCGCAGTAGCAGAACCCTCGTTCTCCTCAAAGTAGTGTTCTATGCCCTGTTGGACCGTATCATTAAACACCAGATCTTCCAATGTGTCAGACCGCAGCCGCCATGTTGGAACCGCTGATCTCGCATGCTGCCACTGCACCAATACCAGCAAGGGATTGTGATCTGAGATGGTCCTAGTCAGGTATTCCGTGTGAGTGACCATGGCAGCCTGGGGGCCACTACACAGGACCGAGTCTATTCTGACGTGTAATGCATGTAGGGCCGAGAAAAAGGAATAGTCCCTACTGTCAGGATGCTGCTCCCTCCATACATCTATCAATCCCCACCTCTCTTGCCAGTCCTTCCTGTGTGTGGCTAACCTACGTACTGGGGAATCGGCCAACGGCGGGTGCGACCTATCAAGCATCACATTAGTAATTGAATTGAAGTCACCTCCTAGGATGATGGGGCCCGCCAGGAAATAGGCCAGTGAACTCGTCAGATCATCAAAAAAATGGGCCTGATCGACATTGGGGGTGTACACACTGCATAATACCACATCCCTGCCATATAGCCTCCCCTCCACCACCACAGATATACCCTCAGGATCCACCAGCTGGTTCGAAACCTGGAACGGTATCCCCGCCCTTATCCATATTAGCACCCCTCTAGCAAACGCCGAATACGTGGTGCCAAACACCTGACCCCGCCATCTCTTCTGCAGTGCAGTGCATTCTTGCTTAGTTAGATGAGTTTCTTGTAACATTGCAATCTGGACGCCTCGCCTCACCAGATAAGCATGTACCTTGTGGCGTCTGACCATTGTTCGAAGTCCCCGGACATTCCATGTTCAAATTAGGTAGCGTCCCCATGGTAATTATTACCGTACCATTTCAATGGCAACCAGTCATTGCCCCCATCATTGCAGTTGCTTCCCCCCATCAAAACTGTTGAAAAAACTCCCCAAACCCCACTCCCCAGGACAGGGCCTAATAACCCAGTTTCAGCCCTGTTCCAAACCTGTAACACAGCACACATTAGACTAATCTGTGGTCGCCACTACAGAAGGCCTTAAGGGCCGCAAGGGGGTGAGTTAGCGCCGACCCAGGGCAGGCAGAGCTCCCGTCCCGCGCCCTCAATCCCACACTGCACTTACAGCACCATACCTGCCAGCCCGTCAACCACTAGGAGAGCCTTCCCCAGTAGAAGCAACGGAATTGCTCAGCCCTTTCAATAGTCACTCATTAAAGAGTCCATCTGATGTCTGTGGGGTGACCGCTGGACCGTTCGAACTCTCAGCCTCCGATATTTCTTCTCCAGATTTTCCTCCATCATCACCAGAGTCCGATTCAATCACTGCCTTCTCTTGTTGCGACCTCGTGATATTTGCTGTTGCAGCTAGCGCCCCTTTCTTGTCCGCGGCCATCTGACCATCCCGCACCGCTCTCTTGAGTTTGTTTCGTGTACGGATACATTGCGATTTTCGGATCTGGAGCGGTTTATGTCTCTCCCGTTGACTTTTGCCGTTGCGGTCTGTTCCGGCTCGATACAACTCAAGCCACGACCATGCTTCATCTGGGGTCTGAAAAAATTGGGTGTTCCCATCCAGGATCACTCGTAATTTGGCCGGAAAAAGCAAGGAGTATTGAATGCCTTCCTCCCTCAGCTCTTTTTTCACAGTCAGGAAGGACGCTCTGTTCTTTTGGACCTCCTGTGTGTAATCCGGGAAGACCGTAACCCGGCTATTGTCCACCTGAAAGGGGCCCACTGAGTGCACCCTCTGTATCAACAGGTCCCGATCCTTATAGTGCAGGAGTTTCACCACCATCGGCCTGGGTGGCCGGCCTTGCATAGGTGGGCAAGCTGGTACCCTGTGTGCCCGTTCCAGGGAGAAGAAAGGAGAGAGGCCCTCCAGCGCCACTACCGTTTTGAACCAGCTCTCCATATAGGCCACCGCGTCATCCCCTTCAATTTTCTCCGAAAGGCCTACTACCCTCACGTTGTTCCTCCGATTACGACTTTCGGCATCCTCTGCTCGTCTCTCTAGTGTGTTCAGGCGGCTGAGGATATCAGTCAGCTTGTGTTCCCCGGTCACTACCGCCGGTTTCAGCTCTTGAAGTAATTGTTCATGTTCTTTTACTCTGTCCGAGAGCTTAGCATGGTCCGCCCTCAAGAGACCAAGCCCCGTGGCGACCTGTGCAATGCCCTGATGCAAAGCCTCCTTAGTCGCTGTTATTGCATCCAAGATGTTGTCCAGTCGCTGGGTCAGCCTCTGTTCCTGCTCCGTCACCTCCGGGAGAGCCTGAGCCCCGCCATCTCGGGCCAGCGCGGTCGGGTCTTTCCGACCTTGTTCCATAGTGGAGGCCCCGCCAGCAGCCGCCATCTTAGCTGCCTCGTGCGTCGTCGTACGGTCGCCTCAGGCACTCCACCAGGCCTCGTACCCTCCGTCCCGGGAGCCTCGCCCACTGTTTTAGGTCCTCGTCCAAATGTCTTATCTGGGCTGCTCAGCCGTAAGCTCCCACGACGGTGCCGATAGCCACCTGAAGCCGGGGCCGCCCCTCATACAATCGCCATGGCAGAGATTGGTGGGAGGGGGGGGGAGCGGATGCTGTGCCTGTCGTACACCAGGCCGACGTGGGCCCCCGCACCTCCAGGTCCTCTCTGCAGGCCCGTTCAAGTGGGCCCTAGCTCCTCGTGCCCCGTTGGCAGACGCTTGCAATTTGTTTCAGTTCTGATCCGCCTCGCCCCGCGAGCAGACTCTGCTGTTCCCCTACGCCGCCATTTTCTTCACTCTCGGCGCGGCACCTCCGGCCTCCGGAATCGGGTCTCAGCTCTATGTTTGGTCTCCTGGAAGCCCCAGCTGCTCTCCGATGTTCCCTCAATACTTCCCACGGAGAAACCGCCTTTCAAGACGTATTCTAAAACACACTGAAAAAGCACAGTAGGGCCCCCTTGGAAGGCAAAGGGATCTTATACCAGGAAGTTCACAAACAATAAGCATGCTAATGATTGAAATAGCAGATGGGAGGGGCAAAAAATATCACGAAGTTCTTTCAGGCCTAAACATATCAAACATGCTCAAATGAATGCTATGTTACTCCTTTGGCCATATGTACGAAATTTCAAGTTTGCATTTCCTAAATAGCAAATCTTAAGAAATCGATATTTAGGAAATGCAAATGGTATGTACAAAAACAGCTACTTCCTAGTATCGCTATTAGGAAATTGTTATTTAGGAAATGCAAACCTAAGGCCCCCCCTAAATCAAAGGAGAAAAAAGAATCGTGCTCATGTAGAGCATTCAATCGTCCTTGGAGCAAGTAGCTGCTCTATGGCACGGGAAAATGCTTTTTTTCAATTGCAAATGGTAGTTTCATAAATGGCAATTTCGCATTTAGGAAATGCTTTGTACATGTGCCTAGGAAATCGCAAATAGGTAATCTAGTTTAGCGGTTTTTATTCACGGAATCGCAAAATGCACTTTCTACTGGGTAGAAACTGCATTTTATGACCACCTTAAGGCCTTAGTGCATGGCAAAATGCTAATTAGCATTTCTTGACGGCCCGAAATAGCGACCCGGTCAATTAAAAAATGCTAAATATCTTCATACATCTGGCCCTATTTGTCATAGCTTGCAAATATCCCTTCAATCATTTCCACTTATTTGTGTCATTTATGGAAGTAGACCACCGAAAAAATCAACAAAAAAAACAAAGTGGTAACATCTGAAAACGACAAAACTAGAGGTGCCTTTGGAGAAACCAAACACCTGCTTGTCTGTCGAGGAAGAAGGATGAATATCACTTTGTGAATACATTTCAGACATGCATTGTCCTCAATACACACTTTAATTGTAATTAGGAATATTTTGCACAGTATTTTCCAGTCCACATTTAACCAGGTTACTTGGCTCATTATGTAAAGAGGAATAATAAAATTACTCGACAGAGATGTGAAAATAGAAAAAAAAATATGACAATATCAGTGTCTATGAGTAAGCATTTACTTAAAACCTTTGTGGTAAAAGACGAAACCAGATGTTTTACCATCATAAAAAATGTTCAAATCGTTTGTTCGTTTTTTGTCATTGAAAAAACTAGGGTGAGATGAGTGCCATCATTCCGATTGTCTTACAATTGTACTAACAGTGTCAACTATATCTCCACTTTTGCCAAGATCCCCGGGCTTGCCCTCCTCCTGAACCATGAAGATCTTACTGAAGTAGTTCTCTACCCAATAACCAAGATTTCTACCTCTATCACACTCTTTGTAGTGGAATGTACAGGTGTCAGAGTGCTTCACATATTTAGAGGTGATGGGACAATGGTAAGAGTGAGGATGATGCCATCAATGTTATGTCACAGAAGTCATAGGGATAATGAAAAATCCAAGCATTTCACAAAGCACAAAAGTAACAAAGGAGCCCTGATTTTGAAGAAGTGTACATCCAGTGGTGCATTCTGCAACACAGTAACCCATGTATTTGACTAAAGGATGTTGTCCTAGAGCACGCCATTTACAGAGAGTACATATTCCATTGAAATGGGCTTTTAAAATGTCCACTAAATTAGCATCTGAAACACACTTTTACTGCTAAACCTATGTGGCACACAAACAATACCAAGTGATAATCATATTCCTGTGTATATGTATAATGTGCTCATTACACAACTAAAGTGTCTGAGGGACTGATTAAGATCTTGGCGGATGGGATGCTCCATCACAAATGTGACGGCTATCCCGTTCGCCATATAACAATTCCATTATATCCTATTGAACTTGTAATTTGGTAGACTGGATATCCGTCCCTTTTGTGACGGAGTGTCCCATCCGTCAAGATCATAATCAGGCCTTTAGTTTGTTTGACCCCACTAAACTCTTAGTTTCCATAACACTTTAGGATTAAAAAAATTTAATCCATTTGTGCCTTCTTTGATGCTGATATATTATCACTATTTTAAATTCTTTTACAAGTATTTATCTTTAGTTGTGTGTTAGAAGACATTTAGCCTCCTGCACCCTTTTCTTTTAAACATCCAACAAGATCAGCACTAGGGTTACGTTACACAATTCAAGGAAAGGAAATGAAAACGCCAATCTTCCTTTTAAATAAGCAAGAGATTGTCATAAGACTTTGTCTTACACTTCACCCATGCCTTGAACTAAAAACAAATGAGCAGGTTAAAAACACAAGGTAAATGCCTCTTTATTACCAATCGCCTTCTGAATACCTGCAAGGTTATCTTGGAGGTGCTGCAACACCTTCCGCAGTCCTACTTACAGGTCTCTCCAGATATTGGAGGACCTTGTGTAACAGATTACGAGATTCACATGAACAAAAATATTTACACAGGAGAGTTCAAAGCAGTAACATTCAACCAACTATGTGTGAGGGTGTCTCAAATGTGGTTTACAAAGGAGCTTTGAAGGAAAGTGCATTTGGATTCAGAAAGTTTGCATGAAAATAATTTCAACATTGAGGACCCCACTCACACACTCCATTTTGTAGAAAGTTTAGAATTACTACAAAAGTACTACTAAAGCATGACAAAATCCTATTTGCAAACCTAAGAGTGTAAACTCCACCTTTTCTATTTTCTCTTAGGAGACATCCTCACACATGTAAGTTAGCTACTTAGAAATAAATGTTAGAGGGACCAGGGGAACTGGCTAGAATTTACTACAGCCAAAAAGGACACCAAACAGTAGTAAATTGTTGGGCTGCTGAAGTACATCCAGCACCACACATCACCAGCCTGTGGTAATGCAACAATGGAGGTAAGGAATTAAAATGTAACACCTCGCCTAATAATTAAACATTAAAATAAATTATTTAAAATACTTAAAAATATAAATAAATATATTTTAATCTTATCTAAAAAAAGAAAAAAGTTTGTATTCAACATATTTTAAAAACTTTTGTGAATTTTAAAATGATGTAACATACATAGTTATTAAAATATAACAAAGTTAGTTTGAAATTATTTCGATACATCACTTTTAAAATTTTTAATACATAATAATATTTTTTTACTTGTGATGAGAACTATTAATTAAACTTCAGAACAATATTGTCAATTGAATTTAATGTATTCAAAATAATAAATTTTTAAATTTTAATTAAGTTATTAATGCTGTACATTCTTTTATTTTGTTCTACATTCAAAATAAATTTAAAAATATTTGACATTAATTTTTAACATAAAAATATAATTACCCATTTCTTTCATGTTTAATAAACTTTTTTTATTTTTCCAGTACTTTACTACAGGGAGATCATAACTACTAGTGTGACAAAATACGAAACACAGTTTATGTTAAATATTCATGTAAATTAATTTGAAATATTTATTATGAATGTAGAACTAAATAAAACAATGTTACAGCATTATTAACTTAATTTGTAATAAAATTTGTCATTAATCTAAATACAATAAATGATATTAAAACTATGTTCCGCAGTTTAAATTCACACCTAACATAAGAAATATGTTTTATTATTTATAAATAATAATATCAAGCAGTGGTTAAAGTGCATCAAAAAAGTATGGAAACTGTGATGCTGTGTGTCCTGGGGTCAAAGGCCTGGCTAAAAACTCAAAATATTATGTATGTCTTTTACCTTCAACTTACCATAAACTTTAAGTCTTGAAGTGCGTGGACTGTTTCTGATGATTGAAGCCTCTGGCGGTGTTTTCGGTACGCTTCATTTTGATTGCTAGTTCATTTTATTTCACCTAACTGCCAGATTTGCCCTTCGGGGAGACATGCTTAATAGCATATAGATGGCAATGATCTATGATGCTAAATGAGTGATTCAATGTAATCCCATTTTTACTCAGATGTTTTTCATTTAGATGTATTATGATTTTAGCTTTGCAAGCTATTTGTTAGTATATCACATGAACGCAGACTTGGAAGTCACCAGGTGAAGTAGAAATGTTCCACATCTCATACACATGGAGCTAGAGGAGCACTTGTGGGCACACATGCCTGTCGGTTTTCAAACAAAAGGATTCACACCCACATGGTAATAGTCCTGGTAAACCCACAAATGTGAATTGCAAGTTTTTACTTACATTTTTTAATTTTTTTTAATACGTATTTAATTCATATGCTGTTACATGCAATTTATATACACAGTGAAGTTTCTGGAGCCTTTTGAATGACCAATGTCCTTTTGGTCCTAAGATCTTTGGATCATTTCAACCCATAACCATGTACACAATTAAGTTAGTTTTCTACAATGAAAACACAGATATATTCTCTAATTTATCAGACAGCATGGTAAATATTTTGACATATATTTGGGTCTTGCGATGCATGAAATTTATGTTTCATACTTGTTCCAGACATGAGCCCTCTGTGAGTGTCCAACCTGTGGGAACAATTATGGCACTATTTTTGTATGTTGGTGCCAAATACTTCATTTATGATTATGGTGATTTTTATCCCTTGTTTGCATATTTGATGGCTAAAATTATGTGATGGTTTTCCTTCTAGAACTTTCAACCCCTGATGAAGGGCTGAGATAGCTCCTGATGAAGGGCTGAGATAGCTCGAAATGTATTAATCACCTGATGAAGGGCTGAGATGGCCCGAAATGCATTGGACTTGTGCTGAAATAGATGATGACACTGATGCCTAATGTAAACTGAACTTGACACTAACAGAAGAAATAAAAAGGAAATTATCACATCTATTAGAGACGTATGAGTTTTATTCTACAAGGTCCACTGATTTTGGTTTATGAGTCAATGATTGAAATTTGTGGTAAACTCCAATATGAAGCACAGAGCAACACCTTTTTTGGGGAACATTTATAGTGCAGAGAGGAGACACTGTTCCCGACAAGGATGAGTGACTACCTTTATTATTCAAATAGGGCCACTTTATTAGAGTGTAATTAATCTATTTTTACACCCCAAAATAATAACAGTGAGATTTTAAAAAAAATGGCATTATTATTATTAGACATTTGATTACTAGACGAGGGGGGCGAAAGCCTACTCAGGCGGCAATCACAATCCTTGCCATGGTGAAGTCATAGACATGCCATAAAAAAGCAGCCAGGCATAACTTGGAGGCAATGTGTTAAGTAGCTATGCAGTACTTCAAACCGAAATAAAGTGAAGCATAACACAAGAAAAATCCCACACCAATTGAGAAAAACAGAGTAAATTTAATAAATAATTTGAGACCAGAATGACAAAAATTCAATCAGTAGAACCAGCGATTGCAATTTCAAATTTTTAAGTGAAAATAGTGCCAACTGCGATAGCTGGTGCGCTGTACCAGGACAAAGTCACAAGTTCAGGCCGACTGTAATGCAACGAGGGCAGGCTAGAGGGACACAGTTAGAAATACTGCACAGGACTACCTTAAATCCTGGTTGTGGAACAATGCGGAGACCGGTGTTGAGGAAGTGTCGTACAGCGGTGATTCCTAGGAACTGCGAGGCTCAGAAGTGAGGTCATCATCGAGGATGTCGTTGATGAGGAGTTTGCAATACGAAGTCCTGCGTCAAGGTGCACCTCACACTGATTGGTTCTGAAATAGCTGCGGGTCTTGCGATACAGAGTCCTGCATTATTGCTGAGGATGCCGTTGACAGGGGACCTGCAATGCAAAGGCCTGCGTCATGGATGCATTGCACTGCCATGATTCCTGGAAGGCTGCAGGTGGTGATACCAAGTCCTATGCTGGAGATGAACCTCTCAGCAGTCCTGATGCTGAGTTTGGTGAGGGGATGCGATGCTCAGCGGCTCCGATGCATGAGTTCTGCTGGGACCACAGTTCGGGCTGGTAGAGTACCTTCAAGCCTACTTTCAAGGCTCAAGGACTGGGTAGCACCACTTGGGACGGTAGGACTCACAGCTGTCAGGGTCTAAGCGCTGGGTAGAAGATGAAAGAAGCCTGTTGTGTCCCCTGAAGCTTCTAATTAGGAGGCTAGTCAAGAAGCAGGTCCAGTTCTTCACAGGGCAGCAGAGTGGTTGTCCGTCTTGCAGAGCAACACAGCAGTCTTTCTTCTGAGTCCCACATAGGACCACATACGTTCTTTTTATTTTTTTTATTTTTATTGAGACATATGTCATGTAAAACAAACAAAAACAGAAAAAATTAAAACAGCCTTGAAATTTCATACATGTCATATCTCCACAGTTTTACAAGATTTTAACCCCTACCCACCCACCCCACCCCAGAGGGTCCGGCCACGGAACCAGGGAAAATACAGAAAAGAAAAAAGGGGGCAGAATTAATTACATGGCCCATAAAGACGAAAAAAGATTAATATAAACTTTGGAAAAAACAGATACCATAAAGCAGAGCTGGGAGTCCTATTGCTCTGAATTAATCCAGTTTCTTAAAGGTTTCCACATTCGCTCACCCTCTCTCCTAGCCCTAAGCCCCCTCCTCTTATATACCGATCTTTCCCATTTATATATATTTAAGAATTTACTAAACCATACATGAATCGTTGGCAGTACAGGATCTAACCATACTGTCGCTAAACATAATCTCCACACTGTCATTGCTGCAAATAAAAGTTTACGTTTCGATCCTAACATATTTTGCTCAGACACCCCTAACATTATTAACTGAGGGGACATTTCAACTGTAAAACAGAAAATTTGACTTAATCGCTGTTCCATTTTACACAACAATTGACTTAAAGAAGGGCAGGAGGCAAACATATGCATACTATCTGCAGCTAATTCCCCACAACGAGAACAGTTACTACTGGCATTCCCTCCCCATTTATGAATACGAGACGTTGTTATGTACAAATTAAACCAGGTTTTAAAACATTGGACCTGTAAATTAGCAGAAATGAAGACAGATTGACTAAAAAAAAGTGAATCCTCACAGGCCCCTTGGCTAGCTTGGACCCCTCTCTCCCAATAAGTAAAATGCTTAATCAAATCATCTGGTCTCCTAGTTCTCAATAGTTTATAAATAGAGGAGATTCCCATTAATAGCTTCTATTAATGGAATACGTTCCCAGGAGATGGGCCTGTTAGAGAAGCAATCTCTAACCTGTAAATATTTAAAGAACTGTCTATTCCCTAGTCCATATTTAAATTTAATCCCTTCAAAAGACAAAAGTCACTCATCTTTCATTAAGTCCCTAACCCGAGTGATCCCCCGAGCTAACAAAAGCCCCCCTGCCTCCTCCCCCAAAATGAAATGATAAATCGAATCGTCAAAACAATCAAAAGAACCAAAATCTAACATCGGTGCTATATGTCTAAGTGTGATAGACCAATAATAGATCTGAAAATTAGGTACTGCCCAGCCTCCCCTTTCTCTGGACAGTGTCATAAATTTCAAAGCTCGTCTGGGACATTTGCCAGACCAAAGAAACCATGAGATTATCCGATCTAGTTTTTTTAAACCAAATAGAATTGATTAATACAGGAATGGCTCTAAGACAGTATAAAATCTTTGGTAAAAAGGTCATTTTCACCACATTACATCTACCCATTAAGGTTAAGGGTAGATTACTAATGCGATGAGCATCTAAATCCAATTTTTTAACTAACGGTTTAAAATTAATTTCAACAAACTGATCAATTTCCGAGGTAATCTCTATCCCCAAATATTTCGCATTATTAATAATACGAGTATCTACAAAATTAGCTTTGTTATTACATATAATTTGAGTTTTAGTTTCATTGAGCAGGTAACCCGATAATGCGCCAAAACAAGATGTCAGGATGCCAATCCATTGTAGAGCCACCTGAGGAGAGTCAGTTAAAATAGCGAGATCGTCCGCAATTCCCAAAATTTTGGTTGCTCCCCCTTTAGACATCACAGGATGGATTAGGACATCATCATAGATTTTCCGAATTAAAGGATCTATATAGATCGCGAACAATAAGGGGGAGCATGGGCATCCCTGCCTGGTCCCTCTGCGTATATGAATTGTCGCAGACAAATTTCCCATTACCGAAACCTGCGCCGTAGGGTGGACATACATGCTTTTAATAGCCCTAATATATCTGTCACCGATACCGTAATGCTGTGATGCCGCCCATAAAAAAAGCCAGGAGACCCTATCAAAAGCTTTTTCAGCATTAAGCAGAATCACGGCCATAGGGACTCCTGTAACCTTAGTATAAACGAACAACGTGATGGTGCGACGTATATGTTCGATGGTTTTACGGCCAGGGACAAAGCTGTGCTGCAGCAGAGAAACTAGCTTTTTAAATATTCCAGCTAATCGATTAGCTAACAATTTGGAGTATATTTTATTATCACAATTGATCAGAGTGATTGGGCGGTAAGAGCCGGTATCTATGGGATCTTTCCCCTTTTTTAAAAAAGTAACTATCCTCGCATTTCGCCAAGAACCCGGGGGGGCACTCCCATTTTGGACACCTATGAAGAGCTGAAGCATTAGCGAAATTAACTGGGTACAAAAGGACTTGTAAAACTCTCCGGGCAAATAATCTGGACCTACAGCCTTGCCGCTTGGGATTGAATCTATAGCCATTCCGAGTTCTGCAATATTAATCTCCATGTCTAGCATATTCAACTCATCCTCTGCTAAAGCCGGGATAACCATGCCCTCAAAATATCCCTGAATCTTCATCTGATTTTCACTATTATCCTCAATATCCTCATCATATAATGCCTGATAAAATGTTTGAAAAGCCAAGACGATAGCCTCTTCATCCTTAACCAGCCCAGCCTCTGGATCCATAATACTCAATATTCGTGTAGTAGCTGTCTTTTCTCTTGTTCTCACAGCTAATATCTGCCCTGCTCTTTAATTGCTTTCATACGCTTTAGAACGCCAGGCAAGGAATTTACTAGCAGCTTTAGCCTGAGAGATAGCGATAATATCTGATTTAATAATTATAATCTGAACCTGAGCCAGATCGCCATTCCCTCCATTCGATAATTCACTGACCAATATTTTCTCAGCCTCTTCTAATCTCCCATAAAGCTGCTCTAACTTCGCTTTCTCCCTTTTCTGGCTCTCCCAGCCATAGCAAATAGTCTCTCCCCTGATCCCTGCCTTAAGCGCATCCCAGACGTTCTGAATATTGGTGCTGCCTATATTTTCATTAATAAATCTAACAATCCATAATGACATGTCTTCCACATACTGTCTATCTCTTAGCAGGCCTTGATTAAATGTCCAGACATTCGGTTTCCTAGGCCTAGATTGAATATTCACCTCCAAAACTAAGGGATTGTGATCTGACATTACTCTCGGATATTTATAAATTGAAGACCCCTGTACCAAACTAGAAGAAATAAAAAAAATAATCTAACCTAGAATGAATTTTATGAGGGGCAGAATAGTACCTAAATCCTGGATCCTGCTTCCTAAATAAAGCCCATGTATCGACCAACCCGTGAAGTTCTTGAAGCTGCCTCAAAGATTTATAAACTTTTGGTTTACGACCAAGATATCCAAGATCTGGCTGGATAGCGAGCTCACACCCAATGTTAATATTAAAATCCCCACATAATATGCATGGGGATGGCCAGCCAACTAATTCAAGATTAAGCTTATTGTAAAGCGTGGGGTCATCCAACACCGGGCCATGTAAAGAGCAGAGTGAAAAGCTCGATTTTGAAATTCTACATGTATGATAACCCATCGTCCAAACTCATCCACCAAAAAACGGGTTATATTCACAGCCCCTCTACGAATAAGGATAGCAACCCCTTTGGTCTTTGCCTCCAGTTTTGTCCAGGCAGCCAGTTAGAATCCTTCAAACTCAAGAAGTTTATGGGAGATTGCCTCTATGTGGGTCTCTTGTAAGCAAATTATATCCGCCCTCAAAAAGCGGATATCCTCTCTAAATCTCCGTTGTTTAACTGGATCATTTAATCCACAGATATTTATAGATGCTATCCTAATATTCACAGCCCTTGAAAGAAAATTTCCAGCAATATACTCCAAATACTATAAGTGGGCCTAAAAGACAAAAGAAAATGCCATTCATTCCTGTCCCCCATAAGACTTCCATTCAATCCCTCCCTTTTCACATCCCCCTGCACCAGACCCCCCCCAACAAAACCGACCCCCCCCCACCCCTCTCCCCCAATAAGCAGGTAAAAAAGGTCCTCAGACCCTTGTGATGTCTCCCGCATATCCCGTGCCCCTGGTCACTCCCTGGATCCTTTTATACCAGCAAAAAAAGGAGAAAAAATTGCACATTTAGCCCTATCAAAGATTCAGCAAACCCAAAGGACATACAAAAGAAAAAAAAACCAATACAAATATGAAACATTCCGGAACACCAATTTTTTAAAGAATTCCTACAGCTATTGCTACGCTTTCATCAAAGTATGCGAGTTCAGTGGCATATACAATTAGCCATCAGTAAGTTCCTTTAAATAATTCTCCGCTTGAATTTCTGACACAAACACTCCGGTCTTCCCTTGATAAATAACCTTCAATTTTGCAGGGTTCATCAAGTAAACCTCACAGCCTTTTTCTTTAAACGGAGTGATCAGCATTCGCAACCGCCACCTCCTCTCCACCGTTGCGTACGAAAAAAAGTATGGCCTTCCACCGATCTTTTAGAGTCTGGTCTCGCTTTTTCGAAAATCGCTTGGCGCAACAGAAAATTTCCCCAAAAAATGAATATTGCACGGGGTTTGGTGTCTGGGCCAGTATTCTTTTTTAAAAACAGCGGGAATCTGTGGACTCTTCGGTCTCCCAGGACCAGTGAGAAAGCTCCGGGAAAGCAGACTTAAATAATTTGAATACAAACCCCCTTATATCTTCGACTTCGGCTTTTTCTTGGATCCCTAGAAGACGTAAGTTATTTCTCCGGAGGCGATTTTCTGAGTCCTCCAATTTCCATAATACATCTGTATATCTTTTATAATTGGCTGATGTCTTGGCTTCCACAGTCTCAAGCCCCTCTTCCAAACCCACTATACGCTCTTCCAAAGCTGTAGTCCTGGCAATCACCTCTGCACAAGCTATGTGCTCTTTTGTGCTCTTGGCGCGCTTCAGATTGTATAGATTTGAGCATCACGTAAATCTGAGCATTTGAGGGAGATTGTAAAGATTCTTTGCCTTGCTCCTCAGATTGCTGCCCCAAATCACGACAACCGCCCGTGCCAGCTAAACTAGTTGCAGCCACAGAGTAATCCCACTGTAGATTATTACTGGCTTCCGAGCAGTTGCTTCCACGTCGCCTTTGACTGTCAGAAGTATTTCTCTTAGCTTTACGACGATGAGGAATATCCCTTCTTAGCGTGTCCGCGGTGGTAGGTGGGCTCCCACTGTCTTCTCCTGAAGTATCTGCCAGATTCTCAGAGTCAGTGGAGCCTTCTGTTTCTGATTCCGCTGCCAGAGAAAAAAAACTCTCCCCATCATGCATATCAACGATACCGCCTGTGCCAGATTCCGCGTCAGACCGCCCTCCAACTGGAGTTTGAAAGAAGGAGACAGAATTGGGATTGACAGGTAAGGATTGAATCAAATCCCTTCCGGCATCAATTGCAGCGACATTGTAGGTGACTGGTGTCTCGGGCGGCTGACCACCTCTAGTCCCATTTTCTTCCCTAGTGAGCTTGGCAGGATTACTGCCATCCTCACTACCATCTTCCTGTAAGGGTGCAGTAGTAGAAGTAGGGGGAGGATCAGAAGTGAGTAACGGTGAATTAAATATAGATTTGGTATTCATGGGCTTGACAGAAAACATCCCAGGAACCACGGGGGCTTTACCTCGAATATTGCCAGATTGAGGTGCCTGAGTAATCACTATGCCGTCCTTTCTAGCCCCAGCCCCTTGTGCAGCTGCAGATGTTTTTTCCATGCATTTTGCTTTCAACAGAGCCCCTTTCTTGATACTCACCACTGCCCCCTTTCCCACAGGTTTGTCTGACTTGTCCGGAATGCTGAGCTTTTCCTCCATTAGAGCCGCCTTTTTACTCCCCGTGGACACAGCGGCTCCCTGAGGTGCTCCAGGTGCTTTAACCACCGGCACCAGTGGAACTCCATTCTTCCGCGGCGGCATAATCTTGCAATAAGCTCCAACCCATTCGGCGTTGCGCTGGCAATCCTGCTTCCAGTCAGGCTTCACGGCAGACCACGCCCGCAAGGTCCCCAGGTGGGCTTGGCTACGGAGCTCCAGAGCCGTCAGTCTAACAGCACGTAGCCAGAATCTTTGGCGTCCCGGGTCCAGCCACATGTAATCCGTGAGTAAATGCAATTTTTCAATGCTGAATGTTTTTAGGGCCTTGGAGACTTTGTAGCTCTTACTCCTTCACCATTTCCTCCGTAAATATCAGCACATTACTCCAGGGAGTGACGCCCGCACTCTTCACGCGGCTGCCATCTTGCCCCCGATAGCCCTTTCAGGACCACATAAGTTCTGAAGAGTTGGGGTCTGAGGTCCAATATTTATACCTGATGCCCACTTTGAATTAGAATAGGCTTCTGGAGGTTCCCACCCTTCAGAAATGCTCCGAATTTCCTGCCTCCCTGTCCTGGCCCCAGATTGTCTGGGGTCACAAAAGACTAATGAAAAACCCTTTTGTGAGAGTGCTCAGGCAGAGCGTTTGTGAAGTACAAGTGTGGTAGGTGACAGCTCCTCATCCTCGTTAACTCAGAGTGGCCCATACTGCCAATACCTATCTTCCCTTTGTCTCACTATCTGGGAGCAATACAAAAGACCCATTTCCAACTTTACCTAGTCATATAGTCCAGGATACAGGCAGCAAACACCAAATGGTTAGGAAAAGAAAATTCCAACTCTCTAAAATTGGCGTTTTCAGAATTGTGACTTAAAATCTGATTTTACAACCAAAGTGGGCTTTTAATTACAATTCTATAGACACCGAACTCAACCTGTCTACCTGCTCCCTATTGGAAGTTGTTACTTACTAACTGTATTAAGGCAACCCAATGTTATTCCATGGGAG
The DNA here is from genome assembly GCF_964263255.1 of Lissotriton vulgaris. NCBI lineage: Eukaryota > Metazoa > Chordata > Amphibia > Caudata > Salamandridae > Lissotriton > Lissotriton vulgaris. The sequence continues at coordinate 1,572,316,961 of NC_141695.1, read as the reverse complement.
AGGTCGGCCTCACAGTAGTGAAAATCAAATTTTGGAGGTTTTCACTACCAGGACACAGAAAACTCAAAAGTACATGTCCATCTTTTTAAATATACTACATCCTGCCCTCTGAGCCTATTTTAAGGGTGACCCATATGTATTGATAAGGGAGGTTTGGGTTTGGCATAAGGCTTATTTTGCCAGGTGGAATTGGCAGTTTAAAACTGCACACAAACAGGTTGCACTGGCATGACTGGCATGTTTAAAATGGCTATGTAGGAAAGTGCCCCTTTTTGTATGCCTCTTTTTGTCTGTTCACCCCCCACTTTCTGCTCCCAATCCTGATGGGTATGACTCTGTGCACAGGAGCCTGCTGCCCAGACCCCAGTGCATTAATGCTCTCTCCGAAACTATTTATGTTCGACTTGGTAATACCAAATTGGCAGAGAATATACACCCTTATAAGAACCTTGCATATGATATGGGGGTACACAGGGCATTGGTGGCAAAGGGGTTCCCAGGGCTGCAGCACAGTTTTATGCAACCATGGGTGACCCAAGCAAACGTCTGACAGCCAGCCTGCCATTGCAGACAGCAGGATCAGTGCAAACAGCTCAAACTCAATTGTGCCTCATCATGTGTGGCACAGTCAACACACTGTCTTTAATATATATCAAATGCAAAAACCACAGTTGATGGACAGAATGCAGAACAATGTCATACATTCACCCCAGTACAGAGATCTGGGCCTAAATCCATCGTTTTTTTGCACTCCACACCACCCCAATTCAGACATGGCCATATGCAAATCAGTCTGACCCTGTGCCTCATGGGAACAGTCCAGCACGAACTGCCAAGCCATGCCTTCCCTGGACCGGAAACAAGCTTCCGAGGACCGGTTTCTGGCATTCCAGCCGTCTTCAGCCCGGCTTGCTTGAATCCAGTGGTGTGGAGAGCATGGGACTCACGTCTGAGCATACCCATCCCACTCGGGGTGACAAATGCAAAAACCACAGTTGATGGACAGAATGCAGAACAATGTCATACATTCACCCCAGTACAGAGATCTGGGCCTTAATCCATCGTTTTTTTTGCACTCCACACCACCCCAGTTCAGACATGGCCATATGCAAATCAGTCTGACCCTGTGCCTCATGGGAACAGTCCAGCCCGAACTGCCAAGCCATGCCTTCCCTGGACGGGAAACAAGCTTCCGAGGACCGGTTTCGGGCATTACGCACCACTGGATTCAAGCAAGCCGGGCTGAAGACGGCTGAAATGCCAGACTGATTTGCATATGGCCATGTCTGAACTGGGGTGGTGTGGAGTGCAAAAAAACGATGGATTTAGGCCCAGATCTCTGTACTGGGGTGAATGTATGACATTGTTCTGCATTCTGTCCATCAACTGTGGTTTTTGCATTTGTCACCCCGAGAGGGATGGGTATGCTCAGACGTGAGTCACATGCTCTCCACACCACTGGATTCAAGCAAGCCGGGCTGAAGACAGCTGAAATGCCAGAAACCGGTCCTCGGAAGCTTTTTTCCGGTCCAGGGAAGGCATGGCTTGGCAGTTTGGGCTGGACTGTTCCCATGAGGCACAGGGTCAGACTGATTTGCATATGGCCATGTCTGAACTGGGGTGGTGTGGAGTGCAAAAAAACAATGGATTTAGGCCCAGATCTCTGTACTGGGGTGAATGTATGACATTGTTCTGCATTCTGTCCATCTACTGTGGTTTTTGCATTTGTCACCCCGAGTGGGATGGGTATGCTCAGACGTGAGTCCCATGCTCTCCACACCACTAGATTCAAGCAAGCCGGGCTGAAGACGGCTGAAATGCCAGAAACCGGTCCTCGGAAGCTTTTTTCCGGTCCAGGGAAGGCATGGCTTGGCAGTTCGGGCTGGACTGTTCCCATGAGGCACAGGGTCAGACTGATTTGCATATGGCCATGTCTGAACTGGGGTGGTGTGGAGTGCAAAAAAAACAATGGATTTAGGCCCAGATCTCTGTACTGGGGTGAATGTATGACAATGTTCTGCATTCTGTCCATCTACTGTGGTTTTTGCATTCGTCACCCCGAGTGGGATGGGTATGCTCAGACGTGAGTCCCATGCTCTCCACACCACTAGATTCAAGCAAGCCGGGCTGAAGACGGCTGAAATGCCAGAAACCGGTCCTCGGAAGCTTGTTTCCGGTCCAGGGAAGGCCTGGCTTGGCAGTTCGGGCTGGACTGTTCCCATGAGGCACAGGGTCAGACTGATTTGCATATAGCCATGTCTGAACTGGGGTGGCAGAGTGGGCTAAAGAACGGTGATGGATTAAACCCAGATCTTTTGACTGGGTGTGAGTGTTTGATTGATTCAGATGCTCCGTCCATCACCACCCCCTTTTGTACCGCTTTTAGCCACCATAAGTGTGGCAGGGTATGCTCAGACGTGAGTCCCTTGCTCACTTTGCCACTGGATTCAAGCAAGCCGGGCTGAAGACGGCTGGAATGCCAGAAACCGGTCCTCGGAAGCTTGTTTCCGGTCCAGGGAAGACATGGCTTGGCATTTCGGGCTGGACTGTTCCCATGAGGCACAGGGTCAGACTGATTTGCATATAGCCATGTCTGAACTGGGGTGGCAGAGTGGGTTGAAGAACGGTGATGGATTAAACCCAGATATTTTGACTGGGTGTGAGTGTTTGATTGATTCAGATGCTCCGTCCATCACCACCTCCTTTTGTATCACTAGGGCGGCAGCGCAGTGCCCACTCCTCAATTGAATATGGGACGCCCAGACAGATCGCAACCCAAGCTGTCCTTTACAGAGAAGGGCCCTAAGACCAACGAAACTGCGGCGAGAAGTGCTGGGCAAGAAAGCGAGACATTGGAGGACCAACCGCAACAGGATATACGGGGTATACTCCTAGCCATGGAAAAGAGCCTACAGGGAGGTATAGCCTCGCTAGGTACGAAAATGGACGCCCTATCGTACCGAATGGATCGCATGGCGTAGCGTATGGATAGACAGGCCGAGCGGATGGATATGGCAGAGAGACGCCTTACTGAAGTGGAGAAAGCGCACACTTCCCTAGACTCGGAAGCTAAACAGGTATCCAGAGCCATGCAAGCCCTCATGGACAAGACAGAAGATTTGGAGGCCTGCTCTTGGCGGAGCAACCTGCGAATCATGGGCCTGCCGGAGTCCACCTAGACGGGTAACATGGAGATTTTCGTGGAGAAGCTCCTTAAGACACTTTTTGGGGACTCTGCCTTTTCCAATTTATTTGTTGTTGAGAGAGCCCACCGATATTTAAGCCCCAGGCCCAAACCGGGAGCTTCGCCACGACCTGGCATAGCCAAACTGCTTAACTACAGAGACAGTGATACGGCGCTCAGGCTGGCACGCGACAAACAACCGCTGCACTTTGAAGGCTTCATCTTATTGGTGTTCCCGGACTTTACCACGAAGGTGCATAAGCACGACGCCAATTTGCACCGATGAAGAGACAGTTACGTGAAATGGGAACAGACTACGCAATGCTATACCCTGCGAAGTTAAGGGTCAACCGGCAGGGGAAAGCCTTCATTTTCACAGACCCTACAGCGCTACAAAAGGCTATGAAGGACTGGCGCAGGGAGCACAGATCTTCCCAGGTTGATACCTTGGCAGAGGCAGACAGCGCTCTGGAAGAACAGGACTGAAAAGCTGTCGGACAGATAAGTTTGGAACAATGGGACTCTGGGGCATGTAGCCTAACCAAGGGGGGGTGGAAGAGTCGATGTGTTAGGGAGTGATATTCTACAGGTTGACATCCTGGGAGCTGCAGTCCAATGGCCTGTAGCTAGGTCTCCACGCACGCCTTGGGGAGATGGACGGGCTCCTTTGTGCAAAGCTCGCGCCTTGGTGGGCTCCATCACGGGCTGTGGCTCAGATATTCTGATAATGGGGTGAGTACTCTGGCTGGGAGAGCCGAGAACGGACACACACCAAAGTGCTCCACGATGGCCATTAGCAGCTGTGCTTAATTGATGTGAGAGGTAGATAGTGCACACAACAGATGATCATGACGACGAGGGGGGGAAAGGCAGCATTTATTCACAGCTTGTATAATACTTGCCTACTGTTGACTACCTTTGCCCACGAGTGAAGTACACAACCTCAGTCCTCTGAGACTGGATTTTTGCGGTGTCAGGGGATTTGTTATGCTGGGGAAGATGAAGGGGGAGGGTGGGGAGGGACAGATCTGGATCGCGGCCTAGTTGGGGATGGGCAGGCGAGGGTGGATGTGGGGGGAGGGGGGGCAGGGTGCAGTTGCAGGGGGGGATAGGAGGGAAGGGAGTTTATGTTTAGAAGTTGGTGCTTATCTAAGACCACACATGGCAGGAAGAGGGTACCTTGATCTTTTGACGTTACAGTCCACACTATTGACACCTGTCAACACCCTATGACGACTGAACAGATTAGAGCGGAAGGCGACAACAACGCGCTAACGTTACTGACTTGGAACATACGGGGTCTCAATGACCATAGGAAGGTCCAGAAGGTCCTCCAATACTTTGCCAGATACGGGGTGGATATAGCTCTGCTGCAAGAGACACACCTTCCCACGGACAGTCACATCCTCCGATATAGAGGGCTGACGGCTAAGATTGTGACGTACTCCGGAGGAGAGATACTCTGGGGGGGACTTCAATATGACTAGACACCCTCACATAGATAGATCAGACGGTCCTGAACGCCGCCCCTCGGCGGTTACCAGGGTCTTGGAGACACAGATGTCCCACATGGACTTACGAGACGTCTGGAGAGATCGACACTCAGAGCTGGGTGGTTATACACACTATTCAGCACAATTCAATATACACACAAGGATAGATTATTGGCTGGCCACTCCTTACTTGACCTCTGCTATTCAAAAATGTGAGATACTCCCCCGCATGTACTCGGACCATGATTTCCATAACTGTGCCAGTGAGATGGATTCCTCCATTTGCTTTGCGGTTCCCCCCTTATTCACTGCTAGACGCCTCCTTCAAGGATGAGCTGGTGAATGACATCGAGGTGTTTTTCAAAGCCAATGAGGGTTCCGTAGACTCGGTGCAGAGTGTGTGGGAAGCATTCAAATGATACGTTAGGGGGGTTACAATATCCAAGCACTCGGGGGTACTGCGGTCGATCAGAGGTAGGTTGCAGACACTAGAGACTAAACTTGGCTCTTTGGAGAGTAGGCGCCTGTATAACCCTGATGAGGAACTTGACAAAGAACTGACAGAAACGCTGCGGGAATATAATGAGGAGGCTGACGCAGAGATTAAACAGTTAGGGAAATACGCCACGGCTAGGTCATATGGTGAACGCGAACGCCCCGGGGCGGTGCTGGCTCAGATGGCGCCACGCGCCAGGAGCGATGGAGGTGCACCCGAAATGAGGTGCCCTGTGTCAAAAGAACGGCTCTCGGATGCGCAGATAGCGGAACGCTTCAGGGAATACTACTCTACCCTATATGCCTCGAGAGGCCCAGCTTCGGATGAGCATATACTGGATTACCTTACACATATTAAATTGCCCTGGTTAACCGAAACTCATAGGGGATTCCTGGCGCGCCCGATAGAATGAGAAGAGATAGTCTGGGCGCTCTCGGCTATGAAGTCGGGTGATGCGCCTGGGAGTGACGGCCTCACAGTGTCCTTCTATAAGGCCTTTCCGGACCTTTTACTCCCTAAACTGCTTCCACTATTCGAGGATATGGCAGATTCGAGCACTATGCCTCCATCTATGCAGGAAGCGATATTAGTTGCTATACTCAAGCCGGGCAAAGACCCGGGAGACTGCGCTTCCTATTGACCGCTGTCGTAGCTAAACGTAGATGCGAAGATCTTTGCAAAGTTGCTTGCCAATCGTTTCAGCCCTATGATCTCCACGCTTGTGGCCCCAGAACAGGCGGGATTTGTTCCCTCACGCAATCTTACATATAATCTCAGAACGGTCTTCGCTGCTTTTCAGCACACACGTCCGGAGGTCTCGGCGATCGCTGTCTTCCTGGACATGGAGAAGGCCTTCGACTCTGTCGAGTGGCCTTTTCTGAGGCAGATCCTGGGACGTATGGGTGTGGGTCCTTTGTTTTTGCAACTCCTGAATATCTTATACACCTCCCCCACGGCTCGGGTCCGTATTAGGTCGTTAGTCACAGACACCCTCAGTATCAGTAGGGGTACAAGACAGGGGTGCCCCCTTTCTCCCCTATTATATGCTCTAGTTGCAGAACCCCTGGCCTGTGCCTTACGCGAATACCACAGCCACCGCGGTATAAGATTCCCTACATATAACTTGATAGTATCCACTTACGCTGACGATACTCTTCTGTATGTCAGAGACCCGGAATCTCACCTGTCGATGGTACTTCGAGAAGTGGTACTGTTTAGCTCACAGTCTGTGTTATATGTGAACTGGAGCAAGTCGCTCATGTTCCCCTTTACTCCGGCTACAAAACAATTTGATCCGGAGTACCCCATACAGTGGACCACAAAGGCGTTACGCTACCTGGGTATTCGATTACATACCGACTCTGAGGTGATTCTACGTGAAAACTATGGTACTGCGGTTTCGAAGTTGGAGGATGACATTAACAGATGGATTGCGTTGCCATTGTCATTATTGGGACGCATTTCACTTATGAAGATGGTGGTGCTGCCTCGCCTTCTGTTTCTCTTCTGTAACATCCCCATGGTGCTGTCCTCTAATTTCTTCAATCAATTGCAGGCGCTGATGGTCCGGCTGGCGTGGGCGGGAAAGCAGCCGAGAGTGGCATGGCATATACTCACACGCCCATGCTTCAGGGGGACTGGATGCCCTGGATTTAGAATTATATTACCGGGCGGTGCAAGCAGCCCCAGCATACCACTGAATCCATGGGCTGCCAAACATTCCCCATATACGAATCGAAACAATCGTTGCAGATCATACACCCTTACCGGCACTACTGGCGAAGCCTAGAGACTGAAGAACGGGGCTACTGGATTCTCTGAATTCAGTGACGCATGCTTGGCATCACCTGATGGACGGGCAGGCATGCAGTCTGATGAATGCTCCAGGGGCCAGGATTGAGTGGTGCTCGTGGCTGACGCCGTGTCTGGACGGGGCTGTGCTGACTGCTCTGAAAGCCCTCAATATCCACAATATGGGTGATTTGTTCGCTGCCGGCGTGGTCCACACATGGGACGACCTTGAGACAGGTGGCCGAGAGGAACACCCACTGCGGCGCATACAGTATCATAGAGTGCGACATGCGCTACGGTCGCTTCTGGGCACGGAGATGGAGGAACCACATACTGTCACAACGTTTGCTTATGTAGTTTCTGCGAAGTCCCCCGCTAGACTCATAGCTAAATTGTATGGTATGGCCTTGGAGGAAAGAAACGCCGAGTATGTCAAACCAAGACTAGCATGGCAGACAACCCTCCAAATAGATTTAAACAAAGAAGTCTGGAGATATTGCTGCTGAAGCACCATGCGCATCTCCCTTAACGGGAGACATAGGTTGATCCACTTTAAATACTTAAACAGGACTTATTACACTCCCGAACGGCTGCATAGATACAAACCTTGTGAGGACGCTCGTTGCAAGAGGTGCGGGACGGAGACGGCAGACTTCCTACACGTAGCATGGTCCTGCCCCGGGATACAGGTTTTTTGGGAGGGGGTGTACAGAGAAGTTAATGACACTACACAGCTGACACTGACACCTGATCCTTTGCTGGCACTTTTAGGCTACTCCAAACCCTTACGACTGGCGCACAGAAGACTGGTAGACATGGCGTTCCTTATAGCTAAAAGGTGTTTGGCCCTGCGCTGGATGAGGGGGCCTCCTCCCACCCTGACACAGTGGTCAAGGGAGATGACATATTGCTGTACGCAAACTGAACTATATTGCGACCTTTTACCCCCCGCAGCTGGTCTAAAAACTGCTGGGCTTGTTTCCTTGAAAGGCGATGGACACTGGACGTAGAAGGTGAGGCTGATGCTGTTGCTAACCTGGAGATAGACACGACTGCCACTCCCCCCACCCCCACCGGAAAGAAAACGATACGATTTATGAGACGATACATGGGGAGCCTCGGGCATGGAGAAGGAATGTGTTTGTTCTCAATACCTGTTGAAGCTTTTGAATGTGTTCATGAGGATGCAACTGCGTGGATAGTGTATGACATGGTCCCCTTACAGAACAGTTACTTATGGAAAGCCTGTACATAACCATCTGTACCTTGCTGAGATTATGTATACCCGTCAATGCCTGTGTGGATTGTTTTTGTTTTCATTTCTTTGGTCTTATCTGCACTTCTGAAAAATGCCAATAAAGATATAAAAAAAAAATAATAATAACAAGTATTAGCAAGCCAATAAGTATTGCATTTGGGCCCTAATGGCTTTGCCAAAGATTCTATAATTTGGGAAAAAGGGGACCCCTATATATTAATAATACACTTGCTATACATAGGGAAACAAAGTTAATTTGGGAACGGTCTATACCCAAGTAGAAATTCAAAAACTACCAAACACTGTTGATATATGTATGAAGGACCACAGAATGATAGTATAGTAATGGCATCCACCAGTATGTAAACTCACCACCAAAAAGAAAGGTTATTACATTATTTGATTTTATTGTATTATTCAAAAATTTATGTAAATATTTTATCTTTTTATAGCATTTTTTTAATCTTTTTTTCATTTGTGTATTCATTTCTGGTATAACTGATTTACAATTCATGAACATGAAGATTAAAAATACATGGCAAACAAACAATAAGCATAAGAAATGGTAGAGACAGTAATGTGAAATAAGCTGTGGAGATCCAAAGAGGTGATAAAAGCAGTATGGGTGGAGAAGTACATGAATACAAGTGCTACATTGAATGGAAAGCGAGAACCACACAGGTGACAAACAGGAACACAGAGGGCAGAGGAAGAGAAGCATATGAAGGAAGACAACTGGAATACACAAGTACTCTAATATAGTGCTTAACTCAAAAGAAAAAAGTAGTGCTTGAAAAGCAAGCAGTGAAAGGACACTTGTAATACATCCATATTCCAGGAAAGGGACAAACACAAGAAGAGGAAGGAAAAGCCCACAAAAGCTAACAAATAAAAAATCAAGTTACTGAGCGTGACAGTAAAATAATCTGTGCCAAGCAATGGGTGGCCTCTAAGCCCACTTTAAGCTGACATAGGTCTTTTCGCCAACAGCAGGTTTGTTCTGTCTGATAGGCGACACGTCAAATAGAAGCCATGTATAGCAAAAAGTGTGATTTATTTTAGGAAATTTAATAGCCAGAAAGAAGTGCTCTTTAATGTATAGCTTGGTAACTTTATAATCAGCTGCCTTTACTTGAATCTTAGCTCTTTTGGTTGAGATAATTGTTTAATCTTGCGCACATCATGAAATAAGTCTGTACTTTGATTACCCAAACTGGCAAAAACATCAGAATACCTAGCTGTGACTCAGCTGACAGGGTTCTAAACCACATAGTGCTTACAATAATTTGAATAACTGACTCATGCGCTTGTGTTGCGTTTTTCAGGCCATCACTACAATAAACTAAACTACAAAATGTTGATATTGAGGTCAGAGTAGGAATATTATTTTAGCAATTATGTATGTATTTATTCATACAAAAATCATATAAGTATACAGTACATTCGTGAATCAAAATACAGTAAAATATATAAATAGTAAAGAGCCACACGTAATAAAAAACAAATCATATTTTAATATAGCTTAAAATAAGAAAAATCAGTGACTCAAGTATACCTAGGGTTAAATATTAAGAACTGTCCCTAAAGACATAAAAAACAGGATACATAAAAAAACAACTGTTTGAGTGTAGATAAAAGCTGTAAATGTAAAAATGCGGGTCTAATCTGTCTGAAATCCATGGACAACAGGAAGGGCCTGATATACTTATGGCGGGGAGAAAAAAATATGTGGAGGATAAGCACTACATGAATGGTATCACAAATAGATACATTATCGCATGTACATGGAGGCAAATTGGATGGCGTGTGCCAACCCCCACTTGGGAACGGAAGCTGACGGAAGGTGCTAAGTAACCCTGGGCGTAGTTCGCACAGTTGCGCTATGCGTAGCTACGAGAAGTGCACTTCGCACTAAGCAAGCTACGTGAACTGCGTAGGTCGGTAGGGAAAATGCTGTTCACACTGATTGCACAGTGCCAGATGCTTGTTCGCACTGTGCAATCATTGCAAATGGCATCTTGCACAGTGCAAGTGGTCATTTTCTGCCGATCAAGTAGATTTGTACTCGAGGGGCAGTTTTCTCAGCGCAGACTGGTAGTTTCTCATTGCGAGCGGTAGCGAGCATACGCGACCACTCACAATGGGAAACCTGACCTCCCCACGTTGAGAATCTCGCCGGGAGGTTTATTTTCCACGCTCACGATCGGCAACTTGATGTTGCTGATTGCGAACAAGGAAAAAGTCTCGCCGGGATGCCATTTTGCTCGCTCGCTGTCGTCAACTTGCCGTTGAAGACCGCGAGCAAGCAAAAAAAGCCTGCTACGCTACGCGTTTTTGCACTGTGCGACGTGCAATTCGCATAGAGTAGTTGCGCAAACTACGCAAGCGTAGAGCAGCCCTACGCCCAGGTTTAGTGCTAAGTCCTAAATAAGTTAGAAGATGCTAATGAAGATGACACATTTCCAAAAATGGGTAAGACTCAATTCCTTGTACAGATTTGACCGTAACATATCATCTCATAGACTGCTTAGTCAAGGCTAAAGCCTCCCAATCCTCATCTGACCTAAGGGAAAAAGCCTGTTTAACCCGTACAATATCTTTTTTACTAATTTCATCAGGCTCTGAAAAAGGCCTGATCTCCCAAAATTGTTGAAAGTAAATTTAATATGCTGAACCGATGGAATCTGAAGTGCGTAGTTCAAGGATAAACAGTCCTGAAGGATTGATCTATTTGTTCCAACTCCTCCCTGCACCAAACCAAGAACCAGAGTTAAAATCAGAAATACATTTCATGCTTAATTCATCATGTATAAATTTGACTGCAGTTATGTTATGTTATGTTAATAACATTTATTAGGCGCAACAGCTGCCCCAGCAAAGGGGCGTCCTGGCGCTGTTGCACACCTAAAAGACCCCTCAAAAAGGTATTTTCTTTAAACTGAATATTTTCAATGGAGGCACAGCGCCAATCTCACTTTAAAATGTGGCCATGGGGATATATTTGGCTGTATATACATTCAACATCACTTTCATAGGCCTACGCCCAAGGCAACTGGCTGCCAGTTGAGACTCCAGGTTAATAAAAATCCCCAAAGATGAGAAGTTTTCAACCATGCCCAGGGTCTGACCCTGGGCTAAAAGTCTGGTACTTTTTGCATTCTTAGGACCAATCAGCATAAAATGTGTTTTTTTTTAATTTGTGGACAAATCCATACTGGCCATAAAAGAGATAAGTACATTTAAAAGCTGCTGAAGTCTTCTAACACGTGATTAATACCATGTCATCAACATATAAAAGCATGGGGTTTGTCCTGCCATTAAGTCTAGGAACACCTAGACTGCCATTGAAAAGCACCCCCTCCAAACAATGAATATATATGTTGAATAAAAAAATGGAGCAAAGATACATCCCTGTCGCACACCACTTCTTAAGTAAAGATGTTGGGTGCACTCACCATTAATTCCATATCTGACTTCCCCTGTCAGGTCTGTATGAAGGTCTCTCAAAGAATTAACAAGACACGGTTCGACCCCCAAGGACTCCAACTCTGCCAAAAGCCTATCATGATTAACCTTATGAAAGGCTGAGCTGAGGTTATGAAGGCCAAATGTACCGAGCCCTTCCTAGCCACTGTGTATTTGGAGAACAATAAATGCAAATTAAATGTTTTCTCCACTGTTCCCCTTCGGTTCTAAACCTATTCTGAAGGTCGGTCAAAACATTATTCCCATTGACCCAGCTGGTCAGTTTCTCCAGGATAACACTCCCTATTATGTTGACCACCACTTCCACAAGAGATATCAGCCTGTAACAAGCCAGGTCACTTCTATCTCCTTTTTTTATATACTGGGATTATTACCGACTGCCGCCAGGCTTCTGGTAAGGGTTCCCAGATGTCCACATTAATGTGTATAGTAAGAAATAGGGGCCCACAATTCAACTAAATATTTCAGTAGGTTATCTGGGACTCCACTCGCACCCAGGGCCTTGCCCAAGGACAGGGATAAGATGGCATCTCTTACTTCTTAATGTGTATGCAACAAGGACCCCCTGAATTAACGAATTTTAGAATTCCTAGGCCAGGGAAATAAGCATGATTGAAAAGTAACAACCTAGGCAATTTGACGATACAAATCACATATAGATCAAAAAAGGTATAGAAGTGAACTACAGCTGGCTAAAACACAAATTTTTATTAAACAATTAACACAATTAAAAAAGGTCATTTATATGACATCAAATGACAGTTAAAAAATCACATTATATAATTGACAATTACACATTGTTAATTCACAAACAGTTTTAAAAAAATATAGGGGTATGTGGCATGAAAATTCGGTCTCCGAATTTTCATGCCACATACCCCTATATTTTTTTAAAACTGTTTGTGAATTAACAATGTGTAATTGTCAATTATATAATGTGATTTTTTAACTGTCATTTGATGTCATATAAATGACCTTTTTTAATTGTGTTAATTGTTTAATAAAAACTTGTGTTTTAGCCAGCTGTAGTTCACTTCTATACCTTTTTTGATCTATATGTGATTTGTATCGTCAAATTGCCTAGGTTGTTACTTTTCAATCATCTCTTACTTCTTTCCATGTGATTGTGAGCTGATCAACCTCTTGAAAACAATGAGATGTGGGATCCAAGTACACACAGTCATAAAGGGCTGACAAATAAGCTACCCATGCCTGTGCAGGGATGGTGGGTTCCTGTTCGGAGAGCTGTATCTACTTTAAAAAAAAGTATGACTCAGAATTTTCCAAAACTGGAATCTATCCATCTGATTATGTGAAACCACCAAATCCTCCCATAACCCGTTCTTTAAATTATTCTTCCTATCCCTAAGCGCAGTTCTGTAGACATGCCTAATACACCTTACAACTTCCTACCTGTCTATTATTTTTAATGACAATAAAAACTCCTTCCTTGTCTTTGTGCAGTGCTTGTCAAACCTTCTTCAAGCTTTATGTGGACCGGCTGCCCCCTGTTTGCTAAGGGCTGTATTCAATTACTTACAGTTAAGTGTCAAAAGCTTTAAAATTACTCCGATTCATTGCCTCTACATCTAAACAAATATGAATTCACTCAGGCTGTATAATGTCAGTTAAAGGACTCTGGAATGTTCTTATCCCATTTAAGTCTCCTTCACTTGTCTTTGGTAAGAGCCACTGTCCTATATAAGACACATTTGTCTACATGTTTTTTCTCCCATGTAAATGAAGCAAACAGTAGATTATGACCACTAAAGATGTTCCATTCAGTAGTAAAACTACTCAAACAGGAGAAATTTTTTTTTAAAACATAGATGTAGTTGATAGTAGAGCCCCGCCCCCAGGCCTTTATTTGTTGGTACAACAAGTGAAAGCGGGTGGCTTATCGGCTAAAGTGGTGGACCGTGAAGCTGGGGAACTGGGTTTGAGTCTCAGCAGGGACACTCAACATCCTGTGATTCTGGAAAAATCACTTAATCTCTCCATGCCTAACAAAATGAATGTGTCCGTGTGTAACGCAACTGGTGCTCATGTAAAGTGCACTGGTACCTTTGGGTTAAGTTCGTGCCATATAAAACTCCCCCCCCAAAAAAACGACACCTTCCGGGGCCATGTCAATCAAAAAAATTCCCCTTGTGGAGAGTCGTTGATATACACCTTATCAGATCAATCCCTGCGAGGTCCCCAGAATCACACAAGTGACAATCCTGTGAGGGCCCCAGAATCATAAAAGTGAAAATCATTACACGGGTGAAGATTAAAATCTCCTGATATCATTATCTCTGTTTCTTGGTGAGGATGAGTGCTGACAAAAGCATTTGAAAATTCATCCAATTCCTTCACAGCATGAGTGCTTTCTATCCCATGTATTTCATTGTATATATTAATACAGAGAATACAAAACGTTTGTCTAAAAAATAACAAAACACTAATTAAAAAATGAAATTTAGCCAGGATCACCTTGGGGTTACATTCCAGATTTAGTTTCACAAGGGTAGCCAACCCCCCTCTTGCTGGCCCACTCACAGGCGCTTTGCCCTTTTTACTAAACAAAAAATTGTCTGTTGTATTTTGTGCCTCCCCATTCCTTTTCCCCGTAGTTCTATAGCAGGCTAGGAGGCCCTACAAACTGAGACATTGCTTTTAGGAAGCAACCATAGTGGAAGTGGCAGAGCTGAGTTCCAGGGCAAGAAGCTTACCCAGAGTGTCCATCAATGCCTTGGTGCCAGAGCCCCTGTGCCTCCAGGAGAAGATGGTCATACTTCAAGTATGTACTAAACACCTGGACAGTCTTTAGATCAACTGAAAAAGTCAAGCACCTTTGTTATAGGCTCCCTGCAAAGCCCCCGCTTGAATTCCCTTACAAAGAAAATCATGGAAACACCACACAATGGAGGGGATAAGGATGCTACCACTACGCCGATTTTAGAACCACTCTTATCGAACAAATAGTCTGTAAAAGAAACCCCTGGGGTGGTCCCGCACTGCCTCTTTCTGCCACTGACGGGCCCAGGACAGTGCCACCTTGGCGTGTCCCATGCAGCTAGAGTGGTGCTAGCCCTTTATGCGCCAGATGGCGTGCTGGAGTGAAGGCAGGCGGCTTAGGCTGCAAAGAACACTGGAGACCATAGTCCAGGGAAATAAGAAGGGCGTCCCTATTCAGTCACGAATCTTGCTCTCCAACTTAAATGTCCATCAAAGACTAGCTGCTGTATACTTCCGCTTTATTTGTGAATGGGTATTTGTAATAAAATATTTTATGCCTCTCTCACACTCAAATGATTAGCTTAGAACATGCACCAAAACATGCACACCTTTTGATGAATGTAAAAAGAACAATAGTTTGGCCCAACACAGGATTTACGTGTCACAGAGCGCATGGCCTGCAAGGTGGTCGCCACAATCCATAATACAACACATCTATGTTAAAGAAACGTCTCGTTTCCCAGCAGCAGAGCAGAAATTCTCTGCATTATCGCTGCAGACCTATAACATGTGCCGAGCCAGGTCTGCTTGGGGAGAGGTGACCAGGTCTTACCTCGTCAGGAAAGCCGAATACCATGAATAACCCCAATAACTCGATGAATTCAGAGGTTGTGAAAAAGCAAACAATTGCAAGAGAGAACACCAACAAGTACATTTTGAAGGGGGGAGGGGGTGAGAAGCCACTCTGGCAAGTGACAGCAACATGGGGGCAGAGGTATAAGGAGAAGCAATGAGGGAGTAAGCAACAGGAAGGGCGAGAAGCAATTAGAGGAGAGCAATCTGAGAAAGATAGGAATATAGGGAAAAATAATAAGGGCAGCGAGCACGGCAAACAGTGAGACATACATGAAGATACCTCAGAAAAATACACGCACTCTAATACAGTGGTTAATACAAATTTAACACAAATAAAAAAAAGAGGTAAAGGGCTATGGAGGGAGCAGCAGGCAAGGGAAGAGAGAGGTTGGAATAAAATTGTACCTGAATCACGTTGGGAGCAACAGACAACTGCTGAATTAGGTTGCATCAATCTGTGCTTGGTCTTTGCTTCACAGCAATGAGCAGAAGGAGTTGGGCCAGCACTGGCCAATTAAGGAGGCTTTCAAGAAGAGTGCCTTGAAGCCAACAAATTGTAAGCAATGAGTGGGCTCCAAGCTCTTTTTTGTATGCAACTGTGTCTTGCAAGCAAGACACATTCGCTAGTGCATTCTCTTGCAGGCTCAGCCCTTAAAAGAGGATTGTTTACAGGAATATACTTTTTATTCTCCTGCTCACAATTCCTAATCTAGAATAGATTATCTTTTTCACAGTAAACCTTTGTCCCAACTTGTCTCACATGCTGAGATTGGTTCTATTTTAATATCAGACCATGCCACAGTTTTTGTTGACTTTGATCTTTTCCCCTTTTCCCCTCATGCTCGAAGATGGCGTTTCAATAACTCATTATTGTCAGATCCTAATTTCACAGGCCAATTCACCTCTTTTGCATCTGAATTCCTTTCTATCAACTCTACTCCAGACTCCTTTCCGGTAATGATATGGGATTCCCTTAAAGCATAGGCTAGAGGATTCATTATAAATTTTGTTTCAAGGAAAAATAAATTTTTTGAGGCCAAAAACACCCAGTTGTTAGCTAAAATTAAACACCTTGAATATTCTTATTACCGCTCTAACTCTGAAGCTTCCTTAAAACATCTTATTGAGGCAAAAATCTCTTTTAATAAGTCTTCTACGGAAGCTGCATCCTCTTATCTTTTATGGAGTAGTGCTCGTTACTATGGAGGTCAAAATAAAATGGACAAACTTCTTGCAAATTATTTAAAGATCCGTCGAGAGCGGTCTAAGATTGAATCCATCCGTAACAATGCTGGTGTTTTGTTATTCAAGGATAATGATATTCTCAATGGATTTGTCTCTTTTTATAAGAACTTATACACGCCGGAACAACAACCTTCCTCTGCTGCACTTTCCTCTTCTTCCATTCAATTCAATCTCCTCCTACTTATGACGCGGACCTTACCTCATTAGATTCCGACATCACCTTATCTGAAATTCAAACTGCTGTTTCAAAATTGAAAAGGGGTAAAGCTCCTGGCCCTGATGGTTTTACTATTGAATTTTATGCTCATTTTGCTTCCTTGATACTTCCCCACCTTTTATTACGTTATACATTTTTTGTACAGACTGGATCTTCCTCAGGTTCTTTTCAAGAAGCTGTAATTTGTTTGATTCCCAAAGAAAATAAGGATCCCTCTTTCTGTAAAAATTACCGGGCGATCTCCTTAGTTAACTTAGATTACAAGATATTTGCAAAGATTCTTGCCCTTCGTATTGACCCTATCTTACCCAATATTATTGGCCCGGAGCAATCTGGATTTGTTAAAGGGCGTTTATCTTCAGATAATTCCTGAGTTTTCTTCATTATTTTGAGTAAAGCCTTTTCCCTTAATTATCCCATTGCTGCCATAGCATTAGATGCTAAAAAAGCGTTTGATAGAATTGGTTGGCGTTTTATGTTTCGAGCACCTAAATGGATTGGCTTTCCTGCTTAATTAATTTCTTTCATTTCTTTATTATATTCTGATCCTAAAGCCTCTATCTTCGTTAATGGGAAATCGTCTGATTATTTCACTCTTTTCAGAGGTTTTCGTCAGGGTTGCCCCCTATCTCCACTTTTATTTATAATCACCGTAGAACCTTTCTTAACGAAAATTTGGTTAGATGACAGAATCTCTGGTTTCTAACTTAACTCTACCCATGTTAAATTATCTGTTTACGCAGATGACATCCTTCTATATTGCTCCAATCCTTCTACTTCTCTTCCAGCTTTTCTCTTCTCAGTTATCCGGTTATCGACTTAATTCGGATAAATGTGAGGTTCTCCCTGTAAATACTCTATCTAAAACAGGACTTTGTCTCTACTGGCTTTTCCTGGAAAACCTCTAAAATTAAGTGCTTGGGTTTATGGTTTTCTCCCACTATTCTAGAAACTCTGAAAGATAATGTTGATACCCTCTCTAAAACCTTTTCTACTTCTATAGACCGGTGGCATCCACTTTTTCTCTCCTGGTGGGGTCGCCTAGATTCTATTAAGATGATGCTCTCACCGCTTATTCTCTATCTTCTATCTATGATTCCGGTCCACATTCCTAGTTTCTATTTTTAAAAATTGATTCTATATTAAACAAATTTCTTTGAAAAAATAAATCTCCTGGAAATAGCTCTTAATTCTCTCAAAGCCGATAAACTTTCTGGGGGACTCAAATTTCCGGATTTTAAGTCTTATCATTACGCTTTCTCTTTGAGGCAATCTTCTTGTTGGCTCTCCCCTGACCAATGTGTACATCCTCCTCTTTGGTTGAATATTGAGAAATACTTTCTTGCTCCTTTTACTTTTGATAAATCTCTTGCCTTTACTAACAATATTTCTTCCTTTCGTCCCTAAGTGAACTCCTATACACGTAAAATATTAAAACCTCTTCTCCCGGCCTCTTATCCTGCTCTTACCTCTTTAGATCAACAACCCATTTGACATAATCATTTACTACGTATCAAAGGTCGCACTATATACTGGAAATCGTGGAGACTCAAAGGTTTACTCTGGATCTCACAACTGATTTCTAATTCTCTCCCTCTCTCTTTTTCAGACCTTCAACAAAACTTTTCTTTACCCTCTTCATGTAAATGTCAATATGACTCACCCCTTCCTTCTCTCTCACAATACCTTCTTTCCTTGCCACCTACTCCTATTATTTACTAGAGCTTCTCCTCGGATAGACCCAAGGGGAAATCTGAATTGGCCTGGTAAAAAGATCTTGCAGAATATTGGTCCATTCCATTTTGGCAAAAAATATGGTTTAAAATTCATAAAACGCCAAGAGCAGCAAATATATCCCAAACTTTATTTTTTATTTACAAACGCCTTCTCTTTACTCCTATGAAATTTGATTCGTTTTGTACAGACCTCTCCTCAGCCTGTTGGTCTTGTAAAAGTACCTCAGCTGATCTAAAACATATGCTTTTTGAATGTCCCTCCCTTTCCCATTTTTGGCTCTCTGTTTGGTCCCAAATTAACAAGATTTTCAATACCCAAATTCCTTTTTCCATCTCAAATATCTTTTTAGGCTCCTTATCACCTTCCTGGCCATACCCTACTCCCAGTCCCTCTTTACTTGATTTGTTATTAGCAATAGCCCTACACTTAATTACATCTAATTGGAAACATGCTAAGAAGGTTACTTTTAGAGCTTGGTGGAATGCTGTCTGTTTCCATCATAGATTAGATACTCATAATGCTACCCCTATATCTTTATGCATTAAAAGAGATCTTTTATGGCTTCCTCTATCCTCCTATCTAACAGACTTAGCTTCAGCTTCTTCTATAATAGTTAATTCTGCGGACGAAGTTAGGAAACCTCCATGAGTTCCTGTTGTCTGTTTATTTAATTACAAGCTTCATACTTTATGATATTACTCCTTTCTCCTTTTTCATAGACTCTATATCGAAGTTTATGTTTTGTACCATACTTGTCAATGTTTTTGTTGATATATTAGAATTATGATTCAGGTTGTACTCTTCCTCTCATTCCTCTCCACGATTCTTCCTTCCCCCCCTTTTTCTTTCTTCTTTTTCCCCCTTTCTCCCCCCCTCCCAATGTCTTAGACATGGATTGTACTCTGTTTGATACTGTACATTAGTTTGTTTTCATTATGATTTCTCTCTCATGACACTCCTTTTTAAGAATGGTATAATCTTTATTTCAATAAACTTTAAACTTAAAAAAAAGAGGATTGTTTGTCTCAAAGTGGTGACAGGCAGAATTATTCCTAAGGCGCAAGTCAATAATGAAACCAAAGGGTCAGGCGGCCAACCTTCACATCAGAGACCAAAATACTGACTTCCGGAGTCCCACAGGAATCGCCCCTCAGCCCCACGCTTTTCAATATATACATGACACTGTTCACCAACATCATACAATCACAAAAAATCACCGTCTCGGTCTCCACAGAACACACAGAACACCACATGGACTGTCACGTAAGCATTCATTACCAGCAGGTTGGACTACAGTAACACTATCTACGCCAGAATCTCTAAACAACTACTACATAGACTACAGACCAACCAGAACACTATTGCAATATTTATACTTGACCTCCCATGCCGCACCCACATTATATCGCACCTCAGGAAGCTTTACTCGCTTCCAATCCACAATCACAGCCAATTCAAACTTCTCACACACACATACAAAGCCCTACACAACACAGGACCAGAATACCAGGTCCTGTGTAGTTTTCAAGGGTTGAGGTCTGCTGGTGTATATTCCAATAAAGTTGTCTCAGAGCCACAGGGTCTAATCTGCATTTGAAAAACCATTTAATGATTGTGACCTTTCTTTATTGGCAGAGGTGTGGCGCAGCGACCAGAGCAGATGACTCCAGAGTGCAGGGCTCATGGTTCGATCCCAGGAGCAGCCAACAGCTCAGCATCATGTGACTTTGGGCAATAGCTCACTTAATCTCCCCGACCAGCCCCCCCACCCCCGTGCCAAGATATCCTTATGGGTGATAAATTGTGCTTTACAAATAGGGGATCTGGATTTAGATTTTAGTGTGACCAACTCTTAAATTGTGAGGTCCCTAATAATATCTTACTATATGTTATGTTATGTTATGTTATAAAATATTTTATAGCGCGCTCTATTACTCTCGAGAATCCTGGCGCGTAGTGGGTATGTGAGGAAAGCAGAAAGGAGGACAGTAGAAGCATTAAATAGATAGATTAAACAGATGGGTCTTTAGGCCTTTCTTGAAGTGGACAATATTCTGCATTATGCGTAGGTGGAGAGGAAGAGCATTCCAGTCTCTAGCTACCATAACAGATATAGATTGGCCACCTAACCTAGCGTACTTGAATCTAGGAAGAGTCATCCTACACTGGTTGGCAGATCTGAGGCAGCGGTTGGGAACATACAAGGCAAAGAGTTTTCTCAGGTACACTGGCCCAAGCTCATGCGTCGCTTTAAAAGAGAGAACCAGCGCTTTAAAAAGGATTCGCTGTGCCACCGGAAGCCAGTGGAGACTACGCAGGTGAGAGCGGACGCTAGACCTCCTAGGAATATTAAACAGGAGTCTAGCAACCGCATTTTGGACTACCTGGAGCCGTTTGATCAAATAGGATGGTATGCCAATAAATAGGGCATTCGCATAATCCAGCCTGTATAGAATAAGGGCACGCGACACTGTCTCTTTGGCATCTCTTGGGAGTAGGGGAAAAAATCTGTGCAGGGCTTTGAGGGTTCCAAAACAGACACCTGTGAGTTTTTTGATATGGTCGTCAAACTTTAAGTTATCTCCAAACCACACACCCAGGTTCTTGGCTGGGCCACCCATAGATTTGGGACAGGGAATATCATGTGGCCATAGAAGATCTCTGAAATTACCGGGGAAGGTTCCATAGAAAAGGACCTCAGATTTATCCTTGTTGCACTTTAGTTGTGCTAGTGCAAGCCAACGGAAGACAGATGAAAGGCAGTCCCGAACAGCCGATGTATCAAAATTGTCACCTGGCCAGGTAAACAAAAGTTGGGTATCGTCGGCGTAGGCCATAATTTTTGCCCCCAAATGTTCCGCCAAATAAATCAAAGGGTTCAAATAAACATTAAACAGCAGGGGGCTAAGAGTAGACCCCTGCGGAACACCCGTGGAGAGTAGCCTTGGCTGGGATGTATGTGGTGGTATCCAAACCTGCTGCGTCCTGTTGGTCAAAAATGACGTCAGCCAGTCAAGAGCTAGACCAGAAATGCCAATAGCAGAGAGTCTGGAGAGGAGGCGTCCGTGGAGCACCGTATCGAAGGCGGCAGAGAGATCTAGCACAATCAGAACTGCTCTGCCGCCTCCATCCAGGCATTCCTGGATGGTCTCTGATACCTCCACCAAAGCAGTCTCGGTGCTATAGGTTGTCCGGGACCCTGATTGAGCAGGGTGCAAGGCATGAGAAGTCTCCACAAAGTTGTCTAGTTGACGAAAGCAGGATCATTGCATTTTTGGTGCTCCAGGTGACTGCACCTGTCTAAGCTAGCCTAATCAGGGCAACCAAATTCATTCTTTTTTGTTTTTTGTTTTTTTCTTTCTAGGTCATGCAACTGCATGTTCCTATACCGCTGTAGGCACATTATAGCCTTAGTTTTCCTTTAAAAACACTGTAAAATAGTCTTTCACTTTTTGGATAATTATACACCAATTATAAAAACGTGAGTAAGGTGGGGAAGTTGTGCCCCCGTCCTGAAGAAGGAGCACCAGCTCCGAAACATGTCGACGCACACCAGAGGTACTGTCCATAGTCACGACAGCTAACTACCTCAACCTGCACTTCTTTTATTAGTACCAGCCTGGGGTTGTAAATAAAGTCTTTTTCCTTGACACCTACGAGCCAGGTACTTTTTAATCTTCACTGTATCCCACCACTCACATTTCTATAATACCCAACCACTTCCACCACACGCACCACACATAGTCTATACTTCCAGTGCTCCCGCGTAGTCGCAGCACGCCGCATCCCGTTAGAGGGGTGCGAAGGCCCCAATGATGAAGCATGACACCAAGGGGCCTGTTGGTGTGTGAGGGGTATTTTACAAAACACTGAGTGTCCCCACATTTGTGGTCGACATTCCCCCCTGTCCACTGTGAGTAGGATTCTTTTTGTTTATGTAACAGTGCCCATGGAGTAAGAATCCTAACTCTTTACTCTACCTCCCTTCTGTTGTTATTTTGTAGTTGACGAAAGGCCATCTTTTCACAGATTTTCACCAGAGCCGGCAGTAATGATATATGCCGGTAGCTGGACGGGGCGGATTTTTTTTAGAAGCGGCAATAGTTTAGCCTGCTTCCAGCAGGTTGGGACAGTCGCAGTAGAGAAAGAGAGGTTAACAATCTGAGTGACCTCCCCACATACTGTCTTGGCCACCCCCCAAGCACCCGAGCCGGATATGGGTCCGTTGGAGAGCCCGACTTCAAGGACTTTAATACTGTCAGGATATTTGCATCAGCAGAGGGAGAGAAGGCCACAAACTGATCTGTAGGTTTGGGCACAGGCAGGGAAGGCAGCATTGATGAGGACTTATGAGAATCGCATACAGCGATCAGGTCCTCCTGAATCTTTGCAATTTTCTCAATAAAGAAAGAAGAAAGTTCTTCACACCATTGTTCGGAGGAGGACACCAGGGGTTGTGTGGCACAAGGCGATAAGAAACTCTGTACGATGGAGAAAATGTCTTTACTATTGTTATTTGCCTTGGCAATTCTTCCTGCGTAGTAACTACCCTTTGCTGTCCTAATCGCAGCATAGTAGTCTCTTTGGGCAGCTCGCAAGATAGTTTTTGCCTCGGGCAGGTAACTTTGTCTCCATATGCGTTCCAGTTTTTTGCAGCCAAGTTTCAATTCCCGTAGAGCATGTGAAAACCTGATAAGCTTGTGATCCGACCAAGTCACGCTCTCAGGACGAGACAACACAATATTAAAATTGGAACATACTAAATCCAATATATGGCCCTCCATGTGAGTTGGAGAATCAACCCATTGTTTGAGTTGCGCAAGGTTCAAGGTGTCGCCTAAGCGTTTGGACTCCATAGAATCAGAAACATCAGCATGGATGTTGAAATCCCCTAAGAGGAGAAACTTTGGGAATCTCAGCGCCCAAGGTACAATAACCTCCTCCAAAGCATCTAAAAACTGACCAGCATAACCTGGAGGCCGGTACACCAGCGTGCCTCCCAGCGTGAAATGCGGGTTTAGCCTAAGGGCGAAATGGAGCATCTCCCCGTCTCCCAAATCACCAGAAGCCTCAAAGGAGAAGAGCCATTTGTCCCTATATATCACGGCGACACCGCCGCCTCTGCCTAGTAGGCGGTCTGCCCTCGTAATTTTAACCCCTTCGCTGCGGCGGCAATTCCGCCGCAACGCTAGGGGGGGGCCCGAGCAGCGCTCGCATGCTCGTGACGGAGCCGCTCCGTCACGAGCCGCGGTTGCGCTGTGCTTATGACGGAGCGGTTCCGTCATGGCCCCACCCGCTTAATAGAACGCGCCGTGCAGGCGCGGCGGCAGGGCCATGACGGAACCGCTCCGTCATGAGCACAGCTCAGCCAATGCTCATGACGGAGCGGCTCTGTCATGAGCATACAAGGTGTTAAAGCCCCTAGGCACAGCCAACTCAACCACCGGGGCGCAGGTGTCATTAAGCCATGTCTCGGTGACGAAAAAAGGTCTAACTGGTTCTCTGCCAAAATCTCAAAGACATCGGCAGCGTGCTTAACCAGGGATCTGGCATTAATAAGACCTGCTCTGATCAGGGTAGAGTTGGTGCTTTCTAGAACAGAGTTGCAGGTAGTGGGGTGGAAATGGAAATTACAAGCAGGGCATTTCCTGGGGGGACAATCAGCAACCATCCATGGGCAGTCTACACCACAACTGGATATGTTTAATGCAAGTATTTCATTGCGCGAATACCTTATCCTGACGGCCCTTTGCATCGTGCGTGAATGGGTAGGGGGACTGGCACTAGGCATGTCCGGGACACGGACGGGCACAGACGGGCCCTCCTTTGGCGCTCCTTCGGCGCGCAGACGGCGCGCCCGCTGCGCGCGTCCGCTGCGCGTCCGAGGTGCCATTACTATTTATGTCCCAAGCCCCTCCCCCAGCTAGACCGCTGCCTACGGTCACGCCGGGATCCGGGACTCAGGTAAGATGGCGCCCGACCCTGCCCTCCACAGCAATCGGCACAGAAAAGCCGCGGTGTAACGGGGCAAAGGGATCAATGCACACACGGAGAGGTGCATTGATCCACAGGTTTTTCAACCTGTGTATAAATGTGAAAATTATTTTTGTAAGTACTAAAGTACTTTTCCTTTTTTAAAGGAAAATGAACCAATGTATTTATCCATTTATTGAGTGTTGTTTGTGTGTTCCTATATTCAGGGTTGCTAGGACATGGTACCTCCAAGAGTGAGCAGTGTACTCATCTGAGTCGCCACCCCGATAACCAAGTAACTGGTTCTCAATTTAGGGACAGTGGTACGGGGCAGAGGATACCAGAAGTGAAAAGCCACTGTAATCACAATTGGATCCCAGGGACTGTTCAACATTAATTTCTACAGAAGTGAATTTGACGGGTGTGCAGGTATGGAGTATATTGACATTCACGGAGTGGGAAGTAACATCAGCACAATATTGTGGCCGCACATAGTCAAAGCATCCCTTGAGCCTTCATTAAGGCTACAGAAATGTTTTAATAAAAAAAGCCCAAGTACCTGTGCCAGCATGAGAGCAGCAACTTGAAGTAGTCCGCAGAATGCAGACATGTTAGAGACTTTGTGTAATTATGCAAAAAGCCAAAGAAAAGCTATATAAAATGATGCTTAAATTACAAGTATGCAAATGCAAAAAAAGTGATGGATGGAATGCTTGAATTAATCTTATCCATCTCAGTTCATCGTTATTTTTCACGCCATGCCACCTCAGATTGGACCTAGCCATATGTAAATCAGTCTTGACCCTGCTCCAATAGGAGCAGTCCAGCTTGAACTGCCAGACCAGGTCTTTTCTGAACCAGAACACAAACAACCCGGGATCTGTTTCACTCTAGTTAGGGCTCATCAGCCAGGTATAGCTTGACTCCAGTGACACAGTGTGTACGCGATCCACATCTGGTCATACCCATCTCACTTAGGGCAACACTCTAAAGTATGTAAAACAAAAGTGAAGGATGGAATGCTTGAATTAATCTCAGCCTCGGTGCATTGTTATTTTGCATACCATGCCACCTCAGGTTCGTCCCAGCCATAGGCAAATCATTCTTGACCCTGCTCCAATAGAACAGTCCAGCCCGATGCGGCCCAAAGTAATTCCCAGTGTGATTTGATGAAATCAAGCATTCCATCCATCACTTTTTTGTATACATAAAGTACAAGTAAAGCACTTTCCATAATACAACGTGAATACAATGTGAGAGTACGCCTAAGGTTCAAAAGTTACCTCGGAAATTGGCAAGAGGACTGGCCCTCTTATGACATATTTTCAGTTGGAAATGATTGCCAACAAGATATTTTCTGCCCAAACCACACCCCTATAACAATAAATTGTTCAAACTTTTGCACTGGCATACTTTCTGACATTTTGTGTAATAAGCATAACAGAAAATTGTGCAAATTGTGTAAATTACTTAAGCGCTAACAGACAGTTATATGTAGGCCTTGCTGTGCTGTGGACACATTTAATAAAAGCTTCCACCCTGAATTACTTCAGTTTCATCTCACCTATCGCCAAATACTTAGACTCAAAAGTATCACCCCTGAGGAATATGAATTTATTATACAAAAATACATTTTAAATGAGAATTTATTAAGAAGACAACTCTGCAGAAAGTGAAAGCCAAAACACATGCAATAACATGGCATGGATTTCCACAATATAAAGAAAAAAAGAGAAGGATCGATTGATGTATGTAATTACATGTCCACAATATTCACATCAGATGAAGAAGAAGTTTTAAAAGTGCTACAGATTAATCAATTTGATACTGACTTGAAGAAATTTTTTAAGGAATTTCTACAAAAACAGGTGACATACAGAAGTGGAATTGACAAAAGTGACAAAGTAGATGAAGGCCCATCATAGAGCCTTAATTTCCCAAACTAAAGACACATACCATTGGTTGTATTGTACATATTACATACATAATATCAAAAGGTGATATGATGCATCACCCACAATGTTAAATTGCGAGATTGCATAACATGTGATAGTAAACAGCGTGGCTACGGAATTAAACATCTATGTAGGTTGTATAAAATAGGAATGACTGAGAGATTTGCAAAGTTATGTTGGAATGAGTTTAGATATGACTAAAAAATACAAGACTGAATTAGGTAAAACCCCTTGTGAAAAAAGGCCATCAATTATCACAACTATGATTCCAAGAACTACAATTAATCAAGAAAGCTATTAGAGAAAGTAGACCTTTTCTGAATTAAACTGTAGGATATGTTGGACGTTATGGATTTAAATAGCTTAGAGGCATTCAAAAGACATCATGGAAGAGAGACTATTGAAGGAACATCCGACTGGAAGCAGAAATAAACTGTAAGCACATATTATGTAATACCTCAAATACAGACATGGATGATAGACTAATGTAGGTGCATCTTAATAAATGAAACATATGCTTTTAATGTTACTGATGCATGATGAAATAAGATGTGCCCAAATAGGAAATGTTTGCTAGGACAAAAGATAAGGAAAAGGAAGGAACCTCGCAAAAGTTTTGAGAATAAAACGTTTTCAGTGATCAAATGTTTCCCTCTGAGGACGAGGTGTAAACTAATGAACTAGGTATATCAAATCAATGTATATCAAATGTAAATGGCTCTTGGGTTCATATATTTAAGAGAAATTATCCAATGAATTTCGGAAACACAGTATCACAACCTTGGTTTTAAAAAACGAATCAAAAGAAACAAGCCCATACATAGGCCATAATGTTTTCCCCTGCATGTATCTTTTGTTCATGGCCTAACAGATACAGCCAGCAAAAAAAAAAAAAACACCACAATGATATACTTTCATTTAGAGTGCGCAGTCAAATGGCCAGTTTTTACTGTTTTTGCTCATCCTTTCTGCAGTAAAAAATGTAGCAGTAAGGGATAGTAAAGAACGATTAAAATACCCCCAGATCATGGGAGAAAGCTCCCATGGTGTGGGATCTTTAGTTTTTGTTTCTTCAGAAACAAAGCCCCACTTTGGAATTTTGCTTCTGAAAAACCCAAAACTTGTTAAAAGTTTGATGGGCAGCTGTTGTGATTGACGGAGCTGTCCGTCAAACTGTTATCTCATTGACAGGAACAGCTTTGATGGAACCTCTAGTCAATGACTAGAGTTGTCCATAGTGTCAGTGGACCAATTGAAATTTGGCGTACAGGTATTAAGAAGTCTAAATCAGGCCCAAAGTGTTCCAAGTGGGCCGGATTCTGGTTAGGCAAAAAAAAAGCCATAGACAGCCGAGAAGTTTTAGCACTATTGTTTCATGGGCGCCCAAGAATGTAGTTTTCCATAATCTACTGCGATTTTTAACGCCATATTGAATAAAAATGGCAATTACCAGTATTAAACATGCTCTTATTTCGAAATGTTGGTAAGATAAAATTATGGAGCATGAAATGGCCAACTTAAATGTAAGAATGTAATTTAATAATACTTATCTCTATTTTTTGTTAATCCTATCTCTAGATTAAATAGAACACAGTGGTAAATAATAGTTGTTTAGAAATGTAACTAAGACTGCATTAACTCGTTTAAAACTCATCTACGTTAGGTCATTGTTGGTAATATCGCAAATTAAACATTATTCAGTCCTATGCGCGAAAGCTCTCTCGCGCTCTGCGGGTCTGAGAGACTAATGTTAGAAAACAGCAAGAAAGAGCAAACGCGGATGAACCGAAGTTAATGGGAAGTGAAAACGGTATTAGTGTCCCCTGCAGCCTTAATAACTTGGTGTAAAAGGTTTGATCTCCTGCAGAGACCACGGTCACCTCTACATCGCTGATGTTAATAACCTTTATTTCACCAGCTTCCTTTTTATGGTATCCAAGGGTAATAAAACTTCATACTGCAGGTTTATGGTTTATATAAAAGTTACTGTTGAAGAAATAATAACAATGTCATGCAAGAAATAGGTTGATTTTTTTTTTAACATATCCCTCTTCCCTAGAAATGTTTTAGTCACTTGCAAACCTACATGTAGAGTTTGATTCTGGTAATATCTTGCCTTTATTACAATAGGTGTAATAAAACCGTTATATCGAAGCCCTGAACAAACAGATGTTACACTGATGCACCGTAGGCCTTATTAAGAGTACCAAGTTTATCCCAATAGGTTTGGTGATGAAAGGTACTAGTTCCATCAGAATTACAAGCAACACTGCAATACTGTGTGTGTTGATTTTATCGCCCCAAAATATTTCACGAATAACATCTGGGTAAAAACCTGCATCGAAATAAAGAACATGTAGGCGTTAATCCAGAAAGAAGATTCTGTTTTTAAAATTCCCCTGTTATCCTGCAAAGTTGTTGTGTAACCACACATCATTGCTGGCATAAAATAATGCAACTCTTATTCTCAATTATTCATACATTTATTCAGTCACTTACTCATTAATACATATACTCATTTATACATCTAACCATCCATTAGGGGGAACAGCCATTACAACGCGGGTTTTACCACACGTTGCTTTTACATCGCATTCGCTACAACGCATGCGATGTCACAACGCGTGGTAAAACCACGCATACCATTACATCGCATGCACTTTTACAACGCATGCGATGTAATGGGTAATGGCGGCGGCGGCGGCAGGGGCGGCTATTCACGTTGTTGTGAGGAAACAGGCTGTTTCCTCACAACGACGTGAAGCAAGGAGGAAGCAGGATCTGACGGCGACGCTGGATAGGAGAGAGGTAAGGGGGTTTGTGCATGGGGTGGGGGTTACTTTTGTAGGGTTTAGGGTAGTTTAAAAGTAGTGTGGTAATGTTTGTGTTGTGTGTGTGTTTTTAAAAAATGTTTTACTGTGTGTTGTGGTGTTGTCGTGTTTGTTTAGGTTAGTGTATTGGGGAGGGTAGTGCAGTGTTTATGTACTGTAGTGATTTAGGTTTTAGTGTAGTGTTGTAGTGTTTGTTTATTGTAGCGTATTAGGGTTTAGGGTAGTGTAGGGGTGGGAGTAGTGTGGGTAGAGTAGTAGTGTTGTAGGGTTTAGGGTAGTGTAGGGGTGGGAGTAGTGTGGGTAGCGTAGTAGTGTTTTAGTGTTTAGGGTAGTGTAGGGGTGGGAGTAGTGTGGGTAGCGTAGAAGTGTTTTAGTGTTAAGGGTAGTGTAGGGGTGGGAGTAGTGTGGGTAGCGTAGTAGTGTTTTAGGGTTTAGGGTAGTGTAGGGGTGGGAGTAGTGTGGGTAGCGTAGTAGTGTTTTAGGGTTTAGGGCAGTGTAGGGGTGGGAGTAGTGTAGGGGTGGGAGTAGTGTTTTAGGGTTTAGGGTAGTGTAAGGGTGGAAGTAGTGTGGGTAGCGTAGTAGTGTTTTAGGGTTTAGGGTAGTGTAGAGGTGGGAGTAGTGTGGGTAGCGTAGTGTGTTTTAGGGTTTAGGGTAGTTTAGGGGTGGGAGTAGTGTGGGTAGCGTAGTAGTGTTTTAGGGTTTAGGGTAGTGTAGGGATGGGAGTAGTGTGGGTAGCGTAGTGTGTTTTAGGGTTTAGGGTAGTGTAAGGGTGGGAGTAATGTGGGTAGCATAGTAGTGTTATAGGGTTTAGGGTAGTGTAAGGGTGGGAGTAGTGTGGGTAGTGTTGTAGTGTAGTAGTGTTTTAGGGTTTAGGGTAGTGTAGGGGTGGTAGTAGTGTGGGTAGTGTAATAGTGGTTTAGGGCAGTGTAAGGGTGGGAGTATTGTGGGTAGCGTAGTAGTGTTTTAGGGTTTAGGGCAGTGTAAGGGCGGGAGTAGTGTGGGTAGCGTTGTAGTGTTTTAGGGTTTAGGGTAGTGTAGGGGTGGGAGTAGTGTGGGTAGCGTAGTGTGTTTTAGGGTTTAGGATAGTGTAAGGGCGGGAGTAGTGTGGGTAGCGTTGTAGTGTTTTAGGGTTTAGGGTAGTGTAGGGGTGGGAGTAGTGTGGGGAGCGTAATAGTGTTTTAGGGTTTAGGGCAGTGTAAGGGCGGGAGTAGTGTGGGTAGCGTTGTAGTGTTTTAGGGTTTAGGGTAGTGTAAGGGTGGGAGTAGTATGGGTAGCGTAATAGTGTTTTAGGGTTTAGGGCAGTGTAAGGGTGGGAGTAGTGTGGGTAGTATAGTAGTGTGGCAGTGTTTTTGGGTTGGGGCAGTGTAGGGGTGGGAGCAGTGTGGGTAGCGTAGTGTGTTTTCGGGTTTAGGGTAGTGTAAGGGTGGGAGTAGTGTGGGTAGTGTAGTGTGTTTTAGGGTTTAGGGTAGTGTAGGAGTGGGAGCAGTGTGGGTAGCGTAATAGTGTTTTAGGGTTTAGGGCAGTGTAAGGGTGGGAGTAGTGTGGGTAGTATAGTAGTGTGGCAGTGTTTTTGGGTTGGGGCAGTGTAGGGGTGGGAGCAGTGTGGGTAGCGTAGTGTGTTTTAGGGTTTAGGGTAGTGTAAGGGTGGGAGTAGTGTGGGTAGTGTAGTGTGTTTTAGGGTTTAGGGTAGTGCAAGGGTGGGAGTAGTGTGGGTAGTGTAGTAGTGGTTTAGGGTAGTGTAAGGGTGGGAGTAGTGTGGGTAGTGTAGTAGTGGTTTAGGGTAGTGTAAGGGTGGGAGTAGTGTGGGTAGTGTAGTAGTGTGGCAGTGTTTTTGGGTTGGGTCAGTGTAGGGGTGGGAGTAGTCTGTTGTGTAGGTGTAGGGATAGGGATTTTACTTACCTTGCATACTTTTACCACAAGTATAGCTTTACCACGCATGCCTTTGCGTTGTAATGGCATGCGTGGTAAAAGCATACTCGTGGTAAAAGTATGCGATGGTATGGCATGCGATGTCATTGACATTGCGAACTAATATCCGCGTTGTAATGGCATGCGTGGTATTAGTATGCGATGTAATGACATACATTAATCGATTTTTAGTTCTCACGATTACCCACTCATCCTCCCATCCAACCATACATAATCTTCACAATAAATGAAGAAACGCTTTCACTTAGCAAAAAGGCAGACTTTTTGACTTTGACAATGACTCTTGTTTGTAAAGTATTTAACAAAAGCATCGAGTGTTTTATTCATTGTTGTACAAGATTCAGAGCTCAGTGCCATGTAGGCAACTTTTGTACATGCAGTATTTTCGCTGGACAAGTAGGCTCTCTTTACAAGCGACCTCTTACTTCGATGGGGCTGGTAACAGCAGTTACCAGCCTCGCAATAATGTATTTTGTACTTTCACAGGGAAATCTCCGAATGAAATTCTACAACAAAATGAGGAATTACGGCGGAATCTGATCTGGAATTACTGATTGCTTATTTTTTGTGGACTTTCAAGGTCTAACTCGTAACTGGCTGTATTTCACCCAACCTAGCAGTAACCGGCACATTTTCCTGGCCAAGGGCCACTTGAGTAAGTGATCAGTGCCGGGATTTTGCGACAGTCGCCTCTATAAGAATCAGAATGCAATACAGCTTTGTCCACGTGCCACACATTTGCAAGGCAGCGGCTTATCCACATACAACTTAACTGCTGCCAGCATGTTTTTCATCCTAAACAACACCGGTTCAAAGGATAATGCCCAGTTACTTTAATCAAATGCAATGCAAAAAGACGTCAATAAGCTCCCTTTCATCATTTAAAGGCCAGTGTGGATCAATTGCACTCTGTATTCTGGCCTGCACATGCTTAGAACATGAATAGTGCCACATCTCAGGATCTCAAAGTGTGTAATGTGATTTCAGGTACTGGCTGCAGTTTCAGCAGGATTAAGACATCACTGTCGTTGTCAGGGGTGTTAAAATCATTAGGCGGTGTGGCTTTATCCTTAATGAACTGGCACTCTGTGCAGGGAATGCAAATTGAAAGGAAGAAGAAAAACACCATAAAAAGAGGATTCCAAAGTCATTAACTTGCTCTTTTATTACCTGTTCTAATCTGAAACTATTGATTCTGTAGCCATTGCCATTAGTGGCCATAAACTACACCTCCATTGCTGGGGGCCACCTGCCCCCTTCAATCATAAAAGGGCAGGTTGAATAGTTTTCAGAAAGCCAGATTAAAACAACACATTTTCATTGGCAATTCATAAATAATAGCTTAAAAACGTTTGTTAAAAAAAAACACGTATTTGTCTATGTCCATTTATTCGATTTCATTCACGAAAGGAATTAGATTTATCAGGCTATTTTAGCAACCAATAACTACCCGCTTCCATGTGTATAATGCACACAGCCTTTTTGAGACACATGATGCATTATTATCTGGTTGGTCAATTGGATCTCTGATGCTGTGAGGTCAACAACTTGAGAAACAGGAACCTGGCTGACTTACTGTCCATCATTGCTTTGGCCTGGTATACAACCTTTACAACGAATCTTTTACCACGCACTACCATTACAACGCAGTCATTACAACGCAAACCATTACAACGCATTGCGCTGGGTGGCACTCTAGGATAGGGAATAAGTTTAATTTACTATCCAACACCTTCCCTAGTGTCCACGGGGACTGGAGTTGGAATAGTAAATTAAACTATTCACCATCCAGCAACCCAAAGCGCTATGCGTTGTAATGGTATGCGTTGTAAAAACCGCGTTGTAATGGTATGCGTGGTAAAAGTATGCGTTGTAACGTCATACATCCCTTTGGCCTTCATGGAGGCAAATACATTTCTAGGACCATGTTACAAATTATTGGCACACACGACCGATTGCGTGATCTTTTATATTATATTATCTCTCAGCTATACGTGTAATGCTCTCCCAGATATAACCACGCATACGGTGAGAATGGTCAAATATATGATTTGGTGTTTGGCGCCAAGCTCGACCTAAATGAACAAGTATTTTACCTTTAGTAACAAGCTTTCTGGTGGTTACTCTATCATACCACAGATTACCAACATTGTACATATTCCCTAGGTGTCACACTAGAACCGGAAACTTTAAAAGCAGTACACCTGCACGCCTAGCACACGGGGTCGTGTGGCTGTGTGCCAAGGTCCTTCCGCTCCAGAAGTGACCAGCCACCCATCCGCGGTGACATCAGTTGCTATTTAGGCTGTCCCTCAGAAGCAGAGTCCCATAGCATATCATTATGCCCAGTCTGCAGATATGTGAATTTGGGACCTTTTTAGATGTGAAAAGAGTCCTGTTTAAAGAACTGAGAGGCAGGAGGTTGGGAGAGGCATCTGCAGTTAGAGTATCCATCAGAAAGATCGTTACCGAAGGTAAGTTACTTGCTCGGATCGATACTTCTAACCGCCGATTTCTCACCTTGTAAATAGATACCATATCAGTACTTCCCAAGTTGGTGGGTCTTTGAAGTGGCTCAGACCAAAATGTCCAGGCGAGCCAAGCAGACAAAATGGCCCTCTCAACAGGCCAGATTGTCGAGGCAGTAGCGTTTCATGAACCATTGTACTAACACCCACTTAGCGACCTGACAGATGTCCTATACAGGCTATTCAAGCAGCATCAGCCCTGGTGAAATGAGCCTGCAAGCCTTTTGGTGGCTGCTTCTTCACCGTTTTATAGCAGATCTTTTTGCAGAGAATAGTGCACCAAGGGATGGTCCTTTCTTGCACTACCTTGCCCTTATTTGCTCCACAAAGCCCTACAAAGAGCTGATCGTCCACCTGATGATCTTTGGTGCGATAGATATAAAAGCTTAGCACCCTTTTAAGGTACAAATGATAGAGTCTCTCTTTCTCTTCAGAGCGGTGAGATGGAGCAAAAAGAAAGCCAGAAGGGTGACAGCCTACTTAGCATAAGAGGCGACCACTTACGAAAGAAATTAAACCCAGGTCCTCAACATCAACGTATCTGGAAAGAAAGTGGTATAAGATGAGTTGACCAATCGAGCCTGAAGCTTACTGACATGTCTAAACAATGTTATGGCGATGAGAAAAACAGTCTTTATTATCAGAAGTCTCAAGGCACAACTGTGAAACTGCTCAAAAGGGGTGTACATCGAAAATGTGAGGACTGAATTCAAGACTCATGGAGGCCTATGGCGGAAATAAATGTTGAAAATCTCATAACAGCAGGTGATTTAAAAATCAAGGGCTAATATAGCAAATGCAAGAAAAAAAAGAAAGCAGAAAAAGCAGATGAGTAGTCCTTAACAGTGACCAAAGCATGTCCCTGCTGAGCTAGGGAGAGAACAAATAATAAAACCTCAGATAACTTTGCTTGTAATAGGTTAAATTTTTGGGTTACGAACGAATCTATGATTTTTTGGGGAACAAATAGTGAACACTGCTTTTTCGAGGGACGCATCACTGCTAAGATCGCATCAACAATACCATGCCCTGCTGCCGCGACAAAAGATCCTCCTAAAGCGGCAGATTTTCCAGAGGACATGTACTCATGGCCAGGACGTTCGGGTACCACACTCACTTGGCTGCTAGGA
Organism: Lissotriton vulgaris; assembly: GCF_964263255.1. Lineage (NCBI taxonomy): Eukaryota > Metazoa > Chordata > Amphibia > Caudata > Salamandridae > Lissotriton > Lissotriton vulgaris. The sequence continues at coordinate 1,572,282,132 of NC_141695.1, read as the reverse complement.
TGACTTGGGCCCAGTAATTAGTGATCATCTTCAGGACTTGAGGTGGTGGTGGGCAGGCATACAGGCGTCCCGAACTGCACTTGAGGCCCAAGGCATCTCTGAGAGAGAACTACCTTGGAAACTTCAACGTGTAAAAGTGCTGCCATTGTGCACTCTCAGGAGTGGTGTAAAGACCAAACCAGGGCTCTTCCCAATACTGAAAGATGCCATGTGCCAGCTCCGCGGTCAACTCCTATTCATGATCCGCTAGGCGCCAGTGGCTGAGATTGTCCGCCCTGGCATTAAAAGATCCCGCCAAATGGTTTACCACAAAGGAAATATCTTGATGGTTCAGCCTCTTCCAGAGGCAGAAAGACCACTGCCAGGACCCAGGATACCACACAGGAACCCACCCCACCATGCTTGTCGCAATACTACATGGCAGTGATGTTGTCCATAAGCACCTGCATTGGCCTTCATTTGATGGCAGGCAAGAAGGCCTTCAAAGTCAAGTGAATCATCCTAAACTCCAACAAAATGCTGTGGAGTCAAGTCTCCTCCAGAGACGTCTGATCTCCACCTTTCCCAGATGCCCTCACCAACCCAGCAGTTATGATCTGGGACCACCATCAGTTCTGCGTGAGGTAAGGAGAGGGGTCTGCCACTGACCTAATCACAGTCCAGTAGTCACTACTGCAGATCTTTTGCAGTCTCCTCTGAATCCTGGGTACAATCTGACCAATTTCCCTGATGTTGTGCCCACTAGGATTTGCGTTCCACTGCACAAACTGCATGTGCCACGGGGTATGTTTGGCCAAAAGGATGCAGGAGGCCAACAACGCCAAGAGCCTTAGAGTCACTTATACTGAGACCCAGGATCAAGGCTGAACATCTGGATCATGGATCGAATGTCTAGGGCTCTCTGCTCTGGGGGAAAAGAATGAAATAGTGACATACCAAAAATAGCTTTGATGGACAGGAACTTCTGTAAAGGAGTCAGGTGTGTTTGTCTTATGGTGATAGACAACCCCAACGATGTTAGGAGGCTGGCCGTCATTGGAGATCACTTATGACTGCCTGGAATGAGCTCGTACTCAACAGTGGGTCGCCGAGGTAAGAGAATACTGGCATCCCAACCTCTGAAGGTGTGACTACTCCATCACTTTAGTGTACATCTGAGGTGCACTGGTGAGGCCAAAGGGGCACACCACACACTGAAAATGCTCCAGGACCACAGTTGAACTGCATGTAGTGCCTGTGGGTCTGCAGAATGGATATGAAAATAAGTATCCTGCAGGTCTAATACCCCCATCCAGTCTCCAGGGTCTGGGGCAGAGGGGACCTGGGCTAATATGAGCATCTTGAATGTGTACTCCCACAGGAAAATAAGATAAAGGCATTGATCCTCTTTTGGCACTAGGAAGTAGGAGGAGTAACAACCAGGTCCTAGGTCTGAGGCCAGAACCCTCTCTATGGCCCTCTGGCCTAAAGGGCCTTCACTTCCTGCAGAAAGACAGACAGATGATCCTCTGTCAGATGCCATGATGGCCATGAAAGTTTCAGCGGGGTAGAATGGAATGAAAAGGCGTAAGAGCCACTTGACAATTTGCAGCTCAGTTGTTTGAAGAAAAGACATGCCACCTCTGGCAGAAATAATGGATCTTGCCTCTGAAAGTATGGCAGTGTACTGCCAATTACAAATACTACTGTTTGGCAGCTACTGGAGTGGAGGGTGACTGAGCAGCATGTTGTCCTTGCAGTCCTCTTTGTGTTGAAGTGTTCAGCCTTTAACACGAAAAGGCTGAACGGCATGGTGAGCTGAAGGTGTGAGTCAGACGATAGCAAAATGGAAACCCTCTATTTTAGCCATGAAGAGGACACAATTGCTAGTGGAATTGTCTTATGGGAGCCAAGAAGCCGAAGGAACATGCAGTGGCTCCCCAAGCATCATCCCATGCCAGAGCTCACTTAGTTGCCGAAAAGGCGAGAGCTGTCAAACTGCATGTCCATTAAGGAAGTTAGATCACCCCCCAAGAAGCCCATAGACCTCTTCCAGGTGTGGCACTGAGCCACAATGGTATCCCTTGAGCCCCCTAAACAGTGAGTAGTGTCCAGTCTTGAACTAATTATACATTTTGCCGCAACATGAGTGTTCTCAATAGCGTGGGTAAGGGAAGCCCAGAAGTTGTAAAAAGCAACTGGGAAAATGTTTGTCACAGAGTCCCAAAGGACAGGCTTGAAATGTCTAACACAAGTACGGTGGCAATTATTAGTAAAAAATAATGATGTGCCGTGTAATTTGTGCTCCAAGATTATTGGCTCTACCACATATATAGGCGGAGCATAACTTTAACCGTAGATTACTGTCTATGGAAAGTCATCTTTAGTGGAAGAGGAAACATCAGGGTGGGGAGAGAATTCCAATGATGAAGCATGACACTAAAAAGTGTTTGAGGTTTCTACTTCCACTAAGAATGACTTTCCCTAAACAGTGATCTAAGGTTAAAGTTTTGCTCAGCCTATATACGTGTCAGAGCCAATAATCTCAGAGCATTAATTACACAGCAAATCAGTTTTTTTAATTATAATTGCAACTATACATTTATGATGTGTTAGATGCTATGCGAAGGGACGTACAGTGCTTTACCCTTCTCTTCTCCCTAATTGTGTTTCCATAGGCTTGAAATGTTTCAACTTATTTCTTTGATGCACGATCCGGCAAACTAGTCTGGAATGCACTTGGATAAGATTTGCTGGTGAACTCCTGCCCCACCAGATACTTTGGCGTTGAGGGTTAAGTAAGAAAGTTGGGTCGATTAGCGCAGGGCGATGGAGACGAGCAACCTGCTGGTTAAAGGGCAGACCTGAACAAGGCTTTGACCAAATGCCCGAAAGAGTGTTTGTGAGGTTCTTGTTAAATGACGAACCTGGCTCTGTGAGCGACTGACCGGGTTGCAATACTTACGGCAGTACATTAGTCTTAACTTCCATGACTGGTAGTTTTAAGTCCAGAACCTCTGATGGAGGTGCTTTCCTCCATGGTAGAAGCCAATGGGGAACATAAGGCTAGTATCTAGGTAAGTGCCCAGCCAACTGGCATCCTGAAGTGCTTCATATCGGTTTTCCTCATCTTTTTTTAGAACATAGTCGTTCCTGTCATCATAGATATATTGTCTGATTCCCTGTCAAGAAGATTGTGCAAAGTCTGGGCCCTACCTTGTGGAATCTCAATCTACAGAGTTGTTCAGTGGCTGTGCCCGTAGTACATGACCACAAGCATCACATGGCAGTCAGCACAACCAAAAAATATGCAAGGTGAGCATACAAATATTCTGCTAGCACAACCGAACCAACATCACAAAGTAAGCACAAGCCATGCAGCATTAGTAACAATCGTCAAACTACATAACATGGGCACAACCACACACAAGACAAGATCCACCGCCACACGAACAACACAAGACTATTAGCACAATTGTACCACCAATAATTTGCCAAAATATGCTTGCCTAGGAAACACAAGATGAAAAACAACAATCAAAGCATGATTACAAAGTGCTTGGGACAAATTTGGAAGTGGTGAGTCACAATAAGTGTGGAAAACCCCGTTTCTGTCAATGTTGTGAACATAAATTGAAAAATGAAAGGTATGGTGATGCGTGCAATTCGCAGGTATATTTGAGTCTGCCGACAATAGCCAGACTCTGGACACTGTAGGTGCACTTGTAAGAGGTCCACCACCTTCAGCACTCAGACTTTCCATTAGAAACATTTGTGCTAAAAAAACGCCTTTTTGTTTGAGCTATAGAAACTGTCCAGTAGAGATTGAATTTTAATGCACGCGTAGCATGTCTTTAATTATATGGAAAATCTACTCTTGCGGAATAATTTAGTTCAAATTTACCCTGGAACTGACTGCCAGAAAAGTCACTGTAGGGAAATCTACAGCTAGATTTTGGTGGAGGACTTAGAGGAACTGAGCAGATAAGAGCTCCATATCCTCTGTGGTTGGCTGATTTCCACAGATGGTTTTCTCAGCACCAGCAGTAGTGGCTCCTCCGCTAAGGCGGAGGAGCGTCGCCCCACTGCTCACTGTAACAAGAAGTCATTTTATTATACATGATTAATAAAAACCATTGCATACAAGTATCATTTTACAAATTTATTTATACAACACGAAAGAAGTAATCAATAAAAAAAGGGATTAAAACCGTCATAAAAAACATACTGCTTGAGGTTAGCCTTTGTACTTTCAAGTAGATGGCTCAGAAGTGTGGAAGCTGATTTTATCAGGAATCCTGCATGAGGTCATCTAGTAATATCGGGTGATGACAAAGTGCATCAAAAACATATTTGCGCCCTGTTCTCGGGTAGAGGTTAGCAGTCATAGATCGCTGATGTTGTTCTTAACCATCCCGGTCATGAGCGGAGGTCGAAAAGGCTCCAGCTTTCGGGTGGTTAAGTATCAGACGTGACCTTAAGTAGTGCAAAGTTTACTGAGCACAATAGTTCCTTAGATGGATATTTGTACGTCTCGTAGTTAATGCTTGCTTGGGTGGTTTGACGGTTTTGCCAGCCTTGTGTGATTTATTGGGCAAAAGTGCTATGTACATATTGCATTAAGTAGCGTCATTCTAGATGATTCTGAAATAATTATAGCAGCCTGACTTTGTTAATTTAAGGAGAGCGGACGATAGGAGTCAAGTTGTATGTAGCCCAGTAGTTGTTTTACTCACCCGCTGTTTCGTTTAAAGGAGGAAATCTCCTTTCTGCTGCGTTGAGGAATCTTGTGAAGCAGCAGTTTGGTTGGGTGGCCATTGGATCAAAGCAAGACTTCACTGTCTGCCTGCAAGACCTCATTTCGTTTTGGTTGGAAATGTGATGGAGCATTGAGCGACGTATATCCAGTAGGCATTGGAAGATGCAGATTCTGATTCTGTGTACAAGATCCTCACTACCATTGCTGCAAAGGCAGCAAATGTGGTCTCCAGGATTCTTTTTCCAGAGAGGTGAGGGAAAATTACAAGTATGCCCAGGCGATGTCTTACAAATTTCTCCTTTATCGTTAAGTTGAATCCCGTGCTCAGATATGGTTTTGTTTTGATGACTGTGTAGTCGTTGAGGACATACCATCTGTGTGTCCTTTTTGCACAAGTTCGATTAAAGATATTATTTTTGTGACTTAAGTTACTGCTTTTTTGAAGCTCGAGTGAGTTGCAAGGGTCTCTCATATATGGATGTACGTTGTTACCACGCATGCCTTTACAACGCAGGTTTTTCAACGCAAGTCGTTACAACGACTTGCGTTGGGGGGTGCTGGATAGTGAATAGTTTGATTTACTATTCCAACTCCAGTCCCCGTGGATAGTAGGGAAGGTGTTGGATAGTAAATTCAATTATTACCTATCCTACAGCGCCCCCCAGCGCAATTCGTTGTAATGACTTGCAATGAAAAACCTTTAGTTGTAAAGGCACTGCGTGGTAAAAGTCGCCTCGTAAAGGATGTTTACCCTCATATATTAGTCAGGCCTAGCTTCAGTAGGGAGTCATGAAGGTACTCTCTGGCTGGAGACTTTTCCCAGGATGTCAGTTCAGCACAGAGGTGTGAATTCAGTGTGCCTTCCTCTGCTCCCCTGATCTTATGCTAGATTTTGATGAAACCCCCCCCCCCCCTTCTGGCCATGATCTGTTTATGTAGGCCGAATTCTACCCATATTTGTGCTGGGGAGGTACAAGATCGTTCATTAAGCGCCAGCAATGATTTTATCCAGAAAAATAGCTTCACTCCCTTGCATTGGCTCACTTGTGTCAGCTAACATTGGAACTAGCTTTGCCGGAAGGAGCTGGAGTAGAGGGTCTAAGGTCAGGCCTGATAGTGCTTTTTTAGGGGGATCATGGATATTGTCGTTGTGGTATCTTCCTGCAGCAGGCCCTCCATCTGTGGCTTATAGGAGACTTTACTATCTAGTAAGATTCTGAGGCATTTGTATTCTGTTCCTATGTCAAGGCGATGAATGTCTTGATGCCAATGCAGTTTCTTCTTTTTGGTGTAATTTATTGTCACGGTTTTTGTTTTGCTTAAGTTGATTTTGTAGAGTGTTTGCATGCGAGTATTCTCGAGTAGTGTCCTATAGGTGCTCTTGTCTGATTGGTGGTCGGCTTATTAGGACCAGGTCATCTGCGTCGAGGAGATTGGAAAAAGTCATGCTTCCAAGTTTCAGAGCGGTGATATTGCATTGCATTGCAATTGCATTTATATAACGCTTTCTACCCCTGACGAGGCGTTGAAGCGATTTTTCAGAGTAGCATGCTACTCCGGAACCCATAAAGGATTAGTGTTAAATTAGTATAGTGAAACATGAAAGTAATTTGAGTGGTAGATAGGTTAGTCAGTTATTTGGATTCAGAAGTATAGCGGAGGGATGGAAGAGGGATCAAGCATTGGCATAGCCAATAGGTCTCGCCTTTGGGACCTTATGAGTGTTTAGCCATGCAACAGTTGATTTGGTTGCACCAAGGATATTGTGCTGCATAACTAAATACTTATAAGGTCCCAAGGGCGAGACCTATTGGCTATGCAAATGCTTTTTTTCTTTGTTGCAGTTTTGTATAGTGTAAACTCGACCTGAAGGAACTGGAGGCTCTCTACATGAACACCAGTTACATTCATTTTCTATTAAAGGCATGGGAAGATTACGTGAATGTCCAGAAACACAGAATGGTAAGCTGACGCAGAGACTAAAAGAACTGATAGTGTTTTAGAGAGTGTTGTTTTTACAAGACAAGGGAAAACCCAAAAGGAATAGCACTAGGGTCCTTGGGCAGTAATCTATTATACAAGACAGAGGACCCTAGTTATTTAGGATCATGTAAATGATAGACGTATACTGGATAGTATATAACCGGACAGGAATTTATTAGTTACATATTTTGTAATAGTTCAAGTATTTCAACACTTATACAAAAGTGGGCACAACCTGTGACCCACAGGAGACAAGAAAAAACAAGTGACAGGAATTTATGTAAAAGCGCACAAGGCGGTCTGTACTATTATTCAGTATGACAGACTAGGATTCATTTTTAGCAAACCATTGTTAAAGGCATTTTTTGATTTCATAACAACATATGGTGCTTCTAAGGTCGACGACGTTTCGATGCAATTCAGAGATACATGCATCATCTTCAGGACAAAACAATTAAGTCATGTTTGTCTTGAAACTATTTACATTATTACATAGCCTCTAGGGCAATTTTACATAATATCGAGCGAAAAAGGGAGTGAAATTTGGGAGAAAAAAACATAAACAAAAAGATTTCATTAGGACACTACTAGGCATGACTGCATTTCATATTCAGGTTTCATCAAACTATCACACAATGAAAAACTATTTTGTGCTATTGTGAACATTGCAAGTGACTAGGTGATGATTAAAAACATTAGTGAAAGCTGTTCTTCGTGTTTTCTGAAACATGCGTGCCACCTGGAAAGGATGACTGAGAGTTTCTGGTGTTCGACGCAAGAATAGTTGTGCTAATTATTTAAAAATACGAGAAGAGGAACTTTCAACGGCGCAGTGCGGAGAGACCGTGAATATTTGTGATAAAAAAGAGTGAGAGGAGGAAGACTTGCCGGCGCGGTGATCACAGAACGGCGCAGTGAACTGTTGGGATGGTGGAGGGGAGGTGGAGTTTAAAAGCAAAAGGGGTATTTCACACTATGAGCAAGGCAATACCTGGTGGAGCTGAGCCGAATAGCGGTATTACGGTCAATAAGACGCGAGAAAATTACATTGCATCTGTGAGGGCGGGAGAATGGAGATCATTAAGTGTACTAGTCACGTATGATAGCTAGTTGTGCTCGTGAAGGTCCAAGTAAAGTCATTTTCCGAGTGTCCTTTTTCCATAAAATGTTCTACAAGGGGCGCATTGGCGGTTTGGCAGCGGATTCTGCTTCTGTGTTGTCCTATTCGCAGTTTAACTCCCTCAAGCTGACACAAGAACTACGCTTAATGATATGTGGAATTTACCTGCCCTCAAAGGTCACGCTAAATGCGGTCAGTGTGTCTCCTGTGATTCGACTATTGAAGGCAAGACCTTCCCCTATTGCACAATTAATTATGATAGACACCACTTTACAAATTGTAATTCTAACAATGTAATTTATGCGATTGTATGTCCGTGTATGTCGATATATATAGGACAGACAAGCCAGAAGATTAAACTGCGAATAGGACAACACAGAAGCAGAATCCGCTGCCAAACCGCCAATGCGTCCCTTGTAGAACATTTTATGGAAAAAGGACACTCGGAAAATGACTTTACTTGGACTGTCATCACACAGATCAAAGCCCCCCCACGAGGAGCAGACATTTCCCAAATCCTGAATAAAGAAGAGTTGCATTGGATCCTGAAAACAGACAGTATACGAAAAGGGCTGAACAGGATTGAGGATTGGACTTCTTTACTATAAAACATTTTTCAAAGTAGGACCTCTCTCTGAGGTCCCCTCAGATGAACTCAATCGAAATTGAACAACTGCCTCATAGCATGATGTTTTAAAAAAAATTACTTATGTATGTATCACCATATGTCACCTATTCACACAGAGCACCTTCTGTCACGGACTATGAGTCCAATTCACCATTCTAAAATGGCCGCTCCCTTACGAACATCTTCCACTAAGCCCCTCCTCTATTTTTAGCACTCTTATACCCTGTCCCTCCCACCTCCCCGCAGCGATCACCGCCAGAACCCCATCTGTCCTGCCATCGAGCAAGACCTCTCAAAGTAAGTACCCTAGGGTGCCGGATTCTTCCCCCACCGCACCTCCGCGCCTATAACCCAACCCCGGGTTCTTTATTTATTTAATTCTCTTGTTTTCCCAGAATCCCATGTGGAAGCCCCGCACCGCCACGCTCCCGACCTAGGAACCAACATTACCTAGTAAGTCCCAACTCGGTCTTAGACCTACCTGTTCTACCCTAACCCACTACCCTGCTGATTATCCCTCCCCTTGCCTCAATCTCTTAGTTTCCGGTAATTTTCCCGTGCTGACCGACTAAAAGTGAGTAATTCTATCGCACCTTCACGAGCACAACTAGCTATCATACGTGACTAGTACACTTAACGATCTCCATTCTCCCGCCCTCACAGATGCAATGTAATTTTCTCGCGTCTAATTGACCGTAATACCGCTATTCGGCTCAGCTCCACCAGGTATTGCCTTACTCATAGTGTGAAATACCCCTTTTGCTTTTAAACTCCACCTCCCCTCCACCATCCCAACAGTTCACTGCGCCGTTCTGTGATCACCGCGCCGGCAAGTCTTCCTCCTCTCACTCTTTTTTATCACAAATATTCACGGTCTCTCCGCACTGTGCCGTTGAAAGTTCCTCTTCTCGTATTTTTAAATAATTAGCACAACTATTCTTGCGTCGAACACCAGAAACTCTCAGTCATCATTTCCAGGTGGCACGCATGTTTCAGAAAACATGAAGAACAGCTTTCACTAATGTTTTTAATCATCACCTAGTCACTTGCAATGTTCACAATAGCACAAAATAGTTTTTCATCGTGTGATAGTTTGATGAAACCTGAATATGAAATGCAGTCATGCCTAGTAGTGTCTAATGAAATCTTTTTGTTTATGTTTTTTTCTCCCAAATTTCACTCCCTTTTTCGCTCGATATTATGTAAAATTGCCATAGAGGCTATGTAATAATGTAAATAGTCTCAGGACAAACATGACTTAATTGTTTTGTCCTGAAGATGATGCATGTATCTCTGAATTGCATCGAAACGTCGTCGACCTTAGAAGCACCATATGTTGTTATGAAATCAAAAAATGCCTTTAACAATGGTTTGCTAAAAATGAATCCTAGTCTGTCATACTGAATAATAGTACAGACCGCCTTGTGCGCTTTTACATAAATTCCTGTCACTTGTTTTGTCTTGTCTCCTGTGGGTCACAGGTTGTGCCCACTTTTGTACAAGTGTTGAAATACTTGAACTATTACAAAATATTTAACTAATAAATTCCTGTCCGGCTGGACAGAGGTTATATACTATCCAGTATATGTCTATCATTTACATGATCCTAAATAACTAGGGTCCTCTGTCTTGTATAATAGAGAGAGCAAGCATTGAAAAGCTGCGTTTGTTTATAAGCTAAGACTGTTATCCTGAGAGGTTTTATCAGTATAAAACAAACGTGTAAAAACACAACAGTGCTTGATGTAATGGCGGCTTTGTGCAGTGTACTGTGGGTGAGAATTATGTAATCTTCAGAGTGTCCCACTTCTGCTCCTTTGTGACGACGACCCTAACACAGATGTCCAAAGTAGAAATGGCAGTGGGAAGAAAAAGTCCCTGTACGCAGGTCCCACCATTAACAAGAACAAACAAAACCTTTAGTTCCTTTCACAGTTTTGTATAGCGCAAATTTGACCTGAATGTATCGGAGCACTATACTTGAGCGCCAGTTACATTTCACATGGTCACGTTCTTTTTTTTTAAGGCACACAAAGATTACGTGATGTGTCCAGAATCACAGGATCTTAAGCTGACGCCGAGACTAATAGCACCAATAGCGTTTTAAAGAAAGCAAGCATTGAAAAGCTTATAAGCAAAGCCCTGTTGTCCTGAGAGGTCTTATAAGTAGAAACCAAAGGTGGAACAACACAACGCTTAATGTAATTGCAGGCTTTGTGCAGCGTACAGTGTGTGTGAGTGAAAATTATGTAATATTCGGAGTGCCCCGCATCTGCTCCATTGTTTTGATGACTAAAACAAAGATGTCCAGATTAGAGATAGCAGTGGGGAGAAAAAGTCCCAGCGTGCAGATCACACCATTAAGAAGATCAAACGAATTCTTTGGTGCCTTTCGCAGTTTTGAATAGCGCAAGTTCGACCTGGAGCTATCTGAGCGATATGCACGAGAACCAGTTAGATTACACACGTTCACATTCATTTTCTTTTGAAGGCTTGGGACGATTAGTGAAGTGTCCAGAATCACACAATCTTAAGCTGACTTATAGCATTGATAGTGCTTTAACGAGAGCAAGCATCGAAAAGCTCCATAGTTGCACAGTGCACCCCTCTCAAATACATTCAACTCACCCCCCACTTTAAAGTTTACTGTGTTGCTGCTAAGCCGCTCTGTGCATGCCTGGAGTAACATAATCTCACAGGCGATGTGCTGAGCCAGGGAAATGCTTATACCATTTAAATAAAAGTGAGAGCTCCAGCGAGTTCCTGAGCAGGCAGTGTGAGCAAAGCGCGCACCCTGCTGTGTCAGCCGCAGCAGCCGCTGCTTGAGAAAAGGTGAAGCATGCACTAGGCATTAGACATTTGGAGGCTGTAATTTATTTATGGCACAGACAAAACCAACAGATGCTTACTTTGCCTAACTTGCATAGGCTGAATAAGAGACTCACGGCAACTGTGGGAATGGGAGTTCAGGCAGGGTTTGGTGGGGGAGAGAATGGACAGAGAAGCGAAAGCAATGATGTGCGAGAGAAGGCCATGAGGTGGAATGCGGCGGAACTGATGGCAGAAAACACACCAAGTGCAGCCGCTTGGGTGAAAGCACCAGGATGTCAAGCCAGCAACAAAAGTGAAAGAAAACGCAAGCCGGCAAATGGAAACAAGCGCAGGCGGTCGTGCTCATGCTAGTTGAAAACATATGGCCCCTGCGTGCCGCTGCTCGCTCCCTCAAGGTGGATGCCGCCACAAGCACGAGTGTGAGGAAAAGAGCTGACAGATTTCTAAAGGTCATCTCCTAGAGTAGCGCATGCGCCCTGCCTAGGCGAGACCTAAAAAGGCTTGCATTTATATAGCACTTGTTACCCCTGATCGGGTGCTGAAGAGCTTATTTTGGCGAGTGGCATGCTACACTGGAACCCATAAATGAGTGTTGAATTAGTATAGTTAAATATGAAAGTAATTTAAGTGGTGGATGGTGGTGGATATGTTAGTCAGTTATTTGGATTGAGAGGGATAGAAGAGGGAAAAAGGTATGCATTTATATAGCGCTTGTTACCCCCGATGAGATGTATAAGCACTTTTTTGGCGAGCAGCACGCTACTCTGGAACCCATAAAGGATTGTTGAATTAGTTTAGTAAAATATTAAATTTGAGAAGAGGACATGTTAGTCTGTTCTTTTGATTGAAAAAGATAGTGGAGAGATAGAAGAGAGAATGATTTAAACTTTTTTTATTTTATTTTGGAGGTCATAGCAGTACGAGGAGGCTTGGGATGAGTAACAGGGATGTGGAGTGGAAGAGTCAGAGGTAAGAGTTTAGAAAGGCTTGTTTTGGGGGATAGGTATAGTAAAAGAGGTGTCAGATGATGCAAGGAAGGCTAGAGTAGGACAGTCTAGAAAGGGTTACTTTGGGGATCATAGTAGTGGCATGGGTTTGGAATGAATGAGAGTGGATGTAGAGGATATATTGATAGAGGTATAGGGTGAGAAATAGGGTAATGCATTGGAAGGAGTAGTAGAAAGAGGTTTGAGATGAGTCAGAGTTGAGGAAGAAGATATATTGAGAGAGGCAGAGGGTGGGAAATAGGGTAGTGCATTGGATATGCTGAATTAGAAGAAAGTAATAGATATAAAGATCCATAAGTACATAGAAAGTATATAGATGCACAAATGAAGTGAGTATATATAAATTAAAGATATTGAGAGAGATATAGAGTGAGAAATAGGGTAATGCATTGAAAATGCTTTTTTAGGAAAAAAGTAATACATATAAAGATCCAAGTACATGGAAGGTATATAGATGCATAAAGGAATTAAGTATATTTAGATTAAAAATTCATTAGAAAAACTCTGGTTTTCAATTGTTGTACTTAAAAATGATTTTTTTAACATAATTATTCTACATGTTTATACAAAGCAACACACATATACAGGTACTTATCTATTGTACAAATATATATATATTTATATACAGAGGGATATGCTGTATATTTCTGTTTGCGTATGGTGCTTCTGTGGAGAAGAGCCAATCCTTGAGTAGTTTTCTTAAGGTAAGGTGGTTGTCCGTGGATCTTATGTTTGGGGGGGGGGGGGGGGGGGGGGTAAGGGTACCATAGTTTGGCTGCTTGAACAGAGAAGGATGTGCCACCCATGTTTTTTTTCTTGTATCTTGGGATTTTGAGGCGAGTTCCCACTCTAGAGCAGAGGTTCTTTTGTTGAATGGGGTTGGCGATTTTATTACTGATGAAGAGAGGTCCAATTGCATGTATCGCTATGTGGGTGATACAGAGCAGCTTGAACGTGGATCTTCTGGCAACCGGTAACCAATGCAAGGCTTTCAAGGAAGGGGAGATGTGGTCTTGCGGTTTGATATGCAAGAGTAAGCCTCCAGCCGAGTACAATCCTTTCAGGTTGTTCTTCCAGCTGTCATTTGGACCTTAATTGCCCCCCACTTCTTTCACTTTCTCGTCCCCCCCTTTATCAGTGCTTCTGGAAACTTTACCTTTGGACATCATAATCATCTACTGATCCACTCCATCAACGGATTGGTTCGGTGAACCCAAGTTATTGCACTTTGCTACTTAGCTCTCCCACGCTAATCCACTGAGTTCTTTCCAGCCACCCCAGATTTTTTTAAACTTCCCTGGGCAACCCCGTCCAATATAGACCTCTCTTTCTGCTTCCATGGCAATGTCTCTAGTGGCTACCATGAAGCCCAAGTTACAAAATAACAGGTTTGACCATGTATGAACGACATTGCATAGAATAGGTAACAAGATAAATGGAGGTGTTAACTGGATATCTATATCAATTAATGCTTCTAGATCCTTGGGAATGATGCTCCAATACTAACAAATTGGGTTGTGGAGGGTTGAGGGTGGTTTTTGAAACTCCAATATGATGTATGAATGTGCCCTCAGCTGCATTACATCGTGCCAGACAAAGCTCCAAGCCCTGACCATTTTAAATAGCCTATTCCTGTTGTATAAATACTATGTAGGTGTTAGAAATGGGATTTCTGGTTGGCTGAGGCTTGCGCCAAAGCCAGGCAGAAACCACCACTCTAGTCAGGACAAAGGAGCAAAGGAGTTACACGCCAAGATAACCCCTGCTCACCCCCTTGGCAGCTTGGCATGAGCAGTAAGGCTTATCCCGGAGGCAAAGTGTAAGGAGTTTGCGCAACACACACACACAGCAGCAACACAATAGGCACACCACAAAAAGGAACTCCACACAAGGTTATATATAAAAATAGCCTTTGTATTACCATAAACACATTAGATCATAATCACACAATTATACTGTTTCAACTGGCACTGGGCAGTGTTTACAGGGGATTATTTACACCAGACAGGGCCACGTGGGCCACTGTCAGAATCAGAACTTAGTAGAAATAGCACTTCTAGAACATAGAATAATTGTAGCACAAAATAACAATTGTAGGACACAACCAGTAATCTGGTCAAAGGTAGGTACACACTACACAATACTAATCACCATAGGCATAGGTCACGTAAGGAAACATAAACTGATCAGCATAAACTATACTAGGCAAGACAACCTCCTAATCATAAAATACAGTTAGAGGTATCACAGGCATAAAGGCATTGCACATTACGCATAAATCACAGTAGGCCTAACCAGGGTACCCCAAGCGAGGGCACCACACATGAGGACTGTCCCCCAGGCCAACCGCCCTTCCACAGGGGCTCAAATGCCCAATGTCCAGAATGTCCGGGCTGGCTGCGCACGCAGCAAAAGGAAAAGAACAGGCCTAAATGTGGCAGCTGCCCACTACTTACTTGCTGTACAAAAGGGGGTGGTGATGGACTGAGCATCTGAACCAATCAAACACTCACACCCAGTCAACAGATCTGGGTTTAATCCATCACCGTTCTTTAGCCCACTCTGCCACCCCAGTTGAGACATGGCCATATGCCACTGGATTCAAGCAAGCCTGGCTGAAGACGGCTGTAATGCCAGAAACTGGTCCTAGGAAGCTTGTTTCCGGTCCAGGGAAGGCATGGCTTGGCAGTTCGGGCTGGACTGTTCCCATGAGGCACAGGATCAGACTGATTTGCATATGGCCATGTCTGAACTGGGGTGGCAGAGTGGGCTAAAGAACGGTGATGGAGTAAACCCAGCTCTGTTGACTGCGTGTGAGTGTTTGATTGGTTCAGATGCTCCGTACATCCCCACCCTCTTTTGTACCGCTTTGTTCGCCATAAGTCTGCAGAGTATGCTCAGACGTGAGTCACTTGCTCACTTTGCCACTGGATTCAAGCAAGCCTGGCTGAAGATGGCTGTAATGCCAGAAACCGGTCCTAGGAAGCTTGTTTCCGGTCCAGGGAAGGCATGGCTTGGCAGTTCGGGCAGGACTGTTCCCATGAAGCACAGGGTCAGACTGATTTGTATATGGCCATGTCTGAACTGGGGTTGCAGAGTGGGCTAAAGAACGGTGATGGATTAAACCCAGATCTGTTGACTAGGTGTGAGTGTTTGATTGGTTCAGATGCTCCGTCCATCACCACCCCCTTTTGTACCACTACTTGCTGGGCAGCTGTAGAGATCACCAAGAGGGGCACGGGTATTCACTGTGCCCCTGTAGGAGACTGCGCAACGTTGCAGCTGCCCTCTGCCAGGCGAGGCAGCTGTAGAATTGGCCAAACAAACAAGCTCTGGCACTACAGTGCCTCTGGGCCTCGCGGGGGCTTTTAGATGTCTCCACTGGGACTTTTAACTGGGCATGGCCCCCAAGTCCTCCTTGGGACTTCTAGAAACAATGGGCTCCCAAAGAAATATGCTCTCAAACGTTGCCGCTGCCCACTGTCCAGCGGAACGGAGAAATGGGCAACAGGTCACGGGGGCGGGCACCAAAGGTGTTCCTCGACACACCCCCCAACCGCCTCACACAGAGCCCCACTCACCACGTTTTGCAGGACTCCTCCTGCTGCTCTCTGGCCGGGCCGTCTCCTCTGGAACCTGCAGGGCTCTCACCACACATGGGAGCCCTGCTCAGGAAGCTGTCTCCTTTTCTCACCGGTCTGGGCACTTCTCTGCCGGCAGGCGGTGCTCTATTCTCCACACAGGAGCCCCGCCAGCCCTTCAGCACTCC
This sequence comes from Lissotriton vulgaris, assembly GCF_964263255.1. Taxonomy (NCBI): domain Eukaryota; kingdom Metazoa; phylum Chordata; class Amphibia; order Caudata; family Salamandridae; genus Lissotriton; species Lissotriton vulgaris. The sequence continues at coordinate 1,572,266,055 of NC_141695.1, read as the reverse complement.
TCCATGCCTTGAGTCTCCGAGGCAGGCTGGGCGGTGTTTGAGGCACACGTGGCTCTCACCGTGGTCACGGGAGCCCCGCTTCCAGACAAGCTGCCTCCTTCCTCCGGTTAGCACGTCACAGAGCGGTGTGGGCTCCCGCCTGGGTCCTTCAAAGCGGCGCTTCCTGGGACACACGCAGGAGCGCGGAGTAGGCTCCAGCTGCTTCCTGGTCAAGCACATCTAGGTCAAGCCCCGCCCACGTCACAGCGAGGGTTGCCTGAATTCCGGGGTTTCCACGGCTGCAGGGGTGATGCAGCACAGTACGGGGTAGGCACCCGTTAAAAAGCAAAGTCCCTGGCGGGGTGGGCACCCGCTAGGGGTATATATAAAATAACAATGGCACAAGGGCCCCGGCGGGGTGGGCTGCCGCTAGGGATCTAAAATACGGCAAATATGCAGGGTGGGCACCCGCAGCGAAATCGTCCAGAATGCAGGGATCCCACGCGGTGCAGCTTCACGCTGCAGGCCCGCAGCAGTCCTCACAGCGCTCCTCAGGACAATGAAGCGCTTTGCACCCAAAAATTAAGCGCTTTCAAGGCGCTAGGATTGCAAGTCCCCCAAAGTCCAGGGAAAAGTTCTTTTAGGAATGCAGGGGGGGAAAGGCCGGGCCCAAAGGCCAGCTCACAGGGCCTTCCAGCAGGGAGGCCGTTCCCGGTGGCGGTTCCTCCTGGCGCCCAGCAGCAGGCCACCTCAAGTCAGTAACAAGAGTGAATATTTTTCATAGGGTCATAGCCCCTTCTTTTACACCATTTTCCTTTGTCTCAGGCTGTAGGGCAGGGGGAGAACCAGATGCAACTGGAGCACTTTGTTGTGCTCAGCCCCTCCCCATTCACAGGACAGGCTAGGGACATCAGAAGCACCACAGGGGGCGGAGCCAGCATTGTGGAGGGAAGGCACAGCCCTATTCAGGTCCCAGGTGCAACTCCTCCCTCCCATCCCCATGCAGATCTCCCGATTCACCACCGGGCAGACCCATCCGGACTCCTGGAGCCAAGCACACCAGCCAGCTCCTGTCAATCACAAACCAGACAAGCAATCCACATTCACTGCACACAGCAATGCCAACTTCTAGAAGTGGCACTTCTACACTAGTCACATTAAATCTGCGCACACCGTCGTGCAGCATTTAATCTCAGGGGTTCGCACATATCAAACTCGCCCTTGCACTCCCCACACATCAGGAACTACCATGGACACACATATCCCCATGCATTCCTATGGGAGGGCAGGCCAGTCTCACCACACGCACTCAGACTGCGCACGCAGTTTACACTGGGACACAGTGTTAAAGTGCGCAGAAGCCAATAACAACTAACACCAGGGCATATTTAAAAGCAAAAAGTTTAGGGGTGAACCTGCCAAAAGGGCCAAGTCCAACGTAGGATTTTTCATTGAACTAAACTCAGTCTAAACTTGATCGCTACCTCTCTATGGTGCATCCCAATAAACATCTTCCAGTGGCTAATATCGATCTTCCATGCATCAGAGTTTTTGAGTGTATCAGGTTTATTGTTAAAGATGGTGATATATATTTGTTACACTGCCCTAAAAGTGCTCTCCTTTTATAGCAATCTACTCTCTAGAGAACTGCAATCCATAACCTTTTCGCAGTCGAACATCGCAACTCATAGTGCATGTTGCAACTGTACATACTTTTATTTCTGAGCCGGCCTCAGTTTATATATTGTTTGTCGGATTTCAAAGGATTTTATCCCCTGAGAACATCACTTACCCCAACGAGGAGATGATTTTATCATCCGATTGACGGAACCCAGACAGTTTTCAGAATTGTTTCCAATGTGTGTCCCTTCCACAATTGTGTTCACTTTATCACCTTTCCCTGCCAAACCAGATATTTAGGTCACTTGAGTGGGCACTAGCAGGCTTCATCTCCTATAGTGCTTACCATAGATAATTAATGCAGGTGTGGTTTTCTAGGTTCATTTATTTCATAAAGTTTTGTTTAGCGTGAGGAAGATCACAGAGGGTATCAGAGCGCTTCACACTATTGGGTAGGTAGGATAGAGTTGTAAGAAAAGACATTTGTTACATATTTGGGAATAGCATGGTAAAGCTGGAGTTCATGGTTGCACATCAATGTAGAGGTCATTCAGGGTATTGAAATATTGAGCAGGTAAGTAAACAATAGAACCTAAAGTATCTTAGGGTGGAAACTTGTTTATTAGTATTGTTTTCACTTCTTTTTTTGATGAAACGGTAGATTTGATGGACATCCAGTGGCAGAGAGTTCCATATCTTCGGGGCGATGCCTGAGAAGGCTCTGTGGCTCGTACTCCTTTTGTGAAAAATCTCTGGTTTCAGTATCAGTGAACTTGCACTTCGTGATGGACTGCATCCTCCCGATATCTCTAAGCATCTGTGCCAGTTATACTGTGGTCTTGAAATGTAGGGCTTTATGAGTCATGCAAGCAATCATTAGCTGTATTCTTACTTCGTACAGCAGCCAGTTTAGGGTTTTTAGGGATGAGGATTTGTGATCATTTCTTTTTGTACCAGATTTCAATCTGGCCGTCGCATTAAAGGAGGCCCTTAGAGGGGCCAAATTGTATTTAGTTAAGACTGCAAAGAGTGGAGCTTTCTTAGACTAGCCTCGGCAATACAAGAGCTTGGACCGCCAGCTTAAAGTCGTCCTGTGGTAGGAAGGGTAAGAATTTCCTTAGTACACTCCTCTGGTACTTCGCTCTCTTGGTGGCATTGCTATGATCCTGCATACTCTGTGTGGCTAAGGCAGAATGGGAAGCCGATAACTGGGAGAAAATTAGAGAAGCCCTAGAGGCCCGCGACTTCAGGCTATTTTGGAACTTGGTCCGCGGTGGCTCGGCCTCTGGCGCCTCTGCCATCGTCCCCAATCTTAGTGAGGAGGTGTGGCTCGCCCACTACAAGCCCCTGTATGCATTAGACTCTCCGAAGGTACTGGCGTCCCCCAGTGTGGCCGAAACAGTCTCTGATTCACCCGTCGTGATGGGCAGGGCCCTTGATGGCTATCCCTTCACGATCATGGAAATTAAGGCAGCAATCAGGAGTTTTGACGTCGGGAAAGGCCCCAGGGTTGGATAAAATCCCTGGGGACCTGTATCGGACTGAGAATGGAGTATAGGCACCCTACATCTGCACTCTTTTAAATGCCATCATGCAGGGTATGGATATTCCGCCTACTTGGTTAGGCACCAAAATCATACCCATATTTAAGAAAGCTTCTCCCCTGGACCCGGCCGACTACCGGCCGATAAGTCTCATTGACGTCCTCCAGAAGCTTTTTGCCTGAGTCCTCCTGACCAGGTTGCAGTGTTGGATGGACGATAACAACGTCCTGTCCTCCCTGCAGGCCGGATTCAGGGCGGGGGTGTCGACGATGGACCAGCTTTTTTGACTCCAGCTGGTCCATTGGAAGACTGTTATTCTGGGGGGTGGCAGTCTGTACTTGATATTTGTGGACCTTCGATCGGCTTTCGACCTGGTCCAGAGGGACAAGCTTTGGGTCATCCTAAACGAGATGGGCGCACCAGCTTATCTGTGTGAGCTTTTTTAAGCGGCTGCATACAGGTAGGCATGCAAGGGTGAGGTTAGGGAAGGGGGGGGCATTGACTTCCCCTTTCCCAGTTGAAAAGGGAGTCAGGCAAGGATGTGTACTTGCGCCAACGCTCTTTTCTCTATTCCTCAACGGTCTTATTGCCCATCTATTGGGGGTGAACAATTTGGACTAGACCATACTAGCTGGCCGGAAAATCCAGACGCTAATTAAGCCGATGATACCCTCCTACTGTCTAAAACACTGGGGGGTATCCAGCGCACATTGGAAGCATTTTCCAGATTCTGTAAATTGAGGAATTTGGAAATCAATTTCGCCAAAATGAAATACATGGTGTACAACTCGCTTCACCTGAATTGCCCCCACCCACACCTGGAGGGAACGACCCTTGATAAGAGTTTCAACCTTCGAATATCTGGGGGTTACCCTTAATGACAAAATGAATTGGGGCTCGCAGATCGATAAAGCCAATCTGAAATTCGCCCAGTCATCGGGTGGGATTTTAAAAGCCAATAGCGAATCTTCCCATAAACTCACGGGACCGCCTGTGGACATCTACAAGGTGCAGGCAAGAGGTGGTGCACTCTATTGTGCAGAACTCTGGGGGCATGCAAGCGTGACCCCTCTTTCCCTCACCGAGAACAGTTTTATCAGACGCCTTTTACGCCTTCCACAGAGCACTCCCCTCGTCCCCTTGAGGTTGGACTTAGGTTTGGCGCCGATACTCGAGGTTGTCTCAAATCGCCCCCTGCTATATTGGAGACGGCTTTGGGCCACCCCTGAACTTGAGTGTTACAGGGAAGACCTGCGGGACTTGTTAGCCAGAGGGGGTGTGGGTAGGATCCCATGGCTGAAGTACATCCGTAGCCGCGTACAGAACCTGGGCAGGGGGGACCTGTGGTCCCTCCCCGAGGAGGCCTGTGTCTCGCTCTCTAGTAAAGCCCTGAGCATAGCGCTGAAAGAACATGGCAGGGCTCTTCTATCATCAAACCCGTCCCTGGGCAGGCTCACCAATACCTTTCTGGAGATTAAGACCCACCCTTCTTTTGAAAGATTCTTAGACCAAATCCAGCCACCTCTGGCTAAGAAACTTTACCTCCCGTTTAGGCATGGCACACTCCCTTTAAGGGAAACCACTGATAAGTGGTTAAAAACTCCATCCCCTGCAAGTTCTTGCCCAGGATGTGAGGCTAGCAGAGAGACAGATCTTCACGTTCTGCTCTTCTGCCCCTCTTACACTAGGGCAAGAACTAAATGGTTAATCCAGTGTTGTCGGTCTAGAGGCATAAGGGACTATAGAGAGGCCTTTAGACTCTTCAAATCAGGTACGTCCTTTATGTTTGTCCTCGCCACTTCAAAATTTCTTTTGTCGATGTGGTTTAGAATGTGTGTAACACTAAAGGGTCTTAATAGGCTATAACATGGGTGGCCCCTTTCTATTTATTTTGCGTGGTAGGTCAGACTGCACTTTCTTTTAGTGATAGAGACACCAATGTTTGCTTATTAATTCAGCACGCTCCTTTTTGAAGGTCTTTTATTAATTTTTAAAACTATTAATTTATTTGTATATAGTATTGTTGTTGTATATGATGTGATATTTACGTCTTTTATATGGTTTTCAACCGATAAAAGCTTTTTGACTGACTGCATACTCAAGTGTTTGTCTAGTGTGATTCCAAGCGATTTAGCTGACTCAATGTGAGGAGAAAAGTTGAAGGCTGTTAGATACTTCATCCAGAGGTCGATCCTGGGAGTGTGAATAGGAGGAGTGATAAGGAGGACTTCAGTTTTGTAAATGTTGAGCATGAGATGGTTATCAGTGAGCCAGTTTCAAGTGTTAAGCAAAGTAGAGTAGAGTGAAATCTTCTGGGGAGGAGAGTTTCAGATACAATTGTTATTTTCAGTCTCGTTGCGTAGTGCTCTCTCTGAGAAAACCCCATTCATTGACCGTTTGTAGCCAAAAAGTCCACCATTACGCCATGATATTCGAGACTGCTATCCCCCACTGTATACCGATCTCCGCAGAGATTGCAGTGCAATTTGGGGCGCGCTCCAATCCCATAACATGGAACGGGTAATCCTGTCAACCTTATCAAAGTATGGATGGCATTATAAATTGGGTATTTTGTAATAAATACAGCAGTTTTGGTAGTGTGACCATTTTAAATGTTGCTACACTACCCATTAGGAACAGCAGACACTTTCTTCACCTCTCTACATCCGTCTGATACTCTCGAAGGAACACCTCTAAGTTACTCTCTAAGAATTGTAGTATGTTGGGTGTTACACAAATCCCTAAATATTGGAATTCATCCCTTGTGATTTTCCGATTGTAATAAGTGTCGCTCAGCTGTTCCCAGGTGCCCAGAGCACATAATAACGATGTATTATCTCAAGAAAAAGACAAGAGTACAGCGAAAGCCGATGGAATGGCTACTGCTTAGTTTGTATGACTCTGGGCCTGATGGCTTAGTGAAATAATGCGTCCACTGTAGGGGGCGGCGTTTGACTTAATGGCCACAGGTTTAAATCCCTGTGGGTCCACTCATCCTTCCGAGGTCGATAAAATGAGTAGCATTGAGTTAGGTAACAATAAACATCTGTTATTCAGCACCATGATGCCCTTCTGGGTGAACGTGTGCTTTACAAATACACATATTATGTACTATGTTAAGGTACAGCAGAAGGTTGTCCACATAGAGTGAGGTTTTTTGCTAGTTGCCCAATAATATCAGGGAATCCAGTAACATCTGCATGCAGTATGACTCAACATGCCAAGAGCTCAATGCATAGGGCAAAGAGAATAGGGGCGAGCAGACAGCCATGCCTAGTTTGCCACCCCAGAGAATGGGGCTGATATGACTCCACTGACCATTACTTCAGCCTTTGGTGCCTTGTACAAAAGCGCCACCCATTTACAAGAAAGTTGGGTTTGAATCCTAAAGCCCTACATGTCTGGCGGAGATAAACCCAGTCAAATGAATCCAACACGTGATCTGTGTCCAGTGAAAGAAAGTATTGCCATCAGCTCATGTATGTTGCACCTCATCCAGCCAGTTGCACAATATACGAAGGTTTAATATGGTCACCATTGTTTCAAACGGCATTGTATTGGTCTGCATTTGTTCAATCCTTCTGTATTGTGAGACAATTAACATGGTAACAGCTCCTGTTTGCTCATTGTCAAGTAAAATAGAAGTTTCACTGGACCTCTTCGTCATGAATTGTTGGATGCACAATATGCTTCTGCCAATGTCGTAGAAAGGTCCACCATGAAGAGATAAATCAGGGTGGGGCCAGAACTCTCTATGCAGTGCAAAGGAAAAGAAAATTATAACAACAGAACATTATTATCATTTTATTTTTAGTATGATGCCAGATTAGGGCTGGATTCAACTCCCGTCAGAGGGAGGAAGAGCACCATAAGTGTGCATGACTGTTTGGCTAGCCTTCTTGGTCTGGCCAAACCATCACGCCCCCTTAGCGTGTTATCCATCCGGCTGTATTACACAGCCTCGTTGGAGAACATGCACAGGCTTCCACGCCTTGTCTGAGCGCCGAAGCAGGCCACCCAGAACAATCACAATGATGCTGTCATGCTGGTGACAGCAGTGTCATGATTGGCTAGGGGAGTCTGTGAGACTAGGTGCTGCCAGGAAAACAGGGACGATGGATGAGAGGTGGCAGCTGGTGACCAGCAGATAGGTCTTCTTTCCCCCCCCCCCTTTTTTTTTATAACCCTCACCACCATAACCATTACCTACCAGCCGCCACTAAACACCAGTAGAATGTTTTGGAGGAGTAAGGTAGTCTGTTTCAAGGAAGGGGCTATGATAGTGGGATGGTCAAATCTCAGTTATATGAATAGCTGTGTCATCTGGGGGGGGGGGGGGGGCAGGGGTATGAGACTAGAGCTTACTTGGGGAGTGGGATTAGGCAACAGAACTTTTATGACCTGCTCTCCTTTTGGACATGTGGGCTAATGGTATGTAGAACCATCCACTTCTTGCCTACACTTCTAAATAAGAAATCTGCAATTATAGGTAGGCGTCTAGAATCACAATCCTGCACTCTTCACCATTCTTGCTCGTCACCCAACGTGCAAACTGCAAGTCGGAGCAAGAAACCGCACACATTAGCGTAGCTCAGTCCGTTAACCCTTTCCCTGCTGCCGTCGGCCAATGGCCGACGGCAGCACTACCTCCCCAGTGCTGCTGTCGGCCATTGGGCGACGGCATTCCACCTGCGCACGAAAACGCCCGCACCGCGGCGGAATTACCACCGCGGTTAACGGGTTAAGGAAGGAAGAGACTGTGATTGCCTGGCAGCTGTGGGCTAATGTAACCTCAACTAGATACATTTTAAAGCAACAACTCACTTTCAGAGCTTTGTTTGACTATACAGTAATGGATCTTCTCAGAGGCTTGGAATATCCTTATTATGTTTCAGTGTTGGGACCTTATCATACATATGCCAATAAGTGATTAAGATAGCCTAGATAGCTAACTTTGCAGAGACCATTTCATAGTTTCAAGGGCATAATTCTAAATACCATTGACGACAGCCTTTCATCGTGGAATGAAGGATGAGGAGTACTCTTTAGTTAGGACGTAGTAACCGCTATAATTCAAAAAGCATATAAATCGGAGGTAGCAAGTGATGTATAAAAATACACCATATTATACTGCGAGTAAGATGAAGTATGTAGATGTGCAACAATATATTGTAGCTGAGTTTACACAGAGTATCTTACCCTAAGATACAGCGAAAAGCATTGTTAGACCGGTGTCATGCTATATATTTAAGGACTACTTTGTTTAAACCTGTTGCATTACAGTCTGGTCTGTGTGGCATGTTGTGCTGTGTGATACTGAACAATGTGATGCTCCTATTGTGACTTATGTAGCAGAGTATAAGAATGTATAGATGGAATGCGAAGGAAGAACCAAACAGATATTTATAGAGAAGTATTGGTAAGGGTGTGGGTTGGCAGTATGGCCTATGTGGCAAGTTTAGAGAGCATGCTTTAGGATCAGCAGAACAGACTCCTCCTTTCACTGAAATCACTTTACCTGCACTTATGCATAAAGTAAAAGAAAATATTGCAAGAGACAGCACCCCAGGTGGTATTACCTACCATTCCAGGAAAAGCGTATGGTTCTTCACTAGACATGAGCTTCAGAGATGCAACCAACAGAACACACTGGCTTACAGGTAGATACAGTAAATGTTCAAATGAGTCCACCAAAAAACAATTGAGGGAACCCCCAGACATGCCCTGGATACAAGCAAACATGGCAAACGATCTGAAGAGTCCATGCAGGAATGACAGAGGATCAACCCACAAGGGTACTTTGGCAAAAACCCACACGGATACCTTTGCAAATTACCTGAAGTGTCCCATAAGAAGCAATAGATGAAAACAGCAATCGTGCAAAGGATAAAGACAACTATCACAAGTACCTACATAGTCAACCAAAGGGTCAGAGAAGACAAATTTATAAGCATGTACAGAAAAACATAACCATGGAACATACTATTGGACAGAGGGCAATCGCAAAGGCATGCACTGCATACAGACAGCTATGGTATATTACAGAAGATTCCACCAAGGAGCGACACAGACAAAACTGAAATGCACACTAGATACATGCAGCCATAGTGTGATTTATGTAGTCCACCCAGGAGCAAGAGGTGAGCAGTCCATATGCATGCAGGAAATAGCCCAGGAGAAAGTAGCTCAAAGGCATGCACAGGAGAAAAATTTGAGATAGTTTATTTAGGAGTACTCAAGAGCAAGAGAGGAGCAATCCACATGCATGTTCTGAAATGAAATCAAACTGGTGTCAGATTTAGGTGAATGCTTGCTAGGTTAAGTGTTTTTTACAGCGGAACTAGGAGTGACAAAAGGAAATCTCTTGCTATGGTAAATGCCCTCAAGGGTACACTCATTAGCGACAGAGGGACTTCCGACAGACATGACTAAATACAGACAGCCACACAGTGATCATGGTAACAATCTGAACAAGCTGGGAGCAAAAACAAAAACATTGTGGGATTTGGTAAAGGATAATGCCTTGAAAGCAATCGAATTAGCAAGATAAAACAAGCATTTGCAATGCAATAGGTCTCACATTAGGAAAGTTTGAGGTATTGGTATTGTAAATGACACCATTTTAATTTATGTGTTGGTTTTGAAAATAGCGAAATTAATAGCTTTGTCATTTACAATGCCAATAGTTTTAACTTTCCCAAACGTGTGTAATCCAATATGAGTTGTATTTCCATGACTTAGATGTATTAATATTACAAATAACAATGGCTTTTATTTTTTTTAATAATTAATACTTAGATAAAAGTTATTGTAATTTATAATGGCAATAACTTAAACTTTTGTAAATAACTTTTGGGAAGATTATGTTCAGTGTATTTTATTGTGATGAAGTGAAATATTAAAATCTTTTTGTGACATTTGTAATAAAGCTTGAAACATTGAGAGAACATATTAGAACCAGTTGTTGTTGAATGGTTGCGCAGAGTGATGCTGTGGTGTTCAGTGGTGCTGAGTGATGCTGTGGCCTTCAGTGGTACTGAGTGATGCTGTGGCATTTAGTGGTGTTGTGGCGTTAAGTGGTTCTGAGTGATGCTGTGGCATTGAGTGATGCTGTGGCGTTGAGTAATGCTGTGACGTTGATTGATGCTGTGGTGTTGAGGGATGCTGTGCCCTAAGTGGTGTGCACGTTGAGTGGTGATGTGGCACTGAGTGGTGCTGTGGCGTTGTGGGGTGCTGTGGCATTTAGTGGTGCGTAGTGATTCAGTGGCGATGAGTGGTGCTGTGGCAATGAGTGGTGCTGTGGCAATGAGTGGTGCTGTGGCAATGAGTGGTGCTGTGGCGATGAGTGGTGCTGTGGCGATGAGTGGTGCTGTGGCGATGAGTGGTGCTGTGGCGATGAGTGGTGCTGTGGCGATGAGTGGTGCTGTGGCGATGAGTGGTGCTGTGGCGATGAGTGGTGCTGTGGCGATGAGTGGTGCTGTGGCGATGAGTGGTGCTGTGGCGATGAGTGGTGCTGTGGCATTCAGTGGTGCTGTGGCATTCAGTGGTGCTGTGGCATTCAGTGGTGCTGTGGCATTCAGTGGTGCTGTGGCATTCAGTGGCGCTGTGGTATTCAGTGACGCTGAGTGATGCTGTTGCGTTGAGTGATGCTGTTGCGTTGAGTGATGCTGTGGCATTGTGTGATGCTGTGGCATTGAGAAATGCTGTGGCGCTGCGGGATGCTGTGGCATTGAGGGATGCTGTGCGCTGAGTAGTGTTGTGGTATTGAGTCGTGCTGTGGCATTGAGTGGTGCTGTGGCGTTAAGGGGTTGTGTTGGAGGGAGGAGTTGGAGGGTGGAGTTGGTGGGATGATTTGGAGGGTGGAGTTTGAGTTGGAGGGTGTAGTTGGAGGGTGGAGTTGGATGGTGGAGGGTGGATTTGGAGGGTGGATTTGGATGTATGATTTTGATTTGGATGGTGTAGTTTGATGGTGTAGTTTGATGGTGGAGTTGGAGGGTGGAGTTGGAGGGTGGAATTGAATTTTGAGGGTGGAGTTGAGTCCGTAGTTGTATTTTGCGGTGGATTTGAAGGGTGGTTTTGGAGGCTGGAGTTGTAGTTGCAGGGTGTATTTGGAGGTTGGAGTTGGAGGGTGGAGTTGGATGGTGTTTTTGGAGGGTGGATTTGTAGTTGGAGGAAGGAGTTGTAGTGTGGATTTGGAGTGTTGAGTTGGAGGATGTAGTTGGATGGTGGAGTTGGAGGGTGTAGTCGGAGGGTGGACGGGTGAAATGGTGAGTGGGTGAATGGATGAATGGAGAGTGGGTGGATGAATGATGGGTGGATGAAAGTGTGGAAGGCTGTATGGATGGGCGGTTGAAATGGTGGGTGGATGAAAGTGTGGATGTATGGAGAGTGGGTGGGTGGATGGATGAATGATGGGTGAATGAAAGTGGAAGGAAGCGCATGACTTCACTTTTGAAAAGTGCTTTCTCAACAAGCGCGAGGTTGAAAATTGACATTTTCAGTGCGATGTCAGTTGAAATTTCACATTTTCAGTGCGATGTCACTCAAACGTTTATATTCGAAAGTGTGGAAGGCTGAATGGATGGGCGGGTGAAACAGTGGGTGGATGAATGGATGGATGAAAGGGTGGATGAATGAAGAATGGGTTGCTGGATGAAGGATGGGTGGATGAAAGTGTGGAAGGCTGAATGGATGGACGGTTGAAATGGTGAGTATGTGAATGGATGGATGAAAGGGTGGATGAATGGAGAAAGGGTGGATGAATGGAGAAAGGGTGGGTGGATGAATGGAGAAAGGGTGGATGAATGATGGGTGGATGAAAGTGTGGAAGGCTGTATGGATGGACGGTTGAAATGGTGGGTGGATGAATGGATGGATGAAAGTGTGGAAGTATGGAGAGCGGTGGATGGGTGGATGAATGATGGGTGAATGAAAGTTGAAGGAAGCGCATGACTGACTTTTGAAAAGTGCTTTCTCAACAAGCGTGAGGTTGAATTTGACATTTTCATTGCGATGTCCCGTTGAAATTTGACATTTTTAGTGCAATGTCACTCAAACTTTTCTATCTTAACATGAACTTTGAGTGACATCGCAAAAAAGAAAGACAAGCGCAAGGTTGACATTGGACATTTTTCCAGTGCGATGTCACTCAAAAAACAAGTTTGAAAAGTTATAAAAATATTAAAGTTACATGAACTGTTGTTGGGTTAAGTGTAGTTAAATGTAGCAGCACGATCTGGAAATACAGCAGTTTAAAGGAAGGCATATGGGACCAATTGTATTTGGGGCTAAAATCAGCATTTTGCAATGGAAGGGGCAAGAGAGTCATGACTTCACAGGGGAGGGGTAGAGTAAATACATACTTGTGGGCAAAGCAATAGCAGGAGCCTATAGCAGGAGTTATAACCCCTGTATGAAATCTCAGCAGAGGTGAAAGAAGGAGTATGGATGTGGGGGGGTGCAGCAATGGGAGTTTAGCGTCCCTGGGGGCTGACGCAGCAGAGGATATGGGAGGCTCCAATTCCAGGAGGGGGCCCTGGTGCCTGGAGCAGGGAGGGATGCTGCGAGGCTCTGCCTCCCCTCACTTCTTGGCTCATCTGCTGCAGGAAGTGTGTGGGTTTTTTAACTGATTAGTATAGCATAAAGCAAAGTACGTACATGTTGTGAATTACAATGGCGAAAAAACATGAATGAATGAATTGAATTTATAAAAACCACAAGTCCCATAATGCCTTGCGTGAAATGAATCCCACAACGGGGGCCGAGCACTTTTAAATGTTGAATGAGCTGATTTGTCGGGGTAGCTCCCACGCTTTCAGGCATATTAACATGGTCCGTCGGAGCCTTGCCTCCTGTGCGGTGGTGCGTGCGCCCCTCGAGAGGCAATTCTATCCCTTGCCCTTTGATCTGTGCCCTTGTCTACACTGAGTAATGCTTTTTTTTACAAAGCTTAAAGAAAAATCAACATATGTTTGTGAAAAGTTACAGTGCTGAGCATGAATGAATGACAATTGAGAGACTACGAATACCATGATGCAAAGCGTGAAATGAATCTAAAGGGGCTGGACCTGCCCAACCTGAAAAGCGTGTGATCTGCAATTACTTTATATCAATTTCATTTCCTGTGTTGTCATTGGGACATCCTTCAGAGCATTACATTTAAATATAGCACCCAGAAGCGATCCAGTCTATACAGTGCTCTGTGAAACTAGAAGTTTGCACTTAATGCCAACAAAGCGCACAGGGAAATAAATAAAATGTCATGCAAACTCACCCCCAGCCTCAAGTACCTCTGGCGCTATTACTGGACTGGTGGTCTGAGCGCCTCTTAAGATTTGTGGGCGCTATGTGTGCGGTTGGGGGTCCGGGTCTGGTTTCAAACAAATAAGGGCAGCATTGTAAAGAACAGCAGTGACAAAGAGTGTCTGAACTGTTTTGTGTGTTGAAGAATACAGCGATAGCGTCATATGTATGCAGGGTAGAGCCTTCCCCCGTGGGTTCAAAGGGTTCCAGCCAGCAGGATATATGCTGGTTGTCTATCCGTCCACCCCTGCTTTCAACGCATATTTACAAAACAAGCTCCTGGCATTGGGGGGGGGGGGGGGGGGGGGATTAGGAGAAATGCGGCTCAGGAGCAAATGGTAACGAGCACGTGAATGGGAAGAGCGGCCGTGGGAGGTGGGAGGGGAAGTCGGAGAGTGCGAAGTGCAGGCGGGGGGCGGGAGCGGAGCCTTTGAAGTGTGTGAAGCTCCCGGAAGGCAGGCGGATAGAAGCGCATTCATGAGACCACATGCACTTCTTGTTTGTAGTGGCTCGGCTTCCTCTTCAGAAAGAATCCAAAGGCCGCTTTGCAAACCCTTGGACTCTCTCAGCTGAGGTCTTAGAGTGAGAGGCATGACGTTTAAACTGCCCACTTCTAATTCCAAATGTTCGTGGAAAAATATTTCTTGCTTCTGTGCTCAGAATAGCGCCTATGTGGTGTGAAGCGTTATTTACAACACTCCCCCGATCATTGTTACTGGTAGCAATAAATACTGCAAAAGTAAAAAGAAATGTGGAACTGATACAAGGAAAGATGACTTAAAAGCCAAATAAATGTGTTTCATTCATTTTTGGGGTTATTGATAAATTGGCGGCAAAAGCATCTTTCAAATTATATTTCTGACGAGACAGCAGGGGATTCTAATCAACGTGGTCATTTAAAAGACTTCCACTTGCTTTCTAAAATTATTTAACTACACAGAAATGTGGGTTTTTTAACTGATTAGTATAGCATAAAGCAAAGTACGTACATGTCATGAATTACAATAGCGAAAAAACATGAATGAATGAATTGAAATTATAACAAGAAAGTACAAGTCGGACGGGGTGGGGGGCGGGGGAGAAGGGGAGTGAGCGAGTGGGAGGGCAGCGCTGGCTCTCGGCATTGCGCGAGCGGGGGTCGCATTCCTTTGAAGTGTGAAGCAGGCAGGCGGCTCGGGAAGCAAATGGAAAGCGTGTGAACGGACACACATGCACTCGGCAAAATCCGCCTGGTTTAGCTTTAGGGTTTAACCCCAATAGGGCTCCCTACGAGACCTAAAAAGAGCAGGGGCCAAGAGGAGGATTGGTGGAAGAGGAATTCCATATACCAGGGCAGGAGTTCTGGTTCCAGGCGAAGGTCTTCTGTATGCCCTTGAAAAGAGGGTAAAGGGGTTAGAGGGGAGGGGGTTGGAAGGCTTAGGGGCGGAGCAAACGTTTGGTGACTAAGGAGGCACATCACTCCACAGTAGAGAAAGGTAGGTAAACAGGAGAGCTGAGGAACAAGACAGCCCACACAAAATGTTTTTGCACCAAGGGTTAGGCACGTATGCTGCCATTAATAATACACAGTTCACAAGTAAACGAAAAAAACACTCCTTTGCCAATTTTATTTTTGTTTTGCTCCATGAGCAGGATATACACAATGTGTTTATTTTCGCAGCTATTTTTACAGCTTTCCCAACGAAAACAGTGGACATTCTGCCAAAAATAAATAAGATTGAAACGTAAACTGGCATGAAATAAAGAAGTCATCCACTATTTGAAATATTGGTCTGAACTGTTTGTCCAAACGAATGCACTGGAAAAGAACCCTTAGACTTACATGGAGGGCAAGATTCAAATTTTAATTGTGAGTTTAATCACCATGCAGTAGTGATAATCGTGATGATGGTGTCAAAAAGTAAACATGTGAGCTGAGAAAAAAAGATTGACAATATTTATCTTTTTTACAAAGGTCAGCGAGGAATTACTCGTTTGAAAAGAAGCCTAAGACTATTAACACTGCCAAGGTTTGAAGTTACAGCATTGTGGTGAACGCCTTTTTTTGTTGTTGTGCCAAATCAGGAACTCGTCCAGCCTTGTTGTTGGCTCAGAAGTCCAGCAGTGCATGTTTTTTCAGTATGTAACTCAATTAGGAAGATTCAACATATCGCTAGGCAGGAAATTCCGGGAAAATAAATGTTCAACTATCGTCTGCTTCCAGGTTTATGTTGTTTCCAAACTTTGCATAAAGTTGTACTTTCAGATCCGACAGCACGACATGGATAGACTCCACTCTAGATTCTAAAGCATCAATTTCTTCTTGCAAATTTTTCTGAAAATAAGGGAAAAGAAAAATTAGAACATTATGAAGATGGACAATCGTGAAGGTGCACACTACCCTAAGGCAAAAGAAAACATTACGAAGATGGACTACTGGGAAATTGTGCATTATCCTACCCTTTAAAAGTGCTAGTTATTCTCAACATTAGACTAGCAAAACACAGATAGGTGAAAAAGTAGATGCCACGATTTCATACAATAGCCAAAAAGGATTTGGAAACCAGTGGAGTAGCATGATTGCCATGTGCAAGAAGGACAATGAGCCCCCATCCACTAGTTTGGTAGTAAAACATATAAACCAAGCATTGGCAAACCCAATAGATCTCAGAAATCCGATAGCTGTAAGAGTTGTCAATTTTAATGCATTTGTGTACAGCTCTGGGGCTGGTTTATTGATATCTCCGCAGCAGTATTCATTCACGGGCCCTCCCTGCACCCAGACGGCCACTTCGCAACTTGTGCCTCCGTGAAAATTATACTTGATGAAAATATTGATTTAATCAATTATGGAGAGGTCTTTGTCCATTTCTTAAATTAATTAATTCATGTACTAATTTTACATTCACTATAAAGAAAATAACTCATGACAGGTTAAATATGCATTTTTAAGCAAACACTGAAATTCTAAATGCTATCCTTGTAAATGGAATCACTGTTCTTTGTTATATACCCGGAAAAAAATAGAAAAAGCAGCACCATGACTTGCACATTTACCCCTTGAGATTTCCCCAATTACTATTAGAGCTTATTCAAACGTATTGAAAACTATTGGATTCAAACTCACTTATGTGGTGGGCTAGAACAGACAGATAGGTGGGAAGGAGAATAGCCAAAAGCAGGGAGACTAGAGATCTCTGGGGCTTTCAATGCCTACAGGTGGGATCCCACAATATGCCGAAAGCAGGTCAAAGCACACAAGCAGGAGTAGCGATGGGTCCTTTTTAATATGATTTTAACTAACAAATAAAACCGTAGCTATCCAACTGACACAGGAAGAGAGTAGGTAAAAGTCCAATGCGATAATTGCATTATCAAATGTAATTAACACCAGAAGATCTTGGCTAACAGTAGCACTGCGACGGAATAGCCGCCGCAGTGAAGGGGTTAAGGAAAATAATATTTCGTAGGAAGTACTGTATGTTACTCTGAGGGTGTACAGCAGAGTGTGGAGGCTGCAAGACAGTTAGTGTTACAAAGTTTGAAGTGTGAGTGTCGAAGAACGACTCCCTGTGGAGAGCACACGTGGTACAGATGCCTGGTTTCGGAAGAGTGTGCTGCTGAGGGTACATAGCTGTGGAGCCGCAGGAGTGCTCACAGGGATCTTGTGGATACAACAGGGCAGAAGGTGCGTGAACAGACCTGTGGAAGGGACTTCGGTATGATACAGAGTAGAGTCGGGTCTGCGAGAGCTGGTAGGTGGAAATGTCATGAAGGAAAAACAAATCTAACAAGGTCTAAGCAATGGAGGGATCGGGGCTGTATACATTGTAGGCAGATTAATTCACCTGCGGGAAAAAAAGTTAGCGTGATCAAAGAGAGAACGCGCGCTCACGAAGCAGCAGAGCACACCCGTCACATCAACTCCGATTGGAGCACAACCTGGTATTTTCCAGCTGCAGCCGACAAGGAAATTAAAGAGGGCAAAGTCAAAGGAGAAGCGGAGGGGCAGGCACCAGCCATTCGGAGGAGTACGCCGGGAGCAAACTGCAGAGACTCAAACCCCTTTAAGAGTGTGTTTTGCTCAACCTAGAAAATCCTTTTTCATCTTTTCAAGTGAAGTGTTGACCCAAAAAGATGCTCTTTATCAAAGGGCTGATTGAGTATGGATTGGACCTCCTGCTTGAATCCAGAGATTCGAAACCAAGCATGCCTGCGCAGTAATATGCTGGTGTTGATGGCACAACACGCTGTGTCTGCTGCATCCAGTGCGCATTTTATGGAAGTATTGGTGATAAGCTTCTCTTCTTGAATAAGGTAGTTAGCCTTTGTCTTGTATCATAAGGCAAGTGTTGGATGAGGTTTTCAAACTCATCATAGTGAGCTCTGTCATAACATGCTAAACCGGGCATGAGCATTGCCGATTCGCCAATGGTTAGGCCTGTGAGGCCACTCGTTTGCCTGAGGCATCTATTAATTTAGACTCCTTATCAGGAGGAGGGGCATCGCCTGTAGTTTGGGAATTAGCTATTTTGCGGGGTTAGATACGACAAGTTAGTCTAAGGGCAACTGTTCCCTAATACATACAGGGTCTGTAGGAGCAGGCTTGTACTTTTTATCCACTCTAGGAGTCAGTATTCTGGATCTGACTGGGTCCTTAAAAACCTTATCTACATGTTTTATCATGTTCTTGAGTATGGGCAAAGTATTAGTGGATTTCTGTGAATGCGTGAATATCTCCACAAGAAAATCTGAGTGGATTTGCTGAGTGTAGCTCCACCCCGTATTGGGCAGCCCGGTTAATAAGCTGAACAAAGCCTATGTTATGTGGGGAGGGTCTGGAGGGATACAGGTGAGGGTCATTATTGTGATTAGAGTCTTTATTGTAATTTTCCCATGTATCAATGTCATGTGGAATGTCGTGTGGTCTGTCCTGATCCTCGTCCCCCTCCCCATCCCCATCCCCATCCCCATGTTCATCATTCTGTGGTTCAGGTGAAAATGGGGGTGGTGGTGAATTTGATGGTGTGATTAGTAGATGTGGGTTAGGCTGAGGAGAAGGAGGTATGTAAGGGGGAGAAGGGTTAGTACCCATGTTCTTCTTTTCCAGAGGGATAGGACAGTCCTTTGAGAGATTTAGCTTCAGTTTTTTTGGAAGAGTGGCTGTACGGGGTCCAGTTTTGGGATTGATAAAGAGTCTTTTATGTTTTGTGTCCTAAACAGCATCTTCGGATGGAAGTTCCTTGGAAGGAGTGTCTTTCTCCTTAGAAATGGGCTTCAGCGTGGAAAATTTATGAGGGTCTTTGTGCGCCGAAGATTCCGAGTCTGAATGCTTACTTTTTATGTTTAGAATCCGAATCTCTCGGAGTGGGATGTTTCGGCCTCTAGTGTTTCGTGCGGAGGTTGACGGCTCCGAGCTTTTAAGTGCCAAGGATTTCAGCATAGACGATTTCGGCTCCGGAGCTTTTTTCGGCTCTGAGGCCTGCGGTGCCAAAGGTGTCTTCTCTGCTGGCGCTGTAGGGAGTGGCACATGAGGCGGCTTATGCTTCGGTACCAAAGGTGGTGCTTCTGTACTGGAATGGGGCAGGGTCGAGGCTGAGCCGGAAGGCTTGTCCTTATGTTTCGTAGCCGGGCCGGAGGGCGGGGCATTAGAAACTTTTTGTCGATGTCGAACTGAGCCAGAGATCTGAGGCGATGTCGGAGCCTTAGTCTTTTTGGGTTGTGTGGTCACATGGGGATTTGTACTAAAGGTATGTTGACCAGGGATGATGTTCTGGTCTTCCTCCATGTCGGAGTCGGCTTTGGAGACCGGTTCTTCTTCGTTGGCCTCTATGGGGAACCTCTGAATCTTCTCCAAGATGCCCGGTACTGAGCTGCTGTCTCTTTGCATTTCATGGCGTCGAGCCCAACGGTCACATAGAGTCTTTTTCGATCAGAACGATTGACACGCTTCGAAGTCCTCGTCGTGTTCCGGGGATAAGCACAGGTTGCAGACCTGGTGCAGGGTGGTGCGTGGGAACTTCGCACAAGACCCAGGACATAGTTTAAATGGAGTCTGTTCCATCGACTGCTGGCGTGGTCTACACAGGTAGGCCCGACGGCCCGCTTCAAAGTTCCCGATCAAAAAGTTTTTCAAGTTCTACGATGCGCGTCCAGTGGGATACTGCGATCGAAAGACAATACCGTTGAAGGTGAGGACTGCGGATCGAAAGGGTTCGAAAACGATACCGAACCAGAGCGCAGCAATACAAATCTGAGCCCGATGGCGGAAAAAAACAATCCAAGGATGGAGTCGATGCCCATGCGCACTATCACCAAAAGGAGGAGTCAACTACCTTGTGACTACAAAGCTTTCTTCGAAGAAAAACAAAGTGCAAACATCCGGGCCCAACACCAGATGGCGATCTATGTGAACGCATATGATCTACAGCTCATATACCTGGAACATTATATTATTTGGATTTTAGAATTACAGTTTGATTTTAGCCACTTACACAAGATAGACTTGTAAGGAAAATGGTTTTCTGTGAAGGTTCCTCCCACTTTTGGCCCCATTTGGACTGTTAGCGGCTGGTTTTTCGACTTCAAAGTGCACCGAGGCCTACTTTCCAGACCTCAGTGCCAGTGTTCTGACCCATTACAAAAGGTATGTTAATTGGCTACATACAATTGGCAAGGACTGACTCAGTTGTAAGTCCCTAGTATATGGTATCCAAGAAACCAAGGGTATGTAATGTAAGGCAGAGTTTTCACCCAGGGGTGCAGCACTGTTTGTCACCTTGAATGGGACAGAGACAAAATGGACTCCAGTCTTCCACTGCAGACTGACAGAACAGTGTGCGACACTGCCAGTTCGATTTTGCCATTGCACTTAATGGCAAAGCCACCACTTCCCTTAAGTAATATGGATACGCCTCCCCTAAAGAAGGCCTATAGAGTCCTATGGCAGGGAGCTATATGTTACTAACTAAGCCATATGATTTTCTATATCTCTTAGCAGTAACACCTCCAATATGTTGTTTTGCTTTGGACAGGTTAGGAGCCCTGTTGGCTAACACAGGGTAAAACGGTTAGCACGTCAACCCATCTAACTCATGAATGGGGCAACCTAGCAGGGTCAAGTGAGATATCAAATCAAATGGGATAGTAAATCCGACCTGATGCCCATGAAATATTCAAAGTTACTAATAAAGTTAAACAACTTTTAGAAAGTTGCCACTCTGCACTCTAGCTAGTACAGTGACTTCACAGAGGAACTGACACATAGACTAGCTTCTGACCACCTGGGGAAAAGGGTGTGGCCCAGGAGCAAAAGCAGTTGCCACAGAGTGAGGCATTACCTCCACTTTCAGGATGGCCACAAGAGTGTTCGCCAAAAATGCAGGCTTCAAAGGTGAAGCTGTCCGTGAAAGCCGCTTTTGACATCCCTGAACAGGATACCTTTTGTTACTGCAGACAATTAGAATACAGAGCTAAAGGAAGGAAACCTGTGTCCAAACTGGTTTTCCGTGAGCATGTAGCCCACTGATAGCTACATCTGTAGGGTGGAATAACCTGCTCCTGATGACAGAGGAAGGGTTACGCCATCTTGAAGGGAGCAACAATGGGACACTCTAGGATAGCCAGATGCCACACATCACAGGAACTTCGTTACTAGAGAGGAAGGCCGCCAGTAGCCCATTGGCTAGTGACTGCATGGTCCCCTTGAGAACTCTCCTGGGATAGATAGAGCACCCATTGCACCCTGCCCCTCAGTTCACATTGGAGAAGAAGGGGGGGGCAAAGAAGGACTGGCCTGCTGTCCTTGAACCACACAAAGAAAGGTTGCACCATCAAGAGGACTGCCCCTGTTGCACTTTTGTGCTAGCAAGACTGGGACAGTGCCTGTAGCTCCTGACTCCAGGATAAGTTGATTTCCCAGCCTCTCCAGGACCTGTGACTCAGCAGATCATGTTGCTTATCTCCTGGGAGCAGCTCTAGGACAACAAGAGCTGAAAGAGCTCAAATGAGCAAAGTGGTAGCCACTACAGAAGTTTTGCTGCTACCAGTCGCCGGGCACAACAGAGGACAAATTTGAAATAGCCAAAACCTGCACCCGCACCTGGCAGACCCGGGAGTGATGTCCAAGTTCGCATTTGAAGTTCACAAGAGACACCACCACCCACCAAAGAGTTTTCATCCAACCACGGGGTAGCATGATCAATAGTGCAGCATAGGCTGTCCAGCTACTGCAACGTAGAGCACTTCGAGGGGCCCACAACCTATGTGGTCAAAGCCGTCCTACATTACTGTGGACCGAGGAACTAACCTTGAGACACCGCCGATGACCACACCACAATCAAAGCATCCTTTTAAGCACTTTCGACACGCAACCTTCAGCATCAGGACCACTCAATTGACTTCTATGGCAGTTATCCTGTAAAGTCTGGAATGTGCTTCAAAAATGCTCTGGTGGCCAGGTAACAGTCTAAAGTATCCTTTCTGGCCCCATAGACTTAATCCCACTGGATTTGGTCACCCAAGGCGGGCTAGAATACTCGCAATAACTTTTCCAAACTTTTCAAAAGTTATCAAACTTTAGGTTTGCCAATGCTCGTTTATGGTTGAATTTAAAAGTGATAAAAAGTTCTAAAATCTCTATCTCCGGAACCCTTTGGTAAATTTTGATGATCAAAGTCTCTAAACATTCATAAAAAGATGCTACATTTTTATAAATAATTGTTGTGTCTTTTTATTGGTGCGAGATTTTATTTATTTCATTGTTTGGTGTTGTTAAATGCTTCACACCAAGTTCCTTTGCTAAACCTTACTGCTTGCAGCCACAACTACACAGGGTTGAGCTAAAGGTTAAACAAACGTTTTTGTCTGGACTCAAGACTGTATCTGCGAGTGTACTCCTCGATAAAGCCCCACACCCATAGCATATAATACACCCAGATCCTCTTAGTACTGTATTTAGATCTGGCTCAAATGTAATTAAAATTTGCAAAAAGAAACTTCTAGATTAGATTTCTCCCGGGTGACAACAAGAGCAGTGTTTGGTAGGATTAGTCAATATTTAAACTGTCTTCTGGCATTAACTTTATGCATAATAGGACTATTTACTAATTACTTACGTCATGGCAGAAATATTAAAAAAATTGAAACCTGGCAAATATATAATAGAAATGGATTCTTGTAGAGCATTAGCAACTGAGTGTGAACAGTGTGTTGTCTTCTCATCACATTCAGACTACGGCGGCTTTGGGCGAATCATTTTGCAAATAAGAAAAGGGTTCTCACATGTTACAATTTGCTAGATGCAATCAACTAGCAAATAGCTAACTGGGTTCTCACAAGACTGATGAAGATCGTTTGTTACAAAATTCATCCTCAGGACTAAATAAACGTGAATAGTCTAGATGAAAGATGGCCTTTGGGAAAAGAAATGCTCCTCCAGCTCAGGAATGAGCTCACATCATGGATCAAAAGGTATCCATAGACGTATGTCCAGTATCCTAAAAACGGGGTGACCCCCAAAGGGATTCCCATATTTTTTGTTGCCATGAAGGTTTGATTTAATTGCAGAGTTTACAGTGAGTGCAGTGTTAGATATATGGACTGCAGCAAGTGCAAAGTATATTTCTGATCCGTACTAGATTCATTTGTTAGCTTGCCACGAAGGTTTGATGAAATACAGGGTCTGCGGTACGTGCAGCGTCAAGATATGTAGAATGCAGCAAGTGCAGAGTAACTTTACAATCCCCACTGGATTGCAAATCATCTTAATTTCATACGCTGTCTTCCAGTGAAGCATGGAGAAACTATCTTGTAAGCATAGCTGACATCAGGTGACTCCCACTAATCGCTGGGATGCGGACTGTCATGCAGACAAACAAGTTACTTAGCTTCGGTAACGCTTTTTCTGGTGGATACAGTATCTGCCTGTGGATTCCTCACCTTGTGAATATCCCCTTGCATCAGCAACATTCAGAAATTCTTTTTGTAGCTTCGTACCGACGACGTCACAGAAGCACGGCATCGCGCGCGGCTCCGCTGACGTCACCGACTCCATAATAGGCCTACGTCGGCGTGATGACATCAGTTCCCCCCTTTTTTCTGTGCCTTCGAGGCACACGGACGGACCGATAACAGTAGATATATACACAGTATACACAGTACATAATTGTCAAGATAACACACACAGTGTGAAGGCAATGTAGCAAATCAAGACGAATAACACACTTCTTTTGAAAATAACACATAAGCATAAAAAACATTGCCATTAACATAGGCATAGGCATAGAAGAGTAGACAACGGGGAGGCGGGTGGGTCAGTGAGGAATCCACAGGCAGATACTGTAATCACCAGAAAAAACGTTACCGAAGGTAAGTAACTTGTTCTTCTGATGGATACATCTGCCAGTGGTTTTTTCACCTTGTGAATAGAGTCCCACAGCAGTCCCCTCTCCCGGAGGAGGGTGTCCACTCTCCTATACCAGAAAATCCTGGAGGACAGAAAGCGCAAAGTGTCCGTCCCTCCTCACTTCGGAATCCAAGCAGTAATGCTACGCGAAAGTGTGGAGGGAGGCCCAAGTTGCTGCTCTACAAATGTCCTCTACTGGCACACCCCTAGACAAAGCAGATGTAGCTGATCTTGCAATAGTAGAATGGGCTCTTAAACCTTCCGGAGGTTCCTTACCCACTAGAGAGTAGCATATCTTGATGCACAAGACAATCCATCTTGACAGTGTGCGATTGTGCACCGCCTTGCCTCTTCTGGCACCAACAAAACCAACGAAGAGCTGGTCATCCACTCTGAACTCTAGTTCTGTCCAGGTAGAAACTCACTGCCCTCTTAGGGTCCACATGATGAAGTCTCTCCTCCTCCTTGGAAGGGTGAGGGGGAGGATAGAAGGTAGGAAGGGTAATAGACTGCCCCAGATGGAAAAGAGTTACCACCTTAGGCAGAAAAGCAGCCCTGGTTCTGAGAACCATTCGTTCAGCATGAATGGTCAAGAATGGGGGCTTCGAACTAAGAGCTTGAAGCTCACTTACCCTCCTTGCGGAGGTAATCGCAATCAGAAAGACAGTTTTAATAGACAACAGTCTCAAGGGACACCTGTGCAAAGGTTCAAAAGCTGAACCCATTAAAAAAGTAAGCACAAGGTTCAAGTCCCATTGAGGCACAATAAAGGGACAATAAAGGGAGTAGGAGGAAATGTATTCATGAGGCCCTTTAGAAATCTCAAGACCACAGGAGATTTAAATAAGGATGGCTGATCCGGCAGACAGAGCCGAAGCATAACCCTTAACCGTAGCCACAACAAAACCCTCCTGCGCCAAAGAGAATGCAAATTGAAGAATATCAGCCAATTTAGCCTTCAAAGGGTCATGGACTTCTCTCCACACCAAGAAGAGAACTTAGTCCATCTATAAGAGTAGATAGACTTGGTGGAATCACGCCTGGCCGACAAAATGACATCCACCAAATCATTTGGGAGAGAAAAGGAATTCAGGTTGCCCCGTTCAATCTCCAGGCATGAAGGTGTAAGGTCTGGAGGTGGGGGTAGGGGTGTAGAACCTGCCCCACCATCTGAGAGAGGAGGTCTGCCCTGAGAGGGAGACGGAGCAGCGGGCATGAGGAGAGGTGGAGAAGATCTGTGTACCTTACCCTTCTTGGCCAATCCGGGGCGATCAATATAACTTGGGCCCGGTCTTGGCGAATCTTCCTCAGAACCCGAGGAATCAAGGGTATGGGAGGAAACGCGTGAAGGAGTTGCGAACCCAAACTCAACTGAAACGCGTCCCCCAGTGCTCCTTGCATCGGAAACTGGAGACTGCAGAACGACGGGCAGTGAGCATTCTCTTGAGGAGCAAACAGGTCCACCCGAGGAGTTCCCCACATCCGAAAGACGTGACGAACCACCTCCGGGTGAAGCCTCCACTCGTGGTAGGCCGAGAATTGCCGACTGAGACTGTCTGCACGCACGTTCAGAACCCCGGCCAGATGATTTGCCATCAGACAAATCTGATGGCCTCTAACCCAGGACCATAGGCGCAGAGCCTCTCTGCAGAGGCAATGCGACCCTACTCCTCCCTGCTTGTTGACATACCACATCGCAGTAGTATTGTCCGTCAGGACTTGCACCGACTGACCGCAAAGGGAAGGAAGGAAAGCCTTGAGTCCCAAACATATCGCCTGTAATTCTAGAAGGTCGATGTGAAGCAACCTTTCCTCTGGAGACCAAAGACCCTTCACCTCCAGATCCCCCAGATGAGCAGCCCACCCTAGAGTGGATGAATCCGTTATCACTGTGGCCACCGATGGAGGTAGCTGAAAAGGCTTTCCTTGAGACAGATTGCCTTCCACGCTCCACCAAGACAGATCCGCCACAGCTTCTCTGGAGACCCTGACTGACTCCCTGACATCTCCGTTGTGCTGATACCACTGCCTGCGGAGGCACCACTGGAGCGCCCTCATGTGCCAGCGTGCATGGTTGACCAACAGAATGCAAGAAGCTATCAGAACGAGCAGACGAAGGACCTTCAGGCAAGGAACGACCGCTCCATTGGGAAATAAAGGAATCATAACCTGTACGTCACAAATTCTTTGTGGAGGAAGAAATGCTCGACATACAGTTGTATCCAGTACTGCACCTACAGGTTGCGCTGGTAGGGCACCAGGTGAGATTTTGGTACATTTATCGTAAAACCCAACCTGTACAACAACTGAGTTGCAACCAGCAGATGATGGAGCACCTTCTCTAGAGATTCCGCTTTGATCAACCAATCGTCCAAATAAGGGAATATCGGTATCCCTCACAGCCATCATCTTGGTGAAAACTCTAGGTGCAGTAGTAAGACCAAACGGAAGGACCGCAAACTGGTAATGTTGCGAACCCACCGTGAAACGGAGATACTTCCTGTGCTACTTCAGAATGGGGATGTGGAAATATGCATCCTGCAAGTCGATCAACACCATCCAGTTTTCTTGCAGCAGCGCTTGAAAAACCTATGCAAGAGTGAGCATCTTGAACTTCTCCTGCTTCAGGTAAAGGTTCAAGATCCTGAGATCCAGGATTGGACGAAGTCTGCCATCCTTCTTGTAGATCAGGAAATACCGGGAGTAGCATCCCTGACCCCTTTCCTGCTCCGGAACCACCTCTATCGCACTTTTTCTTAACAGAGGCAGGCCTTCCTCATGTAGGAGAAGTAGGTGGTCCTGCGAGCAAAAACCTTGGCAAGGAGGGTAATTTGGGGGAAATTCCCGAAAGGGAAGAGCATACCCATTCTCTACGAGATTGAGAACCCAAAAGGTCTGATGTAACCGATTCCCAATCCCACAGAAAATAGGTAAGCCGGCCCCCCACAGGACCCGCATGATCCGGAATGGCGGATCTAGGGCTGCTTTGCTGTTGTAGGAGGTGGGTGGGTAGAGGAAGAGGAGGAGGACGCCGGACGTCCCCGAGGACGAGCTTTTTGCCTGCCCCTGTAGGATTTATACAACAGATTTTGCTGTTGCTGCTGCTGCTGTTGTGACTGCTTGTAGGGACGAAAAGAAGATCTTCCAAAGCCCCTATACCTTTTGCTCACAAGTTTGCAACCCCAAAGACCTGGCTGTTGCCCTACTGATTTTGAACCTCTCCAATGCAGCATCAGCCTTTTTACCAAAAAGGCCTGAGCCATCATAGGGCAAATCCATTAAAGCAGCCTGAACATCTGCAGAGAACTCGGAAGTCTTCAACCAGGCAGCTCTTCTTGTGGCAATCGAAGACCCCATGACCCTAGCCACTGAATCCGCTGTGCCCATTCCGCTCTGTATGACCTGCAGAGCAGCAGCCTGAGTGTCTGCAAGCACCTCATTAAACATTTGTCTGTCCTCTTCAGGAAGTTTAGGGGTCAATTGCTTTACAGTATCCATTAAGGCATGGATATAACGACCCAGGAGGCAAGTGGCATTCGTAGATTTGAGGGCCATACTTGCTGATGAAAAAACTTTCTTCGCAGATTGGTCCTGCTTTTTTGGATCCTTATCACCAGGTACCTGGGGAAAAGCACATGTAGATCTTTTAGAGCAGGCCGCCTGTACCACTAAGCTCTCTGGCAAAGGATGAGAGGACAAAAAGCCACATCTTTAGAAGGGGCATCCGACACCGAGGCTAAATCCTAATCAGTGGACCGTTCTAGTCCGCTTGCCTCCCTTAAATCATCAAAATAATCCTCAGATTCTTGAAGCTCACCCTCTTCAAACTCAGCTTCCCTACACCTCTGCTCCTCCAAAAGGCGCTGGGCTTCATGCCTCGACCTCTCTTTCCGGAGCGACGTCGTCTGATCTGGATTCGACTAGAAGGAGCCGGAGCCGGCGTCTAACGCGGAGCCGGAGCCGAACTCCGAGTCGGAAGACCATGCCGAAGATCTTGAGGTCGGTCCGGAGCCGGTGACGCAGGAAACGGCGTCGATGACTTCGGCGGCGCCGAGAGATGCCAATGCAGTGTCGGTGCCGGCATAAACGGCAAAAACGGCGCTGGAGCATAAGCTTGGGGACTCCCAAATTGTATGCCAACGGACCCAAGAGACCAGCCCATGCTCCAGAGGGGTACATGGCTCTCGCATAAACACCATAGATGGCATTTAAGAACTGCGAAGGGTCTTGACCTGGACCCAGAAAACGAGGATATGAACCGACCGGCTGCTCTCGAGGAGGCTGCACGGGAATCGACTCCTCTTGTCCCTCGGGTTGGTGAGCCAGAGTCGTCGAGCCCTGAGGAACGGGAACCTCTTCCTCCTCCTGAACTGGAGACCAAGACGGAGCCGGAGAGTGATTCGACCCCTGAGCCGGTGAATGCTCCAGCGACTCCAAGGGCAAGGCCTCACCTTCCGGATCCCGTTCGGGAGAAGGAGATACCACATCCTTTCGATGCAGTCTACTAGGCGACTTTGCTCTCGAATCCGACTCCTTTATTGAATGGTGCCTTGAACCAAGCTTTCTCTTCTTATGTTTCTTCTTTGTTGATCTGGAAGCATGCCCCGATGACGACTTCGAAGCCGACCTCGAACGGGACCTCGACCGCCTCGATAGCGACCTTGAACTCTTCTTGGCCTATTTACCCTTTAAATTTGGCACCCAGGAGCTTTGCCTCACGTTCACGAAGGGCTTTCGGATTCATCTTCTTACAGGAATGACAACCTTGGATGTCGTGATCCGAACTCAGGCACCATATGCAGTCATCATTCAAGTCCGTGATTGACATTAGCTTCCCGCTTTCACCGCACGGTTTGAAACCAGTCTTCTTAGTCGACATCACGACAGGAGACAGTAACACTGGAAAAGACACATAAAAACTACAATAGTAACAAAGTTACTATCAACGCTACAGAGGATCCCTCGAAAACCATTAGCTTCGACGACGCGGAAAAAAGGGAACTGATGTCATCACGCCGACGTGGGCCTATTATGAAGTCGGTGACGGCAGCGGAGCCGCGCGCGTGCCGTGCTTCTGTGACGTCGTCCACGTTGGCAAGAAGCTACAAAAATTATTTTCGAATATTGCTGACGCAAGGGGATAGTCACAAGGTGAGGAATCCACTGGCAGATGTAGCCATCAGAAACAAGCCCTGGTCTCACTGCAGTGTTTTGAGTATTCTGTGGAGTACCTTTTCCTTGGTCAGGGAAGCAGCTTGGAAGTGGAACAAAGAGGTTTGGGTCCCACTTTCATACTTGTTTTCCAGACCAAGGATGATAATACGCTGTCTAAGGTTTTAAAAAACAGTTTGGGGTGAGAAATGCCTCACCCCCTAAGGTTTAGACTGATGCTGCTCAAGCTATCAAATTAATAGTGGCATTAAACCCAACCTGATGGCAAAGTCCAATTTAATATCATTTTTAAGGAAAGGAAACTTTTACTAAGTTGCCATTCTGTTGCCCAGCGGCCTTGCACAGCTGCTGGCCATCAGGCAGCCTTTTGCCCTCTGGCGGGAGGGGGTGAATGACTTTGAGGCTCAGGGACAATAGAAGCTTGCTGCAGGGGGAGGTGTTACCTCCCCCTTACAGGAAGCCACTTAGGATGTTGGCCCAAAAGAAGAGCTTCAAAGACTAAGTTGCCTTTGGTTGACAAATGGTGACAACACTCACGTATGGCTGCCCCTTTTTAGGTTTCGCCTGGCGTTCGCTGCGCAGCAGCGTTCGCGCAGGCGAAATCTAATGTTAGAACAGTACGGGGGCTTTGTCCCGCCTGCTCTTCCATTGGCTAGCTCCATAAATGGAGGCTAGCCATTGGAAGACATGGTTGTCCATCACGGTTTCCCCTGTCACGACGCGATTCAGGGGCGTTTCCGTGTCTTTTTTTAAGTCCCGCCCCCCACACCCTCCCTCTCGCCGTCCCGTTGTCTGTGCCTTCTCCCGCCCGCCCGCCCACTGTCCGTGTTCGATGCTGTCCAATGTCGCTTACAGATCCTACCGCTCTGCCTCTCCCTATTTCCTCAGTGCCTCGATGCTTCAAGGAAACACTCCCTATACACCCTCCCTCTCGCCGTCCGTGCCTTCTCGAAGTTCTCCCTCCCGCCCGCCCACTGTCCGTGCCTCCTTCCTACCGCCCGCCCACTGTCCGTGTTCGATGCTGTCCAACCTATCTATGAACTCTTAAGTTCATCCGAGCCTATCTCGTCTTGTTTATCCCCCGCCCTCCCTCCCGTTGTCCGTGCCTTCTCCCTCCCGCCCGCCCGCCCACTGTCCGTGCCTCCTCCCTCCCGCAGCGGTCTCACCACCGTCCACTATTAGCCAGAGCCCTCAGGGTCATATGATAGCAAGCGCTCCTCTCCGTGCTCCTCAGCTGTTGTCTTGAGAAGTGCTGGGGCCGACTCCACTCTTGGTTGCTAATGCAATCATACATGCACCATCAATTGTTGCCCCATTTACCCTTCAGGGCATACTTTACGGCGGGCCCGGCTAACGAGTGAAAGGCAGCTTGGGCCGAGCAAGTACAGTCCTCGCATTACCTGGCATGGTCGATTGTCAGGCGCTGCATGCCTCTGTACTGCACAGGCAGGTACTAGGCCAATCTTCACTGTTGGGGAGGGGTCCGGCAGTCACAGCCCGAGCACCTCAGAACCAGGTGCTGAGAGGCCTATGGTCGCAGCGTTTCAAGCCCCCTGTTCACTCTCGTAGTGGCCCATCTCCCCGCAGTTTCCATGACGCACCGGCACTCAGGTCAGGACTCTGCAGGGGGCAGGCTTGGGACCGTGGCGACAGCCTCCAGGACGCTCTGGTTGTTAGGTACTCCACCTGGCAGTCGCCACAGGTACCGTAAGGATCGGAACTCCGCACCCATGGCGCCAAAGACTTAAGTGGGACCCGATTGTCTCCCTATGGGTCGTCATACAGTGCAGGGGAGGATGAAAGGGGCATATAGTTGGCATCAGCAGCCCCCCCCCCCCACCCCCACCAGGCCTCTGTGTCTGCAGGATGGCAGTGGATAGGAAATCTCGAGGGGGAGCGCCGAGGGAGTGCGGCTTACTCCAATGCCGCTTGGCCATGCCCCCTTCTATAGGTCCTAGATTTACCTAAATGAAAGTAGGGAAGTTAAAATTAGGAACAAGACAAACAGAAGGTCCTAATAGGATTTGGGGGCAAATTTGACCATAAGACCGTGTTTGTACAGGAAGGAGCTACAATGCAAAATGTTATGTAGACCTTGTTGGCCATTACGGACAATGTTGTCATACGGAGAAGGTTTCAGACACCCTTAGTTAATTTTAATAATCCTGAGGTCTCAAATCTTTTATGGCGGGCTATGCTTAGGCATTTGGGGGGGTGGGGGCGGTGTGTGTGTGAGGGGGGCTCTGTGTGTGTGGGGGGGCTGTGTGTGTGGGGAGGGCTGTGTGTGTGGGGAGGGCTGTGTGTGTGGGGGGGGCTGTGTGTGTGGGGGGGGCTCTGTGTGTGGGGGGGGCTCTGTGTGTGGGGGGGGCTCTGTGTGTGGGGGGGGCTCTGTGTGTGGGGGGGCTCTGTGTGTGGGGGGGGCTCTGTGTGTGGGGGGGGGCTCTGTGTGTGGGGGGGGCTCTGTGTGTGGGGGGGGCTCTGTGTGTGGGGGGGGCTCTGTGTGTGTGGGTGGGCTCTGTGTGTGTGGGTGGGCTCTGTGTGTGTGGGTGGACTATGTGTGGGGGGCTCTGTGTGTGTGTGGGGGGGGGGCTCTGTGTGTGTGGGGGGGGGCTCTGTGTGTGTGGGTGGGGCTCTGTGTGTGTGGGTGGGGCTCTGTGTTTGGGGGCTCTGTGTGTGTGGGGGCTCTGTGTGTGTGGGGGGGGCTGTGTGTGTGGGGGGGGCTGTGTGTGGGGGGGGCTGTGTGCGTGGGGGGGCTGTGTGCGTGGGGGGGCTCTGTGTGTGTGTGGGGGGGCACTGTGTGTGTGTGGGGGGGCTCTGTGTGTGTGGGGGGGGCTCTGTGTGTGTGGGGGGGGGGCTCTGTGTGTGTGGGGGGGGCTCTGTGTGTGTGGGGGGGCTCTGTGTGTGTGGGGGGGCTCTGTGTGTGTGGGGGGGCTCTGTGTGGGGGGGGGGCTCTGTGTGGGGGGGGCTCTGTGTGGGGGGGCTCTGTGTGTGGGGGGGCTCTGTGTGTGGGGGGGCTCTGTGTGTGGGGGGGCTCTGTGTGGGGGGGGGCTCTGTGTGTGGGGGGGCTCTGTGTGTGG
This sequence comes from Lissotriton vulgaris, assembly GCF_964263255.1. NCBI lineage: Eukaryota > Metazoa > Chordata > Amphibia > Caudata > Salamandridae > Lissotriton > Lissotriton vulgaris. The sequence goes on along the minus strand of NC_141695.1, from coordinate 1,572,233,977 downwards.
GGGGGCTCTGTGTGTGGGGGGCTCTGTGTGTGGGGGCGCTCTGTGTGTGGGGGCGCTCTGTGTGTGGGGGCGCTCTGTGTGTGGGGGCGCTCTGTGTGTGGGGGGCTCTGTGTGTGTGTGGGCTCTGTGTGTGTGGGGGGCTCTGTGTGTGGGGGGCTCTGTGTGTGGGGGGCTCTGTGTGTGGGGGGCCCTGTGTGTGGGGGGGCTCTGTGTGTGGGGGGCTCTGTGTGTTTGGGGGGGCTCTGTGTGTTTGGGGGGGCTCTGTGTGTGGGGGGGCTCTGTGTGTGGGGGGGCTCTGTGTGTGGGGGGGGCTCTGTGTGTGGGGGGGCTCTGTGTGTGGGGGGGCTCTGTGTGTGGGGGGCTCTGTGTGTGGGGGGCCCTGTGTGTGGGGGGCCCTGTGTGTGGGTGAGCTCTGTGTGTGGGGGGCTCTGTGTGTGGGGGGCTCTGTGTATGGGGGGGCTCTGTGTATGGGGGGGCTCTGTGTGTGGGGGGCTCTGTGTGTGTGGGGGGGCTCTGTGTGTGTGGGGGGCTGTGTGTGTGGGGGGGCTCTGTGTGTGGGGGGGGGCTCTGTGTGTGTGGGGGGCTCTGTGTGTGTGGGGGGGCTCTGTGTGTGTGGGGGGCTCTCTGTGTGTGGCTCTCTGTGTGTGGCTCTCTTTGTGTGGCTCTCTTTGTGTGGCTCTCTGTGTGTGGCTCTCAGTGTGTGGCTCTCTGTGTGTGGCTCTCTGTGTGTGGCTCTCTGTGTGTGGCTCTCTGTGTGTGGCTCTCTGTGTGTGGCTCTCTGTGTGTGGCTCTCTGTGTGTGGCTCTGTGTGTGTGTGTGTGGGTGCAAATGCAATAGGTTTTGCATTGCGAGAGATTAAGCTATTGACATTGTAAATGAGAATGCTATTTATTTATCTGTTTTCAAAACCAACACATAAATAAAAATTTGTCATTTACAATGCCAATAGCTCTAACTTTGGCAAAGGTGAGACCGTTGCATGGCAAATGCTTGTTTGAGGTAGGCAGACTGGAGGCGGGAAAGAGAAGGGTGACTGGTGGCCAAACCAGTTTTCCTGGAAGCATATAGTTCACAGGTAGCCACACTCCTAGGGTGGGCTACCAAGCTCCTAATATCCAAGGAAAGTTTCAGACATCTTGACAGTGAGCAGAATAGTGCACTCTGGGATTGCTAGATGACACACATATCCGAAGTTTTCACTAGTGGGAAGAATCCTGGTAGTCTTTAGTGACCACACTATACCCCTAGGGAACCTTCTGGGCATAAATAAGGCATCCCTGGCACCCTGAACCTCAGATCACAATGGAACTTGAGAGAGGACTGAAAAAGGACTGCCCAACTTACATGTCCTGGCAAGAGAGACTGCGCCTTCTGCCTATTGGGCTAGCAAAATTAGCACTGTGCAAGAGTCTTGTGGCTCATGGAAAAGTCCCCCAGAGCCCCATATGAAAGAAGTGACTCACAGGGTCAGTCGGCTGACCCCCTGGAGCTGGCACTAGGGCCAAAGCTGAAGAAGCCCACTCCGGCATCTCAGTAGACACATTCCTCGGTTTTGGGCAATCCAAGAGACCAATCCAGAACAGCTAAAAGTTGCTCTTAAATCTGCTGGACCTGGAAGCACTGTATGAATCATGATTGGTCGACACAGATGGACACCAGCCTTCACCAAAGAAAACTACTGCACCCGCTGTGTATGGAGATTGGTAGCCCAGCTGCAGCTTGCCATCTACAGACTCAAAGAGAACTTTCAGAGACACTGAGCGCTGTGGCCAAAGTCGCCCCACCTTACCCATGGACCAAGGAATAACATCCAGTACACTCCTGTCCACTGCACAGCATCCAGCATCTGGACCATTTATTGATGTTGATGCTCCTCTTAAAGTAAAGTGTGAAAATGGACTTGAGACCAGTTTTTGTGACCTGATAACTATCCAAATACTCCTTCTTGACCTCCCTGAAGGTCTCTCTGTCAGAATTGGTTGCCTAACTAAGCCTAGTGTAGCATAGCACAGCTCTTTCAACCCTTTCAAAAGTTTCAGAACTTTACGGTTACCAATGCTTGTTTGCACATTGGACTAAAGAGCTGAGATTTACGTTTTCTTTAAAACCCATTGTCTCCAGTACCCAGCAGTGGATTTTGCCCATTTTGGTTTCTGAACATTCATAAAAATATATTCAATTTTTTGAAATTGGTGTTGGATTTCTTTTGTGTTGCATGACTTTCGTTTCGTTGTCGCTTTACACCACTTCCTGTGCTTAAGCCTGGCTGCTCAAAGCCACAGTTACCCTAAGTTGAGATAAAGTTTTTACAAACGAATCTTACTGGACCCAAGACAGCTTTGAGAGTGTATTACATGGTAAAGTCGCACAACCATACCACATAATGCACCACAATCCTCACACTATTACATTACTATATATATGGCTGCAGGGCGGACTTTTTTCAAGTTGATAAGTCTGAGAGCAGGCAGTGATGATACTGGCTTCTGAAGGAGTATCCAAAACATGGGTAATTCCTTGGGCTCTGCAGCTTGCTTTCAGCCTACTGGAGGTAGCACTCATAGAAAAAACTAAAGGGCAGGCCCGGTCTGGAAACATCCCTACTTTAACAACAAATCTGCTTACTCGCACCAAATTGAAGTGCTGAAGGAAAATCAAGCTAGCAATCCGTTGTTAAAAAGTCCAGACAGATTTTCCAAGGACAGCCTTGGCTTCATTCTCCTCCACTTCAGGATCCAAGTCTTAACCAGGCAGTATCAGGAATGCAGACAATAGACCTCCACCATTTGGGAAACCTTATGCATTTTTCATCTCGAGTCATGCGTACAAAGTGGATCCTATTTGTCCCAGCACTCAGACACTCGCCCTAAACAGTCTTGCTTTCATACATATGCTACACGTCTATCATTCATAAATGCATTCGTATGTACATGCAAAGTCAGTGCAAGGGTGAGACTGGGACTTTATCAAGGTTTGACCAGTAGGTCGCACTCTCTCTTAAAACAGAAACAAGGTCTGCTAAGGAATTTTTATCATCCAAAATCTGTACACTGTCACCACTTCTTTAGGTCACAACTGAGGACAAGACTAGTAGTCCCTAGTCATCAAACTATGGAATGAATGGTGTGCCTCTCCAGGTCACAGTATAGGGTCTGCATCTTGTCTTTACCATGGACAGGCTAGCTAAGACAACAAGTCGGATTACCAGTTTCACATGCATTCTGGTCAATCCATAAAGGGCTCGGCCCATAGGTCATGCTGGAAACATTCCTGTTCTAATAGTGAGTCGTATTTTACAGTATATACTACGAATGGAGACTGAGGTAGCATTAATCAAGCCCACCCTATGAATAACTTGGTAGCTAAGCATATGGCAAGTAACTATTATTCTAACGGGTCAGATAAATGTGACATACTAAGTTATTAGGGGTGTCTTTAGGGACAGGTCTCAAACAAGCCTCGTCTGAGAGATTGCCAGACACTTTATGGTGTGCTGCAACCTAATGTAACATTCAAAGCACTTTAATTGTGGTTTAACGAAGTGGATTAAAGTTTAAAACTCAAATGAGATGTTTTCCTAGTTGCACAACTTATCTATACTGTGAACTGTATATGTGAAAACTACATTTGTGGCCTAATGTTGAAGTCCAAGCAACCCACGCATCCCCACATTTCCTCCATTATCACTGGCAATGGGTGTTCAAAATGTTTAGGCACTATTACAAAACTACAGCCTACAACATGTTATACTTCATTTCAGAAGATACTTCAAAGGTTTTTTTTCCCCAAGTTAGAGTTGGGGGGGGGAGGGCCTTTTCATCACAACAGTCGGTTTCCTTTGGTTAGATATCAAGTGCACTAAAGGAATACCGATCATAGTGCCCACGCTAACGTGCTAACAAACCTTAGCTGCCTCCAACATTTCCTGTGTCTCCTCCTCGCCATGGCTAATGAAGACGTCGCCGATTTGATACGGAATCACTGAACAGTCATCACCTAGCATCATGAGGTCATCACAAGCATCCTCCAGATTCTGAAGTTGTTTCTGCAAGTACAAATAAGAAGAAAACATACACACTGAGTGGAAATCACTTTTCGCAGAATGATTTACTTCTTTCCAAAAAATTAAAATAGCAGCAGGTCTAAAAGGTTCAGATAGTTAAATGAGTGTTGCAAATGTTACATGCATGCATGAAAGTAGGTTCATACATTTAGGATAAAGTATTTTAATTCGATGCAACACATGTATGCAAGCCCCTTGCCAACTCCTTATATAAAAATCATGATGTCTGCTAACTGATAGTGTGGGTAGATGGGTTTCAGTTTGTTGATAAAATCCCCATAACGATTGTTGACTTATATGCAACTACTAATCCAGACATCTTATTTGCCTCGAGTGTTCTCTAAATTGATGGCGTATGATATTGAATATTTAGTAGTAAGAGTGGAAGTGGTGATTGTAACACAGTTTTTGATCCTATTATGAGGCACAATTTATTCCTTCACATGTACATTCCCAATTTAAATCTACAATACTTCAAAAAATTCTTGTTGATGCATGGAGATTATATAAACCAACTCTCCAAGAGCATACTTTTTCTCCTGCTCATCTTTCCCAATCTCGAATAGATTATCTATTTATTTCTATAGCACTTGCTCAACATCTCACACATTCAGATATAGGTTCGGTATTAATTCGGATCACGCCCTAGTCGCCATGGATTTAGATCTACTTCCACCTACTCCCGGTATTAAAATGGGGAGATTTAATACCGCTCTCCTTATGGATTTCAAGTTTACACAACGCTTTGAGCAGTTTGCTAACTATTTCTTTCTGGAAAATGAAACCCCTGGCATTTCCCCTCAAACTGTTTGGGATACCTTTAAAGCTGCTTCTAGAGATAATTAATTCTTTTGTGGCCCAGAATTATAGATCATCCTCAAATTTAAAATCACTCACCTTACATATTAAGCACTTAGAACATTCATTTTATAATTTCAAATCTGCTCTCGATGAGTTAGTTAAAGCTAATTCTACATTTAATGAACTTCCAACGTAAAGTGCAAATTCATATCTCCTTAAATCTAGTGCCAAATATTATGGCAGACAGAACAAAGCAGGGAATCTTCTTGCAATTTATCTTAAGACTAATAAAGAGCGTACTAAAATTGATTCACTTTTAACATCTACCAATAATATTTTTCATAAAAAATAAGATATACTTTTCGAATTTACTCATTTCTGTCGGACTATACTCCGGAATCTCAACCCAATTACTAAGATGTTCTTAATTATCTATAATTTATTTCCCCTCCTTCAATTCCTAACATAGTTTTTTTTTAATAAAAAAAGTTCAAATCCTAATATTTTGGGTTTTCTGTATGATGATCAGACGTCTTTACTAGCTTTTTTTATTAGAGGTTGATAATTTCGCATCTGTTTCTGGTTATAAATTGAAGTGCCAAGTGTGAAATTCTTCACTTGAATGGATTTTTTCATGCAGATTTTGTGTCTCCTTCCTTTCATTGAAATCCTGATAAAATTAAATATCTTACATTGTGGTTTACCAATTCCATTAGAGAAACTATATCTTTAAATTTTAAAGCATTGCATACTGAATTAAACTCATTTACATCCCACTGGAGTCCCTTATTCTTGTCCTGATGGGGTGGTTTGGACACTATAAAAATTATGTTAGTTCCTATAATATTATTTTATCTTTCGAATATGCCTGTAAATATCCCCCATTCCCAATATAGGAAACCATACTCCATTTTATCTCAATTCTTATAATAAAATTAATAACCTTCAATGTCTCAAAATACCTAAACACATGGGGAGTGATGTCTAATTTTCCAGATTTTCATACACATATCCATTTTCCTTAAACACATTTATTTTTTGTTACAGGAGGACGACTCTTTTCACTTCCCCTGTTGACTGACGTTTTTTCATCCCATTCCCTTTATGGAATTTTTGTCCTTTACGTTTAAACCTTCATTATTAACTCTTCCGCTTTTTAAGAAAACATGTAAGGTTTTACAACATATATATATATATTTCTCTTATAGAAATTCTAAATAAATATTTTTACAGTCATCAATTTTGCATATTGCTTTTATGAAGATACATAATAAAACTATTTTCTGGAAAGAATGGCATGTAAAGGTTCTCAAATGGGTTCATCAGCTTTTTTCAGAATGGAGGTTTGTATTCCCTTTCCGGTAGCTCAATTTAGTTTTTCTTTTCCTCTGACATATCAAGCAAGTACATATCTTTAATTCGAGAAATTAAGTCTTCATATAATCATTTTCTCCAAAATCCCATTCCTTCGTCCCCAATATCCATTATCAACACCATTTTGTACACATCTCCCTCTGCATCTCGATTATATAAACATTTGATAGCTCCATCAAAAATTAGAGATAAAACAGAGGTGAAACCTTTTTTGAGAAACCTATTTAAAGACTACATTTTCAACCTCAATTTGGAACAAGATCTGGAATAAAATAAAGAAATCCTCTAGAGCAGCTAACGCTACTCAGACTTTATTTTTTATCTATAATAGACTTAATTACACCTACTACATTACATAAAATTGACCCTATTACTCCATCTGCAAGATGGCCATTTTCCCCTACCCAGGCAGATCTCAGGCATATGGTATTTGAAGGCCCATACATTTTAAAGTTTTGGTCACTAGTTTGGCAGTAGATTAATATCATTTTTTGCCAACACACTTAGTTTACTTTTACCAATATTTGTATTGCAAGTTTTACTGATGATTGGGTAAATCATTCCAAAGCTGTTAACAGTATTGATTTACTCCTTGCAGTTGCTTTCCAACAGATTACGAAAACATGAAAAGATGTTTAAAAAATATATTTTCAGGCATGGTGGTATGGAATCTGTTCCAATCGTAGACTAGATAGAGCATATGTTCACCCACTTACTCTTGCTGTTAAAAGAGATCGCTTATGGTTGCCTCGAACACAGTTTTCTAAATTGTTATGCTTGTAAGGCACATCCTTATAATTCTTGACTTGAAGAAATCCCTAAACCTCCATGCATTTGGCTCTATATACTGATACTGTTCTTAATGTATGGATTTTTTCATTGTTGTTATATAATTATTAAGCTTTTTTTCATGATGGTATGTGTACATTGTCACTCTCTCTTTTTTCTTTTCTCTCTTCCTCTTTTCTCTTTCCATTCATTTCACTTTTCTTGTATTTAACAGTTTATATTTCTATGAATAATAAGTATCTTTTGTATCTCATTTCCCAACGAATATGCAGATCTTTTTAATACATTTTTCTTTTCAAACATACAAAAAAAAAAAAGACGACTTCAAGAATACTCAGGAATAGCCCACGATTTATTTAAAGCAAACTACTATGAAGTATATTTAACTAAAACAAAAGTTATGTCTTCATTAGTTGGGTCAGAGAGGGCGAAGTGCCAGAAGGGAGACCTTAGGCATAAAGAGGGTCTTCTGAGGTAGGCTGAGCGGCACTGGGGCAGTTATCCAGCAAGGGCCTTAAAACTTGCAATCGTATGAAAACGAAAATTGTTGTTAACAGAAACAGTGTAACTAGAGGTATGACGATCACCCCTTTTTAAAATTCATATTTGCTTAAGAAAGGAGGCTGCTGTCCATAGGAAATTATTTCATTTCATTCAAAGACGCAAACAAAAACACATTGTTAACATTATAGGACAACAGATCTTCACATACCTCACTTACCTTGTGATATTCTAAAGGACAGATTTATGAACAGGCAGAAGGGAGTGAAATGACCAATGAAGACGTGAGGTGAAGACAGTAGGGTGGAATATGTGGAGAACAGAATCACACGGAAGGAAAGAGGAAAGTTGGGGTGAATGAGCAGACAGGAAGAGACAAAAGGAGAACACTAGGGGAATAAATTAAGGTTATGGCAGAGGGAAGGTGCAGGTTGATTGGAGTATGGAGAGAAGGAAAAGGAAAGAGGGGTTAGTGAGATAGAGAAACTGTGGCAGATGCTAAACACTGCATGTCTGTAGTCTATGTGCACTATTTAAGGCATGCGCTTAACGCATGCCATATTTACCACATGCGGAAAATAACACATGGTGAACAGCACCTAATTACAAGTACGAGAGGTCTTTAAAAACCTGTAGAAAATAACACGTTAAAATACCACCAGTCGGAGGAGGAGCCTAGCGACGAACGAAGATGGCCGCATAAGCTCTCGGCTCCGTCGACCTCCGCCTGTTGCTTGAAGATCCTGTCATGTATCCTGCTTTTGCGCCTCACCACAGTGCAGGGTAATCTTTGCTGATACTGGCGGTGTGGTCCCGAGAACTTTCCCACCCGGATCGGCGGAATTGTGCCGTGTGAAAGATCTTGGCCCAGAGTTGCCTGTAAGCCGGGACCTCGATTACTGACCCAGCCGGGTTACTGGGCAGCAGCGGCGGTTGGGTGCCCCAGACGTGGTCCGGATGCTTGACCTGGAGTGTTTCCCATCCCTATATTGGTGAGGTGCCTGCGGTCCTGTGCACACTGCGGAGGTGTACGTATCCTGAAGGTGGCTGAGAGGTCGGGGGTCCCCTTCCCGGCGGCTGGCCCCCTCGCCGGGCTGGTGCCCCCGCCCGAGAAGCCCCGTCATTGTTCGGAAGTGAGCCTCCAATCCCCGCCTGCCCGACCCGCACTTCGGTCCCCGGGGGAATCGGGCGCTCCGAAGTGGACTCAAATGTCTGGAGCTGACCGTGTGGAGGCGGTGCGGGGTAATGAAGAGCCGTCTTTGAGGACCGTGATGGCCGCCATTAAGGAGCTGCGATCCTTCATGGTCTCTACCCACCAGAAGTCGATCGCGGATGTCACTGAAACTGCCCGATCGTGCGAGGACCCTGACCAGCCTGGTGCCTTTGAGCTGGCTGCTATGTCTACGCTATTCCCGGTACTTACCAAACGAGACTCCCTTAATGTCGAAACCTTGCAATTATCGCCTGGAACACTGTGTGCTAATGGACCTGTTGTCTCAGAGAGACGCCCGCCATTATCGACGCATCCGTCCACTGATGTGTTTGTAGTCTTCTCTTCTCCTGAGCCTACGGCTAATACGACCTGGCGGATGCTGCGAACATCACTCGATTGTTTTGACTTTGCCCTGAGTTTGAGATCGACATGGTCGTACTTTGGCTGGAAAACGGCAAGTGTCATGGCGGTGGCGGATCATGACGGACTGAGGTGCTTGATCGGACTCCTTATGCAGGTCCACAGACTGGCGGGAACTTTGATTTTTCCTAGATACGTTCTAGTGCAGTTGGCTGAACTCATTGTGAACATTCGGAGGGGTCAAGGGTGAGAACGCTGTAGATCTCGACTTTGGGGGTGCGTGAAGTTCGGGGGATCCGCCATTTTGTTGCTTGCGGGTGGTGGGGCGGTGTCGGACGCCTTCCCTGGGCTTTATTTTCAATAACTTGCTTACGTAATTGCTATACTTAGAACTGGGACCGTGCGCCGCAGGGGGGGGGGGTAAGGGGACAGAGGGCAAATGTGATTTTTTCTCCTCCTCCGTCTTTTTTCTTTCTCCTATCTTTTCCTTTTTCTATCTTTTTATATTTCCCTTTTCTCGCTATATTTCGGGGTTTTGGATGCTGGGCGACAGGCACGCTGCTAGGGGGGTAGGCCGTAGCCATTTGCAGGGGTGCAGGGTGGGGGGAGGGGGGTTGGGGTATTATTGTTTTTCTGTTTCTTGTTTCTATGGCCCTTTTTTCTTCATTAGTTTAACTGGACTCTCTGTTCCTTTCCCTTCTTTCTTGGTTCTGGGATCGGTGCAGTGCATTACCTGATTTCATATTCTCGACGTTTGACCGTGGGTTCCGCCCATGAATGTTTTTCATTAGCCTCTCCGTATACGGGCGATGGCCGGGTGTGCTTAGTGTTTGATTGCACGCGTATACTGATTGGCCCCCCTTAAAGATGCCGATAGATATATGATTTAGATTCTGTGACTGATCCCACCCTTCTTTCTTGTTTTCTGCTCTTTTTGTTATTATATTGAAATTCATTTCTTCAAACGGTAACTATCCTGTTGTAAAATTTAAAATTAACCTCACTCATCCTGCGCAAAATTGTGTGTGCTGCAATAGTTCTGGTCTCTAATCCTGCTGCCGTGCCTCCGGGATGTTCGGCTGAATAGCTGTGTACACCTTGTTTACAAATAAAGGTTTTCAAAAATTAAAAAAAATATATATATACCACCAGTCAAAAGCAGGTGGTAAAAGATCATGACACAAAAGCTGTAATGCAACAGAAAAATTCAAAGACCAACCCAATCTCCATTGGGATGATCGTAACGATACAGCAGTGAACAGACTCAAGAATTTCCTAGTTGACCTAGACAATTCGGCAACATCCCAACACACGACAAAGGTTCGATCCTGGACTTAATAATCTCGTGAAACTGAACTCAGCCCAATCCACAAGACCAGAAGTGTGGAAAAGAGACCTGAAAAAACTCAACCCAAACACCTTGCCTTCCTCCTGTTACAACCTACTGTTGCCCCCGCAGGATCTTCCAAAGTACATGATCTCACCAACCACTATCTCTCGGCCATGGCATTGATAATAAATGAGGTAGCACCTCTTTAACTAAAAAGAGTCTCTATAAAAGATTCTAAACCACGGTACAATGGCATACTGAACGAGGACAGGCGTTCGCTCAGAACGTCGGAACGTGCCTGGATATCAATACCGTCCACCAACTACCTCAAGTTCCTCAGAACAAAAAGAAACGCTTATTACCGAAAGATCAAGCGTACCAAAGCCGACTTTTATAGCCAACAACTTGACCAGGCAAGAAATCGTACCAAAAAACTCTTTGAACTGATCAAACCCCAATCTAAGGAGGCACCTCAACGTCCACAAGATATAGAATGCCCGCAGCCAAACTGTGAAGAATTCACCACCTTCTTCACCTTGAAGACTTATACCATCAAGAACGACCTCTTAAATGATCTAACCTTATATGCGAGGCCGCATACACAAACCCCTCCAGCACTCCTAACTGCGCCATGCCAACTCACATCAAAGCCCAACCTAAAAAACAACGCAGACTGGTCATCATTTACCTTCTACTCCAAAGATGCCATAGGCAAAATACTTAGTGCACTGATCCCCGCCAGCCACTTCTCTGACCCGCTTCCGGCAAACGCAGTCAAAGACCTAACTCCACTACTTCTACCTCTCTGTTCCAAGATCATAAACAGTTCACTTCAACAAGGTTGTATCCCAGATACCCTCAAAGTAGGCCAGGTATCACCTATTCTAAAGAAGCCCACGGCAGAACCCACTGACCTAAACAACTATCGCCCTATCTCCAATATCCCTACCTTAGCCAAGCTTCTGGAAAAATGTGTGTATCTACAGCTGACTAAGCATATTGATCACATTGACCTCCTCAACAAACACCAATCAGGTTTCCGTGCAGGCCGTAGCACGGAATCTGCCATGACACATAATTGACGATGCACTGCAAATACTTGATCAAAATGGATCCCGTTTACTCATCTTACTAGACCTCTCCTCTGCCTTTTATACGGTCAAGCATGAGAAACTGTTAGACCTCAAGAAACACAGAATGGGTATATCAGGGGCAGTGCTAAGTTGGTTTACTTCATTTCTCCAAAACCGGAAACAACAATTCAAAGTCAATAACACCCTGTCCAAGCCCGTCCCAGTATCTTTGGGAGTCCTGCAAGGGTCCGCACTATCCCCAACATTGTTTAATCTCTTCTTGGAACCTCTCACCGAAATTGTACCAACCTCTAACGTGCAATATCACATGTTTGCATACGACACACAACTATACCTCAAGATCCACACCCTAGAGGACGTCAAACTACTTAATACAGCGCTTAGGAATACCCAAACAAGGCTGGCAGAAAATCATCTCAAACTGAATGCCCTAAAGACTGAATTCCTTCTAATAGCTCCACCGGCCCAAATCCCCAAAATGCAAAAATGGAACATATTACGGCGTTCAACGCTCAACCTACCATCGTGGACTCCGCGAAGACAGTAACCTCAACATGCAAAAACATATTAGGAGTGCTATAAAGGGATCAAACTTCCAGATAAACACACTGAGGAAACTGAAACCCTTTCTACCACACAATGACTTCAAGCAATCAGTACAGGCTCTGGTTATACCAGAGTGGAATACGCATGTCTCTCTCTCTGCGGCCTACCCAAAGCATCAACTGCACTACTAAGAGCTTCAATCAACGCAGCAGCAAGACTCATAACTGGGTCTAAACGTAGCTCCCACATCTCCCCGGACCTACAATCCCTGAACTAGTTACCCCTGGAGGCGAGAATTCAGCTGAAAATTGCATGCATGACGCACAGAGCCATGAATCACAAGACACCCAGCTACTTGGCACAGACACCGACGATCTCGGTGGGATCAGATCCTCAAGAAATGCACAAAAATTACTACTGAAACCACAAAAATTCAATAAGAAAAAACTTATAACAGATCCTTCTCTGGGATGGCACCCAGAATTTGGAATGCCTTGCCCCCAGAAACCAGACAACCCGTCCACTACCTCTTTTAAAAAGGAAGTAAAATCCATCCTCGTGGCCAAATTCACAGAAGTATGGTCTATTGAAACCCTGTGACTAGATGCACACGCGCTCCAAACCACAAGACAGACTTGATTTTGCATCCAACTATGCTGTTTTTACAATATGCTTTGTACATATATTTGGATTTGCTCTTATTTACTGTACAAGTAACATTTATTGATTGTATCGCGCTCTGATATCAGTCAGGATCTTGTTCGCGCTCTATAAAACTTTCAAAATAAATTAAATAAATAAATTAAAAACCAGTATATCCACTGTTTCAGCTGAAAATATTTTTATTTAAAACAAGAAAAAACAGACACCTGCACACTGGGCCAGACTTACATTAATGGCCATTGACAGGTGAAGCTCTCACAGGTTGATTGCAGCAGCTCACACTTCGTTCCATTCCACAGTATCCCACCATGACTGCTAGCCCGCTATATCATGCAATGCTGGTCAACATTCTGCTTCAACAAACCATGCAGCATGAGGATGGAAACCAGGCCATCAATAAGGGACTGCAAATGATGCACCAATGCAGGAAGAGAGTCGGGATTGACAGAGTAAGGCTAGAACTCAAACAATGGTTAGTTTGAGATCCAGAGAATAAACGGCTTGATACGGGCACCACACAAAACTAATTTTTAACATTTCGGATACCCTGCAGCCCACGTTAGGGATGAAGTTAGGGATCTACTGCCACCCCCCTTCCCTTCCTGAAAAAGCTAGAAGCACAAAAATGTTAAGCAACAGCCACCCCACAGTAGACAGTAGGATTGGTGTGTGGCATTTTTCAATCACCCTATTGCAAAATACTCTGCTAAGTGTTGGACTTTTTGCAGAGAATGAGTAGCATACACAGTTCCCCCTTGATACCCACACAGCTAATGTCAGCAAAGCAAACATACGTGCTGCAGCAGGATTTCCTGATATCCTAGGGTCAATTGGCTGCACTCATGTACACGTGGTGGAATTTGGTAGACAGTAACAAGTGTGTTTAAAGCATAAAATGAAACACACTATTTATGTAAAAATGCTATATGATGTGGATCTGTGTACACCGAACTGGTGTGTTAGGTGCTCTGTAGGAAACCAAAAATGTTAGGATGCTGACGGAAGCAACATTCGTTATACTGTGGTAACATATAAGCCTTAAGGTACTGGGCAGGCAAATCAACCTTTCACCATCAAGATTACAGTGCATTATGTTTGTTGTAGCCCAATATCCATACATGTCAGCAGATCCATTACAGAGTTGTTATAGCCACTATGCCATATACACGGATCAATATGTTATGTTATGTTATAGTGAATTTATATCGCGCACAAATATTCATGAGTGTCCTGGGCGGTTTTTAAATCGGGTGATTGAAAAGGAAATTTTTAAGTTGTTTTTTAAAGAGTCTGAAGTCCTGAATAAGCTGTAGTTCCGCGGGGAGGGAATTCCATGGAATTGTTGCTTTAAAGGCGAGGGAGTCAAATAGATATTAAAAAGCAGAGGGCTCAACGTAGAACCCTGGGGAACTCCTGTGGACATTTGCCTAAACGATGAGGAAAAATAAGTGTAACAGATTACATCTGCCACTTTACACAACAATAATGATTCTCATCCAAGTAAACTTTTTAACAACAACATGTAATTCCATTAATACTCTCATGAGTGTTAACTAGAATTGTCTGATCCAGAGACCTTCTTTCTTGCATTCCACTCCAGACATGTTGAAAATGGTCATAAGTGGTTCTTTCCACAGCTTGAAGTACGTCCGAAGTGAACAAATACCATCAGTTGACATGCTTTAGTGCTTGTAGATGGCAACTTACTTAAGTACCTAGAAATTCAAGGTTTTTAATGTTTTGTTATTGTGCTATGTATCATGTGAAGTATTTACCACATTGGTATTTACTTCATTCACTAAATAGCATATATGCGGTATTTAAAACATGCTAAAAAACGATTACATGGTGTTTGGTAAACCCTCATAATCACGGTTATTTAACACTTATTATTTACCAAGATCCATGGTATCTGTATTTACCTTATGAGCAAGTTTTTGAGTATTTACCACTAAACTCTTAATAAGAGCCAAAGTGTTTGTGTCGTAATTTTACAATATACTTTTAGCTTGTAGATGGCTTAAAAGGTTGGAGTTACTAGTAGCCGATTGTAGGAAAGTGCCCCATTTGGATGGTTACCGCCAAATATTTTACCAGACACCCGATGCTAACTTGATTGAGTGTCTGCTGGGACCCTGCTAACCAGGCCCCAGAACTTGTGTCCTTTCCCAAAACGTTACCTTTGTTTCCACAATTTGGCCACCTAAGGGCCACATGTAAGTCCCTTATAAAGGGCAACCCTGTTACCAAGGGCCTTGTGACTAGAGAGGGTCCCTCAGGGCTGCAACATGTATTATGCCACCCTGAGAGACCCCTCACCTTAACACCAAAACACTGCTATTACGGCTACGTGTGTTGCTGCCGACCAAACTGAACAGTCGACATGGCACACATCCCTGTGTGCCATGCCCACCAACATGGACTCTGTCCTGGGTAAGTCAGCCCTCTAGCAGGCCTTACAGCCCTAAGACAGGGTGCGCCATCCCACAGGCGAGGGCACAGCTGCAAGAGCAATATGCTCCTACATTGTCTGTGCCATTCACAGACATTGTAAGTGCAGTGAAGCCATATTGAGTGCACGGGCTGGGAGTTTGTCATTACGAACCCCACAGCTCAATGATGGCTTTGCTGAAAACTGAGTAGTTTGGTAACAAACGTCTCAGCATAAGAAACCCACACTAATGCCAGTGTTGGATTTATTATAAAATGGACTCAGAAGGCATCTTAGACATGCCGCCTGAAAAACAACCAACTTCTAGTGTATTGGCTGACTGGTCCCCACCAGCCAGCTACCACAAGACAGGTTTTTGACCTCATGGAGTGAGAGCCTTTGTGCTCTTGGGGGTCAGAAACAAAGTCTGCGCTGGGTGGAGGCGCTTCACACCTCCCCCTGCAACGCAAACCGGTCCTAGGATGCTTGTTTCCAGTCCAGGGAGGACCTGGCCTGGCAGTTCGGGCTGGACTGCTCCCATTGGGTGCAGGGTCAAGACTGATTTGCATATGGCTGGGTTCAAATTGGAATGGTATGGTGAGCAAGAAAACAATGGATTTAGGCCCAGATCTCTGTACTGGGGTGAATGTATGACATTGTTCTGCATTCTGTCCATCAATTGTTATATTTGCATTCATCACCTCCCCTGGCAGGATCAATAAACACTTGGCGGTGAGCGTCAAAGGCTCTCACCTTGTGATGTGCTGATTTGGGCAGCTCTAACGAGTTGAGATGCCCGGCCCCCTGTCCAGGCCCCACTTTTGGTGGCAGGACAGGCGGGAAAATTAGTAGTCAAAATAGGAGTGTCCACCTTAACCTGGCACACCTCTAGGGTCGCCAGAAGCTGAGTTGAACCCCTCTCTTAGAAATTATCCATCTTGAATTGGAAAATAAGGCCTATTAAGGACAAGGGTGTGTCCCCCTCCCCATAGAGAGAGGCACAGAAGGGGTGTAAGTCACCCCAGGGTACAGTAGCCATTGGTTACTGACCCTGACCTAAGTAATGCTGTTAGGTTCAGTATTTAGGGGCTCCCCTGAACTTTGGTCCTCAGATTTGACGGACCAATGAATAAGACGGAACAAGCCTGCTGCCAGACCAGGAACTGAACTGCTGCAGACAGAACTCTGCAAGAACCTCGCCACTTGTAGCAGGTTCGACAACTGGACCTACTGCCCTTCCAGAAACCCTGCAAGGCTTCAGAGAATCCCTGGAGACCCTTCAGCCTTCAACATTATCTCCAAGAAATTCCCTTTAGGTTGCAGGCTCTAGTCCCTAGAGCCCGCCGGCACAAAAAACACAGTAGCTGACGACCAACACTGGTGTCAACGCAACTCAATACTGCAAAGGAACACCAAGACCACAGCGGAAGAGGGTCGACACGACTCTGCCCTGCCAGAGGAAAGCACCGCAGCTGGACAGCCACCACTCCCCCGAGGGATCCTCCCGGCTCAAATATCCAAGCTGTTAACAACCTCGTTCTCAATAGCCTTCACCTTACTTTAAGTGGCCCTCTCGGCCCCTCCTGCCACACCTGCTCGATTGTGGTCTCTCTGAGGCAGCCCAACATCGGTAGAACTCCTGCATTCCCTGTGCATCTCCAGCCCCAAGACCGCAACTGCTGGGCTGATGGTGCCTTCCTTCAATCTAAAGTGACTTGCTGATGACTACTTCGATGGTACCGGCATTGGTGGCCTACTTGAATCCCATTCATCTCCACTGCATAGATACTGAACTCCATACCTCTCTGGGTGCCCCCAGTCTCGGACATAAACGGACCCTTGCCCAGTGTCGGCTGAAACCCCTAAAAACTTGCAAAGTAAGTTGTGCACTTAATTTCTGATGCATAACACTGCTTTCTTCCTTAGGATTGCATTGCATTCTATCTGTTGCGTACGACTATCTTTTTCAAGTACCCAGCGTTACTGTTTCCGATTGACAAGTACAAAAGTATTTCCAAGATTATGAAGCATTTCTACTACATGTTGAAAGTATTACCGAGTCCCAGACAAGTCTACTTAACTGTAACTGAGTTTGACTTGGTTCCTGCAATAACAGTAACTAAAGTAATATTTTTTGAAAAACATTGGTCTGGAGTTAGTCTATGAGTGCATGTTACTGTCTTGGATAAGTATGTACAACAAACAAATTCACAATACCCTATGAAAAGCCTAACTGCTCGACCACACTAACACAAACACAGTGTTTTGGTAATATCTACTTAACCCCTTCCATGCTCATGACGAGCTCAGCTCGTCATGAGGTAGCCTGGAGTTGTGCTCATGAAGAGCTGAGCTCGTCATGACACCAGCAAAATGGCAATTTCCAGCACAGGAGAGGAATTGCCTTAGCAGCCATAGTGTTAAGCCTCTGTAAACCTCTAGGGATCCACTGGACTCTGTGGACACTATACCTTACTTTGGTATAGTATATTTAGAGCTAGCTTCTTACACTGATAAAGCAAATAGCTGAAACAGGACTGTGAACAATCTAATTTATACGCACATATGACACCCATTAAATCTAGTAGTGGCCTTAAATCAGCTATAAATGTACTCGACTTCAGGATATGCTCCCAAAGACTGTATCTCTTGGACCTTAACCAGTTCTACTATTTGAGTGGACTTATTTAGTAGGTTTGCTTAGCACTACATGCAGATGTCCTGTTACTACAGATCTCGTAGGATGGTGTACAATGTATACAATCAAGAAGGAGAGACACCTGAAGCCCCATCAGATGGCAGTTATTAATATTAGCCAATGTTATTCAATTGTGGCCTCTGATCGGTGAAAATTCTGAAGCAAGCCTAAAAATACTTGGCTACAGAACTCTTTCCATTGCTTGCGATTGGAATCTGGACTCAGATTAAGGCACGGATTGCTCCACAGTCCAGGTCCTTAAATTACTAGGATGTTGCCTCAATAGTTTGCCCTTTTGTTGATCATTGGTGTCACAGCTGTGCCAATGCTGAAGATCCCTGGCATGACTATAATGGGGAGCTAGTTTCTTTGATATTTTGGGCCTTTGCCACAGTATACTTGTGGAAAGAGCACAAATCCTTGAATTTGATCCTAGCGTCAACAGAGAGCCAGCGAAGCGCTTTCACGGCGATTTTGAAGTGGTGTTTCTTGTAGTGTAATAGGCTCATTCTGGCTTCACAGTCTGTACTCTTCGGAGCCTGACAATGAGGTTCATGGGGAGGCCAGCGTAAACAATTTTATGTTAATCTAGGCTGCCATGAACACAGCACATCACAGCTCCACTCTGTGATTCGTTTGGAGTTCATGAACAATTTGTTCCTAGAAAGGACAGCTCGAGGTCAATACTTTTCACTAAAGCATTGACTTGAGGAGGAAGCAAAAGTTCAGGAGTGTAAGAGTAGCCCCTCGTTCCTTGCCTAGTTAAATTGAACCATTCTTGCAGCTGACTATTTACGTTTTTTTTATCCCGCAACTTACAAAGTCTTAGTGCAAATCGTATTGAACTGCTAATATCTGTAAATGATCGTGCTTGCATATGAATGTTTTGGGCTCTCACGAACCACTTTCATTTATATGTTCTATTGCTTAATATTTCAGTTATTGATAAATGTCAATACAAAATATGTTGACTCTACTTTTGTGTAACTAAGGAATGCTAGTCCGATCATGGTATTGATTTGAAAACCTGAACTACATTGAGAATACATTTCAGTCACTATAACCATGATTGAGAGATCAGAAGCAAATAGTTAACACTTTTTCTGCCATCCAGTTTACTCCTTATTGTTCGGCCTAGGTGGTCTGCTGTGATAATATTCAAAATATTAGGACAAACGATGAGGAACGTCGTATGGATATAGGAAGTGTGTCAACTGTGGCCTTTCGTATTTAAACATGGGCATGGCTGACTAAAATTGCCAAATATTGTGGGTTGTGTTCTAGTCTATAAGGTGCCAGAATTTGTCTATGTACAGAGGCTTTGGTCATCATCGAGGAATTGAATTCTTTAACACTCTTGATTAAATTCTCTATTTGTGCCATTTGGAAGTTTTTTTAATGCCACCCTTTTACACAGACTTGCTACTACTTGTAAAACTTCACTTACAAATTATCGAATAATTAAACTATACTTTGTTATCAAACTATAGCTTTAGGTGAGCCAAGCTGATGCTTTAATATGTTGCCATGCAATTCATTAAATACAAGATGAGAACTGCACTCTAGTACTTGCTGTTCGAGATTTCCAAGTTATGGAGTTACAAGAGTACATTATTTATTTTTGTCCCAATGAATAAGTAGACTATAACACAGTTTGCGATTGGAGGAAAGCACAAATTGATCTTCTATGGATTAAAGATTTGGTCATGACAAATATTTCTGAAGATATACACAAGACATCTACAATTTGTACTGCGTTTCTAGATTTCATTCTAAGTACTATTGAATAGTAAAAAAAAAAAAAAATACATTGCCTGGCAAAGCCAATAGGTCTCGCCTATGAAAGAGCTATTGGCTTTGACAATGGGGTTTAGACATGTTATACACCAGCGTGCCTGATGTTCAGCATTGCTAAAGGTTAGGGGCATGTCGGAGAGTGGAACAAAGTGCCACAGAGTGGAGTGGCATAGAGTATCGAAGAAAAGCGTGGAGTAGAGTGGATTGACATGGTATAGCCAAGAGTGAAGTGGTGTAGAACAGAGTAGCATATACTGGCATGTAGTGGAGTGTAATACAGTGTCATAGTGGAGTGTCGCATAGTAGAGTGTTGTTTGAAGAGTCGAGTGGCGCAAATGGAGTGGTGCAGAGTTGAGTGGTGTAGATAGTGTCAAAGTTAAGGGGCGTAGAGTGGAGGGGGCGGTAGAGTTTAGGGGGCGGTAGAGTTTAGGGGGGCAGTAGAGTGGAGGGGGGGCGGTAGAGTGGAGGGGGGCGGTAGAGTGGAGGGGGGCGGTAGAGTGGAGGGTGGGTCGGTAGAGTGGAGAGGGGGAGGAAGAATGGAAGGGGGCTGTAGCTTGGAGGCGGCAGTAGAGCGGAGGGTCATTTAGTGGGGTGTGTTGTGTTGAGGAGGGGCGTGGAGTGGAGTGATGTAGAGTGGATGTTGGACCTGGCCTGCTCAGGTGCGGGTGGCATGACCTCGTAGTAGTTGGCAGCAATCTTGTTTTAGTAGCTTTTCGATCCATTCCCCTTATTATTTATCTGACCCGGGGAACATAGGAGGAATATGAGACGGACACCCCTAAATTCAGAATTACGAGATACAATCTTTAGGAAGAGTGCTCTCCACCTCCTAGGTCTAGAAATAGGACTTCTGAACTGGGACTATCTTCCAGGCAATCTAGCTGGACGATACTGCTAGGATGTGTATTCCCTGTCTGGAGACAGTGACAGGGCCTGGGGAAACTCCGCCATCTGGTATCTGCTGTCTGCCCTTTAGATTAGAGTGGAGGAGTAGTTTCGGGGCTGCGTCCTGGCCCCCACAATGCTGGCGCCGCTTCCTGCTGGGCGGCTGACGACCCTGCCTTCCTGCTTCAAAGGAGGAGGTGGCCCAGGACGGGAGCCACCCCCAACCGGGCCTAAAGGAGGGAAAGCCCCGGCCTACATGAAAGGAGATCAAAGACATTTTGAGGGATAAAAGAAGGACACCGGAACTAGAGAATCAGATCTGCTAGGGGAACCTCCGAAGAGGTACCCCCGGGAGCCCTCCTAAGGCACGACAAGTGTGCCCATCGCCAAGAGCCCTGCTGCCGCTGTCGCGGCCCCAAGCCTTTGCCATCACCTGAGCCCTGCTGACGCGGCTCCAAGTCTTCGCTAGCACCAAGAGCCCTGCTGACGCTGTCGCGGCTCCAAGACCTCGCTATCCACACGAGCCCTGCTGACGCTGTCGTGGCCCCAAGCCTTCGCCTTCACCTGAGCCCTGCGGACGCTGTCGCGGCTCCAAGTCTTCGCTATCACCAAGAGCCCTGCTGACGCTATCGCGGCTCCAAGACCTTGCTATCCACAAGAGCCCTGCTGACGCTGTCGCGACTCTCAGCTTTCACCATCACCCAAGCCCTGCGGACGCTGTCACGGCTCCAAGTTTTTACCATCACCCGAGCCCTGCTGTCGCGGCTCCGAGTTTCCACCATCACCCGAGCCCGGCAGACACTGTCATGGCTCACGCCCGCCTTCCACCTGTACTGACCAGCAGCAACGTAGGGTGCGTCCCGAACAGTGAGAACTCCACCCGAGTACCCAGTGTACTCCTGCCCGCCCTGCTAGTGCTCCCCGAACTTTGACAGAACCCGGAGTACGAAGCATACTCCATGGCGGCACCGCTGGTGCGCCACGAACCCTGAGACTAGAATCACGGCCTTATCGGAGGTACTGTGCGGATTGTATGGTTATTCACCTACTGAGAGAGTTGTATAAAGAAACCTATATTTTTACTAGAACTCTGTGTCGTGTCTATGTTGTCGTGTGTCTCCTCGACTACCACGTGCAATCCAAAATACTTGGCCCGCTAACTAGAGAATAAGCCTGCCTGCCCTAGCTACCATCCTCCCAAGGGGAGCAGGCGTCATTTGGGGAAGGGCCCCTCCCTTCCTGTACGTGGGAGTGGGGTTCCTACTGGACTGGGGTGCGACCCTCAGCCAGGTGGGGATTCCATTTCTAACAGTGGAGTAATGTAGAGTAGAGTGGAGTGGAGTGGAGTAGTGTGGAGTGTGCATGGTGTGGTAGTGCACTGCCATTGCAGAAAACACATTTTCGATTGAAATGACAATTACATTTGCACATACAGCTTTATCAGTAAAACTATACAGCACACAAACAATGTGTGGAAATGGCATCACCTAGTGTACTGATTTGTTTTGGTCGTATTAAAATATTTGTTTCCACCACACTTCCGAAGCTTTCAGAATGCTCACAAGAAGTCTTTTCACAACCAGACAGTAGGCTTCAACCTAAAAACTACTACCTGACAAAAAACGAGTACAACGATACTTGAGTCGCTTGGAGCAAGGCTCGAATTTAGATTGTTAAATCGCTATTTTCACATTAAAAATTGTGTTTTGACAGTTTTAAAATAAACACAGTTGTCAGATACATTTTTAGCTGTAAAAGCAAATCAAAACAGCCCACAGAAAGTGCAATTTCCCTGCGACACTACACTGCTAGCTTCTGCCTTAAAAGGCCTCCCTATGTTCTGTTACCACTTCGTATCAATGCTCACTGCTAAACAGTTAGTCCCCAGAATTTGATCTTGTCTGGAATTGAAACTAGAGCAACCTTTTATTTTGAGGAGAAATCAAAACTAGCAAACATTCGATTAAGACACACCTAACGTTCTCCATAAGCAAGTGGTAGGGTTGGCAGCTTCCCTTTGAGACCAGTAAACATCAGCATCAATCAATCAGGCATTTATAAAGCGTGCTACTCACCCGTGAGGGTCACAAGGCGCTGGGGAAGGGGGGCGGATCATATTCCATTAAGCGGGCAAACATATAAAGCTATTGGGGGGGGTGCGATCTAGCCATCCTCTCTATCAAGATAAGGTGGGTGAAATAAACTAAATGATGCATTTTACAGCAGAATTATCCATTGAATCTACACAAAAAATAAATAGGTTTAACCGTGGGCCTATGTAAAATTAAGGATTGCAATTGGCACAGACTTTCCACAGCAGCTGGAATCCGAATGTATTTGTACTAGCGAACATTGTACATAAGAAATATGTGCACAAAATAAAGGCAATCGATGCACATAATTCACATAAGTGGTACATTACGGATGAAGCGGTGTACATTAACTCACAAGAAAATGATTTCAATCCAAAATAACATTAAAGAGGATATTAGACTAGTTTTGAATACAGTGTCAGGAGAAATAATATTTTAATAGCTCTTATGCCTAAAACTAGCCCATCAAAAGTCAATGGCAGAAAATAAAATACGGGGAATATTTAAACATCTGAAGAGATATTTAAATTTCAAGGTGTTTTTAACATTATGCTCTGTCTGCCAGGGAGCTATTCAGCTTAGCAGAACATGAGAGTGTTACCGAATGTGCCAGATGATAAACCATAGAAACATCTGTGATAAAATGTAATGTATACCAGCAATTAGTAAATACAAATTGTTGTGCTAACTCATGAGATACCATTACATATTTGTATTGATAAGCGGTGTACTGCCATCATCCTTTTCTTCCTGGAGTCTGCAGCACTAAATTGAAGTCAGCACAACAATTTTCAGTCTACTTTCAGTCTTTCCTCTCGAACCACTGTGACAAACCTAACTGTAAGGAAAAATGGTTTTTTACAGGTTTCCCCCATCTTTTTCCCAGTTTGAACTATTAGCTGCTAGTTTTTTAGGTCGAGGACTCCGTCGCACTGCGTAAGCAGTGGGCGGAGCTCCGAGATTTTATGTTTCTTAGTGTAGGGGGCTTGAACCCGCCCCTCTTCTCCATTGGCTGGCCTCGTAAATGCTGGCCAGACATTGGAAGAGCGGGGCGTCACTCCATTTATGCCCCGTCTTTTCCGGATTCGGGGGCGTGTTTTTTAGGTTCTTTCTATCTGTTACATCATCAGTCACTCAAACCTAAAAAACATGCCGCTCAGTCTGAAAAGGACGGGGCTTAGCTTCAAAAAATGGCGAGTGCTTATTTGTCTTTGAAGTCAGAAACCACAAATTAGCACGTGCTCTTGCTTCCTGCAGAAATCAACTTATAATTAGCTACTCCAGTCTTAGTCATCACAGGCAGACGGAGAATACCGCTTCGCATCTTTATAAAAGCATCATGGCGCCCGTTGAGAACTTGTGACGGTCGAAGTAATCACATATAAAATAACGCATAAACATTTTTAATCAATGTGAATTCCTCGTATCTATTTAAACACAATTGTCATGTGAATAATGACAATTCAACTATCTAAATAATTTATGTACTCTATGTTTTCCAAAATTGGTTCGATAAGGTCTTGCAACTGAAAGATGGCGCAATTCGGTGTCCTTGTTTGTCCTTTGTCTATTTCCATGATTGCAGTCATCAACCGAAATGAGTCATTACAAAAAAAACCTTTTTCGAACTGGCGACACCTTGCGTCTGTCAGCAACTGGGGCGGGCCCAGAGGGTACTATTGAATTTATTTTCCGATTGGTGGAATCGGAAGTCTGTAGAAAAGGAGGACCAACACTAGCTGTGCTGAAGTCGCGGAGGCTATGGCGGGACCCATGAAAATGGAGACCGAGGCTTGGGCCTACCGTCGGCGCAGGGAGATGCCAGGGATAGGACTTCGGGCACTTTCGTACTTGCTTCTTATGCTGCTGGGTTTCTGCGGTTGGTGCAGCGCAGGTGAAGTGAGGGGCATGGTGCAATCTGTTGTTTTACGAATCATTCATGGTGCTACCCTTCTCTGTGAAAGTGGCTTCCTCTGGGAGGCACTTAGCACAGGAAGAACTGCAGCTACATATCATGGAGTGTTTTGTCATTTGTTTTTGTGCGGTTGACACTAATTACTTCATTGAGATTTGAACTGCATTGAAACTGGAGATTAGATTATAAAATATGAAAGGATAAAGTTGATTGTTCGTCATTAAGTCTCAAGTGGAAACAGTTGATTCAAAGGAATACGTAGTTGTAACGATTACTCACCTGGGACCGAGTCTCGTGAAAGTCAACAAAGCGAAGCAGGAACCCTTCATTTTATGCAGCGCCGTTGAAAAAGCTCTTCGACTTCCGAATTAATCGGATCTTTTTTCACCCATTGAATGACTGGTAAGCTCCCGTGCATGCTACGTCATTTACTTGTTTTCCATTTGTCTCCCAGGGGCTGTACCTGCTACAAGTGTGTTTTTTGCGGGGTTGGTGGCAGGGTGGATTTGGTGAGGTGTGGAGAGGAGCGTGTACTGCTTCTGAAAGATTTTAAAAAGTGGGGCGGTTTGTAGACTATTTTGAGGATTGTCTTCCATCCACCTTATACCTTCCCCAGTCTTGGCCCCAAATTCTCCTTACTTAGCTGCTGCGTAACGTACTCAACGCTTTTTATGGTCGGTCCTGAGAATGTTAAGCGCGGCTCTGTCTGTGTGTGTGTGTGTGGCTCTGTGTCCGCAAATACTCTCTAATGCTCACCTATTGCCATTGTAAATGACAATACCGCTTATGTTTAAAAAAAAAAAAAAAAATTTAAAAAAATGTCATGAGCAATGCCAATAGCTCTACCTTTAATAATGCCGAGACCATTGCTTTGTAAATGCTTGTTTACTTTGAAAGCGGGCGGAGGCCTGCTGTCAAGACATCAGTACTAGTGTTCTGGCAAGGACTGACTTACTTATAAGCCCCTAGTATATGGAACCCAGGTACCAAAAGGCATGTAAGGCAGAGTGTTCTCTCATGGCTGCAGCACTGTTTGTGCAACCCTGCATGTGACAGAGGCAAAATGGATCCCAGCCTGCCACTACAGACTGACGGGGCAGTGTGTGGCACTACAAGTTCAACTTTGCCATTTCCCGAAATGGCATGTCCACCACTTGCCTTAAGAAGATACATAGGTCTTCACTAAGGAAGGCCAATGAAGCCCAATGGAAGGGAGCTTCGTACACATAAGTAAAATTTATCATTTTTAATATGTCTTAGCACTTCTAAATCGTTGTTCTGCTGTGGAAAGGTTAGGAGCACCATCAGCTAACACAGGGTTAACCGGATGTACCCCAACCCGTCTAACTCCTAAATGAGACCACCTAGCAGCGTCAAGAAAGGTATCAAAAATTTATTGGGACATTAAATCTGACCTGATGCCCAGGCCAGACTTAAAGTCACTATTAAAGTTAAGCAACTTTTGAAAAGTTGCCACTCTGTAGTCCAAAGCCTCACAAAGGCACTGACATATAGACAGGTTTCTTACCACCAGGGGGAATCTCTGAACAACTCCCAAGCCTGGGAACAAAGGCAGATACTTCAGAGAGAAGTGTCACCTCCTCTCATAGGATGGAATAGCCACCTAAGAGGGACACCAGCCTCCCCCAAAGATTGGCACAGGGACTGTTGTGTTGTAAAAGTGCAAGGCCTGCATCGACAGACCTTGGAACCCTGCACAAACAACTTCGTGGGACTCCAAAATCTATGGACATAGTTGCCCCTACTCATCTTGTTGTATGGCATTTTAGGACCCGAGTGAAATTTTCCCGATTTATGCCCTTATATAGGTACAATTCACATTGCCCTAATATAGGCATAGAAATCATAACCATATTTAGACACAGTCCATGCTGTTCAAATACAGGCAACGCTACTTCCACCCGTTCCAAAAAGCCACAACGATTTCTTGGAGAAAAAAAATAAAAATAAAAAAAAAAAAAATAAAAAATAAAAATAAAAAATCGGCTTAAGCAGTCAGGGACATCCCCTTGCTTAAATATTGATTTGTCCAAGAACTCATGGAGTTTTCAAAGAACTACCATTCCCTTGGGGTTCTTGGATGACGTTATTATGCCTCACTTTACGTCAAACTAGGCACCTTCAAGGTTTAAATATGCCTACACTTGCCCTAGCAAACACACAGTGGTTCGGAGCAGCTCGACTATCTACTTGCCCGACGCAGCTCACTACAGCAAGTGCCGAAGGAAGCCGACCCTCCAGCTGACGCACTAATCGAGAAGCTGCCCTTTCTCTCGCTGAGAATCCAGCTCCAGTGTTTCCAAGCTCCCCTCGCGGGGTGATGGGAAATAGAGTCCTGAGACAGAGATACCAGGCCTCCTTCATTCTAAAACCAATGTACGGAGCTGATTAGACCCTAAGAGAAATCTTTGATAGGTTCTTGGCAAAGAAACTAAACCTACGCTACACCACACTTACTTCTTCCCTCTTACTAGACCTAGGTTAGGTACATTGGGGTAGGCGTATTTTAGAAGCACCAGTTGAGTACTTTTAGCTTTTGTTATTTATGTATGTATTTTATGGCTTAAAAACCATACCATGTTTTTAGTATTCAATCTTTTTTAATAAAGGATTGCAATGCAAATAATCACAAGTACAGGCAACGCCGGCGCCCATATAGCCACCCATGAAATGTGGGAACGTGTGTGGTGCGCCAGTGTGCGAGTATATTCTGCGTCGCTGATCCCAGTGCAATTGCTATCAAGGGGCTTCTACGGGACTCAGTGGATATGTTAAGGGGTTGGGGAGTCTTAACAGAAGATACAATGTGAAGCGTGGGATCTCTGTGTCAAAGTGGGTGTCCACCTCATCAAGTATCTGCTTCCAATATCCCTGGAGCTGGGTGCAGTCCCAGAGTAGGTGCACCAACGCGCCCACCTGTCCGCAGCCTCACCAGCACAGTGCATCTTTAGTACGATCCATCTTGTGGAGGAGCTCTGGCGTATAGTACCAATAAGTCACTTCCTCCATAAGTGTGTCTGTAAGCCCCATGTGGTACGCGGAGTGCCGCGATATATAATAGATTCCTTTCCATTCTTTGTGGTTAAATGTCCTGCCCAGTTCCCTCTCCCAGCATGCCTTGCCAGCAATATAGGTGTGGATGTGTTTGCCCTGGAGCAGCTTATAAAGATCTGAGATCAATTGTTTATATGTTGTGCTTGTAATTAACCAGTGCTCGTAAGAGGTGAGGTGTCTCTCCGCAGTGGTCTGTACCTGTTCACTGAGCGCCCAGTGTCTCACCTGCAGATATCGGAGTATCTCCGACTCTGACAGCTCAAATTCTTGCCGAAACTGGGTAAAGGGAATAATGCCCCCACCATATACATATGAAAGAGGTGCCGGCACCCTGCAGGTCTCCACCTCGCATAGGCCACAGAGTCCCTCCCCGGTGCAAAATCTGGGATGTTCACAATAGGAGTAAGTGGGGACGGGAAAGTCGTGAGTTCGTGGCTTACGTTCGTCTGGTCCCAGACCTCTAACGCAGCCAGCAATGGCTTGGTCCTGAAAAAACCAATGTTTTTCAGATTCCCACCTACTCCACTCCACCAAGAAGCGCAGCTGAGTGGCCTGAAAATACGCCGCCAGGTCCGGCATTCAACTTCCTCCCTGTTCGGGTGCAGCATTGCCAGTACCAGCTTCAGGCGTGGTTTCCTCCCGTTCCAGATAAACTGTGCTAACTCGGACTGTGTCGGTTTTATCCAGCCAAGAGGTGGGCGGAGAGGAATTGTGCAAAAAAGGTACAAGATCTGGGGAAGAACAGTCATCTTGACTGCCGCAACTCTGCCCAGCCAGGACAATGGGTAGTATCTCTACCGCCCCAGCTCTCGACGAATCTTCTGTTGTAACTGGGCATAATTGATATTAACAGGGAAGGAGCCAGATGGATCCGCAAGTAGGGAACCGCTTCTGTGGCCCACTGGATGGGGAACGAGGCCTGCAGCAAGGCCCGTGTAGGCTGTTCCAGGGACAGATCGAGGGCCACCGACTTGCTCATGTTGACCTTAAACCCGGATACACGGCCAAATAACTCCAGGTCCGCAAGACATGCAGGTAGGGAATCCCTTGGATGAGACAGCGAGATAAAGACATCATTGGCATATAAGCTGATTGTGTGGACATAGCCCCAAATGTAATCCCTTCCACTTGTGGGTCACAACTCATGAGTTGCGCCAGTGGCTCCATGCAAAGAGCGAAGAGTAGAGGCGACAAGGGACACCCCTGCCTCGTACCCCCCACGATGGCAAACCGGGTGGATGTTTAGCCGCTAACCTGTACTGTGGCCCTCGGGAATTTGTAGCAGTTCATCACGCATGTACAGAACTTCCGGCCCAGTCCCACCTTCCCCAGCACCTTCTACAAGTAGGGCATATGGACCCTGTTGAACGCCTTCTCGGCGTCGATCGCCAGCATCATGTATTCCCCGTCTGTGCGGGCGGCCCAGTCCCACCTTCCCCAGCACCTTCTACAAGTAGGGCATATGGACCCTGTTGAACGCCTTCTCGGCGTCGATCGCCAGCATCATGTATTCCCCGTCTGTGCGGGTGGCTTTTTCAAGAAGGTTGAAGGCCCGCTTAGTATTATCGGAGGTCTGGCGTTCCGGTATGAACCCGACTTGATCTGGATCAACAAGGCTTCCCATACGAGGAGCCAATCGGAATGCCAGAATCCCTGTATATAGTTTGAAATGTACTTTGAGTAGAGAAATAGGGCGGTATGCCCCACACAGCAATCAATCTCACCCCGGTTTAGGTATGACAGCTATGGAGGCCTCCAATAGGTCCCCCGGAATCGCTCCCGGCTCCGAAAAGGAATTAAAATGGCACGTGAGTAGAGGGGCAACCTGAGCACAGAATGTCTTGTTGAAGCTCACCGGAAAGCCATCCGGACCCGGGGACTTCGCTATCTTAAGGCGGGAAATGGCCGAGATAACCTCGTTCGGCAGGATGTCGCGTTCCAAGTGTTCTGCCTGGTCCTGTAAAAGGGCCAAGAGAGGGACAGAGGTCAGAAAGGCAGCATCATCCTGGTCCGCAGGAGGGTCGGCGGAGTAAAGACCTGCATAGAAGTCGCTGAACGCACCTGCGATCTCCTGATCCTCTGTTACCCGCCCACCGTCTTCCCAAAGGATCTCCTGAACCGCCTGTCGCTGTCTCACTTCCCGCAGTTTATGCGCGAGTAAGTGCCCACACCTATCCCTTTCCAGGGTATTCCGCATGACGTAACTGCAGAGCCGTGAATTCTGCCCGATCCTGGTCGAGGGCTGCGAGCTGCTGTCTAACTGCCTTCAACTGCCTCCAGATCCTAGGGGCTCCCGTTCTCTGGTGCATTTGTTCTAGCTCCCTTGTCCGCTGAGTGAGGTCATCCCTTTTGCACTGTCGCTCAGCGTTCTCTGTGGCAGAGATCACAATGAACTCCCCCCCGAAGGACAGCCTTCAAGGCAGCCCACTGTGTGGCAAGCGTGTCTGTGTTACTATTATGTGAGAAGTAGTCTGAGATGGCGCTCTGTATCCGGGTGGTCACCTCCTTCCGATGTAGCAACGTCTCCCTGAAGCGTCAAGTCCACCGCGCACGCTGCAGCGCAGAAGGGAGAGGACAACAATCACTGGGGCATGGTCAGAGAGTGAGGCTACCCCCATCTCCACCTTAGTAGCGAGCGCATGTGTAGATGCGGATGCAAGCAGGTAATCTAGGCGCGCATATGTCTCATGTGTGTTAGAGTAGTAAGAATAATCCCTCTCCTGTGGGTGGAAGCTACGCTAGAGATCCCTGAATCCCAATACAGCTAGAAGGGACAGACCTTCCGCAGAAAGTGCACCAGTTTGGGAAGCGCACTGACACGACCTATCCAGGACATTGTCGAGCACTAGATTCAAGTCACCCCCTAGCACAATATGGCAGTCCGTTGTGGTCGTTACCTCTGTGAGAGCCCAATGAAAAAACCCCTCCTGGCCTTCATTAGGGCCATAAATGGAGCCCACTGTAAACGAGGTGTCCCCTAGAGAAAACCTATAAGACCATAATCTCCCCCTGATCTTTACTGATTTGTGTATGACTTTACCCCTAAACTTCGGTGCCACTAGTACAGCCACCCCCGCCGTCTTGGTGGAGTTCGAGGATAAAAATTGAAGGGTAAACTTCCGGTACCTGAGACTGTGGCAATCCCTCGGCAAGAGATGCGTCTCCTGCAGGAGGCAAATATCTGCCTGGGATTGCTCCAAACATAGCAAAACTGCCCTACGCTTTACTGGGTTATTTAGCCCTCACACGTTTAGTGTGAGTATTTTAAGCTCCGTGAAAGGCATCTAACCTAAGGGGTGTGGAACCAGCGGGAAAGGCTCTTAAGCAGGAAGGGAAACCCCAGCCCTTGAAGCATGTCACTAGAGCCCAAGAGTGGGAATCTAGCATAGGCCTAGGCATGTGGTGGACAATGAACCAAACCTCTCCCCCAAGAACAGAACCCCAAAACCAAACAAGAAACCGGTACCTAAATAGTCCATCGTCCCCGGATGATCGGTAAGGTATTGAAACAAGGTATTCCAATGTACATCCAAGTGACCTCCCTCCCGCCAACGACCAAACACCATGTGAGTAGTGCCATCAAACTGTAAAACTCGGGTAGAATCAGCCGATCTGGGCCGGGCTACTGTCCGAAGCAACCGCTTCCACAGCGGCTTTCTGGCCTTCCGCAATCACTGCCGCTGGGGGTTTCTTCACCCGACGCCGTCTGCCTTGCTGGCACCATTGAGGTCTGGAGTAAGCCGTGCCAGCGACCCGGCCCCTCACTTTCTTCGGCAGGCAGGCGACAGGCCTCAATGACCAATCGCAACGGATAAAGTTTGTTGTCCAGTTTAAAGACCAGGCGGAATGGGTGGCCCCCGCTATAGGGAATGTTCCGCCGCTGCAGGTGAGCCGTGACAGGCTTAAAAAGTCTGCGTTTTTGCAATGTAAGGGCCGAGAGATCTTGGAACAGTAGTGGTGATTGACCCTGAAACGAAAGTGGGTGCATTTGTCTAGCTTTCAGTAGAATCTCCTCCTTTGTGAGGAAATCTTAAAAACAGACCACGATATCTGGAGGTAGCACCGGCAAGGCTTGCGGAGGTCCCTTGCGATGGGCCCTATCCAGGCGAAGCTCCGACTCCAGCGGGCGCCCCAGGATGTGGTTGATCAATTCCGTCGCAAAACAAAACCAATCTTTTGTTTCATCAGTCATTGTCACATTCCTGATGCGGACATTATGGCGCCTCGAGCGGTTCTCCAAATCCTCCATGTGGGTTTGAAGGTCAACCTGTTGATCATGGAGTCGTATGATTTCTTGCTGCAGGGTTGCGAGCTCAGAGTCTTTATTGCCACTTTTGGTCTCCAATTCAGCCACCCGGTCTCCGAGACCATCCACATCCCATATCACCTCATTGATTTCACCTGCAAATTCCGCTTTCAGGTTGTGGATATGTTCTTGCAGTGACGTGAATAGGGACTCTAAAAAGGCCTTGGTGATGGGTTCCCAGCCGTCCCCCAGCTACAAAGGTGCCTGTGTCGAAGCAGATGCCATGGCGTCACGTTGCTGGTTCGCTTGAACCTTGGCAAAGAGATCCTTCACTGTTTTATCCCTGCGTCCCCTAGTAGAGGACATCGTCCACCTCCAGCTCCGGCGCCCTCCGTAGACAGTGATCCGCCGCAATCTGCACTGTTCTACTAGGCTGGCTGCCGCACGCTACCGGGCCACAAGTCATCCAGCAACTGCCCACATGCCCTCTGCAGAGGGGCGAAGCTGAAGACGCCGATCACCCACTCCGGTAGCATCACTGGCTAACGATCCCTTCCAGTCAGGTCTTCAGTGCGCTAGCATGCTCAGTGACGCAGGTTGTACAGCCCCTGCAAAGTCTTGTTTCCTTGTACAGCGACCAAGGCGGCTAGGCAGCCCAGCCCTGCCCTGAGCCTTTGGGCAGGCCACCACAGCACTGAGTTTCAGGCTACCCTTCCATGAGTAGTGCACCTCACTCTATAGCAAGCTCCCCCAGTCAACCACCAGGACTCTCTGCTGATCTCCTCTTCTCACAGAGCCCAGCGTCCCAGCCGTTCCATCTTCGCCGCAGTAGACTCAGCTCATTCGGGCCCCTCTGGCTCCTCAGGCTCCACACCACAAGTCGCAAAGCGGCTCCGTTTGCCCTCTTGCTCGATGGGAAACGTGCCCCAGTGATCCCAAAACTCACGCTCGCAGAGAGCGCCTAACCCAGCCAGCAACCCCGTAGGCCGCCCTCCTGGGACCGCTGCACCCACACCACTATCGCCAGGCTCTGGTTGTCTCTGCGGCGTGGGAGGGCCCCCCCAAGGCCAGATCGACTGCTCCCCTCGTCCTCCACCATGCGGGCGCACTGGGGGCCCCCCTCTGCTCACCTGCCACTGTCTTTCGGGTCCCGGAGCTCCGTCGCGGACTCAGGGCGGCTCGCAAGCCCTGTCCGGCACCAGAGGGAAGAGTCTCTGCCGACGCCTCTTCTTTACGCCAGAAGGCCTGGGCCGCGCCGAGTCCAAAATGGCGGCCCGGGCGACTCTCCGGGACTACTCTCTAGGCCCCAGTCAGTGGCGCCGGGCACCTCGTGACTCCTCCGCTTCCGGCAGCCGGAGTCCTCTTTTCGGGGGTCACATCACCTTACCAGGGTCAGGTGATCGCCGTAACTCTCCTCCGGGCCCTGTGCCTTGCTCCCAGCGGCACCTTCAGCCCGATGCGAGGCTGCAGCACGGGTGTCTCTGCTTCCGAGGCACGGGAATTCGCCTCGGCTTCCTCCAACGGCGCCAAAGTCACCCAGGAGCTTCCCCAGACCAGGGCGCCCAAGCCACCAGTTGATGCATGCTAAGGCGGGCAGAAGCCGGTGCTATGCAGGCCGTCGGCGGGAGCTCTGGAGTCTTCCGACTGCTCACGCCGCCATCTTGGCCACGTCCCCCCATACCATGCTTTTACAGTATTATTTTATAATACTCTTCTTGTTGTACGCATTATACTTGACAGCCAGTTTTACGATTGTAGCAGTTAATTTATTTTGCATGAGAAAAAAGACTGTTCAATAAATCCTTTTATTGAAAACGCCCCTCTCTCTATTTTTCTGCACCTCTGATGAAACGAAGCATGCACGATTGACTGAATAAATATCTATTTATTGTTTCCACGACCCTGAAGATACGTTTATTCTTGGGGAAACAAAGTTGTCATGTTTATGCAGTTGTCAGAAACTAATCCCTTCTTGTTTATTCAAGAAAGTTTCTAGTGACCTATGAGCTAGCTGGCACTCACAATTAAGTTTAATATATTTGATAGAGACCTAGTCGACCTCAGTCCTACGTCAAATCTATAGGACATATTATTCTAATGCGCAGAGCTTATTGGGAATATAGTAACTACACTACAACCTGTGTACTGAGAACTCGACAAGACTTCACCCTCGTCGATCGCATAGCATCAGGAGCATCTTTGAGCCCGCATCCCTCAGCATTAGGATCACCCTATTGATTATGGCGGTTGTCCTGTAAAGTTTGCAACATGCTTCAGAAATGATCTGGTGGCCAGGTAATTGTACAAAGTATCCTTTCTGGCCCCCCCCCGGACCATACCCCTGCTGGATTTGGTTGTCCAAGCCGGGCCGGAGTACTCGCACTAACTCGGCAAAACTTTCCAAACTTTGTTTGCCAATGCTTGTTTGTGGTTGCACTTAAAAGTGACACAAAGTTCTAAAATCTGTATATCCGGAATCTTGGATTGTAATGATCCATGTCTCTAAAAATTCATAAAAATAAGCTTTATTTATAAATTGTTGCTGTGTCTTTTTATTGGCTTGATTTTCTTTTTCCGATGTTTGGTGCTGTTAAATGCTTCTAAGTTCCTTTGCTAAGCCTTACTGCTCGCAGCCACAGCTAACCAGATTTGACCTAAGGTTAAGTAAATGATACGGATTGGACCCAAGGTGGTATCTGTGTGTGTACTCCAAGATAAGGCTCCACAGCCATTTCATGCAGTACACCCACATTCTCACACTAACAATTTGTTCTCTTCTTTAACCCCTTGCCTGGAGGGCTGATTCCCCCGCTGTGCTGGGGGGGCACGCACAGCGCCCCGGTTCTCGTGACGAGCTTAGCTCGTCACGCAGCACGGTGGAGCTTTGCTCATGCCGAGCTGAGCTCGTCACGGTCACACCTGTTTCTTTGGAACGTTCAGCACAGCAGGGGAATTAGCCCTGCGTGCAAGGGTTGTGGCAGTTATGACGAGCTCAGCTCGTCATGAGCATGGCAGGGGTTAAACATTCTAGTTTCTCCTACTTCAGCTGATCTTTTTCATTATTCTTCCTAAAACTCCTCCCTTTACGCTTAGAAGGCTAGAAACATTCAGGTATACATTGTTTCTGTTCCTCCAATCACTTTAGCAGCATCTGCAACCCTCCATCGACACACCTTCCCTGCCTTATTTTTCATATCATATTTTTCTTTGTCATTCCTTGATTCATTTCATCCAGTATCTTACAAACACATTTTATTGTTCATGCTCGTGCACGGCTTCCCCAACTTATCCATTACCATACTCCGTGGCGAATTAAGTTCTCCACATTTGGTCTTCATGCTATCTATATAATTTAGTGATTCTCTCACATTCGGCTTCTTTCCAGCTTTCTATAAATCCATTTTTATTTTCTGCTTAAAAACATTGTTTGACTATTGGTTTTTTAACTTGTACCAATTTCTCTGTTCTTATCTTTACCACTTGCCATGTTTGCTTTACGATCAAGTTTCAATCCTGATTACTCCACTGAAACTACTCTACTTTAAACCTCCGATTTTACTCATCAGGAATCCCACAACAAACCAGTCTCATTCTCATCTTACTAGGGTTTCAACAGCTTTTCACACAATGGATCAACAACATTTTTAAAAACTTTTCCTTTAATAGGGATCACTGGGTCTCACTTCTTTATACGAGTTATGCTCATTCAGATAAGGAGAATTAGGAGTCAGACAACCCTATTACAGTAATCCATTTGCAGGTGAAGTTTTGAATATAGGTAAGGATCCTTACATTGGCCCCTAAAAACAGTAGAAACACACAGTTGTTGATATTTCACAATACACATTTATTATACCATATATCGTGTGTATCAAAATGTTATACTATAAAACCAAATGACCATTAAGAAAGACACAATCATGTTTCATTGCACACCTTTATATTTCCTATTAGTCTAGTATCTTCCTAATATGTACATATGTGCCCTCATGATAGTTCTGTCTGAACAGCTATCAGGGCAGCTATCAGAACTACCTAGTTATGTGTATGCTAAGATGTGTAAATATCCCTTATAAATCGTTTGAGTCAGCCATTGGATATGGAAACTTCAGCATTGCTCCTTCACAACAAGTCTGCATTACTTGCCTCTCCAAAATCTTCGCAATCCTCTATTCTTCCTCTAATGTTTCTCTATGGGGAGGACAGGGGGACAGCTAGGAGTTTCTAATAACATCGCTCCAGAACACTAGCAATGCTTCCATTACAGAGGGACATAGAAGGCCGGCAAATGTTGCCATTTTCTTCCCTTCCAAGCCTGATTTGTAAAAAGCTGGATTGTTGCTCTAATCATTGTACCTAACTAACCAGCTTTTTCAAAGAGTGGCACATTTGTGTTCTCTCTTTTGTTAGCATGACTAATGTCAACGTACAGCTGTGAAAATATGTCTGCACATAATACGATGATCTCTCACACACTCTTAGTATTACCATTCGGCGAGGGTACTTAAATAGAGGGTATAGTTAACCTCTTAAGTGCTGCGTCGGGGCGTTGGCCGACGGCAGCACTACCTCCCCAGTGCTGCGCACGGCCATTGGACGTCCATTCAGCACTAGTTCCAATGGACAGCGCAGCACTGGGGAGGGATATTTACGCCGCATCTAAGGTGTTAATCATCATTCTTCTGCAGGTAAGAACAATGGAGCTACTAGCACACTCTGCCTCCAGCTAAAACAGGGAGCACTCTGGGAGCAGAAGCTGCCATTCCACTGAATGGCTAAGTGTAGAACAAGAATACCATTCTCCCACAGCACGCCCTCAACTTCTTCTGAAGTATATGTTTCTTTTATGGTTGTTGTAGGAAATTGACTATATATAGTGAACTAAAACGAGGTACAAGCAACCCTTATTGGTTTACAGAGGCAAAAATGATAACACAAAATGCTCTATTTTGTGGTAGTGTGGCTGAGCAGTTTAGACTTATCAGAAGGTAGTGCTAAGCATTTGCTATACTCTGAGGCAATAAATGAGACACATACTTAAAGCATAAATCTAGACCAATTTAGGTAAAAAGCTCGTATTTTTATACCAAGAACTTTGTATGCAAGTAGGTACTTTTTAAAATATCAACTTTCACAGGTAAGTAAAATGTTCACTTAAATGCGTCTTTACGCGTAAAGTTTTCCTATGGGAGAAAGAGACATATATGGTATACAGGTACTTGAGTTGGTTTCTGGGGGTCTCCTTCAGGACATAAGGTTGGAGGGGGTTAAGGTCTAAAATCCCACCAGCAGTTACAGTTTACCTGCTCTGGGGCATCCGGGTGCAGAGGTGCGGTTTGATTTTGGAGCCTTACGCGCTGCATCAAATGATAGAGAGGGGCCACCTACAAACATGCTGCAGATGGGGACAAGTCTCGGAGCTCCCAACGGGGGCTCAGTTCACAAGGATGCTGGGAGCAGGGGGGGCACAGCCGGTTTTCAAGAACTCAGAGAGCTCGAGTACAGAGGGGTTTAGGTCGGCTGGGCTAGTGCGTCGTAGGACTTGCGATTGTTGGTCTCACCAGTTGAGGGTATAAAAATCAGGTCAGTTGGGCCACTCTGGAAGTGGGTCTCTGCTTGGTCTCAGTGTTGTTGGAGTCCAGACTGGACTCTAAAAGGGCTTGGTTGCTGCAAGAGGTCCAGTACTAAAGGTATTGGTGCTGAGCGGCTCTGGTTGGTCCTGGTGTCTTCTCACTTGGTGAGGAGATGGCTCTGACCTTCTGATGTACAGTGACTTCTTTCTGGGTGGCTGCTTTATCAGTACAAGCAGAGAGCGGCAGCACAGTAAACCGGACTCTGCTGTTTTAGTGACTGCAGGGGAGTAGCTTCTCTACCGCAAGGGAGATTCCTGGCACTTTGCAAAGTGCTAGCAGTCTACCAGGGTTCTTGGTAGAAGTTCAGCTGTCAAAATTAGTCAGGCAGGCAGGGTTTGGGCGAAAGTCAACAGCAAGTCTTCAGTTCTCGCTTTCGCTGGTCTTCTTTGTCCTCTCCTTCTGGGTCAGTCGAATCTCAGTTCCTGACATCAGGGGTGCCACCTAAATACTCAAATTAGGGGAGTTAAGGGGAATGACAAGTGGTATTCAATGGGTTACCAGTGAGCGCAATATCATCAAAACCTAAGATGGCGGAATTCTATTTTTCATGTTCAAATCAGGTAGCTCATCCTAGCGGTGGAACTGGCTTGATAATGAACACGCCTCCTGGCAAGCTAATTTTCCTGCATGTCCTGATGCCAAATGAGCCTCAGGGGGTGGCCTCTTCCAGGTCTGGGGACAGCTGGGGTTTCATTTCAAAGGTTGAAGAGGCCTTTGAAGCCTTCCTGTCTTGATATGCGGATTATTAGCCATCCTTCTTGGAGGAGTGAACACACCTCCGGCGAGAGCAGGCACTGTTTCCGCCGCTTCAGAGAACATGGACTCTCACCTGTAGGGGATAAAAAACCTGTCGGAAGTGACAGGCTGGTCTACACCAGTCAGCCAGCACACTGGAGGTTGGTAGGTTTTCAGGGGGTTCCTCTAAGGTTCCCTCTGGGTGCATGTATTAATAAATCCATCACTGGAATAATGTGGGTTTATTACTACCAAATACTCAAGAGGCATTTTAAGGCATGGGCCAAGTGGCCTCTGGCCCCGACCTCTCAGGGACCCCCTGATATTGTCAGCTCTGTTCTGCAAAGTTTTGCCCTGATGACCTTGAATAATTTTTAAACACCATTTTAATGTATTTATTTTAATGTGCCTGGTGTGTGAAAGTCAATTACAGATATTTTGCAGAGAAATGTTTTGTTTATGATTGATGTAACATCCAAAAACAAGATCTTTTAGATCAAAACAGGACCTCACATATGATAAATGGGTAGGTATCACTGAAATTATTTGCAGTAATATTAGTGAGCTGCTGCTGTGTAACATTGTTGGATACGCACTTCACTATCCTGGAATACTAGATACAAACAAATTTAGAGCGTGGATGAGTGCCTGTGCACTGTCAGTGAGGCCAAAGAGCGCATCAAAGAGCTCATATTGGATCATAAAGTCAAAACTGTTCTGAACAGGGGTCTTCAAAATACGTTTGAACCAGGGCCCCCAAAATCCTTATGAAGTCCCTGGAGATGCTTGATACCAATTAACTGAAAGGTGTGCATCCCCTCCCCTTTAATCCTATTAGTAAGAAATTCAAGTTACTATATCTAAGGACATGTTTTACATGGGGTTTTGTCAGACAGACAAACTAAAACCTCAAGTTTATTTACAGATTTAAAAACATGTGAACTTATATTTCAAAACATACAAGGATAGCCCTGTTTCCATATCCAAAGAAAATTGGATACGCGGTAATCCTCACATTTAGAGTCAATACAATATCATCTAGTGTTAGTCTTAGAAGTTACATCAAGTGGCACGTGTGGAGTATTTAGGGTCTGGATGCATAATTTTGTTGATTTGCTTTATATTGTATACACTATTTACAGCTGTCCGTGCATATAATGGCAGGATTGTGTTTTGTTGCAGCAATGCCACTTTAACTTATTATAATCAAAGCCACAGGAATTATGCAGCAGGGGAGGGCCAAATTATGCTGCAAGAAAAAGCAAGTATGTGGTGTAATGCATCACATTTTCTGATAGCATTAATTCATCATTTAGTAATTTTTAGGTCTCATCTGCGCAGCGCGCATGCGCTGCATAGGCAAAAAGATCTTTTGTTATTGCTACGGCTTTCCAGTCTAAAACGTGCACGCGTTCCATTGCCTTCAATCACAGCTACTCATGAGTGTCTCGGCGCGGAGCATGACTTAAGGTTAAAGGAAAAAAAGGTTATGATGCAGCAATGGCTGGCCAGATCATAGCATTTTGGTTTTCTATTGCTGGCAGAAGCCAGGCTGGGATGTGAGGCAACATGTAGCATTGGGGGGATGGGAGGGGGGGGGGTGGGGGGGGGGGGGGGGGGAGAAGTGCTATGACACAGCCAGAGGTGTCTGGAACTAGAAACAATGGAAGGGAGAATGGGGACAAGGCACCTCACAGTGGGAAGGTAGGAACACAGCAATAAGGACTTAGAGAATGAGGATGGGGGGGGGGGGGGGTGAGTACACGAGGGAGCCACTCTGATGGAGTGCTTAATAAGGGTAGGTAGTGAGCTCCGCTTCACCAGCAGAGTTTGAGGAGTTTTGCCAACTCTGAACTCCTCTTGCAGCGTGGAGTCCGGCAAAAAACTCCAATTCAGCTGTGTGGGGGAGTCTGCCCCTGCCGCCCACCCCTAGTCATAGATATGAGCATTGCCCAAAGCTGAAAACACTCTAGGCAAATCGTGCTGTGCCGTATTTAAACCTACACAGATTATGTTCCCAAGGTGGCAGCCATGTTAAACATAAGGCTTTCTTCCTGCACACACATCCAAGGCGACTGCGCTACAGCTGCTTTACTTTGTCAGAGTAAATAATTGAAATAGACCACACGCCCAACCCCACCTACGCATCACAGAAAAATAGGCTCCTGTGGCATGCCTAAAGAATGGGCGACAGTGACAAAAGAACAACTTGCCCTCTCTCACTGAAAACAACATAGCTGTGCCTTTAAATGTTGCTCCAGGGAGGACAAGGCTGGTTTGGACTGGGGTCAGAGACCCTTGCCACAAAGAGAACAAAGACTGCCACAAAGAGAACAAAGACAATTTGGGGTATAAGTACTAGACCTAAAACCCCAGGTCTTTAGATTAATTCAAGAAACAAGAGAATCCAGCCAAGAACAATAGCGGAAGGACTGTGTGAGGAGCGCTGCCTTTTGTGTGTGAGGGGTGGGTTGGCCTGCAGAAGCTGCTGCGGTCGACGGAGGAGGAAAGGGACTGACTATTTTTTCCCGGCTGTAGTATCCTGCATGTAAAGAATTCCCCAAGGGCCAACTTTGTTCTGGCCTCCTGTTCTGGGAAACTCCGGGACATCAAAGTTTCTGTGTGCTGTACTCTTATAAACTTTACGTTGGTAGAGCTCTGTGTGCTGTGCTCTACAACCGTACCTTCACAGAGCTTTGTGTGCTTTGCAAGTGCTCTGTGGGCTTTACTTTTGCCAGCGCACTGTTTGCCTGGCTCTACCACAGTGCGGTGTGTTTTTTTCCGAGACCTCGGTGGGCTCTCCGTTGCGTGCAGTTAGGAAGGCGCAATCTGCATGGTGCGCCATCCTGTATACCACCTGGAGCCCCAAGTCGTGGGCCAATATACTCTCACTGCATAGGAAAACCAGAGATCCCCATGCAGCTGCTCCACAAACGCCGCAGGGCACTAGGGTCTGCCTAGCAACCTCCTGACGCGAGTAAGAGAAGCAGCGACTCGCTGCAGCCTAGCTCAGCAGGGTGCTGACTCGAGGAATCTACTTTTACCAGCCAGGGGACCGGGTGAGTGCCTTTCCCTCCTCAACCTGGCATCTTCAAGCCCTCATCGCGGAGCTGCAAGAGCGGGAGAAGCCACCAGTGGGAGCAGAGAAAGAGGCTGCACGATCAAGCCACAAACTGCTGGTAATAGCACTCTGTGGCAAACCCGAGTTGCTCCAGCCTCCATCTAGGCTGCATTGTTATTAATGAATTAATTAATTGTGTGCTTATATAGCGCAGGAATCACTCCCGAAGGGGTACCTCCGTGCTTCGACCGCTGCGAAACCCTTCCTGGCTTCCCTGAGAGATGGTCCCTTAATGGGTATCTCCAGGGTGAGACCAGGCATCCCCGGCGGTCTGGTGGGGCCGTTAGTGAAGATGAGGCAAGCTAGTGCCCAGAGTTGCCGAGTGTGATCGCTGATCAGAGTGGGCACCGAGGCGAGAGAATTATCGAGTCCGCTGACCCTGGTCCAGAAACCTGCCGCGTCAGGAATCGAACCCTGGTCCCGGGCCGTCCTCTGCTCTCGGGTCTGCCGCCTCTAACCAGTGAGCCACACTACTTATGGTCGAGCCGGTGGCAACCGGCCAATAATTTACACACACAGCCATCTAGGTTGCAGGGCCCCATATTCATCTAGTTACAAAGACTTCTAGTGCTTCTCTTGAATTGAAGTTTTGTTGGCCTGACAACCTGCATGTAATTACAAAGTGACATCTTTGCAAAGTGCGTGTATTGGCTCCAGTACACAGAAAGTGATGTTACGTTTGCCTAATTGACAACACTCATTTATTTACGAAGATTTTTAAGCGCAAAGCCAGAATTAATTTATGGGATTGTGGTCTATGTGTTTTGGTGTTTAATACAAAGGATATTTTTATATTACCTTGTGTGGAGTCTCTTTTTTGGTGTGCCTATTGTGTCACTGGTGTGGGCGTTTTGCAAATGCTTTAAACATTGACTCTGGGATAAGTTTGACTGCTCGGCCAAGCAACCAAGGGGGTGAGCAGGGTTTTTTTTGTGTGTGTAACTCCCTTACCATGACTAGAGTGGTGGGTCCTGCCTGGTTCAGGGGCGTACCCTAGCCAACCAGAAACCGCATTTCTAACATTTGATAATCCTACTCAAAGAAAACAAAAGTGCACAGATAATTTGGGTTTTACTGGCATGAAACCAAGTTAAACAATAACATGTCCATACACAGAACAACGGTTCTACTTATACAACACACCTGTCTTTGAAACAATGGTATCTCAAATGTATGAAAAGCGTAGGAATTTTGTGGCTGCCTCCTATTTCCAAGATTTCATCTACCAGTTGTGCAGGACATAAAACTATGTCTGAAAATGAATTATAACTCCACTTCGTGGGAATCTAGCTTTTTTGGGAAGGTACACTTGATCCACATGGTTGCTCTCTCATTCTCTGGACCAGGTCTACTCTTTTCACCTCTATCAATCTCTCTTTCCCATCTCTCCTCAGCACTCTGTGGTAACTTTTGGTTGTAAACAGTACTGTGCATAACCTAAGTAAGTTCACTTTAAACAGTAGGTGGATAATACATAAACTCTGCTAATTGCAGCAGGATCACAAACCATACCTACTGAGAAACTGCATAGCTTTATTTGGATTTTCTGCCTGTAAACAGGCTAGATGACACAACAGTTAATTAACTGTCATTTTTAAAGACCGAAAATAATATTAAGGCAAACTATATCATTTATGGCCCGAGGCCTATGCACCAGGACTTAATGATTAATTTTACCATAGTAAACTGCCAACTCAGCATAACCACTCAACATACATCTATTGGTTAAGTTTGTAATGTAATTGAAATGAACACATGCACGATGCCTCTCCATTACAAGATGAAGCCCATGTTAGAGAAACGTTATATTAATATGTTTTCCACTAATGCTTTG
The DNA here is from genome assembly GCF_964263255.1 of Lissotriton vulgaris. Taxonomy (NCBI): domain Eukaryota; kingdom Metazoa; phylum Chordata; class Amphibia; order Caudata; family Salamandridae; genus Lissotriton; species Lissotriton vulgaris. The sequence continues at coordinate 1,572,190,780 of NC_141695.1, read as the reverse complement.
GAGCCATTAATCTTGAAATGTATTACGTTATACCATATGCCATTGTAATGGGAGAACCTACTTACTGCAAATGTGAAATTTGTTTTACAGCTATTTAGTAATTGTTCACCGAAACTACATTACAATGCTTACCTTGCAAACTCAAGCTGATATGTATGATATATTTCTGTCTTTACTAATTTATTTAGATCAACATTATGGAAGTGGCTATCCATCAGGACGCTGGATTCATAGTAAATTCTATCTTTTATTTAATCGGCAGCCACCGATCCACAGGCTTCTTCCACAGGCTTCTTGCTAGGGGAATTCAATTCGGCATCTTGAGATATAAAGCTGTAGGTACATTGTAACCTACGATGCCTACACATATTTATCTATTTCTTGTCACTTTTATGTAAATGCACATCATTGTTTTTTTACATATTGAAACGTGAGTAAGGTGGGGAAGTTGTGCACCCTGTCCTGAAGAAGGAGCGCAGTCTCCGAAACATGTCGACGCACACATGAGGTGATGTACATAATCATGACATAAGCACCTTGCACTTCACTTCTTTTAACAGTACCAGAATTAAAGTTTATTCAAGTTCCCACAAGCCAGGCACTTTTTAATTTATTTTCACCTATTCCACCACTCACTCACTTTACAATAATACCCTCATATGCACCATACATAGTCTACTACTATAAATGCTCCCGCGTAGTCGTAGGTCGCAGCACGCAGCATCCCGTAGAGGGGTGCGAAGACCCATATGATGAACCATGCCACCAAGGGTCCTTTTGGTGAGTGAGGGGTATTTTAAAAAACACTAAGTGCTCCATACCATTGTGAGGAACACTTGCAAATACCATCAGGGGGATTCCTCTTGTTTTTGTAACATTGTCTTGGGAGTACGAATCCTTCTATGATACTCTCCCTCCCCTCCACTGTTTTTTCATGGTTATAGCTTAAAACACTGAAAAGCTTTTGACAGTTGGAAATAGAACTACGGGTTGGGCAATACCAAATGGATCGTATGCAGCAAGTCAGACAAGAGTGAGTCAGTGCTGAATTGCTGGGATTTTTAATCAGTGGGAAGATTTAACAGGTTCTTGACCAGGAATAGAGGATCAACAATTGTTATTATTTTTTTGTAAACAGTGGCTCTGGTTTAAAGTTCCAAGACTTGGACCATGCCTTCTATTGCAAGGATTAGTCAGTGTTCATGGCAGCACTGTCGATGACGTGCCTGAACATCACCAGTTTCTTTTCAACTTCCTCTGGTAAACTATGCGTTTCCTTGCTATAATCTAAGGTCTATGAGGAGAAGCAGTCAAACTTGAGTAACAGGTGTAACATTTATCCAACCACAGCCCTATCTAACCCAGATCTCTTGACTGGGGTGAATGTAGGATTTATTCAGCATTCCGTCCATCATTTATTTGCATAGCACTTTTAACCCTAAGTGGGATGGGTATACCTAGCCGTGGGTCCTTTGCTCACTGTGCCACTGGATTCAAGCTAGCCTGGTTGATGAAGGGTAATACCCAGAAACCGGTCCCAGGATGCTTGTTTCCGGTCCAGGGAGGACCTGGCTTGGCAGTGCGGTCGGGACTGTTCCCATGAGGCACAGGGTCAAGACGAATTTGCATATGCCTGGGTCTAAACTGGGGTGGCATGGTGAGCAAAAGAACGATGGATTTAACCCAGATCTCTTGACTGGGGGTGAATGTATGATTTATTCAGCATTCAGTCCATCATTTATTTGCTTAGCACTATTGGCTGGACTCAGCAAGAAAAAAGGACTGATAGGGGGTCTCGAAATAAGACTCAAGATATCTTAACCAGCTGTCAATATTACCACAAATTAGCAGGGAGGGTCCCAGATACAATGACTGAGCATCTTTGGATGGCTAACATGTCTATGGACTTTGCAAAGGATTGCATGGAGAAAGGTTCTCCCTATCTCATTAACCTTAGTCACTACTGCTGTCTTTATTTCCACCCTTCAAAAATCTTTTGAATGCCACAACCTCAAGTACCTTTGTAAGCACAGAAAAGTAACAGCAGGCAGGGTGCATTACCTCATGCTCTCCAGTAACTGTATCTGTAACTGGGTTAGGATAGGGGTCCTCAAAGCATGAGATGGTGGTTAATGGAACAGAACGACTGGTGATTACCCTGCCTCAATGAATTAGCTGGTATCCAGGAACAGTTCACTACAGTGAGCGAAATGTGAATGTCGGGTCATCTTTCTCCCAATCATACTCACCTATAACAGGCATTAAATTCAAGCAACCACAGAGGCTCCTAGCACACCTACAAGAAGGATGGCAGTTGAGGTTACTACCGTCAGTTGGTCTGCACACATCTTGAAATAAATAGCTTTAGCTGGGGACCACCTTGTCCCTTCAACCTGTATATTTAGAAGCCACATCAACATTAGGGAGTTGCCGTACAATCATGGCACTTGGTAGCCCATGGAATTTAACATTTTGTGAACTAGGATCTTTATATCATGGATAATTCTGCAATACTTGAGTCACGCTCGACTACAATCTGCAAATCCTCATCCATTCTGCCAGTTCTTGCGTGTTGCCTTGCCCAACCCTGGCGATCAGCTGTAAACACTCACATTCTGGGTGCATTTAACTCACCGTAGCTGTGCTCTGTGGCCCCAATCTTCGCAATGTCTCAATACCTTGCTTTATATCAGGAAAGGCAATGGACAGGGCATTTTTGTGCTTAGATAAGGGTGATGAGGCCTTGAGAATTGTGGTATCTGGGAGTAGTGGTGGTTGGGAGAAATGGGTCTTAGGGAAGAAGCCTAGGGATATATGAAGGACTGTCACATGGACAAAAGACAAAACATTCTACATTGCTTCTTCTGCACCACTTTTCATCCGAGGCCAATTAATGAGTACAGCCTTCAACCTCTGCCAATTAGAGAACATATGTAAATCAATATCCGTTCTAAGCTGGTTACTTGACAAACATTTATTCACATACCATAAACGTCGCAAAAAGATACTGATGGAGTAGGGTTTAGCAAAATCTGCTCGAATTAAGTAGCCCCATAATACGTACTAACAACAAGCAGAAATAGTAAAACTAATGTACACCCAACATAAACATGGGGGAACTGCATTGCGCATGCCTGAACTAACACATAAATAAATAATAATGTAATACATTTTTGGTTTAAACAAGTTGCATGCATAGGCTGTGTATGCTTCAGTATTTTGCTTATCGCTTCTTGCTTTAAAATAAGGATTAATGCCGCTTTTTGCAAAACGTTCATGCTAAGTGACATTAATAGGGAAACAGTGTGAGGTGGGTGGTAAACAGTGAAAGATTAGTTATCACATAATTAATATACATTTATTTTTTGTTTGCTTTAGTGTGCTGGGTGAAGACGCCATTTTGTGTAACTTGGCCATGGTGGGAGGGGTGTGCTACTAGGAGCAAGTTCGTTCTGCCTTAAGGAAAAAAAGACGTGCATTGGACCGCAGATGACATGAGAGGATGAAGGTCGAGATGTCAAGCGACTGCCAAAAGCTGTTCACAGGCGTGGGACCGGAGATGCACACTGCGAATTTTGTTAATTTCTGTACAAAAATAGTTAAAATATGTATATTGTGTGGAGCGCGTGAGACTCCGAGAATCAGTTTCAACAATGAATTCGTTGAATGTAAGGTGAAGTCACCGTGGTGTGACCACGCCAACCCCCCAAGCCCACCAATCACTGTACGAGGTTGATGTTAGTTGGCAACTTTAGTGGGATGGACTTGTCAATTGTAAGGTATAACTGGGGTGCCTTTAGGGTGTGTTTTTATAGCTTAGGCTGACAGGAAGAAAGAGGGGGAGATGAGTCGCTGTCCTTTGGTTTGGAGGGAGGCCTAGCTGTTCCTGACCTGTCCTGTTCCTGTCCCTCTATCCTTTGTTCCCCGATTCTGTTTCAGGGAACCCCCACCATTCCCTAGGCCGAGGGGGTGGTATTCCTACAGATCAATAGGTTTGTATTTAGCCTAAATCATTATTCGAATCTAAATATTAATGTATTTTGTGTCTGAAACTTTTGTCTCTCCACCGCTCCACTCCGTAAACAAATTACTATATATATATTATTTAGATGAGCCTGAGCAACCTTGGCCGATGCCCGGTGGAGCTATCATATGCAGCTATAGAGGAGTCTGGCCCATTGGCCGTCACCTACCCAGTCGGTGATCTGGCATGGTCTTCCTCGTCTCCTGTTTGTGTCTCCTTCCCTCCCCCTCCTCCTCCCTGTTTCTTTGATTCAAACTGTTGTAACTACGTAACCGGTAACTCGCTGATCCAACTGATATAACTATGTAACTCGCTAATCCTCATGTAAAGCGCTCTGATACCTCCGGGTCTAGCCAGCGCAATAAAAAACTTTGCAAATAAATAAAAACGTTACTTTGCAAATGTATTCCTCCATTAGTTATATTAGGCTGGCATAGATATTTAGCTGAACTTTTATTTCTTAATCTATCCACTCCTTCATTGCATAAAGTAATTGTTTAATGAGTTTGAACAAATTTTATAAAATGGATTCTTTCGTGAGATTCAGTGTTTGTAATCTGTAACCGAAAGCAACTGAGCATTAACCCTTTAATATTTGAGATAAAAATTCATTTATTGCGTTTACCGGGAGTCTGTGACCCTTTTATTGACTAAAGGGTTTATAAAGTCGGCACTTATCATTGCCATCAAGTATTCAACTAATTGGTCCATCGACGAAAGGATTGATATTAAAAGGATTAGATATTAGAATGTCTAATTTGAATTTATAAAGAGAAAGAATTGTCAGAATGAATAATTTGACCCCAGCGCATCGGGGATTTTGGTGAATTGTAGTGTGATGTTGTTTAGTATTGATCCCTGATCAGCTATTGGTATTGGCGCTGTATCAATACTAAGCTAGCTATTGGTAAAATCTCTATGCCAAGTAACTATAATGTTACACGATAAATGAACTGAATATATAAATCAGATGAAAAATGAAACTGAAAAAAACAGTGCAAAAATGCATTGGTTGACATGCGAGGTAACTAATTGGGTATGTGTCGTTTATTACGAAACCATGATACAAAAACACAAATGAATAGCCATGCAACAATAGAAACCCTGTGGCTCTCTCGAAGACCACTTGTAATTCTTTAGTATCGACACAGACTGAGCATTGTAAGCATCAATCTTCATCCTCCAAACAAAGTAACAAAAGAAAAACATTTTCAAAAACACACAAAGAGCATAATTAATGCTCTACCTTTCTGACATCTATTTCTTCCTTTAACTCGGTCAGTCTGCTTGTATTCCTTGCAAATTTGTTTATCTTCTGTTGATCTTCAAATGTTACATTCACATCTTCCGCAACCTGCAAGTGGGGTAAGAGGAAATGTCTAATGTGAGATCATTTGCTTTTCTTAACCACTGTAAAATAATGCGTCTATAACATTTAACATACAGCACGTCAAACGGACTGTGTCCAAAAAGTTAAGCTGCCTTCTCATGTATACAATCATCTGCTGACTGGAACAACTGGACTGTTCTACCTCGTGACTATTACAATGATTTTGTAAATACATCTTTCTCAGTAGGCCAATATCAAAAGAGACTGGTTAGGTTTATAGAATCTCAATGAAGACAAAATTGCTGGAAACAGGTCAACACTTTGGAACACTTTCACGGAACACAATTTGAGTCCTTTACTACCACTGAGTGTACATTTAGTAAAATGTGTTTGAGGTCAAAAGTGGTCAGTATGATGGCTGAGAATGTAGGTCAATGGGCTACTGCTCAATGGGTCCAACAGAGATATGAAGTAGCAGAAGTAACGAAGACTGTGAATCGGGGAATCTGTCAGTGGGCTAAGCAGGGGGCAGAAAGTTAGCACCAGCTGGGAATAGAGCAGTAGAGAACAGACATCCAGTGGTGGGGGAGGGAGAGGAAGGAGGGTCTGGGGAAGGACAAAAGAGACTTGGCCGTTTGTATTAGAGATTATGAGGGGTTTAGGGCAGACTAGCTGGGATTTCAGAAATGGAATGATGGTAAGCAGGGGTGAACAATGGATCGTAACATGATCTTCCCCATTTAGGTGGAAACAAGTTCTTTTCTATAGCACATAGTTCATACTTGCTTTTCCACTGCAAGCAAAAGGGACGTAAGACTCTTTTCAATGCACATTTTCGGCAAGGCAGTTTCACAGAAGTACTAAGTGTCCAGCTCTCATCGTCCTTAAAATAACACCACCTATGAGCTTCACAGTCCTCTAATTAACTCGTTGTTCAAGGTAGAGCTGCTGGAGTTCACGGTCGTCCCAATTAAATCAGATCAGTATGACTTTTCGTAATATACTCTAAAAAGAAATCCATTTTAACGCACTGAACTTCTCAAACCCGCAATGACTATAGGCTCTCTTTCTCGAATGAAAAAGGAGTGGACACATATTAGTGGGGACTTTTGCCTTAGTGGGTTTCAGAAGATAACTATTGTTTTTTTGGGTAAGATTCTCAATCAATGTGGTTTTTTAGGTCTCGCCTCTCAATACGCATGAGACTATAGAGGCTTAAACAGACTTTAACTAACTGGCGATTTGACGCTGTGCCTGTGCGCTTTTAGGTCAATGCGCAAGCGCATTGACCTAAAATGCGCATGCACAGCATCAAATCGCCAGCCATCTGTTCCCCAGTAGCTCTTCCCGCTCCGCCCCACAAGCTTCCCCCACCGTGCGCTGTGCCTCAGCCGCACTCCTCCCACACCTTTGAAGTGACTTCAAAGGCCTGCTGCGGCCGTGTCGCATTTCTCCTCCCCCCTCCCCACAGCAATGCCCTCAGTCTTGTTTTCTCTCTCACCTAAATACCTATGCAGATATTTCAATACGACTCTTTCAAGTTCGACCTGTCCGTAGCAGACCGTTTTCAAACGCTGTTGCAACAAGTTCTTTTATTGTTTGCCAGAGTGATTTTTACCCAGGCAAAGCGCCCTCTCATAAAACTTGCCAATATCACAAGTCATGTTAAATCGCTATATTCCACTCGCAGTATGTGAAATAGACACGCCCCTCATCCTTTGAGCCCGCTACACCTATAGTACACTGGTATCCAGACGGTATGTCTTTTCCGCCTTAAGTTACTGTTAGGGTTCTGAAACTTGTCACGAGGTGACCACATGTCCTTCAAATAACCTTGGTGTGACGGTGCTGGGACCCCACTACACCTTTTAACAGTAGCTGAATGGTTGTGATGTGCATGGTTGGTTGGTCTTTGCTAACAAGGCAATCCCCATACATATATTCACGACCCCCTCCCCCGTGCTTTTTTTTTTTTCTTACCCGTGCCATAAACCTTACCCAGAAAATTGCGTCCTGGGCTTCTGTCCTCAGGAAAGTACTGCCCCACCCTCCCCAGAGCAATTTACACCTCAGTGGAAGCCAGAAGCTTGATAATACGACACTAGAAACCTAAATAGTGATCGTGGTACATTTACTACTCCAACATCAGCAAATGAGTGAAACACGCAGCAGGTATGTTTGAAGTGCGGAGCCGCAGCGGTGTAGCCTAGAGTCTTGCTGGTTCTAGTGTCGTGGGCACAACATACTACACTGGTGAGAGTATCCCGTCATGCCTTGTTACCATAACAGGCTGATTTCCATGCCAAGCCTGCCCCAGAATGTTGACCCTGTAGGTTGCTGAGTTTTCATGCGCGAGAACCTGGCCCCCCTTTAGAGTGGACTTATGCAAAGTGGGTGGTGGGCAGTTCTTTGCCGCCACAGCTTCTATCAGAGGAGTGGCGTTCTGGCCCAAAAGGAAGTTACCGATAACTCTGAGCTTGCGTCCACTGGACTCTTCAGAGCATTCTAAAGAACCAAGTTATTTTTTGCATCCAAATCAGTAGCATTTACTTCAACAACTTTGACCTCTTCAACGAGTTGAGTGAATTCAAAGTGTTAACATGCGGATGTTTCCCAGCAGGCACAGAACCAAATGTTGCAGGTCAGTGTGTACTGCAAGTTGCACATGCGGTGACCACGTTTAGTTTAGTTTAATGGAGTTTGTAAAGCGCCTGGTGACGCCTCCCGGCGTGTCCCCGCGCTGTGGAGAGAGCATATTGTTAGGAGAGAGAAGGACCCAATCACAAAGTAAAGAGGCAAGTTTTCAACTTCTTTCTAAAAGAGGCCTCATTAATCTCTAGCCTAGTATCCGGGGGCAGGAGGTTCCAGTGCCTAGCCGCTAAAGTGCGGAATGATCTGCCTCCCATTCTGGCTTTTTTGGGACGGGCAGTTCTGAGCAGACCTATTCCTTTGGATCTGAGGGATCTGTTGGGTTCGTACAAGGATGCCAGATCCGACATATAGGCCGGTGCTCTGTGATGGATTATCCTATGGCACCATAGCAGAGCTTTAAAAACAATCCTCTTGCTAAAAGGTAACCAATGGAGAGCTGCCAGAGAGGGTCGTGAAGGGGCTCTACGGGGAAGCCTTAACACCAGGCGCGCTGCAGAATTTTGAAGAACCTGTAATTTCTTGATGTTTTTCTCCGATGTACCCAGGAGCAGGAACATAACCTCACTGAGCGGTCTTAGGATCTTTAAGTATAGGTTTACACGCAGCGCTGAGCAAAAGACACAATATTGCAAAGTTGTGATAGTAAGTTGCTTGTTTTAAAAAGAAAATCATACACTTACGCACATACTGTGATTCTGAACACATTGCTTAATTTCCCTGTGCCTAAACAACAGGAAAAACTCAATTCGTCCTCGTGTTATGTGACTGGTGCTCATTTAAAGGATTCGAGCACCTTCTTGTGGAGATCGCGCTATATACAACTGCAAAATAATAAGTAAAAAAATCCCACAGCAGGGCTTCTGGCAGTGAGAGCCAATGAGTGTAGGGGGCATCGTGGGTGAGAATGCGAAGGTACTAACGGGCAATTTTGCTGGGTTGAACAAAGGCCAGGAACCACTTCCTAATCTCCTGTCTGTTTGCGGAAAAGCTTTGAAGCAGGACATGACAAGTGACCAGAGCTGGGCAATCTGCAGAGAGAAACCCCAAGGCAACTACTTCACACCCCTGACTTAAACTAGAGGTGACTGGATAAGGCTGTTCTTTTGCTGATCAGTAAATAATTGTTGCGCAAAGTTAAGGTAAATTAGCACATTGCTGATAAAATACATCCCCATACTAATATAATCTTCTAAATAGAACGTGTGGAATATTCAAATACAAAGTTACTTGCGCTGTGTGTATTTTGCTACTGACTAAAAACGAATGTCTGTGTGTGTGTGTGTGTGTGTGTGTATATATATATATATATATATATATATATATATATATATATATATATATTTTTTATACATTTCTAAATTAATTGCATTTTTGTCATCTGTTTAATGTAATCAGACCCCCCAGGATTTTGCGACTTTGGGTGGCAAATTCCACGACTCAAAAAAGCAATTTGCAGCCGAAAACCTCTAAATACACTGTATTTTTGAGGTGGGCAAAAAAATGCGCCCGCCACAAAAATACTGCAGATTTGTGCTCTGTCACCCCCTTACCCTCACACCCCCTCACCCTCACATACCATCTCTCACCCTCACACCCCCTCACCCTCACACCCCCTCACCCCCACAACCCTCACACCCCCTCACCCTCACAACCCTCACACCCCCTCACCCCCCCTCACACCCCCTCACCCTCATACCCCCTCACACCCCCTCACCCTCACACCCCCTCAGTCACACCCCCTCACACACCATCACTCACCCTCACACCCCCTCACCCTCACACACCATCACTCACCCTCACACCCCCTCACCCTCACACCCCCTCACCCTCACACACCCTAACACACCCTCACCAGAATAGCATAACAAAACATAGCATAGCATAACAAAAAAAAGCATAGGATAGCAAAACATAGCATAGAATAACAAAACAAAGCATAGGATAGCAAAACAAAACCTAGCATGACAAGACACAACAAAGCATAGCATAACAAAACAAAGCATAGCATAGCATAAAGCATAGCAAAACAGCATAGTAATACAAAGCATAGTATAGCATAACAAAAGTCAACAAAAGATAGCAAAACATAACATAGCATAACAAAACATAGCATAATGGAAAGGGGCGACCACTCGGTCCCCCCGAACGTATGGTGGAGTACCCCGATCTCCCCGGGAAACCATTTTGGGCGGGAGGCGTGTCCCGGCTGGTATGCCCGAAGTGGCGTAGCTGGGGCGCGCCTTTTCCCGCCCAAGAAGGGGTTGTCCTAGACACCGACACCGCCAGCCACGCCCGGGAGGCGGATTGGAGGAGGGTCTACGCCCGCCCGAAGAAGGATAAAAGGAGCGACAAGCCAAGGAAGCATCCTCTTGTTCCTGTGCTCTGAAGCTGCACCTCCTCGTTGCACGTGAGCTCGAGACGGAACGAAGAGCCAATTTTGAAATTTGTAATTTCTCTTTTTTCTCTTCTAGCGCTACAAGTCTTGTCCAGGACCTTTCATCCACGTGAGAAAATGCCGGGCAAAAGGGTCGCAAAGAAGGTTAGCACCGACCAAATGCTCCGCATGCTGATGAAAGACATGGCGGAGATGAAGAGGAAAATGGCGGCCAGGGACGGTACAGGACGTCCGAAAAGAATCATCCCAGGGGCGGCCCCTGCCGGGAGAAGAAAGAGGGCCAGGAACGGGGCAAATGAGGACGAGGTCCCAGTTCCGGAGGCTCCCCCGGCGAGCCCTCCCAGACCGGTGGAGGCTCCTGTGCCGGTTCCCGACGCGGGGCAGCCGATACCTGTTGTAGTTACCCCTGTGAACGAGGGGGACATGCCCCCGGAGTTGGCCGCCCAGCTGGCGGCATGGTTGGGCGGTAACAGTGTGGGTTCCGTTGCTCCAGGGGACACGGCCGGTGAGGCCAAGCAATTGATGAGGCAGTTGCGGCAATCCCGAGAGGCCGCAAAAGCACCTTGTCCTTTTGTTTCCCCGCAGGCGCCCGTGGGTCAACCAGGATCAGGCGTTGGTACGGCGGGATCGACAGTTACAGCGGCGGGTTCAGGTAAGCCATTGCCGATGGTTGGGGAGGGATCGGTACCTTCAAGGAGGGAAAGAATTGTGCAGCATATCCCGATGGAGGTGAAAGAGAGGATATGGGCGGACAAATATGTAAACATATTTTCCTTGTTGACCGATCACTACGAAATCGAGCATGTAAAAAACCAAAAAGAGTTTCTACATCCAAGTGTATGGCGAGCCAGGATGGCCGGTTTTAGAGTCGATGAATCGATAGGCAATTGGGGCAGATCGTTCGGAATGTTCACTGCAATTATGGGGGAACGTAGGCCCGATTTGTTGGGGGAATTGGCTGTGTATCAGACACGTATCATGGGATTTTATGAAACTTATGGAGGAAATCAATGGTTTGCTTATGATAATATATTTCGTAAATCCAAGGAACATGATTCATCCCTGACATGGGATTGTTTTGACTCCATTTCATGGCAAAATATGGAAAAGCCAGGCGTGGGGAGGTCACCAGCATTGGGGGGTGAGGTGGCCGAGTTTTCCCGCCATTCGTCAGGGACGCCCTTTCCGGGCGGGTTCCAGTAATGACCGGAACTCAAGGAATAGCGGCAGCACAGGGAAAAAAGGGGTCTGCTGGAGCTTTAACAGAGGGAAATGTACTAGGCCACAGGGTTCTTGTAAGTTCAGGCATGAATGTTCGGGGTGTGGGCAGTCCTCCCATCCGGAGAATATGTGCAGAGCCAAGGCTAGTGATACGGGGAGTAGAGGTAGCGCCAAACAGGTCTGAAATGGTCCAGGGGGCGCCTCTACCGACCCCGGTTGATGTCATGGCAATGATCCCTTGGCTAAACGAATACCCAGATCATATCTCCGCTGGGGTGTTGCTAGATGGTTTCTCATATGGTTCCCGCATCCCGGCGGGGGATTTTCAGGGTGAAGCACAATGTAAGAATCAACTATCGGTGCAGCAGAATGCGGCGGTGGTACAAGCAAAGATTGGTAAAGAGGTGGCCCGAGGTCGGGTTGCTGGACCATATGACAACCCGCCAGTTGCTAATTTTGTTTGTTCACCCCTGGGTGTAGTCCCCAAAAAAGATCCGGGGGAATTCAGGTTGATACATAATTTGTCAGCTCCAAGGGGTCTTTCGGTGAACGATGCGATTGACCCGGGGGTTTGTTCGGTGCGGTACGCATCTTTCGATGAGGCCGTCGCCATTTTGAATCGCCTAGGGCCCGGATCGCTGATGGCTAAATCAGATATCGAGTCAGCGTTCCGGTTGCTCCCGGTACACCCAGAGGATCAGCGTCTCCTTGGTTTCATGTTTCAGGGTCGCTATTACATGGATAAATGTATGCCAATGGGTTGCTCCATCTCTTGTGCTTATTTTGAAAGATTCAGTTGTTTTTTGCAATGGGCCTTCACAAGATTAACAGGGTTTACTCATGTGATGCATTATCTTGATGATTTTCTGTTCCTGGGGGCAGCTGGGGACATAGAGTGTGCACGAGCTTTGAATACATTTTGTGATCTCATGAGGCGCTTTGGCGTGCCATTGACACCCGGTAAGACAGTGGGGCCGTCTACTTCGCTCGAGTTTCTTGGAATAGAGCTCGATTCCGAAGAGGGGTGCTTCCGCTTGCCCAAGGAAAAGGTGGCGAAATTTGAGGCATCGCTTAAAGCATGTATTAGCGCGACGAAAGTGAGATTACATCAGTTACAGCAGGTTGTGGGTCAACTAAATTTTGCCCTGAGAGTGATCCCAATGGCGCGCCCATTTTCCCGCTCTATTGCGCAGGCCATGGTTGGCCTTAAGGAAGGCCACCACCGCACAAGGCTCTCGGCAGAGTTTCGGCAGGACATGCTCATATGGTTGGCATTCCTGGCGGATTTCAACGGTCGGGTCGTGTGGAGCAAACCCGGGGTCTCCTCGGAGGAGTTGGGGTTGTGGACGGACTCGGCAGGGAGTGTTGGATTTGGCGCCATTTTTGGTAATCATTGGTCAGCACAAACCTGGCCGGCATGGTGGCACGAGAATGGGCTCACAGGTAACATAGGATTTCTTGAGCTGTTCCCTATTCTGGTGGCCTTGAACACATGGCCTAAGGGGTTTCGTGACCGCGCTGTGGTGTTCTGGTCTGATAATATGACCGTTGTTGAGTGTATCAATAGTCAGGCTGCCCGCTGCAGATGGATCTTGAGATTGCTGAAGGAAATTGTCCTGCTGTGTATGAGACTAAACGTCCACTTTAGGGCAAGACATGTGCCAGGGGTGTTAAATCAGGCAGCTGATGCGCTTTCTCGTTCCCGTATGCAGGCCTTCTGGGGTTTCCTACCCTCAGCGGACCCGGTGGCGGCACCTTTTCCCGAAGCTCTCTGGTCTCTCGGTGCCCCGGACTACAAGACCTCGTGGGAGAGAGTCTAGCTCCCAGGACAAGGAAGGCATACGAAGGGGCGTTCCGTTCCTATTGGTCCTTTTTGGGTTCTGCTGGGGGGGAGCTTTGGGGCCAAGAGGAGTATGTCCTGAAGTTTCTGTTATCCTTACATCAGGCAGGCAAATCAGTAGCCACGGCACAGAGGCACCGGGCCGCTATTTCTTTCATGGCACGGGCCCATGGTATCCAGGACCCCACAGCGTCTTTTGTGGTTCAGAAGGCGCTGCGAGGGTGGCAACGCCTTGAGGGTCGCAGAGTGGACGACAGGCACCCGATAGGTCTGGAAAGGTTGGCCCTGTTGATGTCAGTACTCCCTGCAACATGTTCATCTCAATCTGAGACAGTACTATTTAGAGCCGCTTTTTCATTAGCATTCCATGGGGCTATGAGGGTAAGCGAGCTGGTAGCAAGGAACAAGCAGGATACGGGGGGGGGGGACTGTGCCGAGAGCACATCCAAATTAAAGGGGAAACAATGGTAGTCTCGTTTGCCAGGTCCAAGACCGATCAGGGAGAGAACGGGGATTGTGTAGTAGTCCACCGGATTCCCGGATCACCCATGTGCCCGGTAGCATGCGTTGAGGAATATTTGGCGCAGAGGGCGGCAGCATGGGGGGGAAGCTTACTGAGGCACGCCGACGCCACCCCACTGACGAGGTTTCAGTTCCAACGGGTGCTTGCGATGGCAATTACAGCCGCAGGCTTGAACCCGTGCGAGTTTGGGACCCATTCCTTCAGGATAGGGGCTGCTACTGAGGCCACAGCCAGGGGTCTGAGTGTTGATAAAGTAAAACAGTTGGGGCGTTGGTCCTCGAACTGTTATAAACGGTACGTGCTGTTGCACATGTTGTGAAGCTAATATGAACTCACGCTTCTTGTTTTTGTTTGGTTTTACAGTTTCGCAAGCTTACGAGGCGGGGCAGACTGTGCAGTCGACCCGACACCAGGGGACCAGCGGTCAAAGGACACCGGCTGTGGACAGAGTGGTGTGGGTCGTGGGACACTCATACGTGAGGCGTGCCGCAGACGTATTCAAAGCAGGTGACATGATTCACATGGCTGGGGAATACGGGTACAGGGTGACCTTCTACGGAAGGGGCGGGCTCTGTATTGACCAGTTTCAGGATTTTATGGAGGGTTTCTTAGGGCGGACGAGGTCACCGCCATCTATACTCATAGTGCATCTTGGGGGCAATGATTTGGTGACCATTGGTCGGCGAGTGCTTCTCGAGGTGATATTATCCACTGTAAGTTGGTTGGCAAAAAGGGTCCCTGGGTGCACAATTGCATGGTCCCACGGAAGGTGTGGCGGGGGGCTAATTCTGTGTCTGCTTTAAATCATTCTGTGAAGAAAGTAAATAACAAACTTGGTAGATTGTTTCGTACAAATACATTGCATTCTATTCCGCATGGGTGTATCAGGGGGGATCAGATGTATCTAGAGGACGGGGTTCATTTGTCCCGGGTGGGGAATGATTTACTCTTAGGAGACTTCATAGCTTGGTTGAAGAATTTGTAGCCATGACCTTTAAGTAGGAGTTTTGTGGGGGGTCCGGATAGCCGGTCAACTATCCGGGCCTGTGGCGGTAAGGTCATGATCGGTGAGCAGTAATTGGAAGATCCCTAGAGGTTTGGGCGTCACCCATTACGGATGGGAGCGCCCGGGGGGAGGCGGCCATTGGCCCCTCAAACGGGAGGCGGTCCCATCTAAGGATGGGACGCCGAAAGGGAAGGCGGCCATAGGCCCCTTCACTGGGGAGGAGGGGCTACGGACCCCTCCTCGGAATTTCCCGGGGCCCGGACATCTGCGACGGCAGGTGTGGTAAGTTGTGTGGGGTGGGAGGGGGGTCTACGCTACCTTCTAGACACCTCACACGAGTCCTCGGACGACCACTAAGATGGCGTCGAGTTAACAGGGGGCCCCCGCTAAGGCAAGGGAAATTGGAAGTGGGCACAGAGGTACAGGCCGCTGTGCGACCGCCCCTCACAAGTGAGGGGGGAATTGGTATTGGGGATCTGACACGGGTTACGACCTTGCCGTTGGCCCGTAACGTTAGGATGTACAATTTCAATGTTCAGAAATGCATTTGCAGGATGTTTAGTATCGGCTAGGAGAACCTTTGTATTAGAGATGTGTTAAGGTCAGCCAAGAACATCGTACTGTATAAATGAAATTGTACATGATATGAAACTGTTATTTTAATGTTTTAATTTTGTTTCATATTTTAATAAATACGGCCGGGAAGGGTAACTCCCTCCCGCCTTCCAAAAGTTCAGAACCGTTTCCGTCTTCCCATCCTTGGGGATTTGTGTTGAGAGGGGGTGGCGGGTATCTCAGCCATATGGAAAGGGGCGACCACTCGGTCCCCCCGAACGTATGGTGGAGTACCCCGATCTCCCCGGGAAACCATTTTGGGCGGGAGGCGTGTCCCGGCTGGTATGCCCGAAGCGGCGTAGCTGGGGCGCGCCTTTTCCCGCCCAAGAAGGGGTTGTCCTAGACACCGACACCGCCAGCCACGCCCGGGAGGCGGATTGGAGGAGGGTCTACGCCCGCCCGAAGAAGGATAAAAGGAGCGACAAGCCAAGGAAGCATCCTCTTGTTCCTGTGCTCTGAAGCTGCACCTCCTCGTTGCACGTGAGCTCGAGACGGAACGAAGAGCCAATTTTGACCCACCCACCAGCCCCTGTTGACAGCGATTTGTTGGAATAAAATTGATTGACGTGAATTGGTTTCTCTTACAGGTTGTCTTGGAATAAAGTTGATAATGTGTTGCGTAATAAAGAATGATTTTCGTTTTTAACATGTTTTCTTAGCAGAAATGTTTGCGATTAATTTTTAATGGTTATGCTCAGTAGAGTTCTATGTGAAATCGTTTAAATGTAATAATTTCCTTTTCGTTAGCTTAGTTCAAAATGCCGTATTTATTTCCGGTCGGGCGGTAAGGTCATGATCGGTGAGCAGTAATTGGAAGATCCCTAGAGGTTTGGGCGTCACCCATTACGGATGGGAGCGCCCGGGGGGAGGCGGCCATTGGCCCCTCAAACGGGAGGCGGTCCCATCTAAGGATGGGACGCAGAAAGGGAAGGCGGCCATAGGCCCCTTCACTGGGGAGGAGGGGCTACGGACCCCTCCTCGCAATTTCCCAGGGCCCGGACATCTGCGACGGCAGGTGTGGTAAGTTGTGTGGGGTGGGAGGGGGGTCTACGCTACCTTCTAGACACCTCACACGAGTCCTCGGACGACCACTAAGATGGCGTCGAGTTAACAGGGGGCCCCCGCTAAGGCAAGGGAAATTGGAAGTGGGCACAGAGGTACAGTCCGCTGTGCGACCGCCCCTCACAAGTGAGGGGGGAATTGGTATTGGGGATCTGACACGGGTTACGACCTTGCCGTTGGCCCGTAACGTTAGGATGTACAATTTCAATGTTCAGAAATGCATTTGCAGGATGTTTAGTATCGGCTAGGAGAACCTTTGTATTAGAGATGTGTTAAGGTCAGCCAAGAACATCGTACTGTATAAATGAAATTGTACATGATATGAAACTGTTATTTTAATGTTTTAATTTTGTTTCATATTTTAATAAATACGGCCGGGAAGGGTAACTCCCTCCCGCCTTCCAAAAGTTCAGAACCGTTTCCGTCTTCCCATCCTTGGGGATTTGTGTTGAGAGGGGGTGGCGGGTATCTCAGCCATACAAAACCAAACACAGCATAGCATAAAAAACAAAGCATAGCAAAATATAGCATAACAAAACACAATACAACATAGCTTAGCATAACACAGCACAGCATAGCATAACAAAACAAAGCTTAGCATAGCAAAACAAAGCTTAGCATAGCAAAACAAAGCTTAGCATAGCATAACAAAGCATAGCATAACAAAGCATAGCATAACAAAGCATAGCATAACAAAGCATAGCATAGCATAACAAAACATAGCATAGTAAAACAAAGTATAACATATTAAAATGCAACAAAGCATAGCATAACAAAACATAGCATAGCATAACAAAACATAGCACAGCAAAACATAGCACAGCAAAACATAGCACAGCAAAACATAGCACAGCAAAACATAGCACAGCAAAACATAGCACAGCAAAACATAGCACAGCAAAACATAGCACAGCAAAACATAGCACAGCAAAACATAGCCTAGCAAAAAATAGCCTAGCAAAACATAGCCTAGCAAAACATAGCCTAGCAAAACATAGCATAGCATACCAAAACTTAGCATAACAAAGCATAGGATAGCATTACCGAAGGTGCGCGTAAGGTAAGCTCGTCTGCGCTCGGCGGCGAGCGTCCGAAGCCAGGGGCCAGTCAACATGCCCAAAAATACTCTTACTCAGGCCTACAACTTATGGCCCTAAGACCTCTTGACCATTAATGCCCCACCATAGCTGCACATGTGCTTAAACGTACTATTTCTTATGGCATTGCTAAGTGTACTCCTGTGGACCTTGAGCCACTCCCGGATACTGCCCCACAAGTTCATAAAATTGTGACTACCACTATTGAAAAAAACCTTCACTGCTTGTTTTTAAACACACGTTCAATGGTACAACACCAAATAGATCTATTTTTATTACTGACAGAACAAAAACCCGATCTATTATTACTGGCAGAAACCTGGCTAACCCAGGACTCTTTTCCCGACATCCTGGCCACACTCCCCGGCGACTATCACATTCACTCAGTCAACCGTCCGCCAGGAGAAAAAGGCGGCGGAGTCGCAGTTATTTAAAATAAATCTTTTACACCTCTGTTGCTGCCTTCACTTATCCTACCTGGCGTTGAAAACATGGTCTTTAAAATTGATACGGACTGCGGAGCCATCCTTACTGTTCTGATTTACCGTCCCCCCTCTTCCATGCCCATGTTTCCCTCCGCCTTTGCGGAACAACTTGCCCCATTAGTAACTACCTATTCCAAAACCCTTCTAGTAGGGGATTTTAATCTTTGGTTTGACGCTATGGACTTGGATGCTCAGGCAGGGGAATTAAAAGATCTTCTTGTTGACATTAATCTACAGCAGCATATCCACTCCCCCACTCACCGTAAAGGCCATAGCCTCGACCAGATCTGGTCCTACAACCTTACTCTATCTAATCTGGTTGTGGAGCCTTGTATCTGGTCGGATCACCACCTAATACAGTTTGCCTTGACGGTCAGTAGTAATAAGGTCCAGAAGCCTCAGAAAATGGGGAAAATAAGAAAATGGAAAAGCATTAGCTCCCCGGAGTTTCTAGACTCGCTACTTGCAACTTTACCTCCGGTTTCAGAACATCCGGATGCCATGGAGGAATCTATCTCACATTGGATCAGAGGGGCTGCAGACGGTCAAGCCCCCTCGGTCTCGCGCTAGTAATACTCACAGATGGTTAACCATACAACTTCAGGCGCAAAAATTAGAAGTCCGTAAGAAAGAAACGACCTGGAGGACCAACTATTCCCAACAGGATAGGGTGACCTACTGTGCTGCTCGCAAGGTCTACCAGAAATCCATCCTGGCACAGAAAACAACTTACTTTTCTGAGCTCATCACACACTCACAAAATAAATCCAAAGACATCTTTAAGATGGTGAATGAGCTCTGCGACAGCGACAGAACGGTCCCCCCGGTGATCCCAACCCAAGCATGGTGCGACTCTTTAAATTCTTTCTTTATCAATAAAATTTTGGACATAAAACAATGCATAATCAACTTTCCAGTCCCACTTCCTTTGGAGGATTCCTTTTTTAACCCTTCTACGCTGGAGGCTTTTCCACCGATTGACGCTAAAATGCTGTCCGAACTCTTTAACCGAGTTAAATCAGGTTCTCCTGACGATGTTTGCCCCCCACACATATATAAGGACATAGGCCTAGCCATACCTCAGAGTATTCTTCCCGCACTAAATGCTTCTCTTATCAGCGGCAGGGTACCATCTCGATTTAAACAGGCTCTACTCATCCCTCTGCTGAAGAAGCCAGGTGCAGACCCACAAGTCCTGGTCAACTATAGGCCTATTTCCTTGCTCCCATACTTGTCAAAATTACTGGAGGCATATACCTCTACCTGTCTCTATAAATTTATAGAGGACAGCGGCTATCTTGAACCCAACCAAGCAGGTTTCCGTCCCTGTCATTCGACGGAAACGGTCATTCTAGCCGTCCAAAATGCATTAAGATCTAATGCAGACAAGGGCATCCACCAGGCCCTGGTCTTACTTGACTTGTCGGCCGCGTTCGACACGGTTGATTTTTCCATCTTAATCAACCGTGTCGAGCAGGCCGGCCTTAGGGGCACAGCTCTTGAGTGGATAACCTCTTTCATCTCGGACCGCACTCAGTCGGTTAGACTGGGCCCTTTTACCGCCTCTAGAACTGTTTCCACATGCGGGGTCCCACAGGGGTCCTCACTTTCCCCTTTGCTTTTTAATCATTACATGCGCCCCCTTCTGCATCTCCTAAAGCAATTTAAAGTTACAGTTTACAACTACGCTGATGACTTGCAGCTTATCTTTCCCCTGAATGCACCCGATTCTGTCATCGAATTCCAAGCAACAATGCAACTGATACAACGCTGGATGAGCCTTAACCATCTTAAGCTCAACCCGGGGAAAACCGAGCTAATTGTCCCCGGGACCAGCAGTATCAGTTGGGGCCCACATTTTTGGCCTATTAGTCTTGGACCTCCGCCGCCCATCGCCTCTTCGGTGAAAAGTCTCGGAGTCATTTTGACCTCAGACCCATCACTGAGGGGCCAAGTTGGCGCGGTCGTCTCTTCCAGCTTCTATCAGATAAGAAAGATTAAAAAAATAGCGCAGTTCTTAACTTTTTCAGCTCTTATTCAAGTCACCATCGCCTTGGTTCTCTCTAGGCTGGACTTTGCCAACAGCATCTATCTGGGCCTTCCTCTCGGTCTCCTTAAACGACTGCAGTTAGTGCAGAATCAGGCGGCTAGGCTGCTTCTTAAACAGCCTAAGTGGCAATCCATCAGGCCAGGCCTTGAACAACTACACTGGCTGCCTGTCCCCCAAAGAATAATGTTTAAGACCAGCTGCATTATATTCAGGAGCTTACAGGAGACAGGGCCACAGTTCATCACTCATCTGGTCACCAGATACAAGCCCACTTTGAATCTTCGCTCCTCCAATAAAGAACCCCTTGATTGTTCCTTATTACAACAGGAAACGCCAGGATGGTAGCTGTTTTCACCACCTAGCTGCTGTTTTGTGGAACTCTCTTCCGCTGACTCTCAGGCAAAGCCCAGATCTTTTGACTTTCAGGCTCTCTCTTAAGACCTGGCTATATAAGCAAGCATATCCGCAGTAGATTTGTTATGTTATGTTCCTTCCGTTAAACGGCGCCATGAAGCCCACGGGCGTACGTGCGCTTTACAAAAAACCCCTAACATAACATAACATAACACATAACAAAGCATAACAAAACATAGCATAGCATAGCATAACAAAACAAAGCATAGAATGGCAAAACTAAACCTAGTATAGCAAATCAAAACATAACATAAGATAACAAAAATACCAAACCACAACAAAACATAGCATAGCAAAACACAGCATAGCATAATAAAACACAACTAAATATAGCACAGCGTAACAAAACATAGTATCGTATAAGAAACCATCTGTTCTTGAATTTTCATCACAATAAAATACACAAGTTATTTTCAAATGTTTAAGCTATTGCCCTTATAAATTACAATCACTTTTATTTAAGTATTAATTATTTGAAAAAATTAAAAGCCATTGTAATTGGTAATATCAAAACATCTAAGTCACATAAATACAAAACATGTTGCATTACAAATGCTATAGGTGTCACGTTCGCGAAAGTTATAACTATTGGCATTGTAAATGGCAAAGCTATCAATTTAGCTATTTTAAAAACCAACACATAAATAAAATAACTGTCATTTACAATACCAATAGCTCCAACTTTTCTAACGCGAGACCTATTGCATTTCCAATGCTTGTATTTCAGTGGCATACTTCATCGTGAAGCCCTTACTTCAGATACAGCAGTGTAATGGACTGCATCAAACTGGTCATTCCAAGGGAGCATTTCATGTGGTACCTGAAAAGCGGTATCTTACATTAAGAATTGCCTAGGTGTGCCCTACTTCACTAGTCGCGTTTTTCTACTATTGGGCCCGAGACAAAGTTTCAAACAGGAATTTGACGCTATTAGAGCAAAATATGTACTCTGCATCAAAGGTCAGATCTACATGTTTCATCCTCAATATGCCCAAATCGGGTAATTTGGCTTACATCAGGACCAGCAAGGCTCGACTAATCTACTCACCCACTCATTACGGCAATTCAGATTTTATCAGGGCAAGCTATATTTAGGGCCAACTCACCCCTGCTGGTGAGCTGACTTAACACTAGGTGTTGTATTCACTCAAAAAGTGAAGGAATGTTAGAGATGCCCTTAAATCTTGTTTTTATCCTGTCACGTTTATTCTATGTTCAGAGGCAGAGGTCAAAAGTCAGTCTACATCCCCAATTACTTTTCTTTCCCAGACTGCAAAGTTAGAGGATTTTGGAAAGTGAACAGTCTGAGAATTTTGCTGTGCAAAACGTATGAAATGAAATGCTGTAGGATGTCATGTTTTATTCTAGCACATTGAAATAGCAAAAAGGTGAACTGTACAAACATTTCAAAATACATTTAAAACGTTATGAAAGCCCATGTGTTGTAATTCTGTCTGATCAATAAATATTTTAATGGGATGAAAACAAATCATAACACTTTACTTGGTGATGTGCAAATCAAATATGTTTGCTGAAACCCAATTTCCACAGATTATTGATGATACACTGTTATTTTATAAGTACAACTGCATGTTAGTGGGAACGTTTATGGCCATTTTAATGAAAAATGTGCTGTGTGTATATGACAGTGAACTACCACCTAATTGTTAAGTAATATATTTATTTAAAGTGAGTTTTAAAGATGAACTGAGGAACAGTCCTGCCACGATGGAAATGCTATTAGTGGACTAAGAGGCAGGTCAGGGGTCAAATGTACCCTATATGTGAGTTAGATGCTTATTTTACATGAAGCTAATGTTAAGTGTATTAAATTAAACGAAAAAGGGTTTTTGCACAGAAGGAATGCTGAACTCACATACTGGAAGGTGCTCTCATATGTGATAATGAAAACAAAGGTGGCTCAGGAAAATAAAATATATGCCAAGGATGACATAATGAAACCGGTTTATGGGTCAAGTATATTACAGTTAGGTCGAATATTCAAGTTACTAGACCTGCAGATCTAATAACATTTTAATTATTTTTTTTAGTCCTGGACAGGTGTAAAGATCCAAAGCAATAGTTTTTAGGTCTTGCCTGAGTCAGCGCATGCGCTGCTATGCCAGACATTTAGTAAGAGGGTTTTCAAAGTGTTACCAGATGCTTTTGCTGGCCTCAAGCTTGCGGTTACGCACACAGCCGCCATGTGGGTTTCTGTCATGGCTCATTAAGACTTGCATGCCTCTCTCCGCCTTGCTTGCTTGCGCTTCAATTACCTCCCCCTCCTCCACCACAGATCGCGTCACTCTGCTGGCCTTCATGTCCATCCTTCCTCCCTCTCACACTCTGCACCTGCACTTTGCCCTTCCACCTCCCCACCACAGAGCGCGTCTTGTATGACTCCACTCTGCTCATGTCCGTCCTTCCTCTTTATCACGAAACCACCTTTACCCCTCATTCTTTTATCTTGTTTTTTACTTTTCGCATGCACCACTTTCGTGGTTTTTTTAAAATTTCAGTTTAGCGCCCGTGCGCTCACAACTCCCGGGCTGGTCTTATTCAGCACTGGGTATGTGCCTCGGATTACTGTTACAGGTTAGGTAATTCAAGGTCATCTGGGTTCACATGGAACAACGATGACTTCTTGAAAGTATCTTCATTTTTTATTTAGCTGAAATGATGCGAACTTCACTTTCGTGGAACCATCACTTAATCTCACCATCTCTACGAACCACGTACCCACACCCTCCCACCACTTCTACCACCCGGCACCGCCGCATCCTGGCGCAGTCATCAAGTAACAGTCTAATCCCAGGACGGCCCTGGCAGTGCCTAACCAACGCAGCGGCACATGCAGACGCCATGACCAATGAGCACTAGGACCTGAATCAGCACACTAACGATTAGTTGAGGTGCTGACAGTTTACAAGTCCCCAGACATTTTACATATTACCAGTCTTCCTCTGGCCCAGACGACTCTGAAAACGTGTTCAGCATTGGGATTGGCTGTCACGTGACCTGGAAGTACAGACATTCTCAACAGAGGTTGTCGTCCTCCAAGAGGTCCATGAAGAACAAGAGGGTTTGAGCTGCATTTACAGACCCCAGTGTAAGTAGCCGGCAGGTGGGGACGTAACTGCGTTGCTTTTAAAATGGACACTTTCCCCCTAGATGGGTGGGCAGGTGTTCCAGAAATTTGTTCTGTTTTGAGGTGTTCAAGGGTTCCTTCTTGCACCCCCAAACTGCCCTCTCACTCCACACCCCGCCTTCTAACCCAACACCCGCCTTCTCACCCCACCACAGCATCACTCAGCGCCAGCACAGCATCACTCAGGGCCAGCACAGCATCACTCAGGGGGCCAGCACAGCATCACTCAGGGGGCCAGCACAGCATCACTCAGGGGGCCAGCACAGCATCACTCAGGGGGCCAGCACAGCATCACTCAGGGGGCCAGCACAGCATCACTCAGGGGGCCAGCACAGCATCACTCAGGGGGCCAGCACAGCATCACTCAGGGGGCCAGCACAGCATCACTCAGGGGGCCAACACAGCATCACTCAGGGGGCCAACACAGCATCACTCAGGGGGCCAGCACAGCATCACTCAGGGGGCCAGCACAGCATCACTCAGGGGGCCAGCACAGCATCACTCAGTGCTTCTTACACATTTTTAAATACAACTGCTCAGCATGCTGCACAGCAGCCACACTTCTCTACAGCACAGCTTAGAAACATTGCCAAAGTCAATATCTCTACCTAAACACTTATAAGGCCCCCTAATGCATACCCATTAGGTCTCACCTTTGGGACATTATAAATGTTTAGTTATCCAGCACAATATCCTAGATTAGACAATATCAAGTGTTGCATGGCTATTCACTTATAAGGTCCCAAAAGTGAGACCTATTGGCTATGCCAGTGCTTGTTTCGATATGTATTGAAAGTAACAAGGACTATCCTCTAGGTCATGCACCCTATTTAGTACTATACTGCTCTCAGTCATGCACTAATGTTAGCATGCCAAACACTCACAAGGCCTAATGAGGGGCTTCCCCAGTCTGGTTCTTTTGCACCCTAGAAAACTTGGAAATGTGGAAGCTGAGTGAACCCAGAAATAAACTGGTCTACTTTTTAGGTCTCGCGCCTAGCGTTGCAATGCGCAGCAGTGCTTGTGCAGCACGAGCCATTTTGTGGGTGAAAAACGGGGAATGTGAACTGACCTAGGAATCTCACACGCTTGTGCGTTTCCTTTTGAGCTCCCCCACTGGCCTTTGTGTGCGTCTTATTGTAAAAAACTGCACGCAATTGGCTCGAGGCGCGAGCATAGCTCCTCCCACGGCCTATTGATGTCTATTACGCACACCAAGCGCGTAATAGACACCAATAGGCCGTGGTAGGAGCAATGATCGGGCCCAGACACTTGTTTTTCTTTACTTCTTGAATAAACGTGGCACCCGCGCTTTACTTTACCAAAGGTAAAGAAATAGAAAAAAACATCTATTTCTTTACTTTTGGTATAATCGCAGCACCCGCGCTTTACTTTTAACGTTATGAGTAAAGCGCGGGTGCCGCGATTATACCAACAGTAAAGGAATAGAAAAAACATCTATTTCTTTACTTATGGTATAATCGCAGCACCCACGCTTTACTTTTAATGTTATAAGTAAATCACGGGTGCCGCAATTATACCAAAAGGAAAGGAATAGAAAAAACATCTATTGCTTTACTTTTGGTATAATCGCGGCACCAGCGCTTTACTTTTAACATTAAAAGTAAAGCACTGTGCAGCGATTATACCAAAGGTAAAGAAATAGATTTCTTGTTTTGCTTTTGACAGCGCTATAAACGGAATGGGAAATTCAAACCTAATGGCTTTGTCAATTCTTTTTTCTTTTCTTGTTGGAATTCCGGCTAACAAGCCATGGTGAATTATACAGGCTTTCTTTGTGCTCACGGCAGATGGGAGCATGGCTGAGAAAACGCACTCTTTCAATCGCCATGTGAATGAGGAAAGAAAGAACACAAAATCCCAACACCCTAGAGCACCTTCCGCCTCCCCCTTGCCCTTCCCCACTGGAGAGCTGCATTCCCACATTAGAAGGTATAAGCTGCCTCGTGCAGACAGTGCAGTGTTTACTAAGGAGCACAAACTTCTCCTCCCAGTCCATACTCCGTCAACACAGCTGTTAGCCGTACTCAGAGCTCTGCGAAGAATTAACCTTTAAAATGCCAGTTCGTCATATTCTCTTCCTTGAGCGAGCGCTTGTTTGGCTCCTGACCTGCTTTCTGCCGTGTCTGCTCTCTGCGCTGCTTCCTCTTTTCTATTTGTTAACAAACAGTAGAAGTCAGTAGGTTCATAGTGCTGCAGCCTTGTTTCGGTTTGTGGGGCGTTGCATACACGCCAGAATTTTACAGCAGGCAAGTGGAAGGTTTAAAAAAAAAAAAAAAACATTTGCAATGCAATAGGTCTCGCATTATTAAAATTTGAGCTATTGGTGTTGCATTATTTATTAATGCCAATAGCTCAAACTTTAATACAATGTGAATGGGCAGCAAGATGAGGCACAACGTGAGGGGCAGCTAGACGAGGCACAACAGGAGAACTGGAGAAGACAGCAAAACGGATGGCAGAAATGGAATGCAACACAAGGGACATCAGGAGGGGGAAGGGTAACAAAAGATACTGGGAGGGTGGTAGAAGGAAAAGCACACCCCAAAGCATGTGGCCAGTGGAAGGAACCTTGCCAAGGACAGGAAGGTGCACTTGGTCCATGCCTTATGTTATGTTATGTTATTGGGTTTTTATAACGCGTGTAGCTACTTCTGGGAGTGTCCCAGCGCGAGCCAAAGAGGTACCAGTTAAGAAGAAATTAAAACAGAAAAGTTTTGAGCTGTTTCTTAAATTGCCCCAGCTACTGAATGCAGCGCAACGAAAAGGGCAAGGAATTCCAAGCCGTGGTTGCCCTCACGACAAGGGATCTGCCCCCCATTCTTTGAAGGCGCACACGAAGAACCTTATCACGGGAACACACACACACATAAAAGTGAAACTGGTATACTTCAAGCACAACGTGTGCTCGATCTACGGCGAGACCTAAGCACTACCTGTTCCTCGTTTCGAAACAATATTTTTCACTGTTCGATAGAAACAAGCACTTGAGTCATAATTGATCAAATAGGTTGGCATTTGACATGGACCAACTTCAGAGATCTTATCTTACCATATGACAAGTGCTTGTCATTCATCATGTTATAAGCCTTTACCTGTTGTGTGGTATTAAATGGTTAGCTATATTTATTTCAAATCAGAGCAATATTAGTAGGTTGCCCAACCATCCAATTTTTCTGCAGGTTTGTCCTGCTTGTTTGTGTCTATCTCAAGTTCCACACTCAGCAGGTGCGGGACACCAAGTGGACCACTTTTTGTGGCTTAACGAGAAGCAAATCTCTATTGAAGGTCACAGTAAATTAGTGTACTGGGAAATGCTAATAACTCAGGAGGTTGAGACAATGAGAGGAGAACTCGGAAGCCTTAAGTGGCTGAACAGGTGTTTTTTTGTTCCCAGAACACGGTGGGGTAGATTCTTTTATCACAAGGTAAAAAGGGAGGGTGGACCTACAGCACAGAGGCAGCTCAATAAGCATTATAATTACATTTACCTTTTGAAATGCAAACAAGGAGCAAGTAATTACTGAACCAGCCAATGAGCAGTACTAAATATTTTAATGAATGTTTGAGTCAGAAAATGTTATCAATTAAACTTTTCAATGACCCCCAGAGAGCCTTTAAAATGATTGCCAAGCAGGACTCAATCTAATTTGCTCAAAAGTATTGACATTTTTAATATGGCAAACAAATATTAAACATGCAAGACTGCACAAGACATTCTATCACTCTGAATTATTCTGTAGTATTCTTTTAGAACTGGCATACAGCTTTCCCATTACAATTAGTAGTGGAACCTAGCTTACCTTTCTTTACAATAACTGACTGCTTTGTAACTAATCATTTGTATTAACTATTTAGAATAGCCAATTACTAATAATAAATCAGTTCGCCAGTAGACTAATGATCAGTCAGCACCAAAATACACACTGGATATTACCACAGGGGAGGCTATTCACAGCATCTGCTCAGTAAAACGTGGAATAGTGGCTAGTGGCAAAGCTGAGGACTGAACTCCTAGATGTCCCCTTTATAGTTGGAAGGAGGATTGCGGTATTATTTGCTGATGGAGCAGTACTGATGGCGCAAAAAAAATTTAATCTACAGGTTATTAAAGCGTTTTTTGGATTACTGCGACAAGCAATCATTGATCATGAACAAAAGTAAAACTAAGAGTATGGCACGGAGGCCATCCCCAAGTGTTAAGCAGAAACCCTTGATTTGCGCTGTGCCCATTGAGACTGTAAAGCAGTAGGACTATCCGGGATCCAGTCTGCTGAGAAATTGCACTGGGGTAGCCACATACAGAAGGCAACTACAGTCTTGAGACAAATGGCCGGACAGTCTTGAAGCTCAGATATAAGGCAGGTGCGAGAAGTATTAGCATTATCCTGCAAATATATAAACAAAAGGCAGCTGGCGGCAGCACTCTAAGGGGCTGAGCTTCGGAAGTATACAAACTTACACTCATTGCAAGTGGCTGAGAACAACTTTTTATGTGCCCTGCAGAGGTTGGGGCTGGGCACCCCCTTGCCACTCTATGCAGAGCTTCGTTTTACCTCAATATCGAAGATGGATTACCTCAGGCACGTGCTAGATTGGGATTGGGTCAGGCTGGTGACAAACACAAAGGTAGAAATATATTGAAGATCTCGGGAAGATGCACCCTCCAATAATGGCTGTGGGGGGAGCACATGCTCATTCCATGTAAACAATGTTTTTAATGAGCTGCGGATGTAGTCCTTGCAGTCTGACCCAGTAGAGTAAGGCAGGATACTGTAGTACTGATTAAAGATCGATACCATGAATAAAACATTCACTACATTCCTTAAATCCGGTATTAAAAAACTGTCCTTTAATTAAACTTCTGTTTGTCGCATGTCAGTTTTTCTTCTCTTTTCAATAACCTCCACTTCCCTACCATCCTCTGCAAGCCTTCTCTGTCTGAACACAATCTACTCTTGACACATGCACCTTTGACTTATCCCCATCTTAGCAAATTTCCCACAACTCATTTACAAGATCACAATCTCTCCTCCTTCCACTGAAAGCCATACCTTTGCAGTCTAACAATACCTAATCACCTCTAACTCCTGTATTAATCCCATCAATCATGTGCTTGAGCTCACCGTCCCTTCCCCTTACTAATGATCGCAACCAACCACTATTACTTTGGTCCACCATAAAAAACTGAAACGACCACATGCTTTGAGGGCACAAGATGAATTCCAACACTAAACAGTAACCAAAGAACACTTAACTATTAACCTAGGGATCCAGAGCAGGATGCTGCCCGGTGTAAAGTGATGTGATGCTGCGTCAGGGATATTAAGTGCTATATAAATACAATTACAATATTTATTGGCTGCGTGGTCACGTCAGAGAGTTGCTTACTGCACTAGGTATTATACAAAACAGATAATTCATTGTGGAGCGTCTTTTTATTTGATTGTATGTATATTGTATTAAGATATAAACTATTTGCCTGTATTGTATTCTCCTCTACTGCTCCTTTGCACATGCACTTTATTATAACCCTGTTTTGCACTGATGCATTAGTTGATTGATTTTAGAGGAGCTTTGTATGGAAAGGCTGCTTGCTCTCCATGCATTTACCCCACCTATTGTTGCGCATATTTTTATAATGACATGGACCCGCAGCTGCAGAGAGCATAGATAGCCATGGCTATTTACTGGATGTCACCATGCAGTTCAGTCGATTGTATTATATATGTTTTAACCATTCATGTAGTAAATGTTTTCCCTTTTAATGTGTAGTTTTAACCATTGTGAGGCTGATAGAAACAATAAACTTGAAATGTTGTCAAAAACAGAACTGCATCACAAGTCTGTTTCAATTACCTAACTAAAATCTTCAACTTTGGTAAATCATATTATCCCTATGCCTGCACTATATGAGAATTCTGAAACAGGTTCAATAGAGGATTCGAGCACCAAATATATAAACACAGAGCAGGACGCAAAACGTTTTTTACTCATATACGAGTTATTTCTCTAACATGGAAAAAGGCTTACACTTTACATATCACACCTGCGCTGCTATCCCGGAGTAATTAAATATCTTAACCACTTGGCTGCTAGGCGTTTTCCCGTCCTGCGCTGGGAATCGCTTTATTCCTTTATTTCATGACGAGCTGGCCTTGTCATCCGCGCAGGGCAGGTAAGCGCCATGACGAGCCCAGCTCGTCATTAGCTTCGAAGGGGTTAAACTATTTAGTCTCAAGTTCTGTTCTTGCACTTACATTAAGATTACAATAAATTCACAAAGTCACAAAATGCACTATCCTTTTTTAAAATACAGTAAAATTAATCAAATTGATTACTCCTCCTCACGTGGGGGTCTAAGGCTATTTGTAATGTCTTCCGGTCCACACCAATTTTCTTATCATGCACATACTTGCTAGCAACTGTTGGTCATAAATACTCTCATTCCTGACACACACAAAAACGCAGAGATCACACAATTTAGCCACACGCATAGGCCAGAATTAAAAAACAGGTCTTCTTTTATCAGTTTCATACTTGTCCACTACACCACAACTGGGGAGAAGGGTTCTAATCTGAAGCCCACTAACTGCACTCATTAAGAAAATGCCATTGCAGAGGGTATTTTGGGAAGAGTCTTAACACAGTGTTTATTAACAGCACAGTTTGGATTATTACTCAAGCTCCCTGGATACACAGCTACAACGACCCACTCGACCACCTAGTAGTGAGGATGATGATATCTGCCCATCATAGTAACTCCACAACTTTTATGGTGTGGTGTTTGTCAATGTTTTATTTTTTGTTTCAGAGTTCAACACCGAGTCTGATTTACGTTAAACTTTTGCAGAAAAAGAAAGGCAGGAAGTAACTGTTAGACCTTTTCTCTGGATCAGTTAAGTGGTTACTGAGCAGTATCTGTGGTGGATACTGCTTTTTACAACTGGTGTCACAGGGCCCAAGCTACTACTTGTCTTCCATTTGCGTTACCAAGCTATTCCCATTATGCGCTTGAGACTCCAAGCGTAGAGATTGTCAGCAGACACAGCTACCTCCAGGAAGTGGTAAAGGTAGTATGATAGACTGGAGAAGTTCAATATCTTGACAGATCTATAACTAAGTCTATGGGTTTGGTGTAGAGGACATCAGTATAAAATAAAACTGTTACATGTTTGTGAATGCATTTTCATGCGCTCATGTGAAATGCAAAATGTATCTGGACTGAAGAGATGACTATTGCATTTACCCGTTTGGAAGAATTTGAGGTGAATGCTCCTGGTTTGAAACCTTTCATTGTTGGCAAACACTGTGTGGTACTGGTGGATGCTAGCAACAGTTGGCTGGGTGTTGTGTTAATGCAAAGAGACAATGGTAAGGAATGGATTGTTGCATACGCTTCCAGGGCATTAAGTTGCTTGCCTGTGTTTGGGGTGCTGAAGATTTCAGAAACCGTTTATGGGATACTAAATTTATCATCAAGACAGACCATAAACCTTTGGTTCACATGATTGAACCAGGAGGAGGCCGCACCATGTCTGCAAGATTGGCCTCCAGACTACATCGTTTTCAATGTCAGTTGGAAATCGTGAATGGGAAAAGTAAAGTACATGCTGACAGCATGTTTTGATTGCTGTTCCCTTCTGCTGGGCATGAGGATGTAGACAAGGAAGATGGTGAAGTGGCTTTTACTTTAAAAGACATACATTTGATTGGTAGAATGCTTCCCATTGTTCAAGAAGGAAAACGGATGGAGGAAATGGTAAAAGATTAACTTATATTGGTATTGCGTTATATTTTACAAGGATGTTCTCAAGAAAGGAAAATGAATGCTGATTTCATGGGGCATTTCAAGGTATGGGAAGAGTTGGCAAAAGAAAATGGTATTATTGCTAGGAGGGATAAATGTGTGCCTCCATTTAATTTGAAATTATCAAATGGGCTCATGAAGGTCATATGGGCATTTCAAGCACTAGAAGGCAGGTTAAAGAGAGTTTCTGGTGGCCTGGTATTAATAGTTGTGTTGAACGCAGAGTGAGATTATATGGTAAATGTGCTTGCAGTGATATGTGTGCCAGAGCTTTGTGTACTGATCTTCAACCTATTGAGTTTCCTGATGCACCGTGGTGTAAGTTAGGTATTGATATTATTGGTCCTTTTGCTGATTAACCCAGACAAGAGGCTTTTGGTATTGTATTAATTGAAGATTACTCTTAGTGGCCAGAAGTCGAGATGGTGAGAGAAGTAACTTCTAAAGGGGTGATTGAATTTTTGGATGAAGTCTTCTTTAGGGAGGGTATTCCCCAAGACACAGTTGCTGACAATGACCTTAAGTTCACCACTACATGCATGGAAGATTTCTTTGGGAGATGTGGTGTGAGGCATAGAAGGATTGCAGTGTTCCATCCAAAAGCAAATAGTCAAGTGGAACGGTTAAACCGTTTGGTTAAGGAAGCTATCCAATTGCCTATTAAAGGAGGTCTCAATTGGAGAAGTGATTTACAATCTTTGGTTTCAGCATATAGAACTTCACCCAATCCTGTTACGTCCGTAAGTCTTTTTGAATTATTGAGGGAACACAAACCAGGATCTAGGTTAGTACCATGGTGATTAAAGATGAAAAAGAACAAGGCTGCTGAGTTGTATTTAGTAGGGATTTGACGCAGAACAGAGGAATATAAGTTTAAAATTAAACATGATTTAAGGAATAGGAAAGGTAGTGTGGGTAAACAAAAGGTGAATGTTGAGGACTTGGTTCGTGTTAGGAAATAGTTTGTTACAATTAACTGAGTGATAAAACTGTCACGCTGGCAGAACTCTCAATATACTCTGTTCAATGTGTGAGTAGCTCATTCGTCCCAGATTTGCTTTGGTGCATGCTGGGATTAGTACTCCTGTTTAACAAAACCAAGGCTACAACTCCAAAATTGGAAACATTCTGTGTTTGGATGACCGATTCACATGTGGGACTGCGAAATTCAAGTGCTCTCTTTCAAGGACATTGGGGCATATGTACAAGCCCTTATCGCCACCACAACATCACTTTTACCAACTTTTTGTGGTGGTAGGGGCTGCGCCTTATTTACAAGGCAGTGCTAGACCACTTAATGTGGCTTAACGCTGCCTTGTAAATAAGGCCCCCATTCACGCTATTGTTAGCGTAAGAGGGGCGGGCAGTGGGCGTTCCACCACAACACCCATTGTTTTTTACGCTGCCCCCAATGTACAAGGGTGGCATATATAGGAGACAGCGCCAAAATTAAGACCAGGAAAACTAGTCTTAAGTTACCGAAACAAGGAGAAATGCATTATTTCACCTCGTTTTTGCTTTTTCCATGTGTGCTGCCTTGTGCAGCACACATGGAAAAAGCAAAATGCCATGGGTAGTTTATGTGTAGGAAGATGTCTCTTCCTGCACATATACAATCCTTTAAAAAAAAAACAATTTATTTAGACTTTCGTGTGTGCTGCACGAAGCAGCACACATGACAGTGACAGAATGGCTTTTAGGATTGTTTCTCTGCAGGAAGGGACACTTTCCTACACATAAACAATCCTCCTTTGCACGCAGACACCCTTGCACTACGGTGCAAGGGTGCCTGCGTAGGCGTTAAGTTGCTAAACGTTTTGCCATTGCAGAGTAAAACATGAGGCTGCACCACATTCTTGTACATATGGTGCAGCGTTGCGTTTCAGAATTGGCGGGGAGAGAGCCGTTAAGCCAGGAGGTCTACCATCTCTCCCTGCCACATCCTTGTACATAGCCCCCGTTGTGATTTTAGATACACTATGTAGGGGTGGTATAGCTGCCATGGTTACAGATTGCTTATGTGTGACATTTTCATAATTTAAATGTAATTATGAGTGACATTCGCCGACTGAGTGACACTTTCTCATGAGCAAAATTAAGCATTGAAGAGGTGGGAAAATGATAAAATATCATCCTCCTTCTTTCCCCTTGCATGTTTTCCCTCTCTTGCTCTGGGTCAAAGTCATGATGAAGAAAAATAAGTGCTGGCCCCCAAAAATTGGTGTTGGCGGGCCCCCTCTGCAACCACAGGCTCAAATTAAGCATTGACTGGGGGGTGTCTCAGGAGGTTTAATGCTGCATAGTGTACTGGAACTGATGGCTAAGTTCTATTGTTTCGCACTCTAAATCTGAAGTAATATGTCAGCTGACGCAAACCTGTGGTAGAAAGGAAAGTAAGTACCAGTGAGAAACATTGCACCTATTTAAGAGGAGGCTGTAGCATCACTTGTTTAGCTGCTGAGTTTAAGAGAGGATTAGCCAAGAAGTTAAAAAGATTTATCACACCACACTTGACAAATACAACAAACACTCACCATCTCACTTGACACACATAATTACCCTAACAACCATAACGGTCCACCACCAAATAAATAACATCACACACAAGTGCACAGTAAAATCATGAGGGAAGCTTGCACTGCTGAATCTGTGTGTGGTGAGCAGAACGTTTTTACCCTTTTATGTGTGTGCTTTGCTGCAGCATTATTGAGATCTGCAAACTCTTCCATAGTGCAGAACAACTCAAGGGTCTCTTCACTATACTCTGAACTGTCCCATGATGGTGCCATGAGGGGCCAAAATAGCATTTTGTTGACCTCCAGTTCCAGTGGCGGCCAGAAAGTTTGGAGGGAGGGGAGCGGATGGGACACACACACATCCACATAACACTCAAAACAAGGTAGTCACTCATACATGCGCACACAAACACATCCATTCACAACACTCTTTACCAAACATTCATACATGCATGCACCAAACAGTTTAAAAGGAAAACAAACACTTACCTGCAGCCAGCTGTGCCTCGAAGGTACCTAGAGGCTTGGACCTGAGGGAAGGCAGCAGTCCCAACGTCATCACAGAGTGAGATGGGGGTCTGTGAGACTGCTGACTCCACCCCACTCTGTGTTGAAGTGTCACTGATTGACACTCAAACTAATGACCTATTTCCACTGTCGTCTAATTTAGTGAACTTGGCTGTTTGTTTATTATTTTCACACCTTTCGCGTGCTCTCACTTACCGAAAAACAGTTGTGTGGCCAGTCCCACAGTTTGTGAATAGCACACTGCTGCATGATCTACATGGCAAATAATTGAAATGCTCCGCTTGTGCACAGGTTCCTAGAGCCAGAAACGGCCCTCGGCTTGGCTCTTGCTCACTTCTCCCTTTTATTTTGTTTCCTCACTCACCTGGCAAATTGACTTGCGCCAAGGAGCTGTCTGAGTTTCAGTCTGCCTCTCCACACCTGCAGTGGTGGGGGGACTGATTAAGCTAGATAGATTATCAAAATGAAATGCATACAGCAGCTTGCCTCACCTCATGCACAACACGAAGATACCCATCATCACTCTGGCTAAGTGGCATAAAGCAGGAGGAATGTTGCCCATGGGCACGGCTTCCCGCTTGATACCAGAGTTACAGAAAGGGCCATGTCACTTAGTCAGAACGTGGAGCGCACGGCACAGAAAACAGTCAGAGAACTGCCGCCTCCTAACCCAATAAACTCTCTGTACAAAAGAGTTTTTGGAATCACATAAGCAGCTGATAAACAGCCACACACTATTAGCAGCTGCTCATAACTTTTATTTATCAGTAGTCAGCCATGCCCGGAATGTACACTTAGCTGGATATTGCCCGTCCGGGGCCCGTTTGTTGTGACAGCCTAGTCACGTGAGGCTGCGCCACAGCTGAGCTGAGAGTGAGACTTGGCTGATGAATGCAGCCAACCCCAAGGCTGCGGCGAGGTGGGTGCCGACTCTGACTCTCAAACAATAAATTAGTTTACAATGCTTCAGAACGTATTCAGCAGGCTGTGGTCAGATAGCACACAATTTGTGCACTGCATGCTGCAGCAGGGCACCAGGCTCATGCTGCTTCACCTAATGGAGCAAAGCTTCTACTGCAGTGGCAGCTTTTAACATTCAGACACCTTCTGAGACACTACACATATGCATGACGATGCATTTCAGTGCAGTAATTCTGATTACCACACTAAAATGCGTGGTACTTGCCAGGACTAGTTTTGAAGCATCCCGGTGCTTATTTGGAGGGTTGTGGGTCGCATTGCATTTTTGGAGGCGTTTCTGTAAAGAAAGCGGGTAATCCTTATGGAGTTTGTGAAAATAGCACGCAGGTTAGACTATGTCCTTTTACCAATTGTAGGTTTATTTCATGAAATGGACCGCGTGCGTTGACAAGTAAGATCGAGCAGTTGAATGCCAAACAACTGAAGGCTTCCCCCATATATACCCCTAGTCGATTTCAAACCTGCACCTTCTGCCCAGCCAGTTCGTTGTAGCTGCTGCCGCCACATATGAAAATGCACCCCGAACTATCTCGTTGCAACCACTGCTGCCACATATGAAAGTGACACGATCACCACATACATGTCACATTCGTGTCAGTCTCACTACGCAGATGAGATGCAAACAGTAACACAACACGTGAACGAATGAGAAAGTGCTCACAAACATGTAACACACCTTCCCCCTTTTATTCTTTATGTCAATACATAATCTTGATACTTTGCAGGTGGGCGTCTTACTCTGAAATCCATGGGAGCAACCTTAGTATTGTTATTCACAACCAACTCCATATTCTTACTGCAGTCCACTTCCTTCACGTCTAAAAACAAATTGTTGCTTAGATTATCCAGACTTTCCACTCTCCCTTTACATAATTCCACCCTGTTAAGATTCCAAACAGTCCCACCAATAACACGCACCGCGTTTGTGAAAACCTGAATTACCCGTATGGGATCAGACCAGATGCAACACCCTTTAACATTGATAGTGGATCACTAAGTGATACATTGGTACTCGGACATGTAAACATCACATGGAGACAAGGAACCATTATTTGCCCATATGCATACTAAAACATGACACTCAATAATACATTTAACAGAAGAGAACCCAGGGTGTGTTGCTGAGCTCTCGATCTCTTTTAGAAACAAACAATCAATCCCGTGAATTAGTACTTTTTCCCCAGCTCTGTGAGAGCTCGGGAGGCCATGCTCTCATCCCAACTACGGAAGAAGCGCGTGAGAATAACCACATCTCTCCGAGTATGTCTTGTCCATTACAAATAGGGTGTGAGAAGAACCGCAGAAAGGTCCAAAGAAAAAGAGGAAAAAAACATGCAAAATACGGTAATTCAGGGCTCCGCTCCGGTACTCACTTTCTTCATGGTGGCCGCCATTTTGCAAGACTGAACTATCCGTTTCGTGTGCGGAGGGGTGTTCCTTTACGATCGAAACATTGTCCTATTCCATAGAATCCAAATTATGTCCAAAAACGCGACATTTGGACGGAGAATAGACTGGTTTCTATAATAAAATTGCAGATGGCAAAAAGCAAAATGGGGTTCCCTTAAGTGAGCGTCGTTTTGGTATGCTCCAACCGGAAAGAAATTTCAGATAGGCTTGAAAGTACAAAACGGACACTTTTTAGAGACAGACAGTGCAGGTTTCCGTTTAAGCATTATCGACATTTACCGGATGAGTCATACCATGGTAAACAACAGAGATAGAGCAATATATACGAAAATGTAAAAAACATTAACTGTTTAAAATATGTTGCTATTGAGTTATGACTAGAATGTATAATTCCGATATATTGTATAAGTAAATAAAACAAGTAATATAGGACTTCGTTTATCAAACTTTTATCCGAATTCCTGCACTAGAGTACTTGGCTACTATAACTAAAAAGAGGAAAGCTTTACAACATGGCCGCCGTAGAATTGAGATGTCTCCCGGTGCTCTGTTCGTCGCTCGCCTGGCAATTACATTCCTTTTGTGCATGAATTTGTCTCTGCCTCATACAAGTAGACTCTGGGTTTATGTGTTCATTCAATACTATGTCAAGATCAGAAGCGAGCTTTATGCATTTCTATATTCACTTTATGAAATCAGCAGCCTTTAAAGAACATTTTAAAAAATAAAATAAACACAGACTACATATCCCATGAACCATAGGGGAGGAGTCTCCATAACAACTATTGTCCAATCATAACTCAATCCCGTGTATATAACTGTTTGACTTCTATTCCTGTCAGTTGCCAGATTGGGCTGTTTCCCTGTACAAATTGTTGACGTGCTTTTTAGGTCTTGAGCCTAGTGTGTTCTGCGCAGCCAGAGTCCTTTTCTAGGAGTTTTGAAAATGGACCTGGAAATTCCACATAGCTCGTACGTGTTATTTCCTAGGTCCATTTTCGTTGGCCTTTGCGTGCGTGCACTTTTAAACAGAACACGCAATAGGCCATGGGCTGAAGTGCCGCTTGTTTTAGTTAATATAAGGCAACGTGGAGAAGTTAATAAGAGCTACCCTCTAGGGGCAATGGAGCTCAATAATTGGTAGAAGTAAAGTCGTTGGAAAAATGCAAATGATCTCTTGGTCCTAAAGCAAGACCGGAAGGATTTACAAAAAAAATTAAAATGTACATGCAAATACCTGTATTAAAATAGTAAAAGTGTATGGTTTGATGTAGCCTTTCTGTGTCCAACCGATTTAAATTCAAGCCATTCCAGGTGTGTGCCCATACAAGTTTGCGGACAGGGATTGCATTCCTGAGGCTGTGGGGTTGTTGACAAGAGTGCTTGGTCAAGGGTTTCTGGAGGGGGCTGGGCTGAACGAATAACTAAGTGATCAGAGCCGCCAGCTTCCTGGAAGAGTGGCAGAGGTGGCCGTCGCTGCTGGCTCTGCTTGGAGTGTGGGGTCCTAAACCGATTGAAATCACTGTTAGCACCCTGCGGGCATTTAGTGTGAAAATTACCATGACGGAAAGTAGTCTGTGCATCCGGAAGCACTGTACGTGGTTAAAGGTAAGGGCTTGCTTGTGGGAATTCAGAGCGATAATCTGCTACCTTAAGTGTTGCACTGTGCTACTGGGGAAAAATAAAGTTGTACAACTGTGAACCTAATGCAGAAGGGTCTGTTCGCCGCAGATTAAATTTGCAAATATACAGTAAGAGTAGAGAGCCGCGTTCTCGAGAGTTCATGTTTTTGAAATATAAAGGTTTATCGGTCTTATCTTGAACTTCACTGAAGTATTGTTCCCTGGTCGATATTTAGGCATACTAAGGCAGAACTCTTGTATTTTGCTGACCGTCTTCTTGTGTTCACTGTTTACTATTGAATTATACAACAAGATGTTTTAAGACCGGTTGTACGTGGTTATTGCCATAGTTAACTTCTTTTTTGATTTTTTTTTTTCATTGCATGTCTTTAAGGCAGATGCTCGTTGTTTAACGTCTTGTATAATGCTGAATCTTTATAATCTTCTGCACTTAAAGTTTGTATATGAAACTTTTTTCAATGATTGCAACCTCTGTCTCCCACTCATTCATTGTGAAAATACAAATGGGCATTATCTGTATAAAATTAATTTGCTTCAAAAAGTATCAGCTGGCTTTTGAGATAAGTTGAGGTTGGTGCCAAGTGCCACTGGAAATATCCAACCGCTGTTAAAGGTTTATCTTACAAATTGCATTTGTAGAAAATGTAATTTATTTTAATCAGCCACAGGAGATGATGTCCCTGTTCTCTTTCTGTTCGAACAGTTAATCCAGTTAAAGGGATCCCTGTTTGTTTTTCTGCGGAATGTGTAAATTGGGGACAAATAAAACCTAATCAAACTCCATAAAATGCAGTGTGTTACACATGGTTGGTAAGGGATGTTTGACTTACTGAGTAACAATGTGTTCCTTTTGTCAAACCTTTCATTGCCATGTGTGTCTCCGAATTTTTTTCAGTGGATAGCAAGCTGGCATTTGGTCACATCGAGTCTGTGTGTAAGTATTTTAGAACAGTAGAAATGTACTCAATCCTGAAGCGGAGAGATGCTGTCATTAGCCCAACACATAGAATTGGTTGTTTGCTTTTCTGGCCACTGCGGCACTTCCTGCAGATCCATGGACTATTTCAGCTTATCCTGTCTTTCCTGTGATCTTTGGGCCTGTTGCACATTTAAGCTGATGCTTTGTATTTCCCTCCACTGTGCGCGTCACCAAGGACATGTATTTGGTGCAAAGATTCAAGTAGCTTGGCTGCATGCACTCATGTTGGCCTCCACATGTGTCTTCTGTATGTTTCCTGGACCATCTGCAGTTTGTTTGTCAGGCCTGTGGTATTTACCAGCTTCAGTGCTCCCTTTGTGGTTTATTAACGCCCCCAAGTGCCCTGCGTAAGCTCTAAATAGTTCCCAAGTGGTGATTTAACTGCGCCGTCAGTGAGATGGGTCTTTTCGATGCGAATGTGTGACCTCCATGTACTCGAGTGGCCCAACTGATGTACATCGATGGCAGCCTCTACATTTGGTACTGTCCACCCTAAAGTGGGAGTCCCTGCATGCGCATTGGTGTCTGTTCTGACATGCTGTGCCATGCTTCCACTATGCCTTTTACACATCCCCAAACAAGTATCGTACAGGTTAGGGTCTAAACAACACACTTGAAGCCATGTGCTCGGGAACCTGGTAGAAAAATTAAAGCACTCCACAACATTACCAGGCTGTTGAGCAATCTACAAGTAATGCAGTCAAGCCACCAAGAAAGCACTGTA
The DNA here is from genome assembly GCF_964263255.1 of Lissotriton vulgaris. Taxonomy (NCBI): domain Eukaryota; kingdom Metazoa; phylum Chordata; class Amphibia; order Caudata; family Salamandridae; genus Lissotriton; species Lissotriton vulgaris. The sequence continues at coordinate 1,572,150,306 of NC_141695.1, read as the reverse complement.
GGCGACCCAAGGGTCTTGGCAGCCCTGTATAAATATTAATATGTCTGTACAAGGCAAGATAATGCAAATAGCAGCTTCTCCAACTCGGCCTTTCAGCCTTCCGAAGGTTGATAGAGTGATCTCGAGATGAGCAATAGTAAAGTCTGCCCCTTGCAGCTCTGCAAAACGGTGGTACAAGTCCTGTATATCAAGCAGGGTAATATTTGCAGCAGGAATACTTCAGATATACTGTGCAGAAATAGGTTTTGAAGTACCATACATCTAGGTGCAGCTAGCCTAGAAAAAGCAACACTCAACGGTGAGTAGTTGGTGTGTCTGGTGGTTTTGTTTCTTTATTCATTGTATTTATTGTGCAAGCTGTCGGTCATACTTGTGCTTCATATTAATCTTAAACTCATGGTAATATGGTGGCTATAAAAATGCTTTAACAAAACATAGCGTTTAGTTAAATGTTGAAGAAGAAGTGATAGAGCCTAAAGATAAAGTCTTTATCTGTGAGCCAATGTAGCTGTTGGTGTAAAATGATGCCCATCCAGTCTGTTATTTCAGAGAGAGTGATCAAATAATACTCACAAGGTGGCACCGCTAGGTTACCCAGGACGTGTATGTAAAGTAATGTGCAGCTGTGTGAGTGTCGAAGTTCCCGCTATGAATGAATTTCTTCTTGAACGGGATAACATTTTTGCGCCCAGACCACATTTGGCATAGCTAAAGTTTGTGTTTTTGTCTGTCCTCCATCACATGCTCATCTATACGTGTGTGGCACTTTACTGAGAGAGGAGTATGTGTATGTAAGATGACGTGGCTTTTGTATTTGGCCAAATTTCTCCTGCATTGTCTTTGATTTTTAAATGTAATTCCTTGTGGAATCGGTGCTGGTCGCCATACGCTTTATTTCTAGGATGTCCACCATTCACCTGGCATGGTCTTCTAGGCAAGAATCGGTCATCATGGCACTCCAGGCTTTGCTGCACAGTTGTCATGCTTGACTTGCCTGTTTTTAGGTCTCGGCTAGCGTAGACTGCACACATGCGCAGTCTCGCTGGCGAGATTTCAGGTTTTGGAGTAGCGAGGTTAAGCCCCGCCCCTCTTCTCCATTGGCTGGCCCCCTAAACGGAGGCCAGCCATTGAAGAAGAGGTCCCAGTGACGTTCTTCTTTCGATGTAAACCCTGTCCTTTTACGAATGGGCGGCGTGTTTTTGATTTTCTTTCTACCCTCTTCTCCATTGGCTGGAATGTAAAAATAACAGTCAAAAACACACACCCCAGTCTGAAAAGGACGGGGCTTACAGACAGTGTGAGCACAAGCAGCTTTTCTATGGGGCGTGTTTTTCTATGGCGCGTGTTTTTCTATGGGGCGTGTTTTTCTATGGGGCCTGTTTTTAAATGTTGGTTGTTTCCCTGTCTTTTTCAGATTAAGGGGCGTGTGTTAGACCTTCTTTCGATGGGGAGTGTTTTTCTATGGGCAAGGTTGTAAGCTCTCTGTGACACAGCTCGTGCGAAGACTTTCTCAGTAGTCTTTTTCCCAACATGGCTGCTACACTCTAGCGCTAGAGCCTGCCTCTTTCCATTCCGCACTCCCTCCCCCTTTCCCAGGCTCCGGTTTTTGACCGCATTCTTCCGCTTCCTTAAAGTGACTTTAAGAGAACAATACTGTAAGTGCAGGCATGTGCCGGGGCGCATGTACGCAGGTCCCAGGGGAGAATCCCGGGGAGCGGCGAGTGTGTCTAAGGGGAGGCGCTGCGGCGGAATTAGCTGAACTGCAGACCCCCTCAGGGGCCTACAGCTTATCGATGGCACGGCGTATCTTCAGAGGTGCCACTTTTTAGGTTTCGGGCCTAGCGGACACTGGGCAGCAGTGTTGCGCAGCCAGAGTCCTTTTCTCTGGTTTTTAAAAATGGACCTGGAAATTCCACGCAGCTCGTACGTGTTATTTCCTAGGTCCATTTTCATTGGCCTTTGTGTGCGTGTGTTTTTAAAACAGAACACGCAATAGGCCATGGGCAGTCGCGTAGCTCCGCCTATGGCTTATTGGTGTCTGTTACGCGCACCAAAGGCCATATATCTTCAATTATCGCGGCCAGACGCGGACGCGATAATTGAAGACATATGCTGGCAGTGGCACGCGCGCACGCCGTCCCCGACATGTCCGCTCTGCGCGCTGCAACCTTGTCTGCTGCTTTGGGCCACTCCGGTGCTCGGTCTCTGGTTTTTCTAGGTGCGCCCTATCTCTCCAACCTCCCCCCGAGGCCTACCCTTATTACCGGTAACCCCGAAATACCCCAGTAGCCCAGGCCTGGAAGTGACTCGAGTGGCAAGCGAAGGCCCGCAAGGTTTTCCAGAGATACCGGCCCCTTAATTCCCCTAAGAGACCTGAGTGTTTCTTTGAGATCAGGCGCTTTTGAATCTGAACCTCGTTAATTTTCTGCTAGATTGTTTCTTGCTCTGCTCCTGCCCCCCCCCCCCTCCCCCCCCTGTAAGCCGGTCAGGGTTTTCTGTGTGTAATTGATTTGCGGAGGGCTCTGTTTAAAATGCCCCTAGTTAAACATTTTTGTGAGGGAAACCCAGTCTGAACCGGAATTACCTGTTTCCCCAGTTTGGTGCCCGAGGTACTGAATATTAAGCATGGGCTGAAAATTTGTTCCGCTCGCGGAATTTGCAGATTTTCCGCGATTTCGCGATCCGCGAATCTCGCGAAATCGCTGTAAAATCCTCGAATCAGCGGGACGAATTTTCAGCCAAGCACTTACAGGGTTACAGCAGCAGGTGCAAAGGTTAAAGCTAATTTTTTGTAACCTTTTACAAAAGAGTTACAAAGAAATTAACTTCAACTTGGGCACCTGCTGCTGTAAGCCTGTAAGTACTTCCTGGCGCCTCGTTGCCTACTTGCAAATATTCTCTGACCCTGCTCTGACCCTTGAAGCAGGGTCAGAGAATAGTTACAAGTAGGCAATGAGGCGCCTGTCACGAAAATTAAACCTCAACAGGAAGCCCTGACAGATATAAAAACAAGCATTTGCAATGCAATAGGTCTCGCATTAGGAACGTTTGAGCTATTGGTCTTGTAAATGACAATTTTTTTTTATTTATGTGTTGGTTTTGAAAATAGCTAAATTATTAGCTTTGTCATTTAAAATGTCAATAGTTATAACTTTTGCAAATGTGACACCTATAGCATTTGTAATGCAACATGTTTTGTATTTACGTGACTTAAATGTATTGATATTACAAATTACAATGGCTTTTAATTTTTTTAATACTTAAATAAAAGTGATTTTAATTTATAATGGCAATAGCTTAAACTTTTGTAAATAAGTTTTGTGAAGATTATGTTCAGTGTATTTTATTGTGACGAAAATCCAAGAACAGAAGTGAAATATTAACATCTTTTTGTGACATTTGTAATAAAGCTTGTAACATTGAGAGAACATATTTGAACCAGTTGTTGGTGAATGGTGGTGCAGATTGATGCTGGGGTGGCGCTGATTGATGCTGGGGTGGCGCTGAGTGGTGCTGGGGTGGTGCTGAGTGGTGCTGGAGTGGTGCTGAGTGGTGCTGTGGTGTTGCTGAGTGATACTGTGGTGGTGCTGAGTGATGCTATGGTGGTGCTGAGTGGTGCTGTGGTTGTGCTGAGTGATAATGTGGTGGTGCTGAGTGATGCTGTGGTGGTGCTGAGTGATTATGTGGTGACGCTGAGTGGTGATGTGGTGGTGCTGAGTGGTGCTGTGGTGATGCTGAGTGGTGCTGTGGTGGTGCTGAGTGATAATGTGGTGGCCCTGAGTGATGCTGTGGTGGCGCTGAGTGATGCTGTGGTGGCGCTGAGTGGTGCTGTGGTGGCGCTTAGTGGTGCTGTGGTGGTGCTGAGTGATGCTGTGGTGGTGCTGAGTGGTGCTGTGGTGGTGCTGAGTGGTGCTATGGTGATGCTGAGTGATAATGTGGTGGTGCTGAGTGATGCTGTGGTGGTGCTGAGTGGTGCTGTGGTGGTGCTGAGTGATAATGTGGTGGTGCTGAGTGATAATGTGGTGGTGCTGAGTGATGCTGGGGTAGCGCTGAGTGATGATGTGGTGATGCAGAGGGCAGAAAGGCACAAAAAACAGTCTAACAAAGAGCAGAAGGGCAGAAAAACAAGGGAAAAACGAGTCTAACAGAGGGCAGAAGGGCACAAAAAAAACAGTCTAACAAATGACAGAAGGGCAGAAAAAGAAGGGAAAAACGAGACTAACAGAGGGCAGAAGGGCACAAAAATTGAGTCTAACAGGGGGCAGAAAGGCACAAAAACGAGTCTAACAGAGGGCAGAAGGGCACAAAAAACGAGTCTAACAGAGGGCAGAAGGGCAGAAAAACAAGGGAATAACAGAGGGCAGAAGGGCACAGAAAACGAGTCTAACAGAGGGCAGAAGGGCAGAAAAACAAGGGAAAAATTAGTCGAACAGAGGGCAGAAGGGCACAAAAAACGAGTCTAACAGGGGGCAGAAGGGCAGAAAAGCAAGGGAAAATCGAGTCTAATAGAGGGCAGGTGGGCAGCAAAACAAAGGAAAAACGAGTCTAACAGAGTGCAGAAGGGCACAAAAAACGAGTCTAACAGGGGCCCTGCGTGTTTGTCCACGAAGATGCCACCGTTTTGTGCAATACCTCTACTCAACTGGAGTACTTTCTACTGTCTAATCAGTAAGTGCTCCCTCGTTGGCTAAATGTATAGGGGCAGATTTACAATAACTGGCGCATCCCCAGGGATGCGCCAGTTATTGTGCGCCGCAGCTCCGCCACCCATGGTCCGCCGCATTTACAATGCGGCGCACCATGTTGAAAAAACGGCACAGATGCGTCACGCATCTGTGCCGTAAAAGCAGCGCATTGCTGGAGCTGCGCCGCAAGCGCGACACAGATCCAGCAATGCTCTGGGGGGCCTATCTCCCCAATGCTGCGTCAAGCCTTGCGCCTGCTTCAAGCAGGTGCAGGGTTTTGACGCAGCATTGGCCTAAAAGTGACTGAGTGAAATCTTGTAGATTTCACTCAGCCACTTTTAGGAGGCATTCCTGCGCAGGAACGCTCTCCCCTGCGCCGGAACACCTCCTGATGGCGCAGGGCTTTACAACGTGAGGCATCTCTCAGATGCGTCACGTTGTTAATACCCAGCACCATGGCGCATCTTTTGTGCTGCCGCTGCGTCACAAAAGTGATGCAACTGTGGCGCAAAAGAGGCGCAAGCGGCTTGTAAATCTGCCCCATAGTGCTTTTACTACACTGTAGCTGCGTAAAGGGCCAGAAGATGTGTCTCCAGTGACCATGTGTGCCTGTGCCGTGTTACATGTAAGCAGAAACAATTCCCAACAGGTATCATGTAAAGACAGTTTCAATAATGTATGCAATATGCATTACAAAAAGGAAGAAACAAGGAGTCACTTGAATTTTAGAGAAAAGGCAGTATTATTCACCAAGAAGCGAAGGGGATGGTCTTTCACATGACAATACAGTTAAAACAGCACTGTACAGAGCAGATCATGTGACAATTGGAATAATATAATTGGCAGTTAAAGCAATAGTGTAAGGGTGAGTCAGGAGGTCGACTAACTAGTGCAAGGTAAGAAATGGGTGGTGAGGGAGTGCGGAGGTGGCGGAAAAAGGGAAAACTTACAGTGGCTAGATGTCTGCCGCACTAGTTTGGGCAGCTGGGCAGGCAGTGTGTGAGTGTGCAGAGTTAGCAGTGTGTGAGTGTGCAGGGTGAACGTTGTGTGAGTGCACAAGGTGAGCAGTGCCAGTGTGTGATAATGTAGGGTGAGCAGTTTGTGAGTGTGCAGGGTGAGCAGTGTGTGTGTGCAGGGTTAACAGTGTGTGAACGTGCAGGGTGAGCAGTGTGTGAGCGTGCAGGGTGAACATTGTGTGAGCGTGCAGGGTGAGCAGTGTGTGAGTGTGTAGGGTGAGCAGTGTGTGAGTGTGTAGGGTGAGCAGTGTGTGAGTGTGTAGGGTGAGCAGTGTGTGAGTGTGTAGGAACACACACACACCACCAGCCATCAGTGCATGCTTTCACCAGACACACACAACACCAGCTGTCATTTCACGCTTTCACCAGGCACACACACCACCAGCCATCAGTGCACGCTTCCACCAGGCACACACACCTCCAGCCGGCAGTGCACGCTTCCACCAGGCACACACACCACCAGACATCAGTGCACAATTTCTATAGGCACACACACCACCAGCCATCATTACACACATCAATTGTTAACGCATCCACATATAACTATTGTAGCAATCGCAGTATGGCACACTTTACTTTTAAACATATTCATCTAAAGCGCAGCCTGCCACCATTGCTACAATTCCAATCCAACCCACATAATTCCACTACACACCACATGCATACACTCCATAACACATGGCGAAAAGACATTGTCATTTACAATGCCATTAGCTCAAACTCAAATAAATCTGAGACCTATTGCATTTCCAATGCTTGTTTTCATTTGTGTAGGAAAAACCTCTCCAGTTGGGTGGGTAAAATATGGGCTGTAATGTTTATATCGTTGTTTGCATAAAGTTATTGAAATTATGCGCTACCTGTGCCCACGTATTATAATTTTTTGGCTGGCTGCACACTGCCCAGCACCAGGCAGTGTTTAAACAGGACCATCAATAATTTCTAGCACAACAACACTGACTACCAATGAGAATTTTGCAAGGAATCGACTTGATCCTCCTTGGTTTTTCAATCATCCGTTATATGCCGATAAGCCGACCATCATGACCTGGAATCCCGCCACAGTCAAACACATCACCGCTACAATGAAGAAAACCCACTCAGGAGCCCCAACGGACCCCTGCCCACCGCACATATTCCACAGGGCTGGCGCCGCCACCGCATCCGAACTTGGATTGACCATCAACGCCTCCTTCACATCCGACATCTTCCCAGACGACTAGAAGCGGGCGAAAGTTACACCCCTCCTCAAGAAACCCACAGTCGACCCAACTGATCTAAACTACAGGCCCATCTCTCTCCTCTCTTTCGTGGCCAAAGGAGAGAGGAGAGAGGAGTTGGCCTAACGGCTAGGGCGCTCGACCTCGGACCTGGGGAACATGGGTTTTGAATCTCGGTAATGTCCCTAAAACCTCCTGTGATTCTGGGCATTTCACTTAATCTCCCAGTGCCTAACAAAATTAATGTGTATCCTCATGTAACGTAACTGGTGCTTTGTAAAGCTCTCTGATACCCGGTTCCATTCGGGTCAAGTTCGCGCTATATAAAACTCTGCAAAAAAAAAAGAAAATTCACCAAGAGGCTTCTGAACGCCCAGCTGCCACCGTCATCAAAGAGAACTCCATCCTAGACGCCTCCCAGTCCAGATTCTGCAGCAACTACAGCAAAGAGACCGCCCTCCTCCCACCACTTACAACATCCGCATACTACTCGACGACGGACACAACGCGGCCCTCATCCTTCTAGACCTCTCCACAGCATTCAACAATGTTTCTCATCGCACCCTCGCAGCCAAACTTCATGACGTGGGGATACAAGGAGCCGTACTACACTGGATCCGATCCTTTTTCTCTGGTAGTACCCAGAGGATCAGACTACCTCCCTTTCTCTCCGAACGCACCAATATCAACTACGGAATACCCCAAGGATCATTGCTCAGCCCCACGCTCTTCAACATTTACATGGCCCCCCTCGCCGCCATTGTAAGACAGCATGGTCTCAGCATTGTATCCTACGCCGACGACACCCAGCTCATCCTCTCACTCATGAAGAATCCCGAAGACACCAGACTCTGCTTCCAGGAAGGAATGAAGAATGTGGCAGCCTGGATGAAAGATAGTTGTTTGAAGCTCCACTCAGAGAAGACCGAGGGCCTCATCCTCAGACCCTGCACCTCCGCCTGGGAGAACACCTGGTGGCCCTACGCCTTCGGAAATCCACCCACTCCTACTGACCACACAAAAAAAACCTCAGCATCATCTTCTACTCCTCCCTCTCCATGAACCGCCAGATCAACGCCATCACTTCCACCAGCTTCAACTGTTTGCGCATCCTCCGCAAGACCTTCAAATGGATCCCCCCGACTGCAGAAAGACTGTCACCCACACGCTCATAACCAGCAGACTGGACTACGGCAACACCCTGTACGACAAAATCAACAGAACTCTCCTACGCAGGCTGCAGACCATCCAGAACGCTGCTTCCAGGCTCGTCCTCCGCACAAACACATGACCCAACACCTACGAGACCTCTACTGGCTCCCCGTCGAGAAGAGGGACCTTCAAACTCCTCACCCACGCCTACAAATCCCTCAACAATATCAGACCCAAATACCTCAACGAGAGATTATCCTTCTACGTACCCAAGAGGAACCACCGCTCCGCCGACCTCGCCCTGGCAGAGGTCCCCCGCAGCCGCAGAAATAGAGCAGGTGGGAGAGCCTTCTCCTACATCACAGCCAAGACCTGAAACGAGCTCCCCGTAAACATCAGATGTTCCCCAACCCTGCACATGTTCAGGAAGGACCTCAAGACCGGGCTCTTCGACTGACTGGGAGTACCACTTCTCTGTTCAGGTTCCATATTCGATATTCATCAGTCTAAACAGCATTGTTAAAGACCTTGGTCACCTTCATAGGTTTGAGAAAACCCACAGAGCCTCATTTCACGCACATTTTGTTGACTAGGACCCTGCCCCCTACATTAACGTTTGTATTCTTAACAGATTTCAAAGTCTGCCTTGTGAGTTTCAATCTTTTTGGTCTCTTTCAGCATCTAATCATCCTCTTAACCACCACCACCAAAACTAGACACTATATCATTGACCCACGTGCCAAGAGGGTATTGGCCTGCCTACCCCTAAAGAGTTCAAAAAGGGGCTTTCCTTGGTGGCAGGAGGAGACACTCTGTACACTTCCACCTCCTTTATATCTTCTTCCCTCCAGTCTAGACCAGCATCCTTACCCATAGCAGTGCTCTCCTTCAACATGCAGTTGAAGCTTCCACCATGCATTGGCTCCTGGGTGGTACATAGCACTTCTTGTGTCTCACTCTATGTTTAAACAAAAATTGCCCCATTTCTCTTGAAACCAACTGTCCCCTGTTATAGGTGAGCATGGTACCTGGTATGAATTTCCCTGCCAAACAACTGCTTTAGAAACCGTATCACATGTTTGGTTTCTATTCCCTTAGAGAAGGCAAACTCGGGCCACCTAGAATACAGATCAACAAGAACCATAACATACACTTCACTGCCCGCAACACGAACAGGCCCCACAATATTAAGAGCAGCTTCCTTCCAGTGCCCATTTGGTCGATCTCTTATCACCATGGATTGTAATCTGGCTTTGCCCTTTTTCGCTCGAAGCACATAGCACACATTACCTTATAACTCTCTAAACATGCATATCCATACCGGCCACCAGTATGTTATCCTGAGCCTTTCTTCAGTTTTAGACATCCCTTGGTGACCTGCAGGAGCCAGACTGACAAGTTCTTCTCTAAGGGATATCGGCAGAACCAATCTTGTGTGCTTCTCTGATAACTCATTCCTGAAGTGCCAAAACTCATTGGTTTCTTCACCCCCTTTAGGTTTTATGTTCAAACGAATCTTCAACATTTCTATCACTCTCATTATCCCCCGGTCAAATAGTTTGGCATCACGCCATCTTTCCTCTATAATGCCACCACCATTTATCTCACAAACCATCTCCTCATCTTCCTCACCTACATGGGAGTTATGCTCCTCATCGACCTCCACCAACCTAGACAAAGTGTCCGCCACCTTGTTGTCAACTCCAGGCAAATACTTGACTTCAAAATTATACTCTTGCGGGCACATGCATCCTTGTCATTTGCATTCGCAAACAGTGCGAATTGCGAATTTCGGCCGTTTGCGAATGCAATTGACAAATTTCAATTGCATTTAAGAAATCGCAATTTGCGATTTCTTAAATGCAATGCAAGAACATTTTAAATTTGCGAATTCACAAATAGGGAGAGGTAAATTACCATGAAGTTCACCTTCATGGTAATTTGCGAAAACTTTCAGAAATGCACAAAAGTGCATTTTTGAAAGTTTCTTTTTACATAAACACACATGCCCTTGGGGCATGTGTGTGTAAAAAATGCACTTAAAGTTATATTTCAGGGGTTCGGGGGGGGGTCCTTTGGACCCCCCCTGCACCCTTGGAATTGCATTCTCAATTTGCGATTAGCAAATTGCTAATTGCAAATTCAGAATGACTTCCCATTCATTCCTATGGGCCTCTAGGCCCATAGTAATCAATGGGAAGGGATTCCTTAATTGCGATTCGCAAATTGTGAATCGCAATTAAGGAATTTTAAGAAATCGCAAAAAAATTGCGATTTCTTGGTGCATAACCGTTTGCGATTTCTTAATTGCGATTCCTTAATTTTCGCAATTAAGAAATCGCAAACAGCAACAATGATGCATGTGGCCGTTGGAGTGCAACCACTCATCTGTTGATTCTGCTGGATACAGCATCAATACCTTTCTTTTTAGAAATCTCACAGTGGTTTATGATCAGTCCTGATTTCAAACTTGCTACCCCACAACAGATTCTTCAACTTTTTCACAGCCCAATGAACTCCTAATGCCTCCCTCTCTATAACAGAATAGCGCAGTTCGGCTCCTGTGAGGCAGCGAGTGAGAATTAAATAACATTGTCATGACCCTGTCCACTGTGTGGCAATACAGCACCTAAACCCTTAATGCTGGCATCCGTCATCAAAATGGATTTGTTCATGGGATGAACATTTCTTATCTTAGGAGCATTACCCAACTTTTTAGGTCTTGTGCCTAGCGTTGCACTGCGCAGCAGTACTTCACACAGTGCGAGGCATTTAATAATCGAAAAAGGGGGATTCAGCAGTCACCTAGGAATCGCACAAGCACACGCTTGTGCGTCTGCTTTTCCTTTTCTGCTACCCCATTGGCCTTTGCATGCGTCTTTTTATAAAAGACTGCATGCAATTGGCCAAAGACGGGCGCATTGCTCCGCCCATGGCCTATTGGTGTCTGTTACGCGCTTGGTGCGCGTAATGGACACCAATAGGCTGTCACGTGGGTTCAATTATCGCGCCTGCGATAATTGAAAGCATATGGGTTGCAGTTGCGCGCGTGCGCGCACCACTCGTTTAGCACGCCAAGAATAGTTTTGTCTCTCATTTTTAACTGAAGGAGCCTCATTACCAGCCCCTTGAACTCACCCCTGACAAGTTTACAGCACTCGGCCACAAACGCAACATTTTCTTGTTTTAAAGAGCACCCGTGCCTCGCTTTTAATGCCCAGACGAGGGTCCTGTGCTCACTACGCCACTGGAGTCAATGGCCATGTCTGAACTGGGGTGGCTTGGTGAGCAAAATAACAATGGATTAAATCCAGATCTGTGACTGGGGGTGAATGTTTTGCCATTGTGCAACATTCCGTCCATCATCTTGTGTGTTTTGTTGTTCACCCGATGTTGGAAGGATATCCTCAGACGTGGGTCCCATGCTCACTACGCCACTGGAGTTAAGCTATCCTGGTTGAAGACGACTGATAGCCAGAAACCGGTCCTAGGATGCTTGATTCCGGTCCAGGGAAGGCATGGCTTGGCAGTTCGGGCTGGACTGTTCCCATGAGGCACAGGGTCAAGACTGATGTGCATATTGCCATGTCTGAACTGGGGTGGCTTGGTGAGCAAAATAACAATGGATTAAACCCAGATCTGTGACTGATGGTGAATGTTTTGCCATTGTGCAACATTCCGTCCATCCTCTTGTGTGTTTTGTTGTCGCTTTTAATGGCAGCCGCGCACCATTATTAGCGGTTTGCCATATTTACATTAGTTATTTGTTTTTAAAAGTGCATCCATTCAGCGCTCGCTCTTTTACTTTAATATCGGACATTATTGGCGGGTGCACCCCGTAGAACGCCTTGCTGAAGTGAGAGAAAATTGAAAGAAATTGGCATGCTGATACGCATGCGCGCAATAGGGCACATGAACAGGATTGACGACGGACAGATACCTCATAAGCACCTCTCCCACTGCTTTTAACTGCATCAGCACTGCAGGTGTACGACAAGCCGCCAGCCACTCAAAGTCCACTAATTGCCACTCGGTAATCCAGTTGCAGGGTCCAGCCAGAAGAAGCCTGGACATCGAGGCAGGACACAAAGGATTGTCAAGGACTGAAGGTGCTTTATCTCAGACAGCAGCTCTTAGCATGCTGGGACTTGCAGTTTCACTTCTGTCACAAGTGTGGACTTACTCTTCCCAGCATGCCTCACGCAACTGACTGCTCATCACTGACCTACACCCCACTTTATGGAACAAGACGGAAACGGTGTGCACGAGCTTCCAACCTACTGGTTGGAAGCTCGTCCTCAGGAAGAATAATACATTTTAACTCTGCAGCAGTGCCACCCTTCACTGGCTTTGATGTAACTTCGTTCTTTCAGTTTCTCATCATTTCAGAACGGAAGCATTTTCAATGTTATATGTAATGAAGCCATAGTTCTTGCTTATTTATCTTATGCAACTAATAACCATTGGCAAAGCCAAGTCCTGGCTCGCTGAAGGTGTAATGTTACTTGTATTATATATCTGGATGCAGTGACAGAAGCAGCAAAATACCAGTTGGGCGGCACACTATGCTAAGCACAGAATTTTATTTTGTGTGTTTTTAAGGCACGTCCTTAATCACATCGGCTATACCCCTTTGACAGACCCTCCAGTTGTTTTCATCCCACTTAAAGCCCTGCTTATTCTACTCAGCACCTCTACGTCCCTTCTCTGCCTCTCTACAGGGTGTCAATACACACTTAAGTGTCTGTAAAACAGCATGTTGTCGCTATACAGCGCACCGAAGTAGGCATATAAGTACGTGTTACAATCGCGGTTCCACCAGTGCTTGAACTGGAAAAATGTACTTCGGGAACCCATAAACTGAGGATCAAGGTATGTCAGAGGAAAGTAGGTGAAGTCACCAGGGGCGGAGCTTGAAAAACAGAGTCTGACGGTGAACTCGGGCATTCATTTTTTAAAAAACTCTGCCACAAAAAATTAGCAATAAGAACAAACCTTACAGTAAATCTCTTCTGCTATACTCAATATTTTCCAAAGATGCTGCTTTTAAGATATCTTGTGGGGTTAAATCACCTGCTGCACAGATCTGTGTACGTCCAGCAAACTTCAGTGGATAATAACGATAATAGTTATGATTATTTTTAAAGATGACTCTGGTGGTTATTGCCCTTGCTCGAGAGAGCTGTGTTTTATGTAATCGCCTCTTTGACTCATAAGCTAGCACGGTGGGTTAAAATACATGCTGCACTGCACACTGTGTAACATGCAGGTCACAGATCTATATTTTATTTAGATAGGTAAGAGGGTTCCAGTTTCGATACACAGGCACTTTTGTTACTTACTGGTAATGTAGCACAGTGAGCTATAAACCACCCTCAAACTACATCAAACTGCAAGGCATTGGTTTAGAACTTATTTTTTTTTCTGTATTTGTGCAACTTCTTATACAAACCAATACATCTGACATTCTTACAGTGCATGCTTACCTCTATGTACAGGAGTACAGCAGAGTCAAATCCTGCCTCCCTATATTAGCTTCTCTTAAGTACTTGCGAAATGACAACAAGCTGTGTGGCATCCAAGTGTTAGGCTCAAGGTAGGACCCAGCGAGGATCATACTCGAAGAAAAGAAGCACTGTAGGCCCTTTAAATCAGGCCTTTCATTTGGACCCAGCTGGAAGAGAAAATAAGAATCCCTCTCGCCGCCTTCAGGTTGCTGCTCCGAACAGAAAACAGGCAAAGGGTGGGTGCTGATGAATCTGCCCAGGCGTCGGAAAGTTAAACTGGAACAATTTCAGCATATTTCACTGCGACCATGTTTATGGAAGAATACATTAATAAGTAAGAGGTTACATGGTTCCAGAATGACACACTTGAGGTCCCTAAGCCACTCCTTAATGCTGCAGGCTTCCAGGTTTCATCCAACTTTTCCTTCCCTTGTAGAAGAGCAGTCCAAGTGGGAATAATTGTAGCTCAGATTCCACCGGTGCATGTTCATTTAGGATATCTACCCGCAGGGGTGTCAGCTAGGAAGTGGAAATGGAGCTCTGGGGTTGTCACAAATGGTGATCCCTGGATTGAAATTTTGGAATAGAAGCTCATTAGGTCACACCTGGTCCAGTAGAGTGAAGGAGGTGAGATCACAGCCCACACCTAGTACATTAAAATGTATATAATTATATAGCGCTTCAGACACTTAATAAAGCTCATCAGTCGACAGGTAGGACACAACACCATGATAAGACCTTGATTTGTAGAGTGTTGACTGCAGTGTGGCCTATCCGGGATGTATTCACGTGTTGTGTGTGGGTGAGCAAAACATCGCTCATATGCTGAGGTCGGTTGCAGCACATGGGCCATGGAAAGGACTGGCACACTCTGCAGGAATATTTCCAGAGGAAACTCATTGAGTAAAACAACATTTCACAATTTAATGTTACAAAATCTGTCCATTTCATGGCGAACCAAACCAACCTTTGCCTACTTAGTTACTGCCACATGGAGGAATGTTTAGCGAATGATGTATAGTCGTTCAGAGAATGCGTCTGACCAACAGATTCCAGAGAAGAGCGCTTTGGTAGACGGGTTCTAGGACTTGCATTTTTGGCACTTTGGCATTTTTGTTTGAAGACTTGTGCTGGTATCCAGGCAATTACAGAAGTGGCATATTCCTGATTGATCTGTTTATTCTTCATCCCTGGGGCCCCTTACCTGCCCCTCGCCCGCCCTATTTGGGATTAGCCCCTCCAGTGTGGAACGCTCTGGTGCTAGAGTGCAAGGTATACTTCGTGCATATATGCAGGCTGACATAGAGCATGCTCAGTCCTTTACATTCATGAGTCAGAGCCGCCCTTATCACAGGATCTTCTGGGCATTCAGGGGTGGCAGCGTGCTGACGGTTGACATGCTTTCTTAAAATGGGACTACCGTGGCTATTTGCAAGACGTATTGACTTTACCAATGCTTGTTCTTTAGTGCCTTGAATTCTTCTTCACACACATCATCCTATACAAATTCACATCCCTTACTGAGTAGACCTCTCATATGCACACACATCCCAGCAAACCCCTGTGTGTGTGTTTGACCACATGTACAGAACTTTTTCTTTTTCTTTCACTTTCCATTTTTATGACTTCCACACATTTCATGAAGTGTTCAATTGTTTTTAGCAGTGATAAGAACATCCTCTAGAGAGGGTCCATCCTTCTGCCAAAGCTCTTCTCTCACATGTTCAGTCATGCACCCTAACTTAAATTGATCTTTAATCCTTTCATCAACTGATGAAACACATTTGCAAGTTGAGGCTAATTTCCTTAAGCTTGTTGTATAACTATCAACTGATTCACCCTCAAATTCATTCCTGCAACCAAAATGATAACATTCAAGAATGGCACTAACTGTAGGTAAATAATATCAGTCCAATTTAGCAATGTATAGGTCATACTAATTTAGATCTTCACCTTGAATATTTGGCAAGTGATCAAAAACATATTGCCCTTGTGAGCCCAAGCAGTTCAAAAGCAATGCTTTTTTCCTTTCGGAACTTAGTGATGAGCCCCATACACAGGCATATCTTTTAAAGACCTTGCGCCATTCCTGCCATTTAATGAGAGGATCACCAGGAGATGTCAGAAGAAATGGTAGGGCAGTGACATTCTGCATATTCAAAATTTAAATGTGTAAATATAGATAAGGACAGCCAATGCAACCCAGCGTCTGCACCTGTAAACAAAAGGGCTAATTTGTACTTTGTAATAAAGCATTACACAGTTAGTCACAATACTTGTTAAACAAGCATTTGCAATGCAATAGGTCTTGCATTAGGAAAGTTTGAGCTATTGGTATTGTAAATAACACATTTTTCATTTATGTTTTGTTTTTGAAAATAGCGAAATTAAAAGCTTTGTCATTTACAATGCCAATAGTTTTAACTTTCGCAAATGTGACACCTATATCATTTGTGATGCAATATGTGTTGTATTTACGTGACTTACATGTATTGATATTACAAATAACAATGGCTTTTAATTTTTTTAAAATAATTAATACTTAAATAAAAGGTATTGTAATTTATAATGGCAATAGCTTAAACTTTTGTAAATAACTTTTGTGAAGATTATGTTCAGTGTATTTTATTGTGACGAAAATCCAAGAACAGAAGTGAAATATTAACATATTTTTGTTACATTTGCAATAAAGCTTGAAACATTGAGAGAACATATTTGAACCAGTTGTTGTTGAATGGTTGCACAGATTTATGCTGTGGTGGCGCTGAGTGATGTTGTGATGGCGAACGAGTGATGCTGTGGCGTTTAGTGATGCTGTGGTAGAGCATAGTGATGTTGTGGTGCCCCTGAGTGATGTTGTGGTGGTGGTGAGTGATGCTGTATGCTATGCTATGTTTTGTTTTGATATCCTATGTTTTGTTTTGCTATGCTACGTTTTGCTATCCTATGCTTTGATTTGTTATGCTATGCTTTGCTGTGTTTTGTTATGCTATGCTATGCTATGTTTTGTTATGCTATGCTATGCTATATTTTGCTATGCTATGCTTTGTTATGCTATGCTATGTTTTGTTATGATAAGCTATGTTTTGTTGTGTTTTATTATGCTATGCTTGGTTTTGCTATGCTATGTTTTGTTATGGTATGCTATGCTATGTTTTGTTGCGTTTGGTATGATATGCTATGTTTTGCTATGCTATTATATGTTTTGTTTTACTATGCTGTTTTGTTGTGTTTTGTAAAGCTATGCTATGTTTTGTTGTGTTTTGCTATGTTTTGTTATGCTATGTATTTTTTTAATGCTGTGTTTGTTATGTTATGTTGTTTTGTTATACTATGCTATGTTCGCTATCCTATGCTTTGTTTTGTTATGCTATGCTATGTTTAGTTTTGCTTTCCTATGCTTTGTTTTGTTATGCTATGCTATGTTTTGTTGTGTATTGTTATGCTATGCTATGTTTTGTTGTGTTGTGTTGTGTTTTGCTATGCTCTGTTATGCTATCCTATGTTTTGGTATGCTATGTTATGTTTTGTTATGTTTTATTATGCTATGCTTTGTTTTGCTATGCTATGTTTTGTTATGCTATGTTTTGTTATGCCATGTTTTGTTATGCTATGCTATGCTTTGTCATGCTATGTTTTGTTATGCAATGCTAAGCTTTGTTTTGTTATGCTATGCTATGCTATGTTGTGTTTTGTTATGCTATGCTATGTTTTGGTGTGTTTTGTTATGCTATGCTAAGTTTTGCTATGCTTTGCTATGCCATGTTTTGTTATGCTATGCTATGTTTTGTTGTGTTTTGCTGTTTTGTTATGCTATGTTTTGTTATGCTATGCTTTGTTTTTTATGTTATGCTATGTTTTGTTGTATTTAGTTATGCTATGGTATGCTTTGTTGTGTTTTGCTATGTTATGTTTTGTTATGCTAGGTTTTGTTTTGCTATCCTATGCTTTGTTTTGTTATGCTTTTGCTATGTTTGGCTATCCTATGCTTTTTTTGTTATGCTATGCTATGCTGTGTTTTGTTATGCTATGTATTGTTATGCTATGCTGGTGAAGGTGTGAGGGTGTGTGTGAGGGTGAGTGAGGGTGAGGGTGTGTGAGGGTGAGGGTGTGTGAGGGTGAGAGGGTTGTGAGGGTGAGAGGGTTGTGACGGTGAGAGGGTGAGAGGGTGAGTGAGGGTGTGTGAGGGTGAGGGTGTGTGAGGGTGTGAGGGTGAAGAGGTGTGAGGGTGAGAGCCTGAGGGTGAGTGAGGGGGCGCGAGGGTGAAGGCAAGAGGGTGTGAGGGTGAGAGGGGGTGTGAGGGTGAGGAGGTATGAGGGAGAGGAGGTATGATGGTGAGGGGGTGTGAGGGTGAGGGGGTGTGAGGGTGAATGAGGGTTAGGTTGTGTGAGGGTGTGTGAGGGGGTGAGGGTGAGGGTGTGTGAGGGTGAGGGGGTGTGAGGGTGAGAAGGGGTGAGGGTGTGTGTGTGAGGGGGTGTGAGGGTGAGGGTGTGTAAGGGGGTGTGAGGGTGAGTGTGTGGTGTTGTGAAGGTGAGCGGGTGTGAGGGGGAGGGTGTGAGGGTGAGGGTGTGAGGGTGAGGGTGTGTCTGGGTGTGAGGGTGAAAGGGTGTGAGGGTGAGGGTGGGTGAGGGTGTATGAAGGTGAGGGTGTATGAGGGTGAGGGTGTATGAGGGAAAGAGGGTGTGTGAGGGTGAGGGGGTGTGTACGCCACTGCCTGCCAGGGGCCGCCACGCAAATATGTATCCATCCTCAGAGGATTATTATATAAAGGATTTATATTGGCGTGGCGGCCCCTGGGGTTTGGCGGCCCTGTGCAGGTGCACAGCTTGCACATGCCTAAGGCCGCCCCTGCAAACACCTGCCTCCAAATCGTAGTTTAACTCTTGAAAACTTGTGAAGCGACAAGCTGGTTGTCTTTGTTTCTTGACATTAAGGTGTTTGCCTGCGGCTACCTCCCAGAGCAGGGGAGACCCGCACTGAAGGAGTGAGCTGATGGTCTTTTCTTGAAGTGAGACACTTGTGTTGGCCTGAGCCTGAGCTGGAACTGAAGTAAGAGGCATTGATCCTGAATGCATCCCAGGATCCACACCAGGATGAATGTAAGCAAATTTAATTGGAGTGCTCCCGGATCCGGCTCAATAATAGCTCCTTGATCCAGATGAACCACTTTGAGGATCCTTCCTCTGCACTAATGAAAAGCCTGCAGACCGGTCTCTGTGATTTAGAGACAGTCTCTGCCACTGTACCGCATACACCTGAAATGTAATCTTGCTACTCAGGGCCTTGTCTGGGGAATGCCAAGTGTTATGTAAATTCCTTTAACTATTATGTTTACTTTTGTGGAACGCACCTTACAGGCAGATTTTGTGAGTCCTGGACAATAACTCTGTAAGTGACCCAGACAATAAAGACTCCCTCCATTAGAAGTGAACAGATTAACTGATCGCCCTACCCCACCAGAAGGAAAATCACCCTAAATGTGCCCAGAATCATACAGTGCAGTCAGATGAGAAAACCAGGTATAAATCGCAAGAACGCATCTCCTTTCCCATGACCACATGACTGAAGGAGGAGGTCTCTCACCCCTGGCTGTTGTCTGGCACCTCTGGACGGAGGGCAGTTCAGCACAGCCTAGCAAGTGTCAAGTGAGCTCCGAGCCTTCCTTCAAGCCTTAGCCTTCTCCTCCCCCTCTTTCCAAGACATCCACACTGGGAGGTCACAGCCATCGCCCACCCATTAGAAACCCTCAGAGGGTCGTCTCTACACCTGCCTGTAGGAGAGGAAAGGTCACAGCCAGCACCCACCCCATTAGCAACCTTCAGAGGGCTTTCTGCAAGTCTGCCTGGAGGAGAGGAAAACGTTGTCCCATCAAAGACATTGCTGTATTAAACCCCCTTCAACTGAATCATCTGAAAATAGAGCTCCCTGGAAATTCCCCCAAGCCCGGGCCTTCCATCGGATGCCTCAGGAAACCTCTTCATAGCTTTAAATCAGTGAATCTTTTTACTAAAAGGAAGATCGGCAGGAGGCACTTCCCCACAGCCACTCATTCACTGAATAACTGCATATCATGCGCACTACAGCAGGGGTGTCCAGCATAGGTCAGGAAGGCTGGAACCCAAGACAGCACTTTAAGATAAGCAGTTGTGAGGACCATGAGTGCCGCTTAACTTAGCCTGCACATTCATGTCATGTGGACCTTTGCTGCTTACACCCAGGCCCCGTGGACCCACAGGGGGCATCTCATATCCATTGTAGGCGGTAGACGGTCAACATCTGGATGTCTCTCCATCCCACACGAGTCAACGGACCATTTACAAGCCGCTCACGCAATCAGTTGAGCGGGGCGGGCAAGGCAATAACACAAGGAGAAACGTAACACAGCCTTTGAAGGCAGACAAGAAAGGGGACAGATATGTAGCGAAAAAATGGACCACAGACTATCAGCAGAGCAATTCGTCCGAAGAGGTGGCTGTCGGACGCCGCTCCTGCATTAAACTTAGCAGGGATCACAGGAGAAGGGTATAATTTGAAAATGCAACCAGTCAAATTAAAAAGTAATAAAAACAGCACTTAGAAGACCTCAAACTTTCACCTTAATTTAAAAGTTTACAGGGAGAACCTACCCAGCAATCACATAAAATAGCATAGTCGCAGAATCGGCCTGAAATAGGACTAATAAACACCACAAATAAGTAAAACAAGAAGTTACAACAAGTAATAGTATTTAATATACTTGCTGTGAACAATTTAGATTCATTTGGACAAACCGAACATCGCCGCTGGCCTGCGACCAGGAAGTCAGGCAGGCCGGGCGGGACAGCCGGAAACCGGAAGTAGGAGGGCGGGAGCCTACCCCGCCTCCCACGGAAGAGCCATGGCTGTTATGAGCACTGGAGCAGGCAGGAGCCTACCCTGCGCCCCGGTGCACTCGCCCTGAGAAGGAGGGAGGAAGAGAGTCCTGCTGCCGGCGCCTTCCACGAGGCTCCCAGGAGTGAGGGAGAGCCCGTGGTAACCGGCATAGAGGAGCCCTGCAGCTGCCGATGAGAGGAGAGCCGCCGCACCAAGGAAGCCGGTGAGTGGGGCTTCGCCTTGTTGCTGAGCTGCGAGGGCGGGGGGCATGTGTGTGTGTGCGCGTGCGGCGGCGGGGGGCTCTGTATATGTGTGAGCATGCGTGTGTGTATGTGTCTTGGAGTCTGTGTGTATGCGTGTGTGTATGCGTGTGTGTGTGTGTGTTTAAAAGAGGCCGATGACTGTGGGGGGGGGAGGGGGTGTGTGTGAGCGAGCGAGTGTCTGTCTGTCTGTGTGTGTATATGCGCGCGCATGTGTGCCAACTTCAAGAAATCGGAGGGAAGTGCACGGCGCGGCGCGGGACGGAACGTGCGTGTTCGCGCCCCCAAATCCGGCAAAAAAGCTCGTAACACCCTCTTGTCCCTCATTCCCATGAGACGGGCGGCTAAAGTTGTCGAGACTGGACGAATCCTTCGGATGCTAACTCCAGCTCGACCTAAAAAAAGGATTTATATTATCTAATGAGACACCATTCAGTTCAAACAGTAGAGAAAAGATTGCAATCAAAAATCAAACCTGCAACAAAAGCACTGACGCAGGTAACGCTATAACACTTTAACTGTTAAGTAAAATAGTGGTGCTGTGCAAGTGGGTCTCCTTCAAGTGTGTGTATCACTGAAACAGAAGTAAAAGGAAGAAACAGCAATGTGTAGTGAACGCTGCAAATTCTGAATGAGACCACCAGTGAGCGTATCACTGACATAGATGTCAAAATGGGAAGATCACAAGTGAGTGCATCACTAAGATATGGGCAGCAGTAAAACTCCGAAAACTGGACCGCCGTGAACTTCCTGGCAAGTGATGTCTGTCGACCACTAAGATGGCTGCCATGTAGCATTGTGACGCAGGGACGCTCAACGCTTCTCTTTACAAAGGGTGTGTCAGTGACGAGAATCACAAAGGCGAGATCATTCTGAACAAAACTCTCTAGGGCGTGCCCTGCACCATGAAAAACCTTAAAGCAGTAAAGCATATCCTGAGGCATGTGCAGCAGAGGCTACCACGCGGATATTTATTTTTCAAAATCCTCCACTCAAGCCACCACACTGTGAGTTATTGTTTGAACATAAACGCTATAACAGCTTATCGATGCGCCAGCTTGACATGTCATGATTTCGTTAGCATTCGCTATGCCATTTTCTTTACAGATGTCATTTTAGGCTATTCGAAACTGATCTCATCTATATCTGAGAAATTGCTAAGTATAGTTTCTGAAATGATAAGTTTTGTTTCAGTAATGAGTAAACTGTTCATGTCAGCGCATAGGTTTCTCACTAGATAGAGGCCCTCTCCAACTTGTCTGGTGGCTGGCCCAGGGTAAAGCAGCATTGGGCTGTGCTAGGTTGTGCAAAATATAATAACCAAAACCTATTTTTTATGTTTCACTGTTCAGCTGCATCTGCTTTGAAAATTCCACTATGGGTGTGACTTCGGCCAGCCATGAAACGTACATAATATGTATTTATGCTTGCTGTCTTCATTTCCCTCTGTAGCACCCCCCAGTGACGTTAAAGCCGGGGCTCCACTCTGAGTGTATATGAATAAAACAATTATTGGTTTATATTCTCCACTGTCTGACCGACTCTTCATTTTGGTAAGGAAGGAGGAGAGGTGGTCATCAGAGACCTGGGTGGCCCCAAGCAGGTCACTTCCTTCAGCGGTCAACAGTCTAAAGCTCAATTTCACCACCGCCATCCGCTCTAGCTCTCCAGCCAGGCTCTTCAGTGTCAGACTCAAACAAACTCCAAATGCACAATATTCCCCACTATGCTTGCAGGGAGAAGATAGTAGCTTTCAAGGAAATCTGACTCCACACAAGTAAAAACCAAACAGCAGGGAAATAGAACACACAGATCACAATGGTTCTTTCAGCTAATATTTATCACAAATGATGTTAGGATCCTTGTCTTCATTTGTTTCCTTCTTCAGGGAGAACACCATCTCATCTTCATCGCCACTGTAACAAAGTGGTCCTCTAAACAGAGTCAGGTGATAGTGGTTGAAATACATTTATTCTCCAGTAAAGATCTCATCTATCTGTGACCATCAGCTGCCAGCCCAGTCGGCCAGCAGCCTCACAAACCTACATTCCTAATGACATGGCCCCCTTCAATTACCATGGTGACCCCACATAGCTAGTTTAAACATTTACATTAATACATGGTGCCACAAAAGTGCTTCAAATAAGTGAGTTCAGGCCATGCGCTGCACAAAAACCAAGTGCGTTTGCTGGAGGCTCACTGTGACTAGATGTAGGGAACATAGGTGCTGGGGTCTCATAATGACAGAATGCAGTGCTAGAGCTTCACAGTCAATATGTGCTGTAGGCCCATAGCGATTGGGTGCTGATGGCAGGGGTGTGGGGCACAGCTATTGTGCTCTGGAAACCAATAGTATTTGGGTGCTATGGAAAGGATTCTGAACTTTGCGGCATTTCCCATCGCTGCGCCATTGCTTGTCGTGGAAGCGCAACGCAACCTAAGGTACATTGATGCAAAGTGTTGCATCTAAGAACTGAACTGAACTAAGCTTAATCTACCATCTTAAAGTAATCATAGTGTGTATTTTTGTCGTTTATGGTCTTGTGGTAACTCTATACAAAGTCTACTTATTTTTTATATAAAACCTGTGTTGTGTCCATTTGTAGTGTTGTCACTGGGTTACTGTATGTGGTCGCAACTGCTTAACTTACAACGCCTCTGAAGTAAAGCCCTTCTGCTCGTGCCAAGCTACCAAGGGGGTGAGCAGGGGTTATTTTAGGAGTGTAATCCCCTTATCTTTACTAGAGGAGAGGGTCCCTATTTGTCACAAGTACCTACCTGTGCCAACTAGAGACCCCAAATCTAACAGTCGGTGATTGGGTATGTCACAAATCACCAATTATAAAGACAATAGTACAAGTTTTTATCAGGGTGTGCAGAATCCGTATATTATAAGCTTCTTAATATTATCCACTTCCTTCTTTGTACCCTTGCTATTATTAGTTGATAGGGAAGATGGAGCAGATCCACTAGAAGAGATAGGGGATTGGGAACTGTACCTTCTTGCTTACAGAATATTTCCCTATAATGCTACAAGATACCACAACAACCAAATAAATAAATAATTCATAAAGCTTATCTCTAACATAGGAAGAATAGCAATGAAACAGCAAAACACCAACACTCCACTCTGCAACCTGAATTAAAAAATACTCACATGCAAAGACAGGAGAAGTACGCACCTGCGCAGAAAGGAGAAGGTTGTGCACTTCTTTGACACTACCCTAGCACACCGGGTGCCTGTGTATGCATGGTACTAACAACATGGTGGAGATGTACTTTCAGTGTGGTAATAGAGCCCAGTGCTCCTCAGGCCCCAGCTGCAGACAACAGAAAATGAGCTAGTCAAGCTTGGGAATTTAGGTTATTCAGAGTTTGGCAATGAGTTGAACTACATGGCAAAGGTAAGGAATGTGACCCTATTGCTCAGGCCTCTATCATGCTACATGTTAAATAACAGCTTTTTGACAGTCGTATTGCAGCACAGCTCTCCCACCCACACAGCCTCACCATTCACTGCTGCTCCCCCTACCCACCCCTCACCCCCAACACAATCTCTGTTAGTGCAATTCTAAACCACATTACAGAAGGGAGCTTTCAAAACATTAAAGGTAGACAAGACAATCTTTCCCACGGATGTTGATTCAACAAACTGCAGGGGTAGTGGGAGTGACATCATAGTATGCCCTTTGACCCTGTGACTTTACAGGATGAGACATCACATGGTGTTTAGCCTTCATGACATCACAGAAATTGTCATCATGTGCTGTTTGCCCCTGATTTAGCCACAGAAAGTGATTCCTTCTTTCTTTGATGAATTTAGGGCTGCCACACTGCAAGTATTTTACCAATAATTCTGGTATTATATTGCCAATGCCAGTCAAACAATTAAAAAAAATAAGCTGGTCCTTTTTCCACTATGAAATCTTAAAACAGCAAAATAAGAGGAATTAACTACAAAGTAATCTGAAAGCTCTCTAAATCCCTTTTTGATTGCTAAAGCAGGCAGAACTAGAATTACCCTGTGTTATAAATACATAAAAAATGTTACACAATTTTGTATTAAAGTATCAGCTCAGGTTTATCCAAATAATAAAAAAACATATGAACAAATAGCCATTATTATTCTGTGAGAAAGGTCGCCACTCTAGATTGAGTTCATTCAGTCCAATGAAACAGACCCCGTCCCACAGACTGCAAAACAAGCAAAGCTGTGCTGTTGGAGCGGGCCTTGGGAGGCATTAAAGGGAATTTTTCTAAGAAACACCTGACTTGATGGGAGAAACTGAAACAATGTAATGTTTCAATTGTTTACTGTCTGGAGCAGCCTGGCACAGCTACTGTTTATCAAAAAGAAACATCCAAAAGCATTTTTTTTTTAAAGTTTTCTAACATGGGTGAGACTTGGTGCTGTTTTTGCAGCGCAGAGCAGGGCTCGAAAGGGCAATGTCAGGGGTAGAAAGGATCTAGCCAGTCGTCGCTGCTGAGACCCCTTATGACCCCTAAATGACGTCTATGATCTCTCCCCCCCCACCCCCTGTAAAAGCTATAACAGGAACGCTAAAGCCTTTGGCACAGTTGACCAGCATACCATGTATGTGGTGCAAAGGAGGGCACAAGTCCTAATAAAAGAAGTGGGGGGGGGGCGCTGACGTCACAACAGGAAGTGACGTCACGAAAGGTGGCTTGCACCATCAGACTCATTGCCTCCCTCGCTGAACCCCTTAGATGTGATTGCATCAGAGAAGCCAGCCCGTGAGCATTGTGAATTAGCTCCGATCTCGCACCAGAGAGGCCAACAAGTGAATGTGTGGCTACATTTTCTCCAGTTATCGAGCCCCCGGTAAAATAAGTGGGGGACGCCGTCCACCTGCGTGGTACCCCGACTCGAGCCCTGGTGCAAAAGATAAAAACTCAGCACTTCCAGTGAGCAGAAATAAACCACCACCTGTTTTTCCTCAATACAGTTTGTGATCTCCTGCAGGGGGAGATGGAAATGGGGTGGGATTTATAGGGTTTGTAGCCTTTCTTGCTCTGAGTAGCCTAATTTAAGTTTGAGAGCCAAGATGGGCAGGTTATTGGCTGCCTGCAGTGCTTAGTTTGAAAAAGTGGTTGCAGGTGGTTCATCAGCATCCATTGTTGGGGGACCTGCACTTATGTTTCTTCAATAGACAGGTCTAGAGCAACTGAGAGGAAAACACAAAAGGGGAAAGGAGGAAAAGGAAGACGGACAAAAAGGGACAGAGGAAGAAAGCAAGGATAAAAAAGAACCTGTGATAGTGAGGTAAAGAGTCAGGGAATGTCTGGTGTTGGGCTAAAGAGGGCACAAGGATAATCTATGCCACTCAGCCATGATATTCAGTACTCTGATCTTTCATAGTGCCAGCTGCAGGCTTCTGAGCAAAACTTTGGGCCTGGCACTTATTCTTTTACAAATTAATGACCCCCATAAACTGACACAATTACGCAAATAAGTGAAAAGCTGCTTCTGGCTGAAGGTACAGCCCACTGCAAGGTCAGCAAAGCTGCTTTCTTGCTTGCTGCAGGATAGGGCAATCCACAAACTGCTCTGCTTACTGCAGCAGAGAAAGAGAAAGAAGAGCATGGCAGACAGGTGCAGAGATGGAAAACACATACTATGGTGAAAGGAGTCCCGGGAGTGGTGAGATCGTAAGCTGAGTGGGTGACTGAAACATGGGTTGGGGAACTTCAAGCAGGGAGTTTGATTACTTTGCCACATGCTCACAGACCTTAAAACCCATCTACATTTTGGGAAAACTGCCAGCTGAACTCAACATAACCATAGACAGGTCACCAAGGGCCCGATGTAGGTAAATCTGATTTACCGACTCTAGAATACCGAATTTTACCGTTTCGGTATTCTAGATTTGGTAAATCAGATGTAGGTAAAAAATCGGTAATTTATACCGAATCTGTATGATTCGGTAATTACCGAATCGGTATTTACCGATTCAGTAATTGCCATTGATTCCTATGGGCCTTGAGGCCCATAGGAATCAATTTCAATTACCGAATCGGTAAATACCGATTCAGTAAAATGACCGATTTTTTGACACCCTGTTGCACCCCTGATTCAGGCATGTGTGCCATGTGACACACATACATGCCCTTAGGGCATGTCTATGTGCTACATGGCACAGGTGTACATGCACAGATGTGCATGTACACAGGTATTCGTTATTTACCACCAAATAGTATTTGGTGGTAAATAACCAATTGGTAAGGGCCTGTGGCACTGTTTAAAGTGCCACCTACATCTGTATTTACCGATTCGGTAAATTTACCGATTCGGTATTTTACAGAATTGGTAAATTTACTGAATCGGTAAATATACAGATTCTGTAACTATAAGGCCCCCTACTTGTCAAACTGCTAATTACCGGTATTTGCCGTCCTACATCAGGCCCCAAGCATGCTGTTTTCTGGATGTCAAAGAGAGTGAACAGAGGCCCCTAAAATTACCTCAGTGGGTTGGAGGAGTAAGTGGAGGGGAAAAACAACTGGGACAGTCTGGAAGGGTTAATATAAAAACAAAGTGAGAGGGACAAGGATTGGGAAAGCAGCGAGTAAGAGAGGTCCAATGCAGAGGGAGAAGCACATGATCCTGAGCTACCAGCACACTGAGAGAGCAGAATAGAGCACATGGGAAGTCATTGGGCGTGGAGAAGCACTCGAAGGAGAGAGGTGGGAAGTCCAAGCACTCCTGTTGAGTGCTGAACCAAAGAGACGTTCCTTAACAGTGAGCCATGGAAAGATACAAGACAGCCTCTCAAAAGGATGGTAAAGAAGCAGTGCTTCAGGAGAAGGACAATCACAGGAAGGGAAAGGCCAAACATCAAATAAGAAGCAAGCAAATGAGAGTGACAGTACAACTAATCAGGTGCTGAACCCCCTCAAGGGCCTGGCGGCTCAGTAGACGTATCCCTTGTGCGCACAGGTTCAAATCCCAGTGGGTCCACTCAGCCTTTCATCCCTCTGAGGTTGATCGAATGAGTACTGCTGGGTAAAAATAACTATCTGTTATTCCGTACCAAGATACACTTATGGGTGAAGGAGCGCTTTACAAACATGTGTTATGTTATGGAGTCAAGATGCATTTTCTTAAACCAGAAACCTTTGCAGGTTAACCATCCCGTAGTGCCTTTTGAGCAATATACAGCCATTCAAATGGCTTCTTCTCAACCCTTTTCTTCCTGTTCCGGGAGTTTTCTTTGACATGCATTTTAGGGAAAGTGGTTTATGCAGTGATAGTTCTTCTAGTTTGATTCTCCCAGCATTCAGATTGTAGACATTTGATTCCAATACTTTTTTATTAGTTCCGCTTGTGGCGTACCAGTCCTCTACTTGCAAGCCTAAATGTTAAGCCTACACTTTGCTACTTCAAACTAGTAGAGTGAATCCTGAACATCGAGATAACATTTCGCTTATAATCAACAAAAAAATGACTAAATGAGGTGGACATGCCAAAGGGTTTAGTGGCAAACAGAACAGTATGTCTTTGCTGATTTTCCTTTGTTCCACTTTTTTAGTACTGATGTCATGGGATTGTTTGTTCTTTGCAAAGGAGGAGTGGACTGAAAAGAAACCATTCATAACAATATCTTCAAATCACCGACAACCTCAAAGCTTGTGTGAAATGCAACTGTCAAAATAGGGACCAGAAAAGAAAGGAGAAGTCGATCAGGGCTGAAACTGCTTACCAAGGCTCCCAACAAACTCATGTCTTCCAAAAGCTAAATATGCCCCCCCCCCCCCCACCACCCAAAACTCAACAGAATAGATTCCTCATGAAGTGAGACAGAGCCAAGAGAAAATGATTTGTGTCCGGATCGGCCAGCAAGACACGTTACAATCCATGTGTGACATATACAGCACTTCAAAAGAACCCACCACCCTCCTATCTGAAGCGAAAGCAGATGCAGGAAATAGGAGACTTCAGCAGTTGCTTTCCCCCATTGGGGGTTGGGGGTGAGAGATCGCCAATGAGAGAGTGACAGAGTAAGAAGAAAAAGAGACTGGAGCTTCACACACAAACACACAGATGCACACACACAATATATCATACCAAATATTATGAGTACTGGTCATTGACTGTAATGAAGTGTGTAATTACTATTCTAACTCCAGGCGCGCTTTGATAGCAGTGTAGGTTATAAAGCGGACTAATGCAAATCTAACTGCGCTTTTACTTTTTTGATACACTCGCTCGAAAGTACCTAAACACACTATGGGGAAGGGTCCTCACAATGCACCGGTCATCACAAACATAGTGTTTGTCTGGTTCTGACAAAGTTTACTGAGCTGGTCTCCAAAGAGTGGGTTAAACATACACACACACGCGCATGCACACACAAACTTTTTTCTATGTGAGGTCAGAAATTTACGTCCACGTGGAAAGGTTGGTAAGTAAAATTATTTCTTAAATTTAAAGGACTAGCATGTTTGCCTCTTTCACAGGCAATGCCTCATAACCTTAAGACTATGGCAAGCAAAATAAAGTGACTCTAAGCTTAGCTATAATATTTAAAAAGTTCACTTATGTGATTCTCATTGAAGACCACAAATACATTGTTGTGTTCAAGGAATGATTCATTTAGCAGTTATGGAAAGTTATTTCAAATATCTACCAGTTTGAATGTGATATTTAACAGAATCTGTGGGATGTCTTAGGACTGTATACTTAGTTCGATAACATTTTGCTTTATTTAGTTGTCTAATGCCCAATACCTCGTTTCCTTTCCTTTAGCATATTATAGACTGTAATACTGTTTAATATTGGTTTAAGTTTGTTTCTGAATGCACTGCTTCTGGATACATTCCAGAAGGTTTGTTAAAATACAAAATAGAAAATATGTTAATGTTTCCTTGAAAACAAAATGCAATTAACTAAAAAAAATAACATTTAGTAAGAATTTGGTATTTTCTGACTCTATTCTCCATAGTGCACAAGATACGGAAGGAACAAAGGCACATCAGATGGCTATTAACGAGCTAAACAAATATTTGAAGCTGTTCTTATTATGAAAAACATATGTAGCAAAATACTTCAACTAACTCTATAACTGATGTCAGGCATTTGGATGTGTTTACCAGTTCTTCTTTTTAGGTCGAGCCTATCCCATTCCGCAAGGAATGGATAGGGTCGAATTTTAGTGTGCAAAATAAGTTCTCAAACCATCAGCGGATTTAAGACAGTTCACATGGGTCACATGGACACAAACACGTGCATTTCCCCACATCAAAGCCATCAGCCTCCCTCCCACAGGCTTCCCCTGCGTGCGCAGTGCGCGCTGGCCTCACTTCTCCTCCCCCCTAATTGCTTTTTTTCACGGCCGCCAGGCTGTGAGTTACATCAAAGGCTTCGGCTCCCTGCCCCCTGCTTGCCGTGTCTTTATTTAGACTACATACATATACACACAAACATGTTTGTGAAAATATGTTCTTTTTTTATAAACCACCAGGGACCCATGTTTCTGTGTGTAATCCGCCGTTTTGATGGTTGACCACAACCATCACAACCTCTACGTAATCTCTACACATTGTGTTTATTTTCTGTAATTTTTCTCCGTCTTCTTAAAGGGAGCATCTCTTCCACGTAATAATTTTGCCCTGACGGGCGTGCGAAAGAATCCGTCTTAAAGAATCCTTCCTTCTCACCAAACCGTAGGCGCTACTTCCTGTTTTGCTTTAAATGCCTCGATCACATGGCTGCAGCTTGCTCCAGAACAAATACTAACTAGTGCATCGCTTTCAGAGCTACATCACTTCCTGTGAGCACATGGCTCTAGAGAAATAACCTGCAGCATTCAAGTTGCCAAAGCGGTTCAAGGCAGAGTGCGCAGGCTCAAATACACTTGCACAACAAGTAGTGGTAAATGCGCCGTATTTACACGAGTATCTCCAGCTCGCACCACTCCAGTCCCCGCCCTTACTGTCTAACCCCCCCTGCCATTTCTCCATGCGCACTGGGGGGCGCCCCCTGGATTCGATTCAATCTTCTGCTATGTAGCCACAGCGAAGCTACCTGCGCGCAGAGACAAAACCGACCCCTGCTTGGGACGTTTGACTGCTAATTGGACAGTCCCTGCTATGTGTAACACATTAACACCAAACAATGCGGTCTTTGTGACAGTGCGATCCTTTCAGGGGTAAATGCATCTTACCCGTAGTTTGTGTTTTTCCTGGGGGGAGGGGATCCTACCCAAAAAGTTAATGTGATTTAATGAACGTTTTTTAAACTACGTGTTTACTGTTAGAGGTATAAAAGGAGCGCACAAACACACTTTTTCAGACAGAGGCATACTATAAGAACCCTGTCAGCAGTAACCGATACCCGCAGCGTTTGCACACCCTGCAACGGTCATAGTGGTTTCTTCAAATATCGTAAACAAAAAAGTAGCCTTGCCTCTCTCGGACCCGAGCGCAGCACCGGGAAGGGCTACATTTAAACACTTTAATCATGCATGACTAGACCAGTAATAAATTAAAACGGGCAGTGGTCGTGATTTCGTTTCTACTGGGAATTTAAAAGGGATTAAAACGAAGAAATACCATGAACTAAAAAAGCACTTATGTACTTTAGTTTTTCTCAATCTATTCCAAAAGATGTTATCCTAATATAGTTTTCAAGTGTATCCAGAGCCTCAAAAATTACATTTTAAACGATTTCAGATTTGTAATAATAATAATAGACTACAGTGTTTGGGCAAGAGACATTTAAAATAGTACTGTCACGGACAACAATTTAGTACAGAGACAGTCACGTTTGGATTGATTGGTGAACTGCTTGTTGCAAATTACACAGTGCGTCAATGGGCGCGCCGAGGCCTGAATCTCCGGGGACTGCAGTCTCCTTTGCCCTCAACAGGCAAACACAGCACGCTTCCTAAAACCGGAAGAGAAGAAAAGCATGCCCTGCTTTGAGCTGGTGGCAAGCTGCTTTTCGATCTCGTCTGCTTCACAAATATGTGGGCGATTTATTCCTATGTTTCGCTTGCTTGTTCAGTTACAGGCCAGCGATTTGTTTTCTGAAAAAGCCCCAGTTTGTAATTATGCGTCCATACAATATTTCTCAAAGATTCGGGTTCGAAGTTAGTTTGCGGGTTTTAAGGTCTTGTCATATTTCTATTTAACTTGCATTTCTCTCCTGAAAAAATGGTTGATCTGTGCTTGTAGATGTTGCTTGTGCTGTCGTGAATTGTCGGATTGTGGTCACACGTATGGTATTTGATACGCCCTGTTCCAAGCGTTCCAAGGAGCGGCGCACCGTCTTACTGGGCGCATTTTTATTGTAGCCGGGACATCCCCAACACGAGTCGCTGTATGCGGAACGATGTGTGGTGTCCGGTTGAGACTAGTTGCAGATACCAAGGGGTGCCGTGAACGGGCTTGCCAGAACGCGCAGGCACATTTTGTTGTCCATACCTGCATTAGACACCTTTAAAACACAAGGAATTACAGACATTTCCTACGTTTTTTGCCTGCTGGGGATGGGACACTGACGGATCAGGAGCTATACCCGAATGCTTGTCCGCTCCCCCGGCTGCCTGCCTCAGCCACGGCACTGTATAGACAGCTTCTCACTGCTCCGGTACCTTAAAGGTGCACCAACAACACCGCCTAGAGCATCTCCGGAACTATTGTCGGCCACGGAGTACCTGAATTTCTAAGCAAGGTACAACATTTTTAATAGGCGCGTGTAGCAGTCGAAGGTTTGTATTCTGGGAGCGTGAGTACCAGTACGTTTGAGACATGTACAGGCACTAGGGCGAGAGCTGTTGTCTTTGGAACTGGGAATAAGGCTCCAGTCCCGTCATCTGGTCGACATCCTGTGATTCTGGGCACACCACTGTGACTTAACCTCACCGGGCATACAAAACAATCTGTAACGTGTGGTTCTCGTGTAAAGACTAGCACCGCTCTTTTTGGCAGGTACAGATGATATCTGTTCTCAGTGTAGTGGGATTTGTGGGCGGCGGCGTGAGTGGAGTTAGGGCCACTAATCGGGCACCGCAGGAGATGTACTCTTTACCATACTTCAAACCGCATCCCTAACTTCTCAGCCGTGCCCAGCATGCAATCATACACAGCCTGCCCCACAGACATGGACATTTGCACACTCGGCACAATCAAACAACACTACATAGTATAAACCCTCAGTCACACACCTTAGCCCCATTTTTATATACGTATAAAACACGTGCACATCTTTACTCTCGATCACATGTAAAAGACACGTGAAAAACACTTCTTACTCAGTTCATGTAGAAACACACACAGCTACATCCACATGCAGCACTACGAACCTGCAAGGAACCTTATACAGGCATCAGGTACAAGAATACAATGACATGACACAGCGGCTCTCAAGGGAATACACAGAAACATGAAATTTAGTTCACGCAAACCAGCACATTTATTGCAGCCATAGCAAGTATCTTTAATTTCCAGGAGGTTCATAATGTTCATGTTTGTAATCGTACTCCTTGCTCTACTGAAAATACTTGACGGCAGAGAGCAAAACAAACTGGACTCCAGGAATTTTACAATTTCTAAAGCGGACTTCATATACTTATTTATTTAATGCGCTTTTATATAGCGCAAACATTACCCGAAGGTGTCCTTTCCCTCCCTTGTTCCTCCCCTCCTTCCCGCATGCACCAAGCAGTCCTTCCGCGGCTCACTTCTTTCCCCACATTTCTACCTGGGCCGCTTCTAATCCTGTGACCACCCTCTCCACTTCGCTGTCTCTTACTCCACGTGGCCTGTCTCTTTTCACTCGTTCTCTGACTGCCTTTGTCCCAGTGCCTCCTGATGCACACCACCACACACGTCACTCTCTTGACCTCTCTGCGCAGTCTCTCGTGCTCCTTCTCTCCTTCCGCTACGCCACTCCCCCTCACTATACCATTCCATTGCACCTACTCCTTTACCCCCCCGCCCCCAATCTCTGGCTACGCCTCACTTCTTCCACATCATTACTTCCCCAGGCCTCCCTTTGCTCCCTCTCACCACCTGTAAACATCTTCAGGTGCACTCTTTTCATGCCCTGTCCTCCCTCTCCTCGTGTACCCTCTAGAGCAGCACTCTCTTTTATAATGTTCTCTCATCCACTTTCTTCACATCACTTCTCTTTGCCTCCCATTTCTTACAATATTCCACCCTAGAGTCCTCACCCATCACTCTTTCTTTCCTACCCTTCTTACGCATCCACATTTCATTCTTGTCTCTCTTCCTCTGCTTCTCCTTTCTCTTCTCCCCTCCACTATTCCCTCAGAAGCTTTTTCCCTCCTCCTTCCTGTGCTTGCTCCCTCACCCTTCTCCCGCCCTCCATGCCCTTCACTTCTCCAGCCTCCGTCCCATCCTCTCATCATTATCTCATTGTTTTCGTCCCCTCCGCCATCGTCTCTTCTGTATCTCGTTATCTTCTCCACTCTCGCCTCATTTTCTTTATTTTCTCTCCCTATGCTTATCCGTCCTCATCTCCTTCTGTTCTCCCCACCCCTCTTTCTCATCTTCCGATGTTCTTTCCTCGCCTTGCAGTGTCCTACTTCCCCTCTTCCTGCGTAAACCCCTTCTCTTATCCACATCTGTTTTATTCTCTCCCTGCTTGTCATTTCTAGCATGTTTCCATCCCCACCGCCATACATTCTCCTCCTCTCTCCCCTCTCCATCCGCCCATCTCATCTCTTTCTGGCCTCACCTCGACCTCGCACCTTTTTTCCTTCAGGACAGTCTGGATGCTTCACAGCTCCTCTGGCCTCCCTGCCCCCTCCCCACTGATCTCTTTCTTGCTCCTCTCCTCTCCAGCCTCATTTTCCTCCATAGTCTCTTTCCACTCCCATCTCTTTTGAGTCTCTCTCTTCCGCCCACATCCTCGCCCTTATCTCATCCACCCTCTTCTCACCACCTTCCATCGTTTTCTCCTGGTCCTTCTATCCAACTCTTTATCCTCTCACCCCCATCTCTTTCCTGCCCGCTCCCCATGCTTCTCCATTTCTTCTATTTTTTTTCTCTCTCCTTCCCCAGCTTCTGCTCTTTCTGTACTCTCCCCTCATGATCCTGCCTCATCTTACCACCTTTTAGTTCTCCTCCCTCCATCTTCCACTTTTCCATCGATGTTCACTCATCTCCCCGCACCCTTCTCTCATCTTTAGATCCCATGCCATCTCCCACTCTCCTTCCCCCTATCTAGTCTTGTGTTTCCTAGAACTCGCAGGTATTCAGAGGGTAGGAGGCTTCTGAGTTTCTAAAAGCACTTTGCACTTCAGGAGGTCTAGCCCACACAAGAACAGTCATCCCCCTTGAAAATCATCCTTCATGTGCTGAATCGCGACTCTCCAGTTCAGGCGTGTGTGCTCTCAACGGCCCAAGCATGATTAATTGTTGGCAAACTGGCCTGACCCCTACCTAGGCTAGTGACCTCTCTGTGACAAAGAGCCATGCCTTGTGGACTACCAGATCCTGTACACTTGTGCTTGCATACATTCAGTTCATAGTGGGCACTTCACACACACACACTGCACCCTCACACACACTGTACACACTGCACCCTCACACACACTGCACACACTGCACCCTCAAACACACTGCCCACACTGCACCCTCACACACTGCCCACACTGCACCCTCACACATTGCACCCTAACACACACTGCACCCTCACACACACTGCACCCTCACACACACTGCACCCTCTCACACACTGCACCCTCACACACTGCACCCTCACACACTGCACCCTCACACACACTGCAATCACAAACACTGCACCCTCACACACTCTGCACACACTGCACCCTCACACACACTGAACACACTGCACCCACACACACTGCACCCTCACACACACTGCCCACACTGCACCCTCACACACTGCACACACTGCACCCTCACACACACTGCACACTGCACCCTCACACACACTGCACACACTGCACCCTAACACACACTGAACACACTGCACCCACACACACTGCACCCTCACACACACTGCCCACACTGCACCCTCACACACACTGCACACACTGCACCCTCACACACACTGCACACTGCACCCTCACACACACTACACACACTGCACCCTAACACACACACTGCACCCTCACACACACTGCACCCTCACACACACTGCACACACCACACCGTCACACACTCTGCACTCTCACACACACTGCACACACTGCACCCTCACACACACTGCACACACTGCACCGTCACACACTGCACACTGCACCCTCACACACTGCGCACCCTCACACTCTGCGCACCGTCACACTCTGCGCACCCTCACACTCTGCGCACTCTGCGCACCCTCACACACTGCACACCCTCACACTCTGCACACCCTCACACTCTGCACACCCTCACACTCTGCACTGGAACATACACTCCAAATACCACTCAGTGCCACATAATTACACGCCACATAATTACACTGCACTCAATGCAACATACACTCCAAATACCACTCAGTGCCACATAATTACACACCACATAATTACACTGCACTCAAGGCCACATACACTCCAAATACCACTCAGTGCCACATAATTTCACGGCACATTATTACACTGCACTCAATGCAACAGGCACTCCAAATACCACTCAGTGCCACAAAATTTCACGCCACATAATTACACTGCACTCAATGCAACATACACTCCAAGTACCACTCAGTGCCACATAATTACACGCCACATAATTACACTGCACTCAATGCAACATACACTCCAAATCCCACTCAGTGCCACATAATTACACGCCACATAATTACACAGCACTCAATGCAACGTAGACTCAGTGCCACATAATTATATGCTACATAATTACACTGCACTCAATGCAACATACACTCCAAACAATACCACTCAGTGCCATATAATTACATGCTACATAATTACATTGCGCTCAATGCAGCATACACTCCAAATACCACTCAGTACCACATAATTACATGCCACAAAATTACACTCTACTGAATACAACATACACTCCCCATATTACCACTCAGTGCCATATAATTACACACCTCATACTTACACTCTACTCAATGCAACATAGATACACTTTATCTATCTGTCTATCTATCTATGGCCCTCACTCTATCTGTCTATCTATCACACTCACTCTATCTATCGCCATCACTCTATCTATCTATCGATGCCCTTTATCTATCTATCTATTGCCCTCACTCTATCTATCTATCGCACTCACTCTATCGCATCACCATAGCATCACTCAGCACCACCATAGCATCACTCAGGGGCACCACAACATCACTATGCGCTACCACAGCATCACTGTACGCCACAGCATCACTCGTCGCCACCACATCACTCAGCGCTGCCACAGCATCAATCTGTGCAACCATTCAACAAAAACTGGTTCAAATATGTTCTCTCAATGTTTCAAGCTTTATTACAAATGTCACAAAAAGATGAAATATTTTACTTCTGTTCTTGGTTTTTCATCACAATAAAATACAACGAACATAATCTTCACGAAAGGTATTTACAAAAGCTATTGCCATTATAAATTACAGTAACTTTTATTTAAGTATTAATTATTAAAAAAAATAAAATGCATTTTTATTTGTAATATCAATACATCTAAGTCACATAAACACATATTGCATTACAAATGCTATAGGTGTCATATTTGTGAAAGTTAAAACTATTGGCATTGTAAATGACAAAGCTATTAATTTCGCTATTTTCAAAACCAACACATAAATACAAAATTTGTCATTTACAATAATAAATAGCTCAAACTTTCCTAATGCGAGACCTATTGCATTGCAAATGCTTGTTTTCTATGGCTCTGCACAGGGCTCCCTTATTTGTCGGTGTGTGACTCAGTAAACAGCAATATTTCAAAGGGGTAAGTAAAGTTTGCCAAGGAATCAAAATCAAATACAGTAAAATACCTGGAAGTGGGAGTGCATTTATATTGTCTCCTACAGTGCTTAAAATGAAAACTCATTAAGCCTAGATTTTGAAAACTAGAATTAAGACTAGTTTAAAACCAAAAAAAATATTAATTGTGTTAAATCTGGTTCACAAAGTTTTAAATGTTATGGCACATGAATAGCGATGAAGGGTGGTGGGACAGTGGAGTTTATATACATATATATACTATAAAGTCTTCAATGATGTAACAAGCTGATATCCAGGCTGTAAAAAAACAGTAACTATAAAAAAACTGTTGGAATTATATAGCGCGAACCTGACCCAAGAGGGTATCAGAGTACTTTACATTTAGCATTGTTGCATTACAAATTCTATCAGATACAAGAGCATAGTAGGGTACAGTACACATAAACAATGTTGCAGTAATTTGAGGAGGGAGGGGAGGATGGAGTAATAGCGGGGAGGCGAGGAGGAAAAATGCCCAATGTCCGGCTGGGTAGGTGACGGTCAAGGGGGAAACCAGGGCCAATCTCCTCATTAGCTGTCAAGCAGCTCCACCGGCCATCAGCCATGTTGCTCAGGTCTCCGCGATCAGGAAAAAACAGTTTTAAGTTTATTTGATTTGCGAAGGTTATATAGCGCTATCTAGACCCAGAGGTATCAGAGCCCAAAACCAGGAGAACGTTGCATTAGAAGGTACATCAAGAGGATTATAAAGCGCTGGCTTTACTCGTCGGTATCAAGGCACTATAACAAAGGCACATTGCGTTAAAATGACATCAGTTACAATAGCATAGTAAGGTATAGTAAACAAACAACGAGGTTGAGAGAATTTATAGGAAAGGAGGGGCGGAAGAAGCCATAGCAGGGAGACGAGGAAGAACTGTGTCCAATGTCCGGCTGGGTAGGTGACGGTCGAGGAGGAAACCAGGGCGACTGGATATGATCTTTCCTCTCAGGCAGAACACAGAGAATAGGACTCCTTCCTATTGGAACCAACAGAGATCAGATGAGGAGTACCCCAAGGATCCTCCCTCAGTCCCACACTCTTCAACGTTTACATGGCCCCCTCGCAACCATCGCCAGAAACCACAGGCTCAATATCGTCTCCTACACCGACAACACTCAGCTCATCCTCTCCCTCACCAAGGAACCCAACATCACCAGGCCCAACTTCCAAGAAGTGATGAAAGCCGTTGCGACCTGAATGAGCAACAGCTGCCTGAAGCTCAACTCGGAGAAAACAGAAGTCCTCATTCTCGGCTCCAACCCCTCTACATGGAACACCTGGTGGCGTCCCGCCCTCAGAAACCCACCCACCCCAAAGGACCATGAATACAACCTTGGCATCATACTTGACTCTTCACTCACCATGAATCGCCAGATCAACGCTGTATCCTCCCCATGCTTCACATCCTCTGCATACTTCGCAAGACGTTCAAGTGGATCCCCTCTGACTCCAGGAAAACTGTCACAAGCACACTCATCACCAGCAGACTGGGCTACGGGAACGCTCTCCATGCAGGAATCAAAAAACTCTTCCGCAAACTCCAGACCATCCAGAACACTGCAGCCAGATTTATCCTTAATGTCCCACGACATAACCACAGCACCCTACACCTCCGCGACCTCCACTGGCTCCCCCGTCAAAAGATGAATAAACTGCAAGCTGCTCACACACGTCTACAAAGCCCTCCACAACATCGGACAAGAACACAGAGACTGCAAGTTTGGTACAGCATGGTACCGGTATTACACCTTCTTCGAAGCACTAAACCAAGGTGTCTTAGTATGATTTCTGATGAAAGGCAATGGTGATCTGCTTTTAAAGAACGGATGGGCTTAAGATCTCACGTCTCAGAATGTTATCCACCTCACCTACTTGGGGAATCTGTATCAGGCTAAGGGATTACCTTGTGTATTGTTCACCCTTCCAAATACATTACAATTTCAAAATAAAGTTGTCTTTAATTAGGTTGGCTTCTGTCTTTTCTTTTAACTAACAATAGGGAATAGACATCATTCTTCTAAATATTTAAGAAGTGCTGCTCGCACATTTCTTTGAGAATCCAATATTCCATTGAAATCCAATGGTAAGGATTTCTCTAAAATGTACTGTGGCAAATGATCTTTCCTTAGGCATGTTTGAGTCAATTAAGCCTGTATAGTTATTACAGGACAGCCTGCATCGCACAGACATGATATACATCAGAATCAAGAACCGACATGATGAAAAATTTCATTGTATCTTTTTTGTTACCATTCAAATATATCAGGATAGCGCCTGCAGACACTCCTGGTATTCGTTACATTAAAAAAGATAAAA
Source organism: Lissotriton vulgaris (assembly GCF_964263255.1). NCBI lineage: Eukaryota > Metazoa > Chordata > Amphibia > Caudata > Salamandridae > Lissotriton > Lissotriton vulgaris. The sequence continues at coordinate 1,572,110,357 of NC_141695.1, read as the reverse complement.
GAATATTAAGAACAAAAACCCTTGAACTATCTTGGTTACCTCACGGGAAGACAAATATACCTCAAGGAAATATCAATATACCTCACAGGAAGATAAATATACCTCAAGGAAATATAAATATACCTCACAGGAAGATAAATATACCTCAAGAAATATAAATATACCTCACGGAAAGATACATATACCTCAAGGAAATATAAATATACCTCACAGGAAGATAAATATACCCCAAGGAAATATAAATCAACTTCACAGGAAGATAAATATACCTCAAGGAAATTTAAATAGACCTCACGGGAAGATAAATATACCTCAAGAAAATATCAATATACCTCACAGGAAGATAAATATACCTCACAGGAAGATAAGCAGCGGCATATAGAAATACACCTTGTGAATGCTCAAGAAGAGATCAGAAGGGTCATGTGTAAACACTGATTTCAGATATTTGCCAAAAAACAGATACCAATTGCCCATTTGGTGTAAAGAACATTAAAGAGCGGCGCAAGCCTTTCCCTCAGGAGCATGGGTCTTCTGCCTTCACTACAACCCAAGAGTCAGAGTCTGTCCTAACAATGAAAGCTCTACTTTCTAAAGAGGAATCCTCCTAAACGAGTAGAATTTAACTGAGACTGGGGCATGTCTTTGAGTTTGATAATAAAAAGAATTTCGTAGCGCGCCCCTGCATTGCAAAATGCAATGCAGTGCGCGCTACAAAATTTGTTTTATTAATTAAATAGTTTACTTACCTCCAATTATCCATATCCCGGTTTTTAGTACCCCCCACCCTGCCCCTTCCCTGCCCCGCCTTTCGGCCCCACCGGAACTCCCTCCACGGGCCGCGGCTGTTAGTACCCTGGTAAGCAAGGTTTGAGCTCATCCTGTACGTGGTGTCCGGTGGTTTAGCGCCGGGACACTCTATGTGAGTAGCTGTGCGCTTTACAAACACCTATTTATATTTCATTTACTTTCATTTCAATTGGCAAGGACTTTACTCCCTTATTGATCTCTAATACATGGTACCAGTGGTACCCCGGACATAGGTAGTAAAGGGGTGTCCAGGGCTTGCTGCACGGTTTGTGTCACCCTCAGTGACCCAAGTAAATTACTGACAGCAAGTCTGCCATTACAGACCGCAGGAGCAGTGCACACGGCTCGATTTCTACTGTGTAGCACAGTCAACACACTATTTTTAATATATGTCAGTCACCCCTAAGGAAAGCCTCCTGAGCCCAGAAGGCAGGGAGCAGTATTTTAAGGGTGCAGGCATGTAGGTACAAGCTTTTGTGGCTCTATAGTGCCTTTACCGTTAAAGGACACTGTAAGTGATAGACGGTTCATAGAATAACATGAGCTACCACCCAGGGCAACCAGAAGTTGGCAGCCCCATTATGGTACTGCCTAAATATGTTGTGTTTGGTGTTAAACAATGTGCCTTCTCATCCCTGACATGACTTCTGTCCCCTGGGAGACATGACATACACCCAGGTAGCTACCTTAAAGCTTGCCACCAGGTAGCTACCTTAAAGTTTACCAACCTGGTTGCCCCAGCTTATCTGTGCTCTGGCTGGCCAGCCCCCACTTTCCCACACCTGCTGCTACCAAGACAGGATTCTGAACTCCTGCCAGGCATATGATCACTCGTATAAGTTAGGAACCCCCCCCCGTGCCCTGACTTTCCGCCGTTATTCAAGTAAGTAACCAAAACTCTGGCAGACCGTGTTCGCGACCAGCCCCTTTTGGTTAAAATTCGAGACTTAATCTGATAATTGAATGCTTTGTATTTTAGGAGGTGCAACCTGGCACCTAGCGGAATTGTTACTTAACCAAAAGCCCCAAGTGCGATTCGGCACTGACATATATTGATATCTGGAATTAAACCATACAAGGAAGGCCCATAGCCTATTGACGGTAAATGACTTTTCACTGCGCCGTTTTGAGCACCCCCCGTTTTTAAAATCACATCTGAATGCCGGTTTTAATATAGACTGTTTGTCACCGCAGATTTAGTGGCTATCAGCCCCCGTTACGGATTTACTGGGCCGTATTACAAGCGTGTCATTACCGTTGAACCTTGTTCATCCTTCAAACGTAAGGAATGTTTTTACAACACTGTTTTACTTTGGGCAATCTGTACCGAACCGCTAAATAAATAATGGTCAACACCAGCAACGTAATACTAATGCTTGCTTCGAGAAATTAAAGCCACAATTTAAATACAACGGCACTATCGTTTTTTTTAAAATTCACCGCGCGTGCATCGCGTCGCCCGCCACCACCCCTTGTGATTCACATCCCGTGAACAACTATGATACGCCTTTATCCCAATGGTTCCTCCCCATTTTTGTAGTTTCATCCATCGCCGTTTTTTCACCTTAAACCACTGCGCCTTCAACCTTCACTTACATTGCCGTTTTAACACCTTAAACCACTGCGCCTTCAACCTTCACTGACATCTCGGGCACAAGCCGCATGAGTACTGTGCAACTAGACTCTAGTCCTGAAGCGGATGTCCTCTTCTTTGTGTCACACATCAATTCACCCTCACAGAAGTCACCAATCAGATGCCTAGCAGTGTAGTTTTACTTATCTATTTTTTGTATTTTTCTCCCCCTTTTATTCCCTTGTAAATGTTGATATAGTAATGCGATATAGGCAAAATATGTGAATAAGCTTAAGACAACAATGAACTAGCCCTTGTCCTGAAGATGATGCTTTATATTGTTGTGAATAGCATCGAAACGTCGTCGACACTAAAAGCACCATATTCAATATGATTTTATAATATTGTAATGATCAATGGTGTGAAAATGGATATTTAAGTCTGTCATAGTGATTACAAACAAACAGGCACATCTTATACCCTGCCTTTGGCCATTCTGCTTTTCGTTGGTTTGTCTTGTGTTCTGTGGGTCACAGCTGTGCCCACTTGTCATTTAATGTTTTGAATCACAATCAACTGAACTTATATAAAAATAAATTCTTGTCCGGCTGGTTGAAAGACATACGATCTATTTAAGCGTATGATTATTGTGGTTGTCCATTTTTCCTTCCAAAATAGGGACCACTGTTCTCTAAAACATGTTACTGCCCAAGGTCCCTATGGCATACCTTCTGGGTTTCCCTTGTTTTGTATAATAATACCAAGTAAATTACTGACAGCTAGTCTGCCATTACAGACCGCAGGAGCCGTGCACACGGCTCGAACTCTACTGTGCAGCACAGTCAACACACTATTTTTAATATATGTCAGTCACCCCTAAGGAAAGCCTCCTGAGCCCAGAAGGCAGGGAGCAGTATTTTAAGGGTGCAGGCATGTAGGTACAAGCTTTGTGGCTCTATAGTGCCTTTACCATTAAAGGACACTGTAAGTGATAGACGGTTCATAGGATAACATGAGCTACCACCCAGGGCAACCAGAAGTTGGCAGCCCCATTATGGTACTGCCTAAATATGTTGTGTTTGGTGTTAAACAATGTGCCTTCTCATCCCTGACATGACTTCTCTCCCCTGGGAGACATGACATACACCCAGGTAGCTACCTTAAAGCTTGCCACCAGGTAGCTACCTTAAAGGTTGCCAACCTGGTTGCCCCAGCTTATCTGTGCTCTGGCTGGCCAGCCCCCACTTTCTCACACCTGCTGCTACCAAGACAGGATTCTGAACTCCTGCCAGGCATATGATCACTCGTATAAGTTAGGAACAAAGGCTTCGGATGGAAGGAGGTCTCACCTCCCTCCTCCCGAACAGGCTAGTGAGGTGGCACATCAAGGCAACAAGCTTTAAAGGCTGCACTACCTCTGATATGCATCAGCCTTGACTCTCAGTGTAGGAAACAGCTCTCCCCCTACCCCAGGAACATTTTCACCAGGTGGGATATTAGCTATGTAGGGTGGTGTTCACCCCCAACAGGCTAGCCACACCTCCAGTATGAGTAGTCTGGTCTCTGTACATCATAATTTGATTTCTGCTATCTTTGGTACTCGAAGATTTGAGGGTTATGGGTAGAAAAGGTGACCCACACCCCCTGATGTGACCACATCAGGTTTGGGTTAGCTGCAGGGACATGTTGCCCATTGGCCACAAGCCCCCATACCCCTAACTCTCCTAAATCCAGGATTTAGGGGACCCCCGGATACCAGAAGCTCAGATCTGCACAGGCTGCAGCAAGGAAGTACCCAGAAGAGACCAGTGTCAATGACAACAGGACTTTGCCCACAGCACCAATGCAAAAGAAGGGATACTCTTTCCCCGGGGCAACAGACTTCGAACTGCATGAGCGAGCCTCTTCCTTGGCTAAAATTCAGCACTGCCTGGAAGAGAGACCCCCGTGGGAGCCTGAAGCACCCTTAGACTCCTCAGAACTACTGGCACTAGCCCCCTGCATGCTGCAGCTAAAACAATGCTCCGGATCCAAAGATTTTGTTTCCCATTGGACGCTCTGAGGGATCGTCCAGGTCCAGATGGTCTAGTGTATTGTGAGAACTGTAGCCATGCCTTCCACCAAGTTACAGACAGCTATTGCATTCCCTTTGACCACTAGATACCAAAGTTACTTTTTGCAAACTTACCGCTGCCAAGAGTTGTTGTTCACCAGTCCAGCAACCGACCCCTTTACTCGACGTTGCATTAAGAGGGAACTACAACCAACCTGTGACTGACATTAGAACACACTCCTTTGTTGTCCTTTTGCATCTTTTCCCCCGCAGATTTGTTTCAGTGGTAAAAGCTGCTCTCCTGCACCTCCCGTTCAGCACCACGGACAGCCAAGCCACTCTGTACCCTGGCTTCACAGGACAGGCAAAATCAAACTTACTGTTGTGGTCTGGTCCTAGGACCCACATTACTTTTACCCTGCAAGGGTACAACGCAACAAGTGGCAATTTTTCACTAGTGTTTTTTTCATTGATCGCAATGTTAAATGTTCCTTGTATTGATTTAATATTACTACTAAAATCTATAACAACGGGTATATATATGGCATTCCATTCATGTTATGTCTAAATTAAGATAAAAATGCAGTCTATTTTTATAAATTGGTGTTGGATTTCTTTCGAGTTGTGTCAGTTACTAATTTTCCATGTTAGTACTCTGAAATACTTAATACATATTCCTCTAGGAAAGCCTGACTGTGCTTTGCCACTCTACCAGGACTGAGCTAAGGATTTATTAATGTGAATCCAAGGACCATCTTTGTGGTATTGTGATAGTATTACATGGTCAGCACTAACCCCCACACCTCATAATACTCCACGTTCGTACAGTAACTGCTGTCAGGCACCCAGTATATTCAATTGCACTCAAAGGCAAATACTTCAAGTGAAAATACAACTCTGACTGTGTAATACGAAACAGTGAGACAGAGTTATAAGACAATTGGTAAATTTACTGTTACAATTTAATTTGCCTGGCAGGTGTCACAAAGCTGTCATGAAGAGCTATAAATTATCAACAGTTAGCACGCTGTAAGTCGGTGTAGTACTGCTGCAAGTTTGTTACCTTATGGGGCTGCGGTTGTTCTGATCTTTTGCCACAGACAACGGCCTCATTCAGAGGTTGGAGGATGGATAGCCCTGTCACAGATGTGGTAGGTTTCCTGGCTGCTGTATACAAGTGCATTATATAGTATGGCACTTATAATAAGGCAGCCAGGATGTCAGTCACATTTGAGACAAAGTGTCCTATCTGCCACACTCTAAAGCAATCCCAAAGTAGCTTCAATAGCTTGTGTTTCCTATGTAGGGGTTGGACTATCATCAATGCAGCAGGTATATTGGCCCTGGTGCAATGTTGTTTGTGAGCCTTACTTTGCGCCCTCCATCCAGGGGAGTCCCAGCCCTGGGTGGCCCCCTTGTAGCAGGGTTCCATTAGTACCTCAGCATCCCAATCCATTACATGGTCCCTACTGAGAGACCCCAGTAGGGACCATGTGAGTTTGTGGAGAAGTGTGGCTCAGGGGTTAGAGGCGGCAGACCCGGAAGCTGAGATCGGCCCTGGACCAGGGTTCAATTCCCTGCCTCGGCGGGTCTTGGGCTCAAAAATTTCACGGACTCGATAATTCTCGCTCCGGTGCCTTCTCGACTCAAGGGTTCACACTCTGCGACTCTGGGCAATAGCTTGCTTAATCTCCACAACGGCCCCTCGCGGCGGGATGCCTGACTTTCACCTTGTGGATACCCTGCCGGGGTTATATCACAGGGGAATACCAGGACGGGTTCCCTAAGCAAGCGCCGGGAAACCCTTTGTGGGTAGCTGTGCGCTATATAAGCTCAAATACATTTACATTTACATTTTACCCCAGGATCTACTGACACCTCCTAGGACACCTTCTCAATGCACACTATGTCTATGTCTACCAATCTTAGCCGCCAACAGAACCAGCCCCGGACAGCATTCCTACCTCTGGAGCCAACCAGTGTAGTCAGCAGTGTAATCTCATGGAAGACTGTGCCGTGGGTCTTGTGGCAGCTCCTCTCTTGTGAGACTTGCAGTAGATCTCGGAGGTCTCACAAGAGTACGACATCTATCCCTTGTGTTTTTCTATTTAAAATGACGCACAAGACTGATGCCTTTTACTTGACTTTATGATCCTGAAGAGAGCATAAATGTTAAAGGTCACAGTCCAATCTTTAAGGTCCCACTGGAACCAGCATCATTTCCTACTTCCTTCCCTCTGATGTTAGGATCCTCTGCTATGACTCCAATTACCTATGATCTTATTAGTGTGATTCGGCGTAATGCAGATGCATGTGAGAACCCAACCTCTGCTATGCCATATGTAGACCTGGCTCACGAGTCAAATCTTGTAAAGGACTCAAAAAAATAGCTCATTAAATGGACAAGCAAGAACCCTTACTTGGCAAATCAAAAGCATCTCAGAAGTCAAAGGACAACCACTAAATGGAAAACTAATCATTAGCTAAGTTTGGTGCTGTGTTGCTCTGCTTGTTGCTGTTTTCTGCTAACCAAACATTTAAGCATTTATAAACTGGGACTTCAGCAATTTGTCTATGACAGGCCCAGCCAAATATGCTATATTCTGTAGCAATCCTGTGTGGTTAACATTATCCATGTAGTCCCCTGCCTCTTCCTATTATACTTTATACAACCTCTGCGTTCATCACATCAATTCTAGCACCTTGGATGCCGGTCTTTAGAGACCAGTATTTCAGATCCACCTTTTCATCATCTCCAAGGCTCATTGCAACACAGTGTGTGGTGACTACACCGGAATTAGGGAGAGGTCGTTTGCATGTTACTTCTACAACACACCTTGACCACATGTTAGTGGCATTGGTCTGACACTTACAACTGTGGAGATAATAGTTTAAATATTTGATACATTTTCCAACTAGAATTAAACAACATGATTTATGCTGTCTCTTCTCAAGATAAATCCAATTAACTTAACTGAATGGCTATGCTGTGACATGGCTGTGATTTATTTTGGCAGAAAGGTACCAGTGTTTTATATAACCTTGTTATATTCAGCTGTAAATGTGGTCCAGATTTACTGGCATTTTGTCTGCTTGATTTCATGCTGACTGGCGGTGTTGTTGGAAGGGGCTAGAATCAATCAATCAATCAATCAATCAATCAGCTTTTGTAAAGCACAACACTGTCACCCCTAGGGGTATCCGGGTGCTGTGTCTCCATCGAAGAACCAGGTCTTGAGTTTCTTTCTGAAGTCTGCCAGCGAGGGGACTGTACGGAATTGGAGGGGAAGGTTGTTCCGGATAAGGAGCGGTCACCGCTGTGGCTGCGACAGTTACGGGGTGTGCAAGGGCAAGCGACGATGTGCGCAAGTGTCTAGAGGGATAATGGAAGTTTAGTTGATGGTTAATGTAGACAGGTCCTAGGTCCGGGAGGGATTTGCAGGCGTGATTGAGGATCTTGAAGTGGCATCTCTTTTGGATGGGGAGCCAGTGGAGGTCTCTCAGGTGGGGGGCAATGTGAGTTCTTTTGGGGAGGTCCAGGAATCAGGCTGGGTTCAGCGTTCGGTATGGTTTGGAGTCTTCTGAGGCTCTGCCAGCATTGAAGGCATTACCATAGTTGAGGTGGCTCGTGATGAGGGCATAAATAATGGTCTTATGGTATTTGTTGGGATCCATCTGAAGAATCTGCAGAGCATGCAGTGTTTAGAAGCCGGAGGAGAATTATTTTCATGATGAGAGGTACCTTCTCAGTTATGAAGGGGAGGGTTTAGTGTGTGTGTGGAGAACTCTGTCTTGCATCACCAGATTTTCAGAACCAAAACACAGACATGCAACTAGCATAGAAACAGGCCTACATTTTGGCATTGACCATCAATACTGAATGGCTATGATCACATCACCCATTGACTTACTACACTACCACATCTCAGAGACCTTTAAGACAAAGTAGATTTAAGAACAAAAAAAAGCTCATGCGGAGTTTGTGACTTCTTTACATTTCAGTGGAATTTGACCACCCAAGAACCATATGAAGTTGTCCTTCGTGCACATAAGGAGTCCATTCAGCTGGTTTTCTTTTCACTCTTGGACCTATAGTCCAATATTTATAATGCATCACCCATGGCAAGAAGGGTCATTGAGCAATGCATTACTTGCAACACCCTAGAATACTTAAGTATTAGATGACATCACACTGGCACCCCGAGGGGGTTGGAGACTGGATGCCTGGGAATTCACAGACTGGAATACAAGACATTTTGTGCAATAGGCAACATACATATTTCCAGGAAAATGCTGGAACAGTGACCTACCACTTCCCCATGTGGGAAGCCTACAAAACGATTCTGAGGGGGCACATGATTGTAGTGGGCAAAAGGAGGGAAATAGAGAGTGCAGGGTCTTAGAGGACTGAATGGCATGGGGAGAGGCAAAATACGTGGCCGTAGTGGCTGCTGACTTTTTAAAGTGGTGAGGCATGAAAGAACTTTCCAACTTTCACACTGTGACAGAAAGAAGCAAGTGAGACAATAGCTACAAGAACCAAAGGTCTCAATTGAACAACGTGAAAGCCAATTCCGGCTTCCACCTCGACCAAAGTGTGTCATCTTAGGCAAATCCTGTGTTTCACCGCGCTGGATATTATTTAGACCACTTCTCTAGTTGCCTTCTCCACCACCGAACACAACCATGCGCACCCATAAACATAAAGAGCAGGTGCACACTCTCACTTATACACGCACTCAGAGCATGTGATGTTGTGGGAGTTGTAACAGTGTGGGATGTGCCTGATGATGTGTGGGATGCATGTCTGATGATGTGGGGTAGATTGGCGGTGGTTGAGTGTACCAAACAGCAGAAAAAACAAGAAGCATTAACACCACCAACTACGTATATTTTGAAAGAAGCAGCGCAAGTACAATAATGCCTAAGAAAACTAAAGTATCCCTCAAACATATAGGAGAATGCGTACGCATGTATGCACACTAAGGCAACACCCAAAGTTACTCACTAGTAGCTAGACTGGGCTACCGCGCAGCACAGAACAAAAAGCTGGCAGGGAGCAGCCATGTAGAAGGAATTTCAAAGGCATATTATCAAGATAGGCGATAAAATTATCGCCGTTTTAGCGGCAGAAAACTGCAGCTAAAACGGCGATAATGGGCTTGCTAATATGCTCTATGGAATTCCAATTGAAGCCCATGTTAAATGTGAAGGACATCTAATTTTATCGCCTGTCTTGATAATGTGCCCCTCCATTCTTTAATTTAACGATACAAATTGAAGCCTTGCAAAAGGATCTCACTGTGCTAAACATGTTCGTAACACGGCTGGAGATTCCCACACCATCCAAAGATTTTCAGGCACAGTACAAAATTATCCTTCTCCATGAACCATGCCACAGCATGGTCTGTGAAGGCAGCGGCCGGCAGACGCCCCAAGCAGCCCCTTTGCTCAGTCACCTGATGTTATTGGGCTCTGTACACAGTTCTTCTGTCTCCAGCCACAACAGCTGCTTATCCCACAAAGAACTCTGTGTTAATGAATCCCAGCTCTGTCCGGCATCCTTGTTAGGCTAAAAACATATGTGCCGACCAAAAAAAGAATTATTCTTTGTTAATGAATCTGGTGCTCATATAAAGCTCTCCATTACCTTCTGGTTGAGTTCGTGCTACATAAAATTGCAATACTATAAATAAAATAGAGTGCAAACTCGACCTGAAAGCATCGGAGCGATTTACATAAGCACCAGTTATGTTACACAAGGACACATTCATATCTTCTTTTTTACTGCATCGGGAAGATTGGAAAGGGGAGACCTCTCGGTCACTCCGAACGTATGGCTGGGTGCCCGATCGCCCGGGAAACCTTTGCGGGCAGGGGGCGTGTCCCCAGCTGGTATGCCCAGAGTGGCATGGCTGGAGCACGCCCCCGCCGCCTAAGAGGGTTGTCCAAAACACCCGCCCGGAAGTCCGTGCACCTCTGGGCGGGATGGGGATGCGGCTCCGCCTTCCCGCTGCAAGATAAAAGGCGCGGGAATCGAGGCAGGCGTCCTCTTGTTCCTGCGCTCTGAAGGCTGCACCACTCGTCGCTCGTGAGCCCTCAAGGGAACAAGCTGCAGTTTTTGAACGTGTAATCGTTGTTTTTTCTGTTTCAGTCGCCGAGGCGTAGCTGGTCCGAGTCACTACTGGAAAACAGGCAGAGATAAACCAGATCGCAGATATGCCTGGTAAGAAGAATGGAAAGAGCTCCGAGATGGAACGGATGCTGCGCACAATGGTGAACCAAGTGTCGGTGATGGACAGGAAATTTGGTAAAGTAGACCAACTGGGTCGCGGCTTAGCGGCGCTCCAGAAACAAGTGGAGGCTCAAGCGGGGCCCTCAGGGCGGCCTAAGAGGATCGTGGGGCTTGCTTTGCCAAACATTACCCCGGGGGGGGGGGGGGGGGGGGGGAATAAGGGGAAAACGAAGAAGGGGAAAGTGGGTCCTAGACAAGCCCCAGTCCCAATGGAGGTCCAGCTGGTCCTAGTAGCACCAACGCCTAGCCCAGTACCCACACCGGATGGTGGATTGCCAATCCCTGTGGTTATCACACCTCTTGGTGATAATGAAATACCCCCCGAACTAGCGATTCATTTGGCGGCTGTGTTGCCCTGGTTGAAGAAGGGAGTGGGGGGATCAGCGGCTGGGGAAGACCCAGCCAAAGAGGCTAGGCAGATTATCGACCAGCTCAGGCAGACAAGGGGCGCTGGGGCTGCGAACGTGCCTTCTATTTCTCCGCAGGTGGCGAACCTGGCCGCGGTTGAAAATCGGAATAAGTCGAGGGACACGACCGGAGGTACGACAGAAGACGGTAAGAGGTCGCTCCCAATAATGGGGGAAGGCGCTGTGCCTTCAAGGCGGGAATTCTTTACGCAACATGTTCCTATGGCCACAAAAGAAATGGTGTGGGTGAATAAGTATATTAATATGTTTTCATTGTTGACTGACAATCGAGAGTTAGAATATGCCAAGACCCAGAAGGATTTATGGCACCCCAGTGAATGGAGGGCAAAAATGGCAGAATTCAGGGTTGAAGAGACTATGATGAACGGGATCAGGGCTTTTTCTGTTTTTGTAGCAATTATGGGTGAGCGAACACCAGAACTATTGGGAGACCTTGCTTGCTACCAGAGCAGGATCACAGGCTTCCATGAAAAGTATGGAGGGGATGTATGGAAAGGGTATGACGTGGCATTTAGGAAAGCAAAAGAGTTCAATGAATCACTGACTTGGGATTGTTTGGACACTGTTTCTTGGTATGCGCAGTTCACTCCGAGCTCGGCGAGTGGATCAGGGTCGAGTGCAAACGGCTCCAGGGCTTTTCAGCAGAAACATTTGCAGCCCTTTCGACCAGCTCACGGGGGAGATACCCAGTATAGATCATGCGGGAATGGGAATAAGCGGGAAGTATGTTGGGGTTTTAACAAGGGAACGTGTAGCAGGCCGAAGGGAGCATGCAGGTTCAGGCATGCCTGCGCAGGCTGTGGTAACACCTCCCACCCCGAAACTAGCTGCCGATCCATAGACGATAGTACTGGAGGAAAAGGGGGTACCAAGCAGTACTGATACGGTGCTTCCAAGGCCCAAGCAATCGCCTGTGGATATCCTGGCTTTGACTCCCTGGCTGAGCAAATACCCTGATCATATGTCCGCTGGGATCCTGCGAGATGGCTTCTCGTATGGTTTCACGATCCCGGCGGGTGATTTTCGGGGGACTCCCTTATGCAAAAACCAACTGTCCGTGATGCACAACCCGACGGTGGCCGCCACAAAAATCGCAAATGAGGTCCGCTTGGGGTGGGTAGCAGGGCCTTTTGGGGAACCTCCAATGGCCAATTTTGTGTGTTCCCCATTAGGGGTAGTTCCCAAGAAGGAGCCGGGAGAATTCAGGCTCATTCATAATCTATCTGCACCAAGGGGGGCTTCCGTTAATGAGGCGATAGATGCAGACGTGTGTAGTGTGAGGTATGCATCATTCGATGACGCAGTGGTAATGTTGAATCGCCTAGGTCCCGGTGCATTGTTAGCAAAATCGGATATTGAAGCCGCATTTAGGTTGCTTCCGGTGCATCCCCAGGACCAGCACTTGTTGGGTTTTGCATTTCAGGGGAAGTACTACATGGATATGTGCATGCCGATGGGGTGTTCAATTTCTTGTGCTTATTTTGAAATGTTTAGCTAATTTCTGGAGTGTATTTACAACAAGGGGTGGTGAGGGACAGAGTCTCTGAATTAAGCAGAAAGCTCTCACCCAGTCAAGAGATCAGGGCTAGATCCAACACCGTTTTTTAGCTCACTGCACCATCCCAGTTTCAGTCCCTTTCTCACTGCTCCATCAGGATTCAAGCAAGCCGGGCCGAAGACGGCTGAAATGCCAGAAACCGGTCCCCGGTAGCTTGTTTCCTTTCTGGTGAAGAATTGGCTTGGTAGTTTGGTCTGCCCTGTTCCCATGATGCACTGGGCCAGGGACAGACTAATTTGCATATAGCCAGGTTCTGAGCTGGGATGGGGCAGTGAGATAAATAACGGTGATGGATCAAGCCCTGATCTTTGGACTGGGTAAGAGTGGTCTGCTCAATTCAGACACTCTGTTCATCACCACCCCCTTTTCTGAATCGATTTTGGCCACTATAGGTGTGGCAGGGTATACTCAGACATGAGTCCCTTTCTCACTGCTCCATCAGGATTCAAGCAAGCCGGGCCGAAGACGGCTGAAATGCCAGAAACCGGTCCCCGGTAGCTTGTTTCCTTTCTGGTGAAGAATTGGCTTGGTAGTTTGGTCTGCCCTGTTCCCATGATGCACTGGGCCAGGGACAGACTAATTTGCATATAGCCAGGTTCTGAGCTGGGATGGGGCAGTGAGATAAATAACGGTGATGGATCAAGCCCTGATCTTTGGACTGGGTAAGAGTGGTCTGCTCAATTCAGACACTCTGTTCATCACCACCCCCTTTTCTGAATCGATTTTGGCCACTATAGGTGTGGCAGGGTATACTCAGACATGAGTCCCTTTCTCACTGCTCCATCAGGATTCAAGCAAGCCGGGCCGAAGACGGCTGAAATGCCAGAAACCGGTCCCCGGTAGCTTGTTTCCTTTCTGGTGAAGAATTGGCTTGGTAGTTTGGTCTGCCCTGTTCCCATGATGCACTGGGCCAGGGACAGACTAATTTGCATATAGCCAGGTTCTGAGCTGGGATGGGGCAGTGAGATAAATAACGGTGATGGATCAAGCCCTGATCTTTGGACTGGGTAAGAGTGGTCTGCTCAATTCAGACACTCTGTTCATCACCACCCCCTTTTCTGAATCGATTTTGGCCACTATAGGTGTGGCAGGGTATACTCAGACATGAGTCCCTTTCTCACTGCTCCATCAGGATTCAAGCAAGCCGGGCCGAAGACGGCTGAAATGCCAGAAACCGGTCCCCGGTAGCTTGTTTCCTTTCTGGTGAAGAATTGGCTTGGTAGTTTGGTCTGCCCTGTTCCCATGATGCACTGGGCCAGGGACAGACTAATTTGCATATAGCCAGGTTCTGAGCTGGGATGGGGCAGTGAGATAAATAACGGTGATGGATCAAGCCCTGATCTTTGGACTGGGTAAGAGTGGTCTGCTCAATTCAGACACTCTGTTCATCACCACCCCCTTTTCTGAATCGATTTTGGCCACTATAGGTGTGGCAGGGTATACTCAGACATGAGTCCCTTTCTCACTGCTCCATCAGGATTCAAGCAAGCCGGGCCGAAGACGGCTGAAATGCCAGAAACCGGTCCCCGGTAGCTTGTTTCCTTTCTGGTGAAGAATTGGCTTGGTAGTTTGGTCTGCCCTGTTCCCATGATGCACTGGGCCAGGGACAGACTAATTTGCATATAGCCAGGTTCTGAGCTGGGATGGGGCAGTGAGATAAATAACGGTGATGGATCAAGCCCTGATCTTTGGACTGGGTTAGAGTGGTCTGCTCAATTCAGACACTCTGTTCATCACCACCCCCTTTTCTGAATCGATTTTGGCCACTATAGGTGTGGCAGGGTATACTCAGACATGAGTCCCTTTCTCACTGCTCCATCAGGATTCAAGCAAGCCGGGCCGAAGACGGCTGAAATGCCAGAAACCGGTCCCCGGTAGCTTGTTTCCTTTCTGGTGAAGAATTGGCTTGGTAGTTTGGTCTGCCCTGTTCCCATGATGCACTGGGCCAGGGACAGACTAATTTGCATATAGCCAGGTTCTGAGCTGGGATGGGGCAGTGAGATAAATAACGGTGATGGATCAAGCCCTGATCTTTGGACTGGGTTAGAGTGGTCTGCTCAATTCAGACACTCTGTTCATCACCACCCCCCTTTTCTGAATCGATTTTGGCCACTATAGGTGTGGCAGGGTATACTCAGACATGAGTCCCTTTCTCACTGCTCCATCAGGATTCAAGCAAGCCGGGCCGAAGACGGCTGAAATGCCAGAAACCGGTCCCCGGTAGCTTGTTTCCTTTCTGGTGAAGAATTGGCTTGGTAGTTTGGTCTGCCCTGTTCCCATGATGCACTGGGCCAGGGACAGACTAATTTGCATATAGCCAGGTTCTGAGTTGGGATGGGGCAGTGAGATAAATAACGGTGATGGATCAAGCCCTGATCTTTGGACTGGGTAAGAGTGGTCTGCTCAATTCAGACACTCTGTTCATCACCACCCCCCTTTTCTGAATCGATTTTGGCCACTATAGGTGTGGCAGGGTATACTCAGACATGAGTCCCTTTCTCACTGCTCCATCAGGATTCAAGCAAGCCGGGCCGAAGACGGCTGAAATGCCAGAAACCGGTCCCCGGTAGCTTGTTTCCTTTCTGGTGAAGAATTGGCTGGGTAGTTTGGTCTGCCCTGTTCCCATGATGCACTGGGCCAGGGACAGACTAATTTGCATATAGCCAGGTTCTGAGTTGGGATGGGGCAGTGAGATAAATAACGGTGATGGATCAAGCCCTGATCTTTGGACTGGGTAAGAGTGGTCTGCTCAATTCAGACACTCTGTTCATCACCACCCCCTTTTCTGAATCCATTTCTGGAGTGGGCATTCTCGAAGGCCTCAGGGCACCAACATGTGATGCATTATCTCGATGATTTCCTGTTTCTCGGCCCGGCGGGCTCTTGGCACTGTGCACGGGCTTTGCAGGACTTCTGCGTGCTCATGCGGGGTTTCGGGGTCCCGTTGGCGCCAGGTAAGACGGTGGGTCCAACTACCTCCCTGGAGTTTCTGGGTATCGAACTAGACTCCGTGGAGGGTTGCTTCCGTCTGCCGGCGGAGAAGATCGCCAAGTTCAGGGCCTCCTTGTTGCAATGTCTTCGGAACGACAAAGTGACACTGCACCAATTACAGCAAACAGTGGGACAGCTGAATTTTGCATTGAGGGTTATACCGATGGCTTGCCCTTTCTCCCGATCCATTGCCCAGGCCATGGTTGGCCTAAAGGAAGGGCACTATCATACGAGGCTGTCGGCAGAGGTTCGCCAGGACATGCTCATTTGGCTGGCATTCTTGGCGGATTTCAACGGCCGAGTAGTCTGGAGCAAAGCCCCGGCCTTGTCAGCAGAATTAGGTTTATGGACCGACTCTGCGGGCAGTGTGGGGTTTGGCGCGATCCTGGGTAACCGATGGTCGGCCCAGAAATGGCCAGCATGGTGGGAAACAAGTGGCTTGACGAGCAACATTGGTTTTCTAGAGTTATTCCCCATCTGGGTAGCATTGTCGACCTGGCCTGAAGAGTTCCGAAACCACTCGGTGATATTTTGGTCTGATAATATGACAGTAGTCGAGTGCATTAACCAGCAGGCAGCACGCTGCAAGTGGATATTGCGATTGTTGAAAGAAATTGTGTTGAAATGCTTGAAGCTAAATGTGCAATTCAGGGCAAAACATGTGCCGGGAGTACTGAATAATGCAGCTGATGCGCTCTCTCGTTTCAAAATGCAGGCTTTCAGGGATTGTTTACCCTCACCGGAGCTAGTGGCAGCGCCATTTCCCGAAGCATTGTGGCAAATCGGCGCCCCGGACTAAAAAACCTCATGGCAGCCAGTTTAGTGCCCAGGACAAGAAAAGCTTACGAAGGGGCGTTCCGCTCGTATTACGCCTTTTTGGGCCCTGCATGGGAGCATAGTTGGGATCAGGAGGGGTTCTTTACCCAATTTTTAGTGGCACTTCATGAGGAGGGCCGGTCGGTGGCAACCGCCAGTCGGTATAAGGCCGCCATATCGTTTATGGCCCAGCTCCAGGGGATCAGGGACCCGACGGACTCCTTTGTAGTCAGAAAGGTGCTGCGCAGCTGGCGGCGCCTAGATGGTCTCAAAAAGGATACCAGGCATCCGAGAGGATTTGACAGGTTGACCGCTTTGTTGGCTAAACTAGAGGAGACATGCTCCTCACCTGGTGAGGTTGTCCTATTCCCTGCAGCATTTGCGCTGGCATTCTATGGGGCCCTGCGAGTAAGCGAACTAGTGGCTGCCAACAAAAGAGATACCGAGGGGGGTCTGCGCAGGGCCACACGCAAGTGAGGGGGGATTCCCTGCTGATCACGATAGCCAGGTCAAAGACAGACCAGGAGGCCCACGGGAGTAGCATGTGTTGCAGCGTGCTCCAGGTAGTCCCTGTTGTCCAGTGAGGCATGTTGAGGCTTACCTAAAACAAAGGGTGACGACGTGGGGGGGGGGGGCCTTGCTGCGACATGCTAACGGCACCCCGTTAACAAAGTTTCAGTTCCAGAGAGTGCTGGCAATCACGATTGCAGCTGCGGGCTTGAACCCGAGTGATTTTGGGTCTCATTCATTCAGAATAGGGGCCGCTACAGAAGCCACGGCCGGGGGTCTGCGGGTAGACAATGTTAAACAATTAGGCTGCTGCTCTTCGAATTGTTTCAAATAGTACGTGCGGCTGCACATGTTGTAACTTACTGAAGAAGTGCTATCACGCTTGTTGTCTTTTGTTTGGATTACAGTTTCACAAGCCTGTGAAGCAGGGCGGAAATTGGGACCGGCCCAGTATCAGCTAACCACCACTTCAGGAACAAGGAATGGAAGACGAGTGGTCTGGGTCGTGGGCCACTCATACGTGAGACGTGCCGGGGACATATTCAGTGCAGGTGATGTGATCCACACATCTGAGGAATATGGTTTCAGGGTGTCCTTCCATGGGAAGAGCGGCCTATATATTGACCAATTGCTAAATTTTATGGAAGAATTGTTAGGGCGGCACAGATCACCGCCATCGATAGTCATAGTGCACATTGGGGGCAATGACTTGGTAAGGTTAGGCAGACGGGCTTTAATCGAGCACATACTTTCAGCTGTGAGTTGGTTAGCTAAGACACTCCCGGGGTGCACGATAGCTTGGTCACACATGATTCCGAGGAGGGTTTGGAGGGGTGGGCGGTCCACGACAGCGTTGAACCATTTCGGTAAAGAGGGTCAACAATAAGATGGGGAAATTGTTTCGCTCGGCTCATCTTCAAAGTATACCTCACAAGAAGCATTAACACCACCAACTACGTATATTTTGAAAGAAACAGCAAGAGTACAATAATGCAGAAGAAAACTAAAGTATACCTCAAACATATAGGAGAATGCGAACGCATGTATGCACACTAAGGCAACACCCAAAGTTACTCACTAGTAGCTAGACTGGGCTACCGCGCAGCACAGAACAAAAAGCTGGCAGGGAGCAGCCATGTAGAAGGAATTCCGGGGCATATTATCAAGAAAGGCAATAAAATTATCGCTGTTTTAGCGGCAGAAAACTACCACTAAAATGGCGATAATGGGCTTGATAATATGCTGTATGGAATTCCAATTGAAGCCCATGTTAAATGTGAAGGACATCTAATTTTATCGCCTGTCTTGATAATATGCCCCTCCATTCTTTAATTTAAAGATACAAATTGAAGCCTTGCAAAAGGATCTCACTATGGTAAACATGTTCGCAACACTGCTGGAGATTCCCATACCGTCTAAAGATTTTCAGGCACAGTACACAATTATCCTTCCCCATGTACCATGCCATAGCATGGTCTGTGAAGGCAGCTGCCGGCAGACGCCCCAAGCAGCCCCTTTGCCCAGTCACTTGATGGTATTGGGTTCTGTACACAGTTCTTCTGTCTCCAGCCACAACAGCTGCTTCTCCCACAAAGAACTCTGTGTTAATGAATTTCAGCTCTGTCCGGCATCTTTGTTAGGCTAAAAACATATGTGCCGACCAAAAAAAGAATGATTCTTTGTTAATGAAACTGGTGCTCATATAAAGCTCTCCATTACCTTCTGGTTGAGTTTGTGCTACATAAAATTGCAATACTATAAATAAAATAGAGTGCAAACTCGACCTGAAAGCATCGGAGCGATTTACATAAGCACCAGTTATGTTACACAAGGACACATTCATATCTTCTTTTTTTACTGCAACGAGAAGATTAAGTGATTGCCAGCAAGTGTTGCACATTCTGGGCAGAGAACAATAATGAAATAAATGCCAATGTGGAAACAAGTCACGTAGCACGTGGATAGCAATGCAGCGCCTACTTGACTTGAGACAGCATCTTTAAGAGTCGAAAACACACTATGTTCAAATAAACAAAAACAAAAGTACTTACTCGAAGTTGGTGTGGAAGGAAGAGTGAGACACCAGGACACCATCCACTGTTCCCAAACCATGGAGCCTCCGAGTCTGACTCGGAATTGAAGAGCCAACAAAGGTAACCAATCATGGAGCTGCTCTCATGCTGAGATTACTGCCATGATTGGTCTGAGTATGTTCAATACAGCGCTTCATTTCTGGCTAGGAGCCTGTGCCTGCAGCCCACCTGTCTGTAAACACAACTCATAGTGGTGAAGCAGAAGTGCGCATGTCCAGCTGGCCAGAAAATCTGACATGTGCACTTTATGGTTAGTCAACCACCCCTGAGTCTGCAGAGATGCAGTGCACTTCAAATAGTCATGTGACCATTCTATTAAATGCACATTTTCTGCAGCTGCTGCTCTCGCAGCAGTCAGGGCGACACTCCTCTGCCCTAGAGAAGGAACCACCACTGATACGTGGCACATCCCACAGAGGAATTGGCACAAACGGTAGAGGCAATACAGGATAAATATGGATCCCTGTTAAAAAGTGAGACCAGAGTGCACTGCCGTAACATGCAGGGCACGCTATACGAAGTTGGTAACAGGGAAGGGAAAATGCTGGCATGGCTGGCCCATAGGGAGGAGGGACAAAGGAGGATCTATAAGGTGTCCAACGAGGGAGGAGGCACAGCAGAAACACAGGGCGACAACGCACAGACATTCACAGAACACCTAGAAAAGCAATATCAGACAAGGCTGGGGAGGCCAGGGAGAAATGGACAGTATTGTCAGGGATATCCTTGTGCAGAGGCTTGGTAATGAGGCCAGACATTCCTTGGAGGGGACATATCAGAGATATAATTCTCAGAAGGTCTGGCCCAGAAAAAGAGTAGGAAGTCCTTGGGACCTAATGGTTTCCTCTCAATTTTCTTCAAGGGCAAGAAATCCTGTATTTTGGGCCACCGCAGGACATTTGTTGCAAAACTAGGGAGCAGGATGTTCAGCCCAAGATCCTGTGCTAAGCTAACATTGTTGTAATCCACAAAAAGTAAACCGCTCAATTAGTGTGCTGCCTACAGGCAAACCTCACTTTAGAATGTGGAAAACAAGGTACAGGCAAAGATGCTGGCAAACCGACTGATTAGGGCAGTGGACACGGTGGGTGCTCGGGACCAGTCAAACTTTATGCCCTACAGGGCGACACAACACAATCTATTGTCTGTCCTGGAGAGACCACTTGCGACTGCCTGTGATATTGAAGGAGCAAGGTGGTGAAATCATACTCCAATAACAGTAACTCGTATTTATGAAACGTCGTGCATGTATAACTAACGTAGAATAAGAAATGCACTTACACAAATACACGTGGGAAATTAATTTTGCTTGTGTTGTAATCATAAATAACTAATGATGTGATTTTGTCATGTTCAAACTAATAAGCTGCTTCAAGATAATGGAATGCGGCATAAAGGTGCTTTTGTTTATGTGTCTTTGTGTAAAAATGCGAAAATAAAGTAAGTATATTGCACTTAAATGTAGCTATTTGCTAGGTAAATACTAATTGGGAAAATCTTAGTAAAGGGGAGGCAAACAGAAGGGTTAAACAATTTAAATTAATGTTCATTTGTGTTTGTTTCTATGATAGTTCCCATTTCTGAGTCGTGAGGCCTAAAAGAAAATGGAGTCACTCGATTATTGTAGCCACAAAAGAACTGCACATGTGTGAGAACTGAATGCGAGCAGCTTGAGCCTGGACTGAATAAGGTTCAAGGTCGATTTTGACTGGAAGTGCAGATGGCTGCCAAGTGATGAGCACAGTGGTACAGAACGTGGGAAATATGCGGAACGTTGCGAGTAGGGAACCAGACTAGGCTGGACACTGAATAATACAATGGACCCATTAGAAAAATTGCGGACGGAAGGAAACTTGAGTTTCGATGACAAGATGATGCTCATCCACCCCCAAATTGTCCATTCAGAACTCACGTTTAAGTCAAAAGATACACTTTAGTTAGATAGAGCTAGTGAAAAAGATATAAAAAGTGCTGATTTTACTGAAGGGTATCGCTTCCTTCAATTTCCTCTCGAGATGCTGCCGGATTGCTGATTTTTCCTGAGCTGTAAGAAACCTGCCTAACTCTGTTTTTCTTTTACAGGGAAATGCACTTTATCTGAGAGTCTAGTTAGGGATGTTAGGAGAATAGGTAAATGTTTTGGGAACTATCTGTCTTTTTGCTAATATCTGATCTATTAAAATAATGAAAATGTATATTCTTGGATTTCCTTAAAATAAATAATTTAACTGTCCTAAATGTGAATCCTTACATTTTAAATGTCGAATTTTTCTGAAATAAAATAAATAAAGTGAATAATCTTAGACATGCTGAATTTGCTATTAATAAAAATTAGATAAATAGAGAATCAAGCTGGTCTTGAGTTTTCCTACGCCTAATTTTCTTACTTGCAGATCCATTGATCTCAATGGTGGTGTGTCTAATAAAATGTCGTATTTTATGAAACCATGGTAAATACATCTAAAACTGCAGGTATAAATAGTATAAATATGCAATTTAGTTTTTAGACACTCCACTATGAAACAGCAGCTTTTCCTTTGAATTTCACCGATCCATGAAGTAAAGTGTAAGGGCCCGATGTAGGAGCCTTAATACCGGGCGGAAACGGCCGATTTCGGCCGTTTCCGACCGGTATTAGGCTTTTGAGATGTAGGGGACGTTTTATGTAAGAATCAGTAATTTTACCGATTCGGTAAATTTACCGATTCAGTAAAATACCGAATCGGTATTTTTACCGAATTGGTAAATTCCACATGTAGGTGGCACTGAAAACAGTGCCACAGGCCTTTAGGAGTTGGTATTTTACCACCCAATCCCATTGGGTGGTAAAATACCGAATCCAGGTGTGCATGCACATCTGTGCATGCACACCTGTGCCATGTGACACACATGCCTGTAATTGGGGTGCCAGAGGGTGTCAAAGTGACACCCCCTGCACCCTTGCAAAATTCGGTATTTACCGATTTGGTAAATACCGATTTGGTAATGCCCATTGATTCCTATGGGCTTCAATGCCCATAGGAATAAATGGGCATTACCGATTCGGTATTTACCGAATCGGTAAATACCGATTCCTTCCGATTCGGTAATTAATTACCTACATCTGCCCTCCTCTTTTTTACCACTTCTTAAATACCGATTCGGTATGAATCGGTATTTAAGAAGTGGTAAAAAAAGATTTACCTACATCGGGCCCTAAGTGTTTAAGAGTGATTTGTAGTGATATGGGCCCCACTGTTTGAGAGTATGCAAGAAATTATACTTCAGGGAAGTAGTGTGGCTCACTGGTTAGAGGCGGCAGACCCGAGAGCAGAGGACGGCCCGGGACCAGGGTTCGATTCCCGACGCGGCAGGTTTCTGGACCAGGGTCAGCGGACTCGATAATTCTCTCGCCTCGGTGCCCACTCTGATCAGCGATCACACTCGGCAACTCTGGGCATTAGCTTGCCTCATCTTCACTAACGGCCCCACCAGACCGCCGGGGATGCCTGGTCTCACCCTGGAGATACCCACTAAGGGACCATCTCTCAGGGAACCCAGGAAGGGTTTCGCAGCGGTCGAAGCGCGGAGATACTCCTCCGGGAGTCGATCCTAGCGCTATATAAACCTGCAATTAATGCAATTAATGGAGAAGTGACATGTCTTTAGAAATTATTTCCGGAGGAGCGCTGCATCAGTAATATTAACTTGGTAGCAGAGCATTGGTTTCTATAGAATTAGCTAGGATTATGTATAAAGTATTTCATAAGAGGTTTGATATACAGAATTATGACTAACATCTGTTAAGTTCGTATTGCGTTATATGTAGTCCTGAGAAGGAATCGGAGTGTGAGGTGAAGCTAGTTACTCTGTCTGCAGGCAGAGGAAGTGTGGCAAGTGAAGTCGCACAGTGCATTATTCTGTTTCAAAGGGTAGTATCGTCATATACCACGGTGGTATTTGCACATATCACAAGTGGTGTGGTCGCACATCACAAGTTTAGGGACCTTAGGTGTGAAAGGATAAACGCATAGTGAGGGCAGTCTATGAAATCTTAGCCTTCAAGTATAGGGATCATTGCGTATTCTGTCTTAAAACTTACTGCTGGGAGAGTAGTAGGACTTAACCCAAGCTCGAAAGAAGGGTTAAGGAGTTGCGCCCACTTTACTAACGATAGAGAAATTCTGTGGTGGGCTAGAGGTAAGCGCTGCCTACTGGAAATACAGAATTGTTGTATGTATGAATAGGGATTTCCGTATGAACGTGTGTAAATGAAATAGCAATATGCGTTCTTGTGAAACTCTAGGTTAGACTCTAAGGAGGTGAAAAGATCTCTGTATGTGTTTTCCTGGAGAAACGGGTTCGTTATTGCCTGATAGAAGGGTAAGGTAGAGGGTTGTGCTACTTTATCAACGAGTCTAAAATCCTGTGGAGATAAGCGTTGTCTACTCCAATTGTGGGATACTTGAGCGATTGAAAATCTATCACTTTGTTTTAGTGAAACAGATCAGTGGAATTGTTTTGTGTAAGTAAATAACTGATTTTGCATGGAGGGGTCAGTCGGGGCTGCAGAAACCGGAGCACTGGTGACGTCAAAAGTGTCGCGCTGGGTCCTCGTGACCAAGACAGATTAGGAGCTGATAGGTTCATCACGAAAAAACAGCAAAGTGATTGGTTAAACACTAAGAAAACATATCTTTGGTGCGTTAGGGTGAAACGCGCTGTGATAGGTTGGTGTTACAGAACAGCAACAGGGAAGTGCGCGATCTTTTGAAAGAGAGGGAATTTACCAGAAAAATTTCTTACTATTACGAAGAAGAAAAGAAGAAACCTTCATGGTTTAAGAAATTAAAAAGTGCATTTGTAAAAGATAAGGAAATTGTGACAAGAGAGGGAAAAATACTTCCTCCACCAAAAACGCCCTCTTCTTACATGTTGTCAAAATATGGTTACCATACGTGTGTTTGGTTAGAGAATTGGGCAAGGTATACTAGAAATG
Organism: Lissotriton vulgaris; assembly: GCF_964263255.1. Classification (NCBI taxonomy): domain Eukaryota; kingdom Metazoa; phylum Chordata; class Amphibia; order Caudata; family Salamandridae; genus Lissotriton; species Lissotriton vulgaris. The sequence goes on along the minus strand of NC_141695.1, from coordinate 1,572,086,252 downwards.
ATGGTGTATTGGCATTCCCAGAAGGAGGATCATTTGATGTGACAATTTTGAGAAATTTAAGAGATAAAATGATGATTCTTGACCCGAGACCTAGACCGACTCAATTTGAAGCAATAGCTGAATGGGAGGATGAGATGCATGAATTGGAAAGTGAGAGATTGTCAAGACATATCAGACCCAGAGGAAGATTTAGAAATCTTTGGGTAGAAACACATGAGAGTAGAATGCGTAGATGGAGAAATGCTAACTTGTGTGATGGAATGTATCCGGTCAGATTAGTGGATGATTATGAAGGGCGGAAATGTACAGAAAAGAGAAAGAATATAGAAACAGGGAATCAGAGCTATGGTGAAAGTGAATCAGAGGATGCTGTACTAAAGGAAATATTAAGTAGAGGACCACCACCATATCAACCAGGTTCTTTATGGACTACCCCGAATGCTCCAATGGTAGATGAGAGAACTAGTGAAACCCCAAAACAATTTTCAAATTTTAGTGAAATACCTGAAAGAATGGAAGTGAGATATAATCCGAGTACCTCAATGACAGAACCAAGACTTACTGGTACCCCTAAGCAAAGTAATGAACAAGGAACAAGAAATAGTGCAGAAAGGCGAGTTAAAGAGCAAGTCAGTACTGCTGAATATATAAGATCTACGAATGCATTGACAGAACAGATACAGGAACTTACGAAAAATATGGAAGCAGTAACTGTCCCAGTAATGATAGGACCTGTAATTCCAGTGTTTGAAAATCAAAGGATAAAAGAGCCAAGCTTGACAATCCCTTTACAACAGAGTTTGCAGAAAATAAAAGGAAACATTTATCTAGATGTGTCAGAAATTAGGCTAACTAATAATGTGAATTCCCCTTGAATTGACCATTAATCAGAGTATACCATACAGATATGCGACTGGAGCAGAATCTGACTCTGCTACAACTGAAAAAAGTGTAGACAAAATAGATTTAACGCAAACACCTGTAGGACCATCAGAAAGAGAATTAAGTGACTGGGTTAAAATTTTGAAATTAAAGGAGCATGAGCCTAAAGTATTGGACGTAGCAAAATTAAAAGTAGATATGGAAGAATAAATTATTAGAACTATTGGAACAGAGAGATTAAAAACGTACCAAGACGATGAACTTATGTTTATGTGTAAAAGTATAACATGGAAAGCAAAATCAATACATGATCAGTTGGAAAATTTGGCTAGTGAGCTAGAAGTAGAGTTTGCAAAGAATACATCATTACATAAATCCTATAGAGTACATTTTTCAGAAAAAGACATTGATAACATGAATACAGCAAGAAGATTATCCCAAATAAAAGAACTAATTGTTCTGTTACGGACATGGGGAGACGTGAATAAATAGAGAGCCAAATGGGCAAAGAAGAAAGAGGAGACTAGTGACAAATCCACATTAGAGTTTCCAGTAAGGGAAAAAGAGGCAGTTGTAAATGAATCCCCGATGAGAGAAATACCAGGAGGAGGATATGTACATGCCCCATGGAGTAGACAGGATATATTATCATTCACAAATGATTTTGCTTGATTAAGAGAGAAACCGGTAGAAGGGTATCGACAAGTAGATAGATTTGTGAAAGTCTCAAAAGTTCTGTGGGTTGATTTGGATGGATTGTTTGATATAGTTGTACCAGCAGATTTATGGACTGAGTGCAAAATCACTGCAAATTGGCCGATAGAGGAATATCCTCGAGACAAAGTAACAGGCGCCCCATCGCCTGAAGTAATGAGAAAATATGAACAAGTGATTGTGTTTTTGAAAAACAAAATCCCACCAAAAGAGACAGATTGGGTAAAAATAGACAAAACTACCCAAGAACCAAAAGAATCTGTTCATTCATTTTATGAAAGACTGTTGTTAGTATTTAAACAATATAGTGGTTATGAAGAGTTGAATGAGAAAGATATGAGACATTTTATTTACAGATTTGTGTATGGATTGAGACCAGAAATTGGATACATGATCCGCCACAACATGGTAGGTTGGTAGTCAGGGACTGTAGATGAAGTTTTGAGAAAAGCAAAGTATTGTAGTGAAGAGATTGATGCAAAACAAAAGAAGCTGAAGGAAAAAGCTATGTGGGCACAAGTGAAGGTAGCAGAAGACCAAGTGGCACAAATGGAAAATAAAAATAGTGTTGCAAATCAAGGAAAACCAAAAGGAAATTTCCCTAAAACGAAATTAGTAGGGAATATAGATGAACTCAAAAAGAAGTTACCGTGTCATAATTGTGGCAGATTAGGACATTGGAGAAAAGAGTGTAAGTGTCCGCCAAGAGTTAACACAAAAAATGCATCATTAAATCCGCAGGTGCAGAATGAGGAAATTTAGCAACAAACGCAATAGTGCAGAGGCAGGATTCAGCGGAGTAAATAGATTGTCTAGAGTGAATGTGAGTCCTCAGTATTGGTTGCAAGAGGAAGGTGGGAGTGAGTCGGATGAAAGTTTCTGACGGTGCCTGAGAGAGGGAGAAGAGTGTGTGCTAGGAGCCACTCTTGAGGTAGATCAGTCTGGTCCATTTGTAAGCTGAAAGGTAAATGATGTAGAAATAACTTTCCTAGTGGACACTGGTGCTACCCGTTCCACTGTTAGGTCAGTGGAAGTTCAGAATCTTCCTCTCTCGGGTGAGTCGATCCAAGTTGTAGGTGTTGTCAAGAGACATATTAAAACATCCTTAACACAACTAGTTGAAGTTAAAATCAGAAATTTTAAAGATATGCACCGATTTGTGGTGTGTGACAGTAGTCCTGTTAATCTGTTAGGAAGAGATATACTGTGTAAGATGAATTGTGCCATATACTGTTCACCAGATGACATAGAATTGCAAACCCCAGATGAAGATTGTCTGTACAAAATGACCATGCTTATGATGGAGGCAGAACAGAATAAATTGTTTCCCGTTTTTGTCCGAGAAAAGTTGTACAAGGTAGTGACAGAAAAGGAGTGAGATTTCACAGGTGAAGATATTGGATTAAGGAAAGATGTAGATCCTGTAAAAGTCTCTATAAAAGAAGTTGCAAGTTATCCGAATATTCCCCAGTATAAGATGACTGCAGAAATAATTGAAGGAATGACCCCTGTGATAAATAAAATGATTGAACAAGGTATACTGAGAGAGATAGAAAGTAGTCCTTGTAATTCGCCAATAATGGGATTGAAAAAGCCAAATGGAACTTTTAGAATAGTACAAGATTTCCGAAAGGTTCAGGTGATTTTATATCAAATTCCTCATGATGCAGAATGGTACACTGTGATTGACCTGTGTAATGCGTTCTTTACGGTTCCTTGCACCCAGAGAGCCAACCAATTTTTGTGTTCAGATTCGGAGACCGCATTTTGGCATGGTGCCGAATTCCTCAGGGGTATACTGAGAGTCCATCTATCTTTAATCAATTGCTAAAGAAATCATTGGAAAGTTTGAGTATGCCTGGAGAGTCAGTACTGGTTCAATATATTGATGATCTCCTTGTGGCATCAAAGATAAAAGATGCATGTGTGACAGATACTATTGCACTATTAAATCATTTGGCTGAAGAGGGACATAAGGTATCTCCGTCACAATAGCAATTTTGTCAGCAGGAAGTGCAGTATCTAGGTCATAAAATTGCTAAAGGAATCAGACAAGTAACTACAGAAAGAATCAGAATGATACAAGGAATGCAGCCACAAAAAAACAAGAGACAAGTGAGAATTTTCCTAGGAATGGTAGGTTATTGTAGACAATGGATTAGTGGATTTCCATTGATTGCAAAGCCACTCCAAAGATTAACGAAAGCAGATATCAGAGACCCTATAGTTCTGACCAAAACTGAAATGGAAGCATTTGAGCAGCTAAAAAAGAGTCTATGTGAAACACCAGCTTTAGGGATGCCCGATTATGAAAAATAATTTTAGCTATACTGCAGCGAGTGAGAAGGATGTGCATTGTCAGACTTGATTCAGAGACATGGAAAACTGAGAAAACCTATTGCGTATTTCTCAGCTGTTTTGGACCCTGTTGCAAAAGCATTGCCAGGTTGTCTAAAAGCAGTAACAGCTACAAGCGTTAGTTTAGAACAAAGTGAAGGAATAGTGATGGGATTTCATGTAAGAGTGTATGTACCTCACTCTGTGGAGATTCTCCTCACTAGAACGAAAACACAATATTTGACCAACAACAGGATGACCAAGTACGAAAAGGTAATTCTAGGAGCAGAAAATGTGACCATATCTAGATGTGTAAATGTGAACCCTTCCACGTTACTGCCTGACACAATGGAAACAGAAGTGAGAAATGAAGTTGATCACAAATGCTTGGATGTCCTTGAATACTGTACCAAACCAAGAGCTGACATCAGAGATGAGCCTTTGCCTGAATCAGACTATGTGATGTTCGTAGATGGTTCATGTTTGAGAACAGATGAGGGTGCTTTGAGTGCAGCATACGCTGTCTGTACCGTGGCAGATGTACTGGAAGCTTCTTGTTTGAAAGGAATTCGGTCGGCTCAAATAGCAGAGTTGATTGCCCTGATTCGAGCATGTGAGTTGGGAAAAGAAATCAAAGTGACCATAGTGACTGACAGTCAGTATGGCTTTGGAGTTGTTCATGATTATGGACATCTGTGGTCCCAAAGAGGTTATATGACTTCTGCAGAAACACCCATACAAAATGCTGAATTTGTACGAATGTTGTTGGATGCCATCCAATTGCCAGACAAATTGGCTGTGGTATAATGTGCAGCACACAAAAAGGGGATGACTATATCACCCAATTGCAAAATACTGTGCCAGAAAGCTTGCATCAATTAATAAGGAACGGGAGAAGGAGCATGTTCCAAGTCCTTTAATGCTAACCACTGTAGTTGAAACATGGCAGAAAGTAAGGCAAATGCAGGAAGAAGCTGATGAGGAAGAGAAAAATGTCTGGTTAAAAGCAGGGTGCAGACAAAGGAGGAAGATGAAATCTGGGTTTACAAAGATGAAAGACCAGTAATGCCTGATAGCATGATCTCAAATATGACCCGAATGTACCATGGTCAAGCACACATTGGAAGAGATGCCATGCTTCGCTTGTTCAGACAGACATGGTATAATCCCAAGTTTAGGATGATAGCTGAGAGTCCAAACAGGAAAACAATTGTAAGTTTGGGAACCATAGGACGGGAGAGAGATCCATTTGCACGAATGCAATTGGATTTCATAGAACTACCGCCATGTAACAGACTCAGATATGTTCTAGTGATAATCTGTTTGTTCTCCCGATGGGTAGAAGCCTTTCCTACAAGATGGAACGATGAGCTAACTGTTGCAAAACTGATTTTAAGGGATATCATACCTAGATTTGGTTTCCCAGTGACGATTGAAACTGATCGTGGGCCACATTTTCAGAATGAGCTCATACAAATGGTATGTGAAGCACTGGACATTCGTCAGACACTGCATTGTGCTTACCGACCTGAGGCTTCAGGAGTGGTAGAGCAAGTCAATGGAACAATTAAAAACAGGATTGCAAAAATGTGCCTAGCAACAGGATTAAAGTGGCCTGATGCCTTGCCACTTGTTTTGATGACCTTAAGAAGCATTCCTGACAGGAAAACTGGATTAAATCCACATGAGATCTTGATGGGCAGGGTAATGAGACAAGCGTATGTACCAGTTGATAAATTGTTAACAATTAATGATGACCTCATACTGGATTACTGCAAAAACCTGTCTGACGAAGTAACTTCGGTGTTCCATCAGGTGGGAACTGAATCAAACACCAAAGAGAAAAGTCCAGCACATGATCTAGTCCCTGGAGACTGGGTGAGGATAAAGGTACACCGCAGATGAAACTGTTTGGTGCCACGCTGGCAGAGACCAAGACAGGTTGTTTTGGTTAGTACTACTGCAGTCAAATGTGCTGGAGTAAAGGGATGGGTACATGCAAGTTATACAATCCGTGTGCCTGAACCTGAAAATCTTGACGAGGAAAGTGAAAGCAGAACTGATTCAGAAGGTGAACCAGAGACTAAAGATCGACAGGAACGTCGATATCTGGAAGTATCAGATTCTAGTTCTGCATCTGAAGGAGAAGGAGAAAGTACTGAAGTACCGAATTCTGAAGATCAATCTGAAGATCGAGAATTGGTAAAGACAGACACTAGGAAGGACACTGAGCAAAGTGAAAATAAAACTGGTGAAGAAGATAATTCTGAGAGACAGACTGAAAGCTCCGAAGCAAGGAACGAAAATCTTGGCAATGGGAAGGCGGAAACAGCTCATGAAGAAGATGAGATTCCAAGTACCAGCTATGGAGATGTTCCTAACAGAGTGAAAGAACTGTCTAAAGATAAAACTGACTCTGAAAAGGAGAAAGACACTGTGAAAATCATTATCAATAAAACTGTTGAAGACACTGACAGTGAGACTGATGACAGTGCAGATGAAACTTCGTTGAGGAAGAGTCCAAGAAAAAGGGCTTGGAGAATGGAACATAACACCACAGAGCCTAAGACAAAAAGATTTTGTAAAGGAGATAATTGGCCTAAAGGCAATGATGGACTGACATTTAAACTGGTTAACAAAGAAAGACAACAAGAAGGACAGGTTAATTAAATAACCAGTCAAAGAGAAGCATTGGGAAAGAAAATAGAAGTTGTACAAAGGCCAAAGAGAGTAAGAAGACCAAATCAGAAATATAAATCACCTGAGTGGACCTATATAGTACTACCTGCAATTGAGGAAGTAAACAGCAGTCAAGAGAATTTGAGTTACCCAAAGACAAATGGGAAAAGCGAGTAAAAGGCTGAACCAGGGAGAAAAGTGGTAATTGATCAAAAGTAAAATTTCAAAAGAAGGAAAGGATAGAAGGGCATTGTAAGTAGAAAGAACATTTTTGTAAGTGATATAAGGTCGAAGAAATTCTGTTAGAAAACAAAAGCTTGTAAAGACACTAGGTCAAAGAAAACTTGTTAGAAGCATTAGAACTTATAGGTGACATAAGGTCGAAGAAAACTTGTCAGCAAAATTTGCTGTGTAAAAAAAAAATGGTTACTAATGGTCATAAAACGAAATGTTCTATTTTTAGAAAATGGTGTAGAATGTGCTTGTTTTGTACTGGATTATTAATACTGATATGGATAATTTTAGATATTGTTATTCCTTTCCAAGATAGATTAGTAAAACTGAAACATAATGAAAGCTCAAATGAAGAAAATGTTAAGTCAAAATCAAATAAGCAGCATGTATATAGGCCAGAATTGCATCAAGATAGCTCTATAAGTGACTGTACGAAAAACACGTTTTCAAGATTGTTAACTGAATATGTTAGAACAATGGATGCTAGTGACTGCTATGTATGTGTTAAGTTGCCTGCATCTATTTCTGAGGGGGTGACCTACCATCATCTCCCACTTCAGCCGCGGTCGGTAGTGGGATGACCTGCAGGGCGGTGACGTGGGGAGGGGGAGGGGCAGGGTGGGGGGTAGTAATGTATGGATTATGGAGTTTTACAGGTAAGTAAACATATAAAAAAAAACAATTATTGCGCACACTGCATCGCATTTGGTGATGCAGTGCGTGCAACAAAATTTGTTTTATTTATTTATATGTTTACTTACCTGTAAAACTCTGTAATCCATACATTACTTCCCCCCACCCTGCCCCTCCCCCTCCACACATCACCACCCTGCAGGTCATCCCACTACCGACCGCGGCTGTCCCACTTGCATATGGAGTTACATGTAGTGTGACTGCAAGCTTGTTTTATCAGACAGGCAAGTTGGAGTATCATTATTTCAATTCGGATGAAGTATTTGCAAAACTGAAAATAGATAGTGCATTAAATAAGTAAAAGCCTGCTACAGTTATGGGAGAATATTTTTTAGAAGTAGATGAGTTGAGTCATGACTATGCATTCAAAAACAATTTAACTTGTAAGATGAGAGCAGAAGAGAAGGCGTTCTTAGACATGGTTGAAGAAAGACGTATTGCTTATAAACGTAAAGAGAAAATGAACCATGAAAAATAAAAATATTGGACATTTAATGATGAAAATATTGCTGCAAGAAATGTGAATGTAGCAATAAATATAGACACTCCATTGTTAGGGAAATGTTGTATTAGGAGAGACAATACCAAGTATGACAACTATTTTGTGGGTGCAAGTCAATGTAAAGATACTTATCGCATCCAAGGGGGATGGGGATTTAAAGGCGGGAATGATCCTATTTTTCTTGGAGTATATTTTATATGTGGAAACAAAGCTTATTATAGGTTGCCTGACCTTTGGTATTGGACATGTTATGTGGATTTGGTCTTTCCTAAAATTTTCCATGTAGATAGCGGAACAAATGGAATTCATGAGATAGGTAAACCTTTAAGTCTTAGAAAAAGAGAGAGTCTTATAGAAATAATAGGTGATGTTTTTGGAGCACTGATACCAGCAGTGGGAATATCTTTCAATGCAAATCGAATTCGGAGATTGTCAACGATAGTAGATCGCTTGTCAACAGATACAGCTGGTGGATTCCTAATGGTAAACACTGAAATGATTGCTATGAGAGCTATGGTAATGCAAAATCGTCTTGCACTTGATATTATATTAGCAAAAGACGGAAGAGTTTGTGGAATTTTAAAGGTACAGCATTGCTGTACATACATTCCAGATAAAAGTCAAAACATTGAAAAGTATATTACAAATATTACGGAAGTACATAGAGAAATTGAACCACTGGAGGTTGATGGTATCCTTGAACGACTTGGTAAAAGATTAACAGCAATTAAACATTGGTTTCAAGAAATAGGCAGTTCAGTTATAGGTAAAATATTAATTCCAGTAACAGTAATAGTATTAGTCATTTTGATGATAAGGTTATGTTGCATATATAGAAAAAGAAGGAATGTTAGAAAGTCATTAATGAAAATGATTCAGAAAAGACGAGAAAGAGAAAGAGAAAGAGAAAAAGATGATATAGAAATGGAAGAGTTCCAAGAGAAAGTCTTTAAAGAGACAAGAGAAAAGGATACTAAAGTGTAGAAATACTAACCAGAAGAATTTGGAACATGTTCTGGGAAAATTAAAAATTGGACATTTTTGGGTGGTATTTGGTGATAAATCACCAAAGGGGGGAGTTGATGGAGCAAGGTGGTGAAACAAAATTTTGTGTACCCCTTGTGAAATCATACTCCAATAACAGTAACTTGTATTAATGAAACGTCGTGCATGTATAACCAACGTAGAATAAGAAATGCACCTACAAAAATACACGTGGGAAACTAATCTTGGTTGTGTTGCAATCATAATTAATTAATTAATTATGTGATTTTGTCATGTTAAAACTAATAAGCAGCTTCAAGATAATGGAATGCGGCATAAACGTGCTTTCGTTTATGTGTCTTTGTGTAAAAATGCGAAAATAAAGTATGTATACTGCGCTTAAATGTAGCTATTTGCTAGGTAAATACTAATTGGGAAAACCTTAGTAAGGGAGGAGGTAAACAGAAGGGTTAAACAATTTAAATTAATGTTCGTTTGTGTTTGTTTTGATGATAGTTCCCATTTATGAGTCTTGAGGCCTAAAGGAAAATGGAGTCTCTCGATTATTGTGGCCACAAAAGAACTGCACATGTGTGAGAACTGAATGCGAGCAGCTTGAGCCTGGACTGACTAAGGTTCAAGGTCCATTTGGACTGGAATTGCAGATGGCTGCCAAGTGATGAGCACAGTGGTACAGAACGTGGGAAATATGCGGAACGTTGCGAGTAGGGACCGGACTAGGCTGGACACTGAATAATAAAATGGACCCATTAGAAAAATTGCGGACGGAAGGAAACTCGAGTTTCGATGACGAGATGATGCTCATCCACCCCAAAATTGTCCAATCAGAACTCACATTTAAGTCAAAAGATACACTTTTAGTTAGATAGAGCTAGTGAAAAAGGTATAAAAAGTATTGATTTTACTGAAGGGTATCGCTTCCTTCAATTTCCTCTCGAGATGCTGCCGGATTGCGTATTTTTCCTGAGATGAAAGAAACCTGCCTAACTCTGTTTTTCTTCTACAGGGAAATTCACTTTATCTGAGAGTCTAGTTAGGGATGTTAGGAGAATAGGTTAATGTTTTGGGAACTATCTGTCTTTTTGCTAATATCTGATCTATTAAAATAATGAAAATGTCTATTGTTGGATTTCCTTAAAATAAAGGATTTAACTGTCCTAAATCTGAATCCTTACATTTTAAATGTCGAATTTTTCTGAAATAAAATAAATAAAGTGAATAATCTTAGACATGCTGAATTTGCTATTAATAAAAATTAGATAAATAGAGAATCAAGCTGGTCTTGAGTTTTCCTACGCCTAATTTTCTTACTAGCAGATCCATTGAGCTCAATGGTGGTGTGTCTAATAAAATGTCATATTTTCTGAAACCATGGTAAATACATCTAAAACTGCAGGTGTAAATAGTATAAATATGCAATTTAGTTTTTAGACACTCCACTATGATACAGCAGCTTTTGCTTTGAATTTCACCGATCCATGAAGTAAAGTGTAAGTGTTTAAGAGTGATTCGCAGTGATATGGGCCCCACTGTTTGAGAGTATGCAGGAAATTATACTTCAGGGAGAGGTGACATGTAGAAATTATTTCCGGAGGAGCGCTGCATCAATATTAATTGCCCTGGACGCTGAGAATGTATTTGACTCGGTAGAATGGTTGTACTTGCTGTTAATCCTGGAGAAGATGTGTTGGACTGCAAATGCATTTAGCTGACTCCTCTTAGCATTGTGCAATTTAAGCAAACATTTGCAGCGCCATTTTGTCTTTAGCCGCCAGTTTGTACTGTGATTGAAAGTAAGCTTCTGTCTCATTAACTGTCTTACTCAGCAAAAAACTGCCTTGAATTACTTCCAACCAAGCAGTCATCAACCTCACACAATGACTAACCGACACTGCCGACAACCTAGCACCTTTGAAAAAACGTCAAATCAAACTAGGCAGCAAAAACGCCCCCTGGTTCAACGATGATCTTAAGAAATCCAAGAAACTCTGTTGCTCTCTTGAGAAGACCTGGAAAAAAGACCCACACACCAACACCAGGGACGCCTTCAAAAACGCATCCCGCATACACCACCAATTGATCCGGACTGCCAAGAAAACCGCATTCAAAGACCGACTAGACAAAAACGCCCACAACAGCAAGGAACTATTCAACATTGTCAAAGAGTTTACCAACCCCATTGCCAACTCCAACGACATCACCCCCTCTCAAACCCTTTGCGACTCACTAGCTTCGTTCTTCCACGACAAAATCGCAGACATCCAGAACAGCTTCAACAACCAACCCGAAGACCAACCCACCAAACCCTCTGCCGTACCTTCACCCCCCTTGAACATCCTTAATGACTGGAACCCAATCTCCACTGAGGACACCATTCGCCTGATGAACTCCATCCATTCAGGATCCCCATCAGACCCTTGCCCTCACCACATCTTCAACAAAGCAGACTCCATCATAGCACCACACCTCCAAGACGTCATCAACTGCTCCCTCAAATCCGGCACCTTCCCAGAAAGCTGGAAACACGCCGAACTCAGCGCCCTTCTGAAAAAACCCACAGCTGACCCCACCGAACTCAAAAACTACCGCCCCATCTCGCTCCTCCCATTCCCGGCCAAAGTCATCGAGAAAGCTGTCAACAACCAGCTCGCCGCCTTCCTCGAAGCCAACAAATCCCTCGACTCCTCACAGTCCGGCTTCCGAGCCAAACACAGTACTGAGACCGCACTCATCGCAGCAACAGACGACATCCGAACTCTACTGGACAATGGAGACACAGTCGCCCTCATCCTCCTCGACCTCTCCGCAGCCTTCGACACAGTCTGTCATAACACCCTGTTACAACGACTTAGAAACATCGGAATCCAAGGAAAAGCACTGGAATGGATCACTTCTTTCCTTGCTGGAAGAACTCAGAGAGTACGCCTCCCACCATTCAAGTCAGAGGCCACTGAAGTCATCTGCGGCGTGCCACAAGGATCTTCACTCAGCCCCACCCTCTTCAATGTATACATGAGCCCCCTCGCGACCATCGCACGCCAACACAACCTCAACATCATCTCCTACGCTGATGACGGTGTACAGACAAAATATCGACTCCAAAATATCGACTGGACATAATATCGAGTTTTAAATATAGACTGGACAAAATATCGACTGGACATAATATCGACTACAAAAATATCGTTTTTCAGGTAAGTGAAGTAATATCGACTGTATAAAATATAGATAGCAAAAATATCGAATTTTTAATAATATATAATATTTTATAGTGTATTTTTATGTAATAATATGTGTGAAAAGTGTGTCTTAATGTTATAAAATATTTTATTAAATGAATTTTGTTTTTATAATAATTGCGTAATGTAATTCTGTAGTGGGTTGTGGGTTTATAGGGGAATAGGGTGGGAAGTAATTTAATAATAATTAATTAATTAATATATGTTTGTTAATATTTTTAATTAATAATTAATTGATAATTAATTAATATTAATTAGTTAATTAATTAATATAATTTTGAACATATTTTGTATTAGTAATTAATTGGTAATTAATTAATTGTAATTAGTTAATTACATTAATTAGAGTAAATTTTTAATATATATAATTTTGTGTTATTTTTAAGTAATTAATTTGGAAAAAATAATATTAATTATTAAAATAATTACAGCTAATGTGCTAATATATTTACTTTATTGTTATTGTTAATTAATAATTAATTGGCAATTAAATAATATTGATACATTTTGGGTAAAGGAGCATTTTTAGGGTTCAGGGTCAGTTTTCAGTTTTAGGGTAAAGGGGTATTTTTGGGGTTCAGGGTCCGTTTTCAGTTTTTGGGTAAAGGGGCATTTTTAGGGTTCAGGGTCAGTTTTCAGTTTTAGGGTAAAGGGGTATTTTTAGGGTTCAGGGTCAGTTTTCAGTTCATGGGTAAAGGGGTATTTTTAGGGTTCAGGGTCAGTTTTCAGTTCATGGGTAAAGGGCTATTTTTAGGGTTCAGGGTCAGTTTTCAGTTCTTGGGTAAAGGGGTATTTTTAGGGTTCAGGGTCAGTTTTCAATTTTTGGGTAAAGGGGCATTTTTAGGGTTCAGGGTCAGTTTTCAGTTTTTGGGTAAAGGGGTATTTTTAGGGTTCAGGGTCAGTTTTGGGTTTTGGGGTAAAGGGGTATTTTTAGGGTTCAGGGTCAACAAATAAGATTGTAAAACATTATTTTTATTATTTTCATTTATTATTTAATTATTATAATTTAATTTAAGTATTTTTAAGTATATTTTAGTAATTAAAATTTAATATTAATTTAATTTAACACTGTTTTTAATAAAGTCGATATTTTTTACATCTATATTATTGTTAACGATATTTTGTACTCGATATTTTTGTACTTACCTGTTTGTAGATACAAACTCGATATTTTGACTGTCGATATTTTGTCCACGATATTTTGGCAAGTCGATATTTTGTCCCTCGATATTATTTCAGTGATCCGCTGATGACACTCAACTGATCCTCTCACTCACCAAAGACCCAAACATCGCCAAAACCAACCTACATGAAGGAATGAAAGAGGTAGCCGAATGGATGAAGCATAGCCGTCTGAAACTGAATTCAGACAAAACAGAAGTCCTTATCTTAGGTACCTCCCCCTCCGCCTGGGACGACTCTTGGTGGCCAGAAGCCCTTGGAAAAGCACCCATCCCAACGGATCACGCACGGAACCTAGGCATCATCCTGGATTCCTCACTCTCGATGACCAGACAAGTCAACGCCGTCTCCTCATCTTGCTTCAACATTCTTCGCATGCTCAAAAAAACATTTCGCTGGATCCCCACCGAAACTAGGAAAACGGTCACCCACGCACTGGTTACAAGCCGCCTTGACTACGGAAACACCCTTTACGCCGGTACCACTGCAAAACTTCAGAAAAACTCCAACGCATCCAGAACGCATCAGCCAGACTCATATTAGACATCCCGCGTAAAGAACACATTTCTGGTCACCTGAAAAACCTCCACTGGCTCCCCGTCAATAAGAGAATAACTTTCCGCCTCCTCACCCACGCACACAAAGCTCTCTACGAACTTGGACCCGAATGCCTCAATTCACGTCTTTCCTTCTACACCCCCTCCCGCCAGCTGCGCTCTTCCAACCAAGCCCTCGCTACTGTTCCCCACGTCAACAAAACCACCATGGGAGGAAGATCATTCTCCTACCTAGCGGCCAAAACCTGGAACTCACTTCCCATGCACCTTCGCCTCACTCAAAACCACCTAGCATTCAGAAAGCAGCTTAAAACCTGGATATTCGAGAAGTAATTCCCCACCCCTCCTCAAGCGCCTTGAGACCCTCTGGGTATGTAGCGCGCTATATAAATTTATTGACTTGACTTGACTTGACATTGTATTCAAGGTTGAATCCTAATGCAGTAATGAATAGCTTTTACTAGTCTGACTGGACTCCACTCGAGTGCAATTACTAATAAATAGCTTGGTTTGTATTCTCTACTGTTTCACCGACTCTTCATTTCTTGTGGAAGGCTATTAGGTGGTTGTGAGTGATCCAAGTGGACCAATTCGGGTCACATCCTTCAGATGTGATTCAGTCTGTCCTTCCTGGGATGCGTCAAGCTAACGCATAGAGAGCCTTCACCCAAGTCAGTGTCAATGGAACACTCCCGAAAGAATTTAGATTGGGATGTCCCTGTCCCTCCTGTTGTTCATAGTGGCGATTGAGCCATTTGTGACCTGGATACAGGGAGATGCATTGATCCGTGGCCTGAAGTGGGACCCAGACTGGGAGGACATGGTTTTGCAATATGCAGATGATGTCGGTCTGTACCTGGCAGACACGGAGAGATTGGTCATGAGAATCCTGCAGATAATAGTGGTGCTTGGTAGAAACATGGGTATTCACATTAATTGGAGTAAATCAGTTACCTTCCCGTTGAAAACCTGGGCTCTTCAAGGGGAATGGGCTCGCACTCTATGATAGGAGATGAGATGCTGAAGGGACTGAAAACAGTGGAGGGACATGAGGAATGGGAACTCATTGGTAACTTAAAACTGGGGGACGTCTGGCATGAAGGGGACATGATCCTCTTTGCGGAGTTCTGACAACAATTCGAGTTAACTGGGGGACAATTTTCCCGGTAGCTACAAGTAGAACACATATTCTGGGGCTATGGGACTCCATTAAACGAGGTGGCAGAGGAAACACCACTGGAATTTAGATAACTGAGAACCCAGCTACAGAAGTATGTAATTTCCAAATCTTCACCCCTCTCCTTGCCAACAGTTTACTCCCATTGTTGCGCTCAGGAGTAGAAGGGAAAGAGACCTGAGGATGCTGGCAGATGATGCCTGCAGATACCACACGGAGGTGGTCATACAGGTGAGGTTCTGGGTAATACAACTAAAAATGCTCCACATGGCATACTACACACGTTTATGCCTGATTGAGATGGGTAGGACTAAGGACAACCTGTGCCTAATGGTTTGTCAGCAGAAGGCTCCCTAATACACACACTGTGTTGCTGCCCTGTGATAATAAAATACTGGAGAGGGCTAAATGACAGGTTAGCTTGGGTTATTAATAGTCCACTGGGCCTGAAGCCCCATCTAGGGATGTTGGGAATATTGAGGGAACTCACCTTGGATAGGTATTCCCTATTATTTTGCAATGTGGAATTCTTGGTGGCAAGGAGAGACATAATTAGAAACTGGAGTGCAGCCATGATCTCGAAAGTGCTGGACCAGGAGATGAACTTAAACTGGTTTATGGGAACTGAGATGTTGGTGTACCAAGCCTGAGCTTGCCCCTGAAATTCAATAAAGTGTGGAGCCCATGACGGAAGTAAAAGATAGCCCAGAGGGAGGCAGCCATCAACACAAGTAAGGTACCCCACAAGGAGCCCTGCGAATGTTGGGCTCCCTTACGGGTATGTTAACATCAGGGCTAGGCGTAGTTCACAGAAGTTCGCTCCACGGAACTCCGCGTAGTGACAAAAAAACTCAGCAGAGTTCAACAAGTGGCAGAGTGTAGTGCAAACTGATGTTTGCACTGATTTCCTGCCACTCAAGTAGAAATTCTACCCGAGTGGCAGCTCGCCCTCCCCAACTTACAGTTCGTGAGTGGAAAAATGACTCTGCTTCACTATGCGAATTAGTGTTTTCTGCACTCCGCAAGCTCTGCAGAGTGCAGAAAACTCAGCGAACAGAGCAGAGCTCCCGGCTCAGGCCTAAATATGTGTCACAATTTGACTGGTAAGAGGGGTAGTGATGCTAGGTTACATGGCATGTATGCTACAGTTTTGTTATTTTTCTGTTGATGGCAAAACTCAGTAAACTGGTTTAACAACAACTATCCAAAGTTGATTGACCAATGAGGATTCCCTAAGCCACCTGTCTGGTGCTGGTGGAGATCAGTATTCTCCATTTCCCTTCCTTGGCTACAGTTCATCCGGATTTGGAGAAAAAAATAACAAGGGGTCTCCTACGTTAGGGAAAACATAAAAATATATAGGATGCGACTCTGAGGGGGGCATATTATCTGGAACAGCGTTAAACTTATCGCAGGTTTAGTGGCAGAAAACTGAAGCTAAAGCAGCGATAATGGGCTTGATAATATGTCCTGGAGAATTCCAATAGAAGCCCATGTTCACACCAGAACATGGGCTTCTATTGGAATTCTCAAGGGCATAGTATCAAGCCCATTATCGCCACTTTAGCGGTAGTTTTCTGCCGCTAAACCAGCGATAATTTTTAACGCCGTTCTTGATATGCCACCTGAATCTCTTCAGGGCTAAATGAAAATCATATTTCAGGGATGATAGGAGAATACAAGAAACGGACAGCTCTTCACACGAAAGCATACAAAACAGATCTCAGTCTTGTCTCCCTCACCTGGCAACTGACTCCAGATTCACAGAGCACTGCTACAAAGTAGCCATGAGTTGAAGGACAGACTGACAGACTATCGCACTGTGAGGCGGTCCACAAATGAATAATTATTCCGTGGAGGGCCACGGTCATCTTCAGTCAATCTGCACATGTTCTACACTTGTGTCACAGGGGGCTTCTGGTAAATTTTTTGATGCAGAAAATTCCATACATATCATGCCCGCACGTCTGAAAAAGCAAAACAGCAAATATCAAGCACAAGAAGAACGAACAACAATATTATTCACAGCAAACAACACTCATATTCACAGGTGATATCGATGCATTAACCTGTCTTTGCACCTTGTTTCCAAGCTCCATCTACAAAAAGTGGAGTTGCCCACACTACCAAAGTAGAGTGGCTTGAGCGGAGAATCTATCAGCTACTATTCTCAGCTACATAGAGAGTAGCAATCATTACCCCAGATTGGTAAACATCAATGGCCTCCTTCCCTACTACACCTACATGCTTTACCCTGACTGACAATATCCACCTGCAGCCTGGGCCAGACCTCCAGTTACCTTTTCCGTATTCTGGACCAAAGACACTCATTTAGTAAAATGTACCCCTAGATACTCATAAATTAATATTCTTTCCAGCTTTGAACCAATTTGGGAAAATTTCCTGGTGCAGTTTTTATTTCCCCAGCCCATCACCTTTGTTTTTTGTCGTATTGACCTCCATCTGGCATCGCTTTCTTACTGCACCCTCATTGCTCTCTGTTAAATACTCTGTGGCAGATCTACAAGGAAGTGCCGCAGCATGGCGCAGCTTGGCATAGCAATCTCTTTGGCTGCGCCACGCTGAGGTACTTCCGAAGCACAGGAATGCAACATATTTACAATACTATGTTGCATTCCTGTGCTCTCCCCTGCGCTGGGGCAAAAACTGCAGAGATGCACCAGTGCAGGTACCCGTGCAACATGGTGCAAGGATGCCTGCGTCGTGCGGATCTTGTTTTTATTCAGGATGGGGCACCTTCCTGCACCAAAACAATCACTAAAGGCATTTTCCTCTTTCATTGCATGCTGTAGAATGCAGCACGCATTGAAAGAGGAATAAACGATGAGGAAGGAAAACATTTCTCCTTGTTGTGCCTCGCTACGCCTCCCCTGGGGAGGGGTAGCATTGACACGCATTTCCAGATTTACGATTCCTCGTAAATCTGGAAATGTGTCTTGTTCCATGGGTGTTGCATGGGAACACCCACAGCAACAACCATGGAACACCCCTTCCACGCAAAGTGCTGCGTGTGAATGGACCATATTTACAAGGAGAGGAAAAGTCACGCAGGGTGGCTTTCCCTCTAATTGTAAATATGGAGAAGTGAAATGCGTCTCCAGTCTGCCACAAAAAGTGACGTACTGGTGGCGCAGGGGGCTTGTAAATCTGCCCCTCTATTTTTGCGTGAACCAACCACATACAGGTGTCCAAATATCTCAAACAAAAATACACCTCCTGGACTGCTTTGTATCTGTGCTCTGTGAATCTGGAGGCAGTTGCCAGGTGCAGGTGAGAAGCTTGAGATCTGTTGTGGATGCTTTGATGAGAAGAGCTCTTTGTTTCTTGTGTTCTCCTATTATCCCTGGTCTTTAGTGGAGAAACAAAGAAAAAACCTCTCTAACATTCAAACTCTTTCACAATTTTTTTTTAATGAAATAATAAATCCTAATCAAAAATCACTCCAGTCCAGTAGCAATGAACAAAACTGGGATGCTCTTGAACAGGCACTTGTGGTTTTTTTTATCAGTTAAATAATTTTTATTGAAGATAAATAGCACAAGAATACAAAAAGAACAAACATTCGGTTCTTAACAATAAGAAGTATACATGCATGTAAAACAGAACAACAACATAGTAGGTGGCAATACACAAATTAAATAAAACCTTAAATTGTTATATTGTAAATATACTATATGAAGCATAAATATACAAAAAGAATAGAACTGTAAGAGAAACCAGTTGAATTAGTGGAGGAAGAACCTATGAGAAATAATAAAAGATAAGCGTATTCAAATAAAATAATACTAGAAAAAAGTTTTTATATAAAAGAAAGAAAAAAGAAGAGAGGAAAGAAGAAGAGAAAGAGGAGATAAAAGAAAAAGAAGATATAGATAGTATAAAAGAAGTTTTTTTATAAAGAAGGAGAATTCGATGATAGAAAAGTAGTGAATGGTAACCATAGTAAATCAGATTTAATACGCAGATGAATTGAAGTATGAGGTACCATAGCAATTCTATTTTCATCACATATTAAATTCGACCAAAGCAAAAAAGATAACTTAGAGTTGTCTTTCCAGCAAGTTAAAATAACCTTAAAAGCTATAGCAATAAATAGATCAAATAAAATTGATTTGGAGGAAATGAGATCAAAATCAAGGGACAAAGTACGTAAAAATACATTGTGAATGGTAAATGGAATATTATAGGAAAAAATCAATACACATTTTGACCAAACAGCTTTCCAGAAATCATGTACTTTGGGACAATAAAACAATAGGTGCATAAAAGAACCTTCAGCAGTAAGACATGACCAACACGATGAAGGTACTGATTGATTAAACTTATGTAAAAGAAGAATTGTAAAAACAACAAGATTATAAATAAAACATAAGGATTGGGTAATATTTGTAGCTTTGGATGTTTTACAGAGTTTTTGCCAAAATGTGTCCCACTGATAGACAGAGAGCGTTTGAGAGAGATCCTGTTCCCATTCTAATTCAATATTTGATTTAACACGTAAATGAGTAGGAGTAGATAACAATTTATAAATAAAAGAGGCACTGGGAATGGTGTCAGATGGAGTTTGGTATAAGGGAGTCTCAGGAATGAGGGAGTGAGACATTGGAGGAGAAGTAAAGCTCTGTAAACAGTCCTGAAGTATTGGTACTATAATATTATATTGTTGAATGAAGGAATCAGGAAGATTAAATGTCACTTGCAATTGATGAAAAGATAAAATCACATTATTGACAATCAATTGGTGAATGTAAAAAAATACCCTTTTCGTTCCAGTGTTTGTAGTAGAATGATTTACAGCGGAATTTAATGTGCTTGTTATACCAAATTGAGGAGGCAAGGATAAGATGATACTGTAGTAATCCAGGAATCAAGTGGATTAATAAAAGAGGTTTATTTGATAAATCTACACAGCTCATCATCTGCCAGCATCCTCAGAGTTTGCAGTTACACAAGTGTTGAATCATAACATTCTACCATGTACAGGGAACAGATGACATCATAAACTAAGGGACAGCTGAGCTGGGCTATCCATTTAAAGTGACAGTGTACAACTTAACAATTTATGGAATATAACATACCTCCTTTCCTTCCAGAGGAGGAAACCAAAAACAAAAAGAAAGATAAAAGCGTAAAAAGCACATATCACATAACAAGTATATAATTCATTTCAAAGAGAAGAATAAAAAGAAAATAAATAAAACAAAAGTACAACAAAAGTCAATACAGAAATATGCTTACTCAGGAAACCTGCAGGGCAAAATAATAGGCCTAGTACTCTTCCTACGAGAGGAATTCATATTGTTGACATGTATATCACATCTTTGAGAAACTCCAAGATTCTCTTTAACTTTTACAACCTTTGAAACATTCCACCAATACCCTCCTTCAACTTGAACAGCATTTCCACCAATTCTTACAATCTTAATATGTTCACTGTATTTGCTCCTTCCTTTCTTTGTGTGAGTAGAATTCTTTATCCTAACAAAATCCCCCACACACAATGTGACCATTCTGGCATTTTTCGTTTGATCAAACCAGATTTTTTCCTTATTCTGTGCCAAAGTAGAATTAGACTTGACTGTTTCTAAGACAGATTCAACATCAACTAAAGGACAAGACCATTTAGACATCCAACTGGGTCTAAAGCTGGTATTGGCTTTCCTCCCTCTTAACACTTCAAAGGGAGAAACCATCGTGGAAGAGTGAGGTGTCGTTCTATAAGACCAAAGCATACTTTCAAGGGATGCAAAAACATCATGCCTCCCCTCGACTGCCCACTAGATGCAATCACCCACAACACGGTTCATCCTTTCAACAAGACGGTTAGTTTGTGGATAATAGAGTGAACTCCTAAGGTGTTTGATTCCGCAAGACTTAAGGAACGATTGGAATTGAAGACTAACAAACTGAGTCCCATTGTCTGAAACGATAGATTCAGGAAACCCTTCTCTCAAAAATGCTTCCTTGAGAAATTTGACCACAGTAGAAGCACTGACCTCCTTTACAACCTTAACCTCGGGCCACTTCGAAGTATAGTCCATCAAAACAATAACGAATCTCATGCCCAAAGGTAAAACTTCAAAAGGACCCATAATGTCAATCCCTACCTTAACCCAGGGAATGGTGGGACACTCAATGGGAGACAAAGGAGGAACAACAACTTTGAGTGATTTTTCAGACAAAGAACACACTGGACAGTTTTCAACAAAAGTACGAATCTCATTGTCCATGCTTGGCCACCAAAACTCTTGTCGCACTCGACGTATAGTTAGAGAAATCCCCAAATGTCCCTCATGAGCTTCCTTCATGATAGTAGGTCTGAGAGTATGAGGTGGAATCAGTTTGTCACATCTCACTAACAAACCATCTTCAATTGAAATTTCAGATTCAATCTTCCAATACGGTTTTAACACAGAGGATAAGGACTTCTCCTTGGGCCACCCATTTGTGACAAAATCGAACACCTCTTGTAACACCTTGTCCTCTGACAAAGACTCTCTCCAATCTTCCTCAGACCCCACAGCTAGGACAGGCACATCTATTGATGCCACAAAACAATCCTCCTCATCTTCATCATTCAAATCATGGAAACCTGTACCTTCGCTCACACCGTCATTCTGAGGAAAACGTGACAAAAAATCAGCACGTGTGTTTTTGCCACCAGAAATGTGTGTGATATCAAATTGATATTGAAGTAATTTAGTCACCATTCTTGTGATCCTGGGTGTACAACATTTACTAGGACCAGCAGACAAAATAGACACCAATGGCTTATGATCAGTGATCAAATTAAAATGTCTACCCCAAACACAAGGTTGATATTTGTCGATAGCCCACACACAGGCTAGCAATTCTTTCTCTATAACGGAGTATTGAACTTCAGCACTCCTAAGAACCCTGGAGGCAAAAGCCACTGTAAATTCTCTTTCACCAGAACGTTGAGTGAGAATAGCTCCCAAACCCACTTTGCTCGCATCTACAGTTATATAACAAGGCAAGTCTGGGTGAAATGGAGTAAGTGCATCACCCTTCTTCAAAATGTCTTTTACTTCAATAAAAGCACGATCACAGTCACTTGTCCATGAGAACTTTGTGGAAAATTTAAGCAGATTACTAATGGGTCTAACTATAGACGCATACCCAGGCACAAACCTTGAATAGTATTCCAACAATCCAAGCAAAGACTTAACCCCAGACCTGTCCTTAGGTACAGGTGCTTTCATAATGGCATCAATTAATCCTTGTCTAGGTTTGATCCCTTCAAAAGAAAGTAAATGACCAAGGTATTCAATCTCACTGCAACTAAACTTGCATTTTTCTGTTTTCAAAACAACACCACTCTTCTTAAAAATTCCCAAGACCTTCCTAACAATGTTATCATGGGTTTCATCATCCTTGGCATAAATTAAAACATCATCTTGAAAAACAAGAACACCCTCAACGTCTCTCAATAAATTCTGCATCACCCTCTGAAAAACAGAGGCTGCCGAGGCTAATCCAAAAGGCATCCTTTTATAATGGAAGGTACCAAGGGGTGAGACAAAAGCTGTTAGAGATCGTGAATCAGGGTGAAGTTCTATTTGATGGTAGGCACTAGCTAGATCTAACTTTGAAAAAATGTTGGCACCTTTAATACTGGTAAAAAGATCTGTAATTTTGGGTAGAGGATGGGAGTCAACCCAGATCTCCTTGTTTAAGGATCTAAGATCCACACAAACTCTGAGTTTTCCATCTCTCTTTCGTGCGACAACAAGAGGGGACAACCATAGTGAAGATTCTGTAGGTTCTATGATTCCTTTTTCGCAAAGCATGGTGATTTCTTCATTGAGGTCTTCCTTAATGCTAAAAGGAACACTCCTGAGTTTGTGTTTAATGGGAGTTGCACCATCCTTAACAATTATTTTGTGTTTGAAACCTATGATCTTCCCAAGTTGATCACTAAATACAGAAGGAAATTCATTAACCCACCTTGTGTTTTCTTCTTCACAGGAAACCAGTAGGACTTGTTCTTTCATCCCTGGTCTAAGCTGCATGCCAAAAAGACCCTGATGAAACCATCCTAAAATGTTAAGTCCTTCAACAGCTACATAAACTTTACCCCTGATTCTCCTACCCTTAAACTCTAAATAATCTTCAAAAAATCCTAAGAGGGCAATTTTACGTTTCTGATAGGAAATAGGTTTCCTGTCAGGAGGGAAAAGTACTCTCTCACCCCATGTTTCACGAAACAACTCATCGGTAATTATAGTGATCCTTGCACCAGAATCCGCTAAAAGATTAAGTCTCTTATCACCAACGAGTATCTCAACAATAGGATCTATGCAGGTAGAAGGATCACCAGTGAGGGGTATAGATGTGTCATCACTTTCTATATGGTCAGTAACAATAGATATAGTTTCAGTGTCTGAGTCATTATCTGATTCTAAAACACAAGCTATAGTTTTCTTTTGAAATTTTTTCTTTAAACATACAGTAGCATAATGTCCTATTTTTTTGCAATAATTACACGTAGAATTTATCGCAGGACATTTCGAACCTTTGCTGTGAATTGAACTTCCACAACGCAAACACATATTACTTGGTACAGACACACCATCTTTAAATCTTGAAGAAGGATTATCTTTGAGTTTTGGAGAAAAATTGTTAACAGGTTTAAAAGATCTATTTTTACCCTTTTTGGAACTCCCAACAAAATTGATACTATCTACTGGTTTGTCTTCTAACTCTTTAAGAGAAATATGAGAAGTTTCAATACTTTTTGCAATTTTGACAGTCTCATCAAGAGTAGGATTATCCATTGTGAGTAGCTTTTGTCTAGTCTGTTTGTCTTGACAATGACCAACAAATTGATCGCGAATTAACTGCTCAGTAAAGATTTCAAAAAGACAGACAGAAGCTAGTTTCCTAAGAGTGGAAAAATAAGAATCAACATCCTCACAATCAGATTGTTTCCTCATAAAAAATTTGTGTCTAAGTACAATTAAATTAGGCTTCTTATCAAACCTTAGTTTAAGTTTAGTAATAGTAGTTTGGTACTCATCAATAACTTCATAATCTAAAGGAGGATCAGGTAAGTGTTTGAAAATGGATCTACCTTCAAAACCAAGAGAATGTAATAAGAGAAATTTTTTTCTTTCAGGACGATACCTTGAAGCACCAATAGCACCTAAATAAGTTTCAAATGCGTCAAACCAAATATCCCATTTCACTGGAGGATCTCCTGGAGTATCAAGGAAAGCAGGAGGGGCATTAATAGACTGTAAAGTAGACATTTTGGAAGTAGTTAATAATGAGAAAAAGAAAAACCTGTATAAAGAAAAGAAAAAATAAATAAATAAATTACAAGAGAAAAGAACTGTTATTGGAAAATGGTATAGAAAAAAAAATTGTAGTCCTTTGTAGAGGGGAGAGTTCTTCAAATGTTCTCTTGTATTATGCCCATGTTGATAATAATTTAACAATCCGAAGGAAATGTAGAGCCTTTTTGTTGAGAGAAATTGAAAAAGAACAAAAAAATGATGTCACAGTATCTTCTTGAATGAAACTCGTGGGAATAGAACACTGGGGAAAATGTGGAGAAAGAAAAGAATGTAGTTTGGAATGTTGAATTATTCTCCAACAAGTGATTGTCAAAACAAGAAGGGATAGTTAAAAACAGAAAGAAACATTGCTAGGCGATGAAAAGTAGAATTCCTTCATGTAGATTTGTCATGACGAAATGAGGTTGCTAGGCGTTGCTTTCCTTTCGTGTTGGTTCCTGGGTTGCTAGGCAATGAATGGAATTTACTCGCGTTGTTTTCCTTTCCTGTTGGTTTCTGGGTTGCTAGGCGATAAATGGAATTTACTTGCGTTACTTCCTCCTCGTTCTGGCTCGTGTTAAATGCAGTTATGAGCTCTTTGGTGTGCTCGTGAACAGCTCATTGTTTAAACGTAAACAAAGAGACACAAGAATGCCGCTTGCGCTGCAAAACCCCAACTCACACACACGCTCGTTATTTTGAAAATAAATATGCAAGCAAGTTCTTTAAGTAAATTTGCGTGCAAGTTCTTTCACAGACACACAAGAATGCTGCTTGTGCTGCTCAGCGCTCACACGCTCGCTCGTTACTTAGAAAGTAAATATGCGTGTAAGCTCTTTAACATTGAAAGTCTTTTGAAAATAAACGCGCGTCTAAGCTGTTATGTGCCTCAAGCACTCGCGCTAATGATCTCACTCCAGAAGTCTCGCTCCTACTTGAGAAGGGTTATGCTCCGCTCTTGCCGGATGTTAAAAAAAATAAGCTGGAAGAGTAATGTTTCTTTCAATAAAACTGAATGAAATAGAAAACGATTACCCAGCTAAGCATATAAGGTCAAGAGTCAAGAGGTAAAACGCTGCGGAGATGACACACAGTAGGGATTTAGAAATAAATAAAATAGTCACTTATCTGGAGTTGAGAGGTGGTTGAGAATTCATCTTGAAGAGAAACAAATGATGAATGTTGAAATTGAAAAATTTGAGATTGAAGTTCCTTTGAGGAGTTGAAGATGACAGATGAATTTTAGATTAAGTTGAGAATAAAGTTCCTTTGAAGAGTTGAAGATGACAGATGGCAGATGGCTTGAAGTGGATGAAGAAAAAAAATATATCTTGAAGAATTGAAGGTGGATGCGTGGGTTCAGCTATGTAGAACCGCGTCGCCAAAAATATGTAGTAATCCAGGAATCAAGTGGATTAATAAAAGAGGTTTATTTGATAAATCTACACAGCTCATCATCTGCCAGCATCCTCAGAGTTTGCAGTTACACAAGTGTTGAATCATAACATTCTACCATGTACAGGGAACAGATGACATTATAAACTAAGGGACAGCTGAGCTGGGCTATCCATTTAAAGTGACAGTGTACAACTTAACAATTTATGGAATATAACAGATACTTATTAAAATTCTTAAAGAAAAGTGAGTGCAATAGAAAATGGGAGTACGTCAAAATTGGGTATTTGGAGATAACCGTACAATTAGTCATATAAACAAAATCCTTCACAGAGAAATCATTCAATAATGAACATTCAACTTTGACCCAAGAAGGTCTAGGTAAATCTAAGCAGTCTTTAGACAAAGCATAAAATTGACGAATCAGAAGAGCATTGCGATATAATTTAAAGTCCGGGAATCTAACACCTCCTTCATTCTTGGGGCGAAGCAATTCGGACAAGGCAATACGTGCATATTTATTGTTCCAAAGAAACTTTATACATACAGAATTAACTTGCGTGAAATAATATTTGGGGATTTTAAATGGTAACATTTACAATAAGGACAATGCTTGGGGCACAATCATCATTTTAATTGTATCAAGTCTGCCTCACCATGAGAGGAATAGAGGGGACCACGAATTCAACAAATTGTCAATTTTAAGTTTTAAAGCGGTAAAGTTATAAGATAGTGTATCATGTATGTTAGATGAAACCATGTGCCAAGTTCTTTCTTTTTTGAGCACACCATGTAAAATTGGTAGAGTCAAATGTGGGCATAACATGAAGAGTTTAAGGGCAAAACCTCAGTCTTGGAAAAATGTAATTTATAACCTGAAACATTAGAGAATATGGAGATCTCATGTAAAAAAGGGGGTAAAGAAGAATTAGGATTGGACATGTAGATAAGAACATCATCTGCATAAGCAGAGAGTTTGATTTGGTGAGTCTTGATGTTAAAACCAGTCATAACAGTATTACACCTAATGCGTTCAAGAAAGGGTTCCAGACAAAGTAGGAAAAGGAGTGGGGAAAGGAGACAGCCCTGACGAGTACCTATTTGGAGAGTAGAATATGGGGAAAAAAGACCATTAACAAAAACACAAGCTTTTAGGTTTGTATATAATAATTTAACATAGGAAATAAACTGAGGACCAAACTCAAACCATTGTAGAGTGTGGATCATGAAATCCCAATTAATTCGATCAAATGCTTTTTCTGCATCTAAAGATAATGCAGCTATGGGAGAGGGTTATTTTTTCCTCAAGGAAATGATATTAGAAAACATTCTGGCATTATCAGAGGCTAAACGTCCTTTAACAAAGCCAGATTGGTCTGGGTCAACAAGAGAAGGGATCATTTTCTCAAGGCGAAAAGCTAAAATCTTTGCAAAAATTTTACAATCATAATTGAATAATGAGATAGGACGACATTTTTTTCAATAGGGGGGATCTTTGTCTGGTTTAGGAATGACAATAATCATGGCTTCTAGAAAAGAGCCACAGGCCTTGGAGTTGGAAATAAAGGAGTTAAAAAGTTCAAGTAATTTAGGAGCTAAAATTGAAGAGAAGGTAAAACATAACTCAACTGAAAAACCATCAGGACCAGGAGCCTTCAATTTTTTCAAGGATTTCAAAGCATCAGTTAATTCTTGCAGAAAGATATCCTCTTCAAGTGGTGTAAAAATAGTTGGGAGAGTGTTAGGCTTGGAGATGTCTCGAAAGAAGGAGGTAACATCCTCTTCAGTAGGTTTAGTAGTTTCTGTGTATAACAGGTTATAATATGATTGAAATGTATTAATAATTTCAGAATCAGATGAGAGGAGTGTATTATTCATTTTGTCATGAATAGGGCCAATTACCTTACGTTCTGATTTAATTTTTAAATAGTTGGCTAGCATTTTCCCTGCTTTGTTTTGACCACCATGATATTTTGATCTAACTTTAAGAAGGATGTTACAAGCATCCACAGTAGCTAGTTTATTCAGGGTGGATTTGACTTTAATTAGTTCTTGTTATGAGGAAGAGGTTCTGGATGTGTAATAAGTATGTTCTAAAGTTTTAAGTTGCGAGAGAGTATCTTTATATTTAGTATACATTAGTTTCTTTTTTTTAGAAGAATAAGCAACAGTAAAGGCCCTAAAAGATGCTTTAAAAGCATCCCAGTTATTGTGTATCTCTAGAGTCATTAATGACAAAAAATTCATTAATAAATGTAGTCGCTTCTGAAATAAAGGAACGATCTGACAAATGGTTGGTATTAAAACGCCAACGTCCTTGTTTGTAGGTGGTAATAATTCTCGCTTCGGTGCCTGACCTAATCATGGGTTCACACTATGCAACTCTGGGCATTAAGCTTGCTTAATCTACACAACGGCCCCCCCGCGGCGGGATGCCTGGCTTTCACCTTTGGGATACCCTGTAGGGGCTATCTCACAGGGAAAAGCCAGGATGGGTTCCCAAGGCAAGCGCGGAGATACCCCTTCGGGGGTCGATTCAGGCGCTATACAAGAAACATAATAATAATAATAATAATAATGTCACAGGCGGAGGTTGAGAACAAGATTGCTGAGATTGATATTGATGTAGCACTACTGCGCCAAAGGCAGCTCAACGCCATCAGCAGAATTACCAAGGGCCGACTATCAACAGTAGAAGATGGTGTCACTGACTTAAAATCAAATGCCTCTTGACTCATGGCTCAAACAGCAGAGCTGTGGGATTGGGTGGAAGAAGCCAAAAAAAAATCTTGGCGCAACAACCTCAGGGTGGTTGGCTTACCCTGACAGCAAGGCGATGCAGAACCCAGACGAATTCTTGGAAGCATGGCTCAAATCTTGAATGCTGGACAACTAGTCAACCTGGTTTGTGGTTAAACAGGGACACAGAACACTGACACCCAAACCACCTCCCAAAGCCCCACGCAGATGCATGATTGCCTACATTCTCAATTTTCGAGGTTGGGACTAAAGGAAGACTAATTATACAAAGGCCTACTGTAGGAAGTGGATTATTATGTAGTATGGTTGGGTAGCCTTACCATGTAATGTTATCGCAATACCTCAAAGGTGGTTCTTGGGTTCACACTAATAAATCCTTAGCTCAGTCCTGGTAGAGTGGCAAAGAGCAGTCAGGCTTTACTAGAGGGATATGTGTTGAGTACCAACAAGGACGATAAGTAATTGACATGACTCGAGAGAAATACAACCCCTATCCATAAAAATAGAGTGTATTTTTATCTTAATTTGGAAACCAAAATGAATGGAATAGCATACATATAAATGGAGTTATAGATTTCTGAAGCAATATTAAATCAGTGCAGCAAAATATATAGACAAAATAACATTGAGGTCAATGGCAAAAAAACAGGTGATAATCGGTCACTTGCAGGTCGAATTACATGGAACCCTTACAGGGTTAAGTTCATGTGAGCCCCAGGACAAGGCCAGAAGATTCAGATCAATTTTAAATAGCCAGTGGAGTCCAGGAGCAGAGTTGTTCTGCCTGTCCTTTTTGCTGAATGGGTGCCGAGGGTAATGCTGTTTTTACCGCTTACACAGTGCTGCAAGAAACAGAATGCAAGAACACAACAGATACATTGCTTTTGACATCGGATGATGGTTGCATGTTGTTCCCTGTAGATGCAGCATCAAGTGTATGGGGTGGTTACCGGTTTGGAGACCAACAAGCCTTGTAAGCACAGGGAAAAGTTTCAAGCAAGGACAGGGTTCGTTCACTCAGTTCCAAGTCTGTTGCCTTCGGGAAAAAGTCTCCCTCTTTTGCTTTGTGTTGTGGGCAAAGTCCTGTTGATGGTGACACAGGTCTCCTCTTGGTCCTTTCTTGAAGTACATTGTACAGATCGGAGGTTCTGGTGTCTGGCGGGTCCCTTGAATCCTAGATTTATGGGTGTTAGGGTTTGGGAGACAGTAGCCAAAGGGTGGCTCGTCCCTGCAGCTAATTTCCCTCTGAGGTGACCACATCCAGTCGTGTATGTCGCCTTTTCTACCCAAAACTCAGTATTTCTGTCCTCCTAAAGATTTCAGAATTCTATTTTAGGTGTACAGATCAGGCTGCCCACCCTAGTGGTGTGGGCAGCCTTCCTGGAGTTGTACAGCTCCCAGATGCACATCAGAGGAGGTGCAGCCTTTGAAGCTCACCACCATGATGTGCCAATTCACTAGCCTGCTTGGGAGGAGGGAAGTGGGACCTCCTTTCTGCCTAAGGCTTAGTGCCTGACTCCTGGGAATGATCACACTGCCTGGCTTGTCTTGGGGGCAGCAGGCGCTGGAAAGCACAGGCTGGTAAGCCAGAGCACAGTGAAGCTGGGGCAACCAGGTGGGCAACCTCTAAGGTCATCGCTAGGTGCATGCCATGTCACCCAGGGCATGAGAATTGTGTCAGGGGTGAGAAGGTACGTTGTTTAATACCAAACATTACATATTTTAGTGGTACCATAATGAAGCAGTCAATCTCAAAAATGCCCAGTGGCAGACCATGTTACCATATGGACCACTAACACTTATGGTGATTTCCAAGGGGGAAAGCCACAAAAGGGACATATAGGCATGCACTTATATGACTGACATCTTTTTTAAATAGTGTACTGACTGGGCCTCCTGCAATCTGCAATGGTAGTAGTTTGCGTTGGTCACGCAGGGTGGCACAAAACTGTGTTGCTGCTCTTAGGACTCCTTTACCACCTGGGTACCACAGGTACCATATAATAGGAACTTATAAGGAAGTAAAGTATTTGCCGGTTTGGAAATATAACCGTTTTTGGAGAGAGTATAGGGGCTGGGTTCCTGTCAGCAAACTACAGTGCATCATAATTTTAACCATGAGAATTTGGAGCAAAAAGTCGGGAGTGACAATGCAAAAAGTGGCACTTTCCTACACCTACATCATGAAAACTCTAAAATAATGAAGTTTCCAGACTACACCGAAGCAGTGCAGGATAAAATGAGGTCTTATATGGAAGCCAAACAAAAATTGAAAGCCATGAATCTATCTACATGCTTTTGTTCCCTGCATGTCCAAAAGTGATTTTTTTAGGGTAAAACTGTTTTTTTACATACATGAGACTTCCAGGGACTGACTCACCATGGAGAGACAGATACATCATCTGAGTTATTCGTCCCCGGTCTTGATGAGAGCACCCCCACAGATGAAACATATAACAGGCCAACCAAAATGGAGGATCGAGACCAGCTTTCCAAAGGATGTGGCCAATCGGTGACCAGATCACACTTGATGGACTCAGATACATCTGGGCCATGGTCAAAGGCTCAGCTCCAAGCATCACCAGTGGTTCTCGCATGCAGCAAATCCACACTGCAACGAAGTGGCCACTGGAGACTCATCCCTTTTACCGGCGTGGGTAATGACTGGCACATTGCAGCCCTAGTGGGGGCCATCCGGCTGGTCAACAACCTAGGAAGACTAACTTCAAATGAAACAATAACTAGTCTGTGATCATTCTAGAAGGAGAGGGTCAACCACTCCATGTTTCACTTATGTAATAGTTGGGGATTATGTTGCTGTTCAACTGGTGACAGATGCTTCTAAGGAAGAAGTATGGGGTGAGGGTTGTTATATGGGTTAATTTATTTTCCTATTGACAGTTTTTATTTGCACATCACATTCTATGTTTGCCACTAGTGGAGTGGTGTGACTCACTGGTCAGAGGCAGCAGACCCGGAAGCAGAGGATGGCCCGGGTCTAGGGTTCAATTCCTGATGCGGCAGGGTCGTGGACCAGGGTCAGCAGACTCGATAATTCTCGCCTCAGTGCCTACTCTAACCAGGGATCACACTCGGCAACTCTGGGCATTAGCTTGCCTCATCGCCACAACGGCCCCCCAGATACGCCGGGGATGCCTGGTTTCACCTTGGAGATACCCAGTAGGGACCATCTCACAGGGAAAAGCCAGGACGGGTTCCCCAGCGGTCTACAGTGCGGAGATACCCCATGTGGGGTGATTCAGGCGCTTTACAAGACATCATTACATTACATTACATTACACTATGCTACACCAACACATACCTACATCACCACTCCTTTCCGATGGTGGTTACTTGAGTCATCCCTGATGACCAGGGCTGCTACCTAGCTCTTGAAGGTAGAGTGAAGGGACAGGGCTTTAATCTCTTGTGCATCTATTCCCCGCTTGACTGGTGAGTTATTTTTCACACCCTAACTAATCTCATTCTGGCACTCCTATGTGGTATCACAGTGGTAGGAGGGGACCTTAAAGCCACCCTTGACCTCACGTGGTCTCCACCGGTGTCCCTGTCAGACGCAGGTGCACTAAGGCACATCAGCTATCTGGCTGGGTAGATGGCCTGGGTTTATCTGATTTATGGCAGCTGTGGCATGTCCGACAAAGGCAATACATGCCCACCACTCTCAGTAGCGAATATACCATATCTTCATGTCAGCTAGTGATTGCTTCCACGTTTCAGAGGCATAAATTCTCACCAGAGGGATCTCAGACCACTCCTCTCTGTTACTCAGTCTTGATGCCAGGGCCCCAACCAATGTTCTATATGGAGCCTAAACGCTTGGCATGAGAACTGATCACATGCACTCTCAGACGAGCTCATAGCATACTTTCAGATCAATTGAGAGATGCTGGAGTCGGAGGGCACCCTGTCGGTGGCCTGTAGGTCTACCATTAGAGGGTAGGCCAAAAGTATTACCTGGTTGAGGTAAACAGATAGGCTCAAGTGTGTGATTCAAATGGAGACGTGTGCCCTGCAGCTGAAGACACTTCCATATGACCCCCAAGATGAGATTCCTCGCTGGCTTACGCCTGCCCAGGCTGAGATTCTGCAAATATCGCTAAAAGAGGCGCACCAGGTGTGACGAGAATATATGAGTGAGGAGACATAATGCCAAGCTGCTATGCTGGCTAGTCACCAGATCTGTGACCTACCTTGTGACTCACGAGGTGTTGGATGCTGAGGCAACACTGCCATAGTCCAAACATTTGTGGACTACTACTTACAATTGTACGCTGCTGTTCTGAGACAAGAGGCTGAACGGACCTTCCAACTATTATACAATATTCTCTTGCCTAAGTTGTCAAGGACTCAGCGACACAAATTAGACCAAGGAATCACAGTCCAGGAAATAGCTGCCGCCTTCTCTGATTCGCCAACTAGGAAAACAACCATCCATAATGGCTACCCTACAGAGTTTTACTATGCATACAGAGATAGCCTCTCCCCAAACTTGCTTGCACTTTACCAGGAAGCCACTATAATAGGCCACTTCTTGCAGGAACTCGATATGGCCACCATCATGCTCATTCTAAAGTCGAACACTCTGCCCAGTGCCTGTGCAGACTATCAGCTCATCTCACTGATCAATGGGGAAATTACATTTTTTAACAAGATACTAGCCACTCGACTGAAAGCAGCTCCGACCACCCTTATCTACCCTCAACAATGTGGTTCTATGCATGCTGGGAGCATGAGGCATTGCCTTCGGCAACTCCATGTTGCTTTGGGGTGATGAAACCTACTGACACAATCCATTGCCCTACTACTGATAGATTTTGAAAAAGCATTTGACACAGTAGACTGGTCTTTTCTGTTCCAAGGTCTGCAGAGGTTGGGACTGGGTCCCCGCTTCTGTGGCTATGTAAACCTGCTTTACTCAAACCCGACTGCGCAGGTGCAAATTAATAGTGTGTTATCGACCCCAATCGCTATTCGCAAAGGAACGAGGCGGGCTGTCCTCTCTCTGCCTTCCTCATTGCCCTTGCTATTGAGCCACTGGTGCAACTTATTCAGTGCGATGCACAGGTTCATGACTGGATGTGGGACACGAGCCATGATTACTGTGTTGCTATACATGTAGATGCCATCTCCCCTTTCTATCCAACACTTCAGAGACGTGCCTGTGTTGTCATCGTATCCTCAAACCCTACAAAGAGGCCTCTGGCTTGTGTGTTAATCACTCTAAATCACAGCTTTCCAAACTTTTCATGTTAGTGACACACTTTTTAGAGATGCATCATTTTGGGACACAGTAAGTCAGTGTAGTGAGCGAGTGAGCCCAAACCACATAAGGAGGATTCAGGGGGGGGGTTCTCCCCCGGATGAAAATGTTCTCCCTCCCTCTCTCCCTCCCTCTCTCTCCCTCTGTCTCTCTCCCTCCCTATGTCTCCCTCTCCGTCTCTCTGCCCCTGTCCCTGCCTCTATCTGTCTGCCCCTGTCCCTGCCTTTATCTGCCTGCCCCTGTCCATGCTTTTATCTGTCTGCCACTGTCTCTACCTGTATCTGTTTCTGTCTGTCCCTGTCTCTGTCTGTCTCTGTCTCCCTCCCTCTCTCTCTGTCTCCCTCCCTCTCTCTCCATCTCCCTCCGTCTCCCTCTCTTTCCCTCTCCCTCTGTCTCCCTCCCTCTCTCTCCCTCTCCCTTTGCCTCTCTCCCTGTCTCTCCCTCTCTCTCCCTCTGTCTCTCTCCCTCTCTGTCTCCCACCTTTGTCTCCCTCTCCGGCTCTCTGCCCCTGTCCCTGCCTCTATCTGTCTGCCCCTGTCCCTGTCCCTCCCTCTATCTGTCTGCCCCTGTCCATGTCCCTGGCTCTGTCTACCCCTGTCCCTGTCTCTGCCTCTATCTGTCTCTTTCTGTCCCTGTCTCTGTCTGTCTCTGTCTCTCTCCCTCCCTCACACTCCCTCCCCTCCGTCTCCCTCCCTGTCTCTCCCGCTGTCTCCCTCTCTGTCTCCCCCTCTGTCTCCCTCTCCGTCTCTCTGCCCCTGTCCCTGCCTCTATCTGTCTGCCCCTGTCCCTGTCCCTGCCTCTGTCTGCCCATGTCCCTGTCTCTATCAGTCTCTGTCTGTCCCTGTCTGTCTGTCTCGGTCTCCCTCCCTCTCTCCTTCCGTCTCCATCTCTCTCCCTCTCCCTCCCTCTGTCTCCCCCCTCTCTCTCCCTCCCTCTCTGTCCCTCCCTCTCTCTCCTTCTGTCTCCCACCCTCTCCCTCCGTCTCCCTCTCTCTTCCTTTCCCTCCCTCTCTCCCTCTCCCTCCCTCTCCCTCCGTCTCCCTCCCTCACTCTCTCTCCCTCTGTCTCCCTCCCTCTCCCTCCCTCTCCCTCCGTCTCCAACCATCTCCCTCCCTCTCTCTCCTTCTCCTTCCCTCTCCCTCCCTAGCCCTCCCTCTCCCTCCGTCTCCCTCCCTCTCCCTCCGTCTCCCTCCCTCTCTCTCCTTCTCCCTCCCTCTCCCTCCATCTCCCTCTGTCTCCCTCACTCTCCCTCTGCCTCCATCTACCTCCCTCTCGGTCTCTCCCTCCCTCCCTCCCTCCATCTCTCTCTCTCTGTCTCCTCCTCTCTGTCTCCCATCTCTGTCTCACCCTCTCTCTCTGTCTCCCCCTCTCTGTCTCCCCCTCTCACTCTCCCTCTCTCTCTCCCTCTCTCTCCCTCTCTCCCCCTCTCCTCTGTCTCCCTCTTATCTATCTCCCTCTTGTCTGTCTCCCTCTTGTCTTTTTCCCTCTTGTCGGTCTCCCTCTTGTCTGTCTCCCTCCTTCTATCTCCCTCCCTCTTGTTCTCTCTCTGTCACCCTCTCTCTCTCTCCCCCTCTGTCTCCCTCTCCCTCTGTCTCCCTCTCCGCCTGTCTCCCTCTCTATCAGTCTCCCTCTCTCTTGTTTGTCTCCCTCTTGTCTGTCTCCCTCCCTCTGTCTCCTTCCCTCTGTCTCCCTCTCTCTGTCTCCCTCTCTCTCTCTCCCTCCCTCTGTTACCCTATGTTACCCTCTGTCTCCCCCTGTCACCCTCTGTCTCTCTCTCCCTCTCTGTCTCTCTGCCTCTCTGTCTCTGCCTCTATCTGTCACTGTCCGTGCCTCTATCTGTCTGTCTGTCCCTGTCTCCCTCCCTCTCTGTCTTCCTCCCTCTCTGTCTCCCTCCCTCTCTCTCTGTCTCCCTCCATCTCTCTATCTCCCTCTCTCTCCCCCTCTCTCTCTCCCTCTGTCTCCCTCTCTCTCTCTCCCTCTGTCTCCCTTCCTCTGTCTCCATCTGTCTCCCTCTTGTATGTCTCCCTCCCTCTGTCTCCGTCTGTCTCCATCTTGTATGTCTCCCTCCCTCTGTCTGTCTCCGTTTGTCTCCCTCCCTCCCTCTGTCTCCCTCCCTCTGTCTCCCTCCCTCTGTCTCCATTCCTCTGTCTCCATCCCTCTGCCACCATCCCTCTGTCGCCATCCTCCCTTCGACTGTCTCCCTCTTGTATGTCTCCCTCCTTCTGTCTGTCTCTCTCTGTCTCCCTCCCTCTGTCTGTCTCTGTCTCTCTCCCTCCCTCTGCCTGTCTCCTTCCCTCCGTCTGTCTCCCTCCCTCCATCTCCATCCCTCTGTCTCCATCCCTCTGTCTCCGTCCTCCCTATGTCTGTTGCCCTCCTCCCTCTGTCTGTCGCCCTCTCTCTCTCTGTCTTCCTCCCTCCTTCTCCCTCTGTCTATCATCCTCTGTCACCTCACCCCAGCTTCCCGGGCACACACACAGCGCACCTGAGCACTTCACAGGTCTTTAAAAGACCATTTACTTGTTAATGAGGCTTTGTTGTGAATCGCTAGGCCCCCATAGAGTAGAGAGTCTAGGAATGCCTCTCCTAATTAGCAGCAGTTATGTGCTAAGTGCCCGCGACACACCCACCATTTGTAGGCGACACAGTACTGTGTAGGGACACATAGCTTGGAAAGCTCTGCTTTAAATCATTACTGGTCCCGCTCCATCCTCTTGGGACTGTGCCAAATGGCAGACATCCATTCCCGTGGGATGCTTGCGCTTCCGCTATTTGGGAATTCATATTGCACTCCTTCCCGAGCTGGAATGGAATATCAACTTCACTTCGCCGCTCTGGAGGGTGAAAGCAGATCTGAAGAGATGGGGGACTCTCACACTTAATGTAGTGGGAATGATAGCAAAATGATGACCCTACTATGTTTTTTATGTCTTTTTCAAAGCTTCCAGGAAGTGGTGTCCTGTCAGTCGTTCAGGGAGATGGATTCTCTAGCAGCATCGTCCTCTGGCACAAATCCAGGCCGAGACAAGCACTAGCTAAAGTCGAACACTCTGCCCAGTGCCTGTGCAGACTATCAGCTCATCTCACTGATCAATGGGGAAATTACATTTTTTAACAAGATACTAGCCACTCGACTGAAAGCAGCTCCGACCACCCTTATCTACCCTCAACAATGTGGTTCTATGCATGCTGGGAGCATGAGGCATTGCCTTCGGCAACTCCATGTTGCTTTGGGGTGATGAAACCTACTGACACAATCCATTGCCCTACTACTGATAGATTTTGAAAAAGCATTTGACACAGTAGACTGGTCTTTTCTGTTCCAAGGTCTGCAGAGGTTGGGACTGGGTCCCCGCTTCTGTGGCTATGTAAACCTGCTTTACTCAAACCCGACTGCGCAGGTGCAAATTAATAGTGTGTTATCGACCCCAATCGCTATTCGCAAAGGAACGAGGCGGGCTGTCCTCTCTCTGCCTTCCTCATTGCCCTTGCTATTGAGCCACTGGTGCAACTTATTCAGTGCGATGCACAGGTTCATGACTGGATGTGGGACACGAGCCATGATTACTGTGTTGCTATACATGTAGATGCCATCTCCCCTTTCTATCCAACACTTCAGAGACGTGCCTGTGTTGTCATCGTATCCTCAAACCCTACAAAGAGGCCTCTGGCTTGTGTGTTAATCACTCTAAATCACAGCTTTCCAAACTTTTCATGTTAGTGACACACTTTTTAGAGATGCATCATTTTGGGACACAGTAAGTCAGTGTAGTGAGCGAGTGAGCCCAAACCACATAAGGAGGATTCAGGGGGGGGGTTCTCCCCCGGATGAAAATGTTCTCCCTCCCTCTCTCCCTCCCTCTCTCTCCCTCTGTCTCTCTCCCTCTGTCTCCCTCCCTATGTCTCCCTCTCCGTCTCTCTGCCCCTGTCCCTGCCTCTATCTGTCTGCCCCTGTCCCTGCCTTTATCTGCCTGCCCCTGTCCATGCTTTTATCTGTCTGCCACTGTCTCTACCTGTATCTGTTTCTGTCTGTCCCTGTCTCTGTCTGTCTCTGTCTCCCTCCCTCTCTCTCTGTCTCCCTCCCTCTCTCTCCATCTCCCTCCGTCTCCCTCTCTTTCCCTCTCCCTCTGTCTCCCTCCCTCTCTCTCCCTCTCCCTTTGCCTCTCTCCCTGTCTCTCCCTCTCTCTCCCTCTGTCTCTCTCCCTCTCTGTCTCCCACCTTTGTCTCCCTCTCCGGCTCTCTGCCCCTGTCCCTGCCTCTATCTGTCTGCCCCTGTCCCTGTCCCTCCCTCTATCTGTCTGCCCCTGTCCATGTCCCTGGCTCTGTCTACCCCTGTCCCTGTCTCTGCCTCTATCTGTCTCTTTCTGTCCCTGTCTCTGTCTGTCTCTGTCTCTCTCCCTCCCTCACACTCCCTCCCCTCCGTCTCCCTCCCTGTCTCTCCCGCTGTCTCCCTCTCTGTCTCCCCCTCTGTCTCCCTCTCCGTCTCTCTGCCCCTGTCCCTGCCTCTATCTGTCTGCCCCTGTCCCTGTCCCTGCCTCTGTCTGCCCCTGTCCCTGTCTCTATCAGTCTCTGTCTGTCCCTGTCTGTCTGTCTCTGTCTCCCTCCCTCTCTCCTTCCGTCTCCATCTCTCTCCCTCTCCCTCCCTCTGTCTCCCCCCCTCTCTCTCCCTCCCTCTCTGTCCCTCCCTCTCTCTCCTTCTGTCTCCCACCCTCTCCCTCCGTCTCCCTCTCTCTTCCTTTCCCTCCCTCTCTCCCTCTCCCTCCCTCTCCCTCCGTCTCCCTCCCTCACTCTCTCTCCCTCTGTCTCCCTCCCTCTCCCTCCGTCTCCAACCATCTCCCTCCCTCTCTCTCCTTCTCCTTCCCTCTCCCTCCCTAGCCCTCCCTCTCCCTCCGTCTCCCTCCCTCTCCCTCCGTCTCCCTCCCTCTCTCTCCTTCTCCCTCCCTCTCCCTCCATCTCCCTCTGTCTCCCTCACTCTCCCTCTGCCTCCATCTACCTCCCTCTCGGTCTCTCCCTCCCTCCCTCCCTCCATCTCTCTCTCTCTGTCTCCTCCTCTCTGTCTCCCATCTCTGTCTCACCCTCTCTCTCTGTCTCCCCCTCTCTGTCTCCCCCTCTCACTCTCCCTCTCTCTCTCCCTCTCTCTCTCCCTCTCTCTCCCTCTCTCCCCCTCTCCTCTGTCTCCCTCTTATCTATCTCCCTCTTGTCTGTCTCCCTCTTGTCTTTTTCCCTCTTGTCGGTCTCCCTCTTGTCTGTCTCCCTCCTTCTATCTCCCTCCCTCTTGTTCTCTCTCTGTCACCCTCTCTCTCTCTCCCCCTCTGTCTCCCTCTCCCTCTGTCTCCCTCTCCGTCTGTCTCCCTCTCTATCAGTCTCCCTCTCTCTTGTTTGTCTCCCTCTTGTCTGTCTCCCTCCCTCTGTCTCCTTCCCTCTGTCTCCCTCTCTCTGTCTCCCTCTCTCTCTCTCCCTCCCTCTGTTACCCTATGTTACCCTCTGTCTCCCCCTGTCACCCTCTGTCTCTCTCTCCCTCTCTGTCTCTCTGCCTCTCTGTCTCTGCCTCTATCTGTCACTGTCCGTGCCTCTATCTGTCTGTCTGTCCCTGTCTCCCTCCCTCTCTGTCTTCCTCCCTCTCTGTCTCCCTCCCTCTCTCTCTGTCTCCCTCCATCTCTCTATCTCCCTCTCTCTCCCCCTCTCTCTCTCCCTCTGTCTCCCTCTCTCTCTCTCCCTCTGTCTCCCTTCCTCTGTCTCCATCTGTCTCCCTCCTGTATGTCTCCCTCCCTCTGTCTCCGTCTGTCTCCATCTTGTATGTCTCCCTCCCTCTGTCTGTCTCCGTTTGTCTCCCTCCCTCCCTCTGTCTCCCTCCCTCTGTCTCCTTCCCTCTGTCTCCCTCTCTCTGTCTCCCTCTCTCTCTCTCCCTCCCTCTGTTACCCTATGTTACCCTCTGTCTCCCCCTGTCACCCTCTGTCTCTCTCTCCCTCTCTGTCTCTCTGCCTCTCTGTCTCTGCCTCTATCTGTCACTGTCCGTGCCTCTATCTGTCTGTCTGTCCCTGTCTCCCTCCCTCTCTGTCTTCCTCCCTCTCTGTCTCCCTCCCTCTCTCTCTGTCTCCCTCCATCTCTCTATCTCCCTCTCTCTCCCCCTCTCTCTCTCCCTCTGTCTCCCTCTCTCTCTCTCCCTCTGTCTCCCTTCCTCTGTCTCCATCTGTCTCCCTCTTGTATGTCTCCCTCCCTCTGTCTCCGTCTGTCTCCATCTTGTATGTCTCCCTCCCTCTGTCTGTCTCCGTTTGTCTCCCTCCCTCCCTCTGTCTCCCTCCCTCTGTCTCCCTCCCTCTGTCTCCATTCCTCTGTCTCCATCCCTCTGCCACCATCCCTCTGTCGCCATCCTCCCTTCGACTGTCTCCCTCTTGTATGTCTCCCTCCTTCTGTCTGTCTCTCTCTGTCTCCCTCCCTCTGTCTGTCTCTGTCTCTCTCCCTCCCTCTGCCTGTCTCCTTCCCTCCGTCTGTCTCCCTCCCTCCATCTCCATCCCTCTGTCTCCATCCCTCTGTCTCCGTCCTCCCTATGTCTGTTGCCCTCCTCCCTCTGTCTGTCGCCCTCTCTCTCTCTGTCTTCCTCCCTCCTTCTCCCTCTGTCTATCATCCTCTGTCACCTCACCCCAGCTTCCCGGGCACACACACAGCGCACCTGAGCACTTCACAGGTCTTTAAAAGACCATTTACTTGTTAATGAGGCTTTGTTGTGAATCGCTAGGCCCCCATAGAGTAGAGAGTCTAGGAATGCCTCTCCTAATTAGCAGCAGTTATGTGCTAAGTGCCCGCGACACACCCACCATTTGTAGGCGACACAGTACTGTGTAGGGACACATAGCTTGGAAAGCTCTGCTTTAAATCATTACTGGTCCCGCTCCATCCTCTTGGGACTGTGCCAAATGGCAGACATCCATTCCCGTGGGATGCTTGCGCTTCCGCTATTTGGGAATTCATATTGCACTCCTTCCCGAGCTGGAATGGAATATCAACTTCACTTCGCCGCTCTGGAGGGTGAAAGCAGATCTGAAGAGATGGGGGACTCTCACACTTAATGTAGTGGGAATGATAGCAAAATGATGACCCTACTATGTTTTTTATGTCTTTTTCAAAGCTTCCAGCAAGTGGTGTCCTGTCAGTCGTTCAGGGAGATGGATTCTCTAGCAGCATCGTCCTCTGGCACAAATCCAGGCCGAGACAAGCACTAGCTAATTGTCAACAGGCGCCACATGATAGGGGCTTGGGCATGGCTAACCTCTTCCTGAACTACTTGGCATCTCAAATGCTTGTTATCACGATTGGTTTAATGGGGGTTGTTCAGAGGATCGAGCTGACCTCCATGGGTTTTGGCACCATGATGGGGAGGCTCTACGGTGCCCATATTCCTCGGATACTCCCTGAGGTGACCAGGGTGACTCTTCTCTTCTGGCATGCAACATTTCACTACACGAGCTGGGACTGCAAACTAATATTGCAGACCCTTTATGGAGAGGGATATGGCTTTGTGAGCCAGCCAGCCTGGGAAGATTTAACCAAATGGACAAGGTATGCATCTCCCTATTGAGGGACACCTGGTCCAGTACCCATATACACCATCTAGGAGCTCCAATCGACCTATGCTCTATCATCTACAGAATTTCACAAATACCTTCAGCTGAGACATGCTTTGAGGGTGCACCAAGACATGGATCATGCCGAACACAGCCCTCTAGGACTAAAATTCTTGATGGGTGCATTTCTGAAAGGGAGAAAGGGAGAATCTCCCAAATCTACTGTTATTTAACCATTAGCGCACCTGACACATTTGCTCTGCTAAGAACTCAATGGGTGGAATGGGTGGAACCTATGGAGAATTACACTGGTGGGACGCCAGGGTATCCCGCCTGCATTCCCAGGTTGCCGCTAGTGCAGACATACTACCTCCACTATACTTATCTCACTCACAGCTGTCTACTTTTCGCACATCTCCTTCCTGGTCCTACATGCTTTAGGTGTCCACATGCCCCAGCTGATTTTTACCATATGGTGTGGACATTTTCTCTCATTATAAGTTACTGGGGTGAAGCAATTCAGACATTTTCAGAGGTGCTGGGTTGGATGTGGGGCTATCATTGAAAATTGTTCTTTTAGGGATTTTTGAGGGGATGTTTGGTACACGGGCTGACCGGGCAACATGGTTGTAAAATGGGACACAGCTAAGCATGGGCGAATTTTGCGGATTTGCGGATTCGCAATCCGCAAAATCCGCGAATTCCCGCGAATTTGCGGATTTTTTTTTTTTGTGTTCGCCCGTGTTTCTGCCAGTTCGCGAGGGTTTTTACAATATCGCAATTTGCAAACTTACCTGTCGGGTCGCAAGTTTTGCGAACTTGTTGTTTCTACGTGTCCAGCCTGTTTGGGACACTCTTCTTCATCACTGCCACTCTCTGTCACCACTGCCACTCTCTGACTACTCATGCCACCCTCTGGCCCACCCATGCCACCCTCTGTTTCATCACCACACCCTCTGGTTGTCCAGTGTACATTATTTTCGGCAAAGCAAAGCACACCTTCCCTGCCTCAAGTGACCTGAATTAATTTGGGGCTGATTAATGTGTCACAGAATATTTTTTTAGCTGGCACCAGCTTCCTTAGTGCGCCCTGATTAGTGATCTTTTGCACTTGCTAAGTGCTTTCATTGTTGCAAAATTAGTTACAACACCTGCCCTGCCCCAACTGACAATAATGAATTAGGGGCTGATTAATGGATTTTAACTTCCAGCCTGGCTCCTGCTTGTCTCCCTTAGCTGTAATTCAGGACCTTTGTGGCATATGTGTAACTATTCTGAGGTTCAGAGCAGGGTCAGATAATAGTTTCAACTGGCAACTGAACTCTGGAGGGGCCCCTCAGGAAGCACTACAGGAAATGGCTACTAATGATGAGCCTGAACTTTTGAACCTGGTAAGTAGTTACTTTCAGTTTTGCTAAGAGCGTATTTCTGCAATTTTGCACTTATTCGCGGGGCGCGAACTCACGCAAACAGTGCGAGCAGTGCGAGCAAAATCCGCTGCTCGCGGATTTGCGGATTTTGCGGGAGATTCGCGAATCTCGCGGATTGCGAATTTCCCGAAAATCCGCAAAATCCGCGAGCGGAACGGATTTTCCGCCCATGCTTAGACACAGCTTGCAAGTGGAAATCACCCACTCTGCCCTCACTGTGTCAATGACACCTGCATGTGGACTGGTGTGAGCAAGAGGGGAGGCCGGTATATGAAGCCTGGGGCTTCCCTAAAAAACACACTAAGATCTGGAGCAAATTGTGGGACCATTTTGGTCTTGGCACTCTGTTATAAATGTATGATAGTACGCTCATGTGGGTTCTATTAATGTTGACTTTACACTGTTGGATTTAAGCTGAGACCCACCTACTGTACTCATGTTGGTGGCCAGATATGGCAGTTTCCGTATGCACAACAATTATAAAATTGTGTGAAATTTCGATCCGCTTGCCAAATCTGTGGAGTTTGCCCTCTCCAAGCTCCGAGTAGAGGACGTAGTTTCAGAAAAATCCGCGGACCGGATTTTTTTCCTCGCTCATGCTCACCAACACGAGTGAGGAAAATCTTACTTCAGACCACCTCATGGCGAGATTTCTCAATGCGGACAGTCGCGGATGGTCAACATCACTCATGTTGAGAAACCTTCCGTTCGTGTTGAGGAAGCTGCAGGTCGAGTAGAAAACTTACTTGAGCAGTAGAGAGAAGCAGCACCCTCTTGCACTGCCTGTGGTGCTGTTAACACTGATTTTACAGCATGGAACAAACATGTGCCTTAAAAATCAGCGTGAACGGCATGATATAACACAATCCGACACTTGCAGAACTTCCTATAGTGCAGCTGAGTTTTTTAGTCGCTTGCAAACT
This sequence comes from Lissotriton vulgaris, assembly GCF_964263255.1. Classification (NCBI taxonomy): domain Eukaryota; kingdom Metazoa; phylum Chordata; class Amphibia; order Caudata; family Salamandridae; genus Lissotriton; species Lissotriton vulgaris. The sequence continues at coordinate 1,572,042,381 of NC_141695.1, read as the reverse complement.
CCGCCCAGACCTAATTTTGGTACGTTAAGCATCAGACTCTGCATGCACGTTCTCACTGTTGGAGAAATACTTGCAATACGGGTTATTAATTGCAATAAATATATTTTGATTCCCATAGCATCAGATTTTAATTGGTGAAACGCACCCTAATGGCACGTTCAATCAGGGCCTTGCGGTGCCCTGTAAAGGCAACACAGTGCAGTAAATTCATCAGCTGGTCTCCAATACGAGTGAATTTCCCATGTTGAAACAGCCAACAACCTTACAAATTTAATGAGGTGACATGAAATATATCAGTAAATAAGATTGTGTTAATACAGCTTGGAAATACCTCATACAACATCAAGGGCATTATTTTGCAGATTCTCTATGCAGAAATATTGCAACGGAGCCTTATAAATGTTTATTGTATGTTTCAAATTAGTAAAATGTTTTACAAGGGTTGCTTTAATTTACAAATACTTTCCAAGTCCAACAATAACATGCTGTGCTTACATTATACAAATATTGCTGTTTTCGACTAGTGAATTAATGAAGCGCAGATGAAAACTGGATGCCGTTCGAGGTCAATCCACGAAGTACACAGACATGAAAACGTTTGGGAATCAAATACTAAGTTTTCAGTCGAACAACATTATTAATTACCTCAGAGGCATCAAACTGAAGACCATGGGTTTCCTGATGTGACTCCAAGTGGTGGAGAAAGTCTGCTATGGGCCCTAGTGCAAGCAAAGAAAATGGACCTGCCACTATTTAAGTAGTCAAATACAGCCATAACTGGTGTGCGCAGGACCTCTCATAATAATTTGCCCTGGTACCACGGCATATGCTGCGCTATTGATATCTACAGTCTTGTTGACTCCTCCAGGTTCAGGTATAGCTTCTGTTCTTTAACCAGAGGGTATTCAATGCCCTGCCATGTGTTATTGCTAGTATTTGGAGACAGGCCCAGACTGGCTGTACCAGGCATCGGCAGGGGCAGACTGGGAATGCAAACCAGCTCTGGCAATTATATTTGACCGGGGGGGAATGTTGGGGGGGAGGGGCATGCGTGATAACTGCTGCTGCACTTTTGTTACATGGGGATGATTTTGCAGCACTGCTGCAAAACCATCCCCAGTGGCAAAAACGGTCCCCACCTGTCCAAAAACGGTCCCAACTTTCCGGCCCACCAGGGAAACGCCTGGTGCCCACTGAAGCCAGTCCGGACCTGGGCATCGGGCAATTTCCCCGCTGGGCTGGCAGGGGTGGGGTCGTGAGAGCTAGTTACTCGGGCGGTGAGGGCCGGATTTGTTGCCTCAGCTGAACCGGCACCCTTTCCTGTCTGCAAATGCTTTGGCGCTTTACAAATAAACAATGCAAAACAAATGGGGTTTAAGCATGTCTAGTCTTTCTTCCAATATAAAAAAACTGAGAGGGGTCATTCTGTAATTTCTGGAATATACTGACTTGCTCAGGATCCTATCGGCTGATAGGTCCATCAATCGTATTTCATGGTCAGCTAACTCTTTGTTCTTCTGACAGGACTATGCTAAAACTACTGCTGACAGACATAAGGAGTTTCTGGCAATAAGACCACACCCTTGATCTATGGGTGCACAATATGGCCTCTTTCACCCATGCCTCTTTAAAGTGACTTATAATAATAAGACTACTACTTATGAAGATCCTATAGGGCTGAAAAGCTTCCTTAATTCATGTAATGCAGAAACTATGGATACTTCCTCATCGGATAAATAAATAATTGGTCCTGTTGTACTGATTCTTTCAATACCTGTTAACTAATTCAAGAAATCCTCCTTATAGTATAATAACTGATGTTGGTTATTAAGTTTCACTGAATAATATTAACCATTTTTCTCTCCTCATAGGTTATGTCTCCTTATCGTTTGATCGATCCTTTGTACCTGTTGTTTGCCCTGCGGTTCCACGCGCCTTCCCTCTTGGAGTCCGGATGTGTCATTGTTCCATGCGGCCTCACCCCCCCCTACCTTCCATATGTATTAGATTATATGTAGGTATGGTTTTCTTTTTTTGTGTCGTTCTCTCCACTGTAATTTTACCTTTCTCTCAAACTTCTATGTGCCCTTTCTCTATCCCCTTTAACTGTTTTGCTCCTTGTTACCCACAATGTATGCCTTTTCTCTTTTTTCCTTCATCTTTAACTTTTGAGTTTTGAAGTTATTGTATATGTATTTGTATCACATATTCCTGTCAACTATATTTGCATTAAGGCTGATTTATTTCACCATCTATTTTGTTTTTTTATTTGATGGCTTTAAATATTATTACGTGGAATGTTAAAGGCTTAAAACTCCCTCATCAAGAGACAAAGAGTGCTATCATATTTATCTAAGTTAGATTTTAATATTGTTTTGTTGCAGGAAACACATTTTTTGAAAAAAAGGAGTCTTTAAAGCTAAAGAAAAATTGGGTGGGTGATGTCATTGTCTCACCCGGTGATGGCAAAAGAAATGGGGTCATAACTTTGTGTCACAAATCAATCCATGCTAAGCTTCTTTCTAGGATACAGATGAGGAATGTAGATGGTTGTTCACCAATTTAAAGATTGAGGGTACTCTGATTTCTTTATTCACTGTATATGCTCCCATCAATGGGGATGTCTCCTTTTGGTCCCAAGTCTCTCGACTGATTGCTCAGAATCCTGCAGAGAATTGTATTCTTGCTGGTGATTGCAACCAGATAGTTGATCCTTTTCTTGACCGGAAATCCAAGGTCTCCTGCATACCAAACAAAACACACAAAACCTTCACACAAACTGTAAAGCATTGAAACCTAACAGACGCTTGGAGATTATGCAACACAGGAATACACCTTCCATTCTCCACCTCATCAGACCCAGTTAAGAATTGATTACATCTTTATCTCACTTAATATCTCGCAGTCCTTGCTTTCAGCGGATATAGGTTCCATACTCATTTCTGAACATGCCCCTGTATCAATTCAGCTAGATATTTTATCTCAATCTGCAGACCCCAGAAGATGGTGTTTCAACAACTCTCTGCTTCTAGATCCTAATTTTAAGGCTTCCTTTACATCCTTTTTTCACCCAAAATTTCTAATTAATACCACTGACAATATCTCCTTTCACACAGTCTGGGATGCTTTCAAAGCTTCTGCACGTGATTTTATCATCAGATACGTATCCAAAAAGCAAAAGCTAGCCCAGCTATTGAACGCGGAACTTCTTTCTAAGATTAAGAATTTGGAACATTCCTATTACACTTCTAAATTGAAAGAATTCCTCACAGATCTTATAAATGCCAAAATTAAGTTCAACAAAGATATCACGAAAGTACTTCTTTATATTAATTAAAGTCCAGTGCAAAATTCAATGGAGGACAAAAGAAGACAGGCAAATTATTAGCTAACTATCTTAAGACTAAACAGAGTAAGCTCCATATTGAATCTATAATAGACCATACCAATACGCCAAGACACAGATATGTTGATATTTTACAAGAATTTGTTTAATTCTATGAGCGGTTGTACAAACCTGATACCACACCCACAGATACGGACATCTCTCTTTCCCTTTCCTCCATTCAAAAGTATTCAAACCCCTCATCATACTTGGAACTCTTCGAAACTGATATTATGCAGGCAGAATTGCTTAATGCACAAAAAACCCTTAAGAAAGATAAAGCCCCAGGCCCAGATGGGTTCACTGTGGAATTTTACATGATTTTTGCCAAAATATTCTTCTCCCAAGATTACATACACTTATTTCCTCTTTCACTGACTTGGGTAGTCCTTCAGGAACCTTTTTAGAGGCCCTGATTTGTCTCATTCCAAAAGAAGCCAAGGATTTACGGAATTGTAAAAATGACAGACGATTTCTCTAGTCAATATAGATTACAAACGTTTTTCTAAAGCACTAGCTCTTTGATTTGATTTGCATCTCCCTTATTTATTGGGTAAAGAACAAACAGGCTTTGTCAAGGGGCATTCTATTACCGACAATACTTGTTTGTTTTTTGACAATATATCAAAATCATCAAAATACACAGAGCCTCTTGCTGCTATTGCCTTGGATGCAGAAAAGGCTTTCGATAGAGTGTATTGGCTGTTCCTTTTTCGTACACTGACTTGGTTGAGGCAAGGCTGTCCCTTATCGCCTTTTCTTTTTAACTTAGCCTTAGAACGTTTCTTATCCAGATTAAGACAAAACCAATCTGTTATTGGCTTTATTTCAAATACGCAACAAGTTAAATTAGCAGCTCATGCAGATGATGTACTTATGTTCTTTTCTCAACCTCACCTCTCCCTCCCGGCCTTTTTGAAAGAGGTCCATTCATATACAGTGGTTTCTGGATATAGATTAAACAATGAGAGATGCAAATTACTCCCCCTAACCAATTACACTTTTAGAGAGGACTTTTTAATCTCTAAATTTACATGGAGTCCACAACAAATCAAACATCTTGGTTTGAGGTTAACTTCCTCTAATAAAACATCAATTTCCCGAAATTTTGATAAATGTATAGAGAAGCTGACTAACCGTACAACTAAGTGGCAACCCTTATATCTTTTGTGGTGGGGCCGCTTGACACCATTAAAATTATGTTAACTCCTATTATCCTTTATAATATTTCTATTATCTCAATGCCCATACCAACACGACTATTTCATAAACTGTTTTATAACAATACTTTTATTACATTTTCAAACACATGTTCTCTCTTTCAGTTGCCTCCCTCATTTCAACACAAATTTTAAATTCTATGTACCGCAATCTTGGAGTCATACTCTCATTTTAAATCCTTAGTTTCTCTCCCTTCGCTACCAGATTGTACATGGTATAACCTACTTCGAAGTACACCAAAAGCCTCAACCTTGTATTGTCATTTATCAAAATTCTCCACTCTCCATTGAGAGAGGCAAAAAAAAAAATAGAGCTTTCCTGGTAACTCGACCTGAATACACAATTGCCTATTCCCTTATGGAACAAGATTTGGTTAAAAATGAGGGAATCATCCAGAGCGGCCAATGGTACACAAATTCTCTTCTTCACTTGCTGGTCGTGCTTTCCGATGCAAGGTGATTTAACGCATTTACTATTCACTTGTCCACATGTATTTCATTTCTGGAAAAGAGTCTGGACACAAATCAATACCATATTTCATACCGAAGTCTCCCTTTTATCTGCTAACATCTTTCTTGGTAGCCTTTCCATGGGTTGGAATACAAAGAAAGCACAATCACATATAATTGACTTATTATTAGCTGCTGCTTTTCAACAAATTAGAAAAAATTGGAAAGATGCATCCAAACTCTGATGCTTAGCTTGGTGGTACTCTGTTTGTCATAATCATAGATTAGATACCACCTTTGTATTTCCTATGTCTCTTGCCAAGAAACGTCTACAATTATGGTCTCCCATCATGCAATTTTTAGATGATAGTGCTAAAAAAATATTTTGCTCCTAATCCCTATGTACAAGAAGTTGCTCAGCCCACTTGATTTTGTCATATTGTGATTATCAATATTTGCCATATTTTTCTAGTTATTCTTGTTCTTGCTCTATGCCTATTAAAGCTTTATGTCTCGCCTTTTTATTTTCGGCCATAAGTGTGATTTTCTACACTCAGCCCATTGGTAATATTGATATTTATCTCTATGTCATTTTTGATGTTTGGAATATATGAAGTATTGATGTTTATTCATTCATGTTCAACAAACTCCTCTTTTGAAACTTAAAAAGCATGTCTAGTCAGAAAACTCGCTTCAAAACCATTTGCTTTTGTATTTGGTTGTTTTATTGTCTCTTACAGGTTCCTCACGAACAGCCTAGTAACCACTTGAGGTAACATAGATTCCTGAAAACTTTTCCAGACTTTTGTATCAGACACAAGAAAGACCCCTAGTAATGGCTAGAGTTACTGTGGGTTTGAAGGGACTTCGGATGGAGCTGATTTGAGAGTGAAACACAGAAACGTCTTGAAGTGCTTCAGATTGTGATATAATTTTGATCATTTTGCATCTGACTCAAGAGGAATCACGCATAATAACTTAAGGTATAGCAGATTCGTGACAGTCTTTTCAGCCTCAAGAAAATGCATAGAAAAATACATATATGATAAAGTAACCGTGCAACACATATTTTTATTGATCACTTTGCTTAACTGACATTGACATTTTGCTTCTTTCTATCACAGTACACAACATAGAACTGTGGTTTTACTATAAGTAGCTGCAACCATTGGTACACATATTGTGCCACTGCATAGAAGTGTGCTAAGATTATGAAGGCAAATGACATGAACAAATGACTGACAGTTCATATATACACTCTGAGGTCATCACAAGTGTTTCATAGTAATCAAAATATGCATTGGAAGTTGCAATATTGACTCATCACCATAAACCTGCTTTGGCATATTTACTTATATATATTGAAATCAAGCACATTTTATTACAATACTAAAAGAGTATATATATTAAAAAAAATTTGATCGCCACACCCTCTCAGCTTTGTGAATGACATTCAAAACAGTGGCACCTGACTTGAGAGGGTCCTTCTTCAGTGATTACTTGAATTACTGCAGCTTGATGAATTCTTCAGTCAGTTAGCTCTTACTCGAGGGGGCATCTAGTGCTATTTCGAGGTACTGCAGCTTTGTGAAAGTATTTTTATGCAGCTGCTTCTAACTTGAGAGAGGCATCTAATAAGGTCTAGTAAGACTGCAGCCCTATTAAAAATGTTGGGCAGTTGCCTCTGTCTTATAAGGGACACCTAGTAATGACATGAGTTACTGCATCTATGCGAAAAGGGAAACCTGTTTTCTTTGCCAAAGCATGTTCATTTTGTCTTCTTGTTTCATGCACAATTTCTCCTTACTTTGGTGCACCCTTTCGCACTTTTTCACCATTGTTGTTGTTGCATTAACCCCACATAATACTAACCCTGGGCGAAGCACTACGCTACGCTCGCGTAGTTTGCGCAACTTCGCACTACGCGAGCTGCACGTAGCACAGTGCATACACGCGTAGCGCAGCGGTAATTTTTTGCTTGTTCGCGGTCCTCAACGTCATATTCGCGACCGCGAGCAAGCAAAATGACATCCCGGCGAGATTCTCAATGCGGGGAGGTCAGGTTTCTCATTGCGAGTGGTTGCGCATGCTGGCGACCGCTCGCAATGAGAAACTACCAGTTCGCGTTGAGAAAGCTGCCGCTCGAGTAAAAATCTACTTGAGCAGCAGAAAACGACAGCTCGCACTGTGCAAGATGCCGTTTTCAATGATTGCACAGTGCCAGATGCTTGTCTGCACTGTACAATCATTGAAAACGCATCTTGCACAGTGTGAACATGTTACTACGCAGCTCGCGTAGTGCAATGTGAAGTTCGCGTAGTGCGAAGTGCACTTCGCGTAGCTTCGCGTAGCGCTACTTCATGAACTACACCCACCCTTACATAATACCACATTTTTGGAGTAGCAATTGTTAGAGTCCAGAATTGAAATATGGTTTAATACTTTTTGGCTTTACATAGCAAAATGTATAAAACATTAGCTGATTGTGACAGTTTCATGCCACATCAGTTCATGTGAATGAGGCCCCTTAAGTGTGCTTGTAGATACATTTACATGCTCATTTTACTTACTGACTGATACCTTCGGCCCTGCTCAGCTGTGCATTGAATATAGCTTAGAGAACTTGGGTGTGAGAGGATTGCCTCTTGCAAACGCTAGAGCTGATCGATACTTTGGCAAGGAAAGGAGTATATGAAGGATCCATAGCTATTGTTAATGAGTGTGAAGGATGCTTACAACCTGCAAGTGGAGAACAGGTGGGAAGATGTACAAACTATCAATGGTAGCTAATGGTGGATGTCTGAAAGCGAGGGAGGGGTCGCTAGAAATGATTAAACTAGGTGCATGTGGGAGCACTTTCATAGCGGCGCTGGAACTATGAGTACAGGAGGTGCTGCAGCACCCCCATAAAACTTGAAAGAGTTTAGATAGTGACTGAGTAATAAAAAGGCTTCAAAGGCTTTTCGTCTGCCAGCATTTTTGTGTTTTAAAAGAAACACTGCCAAACAAATGTCCTGTGTGCCTTTAGTGAGGTGACATAGTTGAACAGCAACCCCCCCACCCATTCTAAAAATCGTTCCAGCACCACCGAGAAGTGACCCAAAACAAAATATGTTTCTCTCCCCTAAGCCCCTCATTCTGAATTATATGAATTTCCTGGCTCTGTGAGTAAAAGACTGAATCGGAGAGTGCATGTTTTGAAGGAAAACCATGACTCTCACTGGTTCACTGGCTTGGTAATGGAGAAACTGGTGTTGAAACACCACGGTGCATATTTACTAAACTTTCACTCACCTCAAGGCAGCAATCAATGTTCTGCGCTATCATGCGTCAAAGGGACAGAGCAGAAATGTTACTTATTTACAAATATATCCTGCATTTCTGCTGTCTTCTGGTGCTGGTGCACTGTGTGAAGCCTAGCACCAACACAGGCACCATAGTGCAAGGGTGCCTGAATTACAGGAAAGATAATGTCCTGCAATTCTTAGAGACACTTTCCTCATTCTATGTGTGCTGCAGAATACAGTACATGTGGAAAGAGGAAATAATGAAAAATAAGATATAATAAGGAGAAATAAAGATGCTTATCCTAGTTATGCCTCATTTGGGAAGGCAAACCATTTTGATGCATTTCCAGGTTTATTACCTTTAGTAAGTATGGCATATGGGTTGATGCATAGGAACGCCCATTCTCCATCCATGAAATACCTCCCATGTTGACTAAACCTGGGCAAAGTACTATGCTACGCTTGCGTAGTTTGCGTAGTTTGCGCTACTTCGCACTACGCGAATTGCACTTAGCACAGTGTAAATACGCATAGCGTATTGCAGCGAGCATTTTTTGCTTGCTCACGGTCCTCAACGTCAAGTTGGTGACCGCGAGCAAGCAAAATGACATCCTGGCGAGACTTTTTCCTCGTTCGCGATCAGCAACATCAAGTTGCTGATCTCGAACTTGGAATATAAACCTCCTGGCGAGCTTCTCAACGCTGGGAGGTCAGATATCTCATTGCGAGTGGTCGTGAATGCGCGTGACGGATCGCGATGAGATACTACCAGACTGCGTTGAGAAAGCTGTGCTCAAGTAGAAATCTACTCTACGGCAGAAAACGACCGTTTGCACTGTGCAAGATGCAGTTTGCACCGATTGCACAGTGCGGAAAAGCATCCAGCACTGTGTAATCAGTGCAAACAGCACTTTGCACAGTGCACTACTCAGTTCGCGTAGTGCGAAGTGCACTTCGCGTAGCTACTTGTAGCGCTACTTCGCAAACTACGCCCAGGGTTACTTATTTTTTTTAAAGTTTGAGTTTATTGCGAACAAACGGTGAAAATTAAGAAACAATCAAAATTATATAACCATACATATTATACAATATAAAATATAAACTGAATAAAAGTAAAGCAAAATATATGAGAACAAGAAGAATTTCAATCAAAATATAGCAATAGAAGGCACATCTTATGTAAAACATTTGAAAAAGAGAAAATCATACAAAATCAAGTAAAAGACAATTGGAAATCAGCTAAGGAAATGGTACAAGGCAGTGGGGGAAATCAAGGTGGTTTCTGTACGTCATCTGATCTAGACTTAGAGGTAGTGGGCGAGGGAGCAATTAAAGATAAGTAATTGATCAGGGGGAGCCAGAGGAGGTCTCTTTTAATTGCCAGGGAAATGGGAGAAACATAATTGGTGTCTAATTGATGATGGAAACAGACCGCATTCCACCAAGAACGAAAAGTGACATTGTTAGTCTGTTTCCAATTGCAGGTGATTAGATGAAAGGCAATAGCTATGAAGAGGTCAATGAGCTTATGTTGTTGTGAAGATTGGGGCCAAAGAGGTAAAAAAGTGCCCAGGAAGATGTGAGTGAAGTAAAAAGGGAATGTGGATTTTAAAAATGATCTGGATTTGGGACCAGACGAGTTTCCAAAACTGGAGTATAGGGGGACTTTCAAATAGCATATGTTTTAAATCAGCAGTAGAATATGAGCAAGACCAACAAGTAGAAGGGGTGTCCATTTAAAAAGTGGGCAAAGTCAATGGAGTAAATAAAATCGGATTATAAATGAAAAAAAGGGTCGGCGGGTATTAGCAGCTCTAGAGGTCCCATGAATCTTTAACCAAATCTTGTCCCAGAGAAGAACAGTCCAATCCTGAGAGAGAGGCTAGTTCAATCTTAGTCTTTGGTCCATCTAAGAGAAGGTAAAAGGATTCATAGAGAAAATAAGCAGAAGGAGAGTGGTCTAATGCGGAGGATATATTTTGTAATACAATAGGAATATCAATGGTGGAGGGTGATGATTGAAGATATTGAACAAGAATAGGACATAGCAAATTATATTGTCAACGAGAGGATGAAGGTAAAGACAATTGAGATTGGAGATCAGAGAATGGAATAGGTTGGGTATTAGAAAAAAGTTGAGAAATCCAACGCAGTCCTTTGGAATACCAAGATTTTCAGAATATGGAACGGTTGCGAATCCGGAGATGTTTATTATGCCAAATAGGTTGTAAATGAATGGAATGGATAGAAGGATAAGAGGAGGACATGAAAGGGATAAGGAGATTGCAATAGTCGGAAATAATAGGATTTCGAAGAGAAGTCATGTTGGATGAGAAGGAAAGGATTTCCAGAAACTCAAAAGGGGTAAGAAAAGAAGATTCTATTTATAACTAGAGAGGAGGATAAAAGGGAAGAGCAGTAGAAATCTAATGAGCAGCTAGTTTCAATGAAAAAGCTACACGAGAAAGCTTGCCTTTCCATAGGAATTTAAGTAAAGTAGATTCGATCTTCTTAAAATAATAATCAGGAATATGAATAGGAATCATGGAAATAGTATATAATATACGTGGAGATAACATCATTTTAATTGAATCAAGACGACCCCACAAGGATAGAAAGAGAGGGTTCCATCGGGAGATGTTAGCATTCCGTTTTTTAGTTATATATTCAAAATGTATTTCAAGAGTGTCAGATAAGTGAGGAGCAAACCAAGGGGCATATTACCAACAACTAGCGATAATTTTCGCTATGTTGGTTTAGCGGCGATATTTTTATCGCCGAGCTGCGGCGATTTTTATCGCTTAGGAACCTTGCTATTATCAAGGTTTATCTCCTAAGCGATAAAAACCGGCCAAAATGCATGAATATCGCTGAAAAGTCAGCGATATTCATGCATTACCGAGCTAATGCTCTTAGCCATGTTATCCACCTACCATTGGATAACATGGCTAAGAACTGCTCAGGAGCAGGTGTTAGCTTTTAGAGCTATTCGCGCTTAGAGCGAATATCTCCAAAAGTTGGTAATAGGAGATAGCGATGTTAGCGACTGTTTCCAGTCGCTAACATCTTGGCACGCCCACTTTGCATGTCATTAGTGATAAATATCACTGACATGCAAAGCGGGGCCCAAGAAGGTCGCTATCTCCTACTAGCTGTCGCTAACTGGTGTTAGCGACATCTAGGTAATAGGGAGATAATTTTATCTCCGCTTTCTTGGCTTTTGAAGCCAAAAAAGCGAAGATAAACCCCCTTGATAATATGTCCCCAAAGTCCCAAGTATTTGATTTTAGATGGATGCCAAGAGAAACCAGAGTGCTCGAAGAGATGTTTTTGGCATAAGTGATTTAAAGGTAAAATTTCACATTTATCGACGTTAAGACGATATCCAGAGACTTTAGAGAAGGAAGAAACCTGCTGAAGGAAGAAGGGAAGAGAGGAGTGGGGGTCCAAACAATATAAAAGAATATCCTCAGCATAAACTGAGAGCTTAACTTGTTGGGAGCCGAAATGAAAACCAGAGATGTTTTCATCTTGTCGAATCTTCGTGAGAAAAGGTTCTAAAGCTGGAACAAATAATTAAGGAGATAGTGGGCAACCTTGTCTGACACCTCTGTGCAATGGAAAATAATCTGAAACCAATGCATTAACGAATATTGATGCTTGAGGTCCAGAATAAAGCAGGGAGATAAAAGAACTAAATTTATGTGGAAGACCAGCCCATTTGAGAGCATTGAACACAAAATCCCAGCTAATCCAATCGAATGCTTTCTCCACATCCAAAGAGAGCTAGGGGGTGTTTTAGTGAGGGAGCTTTACTTAGAACATTAAAAAAGACGCGCAAATTGTCAGAAGAAAGTCTTCCTTTGAAAAAACCTGATTGTTCAGGGCCAATTAAGTCAGGTAAAAGTGGGTCCAACCTAAGAGCCAATATATTGGCAAAAATGTTATAAGCAGTATTTACCAAGGAGATAGGACGGTAATTTTTGCATGAAGAATGATCCTTATCTTCCTTAGGGATTAAACAAATCAAGGCTTCTTGAAATGTACCACGTGAAGAACCTGAGTCAAGAAAAGATTGAAATAAAAGTAGAAGATTAGGTAAGAGAAGGGAAGCAAAATTATTATAAAATTCAATGGTAAAACCATTGGTCCCGGTGCCTTTCCACGACGTAGAACAGACACTGCGTGAGAGATTGCTGCAAGCGAGATATCAGAGTCCAAGGGTCCAAAATCAATATGAGCGGAAGAAGGTGATGGTATGGACTAAAAATAGGAAAGAAGGTCCACTGAGTCCGGAATAGCCTCAGGAGTGTAGAGAGTTTTATAGAAGGCAACAAACTAATTTAGAATATCCTTGTCTTTAAATAAAGAGATACCAGTAGGACTTAGAATAGATTAAATTTTAGTCCGGTCTTTCCGTACTTTCAGGTAGTTGGCTAGAAATGTACCCATTTTATTTTGTCCTCCATAACATCAGGAGTTACATTTTAATAGGTAATTGGTAGCTGCATCTGTAGTTAATTTATTGAAAGTAAATTTGGTGTCAATAAGATCTTTAAGAGAGGATTCAGTGTTAGAGCGGTAATACGTATATTCAAGGAGTTTGATCTTATTAAGAAGTTGGGTTGATTTAGCTTCCAAAAGCTTTTTCTTCTGTGAGACAAAATTGATGATAAAACCTCTAGCAGCCGCTTTGAATGAATCCCACACCATAACAAAGGGAGAGTCTGGGGTATGATTAATCCCCAAAAATTCAGTAGCAAAAGTAGTGAACGTGGTGCAAAAAGAGGGATCCAGGAGTAAAGCATTGTTAAATCTCCATCGTCCTGGGTGAGGTGAAAAGGGAATGAGGTCAATGTCAACATGAACAGGAGTATGATCTGAAATTAAAATGGAGCCAATATCAGAATGAATGGCATGTTGGGCTAATGATTTACTTAGAAAAAGGTAATCTATATGAGATTGAGAGTGATGGGAAGGAGAATAATAACTATATTCTTTAAGGTCAGGATGGCCTAATCTCCAAATGTCTATTAAAGCTTTGTGGCGTATGGAGGCAGTAAACTGAGAGTGCATCTTAGTTGTACAGAATTTAACTTTAGAATTTCTATCTAATATAGGGTCAAGAATTTGATTACAGTCACCACCAAAAATAATATAATCATCATTTAGTGAATATAATTTTTCAGAGATTTTAGGCCAAAAAGATTTATCAACACCAGTAGGAGCGTAAACATTAAAAATAACAATAGGAATCTTATCAGTAAGAAAGTTAACAATCAACCAACGGCCATCAACATCACATTTGTGAGAAACAGTAGAAACACTGTACTTTTTATGGCACAAAATCACAACGCCATTTTTCTTACCCGCAGCAGGGGAGTTGAGTACATATCCCACCCAACATCGCTTAAGTTCGAGGCTTCATGTTCTGAAATGTGGGATTCTTGAAGTAGGGCAATATCAGTTTTGAGCTTGGCTAGATGAGATAACACCCACTGCCTTTTAATAGGGTTATTTAAACCCTTAACATTCCAGGTAGTAACTCGGAATTTGAAACATTAAGAATGCATGAACACAGTTTATAATGAAGAGAGCAAGCAAGAAAAATTGTAGAGATAGAATGCGAAGAAAAAGATAGATATAAAAGAGATAAAAAGAGAAAAGATGCGAACAAAGAGAAGAAAGAGATAAGGAAAGCAAAGGAGAAGAAAGAAGGATAAAGAGAGAGAAGACAGTACAGGTCAAATACAGACGACTGAAAAACATACCTACAAATACAAAACAACAAGTGAGGGTGACGGCGCCAGAAGATGACGACGACAGCAACGAGAGCAAAGACCACCGAACATCCACTGAATAGCAATAGTAGATCACAAACAAAGAGGACAAATAAAATGGAAAGGACTCCTGCAGAAAAAAAAGAAAAATTAATAAGAGAGCAATGAATACGTGGAAAAAGAGAACAGACCGGAAGTAGAGTGAGACATAAGACATATGTTATGAGATAATACAAAAGGGAGACATAATAACATAATAACGATCCAATGAAGAAGACAAAACAAGAAAACAACTCCAGAATTAAGTAATAAAAAGCAAATTAGACATTTCTAGAAGTGTCCATGACATCTGCTCTGTAGGAACTCTTGTAGAGCCGCCGGGTCTTCAAACGTTTTAGTTTTATCTTTGTATGTAACCTTCAACAGACAAGGATGAAGCAGACCAAATCTGGCATTAAGAGCACGTGATTGGGGACGCAAGTCCAAAAACCTCTTCCGATGGTCAGCTGTTGCCTTAGCTACATCTTGTGAAAGGAATAAACGATGACCTTCCCAAATGATCTGCTTTTTAGCTTTGGCGGCCGACATAACCTGCAGAAGATCAGTATATTGTAGAAACAGCATAATGACGCCTCGAGGTTCGTTGGATACTTTGGGACCAAGTCGATGTGCTCTTTGAATGTTGAGGGAAGAAGAAGCTGGTAAGTCCAGAATTTTTGGTAGGAAGGAATGAAAAAAGGCAGTAGGATTAGAACCTTCTGTAAGTTCCGGAAGACCATAAAGGGGGAGATTGTTCCTGCGATTTCAATTTTCCAAATCCCCCGCATGCCTCTTGAGATTGGAAATATCCGCTTCCATCGAAGAAATCCGGGAACAAGAAGCCTGAAGAGATTCCGTAGATTGCTCCACAAGAAGAACACGGGAATCCAGTGAGGACCATTTGTCATGTAGAAATTACAATGTCTTAGTAGTCTTCTCAATGAAGGGCTTAAGAGCGCGAATTTCTTCCAGAATTAAATCCATAGAAGCTGTGGACGAAGTGGTTCCAGGGGAAGGGGGGTCCTTTTTCAAGTGCTTAGTGGTCGCTGTTGTTGGGAGTTTGCTAGATGTATGCAGCTTAGGGATTGTTCCAGAAGGAGAATCAGATTTCTGCGCATGGACCTCCTTCATATCTTGCAAATTAGAGTCTGAGTCCGAACATGCAAGAGTTTTTGTAGAGGACGAGGCAGAGAGTTTGAGATTTTGCAGTTTCCCCATAGAAGTATGATGAAAGTGTGTGGAGAAAAAATGGAAGCATTCTCACAGTGACACTTATGAAAGGGCAATTCAAAGAGTCCAATGAAGAGTGTAAAGAGAGTCTCAAAGTGGCAGAAAAAGTATCAGGTAGAATATGCACCTCAAAATATTGTCAAAATGAAATTAGGCCGATGAAGTGAACAAGAGCATGGAAAAGAAACTCAAAATGGCGGCCTGGTGAAAATGTGCGAGAAAAGAGGAGACATTAAGGAGAAAGAAGTCACATGACTGTGACTAATAGGTGAAAAACAGCTAAAATGTTAGTTCTTCTGCAAAAAAAAATAAAGAAGTCAGCATGGTCTTGTGAAGGAGAGAAGTAAGTAAAGCTGCATTATGAGAGGAAATCGGAAACAAAATGGCGTCTGGAAAACAACAGCCGAGTCGTTCCGAAATTGAGGCTGAAATGCGGCAGAAAGTCGACAAAAAGTGAAGCAGAATGCTCACCGCATGTTTAGAGGCACAAAGAGCAGCTGGAGTGGAGAAACAGTTCTCAAAAGCCAACGTGCTAAGTCCCGAACTGGAAGCCGGGGTCGGAGCTCCGCAACTATGCCGCCATCTTTTGCGGCGCTCAAGCCACGCCCCCCCAGGGTAAATTGTTGACATGTAATGTAACGCAGCACAAGCAGCTACATTCCATTTAATTTATTTAGAAAACCACACAAGGCCACGCAAATCAGGCCTTGCATAGCTTTATAAATATTACAGAAAGCCTTCGTGTTGTCCTTTCGTTCTATTGCATGATGCAAGGGCAACACAAAGGCTTCATAAATATGGGCCCTAGTCTTTAAATTATTTCCCATTTCTCAGGGTTTTTTTCGTAAAGGGCTAATCCAAGTTTTGAGTATTCAGGAGGCACTGTGTTAGCTCAAAAGCAATACACACTGCTATCCTACCTACAGTTGGGGTAAAATGGAAGAAAAACAAGTATCTCAAGGTGCTACCCCAGGTGAAAAAATGTCAGGTCATAATCAGACTGCTGGTGGTTTATATTGTCATTTGTCTGTATCTATGTTTTATTGCACCATAACTTCATGCTTAATTGTTGTTAATGCCAGCCCACACAAGAACAGATGCTGTACATGCTATAATATGTGCGTGAAAAACACAGCAAATGCTCAAAGGAAATAAAATTATGCTTTAATTTTCTTTGGAATTGATTCACTTTATTTTCATTAATTGTGGCAGATTGATCGATCGCTGCCAGCCTTTTATAATACATCCCACATTGTAACAACACATCTCATAGCAAGCTGCGAACCTGCGTGCCTCCAGATTCTTGAATTAAATATTGGGCATCATGTTGCAGACACATTTTGGCGATTTCACAATACCAGGAGACGGCTCACACGAACGAACCCCTTGACATCCAGTTGTTTTGTGCACCCACCCTACATATCCAGCTGTGCTGAAGCAAGGCCAAGGAATCTTATTCAGGCCTCGGAGCTCTTTGTGAGTCAGATTGTCCTGACTGCCGATCCAGTGTGCTTTTAATCATGGCGTTGCGAAACTATTCAAAACATGGGGACTTCAACATTACATTTTAAAACATGATTTTTGTTGTATTTAGCTTGCAATCTATGCATGGGAGACAGTGGCGGCTCGCAGAGGTAACGCTGTGGGGAGGTGAAGCGTGGCGGGGCAGAGCTGGGTGGGGAGTTAGTGGAGTTCGACATACAACGGCAATGAACGTAAATAAATAAATATCTGTTGTCGTATGTCATTACATTGAAGGTGTAAGTGTAACAAGCCTATCAGCACATTTCACTTTCACTGCTTTGGTGCTCGCCGAGCTTTCTCAGCTCCTGAGCACCGAAGCACACAGGAGAGGAATCATTGGAAAGGGGGGAGGTACTTACATTTCCCTAGTGAATCCCTGCTTTGGGATCACGGCAGGAAGGCGATCTCCAATCATTAATCCACTACTAGACACTAGGGAGGGGGTAGCAGCCCCTAGGGCAAAGGCTTTTTCTCCCCCACCTGTTCTTAGCCAATTCAGTCTTTCAACCTCCCCCGGGGGCAATAACCACTGATCTGCCCCCTCCAGAGGACAGAAATACCCACTAGGCACCAGGGACAGTTTTCTTCATAGTTTATAGGTGGGGCTGCCCAGAATGGGCATGCCAATACCTCCACCCCCCCCCCAAAAAAAATATAAGTACTATCTTTCCAATCTTTCTGCCCCCTCCTGGGCAGCAGATATGGGCAATATCTCTTGATCTTTCCCGGGGGTGGGGGGGAGCAGAAAGCCCACTAAGCACCAGGGAACTTTTTTTGTATTAGTGTGGGGATGAGGGCTACCCAAAATGGCCATGGCAATTCCCCCATCCCCCCATTAAAATGAGGGAAATAGCCACCGATCTACCACCCCAGGGTGGACAGAATGCCCAATTAGGCACCAGGGACAATTTGTTTCTTTGTGTAGGGTTAGGGGCTGCCCAGAATGGACATACCAATGTCCTCCAAGGACAAATTGGCAATCTTTCTGTCCTCTTGAGGGGAAGACATGGGCAACAATACTCCCAATTTGCCAGCCGGGGTTAGGGGGGCAGAAAGCTCACTAGGCACCAGGGCCGATTTTTTTACTTAGTGTAGGAATGGGGTCTGTCCAGAATGGTCATACCAATGCTCCCACACTGCCACAATGGACGCAGTCTTTCTGAACCCTAAGGGGCATATGTGGTCAATAGCCCCCGATCAGGCCTCCCGCAGGGTGCAGGAAGCCCACTAGGCACCAGGGACTATTTTTTTCTTTGTGTAAAGTTGGGGACTGCTCAGAATGGGCCTGTCAATGCCCTCATCCCTCCTAAAAAATAGGCACAGTCTTTCTGCTCCCCCTGGGGTGGTGATATGAGCAACAGCCCCCAATTTGCCTCGGGGGGGCAGAAATCCCACTAGCCACCAGAGACTTATTCCTATGTGTAGGCATGAGGGCAGCCCAGAATAGGCATGTCGATGCGCCCCCCCCCCAAAAAAAATTGATATAGTCTTTCTGCCCCCGGACCTCAGAAATCCCACTAAGCACCAGGGATTCTTTTTTATATAGTGTAGGGCCCTGGGCTCGGGGGACATCTAGGGAAACCTACTAAACCCAGATATTTCTGAGAAATATCACCTGGGGAATCCAAGGAGGCATGGCTTGTGTGGATACTCCAAGGCTTTCTTACGCAGAATCCCTTGCAAACCTCAAATTTAGCACACAAAAAATAAAATTGTCCTCACATTTCTGTCGGGAAAAGTTGGGGGATCACTGGGCTGACTCTGCTTTGGGTACCCACACAAGTGAGGTATTTATTTAACCAGCAGATCGATGAGAACACTGGGTGGTAGGAAATTTGTGCCGGCTTGGTGATCATACACAAACATGTGAAAACAATCAGATTTTGTAGCTAATTTTGAGGCCCAGCCATACTAATGCTTGTGTAGGATTTGCCTCAGTTTTGTGAAGCAAGCCCGGTACAACGAGTTAGGGTAAGATTTACTATTCAAAGCAAACCAGGATTTGTGTTGGATAGTATCTCAAAGTGACACAAAGATGCACTATGCTCTGCTTTACATTATTTTGAGTCAAGGAGGAGTTCCACGGGTGGTGATGGGGCAACCACGCATGGGTTTACACACACATCACTCTCTGCAAACATTGGTAGACAGGACGTTGCACCAACGTCCTATGCCTCGTTGAGGCAGACACATCTGTTTTACTTTCACCTTGTTTTCCAACTGTGCATGTCTGCGGTGGATCTTTGTAATTTAGTGCTCCATACATTTATACCCAAATTAGACTCAATGCGTGTTTACCATAATAATCTGTGTACATCATATTAACCAAATGTAGTACGTGTCTATATTTACATTAGTGAGAGCCACCCGTGTAATTATCTGAACTTTCATCAATGTATTTGCCATAAAAAGAACCACATGTATATATTATCGAAACATAGTCAATGTATTTACTCATGCTGACTATATTTGCATGGAAGCCATGTTGATTTAAAGTTGACCTAACCAGGCTCGAGTCACACATATTTCACATTTATAAATGTTTTGCAAGTTTCTTCTTCTTTTCCCTCAGCAGATGTCTTATCAGCATACTCGTTAGCTCATATAGGCTTATTGTTATTGTATAGAACTGATAGGTAGTGGAAACGTAATCGAAACTTGGCTTCAGACATGGAAACCATGACGGTGGGCGAGATCTTTCTGTACCAGGCAGACCGCGCTGATCAGACATCCAAGGTCTCACAAATGTTTGCTTCATTGTACAGCACTGCAGGGAGTTGACCTGCTCCCAGAGAACTGCCATACTTGGTTTGCCCGTTTGGTGGAACCTGATATGGAAAGGCTTTTTATACTTTCTTTCCTCTATTAATTATTTGTTCCATGTGATAGTTTAGCAAATCTTGTCCTGACTTTGCTGACAAAAGACTTTTTCCCAACTCGGCTGATTACCTGTGCTCGAATGTTGAGCTTCATGCTCAAGCACTCATACTTTCTCCCCAGAACATTAAACTTGGTTCATCTAATGCGTATATCATATTCCTTGCAGAAATTCCCCTTACCACTTTCAATGCTTTATTTAAAACAGGAAACACCCTTTAAGGACCATGTTTGTTTGATATTTTGCCTTCTCTATGTAGTTATGCTTTGTATTTTCTTCCTCATAAAATACAAATTCAGATTGCATGATTATTTTAATATGAATGCTCTTGCTATATATTTGCTACAATTTTGATGGTTGTTTTAACTTGCAACGTTGACTACATTTGCTAATAAACCGGTTATGGTTTGGCAACATCCTCTCTGTTGTTTTTGTGGAGCCACATTGGTTTCACTGTAATTGAAATGTATTGCCAATATAGGCTCCTTTCTTTCACTTCAAGCCGATAATCAAAGGTCCATATGATCAGGGGAGAGTCTGTTTGATGACTTTACTAAGAGATTGAGATACAAGAATCTCCGGTTTATCAGCTGCACTGTGCAGCTCACATTCAAAGAAGGAACAGCCTTAAAGCATTTTTTGTACTGGAAGGGACACCTTCCAGTAAAAAACCTATGCTTCAGGGAATGTACACTCCCTTGTATCAGAAGGGTGTGCGCATTGGCACATGGCTGCTAAAAGTACTCCAGTATACAGGAAATTAAGCATGCATTATATCTTAGTAGATATGTGTTGTAAGCTGGTTTATTAGTAGGGGTAGCTATGCACCTACCACTAGCAAACAGGCCATCAACACACACAATATAAGGCCTGGGCAAGGTCTCAATAAATTATTCCCTTGCTCAACTATCAGGCAGGCTTTAACTTAAGAGACAGGTGTGTAAAGCATTTAAAAACACCAATATAATAAATAAATAAGGTACAACCAAAATCCACAACTCATTTTTTAAAAAATAGGATATATTTTCATGAATAAAATGATAAACTACATCTAAAATCCAACATAGGGAACCGGAGAAATGAATTTTTAAAGAATAAACACAATGCATCCCTTAAAAAAACAAATGCGCCAAATTAGGACTTCTGGCAGCGCTTGACCTGGACAAAGTAAAAGTCTGAGGTCGACAGCAATGAAGCTCTGGTCGGATACACTAAGCAGTAGGCCTCGGTTAAAATGTTACCTTTACAATTAGAAAGTTTTCTGGAGGATTTTCTCTTGTCATCGAGTGAGGCGCCTCTTCAGACCAGGATTTTAGAAAAATTATGGCTGCTCGGATTTGCGCAATGTCTCTTTGAAACCCTGAAAGTGTTGAGCTCCAGAGCTTTCTTTGAGACAATCTGAAATCCAGGCCAAGCCACGGTTCTAAGTCGGCGGCTTAGCGCATGTTGACGTGCCGATCACCTTATGGAGCTTTTTCACAAAAGTTCACCAAACTTCAGGAGGTGCTTCCTGAACTTCCTTTTGGGAGTTCAAAGTGTCAAAAAACAAAATCCAAGGTTCTAGAGTCTCTGAGTTGCTCCTCAGGTGTTCGGACTATAGTTCCGCTGAGTCAGCTGGGTTCTTCTTGCTGGAGCTGATGGACGTGGAGCTTTTTTAACCGTTTGCTTTCAGGAAGTCTACTCCTCTTTTTGAAACAAGGTAAAATCCTTAGGGCTTTAGTTTCTTAGTGTGCAGTATGTGCAGTCATTCAGAGTGCAATCCTCTTTGTGCAGGCCAGGGTTCCAGCAGGGCAGTCCATTTTCTTCTAATAGTTACAGGCAAGAGATCTGAGTGGGTATTTAGCTCTCCCATATTTATCTAGTGTTCTGAGGCAACAAGAGCGGGGTACCCCCGGCCAATAGGATATAGCCTGCTACCCAAAAATATGACACCTTCCTCCAAAGTGTGGCATATTCTTGTCCCACAGAGCACTGTACTTTCAAATTCAAAATGGAGAAACATTCTCCTTGGGGTTAGGAGCAGGCTCAGTCAACCTACTGGTGTGTTTCATTTCCCTTAATACTCCTATTCCATACATCTTGCAAATTCCATTTCTGGGGCTCTCCCATCTGGGTGGGGCTTAAAGGAACAGGGGGTAGTCCTGGCTTGCATCCTTTCTGTCCTGCTCTCTTTGAAGCTCAGTTTATTTACCCAGCCCTCTTCCTGGCCTGTTCTCTGCAGCTGCTGATCTCCTACACCACTACACAACCTCTGTCTCCATGCAGGCCACTTGTCACCTCATCAAAGCAGTTTGGCTCAGCCTGTCAAGAATGGCCAATCAGGAGAGGCTGCAAGAAGGCTGTACTAGTTATGAACAATTCAACAGTGGCAAGTTGTTGGATTTATCATTACCAATCTTTTAAGTCCTTGAAATATTATTTTAGCTCACTCCTGTCAATAGATAAATAGATGTACTTTATTAAAGCATTATTGTACTTTCATTTCATTTCAAATTACTTTATTCGGTTTCCATACTTTTTTAGGAACCATAAAAGTACATAAAAACAACATTTCATATTGTAAAATTTAAGAATAAAACATAATTAAAATGAGTGTGGAATTAGATATATATACAAACATTATTTACAAACGAGACATTCAGGGCAGTACATCTGAATTAAAGTCAATAAAGTGCTAATGCCATCTGGGTTAAGGACAATTACTGCGATGTTTTATACAGGCCTTCAGAAAACAAGCAATGCATTTGGCACTAAATTCAGAGTCTAAATATTGTAGAGCAAGGAAGGCGGGGCGGCAGGTTCTCAAGCCCATTGACTATAGTAAAGGAATAATCCAATGCTTGCGTGGGATTACATAATATCTGCAAAACAGTACTATATGTATTGTGGACTGTACCGAGATTCCATCACATGGACACACAGATTCTAATTTTGACCAGTCATGTGGTTTTGGAAATGTTACAATGCGAAAAAAGTTATTAAAACGAAACCTGGTCAGTAGATATTTTTCGTAGGTGTTAAGATGATAGGATCGATATGGTTGAATCCCTGGAACAGTCTGGATGGTTAGAATGTGAATGTTCGAGACTTTGTTAATTTCCTAGGATAATCGCAGTTCCCTTAAATGAGACAGGCAAATGGTTTTCAAAGCTTTCCTGGAAATACTCTCTATAGATGGTGGTTGACGAAAATAGGAAACAAGGTTCAGATCCTTTAGGAAATTACTCACATATATCAATCACGGAATTTTGGGCCAGTTTGCCAACCCAATACAGTCCATAATAAGGGAGCGTGTCAATTTGCACTGTTCCGTTGTCCAAACATGGTGCCATTGAAGAATTGGCTGGATTCTGATAGTATCTATAACATAATCCATACCCAGTCCAAACACGGTGCCATAGATGAATTGGCTGGATTCTGATAGTATCTATAACATAATCCATACCCACTATAACATAATCCATACTAATTCTTGTACTAGATTTGGATCTAAAATGCTACAATGGGGAAAAACCTAATTGGTACTTTTTCCCTCACTAAGGCATATAAAACATCTTTTAAAATGCCCCTGTTTATTTTTAAATGTCACCCTACCCTGGGGTCACCTAGGGTATATCTTAGGGGAGACATATATAAAAATAAGGCAGTTTAATACTTAGGAAGTACCTTTAAATCTGAAGTCGAATTTGCATATAATCTCAATTTGAGAAAAGCTTGCAATGCAAGGCTGACTTTTACAATGACAGCAGGCAACACAGCAGTGCACACTTAAGTGCCTGACATCTGCTGGGCCTCTAAACTTACATGCCCTAACCTATACTAGGGAGTTACAGGTATGTTGTCAGTACCAATTGCAATAACACCTAATTATCATATACCTTTTAATCAGAGCACTGGCCCTGGGCCTGACTAGCAGAGCCCATGGCACAGTCAGAGTTAGTTACCACCAGTATCAGTCAAAAAATGTGTGTGAACAGGGCAAAAAGGATGACTTTCCTTCAATATGGCACTTTTTTTTCTCTCTCCCTTTGACACAAGTCAGAACAGCAACTTTGGTGTAGCATTTTTTTGCGTCAAGGAATAGTAACTCTGGACTTCAATCTCACACACACTCACTCACTACCTGCACCGACTCTCAGTCACACACACATGCTTAAACATGTAGACACATTTGCTCAAACATATGTGCCCTCTCCCTCACTTAAACAGACTTTCAACCGCAAGCATGCACACAACATACATTCAAAACCACTTTTACTTACCACCGCTGCCACCCAAAGTTCCATTCTAGCTTTTACACTATTAGTGTAGTGAAAAACAGGCACAAAATAAGGAAGGCAGTGCTGCCCCAGCATTCTTTTCATAGAGTTTGCCACCTCTGAAGCCAGGGGTTGTAAAAGCAGTTGCAGGGGTCCCAATGTGCAAGCTAGGGTTCACAGCTGCGATCCCTGGTGACCACTAAATGAGAGGCATGGTATATATTGCAGCAAACTTAATAAACAACTCATGCAAGAAATAATCCAAGAAAGAATGCGTCAATCTAGAAGGCAAGTAGTCTGAAAATTTGAGAATAGAACAAAAATATATAACTGGTAGAGAAGAAAAACTTGAATGAGTATTGATAATGAAACATGACTAGATAACAATCAAAGCAAGGGAGATTGTACAGGGCAAACTCATCATTCTTGTTTAGGGTCTACAGCTGTTCTTGATGGTTGTCTTAATATAAATTTCAATATTAAATATTTAGTTTTGAGATTTCTGCTTCTACTTAAGTACTCTGGTGGGTTCCCTGTTCCGAAGTCAATGATAATACAGTCAACTTTAGACCTCTCCAGATCTGAACCTATTGAAAGCTCTTTATGTCCTTGGGCTAGACTACATTTAGTCCACATTTTGCCCATAACTATGTCAGGACCTTATTCAAGAGCGCCTTACAAGGTTCTTTATATGAGAATTTTGGGCTGGTGTAAGAAAGTGGGCTGTTAGTTGTGAGAGATGGGAGTCCTTAAAAATAATAAGTTGGCAACCTTTAATTTACTAGGAACTTTTGTATCCTTTTGTAGTACTTGACTCTCTTGGGGTAGCAAATCAGAGCATTCCAAGTCCTGCTCAGGGGAGGTGGAATGAGCTAGTACCCCAGTTTGCTTGCATGCAACAAACAACACCCAATAACTCAGGTCCAGCCATTGATTATATATTTTAAATGAACAAAATAATACTTTATTGCACACACATTACTTAATACTATGCATTAATTCACACATATGCATAAATAGGTAGGTGGAAATACTGATGGTGACACCGTCCTAGTGAGCCATGAACACTAAAACAACAATACTCCCCACATATACATAATACAATTTTGGGTAGTTATCTAAAGGCAGGTCTTCTGGCTTTATCAGGGTGTTGCCACATTAATAAAAAGAAGAAATGTGTCAGACAAACTAATGCAACGCCATTAAAATAACTTTGGATGGTACCATCCTACAATGACCTTTATTAAACTATACATTATCTCATTGTCAATTTTATCTTAGTCAATAAAATATTTCCAATTCAGTTTAATGTGTGCATGACATTATCATTGGCTCTCCACTCAGGTCTGATGCACTACTGGCAGCCCTTAAAATAACTTTCTCATTTTGGAGGGTGCCTCTACCCTCTGCATCAGCATCGAAAAACATATGCAAATACTTACAGCCCCATAGGAGCTTCTGTAGGGCTCCCCTGACCCTAATGCTAATGCCATGTATAAATAAAGATGAACTGACTGACTGACTGGCTAATTCCATGTGGGTCTTTTGGGTGATCCCCTACCATGCAGCAATGTTCTTTAAAAAAAAAAAAAAAGAATTGTAGGTTCACACTCTGTCACTCATTTTGGAGGTCTAGTGCCTATGCACCTCCACTGGTACACTCAATGTGCTTGACTTCAGTGTCACATGGGAACCCACTCTCATGTGACCCAGTCAGCTCTCCAACTTGCCAACACCTTTCCATGCCGGTGCAGTATCTGGAATTCTCTCTTCTGCTGACATGGATCATGGGTGAGTCTCTTCAATGTTGCACCTCTTTCCACCACCAGACATAGACATTGAGACCAGAAGACTCCTTCTACAAATGGTCTTCAGTGAGATAGGGTTTCCCAAGGACATTTTCTTAATGTATGAGTGTGCTAACGCTCCTTGAGTTGCATCAGCCCCCAATGAGATGGGGGACACCAAGGGCTTCATAAATGGTAAGGGGAAATGGTATGCTTTGTTTACATTGACTGAAAGGGCCTTGTACAGCCCCAAGTAAAATTTGACAGACACAGCTGACTGCTATGCACTCCATTTCCTGCCCAGTCCCCCAGAGGATTGAATTTCCACAGTCCCTAATCTGGTCCTGTTGGGCAGATTTTAACAAGTGTGGTATTGTTGTACCCTTGGTGGCAAACCCTAGCCACCAGGTTTATTTTCATCATGCCTCTCTGCCTTTAAAACATATTTTGCTTCATGGAGCTTGTTTTCACTACTCTCCCTGTGATGAGGGGAAGCCCAGGATCTGCCCTTCTGCCATTAAACCCCTGACGGTGGAACTCTTCCCTATCGGGGCTTCTGGCTCAAGCCTTCACCTGGGAGATTTCTCAATAGCCACTACAAGCCTGGCAGCAGAATATCCTCCCTGCTGTTTGCCAAAAGCTCCATGTCTTCGGCCGTCTAGCAGGGCACCTGAGTCACAGCAACGGGGTCAATAACAAACAGATAGAGATCATCTATCTGCAGGACCAATATATGAAGCTCTATGTTCCTTCCAAGCTGGTCCATTCCTCTACTATGCTTTAGATGATCAAGAGGGCCAGTGGCACTAGCACTGGAGAAACACTTCAGACCACAGTGGAGTCATGTGGCTTCTCCTTACAGATTAGCAAACCTTTGGTGTCAATAGTCACAGGTCCAGAAAGTTCACAACAAGCTCGACCTTGACAGGGGTTTTTAAGTGTGGATGCAAAGTTAGGCACCTCTGTACAATTCTAGGATGACACGTTATTACTCCACCTCTGTCCCAAACCTCTGCATAGCTTTCTAAGGCAGTCTAACATGGCGACTTGAAGTGGTCCTTTAAAAGACATCCGCTGAGAGCCTTCACTCAAAACGTCACAGTGGAATCACTATTGTGATTGGCGCCAGAGGTCTGACTGTCCTTTGTTCCTGAGGGAGTGAGCCTTCTCATGACAAGTGCAGTGTAAAAGGTAGTTAGCGCATGCACATTTTATACCATCCCTTTTCTTCCCAGGACCAAGGTCAAGCACTGTTAAGTAGCTCTATTATGTAGGGAGGCCTTTAATCTTCCTCCTGGCCAGAAGATTAATTAACTTGACTCAGTAGGGGGAGCAAAGACCTGGAATATAATTTTGATGACAAATCCTTAAGGGCCATAAGGAGTACTGATATCCAAAAGTGACTTTGGTTCTGCACGTGGGAGACATTTGTACCCTAGAATAGGTAGCTCACCTGTATCTCTAGGCCTGAGCAAGACAAACTCTTCTTTGCCGAAGATATCTCCCATAATGTATGTGAGGATTTGAGTGTAGTATATGGTATTGTTGTGCGACCTTACTGTGTAATACACTTGCAAAAACTGTCTTGGATCCAGTAAGGCTCGTTTTCAAAACCCAGTTTATAAAACTAGATAACATTTTTATGAATTGTTAGCGAACAAGACAAGCAAAGTCCACCAGAAGGTTCTGCTGATGTAGATTTTTAAAGAAAACATAAATCTCAATTCTTTTAGCCACAACCACAAACAAGGTAGGGATTGCCTTCAAGGTTTTTTTTTTTTTTTTTTTCCAAAACCTTTATTGCACTTTGCATAGTACACAGCGGAATGCCTACAACCCTGTGGGCCGGCCGCTATCAGAGGATCGTTGTATACATAGACTTTCAGCAAGAATGATAGTATTACCACAGTAGTGAGGAATTTGTGACGGAGCATGCTAAAACATTAGAAGTGCCAATCAAGCAGTTATTCAATGCAGGACTTGAGGTTTTGATGGAGTTTTTTGTTTTTTTTGAAAAATAACAAACTCGTAACAACAACAGTTAGGAATGACAGTGTGGTCTGACATGAATCAATGCATTTTAAGTTTTCAGTGTCTCTCGGAAGTACGGGAATCTGACAGCCCTACACTGTGCACGCATGTCTCAACTCACCCCGCCCATCCCTACCCCCCTTGACTCATCCGTCTACGCTCTACGAGGGAAACCCTCTGTAACAGCCCAGGCCTACACCTCGCTCCCCCCTCCCGCCCAAGCTAGATCTCTTCCTCCTCATCGTCAGATTCCTCCAGATCCTCCACTCGCAAAGGTTCGCAGATGTCCCCCCTGTACTCGTTCCATTTCAGCCATATCTTATTCCATTTCCCGGGGCAGGCTCGGTTGATGTACACTGCTCGCTCGGTCAACATCACCCGATCCATGTTTAAGCTCCACTGGGACTTAGTTGGCAGTTCTGCTGTCCCCCAGCGCTGTGCTATGTCACGTTTCGCTACCATTAGCCCCACAGTGACCCAGAGTTGCTCGTATCGGGTCAGGTCAGTAGGTTCCCATACATTCAGCAAGCACCTCCTTGGGTCTGGTAGTATGGAGTGCTCTAATGTCTGTGAAATTGTGCGGAGTACTTGTTTCCAGTACTCCTGGATCTTGGGACAGTCCCATATGGTATGGAAGAACGTGCCTTCCTCCCCACACCCACGTAGACAGTAGGGATGGGGCGCCCTGTGTATGCGATGCAGCATTGTCCGTGTATAGTAAACCCTGTGCAGGATCTTAAATTGCACCAGCCGCATGCGCGCCGAGATGCCTACTTCTTTAGGGGACCCCAGTGCTGCGTTCCATTCATGTTCATCCATGTCGTTAACCTCCCCCTCCCATTTCTCCTTCAGGTGTGATGTGGGTTCAGGGCTGTTATTGAGTATCTTACGGTAGGTGAGGGATGTCGCCCGTTCTAACATGTAATCTGTGAGTAGGCGATCTTCCAGGGGCGAGGACTCCGGGAGCGGTGTGTCTACTGGAATGGCTGCAAGCAATGCGTGACGGACCTGAATGTATCTGTAGAGTTCCCTATCGTTGAGCTCATAGAGTTCTTTTAGTCGGGCAAAGGGGATCACTTCATTCCCCTCCCATAGGTCACCCACCACGGAGATGCCTATTGTGTCCCATTGTGCGAACCCCTTGGTGTTCCTCAGGTTGCCCAGCGCGCGAGAGTCCCACAGCTGAGTCATCCTTGTGATTCTCCCCTTCCAGCCCAGAGCTGCTGTAGCTGCGTGCCATACCTGCACCGTTAACTTGGTGGGTCCGAGCAGAGTGCGTATCTTGCGTTGATCATACAGTGGACCCAACAGACTATCAGCGCCCAACTGCTCCCTGTCCGAGTGAAATGCTGGCTCGGCCTGCGGTGCGTGTATCCATTGATTAATGGGTTTCAATTGTGCAGCCCAGTAATATAGTTTCAAGTTCGGTAGTGCAATGCCCCCGCTATACCAATCTCTGTGTAGCTTGGATTGCGCCACTCGCGCCGGTAGGTTACCCCAAAGTAAGTTAGAGACCAATGCCGCTACTTTCTGGAAGAATTTGGGTGGCACAGGATAGGGCGAATTGTCAAGGACGTACAAGAAGCATGGTAGCGCCATCATCTTGTAAAGCGCCGCCCTGCCGAGGAGTGTTAACGGCAGGCCGGACCAGAACTCCACATCCCGTTTGAGTCTATCCAGGGGCGGCTGCAGATTCTTAGCTATGAACTCAGCCGGGTCCTTAGTGACGTGTATGCCTAGATATTTAAAAGAGGATCCCGCCAGTCGCAGCGGGCAATTGTTGTCAAGGTCCGGAACCGGACCCCGCAGGACATATATCTCTGACTTGGACCAATTTAGCGTGTAGCCGGAAATCCCGCCGAACGTGTCACATATGTGTAACAAGGCCGGTATACCCTCCTCGGGGTCTGTTAGATACAGTAGCATGTCGTATGCGTAGAGGGACAGACGGTCTTCCCAACCCCCGGTCCCTGGTATACCCTTGAGGAGGGGGAGGCTCGTATGAGAGTCGCGAGGGGTTCCAACGATATGGCAAATAACAGGGGTGACAAAGGGCAACCCTGTTGCGTGCCCCGTCCCAGCGGGAAAGTGCGGGAAATGTGGCCGTTCGCCACCACCTGAGCTACCGGGGCTGTGTATAGCAGTTTGACCCACGCTAGAAAGCGAGGCCCGAACCCCATGTGCGTCAGTGTTTCGAAAAGGTACTCCCACTCCACCAGGTCAAATGCCATTGTGGCATCGAGCGCCAGGATTACTGCAGGCGTGGCGATGGAGTCCGCTCTGGCCAGGATACCGTGTAGTCGCCGCAAATTCAGCGCTGTGTTCCTATGTGGCATAAACCCGGACTGATCCGGGTGTATAACTGTAGACAGATGGGGCAGGATCCTCCGTGCCAGAAGCTTGGCCAAGATTTTCACCTCCGCGTTTAATAAGGAAATCGGACGATAGGAGGAGCAGTCCTCTGGGGGTTTACCCGGCTTAGGGATTGGTACTATAGTGGCCTCACGCTGGTCCGGTGGTAGGGAACCCCTCTCCAAACAGTCCTTGAACATCCCCAGTAGATGCGTACTGAGGGTGTCCGGCATGAGTTGATACCATTCTATGGGTATCCCATTCGGTCCCAATGCCTTGCCCGGGTTTAGTGATTTAATGGCCAGCTGGATTTCATCGGCTGTGATGTCCGCCTCCAGCTCGTTCGACGCCTCCGGTGAGAGGGTCCGAACCTCGATCGGTGCCAAGAGCGCCCTGGCACTCTCAGGTGTAATTTTACGCGCCGGGGTGTACACTCGCTCAAAATGGGTCGCAAGTAGTTCGGTTATACGCCTCGGATCAGTGTGTGTCACTCCCTGTTCATCTTTTAGACGTTGGACCCCCCTGGAGCTACCATCGCGCTTATCGAGCCACGCCAGCATTTTCCCAGCTTTGTCCCCCACTTCATAAATCCTGTTCTGAGTGTCGGTTAGGAGACCCTTGACTACCACCCGTAGGTGATCATTGTACAGCTGTTGCTGAAGAGTGAGTGCGTGCAGGGCAGCGGGTGAGGGGTGAGATTCATGTGCCGCGGTTCGTTCCCTCAGCGTAATCTCTAGGTCAGCTAATTCCTGAGACTGTTGTTTCTTATGTCCGGTTATGGCGTTAATGGCTTGGCCCCGCAGAACCGTTTTATAGGCCTCCCAGAGCGTTGTCGGGGAACGCACTGAATGGGTATTTTCAAGAAAGTAGTGTTTCGTGGAGTGTTTGAGTGCTTTGGGAACCTGTGGGATTTTAAAGTAAGATGCGTGCATGGGGTATGTGCGCTTACGTGCTTTCGTCTGTAGGGAAAGTGTCAGTGTTAGCGGTGAGTGATCCGAAATACCACGAGGGTGAATCACCAGGGTGTCTACATGACAAAGGGCTCCCCCTAGTGACAGGAAATAATCGATGCGAGACAGGCTGCCATGCACCGCGGAGTGAAATGTGTATTGTTGCATGCCCGGGTGTAAGTGTCTCCAGATGTCTGTCATGCCCATGGCCATGGCAAATCGTCGAAAGTATGTTTCCCCCCCTGTCTGGGTGGGGGATGGGTGTTTATCTAGCTGTGGGTCAAGGACCGCGTTAAAGTCCCCCCCCAGAATGGTTTCACCCTCGGGTAGAGTTAAAAGGAAGTCCCCTAGCCTTGGGAGGTGAACTGAATGTAAAGCCGGTGGGACATACACTGATACCAAATTAAAGAGTTTTCCCTCCCATTGTCCCTGCACGGCCGCGAAGCAGCCCTGATCATCCGTCTTGATTGATAGGGGCATGAAACGTGAGTTCTTCTGTATTAGAATGCCAGACCCCCTGGAGCCGGACGTGAAAGCAGAGTGGGCCCACATCTTGTATCCTCGCCTATCCAAGGCCTTCGTAGCCCCCCCCACCAGGTGTGTCTCTTGCAACATGGCCACAGTAGGCCGCAGGCGCTTAATAGCTGTTAATACCAATCCCCGCTTAACCTTGTCCCCCAAACCTCTCACATTCCAGGACAGCAAAGTCATAGGTGGGCATTGCGTGTCAGAGTGAGTCATCCCCTCTGCCGGTACTGGATTGTTAGCCATCGGGGGGGTGTTAGGTACATAATGTAGTGCCCCAGAGATATAACCAGGCTATCGGCTGCGTTGCCATGCAGCAAAGCGTTCCAAAGCATCATGGGGGCATAGTGTCACTGCCCGTTCCCAGCAACGTGTTCTGATTTCCATAAGTACTGAAACATTGTCTTTGACCCAGTATGCACATTCCCAACATGAACAGTTCAAAACAAACCCCCCTCCCTGCCCCCCTGCTTAACGGACCTCCAACTGCCCGCCACCCCAACTGCGCAGAGTGCTTTACCCATCCCAAAACCAGAGTACTTGCTTGTAGGGGGGAGAGCGTCTCCCCAGGCAGGCGGCTTCCCTGAAGGCTCTTGGGGCAGCCATGCCGGCGTCTACGTGCAGCTGTGGAAAGTATAAGTCATTGCAGCGGTCGGTGACTGCTCATTGTTCAGAGTCCGAGCGCGGGTTCAGTCTTCCTCGCCCCCTCCTTCAAATCCATGGGAGGGCGAGTGTTCCGTTCCTTCCGCCCGACCCGATGTTTGCGAGCCATTTCTACTGCCTCCTCCACGGTCTCGATCCGGTCTGTGTGTTTTGCGCTGTCGTCCAACGGTGTGCCAGCCCTCCAGCCAGTCCCGGGCTGCTCCAGGGGAGTCGAAGATCCACACTTTCTTGTCCGCTACCACCCGCAGTTTAGCCGGGAAGAGCATTGAGTACGGCAGTTCTTTGTCTCTCAAGGTCTTTTTTACTTCCAGGAACATTCTCCTTCTCCTAGACACCTCTGCCGTATAGTCCGGGAAGAAAGCAATCTTCGAATTTTGGATTTGGATGGCCGGTGCCACTCTAGCGGCCTGCAGAATGGCGTCCCGATCTCGGAAATTGAACAATCTAGCCAGTATCGGTCGCGGTGTGGCCCCAGACTTGGGTTTTCCTCCCGGAACGCGGTGTGCCCTCTCGACGGAGAAGAAGTTTGAGAGTCCTTTGGGCTTGAGCCGAGTTTTGACCAAGTCCTCCACATAGAGGTCCAGTGCCCCCGTGTCTTCTGATTCCGGCACCCCTAAAATTCGGACATTGTTGCGTCGGGAACGCCCTTCCTGGTCGTCCAGCTTGTCCCTAAGCAGCTTGTTATCGGTTTGCAGCCGTTCTACTGCTATTTGCAATTCGGATACATCCTCAACCAGTGATTTGGTGACCACCTCGACCTGTTTGACCCTCTCGTTCATTTTTTGGAGATCCGCTCTTATCAAGGTGACTTCTGTTGCTGTGGCACCCACCGTCGTTTGTACTTGGGCCAGCGCTGCCAGGACATCATCAAGTGTGGCCTTCTTCGCCCCCTCGGTTTCGGCCGTTTTTCCGGCGGGCTTGCGTTGGTCTTGGGGTGGTGAGTGCCTCTCATATGCGAATTTGTCCAACTTGGCCTGGGTCGAGTTGTTTCTGGGGCCCCTGTTAGACATGATGTCGCCGTGAATTAGACTGCCAGATGGTTAGGATGATCGTGCTTGGGTTGTGCAGGGCCGCTTATGTGCGCTCCGGCGGCGGGCCTCGTTGCGGTATACGGTCACCGCAATGAGGGGTGGTGTCTCCTCCCGTTATGCCGTCGTGTTATGCTCACTTAGAGTTGGTGGTCAGGCCAGGCGCAGAGTCGCCCCCTAGCATTGGGTTCAAGGGGGGGGTTTGGCGGTGCGCTGCAAGATATGTCCCACACCGGCTGGGGCCGTCGCGGTGCGCCTCACCACAGTGTCCCCTTGATGTAGGTGCCGCCCGGGTTTTCGCCCCTCTTGGTGGCTCAGCGTGTGTATGGCTCCCGGCCTCCTGTCGGGAGGTCCGCAATGTCTATCACCCTCGCCCTCAGCGGTCGCCGTGTAGCTTTTCCTGCCGCTGTGTGGCTTCGCTGGTCGCTGTCGGGGCCTGGGGCAGTCCGTCGTTGTGGCCGGGTAATGGCGGCACTGGGTTGAGCCGGCGCAGCTCCCGTCGCGCTACAGTTGGATGCGTACGGGACCGGGGAGTGCAGCCGGGTTGTAGAGGTGTGTGCCCGTGTGCTTGGGTGGACACGAGGGGAGCTTCTCAGTGTTTTCCGGGGAGACGTGCTCGGAGAGCCGGCGCTTCCCGACACTCACCCCCGCCTTCAGGCCACTTCCGGTCGGACTCTGTGGCACCGTCAGTCCGCGGCTTCACAGTTGCAATCAGGCCCCGCTCCTCCTCCGCCTCTCGAGAGCGAATTTCTGCCCGTTCGGGCCGCCGCTGCTCCTATGAATTTCAGCGCTGCTCGCCGCACGGACACTGGGTCCGGTCCGCCCCTTTCCGCCAGCAAAGAGCAGGATTATGTTCCGGATTTATCGCGGAAAGCCGCCTCTCCCCAGGAGCCTCCCTAAGCTGCGGCTGCCATCGTTGGCTGCTAGCCACGCCCCCTCCAAGGGTTTTTTTTTTAATCAAAATATTTCACAAGTTATTTATAAGAAATAAATCACAGGCCCAGATAATTTTGGTCCAAGCTAAACAATAGCGAATCACCATGTAAATTTACAGTGACTTTTTGATTTAAATGAAGAACTAAACATTACATAAAACAAAGCAAGAGAGCACAGAAACCGGTGTATGTTTAAAGAGGGCACTAAAGTGTATATAAACAATGTGACAAGAAGGGAAACAATACACAATGGAAATTGTTGCCGTTTGAATCCACGAAGCCCTCCGCTGTTCACAAGGTTTTCAATTAAATTGATCCGATCCAAGAACGCTCTAACAAAAAATAATTAGAAGGCACCAAAAAAGATACACGTTCTTGTGCTTGGTTAATAAGATTCGACCTTAAATCACTCAAGCATACCTGTATGACATACTCGAATATGGTTGCCACCACCTGATATCAGGGGTCAACTTCTGTATATTTGTATAGTCCTGAAGATGGTCTCTGTATTGAAACTATAGACCGAAACGTCGACCCACGCTTTTTCTTTCATCTTTTTTTTGTATTCAATTTTAACAAAGAAGAAAAGCGTTACATAATGTTACAGTGAAGGTGCCCTTGTTGTGTATTGTTTCCCTTCTTTTCACATTGTTTATATACACTTTAGTACCCTCTTTAAAATACAACTATAAAGTAATTTTTACATACACCGGTTTCTGTGCTCTCTTGCTTTGTTTTATGTAATGTTTAGTTCTTCATTTAAATCAAAAAGGCACTGTAAATTTACATGGTGATTCGCTATTGTTTAGCTTGAGCCAAAATTATTTGGGCCTGTGATTTATTTCTTATAAATAACTTGTGAAATATTTTGATTTAAAAAAAACCCTTGAAGGCAATCCCTACCTCATCATTTACATAGCCCAAGCCCTCAAGGGTATATTGGGTTTCCCAGTTTGTGTTTAACAACCACAAACAAGCATTTGTAAATGTAAAGTTTGAAAACTTTAAAAAAAGCTGTGTTTGGCTACTGCGGCCTGACTAGGGCGATCAAATCCGGAATAGAGGAGGTAAGAGGGCCATTAAGGAGTATTTGGTCAATTACTTGGTCACCAAATCATTCTCTAGTCCAGTTCTGAACTTTACACTACAGCCCACCGTAGAATTTAGTGGAGTGGTCCTGATGCTGAGAATCCAGGAGATGGAGGATGCTCAAGGATGTCCTGGGTGGTGTGAAGCCGATGGAGTTGTCCATGTCGTTACTCTGCACCCCAATGGTCAGGTGGGACAACTTTGGCCACAGAGGTCGGGGTCCCTCGAAGTTCTCTTTGAGGCACTAGAGGGCTAGCTACTGCTGGGCTGTCGGTGTCCGGTCACAGCGGGTCCATGAGCATCCTTTGGAGGCTAGTGTCCCTCTTGGGTGACCAATTTGGACTCAGATGACACTCCAGAAGCTGGCAGACTCAAGTGCAACTTTTGGCTGCCGAGGATCTGTCTCTTGAGGTGTCCATAATGTATTCTCCAGAAGTGGCTACTGACTTGCCGAGTCAGGCTACTTCAGCTTTGATGGCCCTGGTGCTGGTCAAGGGAGTCAGTCGACTGATCTTTGCAGTCTCTTCTTTAGGCTTGGACTTGGGAGTGACTTTCCTCAAGTCAGGAGCCACAGGCATGTCCTTTCTTTGCTAGCCCAAGGATGGCAGGTCCAACAGATGGTGCAGCCTCTCTTTGACCCAGTCCAGGGATCAGCAAGACAGTCCTTCTTCTGTCCTTTCTCCAGTTCCATAGTGATCTAAGGTTCAGGATGCCATGGGTGCCATGTTTATGTCCAGAAATTGCGCTGGTTTGATGGTTACCCAATGGGCCATGAGAATCCTTTCAGCCCTGTGGCTACATCGGGCTGAGTTTGGCATCTAGCAATCCCAAGGTCTATTACTCTGCCCACTCCCAAGATGCCTGAACCCTTCCTTGGATTTTAGGAGCTGGGCATCCAACCCTAGAGGTGTGGCTACCTGTGGGATACACAATGACAGGAAAACCAGTTTGGGCACTGGTCTGCCGTCTCTGTTCTCGCCACCAGCCTTTCTACTTGAACAAAGGGGTGACCCCTCAGGAGTGCCATCAATATTTGCCCACCATAGGCGGCTTTGCCTTTGAAGCTCGTCTTTTAAGGCCAATGCCCTAAGTGGCTTCCTGCAAGTAGTGGTAGGAAACACTTCCTTTTGTAGCAGGCTTATATTGTTACTAAGCCTGGGAGTCATTCGCACTACACCCTGGGAGGGCAGAAAGCTGTCTGGTGGTCAACAACCATGTGAGGCTACTGGACAATCGAGGCTACAAAGTAGCAACCTTCTAAAAAGTGCTTTTCCTTAAAAGTGACATTAAATTTGATTTGGGCACCAAGTCAGGTTTAATGCCAAGCTAAATTTGATACCTCGAAGTAACAATTTTAGTAGTCCGATTCTGAAGTTAACCGGTCTCAAAGGTCAGCCGGTAACTGTGTGTTAGTCAATGGGGCTACTAACATTTCCACAGCAAAACGTCAGTTTAGAAGAGTTGGTGTCAGGGCATATTAATAGTGTATGTCCTACTCAATAATATACATCTCCCTACCTCAGGGCTTGAAAGTGCTTCCTTAGGGGAACATTACATATATTGTTAAAGGAAGTGGCCGCGTTTGCCATTAGTTTACATGGCAAAGTCAAATTAGCAGTTTAAAACTGCTCTTCCAGGCTGCAGTGGCAGGCTGGGAGCCATTTTAGACTTTGTCCGGCACAGGGTGGCACAGCCAGTGCTGCTGCCCTCGGCGGACACTCAGTCTTTCATGCCCTGGGTACTTTTGGTACCATATACTTGGGACTTATAAGTAAATCAGCGTATGCCAATTGGGGGAAGCCAACCCGACATACACTTTGCAAAGGGCTAGAACACTGGCCCTGAGATCTGGTTAGCAGGCCTCGGTGCACTCTCAGAGTTGAGTAACCAGCAGCATCAGTCCAAAACCTTTGGGATGATCATGCAAAAAGAGGCCTCTCCTTACAATGTCTAAATCAGTGATGCACACAGACTTTTCAGGAATCACATCAGATTGCACTATGAAAGCCCACTCACATTAAAAGACCTGCATGCGGTTAGCCCAATCCGTGAAGGGCCCTTCTGCAACAGGCTACCTGTGCTCAGACAAGGGGCTGAGCTAGACGGTAGTCTCTGTTACACAGGATGCTCACATGTACACATGCATATGTTCACATGTTCCACTGCAACCAGCAGAGGGCCTTTGTCTTAGAAGGCAGACTCTTCTCTTAATCCACTATGACTGAGCTTATCATGAGTAAGTCTCCTTCGGTGAGAGTCACTCACAGTAAAAGTCCAGAACTGAGTAGTCCACAGGAAAAAATCCAGGTGGTTAAATATGGGAGGAATCCATTTGCTACAATTGGAGAGCACCACATTTCATTGGTCGATAATGTGGGTCCTAAGGTTTTCATCTGCTGGTAATGGCATGCTCCGTTTCATTTGCATAAGGCTTCTGCGATTGTCGTTTGCAACAGGGTGAAATGGTAAGGTCAACGTGTTCAGTGACCTGTTTGCTTTCTTATTCCCGGCTGTCAGGTGGCAAATATTTTGCTTGGCAAGACATACATGTGGTGTGGAAATCTGCTCATTTTCTGTTTGCGATGGAGTAACATCATCTTCGAACTGTAATGGAAATAAGGGGAGAGGGGTTGAAGTCCTTTTAAATTCTTACATGTGCACCCTCCTGACGGCCTTGTTCTTTTTGTATCCCTTGCTGTTAATGATTGTGTCAGGAATGTCTGTGTCGTCTAATATGACCTCCCTTTCCTGTCTGTTATTAAAATCCTTTCATCCAGTTCCCTCATTTATCATTCTTCCAGTTACTCGGTGGAAAGTTTCAGTATTTCTTTCCTTTGATCTGCTACCAAAATTATCAGTTTTTTTTATATGTTTGCACATCCACTGGGATTTTGACTGGATGTCTGTTTACTTTTAATTCAAGTTGTGGAGGACAGGCTCTTCCGCCCAGGCTCACCACCAATATTGCTGCCTCGGGCGCCATCTTTATTTTCATCTGTAACTTTGAAGGGTCAGTGGGTGATAAAGGTTGTGTAATTGCGGTTCGAACTGCACAAGTGACTTACTACATGGTGTCTGTGCCCACTCTCAGACGTATCTACGGTGTCACACCTGGCGTAAGCTATATTACACGATTGCTGTACCGCCCCCCTTACTGTGTTTCACACTGTCCGGTCCTTCGAATTTAATGCTAAGGCTGATGCTGCATTGTCCTTCTTCTCTGTCTTCCCTCTCTCCTCTTCTCCCTCAATTTCCAGTCTCTGGCTTCTTCTTTTGCTTCTCTCAGGGGCTACTAAAACCTATTGTGGGCACTCAGCTCTCAGGGGGCTGGACATAATATTAGTCTTTGTTGTGCTTCTCCACAAACATCTGTGCTTGGCTGGGATGTTGCCTGGAGCTGCAATGCTGTCTTTTCTCTGAAGATAAAATGGACATTCCTCTGGTGACACTTTGATTCCCTTGAAATAAATCTGGTATTTGGGGTTGTTTCATCCTAAGTGGGTGAGATCACAGAGAGCAGAAATGTTAACATGCTGCAAAATGACTATGAATGTTCTGTCTGTGGAATGTGCAATATTCTAAACGTTTGCAATGACTGAAGGAAATATTTCAAGTCCTTTTTCCTCCCATACTCTTTCATCTTGCTGTCTCTAAAGCTGGAGTCACTCTCTCTCCCAGCAGACCTGTGTCAGGCTCCTGAGAGCAGAAATGCAGTTTGTGCATTATGACAATACCATTTCTGTCTGTAGAATGGGCAATACTCTAAAAGTTTACAATGACTGTTGTAACTATTTGAAGTGCCTTTTTCTCCCCTTCTCTTTCAGCTTGCAAACTCTAATGTTAGTGACACTCTCTCCCTCAGCTCCTACCTGCAAACCAAGTATGCCTTTTCTAGCTGCTTTGTAGTAAGAGCCCACCACCCTCCATCTAGGAACAACAAGAACCACATGAACAAGAAAAGAGCTGTTGCTAAACAGCTCCATAGGCACACACCCTGAAGCAGCGTACACTTCCCAGAGCACAGCCTCTAAGTCAGCAGCATTATTGCGTAAAAATTATCCAGCGCAGAGCCATTTTAAGCATGGGCAAAATCGGCATTTGGTCAGGTCCCCCAGCTTCAGAGGGCCTCCCTTATAAGGTGATCAAGACAGACAAAAGACACTGTGCGATAAAAATATGCATTAGAACAGATTTTCTTTTTAAATTGACAGCTAGTCATAGACACTTTGGGCCAGATGTACGTCGCTTTTTTGAGCTCACAAATGCCCTGATTAGCTAAAGTTGTCAGTTTGAGACCGCACAATTTTTTTTTATATGTACAGAACCCTATTCTGCGATTCAGTTACCTAGTACCGAATTGCAAAATGAGTTTGCCATTCGGTATTATCAAGGGGCGTCCCTGCCTAATAGCGACTCACAGTGGTTTGTGTGTATGTTTTGCAAGCGAAATGTGGTCGCAAACATTCCCATTTTACCTTCTACTTCAAGTAGCTGGTAACCCCTTCCCCTTTGTCAAAGGTTGTAAAAACGTATTTTTTAAGAGTAGGCAGCGGTCCCACAGATCACTGCCTACTCCTAAAAAATAAAATTAAACGTTTCATTAATGTTTTTGAAACACATCCCATTTTCCTTTAAGGAAAACGGGCTGAATGTAAAAATAAACCCTCTTGGTTTCATTTATTTGGTTTCACAGACATCGGGGTAAGGTGACCCCAGCAGGCCACCTGCCCTGTGATTTTTGAGATTCCCAAAGGCTCTCAAATTGCAACCTACCTCATGAATTTTAATGAGGTAGGTCTATTACCAACCCATTTGGAATTGCAAACAGTGTAAAACACACAGGAGTACATCGCAGTTTGCGATTACCTAATAGCGAATCGCAAAAAATCAATATTAGGTAATCGCCAACACAAACCTTTGCACATCTGGCCTGAGCTTAATGTTCATGCCTGGTCTGCTCTGTCTTATCCCTTGCCCCACTTATATAACCGATGGGGTTAACCCAGTATCCCTCATGAACCTGGGCAGCAAATCAATATTATCAACAGTTGGTTCATGCGGGTGCAACGTATTTCTTTCACTATCTCAGTGATATCTGTACATTCAATTGACACTTTATCAAATAAAGGCGTTTCAACAATAGATTCTTCCTAAAAGACAATTTCTTGAAAAACACAGAATCCAAACCATCTATATCTTCATGTAACGTTTTATGAATTATATTCATTCATGTATACTTCAAATGTAGAAGGCTGTTCCCCCCGTCCCATACAGTCCTGAGGAAGACCCGCCTTGACGCCAAAAAGGGCGCTTCCAGAGGGTCGAAACGTCGACGTACAATATGTCGGACCTATAATGGCAAATTCCTGTATTGAATATTGACAAATGCAGTATACAGTTGAATATTGAATTACATAGGCCTTGTTAAATCCTCTTTTTATGTCCCATTTGTATATAATATTTGCATATCTTGTTGGTCACACTTGCGCCGTGAGCACAGAGCACTTTATGTCACCAATTGCACTAATTATTCACTTGTCAGCCTTTTTGTAAATTGAACATTTGAAGTATACATGAATGAATATAATTCATAAAACGTTTCATGAAGATATAGATGGTTTGGATTCTGTGTTTTTCAAGAAATTGTCTTTTAGGAAGAATCTATTGTTGAAACGCCTTTATTTGATAAAGTGTCAATTGAATGTACAGATATCACTGAGATAGTGAAAGAAATACGTTGCACCCGCATGAACCAACTGTTGATAATATTGGTTATCCCTTGCACCATCAGGCAGTTGCTAGCAATTACATTATAAATAAATAAACTTTCTGCCTCATTTTGCTCTTATTACTATAGCTCATCTCTTCTACCTCACCTCCCTCTTTTTATCTTGTTCTCTACCTATCTCCAAGTAACTAAGCCTTCTCTATCACTCTACCTCTCCCATGTCTTCCTCACTAATGCACCACCACATCAACCAGCTCTTTTCACTTCTACTCTGTCTTTACCCTACTGTCTGCACCTCCCATCTTTTTGCCTATCACAACATGTATCTCACCCTCTAGTTCACCTCTCAGATCTCTGTATTTAAATCACCACTCTCTCTCCATTTCTGTATCCCTCTAAACCACACATCTTTCTCAAACTTATTTCTATTTCACCACGCTCTACCCCATGACCACCTCCTTTCTCTACCTTTCATAACTCACTACCTCACCTCTCTACTCCAGATCTCTATCTTACCTCTCCCTTTTCATACATCTCCATAATCACCACTATCTCTACTGTGTCTCTACCACACCTCTCTATCTGTACCACCCTGTCTGTATTAAACATTTTATCTCACCTCTCTGTCTCTCCCTCTCTACCTCATCGGCCCTCTATTTCTGTCCGAACCTCACCTCTCTTCTTCTACCTCACCTCTTTGAATTTACATTTTCTCTTTTCTCCCAAATCTTTAATCTCATTTCTACACTCCATCACCTATTTCTACCTTCCTCATTATTATGTGTACATGTCCAGCCTGGCTATAGTTCTTCTGGTTTAGCACCTCTCTAACCTTCTCTGACTACCTCCTCACCACCCTACATGCCTATTTATATCACTCTCTCCCTCCCTCTCAACCTCACTTCTCTTTTTACCTTTCCTCCTTAGCTCTGGCTTCTTTGAACTCCACCTCTCTCCCACACTTGACATTTTATCTTCACACTTTTCTCTACATCTCATCCTCACTCTAAACCCATACATAGCTTATGAACTTTCTTTTTCTACCTCCTTCTCCGTTCTCCCTTTGTTTAGATTTAGTTCTTAGTGCGACCTCACCTTTCTTTCCACATTATAAAAAGTTTAAAGACATTTTTTGACTTTCTCCCCTTCTCAGTCAGGCACACTGTTGCTGTTGCCCTTATTACATCTAGGCTGGACTATTGTAACAGCCTATATGCAGGAACCAAAAGAGCTGTTATGCACAAGCTCCAGATGGTCCAGCATGCACCTGCATGGCTGGTACAGAAGTGGCCCAGAAGATCATCTGCCTCTGCAGCACTAGATATCTTCCATTGGCTGCCAATTCACAAACGTGTTCTGTTCAAGGTCCTTATCATTACCTTCAGGGCTTTTCACTCCCTAGGCCCTCAATACCTTCGTACAGGCTTTAAGCACTACGTTCCCTCCTGAAGCTTAAGATCATCTAACGCCAATCTGTTGATTATTCCTACCTTCAGATTGGTGTCGAAGGGAGGCAAATCACTTACAGTCATTGGCGCAAAGGCATGGAATAAACTTCCACCTCAACTCCGTCAGATTACATCTGAGTCTATGTTCAGGAAGGCACTTAAAACCTGGATTTTTACTGCGCCAGACATACTCTGCAAAACTCTGATTTCAATGTACATTTTTTTTCTATCCTTAGCAGCTAACCAGCTTTGTTTCCATCTCTGGTTTCCGTATTAGCGCCAAGATGCTCCTTGGAGTGATAGTCGTTCTATATAAACATACTTTTACATTACATTACATTACATTACTTTATGTTCCTCCCTATCTCGACCTATTTCTCTAACTCATCTTTATCTTCCTTATTCCTCTACTTCCCCCGCTTGCTATA
This sequence comes from Lissotriton vulgaris, assembly GCF_964263255.1. Taxonomy (NCBI): domain Eukaryota; kingdom Metazoa; phylum Chordata; class Amphibia; order Caudata; family Salamandridae; genus Lissotriton; species Lissotriton vulgaris. The sequence goes on along the minus strand of NC_141695.1, from coordinate 1,571,999,365 downwards.
AAGTTCTCTTCACCTCACTGTCTTTTACCTCTCTCAAACATTCTCATTTCTCCTACTCAGCCTAGCCATGGGTCTTGATGTAGCCATAGAAGTTTACACTTAAAAAATGAGAGGAAGGACATGGCAGGGAAAGAGAATTAAGGAGCCCATTATCAGATCTGCCTCCCCAGCGGGCTATATTAAATTTGGATATTTGGAGGAGTTTGCTCTGTGATGATCTTAAGTTTCTGGGTATATGGGTCAAGGTGAAGTGTTGTTTCAGGAACAAGGGACCGGTCCTGTGCTTAGCTACGTAAGCTAGGCATAGAGATTTGAAATCTATCCTCTTAGTCACTGGGAGCCAGTGAAGTTTTCTTAAGCCTTGGGAAATGACTGGAATTTGGGCATGTCCAGCAGCAACCTGGAGGCTGTGTTCTGTGTCCACTGGAGTTTGAGCATATGCTGTTTTTGAAGGCCCGCATACAAGGCATTTCCGTAATCGAGTCTAGCCTGATTGTCTTAAGTGTCTGGAAGATCAAAGATGAGACCTTATTAATCTGATGATGAAAAGTCAGTTTATCATCAAAGATGATACCCAAATTCTTCACCTTACGAACTGGAACTGGAAGCGCTCCCATACCGGGAGGTCACCAGTTCTGTGACCAAAAGGATATAGCGGAGTCCAGCAGGGGAACCTCTGTTTTGCCTCCATTGAGCTTTAGGCAGTTCACACTCATCCATTGGTCTACGCGGGACATGTATTGGCTAAAACGGTCTGCGGTTTCCTCCAAATTGCTTGAAATGGACACCACTAATAGGGCATCATCCGCGTAGGAACCAATGAGAAGCCAAACCGCCTAATGATTATAGCCAAGGGGATCATATACAGGTTAAACAGTGTGGGGCTCAATGAGGAAACCTGCGGCACCCCACATGGAAGCGTACACTGTTCTGAGCATGAGTCACCAATCTGAACATATAGGGTACTATTGTTCAAATATGATTTAATCAGATTAAGGGCAGAGTCCTTAACTCCTGCCTCTAGGAGTCTTCCAATTAGGATATCATGGTTGATGGTGTCTGTTGTATCTTATATCTTGCTGCTGCTCAGCTTGATTACATTGTTGTCTCGCACGTCAGGGTTGCGATTGGGATGTCTGTTATGAATGAGTTATGGGTGTGCTTGTTCTTGGTCTGAGGTGTGCATGTTATTTCCTGATGCTTATATATGGTATTATGGTTTGTTTCTGTGTGTCTTTCTTGTTGTACTGGTCTGGCCAACTAGTATGATTTGTGGCATATGGATGTAGGATGTAGGTTTGTTGTTTATTTCAGGGAGTAATGTGATGCATGTGATGCTTGTTTAGACTGTCGTGTGTGTGTGTGTCAGTATGGAAAGGGACAGGAAGTGTCTTCTTGCGTCAGTTTGATGATTGTGTCATTGGTTGTGAAGTGAGGTTTGTGGGTACCTATCGTTTGTTGACTGTATTGCACATTTTATCTTACTTGTGCTGTGTTTAATTTTATTGAATCTACTGACCAATTGTACTTGACATGTTGTCAATGTTCTTTTTGATTCTTTTAATTTCCCAACGAAGGGAGATATGTTGTATCTTATATCTTCCTGCTGCTCAGCTTGATTGCATGTGATGTGGAATGTTGGATGAATGGAATGTTAGTGTGTTGTGAATGTCAGTTGGGTGAGGGCTGAGCAGCAGGACAGCTGCTCCTGATGGGGTTATCGTTTCATCTTATTATCATAACAACTTAACTTAATAAACTAACTTGCTTAATTTACACGGAAGTTCCAGCTCCTTTTTGAATACATCAGTGTCAAAAGCCGCCAATAGATCCAAAAGTATCAGGCGGCTCTGGCACCAGAATCCAGTAATGCTCTGAGGGACGGATATCGGTTCAATCTCCGTGCCTCTCCGCGTAAGTCCCTGCGGGCGGGAGGCGGGAGGGAGGCGGGCGGCGGTTGGGCGGCCTCTTCCGTTACACCCCGAGTGTGCGGAGATTTGCCCAGCTTCTCCAACTTCATTGCGAAAGGCAGAAGGGGCAAATCTCCGCACATTCCGTGGGCAGAACGAAGATGTCTGCCCACCCCTATTGTTTCTGTGCACGCAACGCATCACAAAACCAAGGTTCTGAGTTTTCCTTACTCTTGGTAGTGAAGCTTTTTTGGGGCTAATGTATTAACTGCAGTTTTAATCCAGTTTGTAAAACTACTTGTTGCCATATTTACCTTGGATGTTAGGTCAAGCTTTGAAAATTCCAGAGCATATTGCAGCAACTGGGGGTCGATGTTCCCCCAGTTGTGCCCTTTTAGTGCCCTATGGGGATTATGAGGATGGGGGATATGATGTGTGGTGGTTACTGCGAACAATATGGCTTTATCATTTGACCAGGTGATTGTCAGAACTTCTTGAATTTTCAGGTGAGGGTTATATGTGAAAATTCCATCTAGAGTATGACAGGCATTGTGTGTGGGATGCTTGACCAGCTGTTCCAGCGAGGCACTGTCCACCATATCCACAATAGCTGCTGTGTTATGGTCTTCTAGATTTTCCAAATGGTAGTTAAAAACAACTAAAATTTAGAAATTATTTGATTCAATGCTTGATTCTATGATTGGGCTAACAATTTCTGTGAATCTGTTTTTCGCACCCGGAGGTCTGTACAGTAGCGTTCCTTTAAACATACAGTTATCACTTAGAGTGATTCTGAAAGATAGCAGTTCACAATCTGTGCAACTTCCTGTGGGGGAACCCTTTATGGTTAGAGTGTCGTTGAGAATGATCGCTAAACCACCTCCTCGTGTGTCTTGTCTGTCATTTCTGATTATTGTAAATCCTGATGGGATAGCTAGGGACAGTTCGAAATCAGAGGTATTGTCCGCCCAGGTTTCGGTAATTAAAGCCATGTCAATTTTGTGAGCTGTCAACAGCTCTGCAAATACTAAATTATGTTTGATCAGAGACCTTGTGTTGATGAGCAGGCCTAAGATCGTTTTGGGTGAGGGTGATTGTTGGCGGTGAATTTGTTTCACACTTGTGCTAGCTCTTATTTTCCCAAATAGAAATTTTGAGGCGCAGTGCAAGCATGATTTGGGTTCCTTAAATAGATCAAGCTGAGGACACATGGGAGTCTTAGTAGGTCTGTTGAGACTCAAAGGTGCAATAATTAATCCATTGTTGGCATTTTTACCTGTTACTAAACAATAGAGGAGCATGTCTCCCAAGTGTTTCCATGTGCCTTTCAAAGGCTGCTTCTCCTTTGAAGTTCACCTTTTCGGCCCACACCTTTGTGGCTTCCTTCCATGGAGAGGGAACGCCTGTACCCCATGCAGGCTTCTGTTGTGTCCTTTCCTGGGAGTCATTTGCATGTCTCCCCAGAAGAACAGAAAGCTGTTTCAGGGACAGAACCCATGTGGAACAGTGTACAGGCATAGGAAACCTTGGGCAAAAAAAATGATGCATACAAGTTACAATAATTTAGATTTGAGTATTAAGTCAGGCTTAATGTAACAAGTTGTTTGATACCCTACATTCAGTTATTAACTTTGGTATTCCCAGTCAGAACTTAGCAAGGCTGAGGTGCCAGCGTGTAAGTCTGCACTCGCCAATGGGGTTACTAGCGTGTTTCCACAGCAAAAACGACAATTGCTGGTTTTTACTGCAGTAACATGTAAAAGTACTTGTCTCACTTTCTAACCTCTTAAGTGCGAGCCTCGGCCAATGGCCGATGGCCACACTCCCTCTCCACTGCGTTTGTCGACATAGACCGATACTGGCGAGGGCCATAAAAGCACATAATTATTAACTTGCAATAAATATAATATCTAATATATATCAGAGAAAAACATGAATCCATCTCAAATAGTCAGCAAATCACAGGATTAAAACTTGGACAATACAGATTAAAATCTTTCATAAACATTTTCTAAAATCCTCGTACAGTTAGGAGAGAACATTAGTGTCATTAACAATCTCTATTATGTTTAGAGCAATCAGAAATGCTTTGACTCTCTGTGCAAACAATATTTAACAATGATCCTGATAAGTTGTTAAAAGAACAATTTTTTCCTGTGACACAGGGCACACATTAAAAAAGACCTATGCAGGAGCAGACTGATAGTAGTGAACTAAGTTGCTGAAGGAAAATCAGGGTGGTTCTACAGGAGACAAAGCCAGAGCTTCTCAAAATAAGAATTAAAAAGCACTTAGTAAATGTGACATAAAATGTACAGAAACAAAGTAACATGCAATACATTTTGGGTGGAGGATTCATCAATCAATCAATTTATTTATTTTGTTTTGGAACTCCAACAGAGGTCCACAAAAACACACTAACAATTTAAAAAGACAAACATTGCATACAGTACAAAATTCCTTCCTTATACATTACTATAACATGATATCAAACGTAATGTGAAATGTGCAAATAGTGCTATAATACGTAAAACAATCACATAACCGCCCAATAAAATTTCTTATATACATACTAAGTAATGTGCAAACGATGCAATGAATACATGGAGCAATTAAATAGCCAACCAGTTGATATTAAATCGAAACCAGAGTACTACTGTTAGACAAAATTCTAATAAATAGGCAAAAATGTACTAAAAAATTGGTATATCTTAAAACAAACTATTTCATTCGGGGGTGACAAAACCAGAGAACGTGCATCCTGAGCAGAGTGAATATTACATTTGATAAATACTGGTTTTAAAAACACTCGCCTGGCACTTTGCAGTTTTGAACATACAAATAAGACATGATTAAGATCTTGAATTTGCAACTGGCACAGTTCACAAATTCTCTTCTCTCTAGGTGTTTTATCCCAGATACCAGTGACGTCTCTTAAAGGCAGGAGATTAAATCTCAGTAGGAGTATCAGCCGTCTAATCCCATGAGGGATATTCCAAGTTAAATATGGCTTTGGTTTATTCCCCAATGTACTCCCACTGACCACCACGTTACTGGGCCTGGATTTACTTAAAGCAATGTCTCTGGCTAAACTGATAGGGGATCTACATTTCTTTAAGAACTGTTTCAAACCAGATTTAGACATTGGAGAAGCAGGGGTTAAACTAAGACCAAAACTGTCAATTGCACATAAAAAGGACCTAAAAAACGTGGATTGAACTTTTAGATTGCAAAAGATTTCTATTCTCAGAGCAGCTCTAAGAGTACCCTCTTCCCCCAAGAAGAGCCAGTTACCCCACCTAAGAACTGCTGCCAGGGCTAGAATAAAGGACGAGACTAATCTGAAATTCGAGGCGCAAAACATGTGGGGCAGCCAAAGAATTTAAATTACAGATTTGGCGCATAATTCGTTCTTCTGCCTTATCAAACATATGCCAATGATTCATGTCCACCACCTCAGCAGCATATATTAATGAGGGTGGGATTTTAACCTTAAAAACAGATAAGACATGGCTAAAGTGGCGTCTCCCGCATGTTTTATAGAATCTTTTTAATGCACTTGCCTGGGAGACGGCTTTACTAACGCAATGTTTAGTATGTTCTAAGTCTCGACCTGTTTTGGAAAAAACTTTACCTAAATATACATATGAATCAACCAATTCCATTTTTTCAGAACCGAGCATCCATCTTACACATCTCTTTATTCTGAGCCCCTTTTTACGAAAAACCAAGATCTTGCTTTTTGCGATGTTAATTTTTAAAAAATGGACCTCTGCATATTTGTTTAAAACCTCCAGACGGCGTTGCAGGCCAATAGGTGTTAAATCGAATATTGCAACATCGTCTGCATACAGTAAAGACCCAACTGACATTCGACCAATTTTGGGGGCATCCCCTCTCGCCAAGTTCAAAGCGCCAGGGAGATCAATGATGTACAGTGAAAATAAAAGTGGTGCTACTAGATAACCCTGCTTAAGCCCATTATGGGTTGTAATTTTGCATGTTAACCCCTGCGAGCCTTCCATTAGAACCTGGCACCAGGTGTCAGTATGCAATTCCACGATCAGACCCAGGAGATGATTTGGAATGCCGAGTGAGACAAGTTTTCTCCACAAGGTCTGGCGGTCCACCTTGTCAAACGCCGTGGAGAAATCAAAAAAGGCTGTATAAACTGGCATCCCTCGGGAGAAAACATATTTCTCCACAATTGTCTGAACAACCGCTATATTATCTAAGGTGCCATGGTTCTTTCTAAAACCGGCTTATTCCGGTGGAAGGATATCCTGATCATAGACCCATTGTTGTAAGTGGCATAATATGATTTTTGCAAATAATTTGCTGGAGGCATCCAGAAGAGCAATCTGCCTAAAACTAGTCAGCACCGTTTTTGGTCCTTTTTTACACAGAGGGACTATAATGCTCCCCTTCCAAGAGGGGGGATTTTATTCATAAAGAAGCAATATTTAAAAAGTGGCTCTAAAAAATCACCCCATGCTTCTGGCTCCTTTTTGATTAGTGCTATTGGGATACCATCCAGCCCTTGTGCACCGGAAGTTCTAGCAATCTTTATGTACTTTATCAATTCCTTTCCTGGTGGGGGACCAAATTCAGTAAAGACAGCAGATGCAGGTTTAACCTCATCAGACAACACAGGAGAAACTGGAATATTATTACTATATAATAGAGAGATGTAATCCACCCATTCCTTTTCGGGAATCGGTATTGGGGTAGCTCTCTGCCTTGAATCACAGTATTCAGCGATAAAGTGCCAATATTTTCTAGAGTCCTTGGCCCTTGCAGCTTCCCTCAGCCCTATCCACTTCGCATCGAGCTCCTTTCTTTTTTCGCTGAGCATGAGGCGACTTCTCACTCGCTTGAGGCGATTAATTGCCTGCTGTCGACCAAGGAGATAATGTATGTGCTGTTTTCGAACAAGATGGTTAATTGCCTGTTTTAAAATTATCATATGAGACCTATCTTGTTTATACATGAGGGGTTCAGAAGATGTAGAGCTTAAGTTACAAATCTTCTTCATTTGAGCCTCAAAAAAGGATATAATATTAGAGTGAGTAATACCTTCCTTTTCGACATACACCATCTTCACAATAGAGCCTACTGCAACAGTGTTTTTTTGCATCCAAAAGGATCGACCATTTCCTTTATTAAAAGTGGCCAAGCCCGGACCGGCATTCCCTGAGTCCAGGGTGGGTAGATCAAAAGCCACTGACATACCCACTATACAGTGGTCGCTCCATACCGACGGGCTAACAAAAAAGTTATCACAAGCCCCGAACATTTGGTAGGAAACAATCACATAATCTAAAAGGCTCTGAGTATGTTGAGAATGGAAGGTAAAATGGGCTGTTTTATCAGCGGGGACTCTCCCATTTAAGATAACAAGATCCGAACTTCTGAAGCAAGAGAAACCCCACTTGTCTGTCTTTACTTTATTTGGTAATATGATTTCAGGGATGTGCCAGATTTCCTCTTTATCAGTGTTGGCATAGATCTCAGAGACAGAATTTGAAATTTTAACATTTAAGTCCCCCACTACTATCACTAGGGGGCAGTCTTCCCTAGTAGCTATATCCTGAATGAAAGAGAAAAATATGGGCAAAAGATGATCAAAATTTTTCCCAGGGGGGACGTATAAGTTTGCCACAAGAAAGGAGGTGGGCGTGTCAGAATCTCCCAAACAGGCCAATTTCAAACATATACAGAGGTTTGAGAGAAACTTTCATGTTCCAATTGATTCAGTTTTCTAAGCAGAATAGATACCCCGTGCTGGCATGTCCCCTTTCCGATCGCTTTGCGTAACACGAATATACAAAATAGCCATCACATTCAAACTCTTTATAAGAGATGGCGGTGTCAGGCTAGACGCTGTTAGCAGCCGCTAACCAGAGCTGCGGGGCATGCCGCTACATCAACTCGTTATGTGAGAAAGCCGAGATGGAATTCTTCAGCCGGAATTAAGCTATTTTCGCATAAAACAACAAGAAGATGCTGTGTTCAGATCTTGTTTCACGGCTAACAACTGAGGGGGATTGTTTAAGGACCGTACCTGCAGACCGCCCGATCCCAGCGAGGACGACGCTCTCCCTCCTTGCTTCGGTAATCGGCTACTCAGTTCTGCGGCTGCTAGGCGGCAGCCGCCCAACAACAGATGATCACTGGTTTCCACGGCGGCAGAACTCCGCGGACTCCGCAAAACCCGTAAACTTGAATTCCGAAGCAGCGAGGCACTCCGCCTACTCCGCCTACTCCGCCAGTACTCAGTGCTCGCACTGCTTACAGTGCACAATGGCCCCGAAAAACGCAGCGGCCGTTGCTTCTGCAGCTGCCAAGACAAGGGCAGCGCGACACAGCACCCGATAAAACACCGACTCGGAGAACCGCCTCTAGCAAAACTCCAGCAGTCCCTCTACCTGCAAAGCCCGCAACGGTGATTACAATGTTGCAACGTGCAGCCGGTCAGAAACAAGTGTCAAAATCATTACAACAAAATAATCAAGTCCAGCCTTCCCCCACATCCATTGAAGAGGGGACTAGATTAGCAGCCAAAAAGGTTGTGGAAAACAATGGAAAAAAGAATGCGGAAAATATAGCTGGAAGTAACATGGTGGAGAGAGACGAGGCGAACCCAACAAAGACAATTGATGAGCAAAATGCACCAGAGCCGTCGGAGCTGCCTGAACAATCTGAAGGGCTTACAACTGACTCTATAACTGAGAGACCCGAGGGACCTGGTAATGTGTCTACGAAGGTAAGCCAGGCACTTCATATTGCACCTGTTTCTCTTGATACACCAGCTCTACATAATCAGGGGGTTGGCGATATTCCTATTGATTCGACAGTGAGCGTTAACCCCCTCGAGAGGCAAATAAGCACGCCCGCTGCTATTGACACTGTGGATGACACTGTTGATGATCAAAATTATATTGTCGAGACTGCTGGGTTACCTAATAACTCTACTTTACCTGACAATGATAATAATAGCAATAACAGAGAAATTAACTACGACCTTCAGAAGAACGCAGAAAGGGCAGTTCATAGGGGGATCGAGCCTGCAGAGGACGCTGCAGAGGTCACAGAGTCTGTAGAGGTTGAAAAACTACATGTAACGCAAGAAAGTACATTAAATGCCAATTTGCTGGGAAATGATGATCATCCACTAGACCCTAATGCGGCATTGGAAGCTGACAGAGATATAACTGATTTCTTCTCCTTCTCAGAAGATATTAGTTGGTCCGAGGATACGGATGAACTTGAAGAATTAGATGAAGGCGAAAATGATATAGACACTAATATAAGCTCAGAATCAGACCATAACCCTCCAAAAGAGCGACGTGAAAGGAGGAGAACTATACTTAAAAAGAAGAAAGCTGCACATCATGGAGCTAATGAGTTGTCTTGGGACTATACCCCAACCGTTTTGACCCTTAACCAGCCTCAAATCCCGGCCACAAAATCATTAACATTAGCTGCAGAACAGACCCCAAATAGAGAGCAAACAGAGCCCCCAGGAGCCACACTGACACAAGTGATGGAAACAGTTTTGCAGGCCATAGCTTCTCATCGGGAGGAGACATCAAAAGACAGTCGTGGTAAAGCTCGAGCTGGTCTGCAGAAGGTCCAGACTGTGGTTCGCAAGCTCTCAAAGACAATGGGTGCTTTCACCGAAAGACTAAATGACATTGAAGATCGGATTGTCATAAATGAAACAGAAGCAGCCGCTACGAATGAGCGAGTCGAAGCAAATGAAACACAGCTTCAGGATATCAGATGGAAGCTTGAAGATTATGAAAATCGTCTTCGTAGAAACAACTTACGCGTCCTTGGGGTACCTGAGAAAATGGAGGATGAAGACTGTCGCTCCTTTATCATTCAACTCTTTCGTGATACCCTTCCTGAACTTAATACATGGGACTGGAGCTATGAAGTGCAGCGAGCTCATAGGGTTCCTATATCTATAAAATCTGCGACTACTACAGGCAAATATCCACGAGCAATCCTTGTATACTTTGGGAACTTCTTGCTGCGACAAGCCATATCAGAGAAAGCTACACCTGATAAGCATCGGAGCAAAGATTCCATATCCTATTTTGTACGCCCTGACTTCTGTCACTGGACAGTTGAAAGGAGATGGCGTCTTAGACAGCTCATTAAGCCCTTTCAGGAAAAAAAGGCTGTGGTATATTTGAACAATCCAGCAAAACTAAAAATAATCTACAAGGGTCAAACTAACTTTTTTACATCCGAAATCAAGGCCAAAGAATATCTAGAGAGCTTATGAAAGCTCCAGAACAATATAGTAAGCATAATTAGTTAATGATGTGGGGACATTACTGGATTAATGTAATTTCTCTATGGCTCGTTTTGCTCTATTAATTGTCTAAGAATTATCTAAAGATATCACTTATGGTATTATCTTTTCTTTCTCATACCATATTTTTTCTCTTTCACTTCTTCTTATATTGTTTTAGTACACATTAATGATTGCATGCCTCGTGAGCTCTGGTTGGAATATGCTATTCCATCACCACAGACTCTTATGGAGTCTTTTTGCTCTTTTTGGGAGGTCAGGGGAGGGGTAGGGGGGAGAGGAGTGTGGGGGGAGTTGGGTGGGAACCAGGGTGTGCAGGGTGAGAGGGGTGAGGGGGAGGGGGGGGGGGAAAATGCAAAATGAGCAAGTTCGTAAATACTAAAGGAATTGTATCAGATAAGCACCGCGTAAAGTACAAAATAAACAAATGGGAAAGCTGAACATTGGCAGTTGGAATGTGGCAGGACTCAATGACAGAGGAAAGAGAGCTCAATTATTTCAAGTAATGTTTCACAGCTCCTGGGATATCATTTGCTTACAAGAAACTCACATTCCAATAGGAGAGATTAATCAGCTAAAAATACCAGGCTATAACTTACTAGCTACAACAAAACAGACCACGAAAACTAGAGGAGTTTCAATCCTAGCAAGAACAAGATTAGGTGCCCCAATACGGAAAAAAGTCGATATCCATGGAAGATGGGTCACTGTTCAGTTAGCTATAGGTATTACCATTTGCTCCATCTATGGCCCAAACCTTGATGACCCTACACTATATATCGAACTCGAATCAGAATTAGCGCCATGGCCAAGAACTTTAATCCTTTGTGGAGATTTTAATTTAACATTTAACCAACCTCAATCTCTTCAGAGTCAATATAATTATTCCGGCCGGAAGCCAAGGGTATACAGAGCAGTGTTAAATTTAATTCAGAGTCACAATCTTCAAGACATATGGTCTTTAAAAAACAGTAGAGACCCAGGATACACCTACTTTTCGTACCCTCATAAAAAATATGTACGTATTGATTATATTTTTGCAACTGCAGACATTGTTCAGAATGCTCTTGTCTTCAAAGCTCCTAAGACAATATCTGACCACAACGCTATTAATGCTATATTAGAAATACCGGGATTTAACAGGGAATATGCACAATGGACATTTGACCGTAAACTATTGGTTAATCAGGAGTATATAGCTCATATAACACAATGGACCAAAGAGTTCTTCGATATAAATCAATATAGCGCGTCACGCATTAGTGTATGGGACAGTTTTAAGGCGGCATTAAGGGGAGAAACTGCTACTTTTGTCGATAGCCGGAAAAAAGAACGACAAAAGATTCATACACAACTTCTTAATAGACTAACACAACTAGAACTTACACATGCCAACCAACTACATCACGGTGAGAAGGCTGATGACACCTTAAGAAGGATTTTAATACTTAAGGCAGAGATAAACAATGAATTAACCGAAAAGCAGCAGAAACTCTCCAAGCCAACCGAAATAAGATATATGAAATGGGGGAAAAAGTAGGGAGACACCTTGCTTTAAAAACCCGACAAACTCAATCCCGTAACACCATTCAAAGTATTGATTATGGCGGTCATAAATACACTATCAGAAAGAGATAGCCAATTGCTTTCAGGAATATTACCAAAAATTATACCAAAACGAAGATAAACACTCGATTGATGAAACTAAAGAGTTCTTAACTAACTGGCTCAGAGAGACTAATATGGTACAAACTATTGATAACGACATAAAGAAAGAATTAGACAAAGAAATTACCCGAACAGAAGTAGAGCTGGCAATAGCGGAATTAGCGGCAGATAAAGCGGCAGGACCTGACAAGATACCCCTAGATTTATATAAAATATTGGGTAAAGTAATAATCCCATTCCTTTACGATCTGTTTTTAGGTGTTCAATGGCATGGAAATCCCCCGGAATCTTGGAAACAAACAAATATAGCTGTTTTTAAGAAGAAGGATAAGTCCCCCGAATTAACAACCTCATATAGGCCGATCTCACTGATCAACTCAGATTCTAAAACATACGCCAAAATATTTGCCAATCGCCTTGGCAAAATTATTGAAAAACTAGTGTCTCCCTGGCAACACAGGTTTATACCGGGTAAAAGTACTACTGACCATACACGTAGAGTCATAGCCTTATTCGACATAATGAAAGTAGAGAAAGGTCAGATGTCGCTAGTTCTGTTAGATGCCGAAAAGGCTTTCGACCGGGTCTCCTGGCGATTTCTTTGGGAAATACTAGCTTTCAATAACATCGGCCCGGGATTCATAAAATCAATAAAAGCCCTTTATGTAGATCCAAAGGCCAGAATCTTGACCGGGGCCTGCGAATCTGAAAATATTAAAATTCAGAGAGGCACGCGACAAGGGTGTCCGTGCTCTCCACTGTTATTCGCACTCTACATCAACCCCTTAATTATCAAGCTATTAACTTCACCAGCGATAACACCAATAAAAACCGGCATCTACAACACCAAAGTTCTTGCATATGCCGATGATGTTGCGGTCTTAACAACTAACCCTACGGAGGCCTTAGTTGAAATAGAAGCAACTACTAAAATATTCGGCCTCTACTCGGGGTATTCACTAAACCAAGATAAAACAATGGTAGTATGCACTGATAATACATTATACATAAGTCAATTTAGAGTTAAAAGTGCAAAATATCTAGGAGTAAACATCTCGTCCAATACTGACGACATTAACACACTAAACTACGATCCTCTAATCACAAAAATAAAAGCTGATTTACTTAGAGTCAATAATCTTCATCTTTCTATAATTGGTAGGAGCAATTACATCAAAATGACAATTTTCCCAAAGATACTTTACCTCTTTCGTGCAATCCCTATTTTAATTGACAGTGCTACTATCAAAAATATAAACCAATATATATCATCCTTTATTTGGAGTTACGGGAAGATAAGAAGAGCATTACCTAAGCTAATACTACCAACTTCGAGAGGCGGCCTAGCGATACCAAACTTAACTTACTATATGTGGGCAGCCATACTACAACAAATGACATTTCTAACTACAACTAGACGTCATGATCAAAATAGACCACTACATGATATACCATCTATTTATGAAATAACACTAGGAAGCACAGCCAGGGGATTATTATTAAGACAAATTGAGCCCTCCTATTTCCAAAAGATCAAATTTAAAATCATTACTGACGCTTTTAAAACTTGGACTTGTAGTACTAAAACGCTTCTAGTTCCTAAATACACGAAATACACACCCCTATGGCACAGCTCAGTAATACCTCAATACCTCAATGATAATATAACCAAACGCTGGGAGAATCTAGGTCTAGTAACTATTGAGGACTTTCTAAACCAAGATGGAAGAACAACATTTGATGAATTGATTGTTAAATACCAAATTCACCCTACCGAATATCTGAAATTTATTCAAATATATACATCACTAAAGCAACACATCATAAATATAGAAGTAAAAACGATACCATTCATAGACCTGATACAAAAAACATCAACTAGAATCAGTGACATATATGAGATCTTTTTGAATAATCACCCTGATGACCTAGAAAAGTTAGAAACCAGCTGGGCGAATAAACTAAACAATCCTAACGTCGACATAGACATGATTCTACAACTATCTTCCAAAGTCATACTAGCTAGCAACTTAAAAGCTCAGATCTATAAAACAATATGCAACCTTTACTACACACCATTTAAACTATTTTCTTGGGGTAAGATTGATCATGATAAATGCCCTAGATGTGCACTCAGCCCTGCAAACCTGATACACATGTTCTGTGATTGCCCCAAATTAGATCCAATTAAGGAAAGCATCACAAAATTCTGGACTGAGATATTCGGTCACGAAATTAAAACCTCATCAACTCTGTTCCTGCTTGGCTATGATAGCTCTTTAGAATTTAATAACCCAGAAACCTATACAACTTACATATGCACTGCCATATATAGAATCATTTTAGCAACTCGTTGGAAGGATTCTGAGGCCCCAGCATTTCAGGGATGGCTTAACAGATTATTAGCTACATATAAACAAGAAACGGCCATCTACAAAGTTAGAGGGAAAAAATCTAGAATATATGGGGATTTGGTCTGGTCTTCAGTGGCTAGATGGTATGAGCGACAGAGGGATTAAAATTAAAATCTATTTAGGCAAATTTGCCATAGAAATTATGGTTAAAAAATTCTGAGAATTGAAATGTGATTTTATAACTCCTTTCTTTACTTCTCCTTTTTCTTTTTTTTTTTCTTTCTATCAAAAGTACTGATATTAACTGTTAATTTGACCACAAGTTATGTGTATCCTATGTTTAGTCTATATTATGAAATTCTTAGAGTTTTTGCTTTCTAGTATTTGTAATTCAATATGTGTTTAACTTTGTATTTTTCGAACATGCTCAATAAAAACTTTAAAAAAAACTTAAAAAACTCTTTACAAGACCACGTTTCTTGTAGACAAATAATTATGGGATTCATACTTTTTAAGGAATTTAATTTGGTTATCTTAGGTCCCAGGCCAGCCATGTTCCAGGACACGAGCAGCCCACCCAGGCTACCTCAATGGAGCACTCCTTACTGCATTCACATGGGTGTTATTCAGGGCTCTTGCAACCCAGCTCCACTGGGCGAATTCATCTTCTATGTCTAGGGTCTGTGGGGCAGCTACTACGATGGGTACAACATTTATTAGACGCCCCCTCCAGTCCACGGAAACTACTATATCTTTAGGATTGACCGCTGAATACTCTATTTCGGGGCCCAATGCGTCTAGTGCCACTGAGTTAGTAGCCTTCAAGACTTTCAGGTTTTGGCTTTTGGGGCCCACAATTTGATTTTCCTCAAATTCAATAACAGATGTTACATCAAGCCCTCTTTTCAAAAAAGCCTCACAGTTCTTCAAAACCAAGTTAGCCAGTATCGGTGAACAAAAAGTGACCCTGCAGTACGGGACAATGTCATGTGAATAAATCATCACATTTAAAATATCCTTACTAGCTATCAGCTTTTGTGGCTCTAATTCTGAAAATAAATTGAGAATGAAACCTCTATTTACTGAAATGAATTCAGTATCAAATAGCCAAGTAAAATCCACCATGGGAGATAAGCCAGGATGTGCCCCGCCAATATTCTTTGGGGCATCTCTCCCTATCCGTAGAACAGGCAACTTGCGTCCCACTGTGTTGTTGGATATTCGAGTATGGGACTGTACTGGTTATTGGGGTCTCGGAGTATCCAACAGACGGGAATGAGGTCCCTCCGAAGGTTCTATTTGGGCTGACCTGCGATGTAATTGGCTCCCTCTTGGGTACCAACCCCCCTGGAATCAATAGAGTCAATTGCCCCAGACCCTATGTGCCGCAAGAAGACCCGGTAACCCATATGCTTTTCTCCACCGAGTGAGTCTAATATCTCCTTAGTGGGGGGCTGGGTTCCTTGGGGGGACTGCAGTGACCGGGTTAAGGGAGGTACTTCCGGGCCTAAGTCCCCCAAACTCCAAGTCAATACTGCGGATACTATATTGGATCCCCTTAAGTTGCCATCTACTGATGGAGTTTGCGGGCCTCCCTTCTCTGTTATTAAGTGGGCATCACTCTGGCTTTCCAAAATCTGGGAAAAATGCAATTTTGACGCTTTACGTTTGGAAAATCGTCTCTTTTTTTGTGTTTCTTTTTCATGTTTTCCCCCTTAAGTTTTGATACTGGGCCATTCCTCTTACCTACTCTCTGTCCTCCCTTCCCTGACAATGTAGGAGAGTACAACTGAGAGGTAGTCAAAGAGGTTAAAGCCACCTCCCCCCCCCTGCCCTCTTCACCTGTTTGGGTTGCTTAAGAACGGCCCTGATTTTCTCATTTTCTCCGGTGCCCTCCAATCTACACTTTTTAAACAGGGGAAAGAATTTCAAGGTGAGTTTTTTCACAGGAGGACTCAGTTCGACCTCCTCAAATAATGTACTTAAGCATAGCTCTTCCTTTTCAAGATTACATACAAGAGCCATAGGGGGCACCAGGGAGAGAGGGGTTCCTGCCTGTATAGAAACATCTCTCGACTCTCCAGAGGGAAGGTCTAATACCGACCCATCGTTTGGCCGTCCATCCATTTGGGTGAGAATCGTAGGGATAGATTTAAATTTAGAAGTAACAGGGGTAACAGACTTGTTTCCCTTTTGGATTTCAAATAGCATTACAGAAATAATTTCCAGCATATGGTCTAAACTTAAAACAGATTTCTAAAATAAGGATAATATGGAGTTTAAGATGTTTTCAATACATAAGATATTCTGATGGCGCCCCCTCTCTCTAATTTCCCCATTTTTGTTGGCAATCAGGCAAGAATACATCATGGCCAGACTCCATGGAGGTACCAATCAAGTGACTTGTGCTACTGTATAAGAGAGGTATAGAGGGGCGCCGTGGCGAAGAGCTTACAATTGGAGTGTTGACATATTTGTGACCACTCATTGGCTGGATGTCTTTATGCCTGGGATCGAAACAGTCTCCCAAGACCCTTTTTTGGGCTTCTATATCAATGTCCGGGAGTGTAAATTCTTCCCTTAGTGATGGCTCTTTGTGTGGTATTGTCCTCTCTGCCGGGGTAACACCAAGGTGGTCACCCAGGTGAACATCAAGGTGGTCATCCGGGATACCAACCCGACCTGGTCCCTTTCATCCGTGGAGATAAAACAACCTGTGGGGACTCCTTCATACTGGCAGAAATTGACTGATTTCAAAAGAACAGACGAAAATTAAACCCCAATCATGTCCCAAAAGAAAATACAGATAACGATGTATAATACCAAATCTAAATTTATTAAGAAGGGACCTGTCCCAACTGTTGGTATCCATGCCCAAATAGGGTTCCACACCTGCGTTCCTGCAGATACTGAGATGCTCACAGTTGATACTCGTGGCTAATTCAACGGCCTCTCTCTCCTCTATCCTGAGGGCAAAGAAGTTCACTGTAAGCCAACCTTTGTCCTTGAGAGCTATATTTTGGGGGTTTGAGAAATGTGAGGGTCTGCCCAATTTATTGGTCACAGATTGCATATATGAGAGCCACGGAATTTGATACCCAAGATCACAGGATAGGCAGTCTTCAATGATATCCCTACTTAGAGCCACTTGCGGGTTCTTTCAAACTGGACACTATAATAGCAATGGTGCCAAATTGAAACAATATTCCACATAGGCAAGTCCCAGCTCCTTATGAATAGAAAAAGTTGGAGAGCTCGCAGGGATGCCCTACAGTCGCCGGCACACCTTATTCTTCTCCAATTGCAGTGATCTTACATCCTTGTTGCCGCACACCCCAGAGCCATATTTCAAAACAGGAAGGCACTTTCAATTGTAGATTTATAACAAGGGGCCAATCGGTCTTCTGTTGATGGAGGAAGCACAATTCATTAAAAACCCTACAGAATTGAAAAACCTTACTATCCGCTTGGATAGGCATGGACCTCAACTGCCTTTGGAGTCAAATATGAAGCCTAAGTAAGAGAATTCATTTATTTTAGAGATGGGTTTCCCCTGTAGGGCTAGGCTTCAACTGCATGTGAAGAGCCTCAAACCGTGACAATGGTCGTGGAGGAGTTTATTTCAATATTTAATTTGGACATCAAATCAGCCGAGGAGGCAAAGGTTTTGAACCCGCTGAGGCCAGGGGTCGCAAAGGAAGTGCCAGTAGTAGCAGGGAGCATGCTAGATATCACAGCTGTGACCCATGACTACCACCAAATGACGCCCATACATGTGTGTCTTCCAAATGTAAGCTAGTGTGTAAGAAAGAAGACATTTTGAAAAATACCCTGTAAATCGCATGCTAGTATGGGTGCTCGCAAATTCACAAATTTACCAATAACCATTGCTCCTGAACTCCATATCTGGTGCCCATTTCAGAAATGCATAGATTTCCTAGCTACCCATTTTTCACTCTACATATTTCACTATATGATTTGGTTTATACTTGGTACACAATGAAAATTCATTGAACGGTGCAGCTCAGTTGTTGTCTATAGGTACCTTGGTTTCTTGGAGAACAAACAAACTCTGTATATCCCCACAACAATAAGGGTCTAGTGGATGTAATGGTAGATTACTTTTGTAAATCAGCCATCGTGGCAAAAAGGTACAGAAGAAAACCCTATCACAATTGGCTGCTTTTTCCTCCTTATTTTCAATATTTCTAGATTTCAAAGGTTTCCGTGGAAAAACTTGAAGGATCAACACATACGACCCCTTGCTGAAATCAGAATGCCTACTTTTTAGAAAATTATAGATTTCCTGATCACACATGGCTTTCATACTGGTTTCCATAACAAACTGGAAGTAGGTTGAGAGGACAAACAATAGGAAAAATGGGCTATCTCTTTGAAAAATGCCAAATGTGGTAAAAAATATTTTTTTTTAATTCATCTCTGCATGTTACGGAAAGATGGGAAGATGGTGACTTTAGCACAATAAAACTGTGTTGATGCTATTTTTAGAAAAAAAGATATTTATGCAAATCACTTTTTTCCCAAAAATGCACATTTTAGCTTTATTTTTCCTGCTTTCTCAGGCCTCTCCAGGAGAATCCACAAACCCTGGGTACCTTTAGAATCCCCGATGCTGTAAAAACAGGACACAAATTTGCCGTGGATACCTTAATGGGATAAAAGTTATGCAGTACCAAGCAAACTACACCAAATAGCCATAAAAGGGCTCAGCACAAGGGGGGAAAGACCCAGCAGTAAGGGGGTTAATATAGGGCACCCAGCCTTAGC
Source organism: Lissotriton vulgaris (assembly GCF_964263255.1). Classification (NCBI taxonomy): domain Eukaryota; kingdom Metazoa; phylum Chordata; class Amphibia; order Caudata; family Salamandridae; genus Lissotriton; species Lissotriton vulgaris. The sequence goes on along the minus strand of NC_141695.1, from coordinate 1,571,980,319 downwards.
GTTTGAAAGGCCTACATTATGAGGTGACTTACATATATAAAATGGAGATGGCGTAGCTTTGCCATGGTGTAGGAACGTGGAATATTATGTGGTAACTCTGGCAGGGTTCACAACTACCTTCTTTGGGCCAGTAACCACCTCACCATTCTAAGCTTACCAAGGCCATTGGATGGAGCTTACGTCATTTTCAGCACTGATAACCTGGTGACTGACACCAGGAAACATTTGGTAAATACACCAACTTCTCAAAAGGGGGGGGGGGGTCCAAGGGATATAGAGTTTAAAGACCCACCCCTGGTTTTATCCCCAGCTCCAAATAGATATACACCATAAGAAACACAGGGGGTCTATTAGCTAACTATTAGAGCTATGCTATCACTACGGAGTCACCTAGATCTCAACGTGTGTGCAAAAGAAAAAGGACCAAGTAAGAAAACAAGTGGATACAAAGGTGAAACAGAGATCGATACATTATAGACTATTCATCAGTGGCTGACCAGTCCAAAAGAGTGATGTAGGGTTTCCATCAAAAGGGACTTTTGTGATCAGTCATATCATCTGGCCAAACCCTGGAGTGTGAACGGCTAGTCCCCTGATCAATGGGACTGAACCACACAGTGTTGATATCTTAGGATTTGGTCCACCAGTACTGATGAAACATCCGCAATGACTGATCTATTGATGGTTTTGAAAAAGGTGCAACAAAACAGAAAATTTGACTTAAAATAGGATGGAATGTCCTCCTTTACGCAACTTTATTCTATGGACAAGACATGCCTCCTAATTAAAAACAGAACAGTGCAAGATGACAGTAACAAATATCTGTCTGTAAAGGGGCCAAAACATTTGACAAGGGTAAACCTGTCTAGCTGACATCATAATGATACTGGCACCTGTATCCCTCAGAGCCTCTACCTCAGTCCCATTGACAGTTGGCCTTTGTCTATATGATTGGAGGCAAGACACTCAAAAACCTAGGCCATCCACAATAAGTGACCATACATGCTGGGACCAATGGAGAAAAAGAATTGCCAAAAGATAATGTGTATATTAAAAAATTATAAATTTAATTAAACATAGATAAAAATCATATAGAGACTCAAACTGATAAGTCAAACTATATGATACAATAAAACAGTGACATATATATTACTGGAGCAAAAACATCAAATACATTCATTAAAAAGCAATTACATCTTAGTAACAGTGTAGACCCTGACTGATTTTAACAATATTATACAAAGACGACAGTTGCACTTATTAGAAAGTTATACAAAGGACTCGACGCGCGTTTCGGCAGTAGGAGAACTGCCTTCCTCAGGAGTCGTTGGTGGAACTATTGATGATGTTATATAATATAGGGCTCATGGCAAAGTAATCGATGATTACACTGTTACTAAGATGTAATTGCTTTTTAATGAATGTATTTGATGTTTTTGCTCCAGTAATATATATGTCACTGTTTTATTGTATCATATAGTTTGACTTATCAGTTTGAGTCTCTATATGATTTTTATCTATGTTTAATTAAATTTATAATTTTTTAATATACACGTTATCTTTTGGCAATTCTTTTTCTCCATTGGTCCCAGCATGTATGGTCACTTATTGTGGATGGCCTAGGTTTTTGAATTCATATTGGTTTATACCCTGCCCTAGGAATCTGTGTATTATCGATACCCAGGGGGTCCTTGTTTTTCTCTCCATGGAGGCAAGACACTGACAGCCTTGGCTTAAATACCCACTCCACCCAGGGAAACTAAAGTATCATCTGTGTAACCTCTGGCCTCTTCAGTGTACACCTCTGCCACCTCTGCCACCACTCCTATGTTAGCCAATCCCTTGGACTGTTTACCATTTGGGAGCTTTTTGGAGCATGCTGCATCTCCTTTCTTATGACCTATCTGATCACAGTCATGACCCTGCTCGCAGGCAGGTCGCTCCCCATGCTGCTGCTCGGCTCTGCCTGCATTGTTTTTGCCTAATCTTGCATTTTCCCCCTGTGCCTAACGTTCTTTCTTGCCCAGACTTGTTTTTATTCCCCTGTGTCTGTACTTGCTTTCTTGCCCAGAATTGTTTTTATTCCCCTGTGCCTGTACTTGCTTTCTTGCCCAGACTTGTTTTTATTTTCCTGTGCCTGTACTTGCTTTCTTGCCCAGACTTGTATTTATTCCCCTGTGCCTAACTTGCTTTCTTGCCCAGACTTGTTTTTATTCCTCTGTGCCTGTACTTGTTTTCTTAATGGATATGGGGGGATGTGCTGCACACTCGTTTTTGTGATGTTAATCTATTTCGTTTTAAGTGTAAACTAGTTGAAGACGGGGCGTGCACGGAAGGGAGGAGGGAGCAATTCTCCTGTATGATTCAAGAAAAACAAAATTTAAGTGACAAAATAATCACTTGAACCTTCCTGCACAGCCAATGCTAACAATTGTAACACTATGTTATCATTTGTATGTTATTGAATTGATTTCATGTTTAGAGCACAGATGCTTTAAGAATACCGTAAATAAATACTGAAAGACTGATTGTCCAGAAGACATAATGGAGAAAAATTATTAACATTTGTCAAGATTGCCAAACACTAGTTACACAATACAGCTAACCAGTCTGTTAGCATTAGCTGTGCAGGAAGGTTCAAGTGATTATTTTGTCACTTAAATTTCTTTGTACTTGTTTTCTTGCCTAGACTTGTTTTTCCTTCCTGTGCCCATTTTTCCCGCCGCTGCGTCCCTGTGTACCCGCCCACCTGCAATCCCATTCGCCGCCCCACTCCCGCCTCCCAGCTGCTCCTCCCTCCCACATCCCCTCATATGGAAGGGGCACCTAAGGCAAGCCCGTCTGTGCCTGTTCGTGCCTGGACTGCTCCCAGCGCCAGGACCCCTGGACACCACGAACGCAACGACGCCCAACACCGCTACGATGCCAGAATCCTCCACGCACTCAACACCGGACAATCACACACCTGCTTCCTGGCCGCCCCGAAGCGCACCCACGGAGCTTTCACCTGCCGGAACTGCAGCTTCACAAGTATCTGCCCCACCACGCTGCCGACCAGGAAAGAACCCAACCACCTCAGATACATCCTTCTCAACACCCGCTCCGCCCGAAAACATGCAGTTAAACTCTAGGACCTACTTGACTCAACCTCCCCAGACGTCGCCTTCCTGACGGAGACCTGGCTGAACCAAAGCCTCGGCACCCGACATAGCCATAGCCGTCCCAGAAGGCTACAAGATCACCTGCAAGGACCGCACCAACAGAATGGGAGGAGGAATCGCCATCGTCCACAGGAACACTCTCAGAGTCTCGACCAACACCGACGACACCGTCAGCACCGCCAAACACCTGCTCTTCCAGATCCACACCGACCCCAACAGCACCCTCAGAGGAACCCTCATCTACAGACCGCCCGGACCCCGACCACAGTTCAGCGACGCCATCGCCGACTTCGGCAGCACACACGCCCTTGCCTCCACGGACTACATCCTTCTTGGAGACCTGAACTTCCACCTCGAGAACAATGACGATACCAACTCCACCACCCTGATCGACAACCTAGCCAACCTCAGACTCAGACAACTCTTCACAACACCCACCCACTCCGCCGGTGACACGCTTGACACCATCTTCTCCGCAAGCCCCCACGGCTCCTTCAACCATACCACCGAACACCACTGGACCGACCCCCGCTGCATCCACTTCACCTTCAAGAAACCCACCATGCACCACCGCACCAAACAGATGCCTCACCGCTGCTGGAGCAAAGTCACCGAAGACCAGCTAACCACCACCCTCGCCCAGAGCCCGCCCGCCGATCATACCAACCCCGACACCGCCGCTCGCAACCTCAGACAGTGTATCAACGACTGCGCCAGCACCCTCGCCCCGATCAAGAACCCCCCCAACAATCATACCAACAAGAAAGCCAGCTGGTTCACAGAAGACCTCCGGGCCTCCAAGCAAACCTGCCAAAAGCTGGAGAAGATCTGGCTCCATGAACGAACACCGGACAGCCACGCCGGCCACAAGAATGCCACCCGTAGACACCATCACCTCATCAGATCAGCCAAAAGGGCCTCCTTCAAAGACCGCCTAGACAACAATGTGCACAACAGCAAAGAGCTCTTCAACATTGTGAAGGAACTCTCCAACCCCAGCTCCAACACCAATGACGTCCCACCCTCGCAAGACCTGTGCGACTCGCTGGCCACCTTCTTCCACCGCAAGATCACAGACATCCACGACAGTTTCAAAGCCACGACTGCCCCGACAACCACTGAGACCTCCGCCCCCACGACCACCATCCACACCAACCGCCTGCTCTACTGGACCAACATCAATGACGATGACACCATCAAAATCATGAACACCATCCACTCCGGATCTCCGTCAGATCCATGCATACACCACATCTTCAACAAAGCAAGCACATCCATCGCAACATGCTCCGACTGGGCCTATTGAACTGCAGGTCGCTAGTAAAGCACTCTCACGAGGTAAACCTTCTCACCCTAACCCTTTCGCTAGACGCCCTATTCCTGACCGAAACGTGGCTGACCCCCAACAACGGCTCAGATTTGGTCAACGCAACCCCCCCAGGCTACCAAATCTGCTGCCTCAATAGACCAGTTGGAAGAGGTGGCGGGCTCGCCATCCTCTATAAAGACCATTTTAGCTGCAGGATCACCGACGGTACGGTCAAGGACTGCGAAAATTGTAATTTTTCCCTTCAGATCTCGCCTACCACTTCTCTATCGGGTCTCCTGGTATATCGACCACCAGGCTCAATAGGTGATTTCTCAAACACCTTGATGGATCTCATCCCGCTAAAAACTATAGCAACGCCCAACTTTCTTCTCCTAGGGGATTTGAACCTACACTTCCTAGATCCGGCAGACCACACCGCCGCAAATCTTCTAGCAGACCTCGCGTCAGTTGACCTCCAGCTCCTGAACTCGAAACCTACTCACGAGAAAGGGCATCTCCTAGACCCAGTCTTCACCAACATCAGGAATCTCCAAACCCAAGCCCCCACCCGCCTCCCATGGACCGACCACTTCCTGGTCCCAATGCGCTGGGCCTATCAACCCGCCTCGGTCCCCAAACAGAAAACGAAGATTTTAACCCGACGTTGGCACAAGTTAAATACAGAAAAATGGGAAGCGAAGCTCAGGGATTCCGATGGCCCCCTCTCAGCTGACCCTAACACCGCTGATAGAGAATTCAACAGCTGGCTCACCAACCCCCTAGACAACCTCATTCCATTAACATGCTCCCTTAAACACGTAAAGAGGACTAACCACGCTCCCTGGTACACCCCGGCCTTGAACATTCTGAGGAAAGAGTGCAAAAAGACGGAACGAACATGGAGAAAAAATAGAACAGCGACGGATAAAAACGCCTATCAATCTGCCATGAAGGCATATAAACAAGCCCTCCATAGCGCTAAAAGCTCGTTCTTTGAGGTGAGAATACAGAATTCCTCGTGCTCTGCTAAAGAGACTTTTTCCATACTTAAAGAGCTTCTCCATGTCCCAGCCCCCCCGCAGACACCCTTAGACCCCAAAGCAGCCGAGGAGAAATGCGTGAACCTGGCCAATTTCTTCGATAGCAAAATCAAGAAAATCCTATCCTCCCTACCTGCTACTAACCAGGCCACCCCTGGAATCGCTAAAAAATGTACCCTCACCTCTGGCAATCTTATGGACAAATCTGAATCGCCTTGTTTAACCGCTTTCGGGCCAGTCTCAGAAGAAGAAGTGGCCACCACCCTAGCAACCACGAAAAGCGGAGCCCCCAGTGACTCAGTCCCCGTACGGTTCACGAAAATCATAGCACGAACCATCACAGCTAGACTCACGGCCCTCATTAACACCTCCTTTTCCCAAGGAACAGTCCCACAAAGCTGGAAGGAGGCCGTGGTTAAAGGTCTGCTGAAGAAACCGTCACTAGACCCAACGGACTTATCCAACTATCGACCCATCTCGCTCCTCCCCTGGATAGGTAAGGTCGCAGAGAAGCTCGCAAACAAAAAATTGTCCCACTTCCTGGAAACAAACCACTGCCTAAAGAACTCCCAGACAGGTTTCAGACCTGGTCAGGGCACAGACACCGCCCTCCTGGCAGCAGTAGAAAAGGCGAGGGAAATCATGGATACAGGAGGATCAGTGGCAGTGGTCCTCCTAGACCTCAGCGCAGCATTCGACACCGTCAGCCATCAGGTCCTAGTCCAGCGCCTGAAGAGCACTGGCGTACAAGACAGTGCGCTGAGATGGCTCACATCCTTTCTCTCCCGGCGCTCCTTCCAAGTCTGGGAAGGAGAAAGCCGGTCTTCCGCAATCCCCCTCCAGTGTGGAGTACCTCAGGGCTCCTCACTGAGCCCCACACTTTTCAACGTGTATATGGCCCCACTGGAGGAGCTGGTCGCCCCTTTCGGAGTCACGATCGTCAGCTACGCTGACGACACCCAGCTGGTGGTGACCCTCTCCCACCCTAAGCTACAGCCCTCCAACCTGCAAGACTGCCTGTCCACCGTCCATCAATGGATGGGCGATTCTGACCTAAAGCTGAACGGGTCAAAGACAGAGATCCTGCTGCTCGGACACAAAACCCCGAGTCTTCCTCCCAACATCTGGCCCGCATGTATGGGTGCCCCCCCCCCCTCCCCTAAGACAGAGGTTAAGAGTCTGGGAGTGTGGCTAGAGACAGACCTCACTTTCCGGACACAGGCCAGGAAAACAGCAGGCATCTGCTATGGGCTCCTGAGATCTTGTAGAAAAGTGCTCCCCCTACTGCCATTCCAGTCCCGTCTCCTGCTTATTCAAGGTTTAGTGCTAGCAAGGTTGGATTACAGTAATGCCATTTATCTCGGGGCGCCAGAAGCCACCTTGCAAACACTACAAAAAACCCAAAATGCCGCAGCTCGCTTGCTCACAAACACCCCAGCGAGAACCTCGGCCAAGCCTGCCCTGAAAAAACTTCACTGGCTGCCCGTGAGGGAAAGAGTCGCTTTCAAGGCCCTCTGCCTGGCACACAAGGTCCTGAACAACGCGGGTCCCCCCATTCTGAGCTCCTGGATCATCCCATACAGACCGACGAGAGCGCTCCGGTCCGAACAGGAAAACCTCATCGTTGTCCCCAGGGTGAAGAAAACCCGCATAGGCGGCCGCAGATTCTCAGTGAACACGGCCAGAAAATGGAACGCTCTACCCTCAAACATCAGAGCCGAACCAAACCTCCTTCGATTTAGAAAGTCCCTCAAAACCCTCCTTTTCCCCTGATCCTTCTTCCATCCTCCGTTGCCCCCCCGTTTAGGAGTTCGAGGTCTAGCGCTGGGATACTCACGGGTGACTACGCGCTCTACAAAAACCATAAATAAATAAATAAAAAAAAAATCGCACCCTATCTCCGGAAAGTCATTAACACCTCCTTCGAGACAGCAACCTTCCCGGAGAGCTGGACGCACGCCGAGATCAACGCCTTACTCAAGAAACCCAAGGCGGACCCCAAGAACCTCAAGAACTTCCGGCCCATCTCCCTGCTTCCGTTCCCGGCAAAGGTCATCGAGAAGACCCTCAACGAACAACTGACCCGCTACCTCGAGGAGAACAACATCCTGGACCCTTCCCAGTCCGGGTTCCGCAGCAACCACAGCACCAAGACTGACCTCATCGCTGCCACTGATGACATCAAGTCCCTGCTGGACAACGGAGAAACGGCGGCCCTCATCCTCCTGGACCTGTCAGCCGCCTTTGAAACGGTCTGTCAACACACACTACGAACACGCCTCCACAACGCTGGGATCCAAGAGAAGGCCCTGGACTGGACCACCTCCTTCCTCTCCGGCAGGCAGAAGTCCGCCTTCCCACCTTCCGCTCCAAAACCACTGAGATCATCTGCGGCATACCCCAGGGCTCATCCGTAAGCCCAACTATGTTTAACATCTACATGCCACCACTCGCCCACGTCGCCCATTGGCATGACCTCAATATCCTCTCCTACGCCGATGACACCCAGCTGATACTCTCCCTCACCAAGGACCCCCACACCTCCAAAACCAACCTTCACAAAGGAATGAAGGCCGTTGCTGAATGGATGAGGAACAGCCGACTGAAGCTGAGCTCGGACAAGACGGAGGTCCTCATCCTCGGATCTAACTTTTCGGCCTGGGACGACTCCTGGTGGCCGACCACATTGGGAACCGCTCCAACACCCACCGACCACGCACGCAACCTAGGGGTCATCCTCGACTCCACCCTCTCCATGACTAAACAGGTCAAAGCCGTCTCCTCCTCCTGCCTCAACACCCGCCACATACTCCGTAGGATCTACAAGTGGATCCCCACTGAAACGAGAAGAAAAGTCACCCAGGTCCTTGTCAGCAGTAGGTTGGACTATGGAAACGCCCTCTACGCAGGAGCCTCGGCCAAACTCATGAGACGGCTCCAACGCATCCAGAACTCCTCTGCACGCCTGATCCTCGACATCCCTCGCCGCAGCCACATCACACCCCACCTGAGAGACCTACACTGGCTCCCGGTCAACAAGAGGATAACCTTCAAGCTCCTCACCCACGCACACAAGGCACTCCACAACACCGGACAAAAGTACCTCAACAGATGACTCAGCTTCTACACCCCCAACCGCCAGCTCCACTCCGCCAACCTCGCCCTCGCTACAGTCCCCCGCTTCTGAAGAGCAACCTCAGGCGGCAGATCGTTCTCCCACCTCGCCGCAAAGACCTGGAACACCCTTCCCATCCACCTACGGCAGATCCAAGACCTGCAGACCTTCAGAAAACTCCTCAAGACCTGGCTTTTCGAGCAGTAGCAGCCTTCCCTACCCCAGCGCCTTGAGACCCTCACGGGTGAGTTGTGCGCTTTACAAATGATATGATTGATTGATTGATTGATTGATTCTGACCACCCTTCATTGTGCCCAACTTCTACCTAATAGTAGTGACCATATTACAAATCAAGAAAAACTCTTTAAAATGTTTCCTAACTTACTAAGTTTTTTAAGATATAATAAATGGAATGGGGGTCCACACAGGGCGCTAACAATTCAACATTAGGGGGAAAAATGAAAACAAATATTTTTGATGTTAAAGTCCATTAAGTGGGTTTTTTGTGCAAAATCACTACTGGCCAAGTGGTACTGTTAGACACAGGCTCGGGATCCCAATGGCGGTAATACCAATGCAGGAAAGTGGAATATTATGTGGAATGGTTGGGTGGCCTTACAATGTAATATTATCTTTGGATTCTTGGATTCACACAAATAAATCCTTAGCTCAGTCCTGGTAGACTGGCAAAGAGCAGTCAGGCTTTCCTAGAGGAACATGTGCTCAGTATTTTAGAGTATCAACATGTACGATAAGTAATTGACACAACTCAAGAGAAATAAAAATAGGGTGTATTTTTATCTTATTTTAGACACCAACATGAACGAGATATCAAAACTATAACCGGAGTTAAAGATTATTGGAGCAATATTAAATTAGTGCAGAATAGTACAGAGACAAAATAACATTGTGGTCAAAGGCAAAAGCCAATAGTGACAATCTGTCACTTGCTGATCAAGTTACTTAGAACCCGCACAGTGATAAGCTCATGCATGCTCCAGGACCAGGCCACAGCAGTCAAATAAATTTGAATTAGCCCTTGGAATATAGGTGCAGAGTTGTTCTGGCTGTTCTTGGTGCTGAACGAGAGCCGGGAGGGGTGCTGTTTCTACCAATTACATGGTGCTGAAAGAAATAAAATGAAAAACATCACCCGTACACAGCTAATAATGTCGGATGATGAATGCACCATCTTCTCTGTAGCTTCGGCATTGAGTATGAGCCCGGGGCAGTTACTGAACTGGTGACCAACAAACCTTGGCAGCTGTAAGCACAACAGAAGCTTTGGGATCTTCACTGGGTCCAGGAAAGTAATGTACGGCCTGAGACTTTGGGGCAGGTGAGACAACAGCACCCACAATGCACAGGACCATCTGGACTTGGGCGATCCCTCAAAGGGCCCAATGATCAGCAATTCTTTAGATAAAGTGAGCATTTTTACATGCTGTTTACAGGGTACTAGTGCCGCTAATCATGGGTAGACAGGGTGCTCCTGGCTGCCACAAGGTTTCCTCTGCTTAGGAGTGTCAAGTTTTGGCCAAAGACGAGGGTCATTCATGCAGTTCCAAGTGTTAACTCAGAGACAAAGTATACCTCTTTTGCTTTGTGCTGGTGGGCAAAGTCCTGTTGTTGGCACCACAGATCTCCTATTAGTCCTTCCTTGTTTAGATCTGAGGATATGATGTCAGGGGGGGTCCCTTAAATCCTAGATTTATGGGAGTTAGGGGTGTGAGAGTGTAGTAACATAGGTGAAGCAGAAGTATAGTTTAAATAAGTACGCCCTTTATTGGTAACTTAAAATGTGCTAACAGAAAGGAAGGTCAGGTCTTGCATGAATGCCCTACAACATTCTAATACAGTTGTATATGCCAATGACATGGAATACAGAGTGTTAGAGGAACTCTACATTCTACAGATATAATTAAATAAGTACAAGACTTACCAAAAGGCCATACACTACAGAGAGCTAGTACCCAATGGGCAGCTCGTTCCTGCAGCTGGTCCGTCCCTGAGGTGAAAACATCCGGTGGTGTAGGTCACTTTTTCTGCCCAGAACCCACTATTTCTGCTTTCATAAGGATGCCTAAATTAAGTTTTAGGTGTAAAGACCAGTCTGCCAATCTTAGAGGTGTGGCCAGCCCACCTTGTGGTGTATAGTTAATTATCCACTTTGCCTGGGTGCATGCAGGCCTGGTGCAAGGGGAAAGCGGTTTTCTCCTCAGGCGGACAGCCCAGCTGCATATCAGAGGCATGTAGCGTTGGAAGCCAAATCACTAGCCATCTGGGCAGGAGGGAGGTGTTACCTCCTTCCTGCCTAGCATTTGTCTCTGACTCCTGGGAATGATCACACTGCCTAGCAGTAGGTTAGAATATTGTTTTGGTGGCAGCAGGCATGGGAAAGAATGGGCTGGTCAGCCTGAGCACAGTAAAGCTTGGGCAACGGGGCCGAACCTGTATGGGGCCCTCTGGGTGCATACCATGTCACCCAGGTCGCAAGAATCATGTCAGGTGTGAAAAGGCACATTGTTTGGTATCAAACATGATTTATGTTAGTGGTACCATAATGGAGCTGCAAATCTCGAGGGAGCCCATTTTATCCTATGGACCGCTAACACATTGATAGTTTTTAATTGGGAACGTCACTGTAGGGACATATAGGCTTGAACTTACAGGTTTACACCTTAAATATAATGCAACCTGCCTCCTGGAAGGAAGAGGCCTTCCCTAGGGGCGTCTTACGAACATTAAAGGCAGTATAGTCGACTGTACCACACATGCGAGGGCATAGGCGAGTTCGAACAGTTTGCACTGCTCCTGCAATGGCAGGCCTGCTTTCAGTAGGTTGCATGGGTTGCCCCGGATAGCACAAACTTATGCTGCAGCCCTGGGGAACCCGTTAGCACCAATGCCCTGGGTACCCCATGTAACATATCCTAGGGACCTTATAATGGGATAAACCTTTTGCCAATGTCGAACTATCAAATTAAATATAACAGTTTTTCGGAGTGAGCACAGGCACAGGGGTCCTAGCAGCAGACTCCAGTGCACTACCAAAGTTATAACCGTCCTCACTTAGAGCAAAATGAGGGGTTTAAAACTGCCCTTCCATCAGTCACTGGTAGACTGGGAGCCATGTTTTACGCTTATCACATGCAGGGTGGCACAACTAATGCTTCAATCCCTGGGGTGACCCTCTAACTTGTAGGCCCTGGGTCCTCTGGACAGAGGCAACAAACGGCCCTCATCCTCCTGGATCTCTTAGCAGCATTTGGCACAGTCCCCCACCCCATCCTTATCCAATGCCTACACGACCTCTAAATTGAAGGACATGCACTCCAATGCATCTGTTCCTTCCTGACTGGAAAGACTCAGTCAGTCAGTCTGACACTGAACACATCGGGAGCCCTCGACCTCATCATCAGAGTTATGCAGGAATCCTCCCTGAGCCCGACCCTCTTCAACGCATATATGAACCCACTAGCCAGCATTTACTACTCTCACAATATCAAAATCCTCTCATATGCGGACAACAGGCAACTCATTCTCTCCCTCATGGACAAAACACCCAGTAAATGGGTCAAGATCAATACCTGCATGACTGAAACCTCCCACTGGATGAAGATCAACTGTCTAAAGCTGAACACTGAAAAGACCGAAATCATGATCTTTAGGAAGAACAAATCACAATGGGTCTCCATCTGGTGGCCAGCAGGAGCAGGACTGACACCCACCCATGCTAAGAACTTCTAGATTATCGTCAACAGAAAATTTGACATGGCCACCCAAGTCAATGTCATCACCACCTTATGCTTCAATACCCTGAAGATGTTGAGGAAGATTTTCAAATGGCTCCCAATCAGCACCTAAAGAACCATCACACACACCCTGGTCTCAAGCAAACTGGACTACAGAAACACTCTTTATGCCAGGATCAAAACAAAATAATCATCAGAAGCTTGCAGACTATTCAGAACTTAGTGGCCAGAATCACTCACAACCTCTCATTTCACACTCACATTGCACCACACTTGAAGGCGCTCCGCTAGCTCCCCATTCACAAACATGCACAATTCAAACTCTTCACCCACTCTTACAAAGCACGACATTACACTGGTCTGGTCCAGTATTCCTCAACAAACGCATCTGCTTTCACAGACATTCCAGACACCTCTGTTCATCCAAATTCCTACTTGGATGCATCCCAGGCATTCGGAAAACTAGATATGGCAGTCAAGCCTTCTCCTACATCACTTCTAAAGAATGAAATAACCCGCCACTACATATAAGAGCCTCCTCCTCATTTGCCCCTCCTCATTTGCCAAACCCCCACTATGCCCTAGGTGTGCCTGGACTCACACCTGCTCAGCTCTAGGATACCCTCCCAGGTGATAGGGCTCTCTTCAAATCTGCATAACATAACTTACATACAAGTAAGTTAAATTATGCCAATTGGGTATAAACCAATCATACATACGCACTTTAATGTCAGGGCACTGACACTGAGGTCTGATAACAGGCTTCAGTGCACTCTGAATTGAAAAACCAGCACCATCAGTCCAAAACTTTGGGGTGACGATACAAAAATAGGCATTTCCTTACAGCGTTCCTAATGAGTTGCTATATTTGGAGCTGGTTAAATAGAAAGACAATGCTTGCACTTTACCACCATAAGAAGTTTAGATGTAACAAATGTAACAAATGTAACTACCTTCTGATGATAACAAATAATATTACTTGGAGACCCAAATAGGCAACTGGAAGGACTACGATTGACACCAATCTCCTGAGGAACTAGCAGCCTGATTCATCATAGACCCGTTTTGCGAGTCTCTAATAGCGATTCATAAGGAATCGCTATTACAGACTCGCAAAACGGGATTCATGTAGGAATCGCAAAAAGATTTGCGATTCCTACACAATCCTTATTTGCGATTAGCAAATTGCTAATCGCAAATAAGGAAAACTCCCCATTCATTCCTATGGGCCCAAAGGCCCATAGGAATGAATGGGGAATATTCCTTATTTGCGATTAGCAATTAGCTAATCGCAAATAAGATAGCGATTTAAAGGGTGCCAGGGGTGTCCAACGGACACCCTGTAGCACCCCTTAAATGCAAATTCAAACAGGTGTTGCGCACACATATGTCCAAAGGACATGTGTGTGTGCAACATGCAACTTAGAAAAATGCTTTTAAAAGCATTTTTCTAAGTTTTCGCTATTTACCACGAGGTTTGACCTCGCGGTAAATAGCGGACCGAAATTGCGAATTCACAATTTTTTAATGGATGATGAATTGCATTTAAGGAATCTCAAATAGAGATTCCTTAAATGTAATTCCTCGCAAAATTGCGACATCGCTATTACCGATTTTTGCATTTGGGATGATGAATCCCAAATGCAAAAATAGAGCTCGCAAAGGGCCAGATTCTCAGAATCTGGCCCTTTGCGAGCCGATTTCGGCTTGAGGAATCAGGCTGTAAATGTAATTATTCATCTGGATCAGGTCTTCATACCAATCCACACACCCCTAAATAGTGCCATCACTTGTTGTGACCAGTGCTACAATCATTTTTGGCGCCCATGGCTGCTTCCTCGGATTCTCTCACTACCACCAGGCAAAAGGGCCCCTTATCTCTCCAATCATGTTATTGCTAAACCCCCCCCCCCCAACGGTCAGCACCACTCCACAGGCCAGCGCCCAGTGCGGCTGCACCGGTCGCACTGCCCTAAAGCCGGCCCTGGTTGTGATTCAACAACATACAAGGATTAAGATCTAGTAAACAATATTTAGCAATCGACTGAGACACAAATGCTCAGAAACTCAAGATTGGCACAAAACAGTGGGAGCACTAGGGCATAGGAGAGTATGAAACAGGAGGCCGCTTGGAGAAACACATCATCAGATGAAGCGCAACAGTGGCGTGCAGGAATGACTTTAAACAATCCTCCAGCCAAAATCAGTACGCGCACCCTATTGACTCGAGCCTCTAGTTCAATTCATAATCTTTTCCTGAATGTGTTAGCGATAAATAGAACCACATTGTATGGACGTCATTGCCTGTTCCATTCCTTCCATTTATTTACTTCGCTCTAGCCCTAAGAGCAACAAAACACATCATTCCTGAACAGGCACAGAATGTACCCGCCCCAAAAGCAAACAGCAGTCAGTGTTTAGCTGCAGAATGCTCTACTCAATCATAAGCCTGTGTACGACAGCTCGAAATGTTGGCAGGCCACATCTGCAAGCACTACATCATATAAACAGCACACAGCCAATATTTCCACAGAAAGGGGCATTTCAGAAGGTTTGGAAAGCCACATTCAGATGGTTACTATCGGAATATAATGTGTTTCATGGCAACCTCGACATAGCAGGGTGTCAACTACCAATACATCATCAAGATCACTATAGATTTCCTATTCTTAACTCCGCATATAAACAAGTTCACAGCTAAACCACTGAAACAGTTGGCAGTGTGAAGAACAGAAACAGAATGCACCATGTAAGAACAAATTAAGCAATTTGTAGTATATAATGAAAAGCAGTAAACTTCAGTTTCAGCCAAGCGCATAATCTGGGGCTAGGAAAGACAATGAGTTCTGAAAATGAAATTCGTCTGACGTTGAGCTTGCCCTATTAAAGGCATGTGATGTTTTTCTAAAAATCTGAAAAGTTAAACGATCCTGCCATAAACAGCCTAGAAAACTGAACAACTTAATACAATGAAACGGAAACTATGGGCCTCGTTAAGAGTTTTTGGGATACTCCCTGCATAAAAGTAGACACCCACGGGTAGTTGCGCGCTTTAAAAGTCGCATAAATAAATAAATATATAGGGCGCACAAGCATCGGCCCCTTTTTGTCAGATGTTCTGCAACCTTCAAACGCTACATAAGACCCAAGGTTAATTATTTCCACTTTCTGTGCTAGCCATATACAGTATCCTATGCAGCAATGCCATGATATTTGAAGAGCAGGCTTTTCATTTCAGAGAATACAGGTATTGTTTCGAAAACAGTAGAATACGGTCCAAGCCAAGGTGTACCATATACATGAGATCCTGACATGGAACAGACAAACATGATGAGTAACCACGGTACTATCTCACTAGCAGACAAGACAAGTGAAAGCTAAAAACCTTGAAAAATGTCTACTCAAATAGAATCAACTTGTTTCATTCACTTCTGCCAAGTGCAGCTCTGACCTTAAAATCATGAAAAAGAATCGTACTAAAAAACCAGGTGACAAAAAGACATGTGACAGGGACTTGGCTTGCAGCAGCATTTTTGAGTAATTTAAAAAAAAATACCCATCTACTGCTATCTAGAGAAGGTCTTTATGTTGTGCAGATGTTTAGAACATACATCCATGATGCCAGCACAAGCAAAACTACATATTTATATTGAAATCCGGAAATTGCTCCCTGGTATCCAGATTGCCAGGAAAATACAATCTAAGTGAAAGGAAATCAATAGTATAATGGTAATTCATAAGGAGAATCATCAGCTCCAAAGCACTGGGCAGAAGCTTCCTCACCCTACTGTTGTTTGGGAGATTAGACACATCAGAAGTCCGAAAAGGAATATCTTATTGAAAATTAGGGCCAGAATTACTTTAAGACATGATGATAACTACAATAAACGGTTACTATGTATTGCTGGTGTCTGCCATCTGTCATGCTGTGGGCAATAACACAATATTTTGTGGACTGTGGTATGTAGCAAGCCAACATCTTTAAAAAAAAATTGTCAGCTTTGTTTTAACATGGCCCAGAGGCAGTTAGAGAATCATTATGGCTAAGCTTTCAAAGAACAAAAGCAGCACTACTGAAAATAGCCAATACCGCCCAAATTAGTGATACCGAACTCAATAATTTGGGAAGACTCCAGCCAGGAACCTAACCAGTGACCCACTAGCCACGTGGAGATATCAGCAAAGAATATAGCACATTACAACGCGATGTATTACATCAAGTGCTTTTACAATGTGGCCATTACAACGACCGTGTTGCTAGTAAGCGATGCATTTACATCGCAAGCCATTACAACGACTTGCAGTAGAGATCGAACTGGACTTAAGAATAGTATTATTTACTATTCCTACTCCAGTTGTGCAACAGTACGGAAGGTGTTGGAATTCATTTTCAATACCTCAGCGCCCCCTACAGCAAGGTGTTGTAATGGCTTGCGATGTAAATGCATTGCATATTAACAACACGGTCATTGTAAAGACCACGTTGTAATAGTACTGTGATGTAATGACAGCGTTGTAAATGCTGTTTCCCATCAGCAATTCATGCACTTCCCATGGGCTATCTGATTCGTGATTTACTTATGATAACAGGAATACCCCTCATAGTGAGGTTATATTGAAAATCGAGCATTATACAGCTGGAAACAGCAGTATGTCACAGTTCACAAACATATGTGGGTTCGGATTATAGGCCAAACATTTCAAAGGTTTTACATTCTGTATCTAAAAGGCATTTAAAAGGTACAATATAAAGGAATTAGATAAAGATGTGTATACTGACAAATATATATCCTCTGAATCAGGGCAGGTCACTTTAGGGATGCGCATAGCCCTCCAACAGTTCTCTCAGCCACTGCCCATTCATCCTCATCTATCTGGCAAGAGCATTGCAAGAGGTAGTCCTTCTAATATGGCTATAGCTGTGAGAAATCAGATTCTTGGTGATGTGGGTGTGAACCCTTCTAAAGCAACAGCCATAATCCTTGTCAGGGTGATCCACAAAAGTCACTCAATTAACCTCTGCTTAACCCTCTGGTAGCTTGATACAAAAGCAATCAGGCCTAACTTAGAGGCAATGTGTATTTATGCAACATGCAAACAGTAATAAAGTGAAAACACTACATAAGAAAAGTTTCACACCAATTTAGAAACAAAGAGTAAAATGCAATAAATTATTTGACACCAAAACAACAAAATTCCAATCAGTAGAACCACAGATATGCAGTTTCAAAGATTTTAAAGCACAAAGAGCCAACGCAGTTATCTGGTCGTGTGAGACCAGGTGAAAGTCACAAGTTCAGGCCAACTATGATGAAGCACAGACTGGAAACAGGGACCAGATTAGTCTCACTAAACAATCACCTTCTAAAGTCCCAGCAAGAAGAGTCCAGTTTGTGATGGAGGAGGCCAGGAGGAGCAGGGAGAGCATTGCGGATGGTCATCAGGGGAGTGCAAAGAGCAGGCAGAGAATCAAGGATGGTGGATACTGTACTGCAAAGATGCTGTTGGGTGTTACAGATGGTCATTATTGGAGCTTCCTGTTGGTGGTCACTGCAGGCTGTTGACAATGTAGTGTGCAGTGCAGACCTCGTGTTACCAGTTGTTGCTCCTTTCAACTGTAGCGTGAAAAGTCGGTTTCACTGAGTTTTGCATTGGCAGTCGGCCCAGGCAGCAAGATCTCTGCACGATTTGGCCTTTTCATGTTTGCAAAGAGCCCAAAACTTCATGACCTCCATTTTCTTTAAGGAGAAACATGACTGATGCCATATCAAGGGTCCAGGTCCTGGGAGGCACCTTATGTGGTTCAGGAACTCAATACAGCAGAGGCCAGCAGGGCTCAGGCAGGTACAGTTGCAGTTCCAGGTATTTCCAGTCCTGCAGGTCAGCTGGGCAGTTGCAGTAAGTACTATGGAGCATGTTGTGTCCCTGTAGCTCAGAAGAAGAGGCTAGCTAACTAGCCCTTGGAGTCATTCAGGTAGCCTGGTAAAAGGGAGCAAGTCCAGTCTTCCTTCTCAGACAGCAGGGAAGGCCTTAGGGCTGACCTCTGGCAGCAAGGCATTCTTTCTTCTGTATATCCACAGATCCCGGAGAGTACCGAAGAATGGGTCTGAGGGTTCCCTTATTACACCTGGTGCCAACTTTGAAGTGGGAGTAACTTCTGGAGTTTTTTCCCTACAGAAGTGTATGGAATGTCCTGCCTCCTAGCTCTGCTCTCAGTCTGTCTGTAGTCACAACAGGCTAGTGGTATATCCTTTGTATGTGAGTTAAGACAGTTTCACTGAAATGCAAGTATGACAGGTGACAGCTCTGCCCCTCCCATCAAGTCAAGATGGGCCATCCTGCCAACACCTAGACTCTCTATTGTGATACTGTCTGGGAGGATTACACAAAGGCCAACTGCCAACTACACCTAATCATGTTAACAAGTAAACATGCCAGACGCACAAAATGGTTAGGGCAAACAAAATCCAACTTTCTAAATGTGCCATTTTCAGAATTGTGACTTGAAATCTGACTTTACCATTAAAAAGGGTTTATAACCGGGAACTGTTTAAATCATCAAACAGACCAAAATACAGCTAGAGACTCTCTCTCTCTATAATAGAGTCATTGTGTTCTGCATTTCTGAGGGTTCTCGAAATACATGCTATCAAGTTTTCTTTGCCATCCTTCATTTGAATAAGGAGATCTCCCAACCCCTTAGCACTAGCATCACACACTACCTTGGTATTACACAATAGGTTGTAAGCTCGAAGGGAAGGAGCATTGTTCAATTTTTGTTTCACTCTGACAAATTCATCACTAGATCCAACATCCCACACAAACTCTGCTCTCTTTTTCAACAATGTCCTCATGTTGAATGTTTTGCTGACAAGGTCTTTGATTAATCTACTATAGCATTCTACCATACCTAGAAATGATGACAATTCTTCCTTGGATTTGGGT
Organism: Lissotriton vulgaris; assembly: GCF_964263255.1. Lineage (NCBI taxonomy): Eukaryota > Metazoa > Chordata > Amphibia > Caudata > Salamandridae > Lissotriton > Lissotriton vulgaris. The sequence goes on along the minus strand of NC_141695.1, from coordinate 1,571,960,993 downwards.
TCCTCCAGCGCTTTGATCGAGTCAACTAATTCAGTACGGGGTCTGATACCTGTTGCTGCAATCCTATATCCTAGGTAGCTGACTTCACTAACACCAAACCTGTACTTTTCAGTCTTGAGAGTTAGGCCTGCTTCTTGTAGCTTACCCAAAACTCTCCGAACACACTGATCAAATACGAGAATGTCATCCTGATCACATCTTACTCCCGGTTGACCTTATAAAATCCTCAGCATGATCCTTTGAAAAACCGCTGCAGCTGAAATTAATCCAAATGGCATCTTTTTAAATTGATAAACGCCAAAAAGGGTGATGAACGCTGTAAGATTTTCACAACTTTCATCTAGTTCAACCTGATGGTATGCAGACATTAGGACCAGTGTTCTGAAGATTTAGGCACCACTTGAAGAAGTGTTGAGTAAAGGAAACCTGTCAACACCCACCTCTCTGAAGTTCGTAAATCCACACAAAGTCGAATGTCCCCATTACCTTTACGTGCAACTACTATGTGGGTAACCATTAGGTCGCCTCTACTGCCTCGATGACTCCACACTCAAATAAGCTTTCTAATTCATCAGCAACTGCTATTTGTAAATGTACAGGAATCCTCCTCACTTTGGCTTGCATCCACCCTCAACCTAATTTCATGCTTATAACCAATAAATTGACCTAGTATTGTGATTCGGAACAAATTCTTACATTCCTTCACCAATTTGTGTTTTCATTCAACTTCATCTATCTCGACCTGGGGTATTTTATTTGGATGTAGACTTAACCTCAACTCCTTCTGATGATTCCACCCCAACACGTCATCACTGTGACATGATACATATACCTTACAGCACATGCTCTTCCCACTCACACCTATGTCTGCTTTGAAATTTCCCAACATGTCAATCTTTGCACCACTGGGTTGTTTATCCATTTCTCCAAGTGCTTTTGTGTTTTCAAAAAACTCTAAAAATGTCTGCCTAGACATTATTGTAATCCGTGAACATGAATCCAAATTCATCAGTTTTGGACTCCCCTCAATTGTTACCACCTCTGATGGGAGCAACTTGTTTGCCCCCTATCTGCAATACCACTTCTTGACATCTCTTTACTCTTGTTTCTATATGTTTTTTATATTTCTGTTTCTGCAACATTTCCTAAAATTTCCTCTGATACCACAGGGGTTGCACATCTGGGACCATGCGGAACAAGACCTATCATTGGCACAATGACAGTCAAGTCCATATCTGTAGCATGTACCTTTGAATCTTAGCTCCACTTTCTTAGGTCCTTTCACTTCTCAACTCTCTTTTTTACAGTAGCATGATGCGTCTTAACTACACTTACTTCTGTCACATTTTCATTGTCCAACACTTTCACCTCATTCCCAGCCTTGAGTTCTTCCACACACTTCATCATGTGCTCTTCCTGTTTAGCAATGATAAGTACCTCCTCAAGCGGTGGTTGGCCTTTCATCCATAACTCCTCACATATCTTATCACTGTTGCAAAGTAAGACAAACTGATCTCTAAACATCTCTTCAATGGCACTACCAAATTTGTAATTCAAAGCCAATTCCCTCAGACTCATCACAAACTCTTCCACTGATTCATTCTGACTTTGACATCTCATACCAGAATTACATTACCCTAAAATAGTACTCACCCACTGTAAGCAATGACAGTCCAATCTGGCTACAGCTATTTCCAATTCATTCGGATCACGAGCCTCTACTTGTGGAAGATCTTGTAAATTTTCTAATACATCCTGTCCCTAAACAATTTAATAACATGATAAACCACAATACATCCAAGCACACCCGATCGTTATATCTATAATCCAACAAAGAAGTCAAATAGAATAGAGTGGAATTTCTTCCACAGAATACGCTCCAATTATGCTGTTTAAATGTCCTTTCAATTAAAAATGTAAGCAAGATCTTGAATTCAGTCCTTCCGTTAACTTTTTTTTCCACTTTTAAAACACGAAGAACAACAGCAGCCGACGCACATTTCGCCCCCTGGGCTTTTTCAAGGCTCTAATTTGACACTTTCGTGTCCGATTGTTGCTGACCCTGCTTTGTTAAAATTAACCTCCGTATTGGTTATTGCCAAGCAACTAACGGATGAAGTTTCATCCAAAACAGGCAATTGAGAACTATTTTCAAAATGTTGAATCCTTTCCAAGCTTAGCTGTCAGTTACAACCACGGACACATACGATAAGACACAGTATGAACGTATCAAGGTCCGAATGAGTATACGAGCCACAAAGGAACAAAGCGGTCCTCATTAATGGGAGGCAGCGCTTGGAAAATAACCAATACGGATGACCTGATTCAAGATCTTGCCTAAATTTTTAATTGAAAGGACATTTGACCAGCATAATTGGAACATATTCTGTGGAAGAAATTCCACTCTATTCTTTTTTACTTCTTTTTTGAATTATAGACATGATGATCGGGGGTGCTCGGATGTATTGTGGTTTATCGTTGTTCTAGGCCTTGTAGTCCTAGGAAAGAAATAACTGGTGTGTGGGTAATGTAACATCATATGAGCACCCCAAAGAAACACTGTTGAACAAATAATTTAGACTTAGTTTTACCAATAGATCTGCATATCATCAAGCAAATCCACAAAGCTTTGGAAGTAAAATGCAATAACATGACATGCTTCCTCTCAACATTCAAATTTGTACCACACACACGTACATAATTACTGAAAACTTTTTTCTACTTAGCTATCCCAATTAAGGGTTCCCCAGAAAAGGTAAAAAAATCGGAGGTGATGAGACATTTTGCATTTTGTCTGACCTCCCACGTTAACTGAGTTTGTAAAGATCTATCTATGAAAAAAAAGTGAAAAAAATAGAGCCCCAATTCACAGTACAGCTGTACAAAAAAATCTTCAAGGATTATATTGTGCTCCAAATGTTAAATTGTTGATGCAAAATTCCAGATGTGCACATCATCATTTGACATGCAGCAGGCATGCCTTGCCTACTAGAATTAACTAAGATGGTCTAGTGACAAACAAAGTCAGTGTAAACAAAGCGAAGCAATCCAATTACGATGACACAATTCCAAAGCAGAATGTCTGCTGTTGTTTAATATACGTATGGAAACTTTGAGACATACACAAGCTCTCCTCCAAAGCAGGTGGGTGCTGCCTCAGCACAACGAAAGCCACACTCTAATCAAATTGGTATGCCCTGCTTGTAACGTGTATGCATACACTCTTCTGCTCTCCTTCCGAGCAGGACGGGTACTGGAACACCTCCAATATTCCACTGCACAGTGCCATAACGTAACGCCTCCAATCTTCTGCTGCACAGTGCCGCAACACACAGCACTCCAGCTGCCTCCACCAATGCATGCTGGTGGAACTAGACAATAATCCTTTCCTCACTCCTCACACTCCGGACCAGCACCACTACAGCCTTCTCCGTCTTGCCACAGTTCAGCATGACAGTGCAAATCACATGAGACAGATGCAGACCAAACATTAAAGTTGCCTGAACTGGCTGAGGTGTCTCTGCCCCTGAGAGCTGTCCACCAGACTGTTTGTTCGCTCAACCAAGCATCATTTCTGCTTCAAGAAGCACTGGTCACTCCAGGCAGATTGTTTAGAATCTGGAACTGTATCGAATCACTGGTGTCACCTTGTTAAGGTGCATTTCTAGATCCCGATTTCCAAACCCATTGATCGTCGCCAAAATTGTGATGTCCCCGTAAAGGATGAACAGTAGACAAACGAAAGGTAAGACAGGCTTTATTCATGCACCTCGCCCAACGACAACACTGACCAACTGTCGCCTCTCTGAAAGTTCTTGCCATCAACAACTTCTCTGACCTCACTACATTCTGAGAGTCAGAGTTCTATATAACTCCATGTCACTGTTAACAAGCATTTACAATGCAATGGTCTCAGCATTAGTAAAGGTAGAGATATTGGCATTGCTCATGACTTTTTTTATCATAAATAAATGACATTGTCATTTACATTGCCAAAAGCTTAATCGTTAAATAAATGGCATTGTCATTTACAATGCCCATAGCTTAATCGCTTGCAAATGCATGACCTATTGCATTTACACCCACACAGAGCCACTCACACAGAGCCACCCACACAGTCATTCACATAAAGCCCCCTACACAGAGCCACCCTCACACAGACAGAGCCACCCACACATAGAGCCACTTACAAAAAAAGCTATCCACAGAGCCACACACACACACACACAGCCACAGAGCCCCACACACACACACGCAGAGCCCCACACACACAGAGCCCCCACACACACAGAGCCCCCCACACACACAGAACCCCCCCACACACACAGAGCCCCCCACACACACAGCCCCCACACACACCCACACAGAGCCCTTCCCACACACAGAGCCCCCCCACACACACAGAGCCACCCCACACACACAGAGCCCCCCCACACAGAGAGCCCCCCCACACACACACTCAGAGTTAAACACACACAAACAGAGCCACACACACACACACACCCAGAGCCACACACACACACACACACCCAGAGCCACACACACACACACAGAGCCATACACACACCCATAGCCACACACACACACAAAGGTTCTCAGTCACGTACCTAGAGAGGTGCAATGTAAGTCGACAAAGGACTACAGGGTTTTATAGGAAATTTCAGAATGCAACGCACCAGTGATTCAGACATTCTAGAAATAACATTCTAAATGAGTCAAACCAGGAGCAACAGCAACACACACTCGTACATCGGTCTCAAATATGCTACCCCTGTAGAACTTAAATTGCACCTCACTAATAATAGAAACTTGGTATTATATGAATCTTTTCAGCACACTCAAGCAGTTTCTAAATGCTGGATATAACATTTTATTATTACGCAATTTACTGCAACTTAGTTCACCGACTCCTAAACCTGCCCTGGCAGTTTCAAATTCTTTATGCTTCCATTGTGTAGATAACACTGGTGAACTTTAAGTCGCTGAGCCATCTTAATATGTGCCCCAGGAACTCTGGATTGGCTGTGCTCTGAGAACAAGCGTTCCAACCATCCCGAGGCCTAGAGGATGCAGCATAAAATGCAAACAAATTTCCAACAGAAAAAGACAACCATATCCTTCGCCCCAAAACTCAACCACACACACACACACACACATCCATCTGTTTCTGCATACACACACACCCAGAGCCACACACACGCACCCAGAGCCACACACACACACACACAGAGCCACACTCACACACCAAGAGCCACACACACACACACACCCAGAGCCACACACACACCCAGAGCCACACACACCCACAACCGCTGACCCACAGGCAGCACCGGAGAGGGAAAGACACGAAACGTACATTGGCTAACACCGCAGGCCACAGTACCGAGGGCGAGAGGGGGCATAAGGGGGGGAGGAGAGGTGACGCGGAGGCGGGGGGTGGGGGGGTCTGTGAGGACTGACGGAGCAGGGATGAGGGGAGCCTGGCAGGGAAGGTGAGCCACGGCAGACTCTGGGGTGGAGGCTGTGGGGGGCAGTGGATTAGGTGAGGGGGCGGAGGGGCAGCTCCGACTGACACAATGGATTTTTGCCTGGATTGCATTGTCAACATTTACCGAGTCTGACAGTACAAAGGCAGCAGAGGAGAGCGCCCCGGGCGGGAGCCCGCCTGCGGCTCTGCGCAGTGTGTGCAATCACATTAGGAGCATGTAAATGTCCGGCGCTGCTCAGGGACCCGAGGCTTCAAGGCTGGCAGCTCTGCGGGTGTTGGGGGGGCAAGCAGTTTCTAAATGCTGGATATAACATTTTATTATTACGCAATTTACTGCAACTTAGTTCACGGACTCCTAAACCTGCCCTGACGGATTCAAATTCTTTATGTTTCCATTGTGTAGATAACACTGGTGAACTTTAAGTCGCTGAGCTATCTTAATATGTGGCCCAGGAACTCTGGATTGGCTATGCTCTGAGAACAAGCGTTCCAACCATCCTGAGGCCTAGAGGATGCAGCATAAAATGCAAACAAATTTCCAACACAAAAAGACAACCATTTCCTTCGCCCCAAAACTCAACCACACACACACACATCCATCCGTTTCTGCATACACACACACCCAGAGCCACACACACACACCCAGAGCCACACACACACACCCATAGCCACACACACACCCATAGCCACACACACACACAAAGGTTCTCAGTCACGTACCCAGAGAGGTGCAATTTAAGTCGACAAAGGACTACAGGGTTTTATAGGAAATTTCAGAATGCAACGCACCAGTGATTCAGACATTCTAGAAATAACATTCTAAATGAGTCAAACCAGGAGCAACAGCTACACACACTCGTACATCGGTCTCAAATATGCTACCCCTGTAGAACTCTAATTGCACCTCACTAATAATAGAAACTTGGTATTATATGAAGCTTTTCAGCACACTCAAGCAGTTTCTAAATGCTGGATATAACATTTTATTATTACGCAATTTACTGCAACTTAGTTCACCGACTCCTAAACCTGCCCTGACAGATTCAAATTCTTTATGCTTCCATTGTGTAGATAACACTGGTGAACTTTAAGTCGGTGAGCCATCTTAATATGTGGCCCAGGAATTCTGGATTGGCTGTGCTCTGAGAACAAGCGTTCCAACCATCCTGAGGCCTAGAGGATGCAGCATAAAATGTAAACAAATTTCCAACAGAAAAAGACAACCATATCCTTCGCCCCAAAACTCAACCACACACACACACACACACATCCATCCGTTTCTGCATACACACACACCCAGAGCCACACACACACACACCCAGAGACACACACACACAAACACACCCAGAGACACACACACACACCCAGAGGTACACACACACACACACACACACAGAGCCACACTCACACACCCAGAGCCACACACACACACCCAGAGCCACACACACACACCAAGAGCCACACACACACACACACCCAGAGCCACACACACACCCAGAGCCACACACACACGCTCACCCACAGGCCGCACCGGAGAGGGAAAGACACGAAAAGTACATTGGCTAACACTCGCAGGCCACAGTACCGAGGGTGAAAGGGGGCATAAGGGGGGGAGGAGAGGTGACGCGGAGGCGGGGGTGGGGGGTCTGTGAGGACTGACGGAGCAGGGATGAGGGGAGCCTGGCAGGGAAGGTGATTCATGACAGACTCTGGGGTGGAGGCTGTGGGGGCGGTGGATTAGGTGAGGGGGCGGAGGGGCAGCTCTGAATGACACAATGGATTTTTGGCTGGATTGCTTTGTCAACATTTACTGAGTCTGACAGTACAAAGGGAGCAGAGGAGAGCGCCCCGGGCGGGGGCCTGCCTGCGGCTCTGCGCGGTGTGTGCAATCACATTAGGAGCATGTAAATGTCCGGCGCTGCTTAGGGACCCGAGGCTTGAAGGCTGGCAGCTCTGCGGGGGTTAGGGGGGAGGGGGTGTATAGGACAATGACTTGCCAAGGAGGTAGCCATGGGAGCGCGGGACGGGGGACGACAAAGGAGATGCTTCATAGGACTTCGCTTCGCTTCATGCTCATCTCTCACCTCTCTCCGGGGGGGCTCGGGGTGAAATCCATGGCGGAGGCAGCTGTTGCGGTGCTCCACCACAATGCCTGCGGCTGCCGCCAGAGTGAAGCTCTGCAGTACCTCCGGCTCCCAGTCCAGTCTATCGCGCACAGCTCCCACCGCGGCTCACAGACCCATCAGCAGCACAGGGCAGCACTTCCTCACCGGGGCCACCCCGAGGTTCTGCCCCAACTCCATGCTTCTCCCTTCTGGATAGTGGGGAGAGGCCGTGGGGGTGCTGGGGCCAAGAGTGCGGGCATAGTGGGCAATCCAAGAACGGGGTGCTGGGGCCGAGAGTGCTCAGGGATCCGAGGCTTGAAGGCTGGGGGCTCTGCGGGGGTTGGGGGGGGAGGCGGTGTATAGGATGATGACCTGCCAAGGAGGTAGCCATGGGAGCACGGGATGGGGGACGACAAAGGAGGTGCTTCAGAGGACTTCGCTTCGCTTCATGCTCATCTCTCATCTCTCTCTCCGGGGGGGCTCAGGGTGAAGTCCATGGCGGCGGCAGCTGTTGCGGTGCTCCAGCACAATGCCCGCTGCTGCCGCCAGAGTGCAGCTCCGGCAGTGCCTCCGGCTCCGAGTCCAGGCTCTCGCGCATGGCTCCCACCGCTGCTCACAGACCCATCAGCAGCACAGGGCAGCACTTCCTCACCGGGGCAGCCCCAAGGTTCTGCCCCGAGTCCATGTTTCTCGCTTCTGGATAGTGGGGAGAGGCCCTGGGGGTGCTGGGGCCAAGAGTGCGGGCATAGTGGGCAATCCAAGAACGGGGTGCTGGGGCCAAGAGTGCAGGCATAGTGGGCAATCCAATAACATAAGAGTGGGTGGCATAGCGAGCACTGAGCAGGGCACGGCGAATCAACGGGCGCTGCAATCAAAAAAGATTATAAAGTTACAAACAGGGAAAAAATGGCGGACGCAAAGCTCCGAACATTTTCGGATTTTGGGGCGTGTTTTGGCGTTCTGAGTGACGGATGACGCCACAGGTGGAAAGAACACCAAAAACATGTCCCCGAATCCGAAAGAGACGGGGCTTGTTTGGAGTGACGCCTGTCTCCTCCAATGGCTGGCCTCCGTTTAGGAAGCCAGCCAATGGAGGAGAGATGGAGGAGAGAGGCGGGGTCAAGCCCCGTCTAACAAACATTAAATCTCCGACCAGAGACTGCGCAAGTGCAGCATTTAGGTCCTCGACCTAAAAAGTGAAGTTCACTGGAAAACATAGCAAGGCAAATGATTTGCTTTCTATTAGATGCTCAGGGGGAACAATCATTTACTGATAGTATTTGCAGTATCCAAACTGAGAAACAAAGAACCCTTGAGAGCATTTGTGTAAACATCTGGGTATCTCTCTCACAAAACTGTAGATCAGAAAGTAAGACATAAACATGAGGATGAAAGACTGATGCTAAACCACCTAAATAAAATCAAGGAATAAAACCTAATTTTTAAGGTCAGCACTTTGTAATACAGTATGGGGCTTGAGGAAGAGTTTGACAGGTTTATAAAGTCCAGCCCAGAAGTGTTGTTCGATCTCATAGACCAGCTGACAAGCATAATGGAGACTGGCAAAGAAACCCTAAGGTAGGTTTGTTTGACCTGATAGCCGTGAATTTAGGAGATCACGGCATCACTAGTCTTTTCGAAAATTTTAAAACAACAATGACAGTGGAAAGACACAGTGGAATTGAGATGAAAGTTGGATTCATGCTCAAGCACTGCATGAAATGTAAAGGAGAATTTGCGAAGAATGGTTAGTCACTCACCTCAGAGTTTGAAAAAAAGGGAAATTGTCAATTGTTTATGCAAGTGTTTGGAGAGAGTTAAAACGTTGAAGGTAAATTTGGTTGTAGAAATTTTTTTTAGATTTAAAAATTAAGAAACTACTTTCCTAGTCACCTGTTTTAAATCGGTCAGTGGTACACCCCATCTGGAAGCCTGTCTCTGTCTAGCTCACGAGTTTATTAAATGTTGTAGTTCTTTGCTCTACACTAGCACACAGAAGATAACATGTCAGATAAATGCAATGATGTTAGTTCTCTCCTCTAGTGAAGAAAGATGTAAGATTGGCTGAATTTTTATAGATGTTACAGTTAATCAAATTGAGGCTATTGGAGGGTTTCTTTGTTTTTTCATAAAACGAAATCTGTTCCAAAGATACATGGCGTGTATCCCCAAGCAAAAAGAATCGTTTTCAATGGAGAGTTGAAGGTATTGTTGGCTATGGGTGATAATTCAGACATTGTGATGTTTATATCAGGGGTTTCAAGTCTAAACATTTTTTGTGAAAATATAGTCTAGAGGGAGTCATTAACCTACGCAAATTCAAATTCTTGATGAATGAACGAAATTTCAAGGTCAAAAGGAAACATCTCAAAAGAAATATTATAAGAAAAGCGAAAATGAGGTTATGGTGGATGTCAGACTGCACACTTACCTTGCTTTTCACAATATATTTCAATCCAAAGGCTCATGCAAAACAATGAGGTCCGCTTGTGCTCGGCTGACCTGTCATCAGTGCCTTGGTATTTTACCAAGCATGAATATCTCATGGAAATCAAGTGTTTCAGGGGATAAAGATGGTCATTTAGCGTATATGTTTTTAAAGCAAAGAAACAAAGGATGTTGCAGGAACACATTCATGTGGCAATCGAGTTGTTGCACAGCCTCGGGTTGGTGGCGTTTTTTAAGTCTCGCCTATGCAGCGCGCATGCGCTTCAAAGGCAAAAAGACCTTTTGGGATAGCTTTGGCTTATCAGCCAAGCATGTGCACGCGTCCCATTGCCTTCAATGGCAACGCGTGCACGTCTGGAGCTTCACTTGCGGGAGCGAGCGCCACCATATGATAGCAATTATCATACCCGTAAGTGAATCTCGCAGCCCCCCTCCTCCCCCTGCTGCCGCGCGCATCTCCCCCTGCTCCCGGCAGCCTGCTGCGCTTGTTTGTTGTTAGAAATGGATGCGTGGGGTTTAATTACCTGACTGCTGCTCGTTGTACTGTCTGTTGCAGTCCTCCTGCTGTACTGCTGTTATCTTTTATATATTTGTATTATCATCAGATAACTGTATTAGGTACAGTACAGTTATCGTGTCTGCTGTTACATGGGAGCGTTGAGGGTTTTGGAAAGGCTCTGAAGTGAATGCTGAAAATGTAAAACATAAGTTCGGGTCTGTGTGTCTATATATTTGTGGGTGGGAGGGGGGGTCTTGTGCAGTGTTGGATTTGTTTAAAGGAAAATTAGTATGCAGGGCAGAAAATGGAAATGAAACAGTCAAATCCGTGCAAGCGTACAGGCACAACGCGCGCTTGCGTCTCTCTCTCTCGCTACTCAGTGGGTCACCAACTCTCATGGTGACAGCTTCTTTCTAAGGGTATTCCTGATCTTGTTAATTTGTTATTGTACATAATAATTGCTTTAATTAAAATAAAAACAATAATGTAGTATATAGCCCCCTATGGTCCCGGGACGCTATTATTTGACATTTCCTATATAAGTAGTGGAGTAGCAGTGGTGGTCTCTAAAGCTTAAACATGCTAACCCTTTGTATCATTTAGAAATGCCAGAAGGGCGCAATGAAGCGCTGTGGGAGCAGTCCTTTTGTAGTTTGTGCCGTTTGGATACAATAAGGGTTAAGTGTGTTTAGCTCATGGAGGCGGAGTTGCTTGCCCAGGTGCTCACAGCCCCCCCCTCCTCACACCGGCACAGGGCTGCCTCACTGTATTTTGGTAATATGGTCAGATTTGTCACTGTGACGCGGACAGCCCACCACCCCATGCAAATGAACGAAGGGGAATTTGTCAGGGTTGGGGCGGTGAGGGCTTTCTTTAGAGACTTGTTTACTTCCAGCTCCCGGGAGTCTGGGGCTGATTGTGTTGCAGGTAAAACGTGTGTGTGCACAAAGCGCCTTCACTGCAGCTAGTGACAACCTGACAGGATAGAACACCTGGCGTTTCTACTTGAGTTTCCATATTGTAGGCCCTGAGGTGAATTGCTTCGATGTGAATGTGATCCCAGCTTACACTTGTGCACACGTTGTGTGACTGTGTGCACAACATATCTCTGAGCCCCAATTCTGGAGTGCTGCAACACAAAATGATGGGGTCCCCTGCCGAATGTTATGAAGTACCACTCAATCTTCCATATTTTTTAAATATTCATTGTCCCTGTACCTGCGCCCTACAAATATAACGGCATCTGTGCACACCCCTCTCCCATAGGTAGCGTCTGCATACTGTAAGCAGTTGATGTTCCCACGTTATTTTGTGTTCTCTTTACGCCGCCTCTGCACATGGTTTCACTTCCGCGCCGGGCCCCTCTGTCCCTCTGGTGGTCGCACACATCTCAGCTGCCTCTGGGGGGGGGTGGAGGTGAGACGAGATGTCACGGTTTTGTGAATCACCGCTCCTTGAATGTTTGTGTTTCACCCGCGGTTCACAATCGAGCCTTGGCTGTTCACAGGACGCGCAGTGTTGTTACTCCTGCCTGTTTCTCTCTCTTAAGGCCTCTAATGTATCAGCATTCATTTGACATTCATTCATTCATTCATTCGCGAACAGCTTCTCATTCACCCGAATGGGTATTTATTAATTTATCTATTCACGTGCACCTTACCAAGCGAAGAGGGTTAAAGACAGGGTGGCCCATGGGCTCAGTCACCCCCTTACAGACACTCACGGTCGCAGGCTCGAAACCCACCAGTCTATCCTCATTCAGGGTCAAACAATGAACACAAAATATTGTTGTGTAATTACGCGTAGCCTTTCAACCTTCATGGGTCAACCAATAAGCACAGTGTCCTTGTGTAATCACGCACTGCCTTTCATCCTTCTGATGTCGACTCAGGTGCTGTGTTCCTGCCCTTAGTGAAAATACAGTGTGCGATGTGATATATTGTGTACATTGCCTGTATGCAGCAGGTGATGGTCGAGTGCTAAAAGGAGCCATGGAGATATTTCCCCTGCAGATATTTTCGTGCCAAGTGCTTGTTGCATATATTACCATACCTAATATGCGCTTTAAAGCGGTTCCTAGGACAACAAACCACTAGGACAAAGGGATGATCAGGTTACGGGGTCAGGTGGCAGGGAGCATCGTAAATCACTACCCCAGGCCGGTGCCGTGCGAAAAAAACTGTTAAGACTGGACTGTCGTTTCACTTATGGTGAAAGTGTTTCTAAGCGCTTTTCTCAAAGCATTTTGTGTTCCAAAGGCGGACATAATAAGTAACATACATTGTTCAATTGTATCATCTGTGGTTTAAAGTGATCCCAAGGCAAACCGCTCTTACCAGTACTACTGACATTAGTGGTGCAAGTGGTAATAGTCCTATTGATTATGCTATAGGACTATAATCCCGGTTTGCGGTTTCACCCCTCATCAGCCAGGATAGCTCGACTCCAGTGGCATGGATGTCACGGGACTCACGTCTGGGCATATCCGTCCCACTCGGGTGACAAATGGAAAAAGAACAATGATGGAGAGAATGCGAAACAATGTCATACATTCACCCCAGTGCAGAGATCTGGGCTTAAATCTATTGTTTTTTCGCTCCCCACTGCCATTCCAGATGGAACCCAGCCACATGTAAATCAGTCTTGACCCTGCACCCAATGGGAACAGTCCAGCCCGAACTCCCAGGTCAGGTCCTCCCTGGACTGAAAGCAAGCATCTTAGGACCGGTTTCAGGGTTTCACCCCTCATGAGCTAGGATAGCTTGACTCCAGTGGCATGGAGTTGCACAGGCATACCTTTCACCTGTATTTGTCCCAAGTAATGAGGGTATTTTTCAACCTTTCCTGTTTATTAGGTCGAGCCTGGGCAGTGCATGCGCTGCTCTGCAAGGCATGCTGTATTCGAGTATGCCCCTGCTCGATCCTGCATCATACTGCCTGGTATTGTTAGCGCTACGCTGCTGCCCTGTATCAGCGCTTGTCCGTGCCTGCAGAATTATTTCTTATCTCCTCGTGCCCATCTGATTAATCAACTGTACCTGCATTAATTAGCATTATTCAGAGTGCCTGTGTTGTGCTGTTTAGTTGACATTGCCACATCATTTGTTTAAATACTGCTGTGCTGCCCACCGCGTAGATAATCTATTTCACTTTCCCCCAACCCGGTCTGCTCTCCCGTTCTCGCCGCCATTTGCACTGTTGTTGTTGTTTTGCCCGGAGCCCGCCCCCTCCACCACGCACCCGCCTCCCAGCTGATCCTCCCTCGCCCTTCCACTATCCATATATGTCAGGAGTATCGTCGCGCAGCGTTCACGCGCAGCGGTCGCGCTCCAGTTGCGCCGAAGGTGCGCCAAAGGTAAGCCCGTCTACGCCCGTCCGCGCCAAGCCCTCGCCCAGCGCCAGACCCCCTGGCCCCCGCACCACCCACCCCTCCCCCATTACATATGACGCCTCCACCCTCTTAGCCCTAAATCCCGGTCGACTCCCTAACTGCGCCCAAGCCGCTCCTGGACACACCCATGGACCCTTCACATGCAACTCCTGCAAGTACGACGGCACCAAGACCAACTCCACATCCACGAACACCAAACAGAGATCTGACACCAACCACCTAAAATGTATCCTGCTCAACACCCGCTCGGTCCACAGACACCCCATCGACCTTTGGAATTTACTAGACACCATCTCTCCGGACGTCGCCTTCCTAACAGAAACATGGATGAACGCCTCCTCAGCCCCAGACATCACCATTGCCATCCCAGAAGGCTACAAGATCATCCGTAAGGACCGCACCAAGCAAACAGGAGGAGGCATCTCAACCAGCTCAGACGTCAACCTCGCTAGCGCCGAACACCTTCACTTCCAGATCCACACCGACCCCAAGACCACACTCAGAGGCACCCTACTCTACAGGCCACCGGGACCCCGTGCACAATTCAGCAATGACATCACTGACTTTATCACCCCACACGCCCTCCCCTCCGAGGACTACATTCTACTGGGAGACCTCAATTTTCACCTGGAAAAGAGCAACGACAGCAACGCCACCACCCTTCTGGACAATCTCGCCAACCTTGGACTCAAACAACTTGTTAACACCCCCACTCACTACGCAGGTCACACACTCGACCCCATCTTCACCTCAAGCAAACATATCTCCTTCAGTCACACCACAGCTCTCCATTGGACGGACCACAGCTGCGTTCACTTTGTCTACAAAAAGACCACATCCCACAACCATCCTCAACCTACGCTGCGAAGAAACTGGAACAAAATCACCATCGACCAGATCTCCTCATCGCTTCTTCAAAACCCCCCTGCCCACTCTTCGAACCCCAACCAAGCAGCCATTAACCTCACTCAATGACTAACCAACAGCGCCGACAACCTAGCACCTTTGAAAAAACGTCAAATCAAACCAGACTGCAAAAATGCTTCCTGGTTCAATGATGATCTTAAGAAATCCAAGAAACTCTGTCGCTCCCTTGAGAAGGCCTGGAAAAAAGACCCAAACACCAGCACCAATGACGCCTTCAAAAACGCCACCCGCACACACCACCAACTGATCCGGACTGCCAAGAAAACTGCACTTAAAGAACGACTGACAACAACGCCCACAACAGCAAGGAATTATTCAACATCGTTAAAGAATTTACCAACCCCTCAGCCAACTCCAACAACATCACTCCCTCTCAAACCCTTTGCGACTCCCTAGCTTCGTTCTTCCACAACAAAATCGCAGACATCCACAACAGCTTCGACAACCAACCCGGAGACCAACCCTCCCAACCTTCTGCCATACCCTCACCCCCCTTGAACATCCTTAATGACTGGAACCCAATCTCCACTGAGGACACCATCCGCCTGATGAACTCCATCCACTCAGGATCCCCCACAGACCCATGCCCTCACCACATCTTCAACAAAGCAGATTCCATCATAGCACCACACCTCCGAGACGTCATCAACTGCTCCCTCAACTCCGCCACCTTCCCGGAAAGCTGGAAACACGCCGAACTCAGCGCCCTTCTGAAAAAACCCACAGCTGACACCACCAAACTCAAAAACTACCACCCCATCTCGCTCCTACCATTCCCGGCCAAAGTCATCGAGAAAGCAGTCAACAACCAGCTCGCCGCCTTCCTCGAAACAAACAAATCCCTCGACTCCTCACAGTCCGGCTTCCGAGCCAAACACAGCACTGAGACCGGACTCATCGCAGCAACAGACGACATTCGAACTCTACTAGACAATGGAGACACAGTCGCCCTCATCCTCCTTGACCTCTCCGCAGCCTTCGACACAGTCTGTCATAGCACCCTCCTACAACACCTCAGAAACAGAGGAATACAAGGAAAAGCACTGGAATGGATCACCTCGTTCCTTACCGGAAGAACTCAGAGAGTCCGCCTTCCACCATTCAAGTCAGAGGCCACTGAAGTCATTTGTGGCGTACCACAAGGATCTTCACTCAGCCCCACCCTCTTTAACGTATACATGAGCCCCCTTGCAGCCATCGCACGCCAACACAACCTCAACATCATCTCCTACCCTGATGACACTCAACTGATCCTCTCACTCACCAAAGACCCGAACACCGCCAAAACCAACCTACATGAAGGAATGAAAGAAGTAGCCGAGTGGATGAAGCACAGACGTCTGAAACTGAACTCAGACAAAACAGAAGTCCTTATCTTAGGTACCTCCCCCTCCGCCTGGGATGACTCTTGGTGGCCAGAGGCCCTTGGAAAAGCACCCATCCCGACGGACCACGCACGGAACCTGGGCGTCATCCTGGACTCCACACTCTCGATGAACAGACAAGTCAACGCCGTTTCATCATCTTGCTTCAACATTCTTCGCATGCTCAAAAAAACATTTCGCTGGATCCCCACCGAAACTAGAAAAACAGTCACCCACGCACTGGTCACAAGCCGCCTGGACTACGGCAACACCCTATACGCCGGTACCACCGCAAAACTTCAGAAAAAACTCCAACGCATCCAGAACGCATCAGCCAGACTCATACTAGACATCCCGCGTAAAGAACACATTTCTAGTCACCTGAAAAACCTCCACTGGCTCCCCGTCAATAAGAGGATAACATTCCGCCTCCTAACCCACGCACACAAATCTCTCTACGAACTTGGACCCGAATGCCTCAACACACGACTTTCCTTCTACACCCCTTCCCGCCAGCTACGCTCCTCCAACCAAGCCCTTGCTGCTGTACCTCGCATCAACAAAACCACCATGGGAGGAAGAGCCTTCTCCTACCTGGCAGCTAAAACCTGGAATTTACTTCCCACTCACCTTCGCCTCACTCAGAACCATCTAGCATTCAGAAAGCAACTTAAAACATGGATATTCGACAAGTAATTCCCCACCCTTCCTCAAGCGCCTTGAGACCCTCTGGGTATGTAGCGCGCTATATAAATTATTTGACTTGGCTTGACTTGACTTTCTGCCGATATTTGTCATTGGCTTTTGTCATTGTCCTTCGTAAATGCTAGCTTCTGATTCGGTATTAGGCTTCTTAGTCACTCCTTATACCGCCTTGTCTTCATTTGTAACCTCCTATTAGGACCGGCCCTTTTACTTTTGTTGTAACACGTTGGGTCTTATGTAGTCTGTAAGCACTATTTTCTTTAATGAATTTCTCCTACTGCAGGTAGCACATGCTTTGCTGCAACATTCAGCGTGTCATGCGCACTTTCACTTTCCAAGCAATCTGGGGTAAAGGCGCCCACTTCTTTCAAATGAAATAGGTCTCGCATTTACCAGAGTTTGAGAGATTGGCATTGTAAATGTCAATGCTTTTTATTTATCTGTTAATTATCAAAACAGATAAATAAAAAGCCTTGTCATTACAATGCCAATAGCTTAAACTCTCGTAAATCTGGAACATGGCCCATTGAGTAGGCAAAAGCAATATATATTTTTTACAAAATGCTGGAGGGCAAATTTCCATTAGACACTGGCTGGATTCAGCTCAGTTATTAAAGAGACACCTATTATGTGCATCATTGGGCGCGCCATACTAGAAAGAAGTGATGTGGCACAGACTGCAAGAGTGCTTGTACAGGCACGGAATGCGTGACTGTTGACATTTCATATGTCATGTGGTGTTAAAGTCTGCAGAACGTATTTAAAATGCCTATGAGGTTTGGTGGAAGTGGGGTAATTGCCCTTCATGCATAATTCATAAGACATTATCAAAAACACATGGGGGAGGTAGAGCAAGTGGTTGGATTCGCGCTCCACAGCGATGATTAAATAAACAAAGGAAATCCAACTATCAAAAAGGGAGGGGGAGAGAGTGATCAATGTATGTTGAAGCACTCAGTGTTTTGTAAAATACCCCTCACACACCAAAAGGCCCCTTGGTGTCATGCTTCATCATCGGGGTCTTCGCACCCCTCTATCGGGATGCGGCGTGCTGCGACCAACGGCTATGCGGGAGCACTTGTGGTGAGGGGTCACACCAGCGGAGCAGCGTGAGGGGTAAGGCGGCGATCAGAGAGTCCTGTCCTTATAGCCATTGGAGCAACACCCCGACGTTCTGATTTTGCTCATGAAGCCTACAAAGAAGCTTCACAAGTCATTGTGCTTGTAGCAGACCGCTGTAGGCACACTTAGCCTATAATCTTAAAATTCACTTTTCTGTAAATACACATTTTTTAGTAACTAAGACGTGAGTAGGGAGGGGAGGTTGTGCCCCCGTCCTGAGGAAGGAGCTTGTCTCCGAAACATGTCGACAACAACGCACACCAGAAGTCTTGTTCATTAACACAACAACTTAGACCTCGCCCAGCACTTCTTTTAACAGTACCAGCCAGAGTTCGGAATAAAATTGTTTTCTTTTTATACTCTAGTGCCAGGTACTTTTTAATTTTTTCACTACACACCCCCCACTCACTTGAAAACATACCCCACACACTGGACACCACGCATAGTCAACACCACAAGTGCTCCCGCGTAGCCGTAGGTCGCAGCACGCCGCATCCCGATAGAGGGGTGCGAAGACCCCCATGATGAAGCATGACACCAAGGGGCCTTTTGGTGTGTGAGGGGTATTTTACAAAACACTGAGTGCTTCAACATACATTGATCACTCTCTCCCCCTCCCTTTTTGATAGTTGGATTTCCTTTGTTTATTTAATTCATAAGACATCAACCTGGTGCCCCAAATATGACAGCTAGCTTACAGTGCATGCTTATAAGTAGAAGACATCCATTAAATGAGGCCCACTGGACAGTAAAATTTGGTTGATGTAAATAACTCTTCAAAGTAATTTTGATAAATCTCCATCCATTTTGTCAAGAAAGAATACTTCTGGTCAAACTGCAGCAATGGTTGCATTGGTGGTACAAGCCCTACTGCAAACAAGGAAAATCGGCCTCCTTTCCCAAGTTTCAGCAGTAGAGAAAACAGTAATTTTTAGGTCGAGCCTTCACAGCGCGCATGCGCTGCAAAGGAAAATGACCTTTTCCCAGCGCTTAGGCTTTTCAGCCAAGCACATGCACGCGTTCCATTGCCTTCAATGGCAACGCGTGCACGTCACGATATTCATCGCGGATGCGCGGGGCCCATCTGGTCGCAATTATCGCTCCCGTAAGTGAATCCCTCCCTCCCTGCTGCCGCGCGAGTGCTTTTTTTCTTGTTCGGCTTTGTCAATGGCGGCCGCAAAGCAAGTATAAACAAGCCGCTGCCTAGCCGTCCCAGGTTCTGGTAGCTGCGGTGCAGGTAGAGCATGTTACGGTCCAACCACTCGGTACGGATTTCGAAGAACTCCTTCTCGTTGCTACGACGGTTGATGATGAGCCGTCGGATATCGTTCACCTAGCAGTACTGCAGGAACATGTTGACCAGGGAGGTGACCTGGTAAACAGCCGAAGCCATGCTAACCCTCCGCACCCTGGTGCTAGCGCATCCCAGCCAGGGGACCCGGGAGAGGCGGCAGCTCTCCCTGCTCCACAAAGGCTCACGCCCTGGGCTGCAGTGCCTCAAACCGCACACTGCAAGTATTAAGTATAGCGCCGATCATTTGTGGGTACATATAATACCCCTCATTCCGTTTTACGTCAATTGGTCACCGGTGTCTTCCTTCTGTAGGCGTCGTATCCGTTTGTCTAGCACCTTTTCATTTAGTTACTTCGAGGCGCTATCCATGGTCAGGAAGGCTTTGCATGGCTCCAAGGAGGGGGGTCCACAAACTGTATCAAACCCTGTGATGTCCGCCAATGTCACCCACTGTGGCTGCTCACTTCATGAGGCGCTTCAAGTGACCAATGACGACTGTGGGTGGGTGCGCACTTGCTTTTGAGTAAGTTTGTGGACTCCTGAGTGCGGGTGGGTAGTGGATGGGGACAGAAGAGTCGGTCTGTGAGTTAAGGTTTGAGTGTCTCTCTGCTAATGAGTTAAGGAAGGAGTGAGTGTTGAAAAGTCTCCTACCTGGGTCAAGTGAGTACGTTTGTTGGCCATAAGTAACAGTGCAGGGTGACTAGTTAGTGAGCTGGGGGTTCTAGTGAGAGAGGGTAGTAGGCAGTGAGTGAACACTTCTCCCTGTCTTATGAGGCACAGAGCATTCCCATGGAGGGGGCACTTATCTTCCTCCTTGGCAGTGCCATCAGTGATCGTCTGGGTAAAACGGAATCCCTCAGTAGGCCCGCTACAGTTAGCCCAAAACTACGGTTCCTCTTCAGTGTTGTGTCTTCATGGTGCAGTTTCTGCCACAGACCGGCCCCGTGTACTGAGCCCGTAGCCCGGGTAAAAAAATCCGTTTCCACTTTTGGAGGACGTCACTTTCAGTGCCTGGAAAACAACTTTTTGAAGTGTTTGCAGGCAGTGAGCTCATTCCTCATCCCCTCCATGCACAAGTTTTGCCCTGTTTCTCCTCGGTCCCCTTCCCTAGGGCAGTGGGCTCCCGGCGGATAGGAGTTTCTTAGTTCCTAAGTAAACAAAGCAAGGTCGCTTTCGCGCCTGTGCTACTTTCAACTTTGTTTTTTATCCCTCTTTCATGTTTACAGCTACCGCCAGTTCAAAAGAAATAATTCTGCCCATGATCTTAATGTGCGCCAGTCACAGGCCGAGGCCACGCATTGTATTATTGTAATATGGTCCCAGGTGTGCAAAGCCTGTAACAGCCTTTTTTTATGCCCTAAGTGTTCCACGTGCAAGTCCACAATGAACTGGACATAATCTGTATTTCACACTTCCGCAGAGCCAGGAATCCGGGAGAAGGTGCCAGGCATGTTGCTAAAGAGACGCTCATTTATTGAATTAAAAGTGCGTACGGTGCTCATATGGCAATGAGATGACGTGGCCAAAATGTGTTCCTTGTAAACTCCTGTGCCAGAGAGGGGCTCCAGGCTTTGAACAAGCGGGCTATATGTCCAAGGGAATTTAGATGTTATAGGTTCAGACAGGAAGCACACCTCAAGGGACACACATCTTACAGGTACTTGTCTTGGACAGTAGAGCTGACCCTCATGGCACATAGGTCTCACAGTTCAAGCCTGAGGCATCAAAGCTCTCCCTCTGGGCTCACCGATTCTACGGGTTCTTTCTCAGACTGCAGAGCTCTCCCTCAGGGTGTGGTTCCATGGTCCCGAATTGGGTTCGATAGTTCCGAAGCCCGATTTAAAAAGATTGTCGGAAATGGACGATCTTGGTGTCAGCAGACCGCAAATGGCGAGTCTAACGTGTCTGAGTGTTTTCGTATGAATCGATATAAGAGAACACTCTGCATTTGAGGATTTAGTTTGAACCCTCGGGTTCCATTTTGTATGTGGCAGCCATCTTGTATGGTTGCCCTAACATAGGCCCTATGATTGTGGCTGAACGAGTCCTTGACACGTACGCCTTAGCTGACTTTTGGTTGACCTGGCTGAACTGACTCCTCGCCTGGGGCGAATCCCGCTGAGCCAGTTCCTTGTTCAGCAGCTGCACTGATAAAGATCAAAGAACAGGACGCGGTCCAATTTTATGGCCCACCGTTCCCACTCCTTTATCTCCTTTCCATCTGTTTCTGCCTTTCCTTTACGACATGTTCATCGTTCTGGGTTGAAGGTTTTATGATGGGTTTGTCCGGCCTGATCGAACAGGAAACTAGCATGTGTGCGATCGTTTTGGTGGGCTGGACAACGGAAAGTGGGATTAACTTTGACTGTCGTGATTCGTTACTTTTTGAAATGCTACTTGTTCATTGGTCAGTTTTGTATGCACCAAATGTAAATTGTGATGTTGCCAGAGGCGTAATTTTCGGCATAAAAGACCGAGTTTTGTTCATTGAGATGGTGCAGTCTCTGTCGAACTACCTGTGTGTACTTCGTAGACCTCTGTCCCTGGTTGCAACCAATAAACTTCTGGTCTTTGACGTCATCGAGAAGTATCCCGTGTCTCTGTTTGCCAAGACAGGGGAATCCGGGGTCTTTGGGTGTTGCCCTGACACCACTGGGTTATTGTAATAGTATTGGTTCTGAGAAAACCCAGTACCTCAATTGGCACCCAACGTGGGGCTCGACTTCAGCGGTACCGGTCCAAGCCAGAGGTTCGTGAGGAGCTTTGTGTGAAAATTCCAGAGGTTGGCCAGCCACTTCAGCGACCCCTGTATGTCGACTTGGTTCCGAAGGTCTTTGCTGTGAGGTTTCCCACGTCCCGACGGCTACGAAGGACTGCTGCCCTGACTGTCGCCCTGTTTTGGAGCCTTAGACATTTTGTAGAGCGAGACGATTGACGGGTCTTCTGGTGACGCCATCGACAACTCAGTTAAGTATAAAGGGAGCGTCTCCTAGTTCTTAGTTTGTTTTGTATCCTTTAGTGGATAGCTTTGATTTGGTACCTGCAGGCCCCAAAGCCAAGGGATTCGTGTATTCACGACCTTATCGATTTTAGATTGCCCTTGTTGTTTGAAGCTAGACTAGTGAGCAAGATGCCTGGTTTTAGCAGTCTTAGGAAATTGTTTACTTGTGGTACTATGAGGGATTCCCGGTTAGAGGATTCGTGTTCGGTTCCTCCGATCGGAACTCCTACATACGACTTGTACGTGAAACATGGTGTGGGTCCTATTAGCTATAATGAGGTTTGGATTAGATATACGAAGAATGACGTGTCCTACAGTGTCCCGTTATGGTAGTTTCGAGACAGAAGTCT
This sequence comes from Lissotriton vulgaris, assembly GCF_964263255.1. Lineage (NCBI taxonomy): Eukaryota > Metazoa > Chordata > Amphibia > Caudata > Salamandridae > Lissotriton > Lissotriton vulgaris. The sequence continues at coordinate 1,571,938,299 of NC_141695.1, read as the reverse complement.
TAGATAATCTTGAAGTGAAGTTGTTCAAGAAGAAAGCCCGGCCGGCGATGTTTGACTCTTTCCGCATATGGCGCAAGGAAGCCAAACAGAAAGAAATTAAGTTAGCAAAGAAGAATAGAAAGGGTATGTCAATGGTGCAAGCCGCCGTTGCATACAGAGATAATGAAGAAGAGAAAGACAGTGAGCAGATGCTTAGAGTGAGGAAGTTAGCGGTAGACAGATGCTACCCAGTCTTGCCGGCTAAAGAGCAGAAAGACGAGAAGGTTCTTTTGAAAGACCCTTTGATGTCGCATTTGCTAAATTCAGCGCCACCTTATGTGCAGAATGCTACGGCACCACCACAACCTGTTGTGACCGCGCAAGCACCTGTTGTTTTGCCTCCTGTTATTCCTCCGCAGCCAGCTTCTTCGTTGGCTGTTGTTTCTTATGCGCAGCCTTCTCAAGGGTTGCCAACTTTGCCTCTTCCTGCTACTACTGTTTCTATGCCTGTTCCGACTATAGATCCTACTACTACTGCTTCGTCTCCTCTTGTCCTTCCGACTGTTCCTTCTCCTAGACAGCGGGTGACCGCTGCCTTTTCTAATTTTCTAACTCCTTTGTTGGGACAAATGGGTATGTCTCCTGTGAGTGAGCGTAGACAATCGCGTAGTCAATTGCCCGATACAGATGAACGAGTGGTCCTGGACCATATGGCACGTAGATGGGTGACGTATAAGTCCCAGTATGATCTAGAAGGTATTATGGATGTTTTCCGACAATGGGAAGCACCAAAGCAGCGTTATGTTTTTGAGCTTATGTGTGCGTTCCTCCATGAACAATGAATGGACAAATTGGGAAGAGTTCCTGTAGAATTGTCTCGATTGCGTTCGGAGTTTGCCAAAGGAACGATTGTGAGTCTACTCGATGTTGAGAAAGCGGTATCGACGTTACTGTCGCTTTGTAGCGATGTTCATACTGAACGGCTGTTTGAGCCAGATTCGTCAGTTAGGAGACATGCGCGTCAGTATCCGATGTGAGAGGTTCCTCCAGTATGGAGACCTGCTGATGCTGCTGCTATTCCACCTGTTCAAGCACACTTTCAGCGTGTGTGGGTTCATGTACCATGGAAGCGTGCAGAAGTTCTAGCGCTTAAGCAGACTTTACCAGATCCGGCAGGATATTATAAAGAACTTGCGCAAACTGTGAGTTTGTGCGTCATGAATTTGGCGGACATAGAAATGCTGTTTGGGAATGTTGTTCCACAGTCCATCTGGAATGCCATTCGACATACAGATCATGATAATGAATTGGGCGAATCGTGGGTGAATCTTGTTGCAGCAAATGATAGACAAGTTGGAGGTGCTAAGCCTGAAGATGTTATTACTGAACTTCCTGGTAGAATTATCACTTTCATGAAGACTTTAATGCCTGAAGTCCGTGTTAATTGGGACAAATTGTCAGCTTGTAAGCAGAAGAAAGATGAGTCTGTTTCAGACTTTTTCTCGCGTTTCGAGGAAACTTTTGTTGATCATAGTGGTCAGGATATGGCTACCGAGGGTGGCCAGAGATTATTCGTTGATAAATTTGTGCACATTCTTCTTCCTGAGTTGTGTACTGAGTTAAAGGATTCCGAGAGTGCTTGGCCTGTTTCTACTTCGGCGCAGATTCTTGCTACGGCTCAGTACTACGAGAATAGGCGTAAGGATGAGTTAGAGAGATCGGATAAGAAGACTAAGGAATTGAAGACTAAAGTTCTTTTACAACAAGCTTATCCACCACGTGTTAATAATCAGCGCGATTATCAACAGCCTCAACAGTATTCGAGGAACTCGCAAAGAGACGAGACTCCTCAACAACAGCGTATTCAGTATGGGCCTAATCAGTGTGCATATTGCAGAGAAGAAGGCCATTATAAGAGTAGTTGTCCGGTTTTGTTGCAACGTGCAAATAGTGCTCCTGGTGTTAGAGGTAGAGGTGCTCAACAAGCGCCTAGAGGTAGAGGTCGCGGACAGAACGTGCGCCTTTTGCCTCCGCAGAATTTAATGAACAGTTTCGATCAACAGCAGAATTCATCTGGTAGGTCTACACAGTACTACGTAGATGATTACTATGTTGAAGGCGATGGAGAGCAAGGTAATGATTGTTAGGACAGCCATGGACAAAGAGAGGGAGTTGTTTCAGTTCCGGTAGATCAGAGTGGACCTTACGTGAAAGTGATTGCATCAGGTGTGTCAGAGCCTTTTCTGCTAGACACTGGTGCTACGAAGAGTTCTATTATGCATTCTAAACTCCCTGGCGCACCTTTGTCTGGCTTTAATAATGTTTCTATAGGTTTTTCTGGCGCCTCCGTTATGAATCCGATTTCCGTTCCATTGCCTCTTTCTGTTGGTCCTCGTAGGTTTGAAGCACCCCTTCTTTTGACTACAGGTTGTAATGTGAACTTACTAGGCCTTGACTTGTTGAAGAGATTGTAGGCGACTTTGTACTGTTCTCCGTCAGGAGTACATCTTACTTTAGGTGAGAACGTGATCTCTCCGATATATGTTTCAAAAGATTGTCTTCCACTTGAATTGTCTTCCTTACCAGATTCGTTATGGGCTACGGGTCCAAATGATGTGGGCCTGTTAGACATTCCCCCATATGTTGTGACGTTGAAAGCGAATGCTCAGTTACCACGCATTCCGCAATATCGTATTTCAAGCGATGGTGAACGAGCGCTTTTGGCGATCCTTTATGATCTGATTGACAAGGGCGTTATTGAAGAGACTCGAGGTAATGTGTGTAATAGTCTGGTTTTGCCTGTTTGAAGAGAACTGATTCTTCACAGCCTCCTGTATATAGGTTGTTATCGACCTTCGTGAAGTGAACAAGATTGTTGTTCCGCAATTCCCTGTTGTACCCGACATTACTGCATTACTGACATTGATTCCAGCTACTGCTACCTGGTTTTCGGTGATCGATTTGAAGAATGCTTTCTTCAGCATCCCGATTGCCATAGAGAGTAGAGATATCTTTGGATTCTCTTTAGGAGGACGAAGTTTCCACTTTAAGCGCGCTCCTCAGGGTTATTGTGAGAGTCCATCAATTTACAGTCAAGCTCTGAAGACACAACTTGACTTGTTAACTTTACCTGAAGGTGCAGCCCTTATCCAGTATGTTGACGATTTGTTGGTTGCTGCCGATACCGAAGACATATGTAAGGATGCTACTGTGTCCTTGTTGTCTCATTTGTCTGAATGCCATCATAAAGTTTCTCTTTCGAAATTGCAATTCTGTCGCCAAGAAGTTACCTACCTAGGTCACCTCTTATCGAAGGAGGAAAGGAAACTGACCCCAGAAAGAATCCAGACTATTGCGAGAATGAGTGTCCCTACGACACAGAGAGAAGTTACGTGCGTTTTTGGGTATTACGTCGTACTGCAGACAGTGGATCCCAAATTTTTCTCTGCTAGCGAAGCCTTTGATAGCTATTACGGTTAAGGATACTCCCAATCTGATTCCTAGGACTGAGGAATGCCAAAAGAGTTTCTCTGAACTACGCAACGCGTTGTGTTCGGCTCCTGTGTTGGGTACTCTCGACTACAGCAAGCCTTTCACATTGTATGACCATGAAAGAGAGGGATGTGCATTATCGGTTTTGACTCAACAATTTGGCGGGAAGCAACGCCCATGTGCGTACTTTTCGTCAACATTAGATCCTGTGGCTAGAGCGTTGCCGAGTTGCTTGAGAGCAACTGCAGCAGCGGCTGTTTCGATTCGACAATCTGCTGGTTTAGTTATGGACAATACGCTAGTGGTTATGGTTCCACATGCAGTGGATACCTTGTTGAATCGGACGAAAACACAGCACTTGACTAGTGCTCGGTTGTCAGGGTATGAGCTTACATTGTTAGCGAGCCATGTGCACATCAAGAGGTGCAATACCCTAAATCCGGCTACTTTGTTGCCGATTTCGCTTGAGACAGACGATGATAGCGAGAGCAACATACTCCTCTTCCTGATTGTAATGATGCTTTGTGGGTTGACGGCTCGTGTTTTAAATTACCAAATGGCGATACCACTGCAGCATATGCCGTGACGACTTTACATACAGTTGTCGAAGCTGCACGTATCCCACACAATTCTGCGCAGGCGGCGGAATTAATTGCACTTACGAGAGCATGTGAGTTGGCGAAAGGGAAAAGAGTGAATGTGTATACTGATAGTCGTATGCTTTTGGAGTGGCACATAGCTTTGGACGATTGTGGCGTGAACGTGGATTTTTGACATCGCATGGGACGAAAATCCAGCATGGGCAGCTGGTGAATGAACTTCTTGAATTTCTTACACTACCTTTGCAAATAGCGATTGTGAAATGTAGTGCCCATAAAAAGATTACGGATGATGTTGGTCGTGGTAATGCGTTTGCGGATGAAGTTGGAAAAGAAACTGCTAGGAATGTGACAAATCGAATGCATGTTGTGGGTCCAGCGAGATGGGTTCCAGAGAAGAGCATGTGCGAAGACACTATTGAGAGCGTGAAGATTATCCAGAGTGAGGCCACAGAGAAAGTGTTGGATGAATGGAGAGAGAGTAAGGGTAGGTTGGATTCGAATGGTTGTTGGACTGTTTTGTCCGAATATCAGAGATGGTTGCTGCCAAACGCGTATGTGCTTCCAGTTGTTACAATGGCGCATGGATTGGCACACATTAGTGTGAAAGGGATTTTCCAGTTGTTGGCTCCGGTTTGGCAGAATGTAGGAATACCCAGATGTGCAGAGAATTTGGTCAAGAATTGTATGGTGTGTTTGATGCATAATCCTGGCAAGGGAACTCCAACACCAGCTGGTCATTTTGCTCCTCCTACGTACCCGTTCGAGGCTTTGCAGCTAGATTTTATCCATATGGAAAGATGCAACAACTTAAAGTATGTGTTAGTGGTTGTTTGCTCTTTTTCTAGATGGGTAGAAGCTTACCCCCTTAAGGACAACACTGCTTTGTCCACTGCGAAAGCTTTGATAAAAGAGTTTTTTCCGAGGTTCGGTTTGCCGAGAATCATCTGGAGTGATAACGGAAGTGAGTTTGTGGGTCAAGTGATGAAGAGAGTGTGTGATGGTCTCGGGATTAGGCAGAAATTCCACGCTGCAAATCATCCCCAATCAGCTGGTTTAGTTGAGTGTTATAATGGCACTCTTAAACTTAAATTGGCCAAAATTCAAGAGAGCACTGGTTTACAATGGCCAGATGCTTTGCCATTAGCACTTTTGTCCACCCGAATGACTGTGCATTCACGAATGGGTTTGAGTCCGTATGAGGTTGTGTTTGGTCGCCCAGCAAATATTTGGGGCGTACCAAGACCAACGAGGTTCAGCAACCTCAAATACCCTGTTTTGCTTGACTATTTAGGTGAATTGACAACTAAAATGAGTGTTTTATGCCAACAGGTACACAATACTCTTCCACAAGCTACAGAGGATCCAGGCCACGCCATAGAACCTGGCTCGTGGGTCTTCATTAGGAATTTCCAGCGTACGAAGAATGATCAGCCCCGCTGGACTGGTCCTTTCCAGGTGCTTTTGTCGACGAGATCTGCGGTGCGAGTACGTGGGAAACGCCACTGGATCCACGGCTCCCACACGAAGAAAGCACCCTTACCTTTGCTGTATGATAAGTGGGTTCAGGAGGATGGTCTCGCAGATTCTGAAACCGAGACAATCCCGAAATTTGTAGCGTTCAGTGATGCTCGTTTGATTGGGACTAGCTCAGAACAAGAAAGTGATCGTCCTCCTGCAGATCGATTGGACACTACCGAGCCTCATCTTTTGTTTGCTGATCAAGAATTACCTGGAAGAGACAGATACACTTTGAGATTGAGAACTAAGGACAAATAAAAAACTTAATTAAGTTGATTTTTTTTTACTGTTTGCAGGTTAACTCTCCACCAAGGATCTACGTACTTTTGTTTTTCTGAACTGCCATCCGGTTCTTGCTGCTAGGGTCGCGGTTGCTACCAGTCTTGGGAGTGTAAGTCTGAGACACTAGGTCTTGGGTTCTGTTGGTCCGAGGCAGCCTTCCTGGGTGCAGCAGAGGCACTCTCAAGCAGAATCAACCAACCACCGCGGGCAGCACCCTTAGTTTAGGATGGATTTCTTTGAGTTGGAGAGACCAGTGCAGACATTGACTTTTAGAAAACGCATTTGCAAAATAATGTCGAAGAAATGCTTTTTGATACCATGCATACTTTTGCTATTGAGTTTTGTAATTTTTATAATTGGTTATGTAGCATTTGTTTTTAAAATGACGTCTAATTCCACTGTGCAACCTACACCTTCACCTACTATTTCCGCTCATTCTTTCCACCCTTTGACTGAATATGAGGTAGTCAGACGTAGGGAATTCTCTAATAATTCCTTCATACAGCTTTTGCACCAGCATCAGTTAGTGATCAATACAACAAACTGCTGGATTTGTGGTTTGATGCCTCATACAACCGATAAAGGTATTCCTTATTTGGTCTTGCCCTTTAGTTTGAATGGTTCGATCCGAGCTTACAGAACCATGTTCATATATGCCCACAGTGTTGACCCCTTACGTTCACCGAGAGATAATCCGAAGAATAGTCCTGTAGCTAAAGGCATAGTCGACATGATTAAAGGGACTAATGCAGTAGAGACTATTCCGAAAGATGAGAGGCAACCTTATAGTGGTTGGAACGTTACTGGATATGGAGTAAGTCTGAGTATTAAACAGCATGCGAAAAGTCCACTACCGATCTGGATAGTGCCCCATAAAGGCTACTATTGTCTGCAGGGCAACGGTAAGAATCCGAAGGCTCAGTTAGGGAAGAGCGTTTGCGCTGAGACTTACGTGTTTCCGTCTCAGTCTTCCCCAGCGTTTTTAGCTGCTAAGGGTACCTACTTTGTTTGCTATGACAAAGCGTATACATGGTTGCCCCATGACTTCTCGGGCACATGTTTTGTTTCCTTTCTGTTACCCCCCACTTTTACAGCTGCGGCAGATTATCACAAGACGAGAATTGCTAGAGGTGTCTTTAGCCAAGAAGACACTGCAGGACAAAAATTGGGTGATTTCTTCAAGGATTTTCTGCCGTTCTGGGGACCTATGGCTAACAGTAGGAATTTTCGTCAGCTTACGAGAGTGGTTGAGTCCACCATAGTTGAGACCGCCAGTGCCCTTGGTAACCTGACTGCTGAGCTCCAGTCGGATAGACTTATGACACTTCAGAATAGAGTTGCCCTAGACGTTATCCTGGCAGATCGAGGTGGAGTATGTAGATTGATTCAATCGAGCTGCTGCGTTTTTATTCCAGACAACGCTCCGTCAGTCCTCCAGGCCATTTCCAAATTGCACAAAATCTCAGATTCTGTCCATCTGGACAAAGGGGATTGGTCTTTGATGGGATGGTTATGGGGATTTGTTATCCACTTGGGGTTGGAAGATTCTGATGGTCATTGGGATGGTCTTAGCAATTCTGTTCATGTTTTGTCTCTGTGTACAGTGTGCTCCGGCTATTTGTGGCCTTTGTGCTACTTTGTGCGTACGGAAACCTGTCCGGAGAGAGATGCATAGTAATAAGATGATGCTACAGCAGCATATCAATGACCTGATGAATATAGATCCGGATTCAGATTAAAATGGGTCTGGGTTTATTGCCTATGATAGGGCAAAAGGAGGGTCTGTGGTTCCGTGGTCCCGAATTGGGTTCGATAGTTCCGAAACACGATTTATAAAGATTGTTGGAAATGAACGATCTTTGTGTCAGCAGACCGCAAATGGCGAGTCTAACGTGTCTGAGTGTTTTCGTATGAATCGATATAAGAGAACACTCTGCATTTGAGGATTTAGTTTGAACCCTCGGGTTCCATTTTGTATGTGGCAGCCATCTTGTATGGTTGCCCTAACATAGGCCCTATGATTGTGGCCGAACGAGTCCTTGACACGTACGTCTTAGCTGACTTTTGGTTGACCTGGCCGAACTGACTCCTCGCCTGGGGCGCATCCCGCTGAGCCAGTTCCTTGTTCAGCAGCTGCACTGATAAAGATCAAAGAACAGGACGTGGTCCGATTTTTTGGCCCACCATTCCCACTCCTCTATCTCCTTTCCATCTGTTTCTGCCTTTCCTTTACGACATGTTCATCGATCTGGGTTGAAGGTTTTATGATGGGTATGTCCGGCCTGATCGAACAGGAAACTAGCATATGTGCGATCGTTTTGGTGGGCTGGACAACGGAAAGTGGGATTAACTTTGACTATCGTGATTCGTTACTTTTTGAAATGCTACTTGTTCATTGGTCAGTTTTGTATGCACCAAATGTAAATTGTGATGTTGCCAGAGGCGTAATTTTCGGCATAAAAGACCGAGTTTTGTTCATTGAGATGGTGCAGTCTCTGTCGAACTACCTGTGTGTACTTCGTAGACCTCTGTCCCTGGTTGCAACCAATAAACTTTGGTCTTTGACGTCATCGAGAAGTATCCCGTGTCTCTGTTTGCCAAGACAGGGGAATCCGGGGTCTTTGGGTGTTGCCCTGACACCGCTGGGTTATTGTAATAGTATTAGTTCCGAGAAAACCCAGTACCTCAAGGGCACACAGATATTACAGGCTAAGATCTTAGTAGACCTACCTCTGAGGTTATACAGATTTTACAGGCTCTGGATATAGAAAACATTGCTCTCTCTTAGGTCACACACAGACCAAACGGGTTGAGACAGCAGATGTACCTTTCAGGCCACAGAGAGCCACCTGGCTTGGAGTGCTCTTTGTTTATTCTGTTTGCTGTGGTTGCATTTTCCACTGACCTGTTTTACTTAAGCCCCAGTAAACTCACTAGGGCCTAGATGTATAAAGCATTTTGCGATTCGTTAAGGCCGAAATTCGCAGAATTTCGGCCTTAACGAATCACAAACGGACATTTTGCATCTTTTGGGATGTATGTGAAATTAGCAAAATAAGGAATCGCTAAAAATTGAGATTCCTTATTTTGCTTAAGCATTTAAGGAATCGGAATTTTGCGATTCCTTAAATGCCATGTATGAAGCTTTTTTAATTTGCGAATTCCGGTAAGGAATCGCAAATTAACACCAACTTGAGGTTCGTGTTATTTTGCGAAATCCTTTCAAAAACCAAATTTGGCAATTTTTAGGGTGGCATGTGACACATATACCTGCCCATAGGGCATGTATGTGCGCCATATGCACACACATGTAAGTTTCAGGAGTGCAGCAGGGTGTCCATGAGACACCCCTGCACCCTTGCAATAATTCTCAAATTGCGATTAGCAAATTGCGAATTCGCATTTTGAGAATTATTTCGCAATCATTCCTATGGGCATCCTGGCCCATAGGAATGAATGGGAAATTATTCCTTATTTGCGAATTCGCAACTTGCGAATTCGCAAATTAGGAATAAAAAGGAATCGCAAAAAAAAGCGATTTAAAACATACATCCCATTTTGCGATTTCTTAATAGCGATTCAGTAAAAATCGCTATTAAGAAATCGCAAATAGGAACGATGATACATCTAGGCCTAGGTATATAACTGTGGTATATACAACAACCAACTAACCATCTCCACGAAACAACAATCCAGTTACAGACTATTCTTTCTAGAATGAGGAAGGACGCATCCTTCCTCATTCACAGGACATCACCCTCCTATCACTACATAAATTCAACCTGTGGTTGCTTGCTCTTTCTAATTAAATAGATTTTCTGACCGCCGATAATGAGGTGGAAATTAAACTACAGTTTAACAAGCATTTGCATAGCCAATAGGTCTCACCTTTTGGACCTTATAAGTGTTTAGTTATCCAGCACAATATCCTTGGTGCAACAACATCAACTGTTGCATGGCTAAACACTTATAAGGTCCCAAAGGCGAGACCTTTTGGCTGTGCCAGTGCTTGTTGGGTTTGTAGTGGTGGGAACGCTGGCAATGCATCTTAAGCGCTATAAAGTGTTTTAAATCGACGGGTACTGTCCGGTACTGAGTACCGGCACTTTTTTATTTTGAGAGGGAGAGTACCGGCACTTCTCAAGCAACAGTAATAATTGAATTGGAGAGTACCGGCACTTCTCAGAAACAAGCAGGTACTTTGGTACAGAGCACATGCACTTGTGTTTTTTTTTACATTTTCCAGTACTGGCTACTATACCTATACCCCGAAACTGGCTCTTTCTCTTCAGCATCGACAATTCCTTTCTTGCGCACTGTACGACCTGAGCTCTGTCATAAACATGTGAAGGAATGAACTCCGTTTCACTAGCTGCCGAACCCCACGAACTCCAGCTGTGGTTTCTGGTATGCGGCATGTTGTTTTCGCTTTTATTGTGGTTTACGTAGCCCGGTTCCGCGAGTCATGTTATTGCTTCTCTCAGTGGGAGTTCAGCTTGCAGTGCGTGCCAAGTGTGCAGGCACATTCCACCTCTGGTAACACTGCGTACAGTCCCGTGCGTGAACCCACCCGCTGGACCGCGTCCAACACACATACGCCCTCTCCACGCCTTGTCTGCCCACGGAGGCTGCCCTGCAGCTAGTAAATCGTTACAAAGAGCGACTACCTGGCCTTTGAGGATTGGCCACAACCGTCTCATTTGCCAAATACTTTCGCTTGTTGTCAGGGATACCTAAACAAACGCGTTCGTTTTTTTCAGTCTTCAAAATATTGCATTAATTCTAGTAAACACACGTAAACAAGTAACATATTAAAAAAACGCACCGAAAATATAAGTGCATATAATAATCATTATGTGTAAACAAGCCATATCAATAATAACCTTTGTCGCATCGGAATATTTAATATTTGTCTCAATACAACTAACAGAAAAAAAAACGTTCTCTCTGCTACTTTGACGCATTCGTTGCGTAAACCTGACGTAGTAGCCAATTAGGTTCTCAGAGACACTGACCGGCCAGGAACTATCGATATCCCAAGGTAACCCCTCTTGTGATTCATGCTGGCGCTGGCAGTATCCCCGAGTTCAACGTGCAATGATGTTATCAGGTGCCGTCGAAGGCGAATCCAGTTCAGGTCACTGTGGTCACTGGAAAGATTTTTGCTGCACTCGGCAAAGTGACATGGGAAGTGACATTTTGGAAATAAACTGCCCCGGGAGCGCGCACTTACATATCCCGACAACGGGCAACCTCGTGGCCCCCTGCTAGACACCTTAAGTACCTGCCTAAAATTGCTTTAAAGTAGACTAGCCCTGATTGGGCAATTGTTTTGGGCTGCTTTGTGAGCACAAGAACTGGAAACCAATCTGTGGTTTTAATTTAGTTTGTCATGCTGGCTTTAACAGTCAACATATTTTAGACGTTGGTAACAAAATGTCTTGATTAAGCTTTAAATAATCGCGCAATAACTACACTCCACGCTGTTACTTGAAGCGTAAAAGGCCATTTATTAGGACAAGGTTGCAATCATTTAGACTTATTAACAGTACATCAATGCATGAAATATACATTTCCATAATCATTTAGACTTATTAACAGTACCTCAATGCATGAAACATACATTTCCATCCCATACCCACACATTCTCCTTTCTGCCTTTCCAAAACCATCTCACCTGTTTGACTCTTCACCCATTCACTCGATAACCTCCTTCCTTTCCCCATTCTCACCTTCATTTGCCCTCCAAGCATCCTCTGTTGACTTTGCCTTTATTGCTTATTGCCTCCCATGCCCCACTATCAGTCACCTGTGTACCGTTTTCCCCCCACCCGAGGGGTGGATCTGCCTGTATGTGACTCCCCACCCCTCCAAAGTACCGTACCACCTCTGCTCTGCAACCTGCCCTAAACTGGCACCCCAACCCTTGAAACACCCCCGGTCCTTCCCTAAAACCTGCAGGGTGGGCGGGTGGACAAAATTAACAAACACCCTCCCGGTGGTGCTCAGGTGTCAGGAAGAGGCCGGATCTTCCTCTCCTGACACCTTATATGCCCTCCCCCATCCCACCCCTTCTTTTAACCCCTGTAGTCCCGCCCTCCATCTTGTCCTTCCGCATTGCGCGAAAACGCCGGGGGAAGACTGGTCTGCGACCTTCGCTTCCCCCGGGGGCCGCATCGAGCAATAACTACACTCCACGCTGTTACTTGAAGCATAAAAGGCCATTTATTAGGACAAGGTTGCAATCATTTAGACTTATTAACAGTACATCAATGCATGAAATATACATTTCCATAATCATTTAGACTTATTAACAGTACCTCAATGCATGAAATATACATTTCCATCCCATACCCACACATTCTCCTTTCTGCCTTTCCAAAACCATCTCACCTGTTTGACTCTTCACCCATTCACTCGATAACCTCCTTCCTTTCCCCATTCTCACCTTCACTTGCCCTCCAAACATCCTCTGTTGACTTTGCCTTTATTGCTCATTGCCTCCCATGCCCCACTATCAGTCACCTGTGTACCGTTTTCCCCCCACCCGAGGGGTGGATCTGCCCGTATGTGACTCTCCACCCCTCCAAAGTACCGCCACCCAGGGAACCCCCGGAGGGCGGTTACCTGCCCCACCCCCCCCTTGTCCTGCGCACCTTTCGCCTCCTGCCAGCGACCCTACAGCCTCCCAGTGGATGACCATCCACCACCTCCCCTTGCGTCCTGCAGCAAAGCACCACTCCCGTTGCCAACATGAATCGCGAAAGGTGCCATTTCCAGAAGGGGCCCACGCGCCCGTCCTTCCCGTGCCGAAAGGCAGCCCCCCACAGCAGCACCCGGTGAACGACCGTCCACCCAACATCCGTCCCCTGCAAGGCAGGAACGTCCCCAGGACAAAAAACCCCACCATGAATGTTGGTCGCAATGCAGTGATATTCCATCACTCCCACCTGTGTCCGTGTGTCGGGCAAGCAAACCCCGCCTAGGGCCTACCCCAGCCGGAAAACGGCACCCCCAACAACTCAGTGAACAGCCATCCACCACCTGGACCAACCCCCAAATAGACCAGCCACATGTCCGGTCCCAATCCTGTGAAACGAAAACTGTCCCCCCCCCCCCCGTGGCGAACGGCCATCCACCACCAGGCCTGCGTCCACCACCCGTACTCATGTCCAGCAGGACAAGCGACCGCTCCGGACCACTCATCTTCCATCCAAGGTGCCCCCTTGAGGCGAACGACCATCCACCCCTGGCGCCACCATCCATCACCCCTCCGGCAGCCAATGAACTATTCTGACCGCCCCTGGCCCATAAAAGGAGCCACCCCCAAATGCCGAGGAACATGCAATCATACGTTCCCCCCCATATGTAAGTGCATCCCTTCTGCACAGAAGGAGTAGCCCTAAAAGCTCATGAAGACAAAGAAACAATCAAGAGCGTGACGCGAACATCAGATGCACAAGTGATGTCAATGAAACAACTGTGTACGGAGGTAAGCATAAAAAACCCCACCTGTTTCCCTCACGTCATCCTGTATATCTACGCGAGTCGTACATTTCCCCCCCTCGTGGTGAACGACCGTCCACCACGCGTCCTTGGCTCACAAAAACCACCACCGGTCCGGGCCATACCTTAGGCACCCAAGGCGCCCCCTCACCATTTCCGAGGTGAACGACCATCCACCCCATACACCCCCCTCCTCTGCCTCCCTTGGCAGACAATAGCATCCGTAGACCGCTCGCGGTCCAAAAAGGAATCCCCAAACAAACCAAATCGATCTTTGTTAAGAACCGAAATCCTGCACGGTCATGCACACCTCATCCCTTATCTCCCCATGCATTGTATAATTTACTGTGGCTCCCACTACACTCAGTGAACGACCCTTCACCAATCCGTGCCTGCATTCCGTACCCAAAATGGTCTCTGGCCAATCCTGGCCAGCTAGGCGCCCCCGTGGACGACCATCCACTGCCTGTACCATCACCCCCACGTAATGAGCAGCAGTCCCCACCATTCTTGGACCATGACAGGCGGCTCCCTTTGACCAAAGGCCCCCCAACATCAAGTCACACCGGACCGTCCCCATCACCCCAAGCGTCATGTCTTGGACCTCCAAATCCTCAGCCGACCAAACTGTCTCTCAAGCACAAACCCTGCGCCCAACTAGGACGCCCCATGTTCCGTTCCTTGGAAACACCTCCCCCGTCAAGCACCTCAGGACATTGCCAGCTTGGCCTATCCCAGCAACCATTCCCCTGCATGTGTCCCCAAATTAAGGCAACCGTACATCCCCTGCGCCGTATGGCAAACGAATGGCACCAACACCTTCCAATGTCCTTCGCCCCGGTCTCCTACCGTCCATCACCCAATCATCGGGGAACCTGCCCCAAAAACGTCCACCCCCCCGCCAGCGCACCTCTTGTGGTGATCACCTGCTGGGAGAAAACCCCCCCCCATCTCCTCCAGGCGACAAACCTGGCTCCTGTCTTACCCCTGACCCCTTGGTAGAAAAGAAGAAGTAGTCCCCAAGAATACATGGTGATCCCCCAGCCCCCTTACGGCTTATTCACATAACATAAGGAAGCTGGTATGAAAATCGCTGCCAGCGTCAAAAAGAGAGCAGACCCGGCAAGTCTCTCCCGAAATCAGGTACAATGCACTCTTACAAACCGTACAGACTAACTTCTATAGACCAGAGATATGCAACCCTGGAGCCAGTTCCGGAATTACCAAAAGAATCCACAAAGTAATCAACTGTGTTTATATAAGGAAATCCATTGAGCCCAATGCTAAAGTGTGTATAGAATTGTGTTGCGTACTCGAACTCTTGTACCTATTGTCTTTACAAAGTCAATTGGCTTCCTGCAAATAACTCATCCGAGACCGCCCAGATTGCGAACAGCATATTTCTTCGATCCCTGTTGGGTCTAGAATGAAAACAACTATATTTTTGATATAAAAACAATCGGCCTGGAGTTCATTCTGTATACGAAACAGTTTGCTGACTGAGTGTGCACGACACATGCTCACACTGTCCCCTGGTACTGCCGTACTGCTTGACCAAGCTACACTTTAGAGAGTAAGGTTACGCCTGGCTTTAACCTCATTTATACCTCTGGGATTTCTGG
Source organism: Lissotriton vulgaris (assembly GCF_964263255.1). Taxonomy (NCBI): domain Eukaryota; kingdom Metazoa; phylum Chordata; class Amphibia; order Caudata; family Salamandridae; genus Lissotriton; species Lissotriton vulgaris. The sequence continues at coordinate 1,571,923,298 of NC_141695.1, read as the reverse complement.
ACTCTATTCACACTGCACCTCATTCTGGTCCAGTACTCTCACACAACCCATGTCTCAGAAAATAGCCTCACTTGGAATCCGAATGCACGCTTTTCGATTCGCGAAACTTACATGGACGTATTGCCACCGGAAGTTGGGGCAGCAACCCCAAAAGAAACATGTTGGAGATCAGAATCTGAATGATCAATAAAGATGCCATTATATTTTGGTCTCATCATGTCCCAGTTGCTGTTTTGAAAGACAAAGGTGAAATGCCAGGCTATGATAGAGGTCAAACTTCTCGCAGTTTGGTTCTTATCCTTCTAACAAGTACCCTTGCGTTCACTTTTCCTTATCTCACTGCAAAGGTAGAGACTTTTGAAAAGGTAATTCTCTCATAATCGTGCTAGACTGCACTGAGTTGAAAGGAAAGTTGTGGGACGTCAGTGGTAATCTCAACCACAAAAGGAACTACAGAAATATTCCAGAATACGTCAGCAGTTAGGAAAGCACAAATGCCAAACCACCAAGTCCTGAAAATGAAAACCACTGAACCTCCAGCATAGCCCTGCGCAATCATCCCCCTGCCCGTGCGTGAGCAGCCCCCCCGACAACCCCCCCCTTTTGCGCATCCGCTAAGTCAAGATGGGCAGCAGTCCTCCACCTACACGGTACGCCCAAACCTAGCCAACACCCCAGGAGCATCCAGCCCCCGCCTCTACCTTCTCCACTCCACTCTGGCGCCCACGTGACGCCGCCACGCCGGCCCGCCCGTCATGGGGAGGGCAGCGTCGTATCCCGCGTAGGACTCCCCGGGGTATAAACATCCACCCCGGAGCCACTCCCAACCCGAACAACCAAATGCCATGTCACCAAATGACCACATGGGAGCCGACCGGCCATCCCTGTCAACCCCGCTGTTGCAATATCCACTGTGAAGCTCGCCACCCAACTGGGTTCCGTCATTACTCCATCCAGCAGCAGTTCTGGTATCCCCCAGGACACCCCCACTCCTGCAGCGCCCCGCAGCAGAAGCGCCATGGTCCCCGCGTATCATACCTTATCCCAGGCCCCAGCCACAACGTGTACCTAAAGTTGCTCCTGCACACCGCCCCTCTGCTCCTGGGCGCCATGCCCATCTCGGATGTGCCCGCTGATCCTACCACGGCCGCCCTTGACCCCGCAACCATAAAGAAACCGCCCAGCCACCATTTACCTCCCTGAAACCACCAACGGCCCCCAGCCCCGCTCACACAAACTTCCAATCGACCCAACATCCCCACCACACAACTCCCACAGAGCCCCCAACACCCACACCCCCTTCACCATCCCACCCACCGACCCCCAGCACTGCTATCACGACAAACACACCGACTCACACCGCACAAACCGAACAGGTCACACCATACATAAGTAAACATCGCGTGGATAAAAAACGTTGCATTGGACGCTGCGCGAATCCCCCGACGGAGGGCAGGCCGCCGCGGACCCCCCTACTGCTTCGGACCAGCGTTAGGAGGCCGTATTGCGCCCCACTGGTGTCACACCTGCCGCCGGGCCGGACCGCCATCCTCAGTTCACCTCCTCCACCTGGTCGCCAGAACCAGGTGAGCCCAAACACCACCGGGCCTCGTGCCGTCACGGCCGTCCCTCACACATGACCCTGATACCCCACACATTTCCCCCTACCAACTCCCCAGGGGCCCGGTCCTGGCCCCCCCCCCAGCCATCAGCAGTGCCCCAGTGACCAACCCGAATAGCGCAGGCTCCCAGTAGGGGCGGGCCCACGCCCCCCACCTCGCTGCAGATAAAACAGGGGGGGGGAGGGAGAGAGGGCCAGCGGGACCGCAGCCAGCTCCGGGCGACGTCGTAACATGCGACGCCCCGGCCCACTGCCCTACCCCTGTTCTGAAATGCCCGCCAACTGAGGCCCGCCTGTCTGCCTTAGGGAAGGGCAGCCACTGAAAGGCCAGAAGCAGTTATGCCCGAAAACCCACCCCCCCCGAACAAACTGGGGCCGGATTCCGCCCCCCCCCCAGGCACCCCAGCAAGCCCCCCCCCCGGGACCGCAGGCAAAGCCAGGACACCCGCCCTCCCCAACCCCGCCGCGGGGCCCCCATCAGCCTCGCACCGGCCACATGCCCGCCCCCCCCCTCCCGGAATACCGGCAGCGCGCCCAGAACCAGGGAAAGCCTCAGATGAAGAAAACCAGGCGCGCGTGGCGCAGAGCCCCGCCCGCTCCCGACAGGGTGTCCCCTCTCAACCGCCAGCCCCGACGGGCACCGCAGTAGCCACTTCACATGCAAGACCCCCGCTGCCGCACCCAGCCGATCCAAACGCGCCACACTTACTACTTGGGGAAAACCCCCCTCCAGGCTGTGGAATTTTGATTTGCGATCTGAACATCATCTGCGCCAGCTTGTCACCTATGTACTACATGCACGGCAGCTATTCTAGGTCACCTATGTATTACGTGCACGGCAGCCATTTTAGGTATCATGGTCTCCCTGTCCACGATCGATCGCCAGCACGTCCCTCTGACCCAGCAAGCATCCTCCGCGCACCCTGGCTCCCCCTCCCTCCTCCTCCTTATGAGCAGGACCCTTCTGCATGACCCTGTCCTTGGGAGTCACGCCAGCGCCTGACCAACACCTCCTCTCCTCCCATGAATGCCCCTCTGTTGACAAACCTCCCTCCTGCGCTGGATTGTCCACGCGGCATGAATACCACTCCATTGATAGCCCCTCACCCCGTGTCCGACTGTCCACACAGGTCCGAGGCCATTGCCTAAGCCGGGAGATATCATTTACTGCCCTTTATTGTATGAGGTCGCTCTCCTTCAAAGGGCCCTCTATTGATCCAGGCCTCCCCACCCCCTGTGATATGATCAGGCGCACACATCCTAAGACTCGACGGAACACTCAGCTGCGTGATGGTCCCCTCCTCTTATCAGCAGGTTGAGAACCTCTATTGTGAAGGTATATGGGGGTGGGATTGACACTAGGATTACGGGGATGTCTTTTTCTTGCCTCACAAAGATCTGATTGTATTAAAAGAAGGTCACATGCCATAAACCAGTGTATAAGAGGCCAGGCCTCCGAGAGGCTGTTAGAGCACCTCGACATGATACCTTGTTGTCTGATCTGATGTGTTCTGCTCCGTCGGAATAAACTTCTGTTTCCTGCCTTCTGGTCTCCGGCGCCTGCCTCATTGCTTGGTAAACTCGAATGGTACAAGGGCGGTTAGCGCCGGGCAAATCTTGAGAAAGGTCCTAGCCCTACCTTTTTCTACAAATTGGCGTCCCAAAGCGTGGGGCCCATCAGCGACACGTGGATCCAGTGGGAGAGGTCCCGATGACAGAGTGAACGACTGCAACGATCGGAAAGAGCTCGTGTCCGATAGACCCTCGTCTGACAGCCGATCATCCGACCTTCACTAGTTCTGAACAGACCTCTCTCGAGTGATCTACGGTCCTGACTGGGAACCATCAGGAGTGCCGCGAACAACACGAAGGAGAGAGGACGATCGGGCGCTGGATCAGAGGACAGGAAACCGTCCATGCGGTCCGGGTAAGGTCGTGTAAACACAACGAATTGAGGAAATTGTTTTTGTTTGGATAATACTAGTATTACGCTTTGTTGAAACCCTCTGGAGATTCACTGTCTGCAAACGGGGAAAAACAAACAGGCTCTCTCTTTGCAAGCAGTGAAGGATAGGTAACGCAGACTTTTGTCCCCATTGTAATCCGTCGTACCTATCTTCCTCCCCCACTGTTTCCCGAACTATCGTTCGTGGATTATTGTCTGGAGATTCTTTGTCTGCAAACAGGGAAGAACAAGGCCTCTCTTTGCAGGTAGAGAAAGAGTGGGTAACGATAATTTTTCGTGCCCACTTATTCTCCCCACTGGATTGTTTGATTGGCCGATTATTCGGTATTGGTTCTTTTGAGGTATTCACGGCCTCCAAACAACGTAGAATAGAAATATTCTGTCTAGTCTTTGTCCGCCGTGATAAGATAGGTAGTGCAGACTTTTGTCCCCGTTGTAATCCGTCATGCCTGTCTTCTCCCCACTGGTTGGTAGCCTGTTTAGCCCGGACCGCTTATTAGAGATGAACCATCCAGCTCCACTGGAGGGCACCCCTAATAAGGACATGTTCACTAAGTATGGACTAGTCGCTATAGCTTACACTAAACTATGGCATAAATATACGAAAAAGAACCTTGAAAGTCAGTGGCCACTGATAGGTTCCTTTGACGAAAATAAAATAAAAACATTAGAAATAGCGCTCCAGAAGAATAAGACCACGCCCACTATGCTCGACAGTATCGGCATGTGGCGCAAAGAAACGGAACAACGAAAGAAAAGAGAAGAAGCAAAAATAGGGAAGGAATTACGAAAAGCAGCCCACCTAGCTGCAAAGCAACTAGAAGAAGAAATAAAAGAAAGGAAAGATACTATGCAAAACCAAGAATCAGGGTCGACAGGCCAATGTCCTGTTAGGACCCCCTCTGCACTCTACCCTGAATTGCCCTCCAAACAACGAGCGAACGACGAGCTACTACTAGGTCCCCCAACCATCTACATGCCCCCTCCATATGCCCCCTGCCGACAAAGCTTTCACGCTCCGAGTGTGAGCGAAAGCGATCTCAGCGCTAGTGCACCAGCCCTCACGGCCTTTGCACCAGCCACATTAACAACCTCATCAGACGACCCCGAGTCTAGCAAACAATCATCGGCCAGACTAAATAGGTTGAGCAAAGATGAGCGGGATGGGATCGACAAAATAGCAAAGACATTAGTAGAACGAAGGGAGAGCGAAGATTATACAATGAGCGTATATAATTCACATGCCGACAGTCACAGACGGCATTTCATCTTGCGATTCAGCTACTACACCCTGAACGCGTATGAAGATAGGTATCAGAGTAAGGGACCCGCTAAATTAACAACACTGTATAGGAAAATTGATGTTGGAGATGGGACTGAACGTGAGGCGACGGAACTCTTCATGCAGATGCTTGAGGTCTTCCGCCACCTTACAGAACAGAAACCAGAAGCCAAGGTTACGGTCCCTGAAACAACCTCGGCAGAAGTAGCCAATACTATGATGCCTATCAGAGAAGCGGCTCCTTACTGGATCCCGCCACGGGGCCAGGGAACGAGCGATGATATTAATAATGAAAATGCAAAGGGAAGGGTTGTGTACAATTGGGTATACCAACCATGGGACCGACAAGATATCCTAACCTTTAAGCAAACCCTGCCCGACTTAAGAAAGAACCCGACAGCATTTTATACCGAATTGGGTACAGCCTTGGGTTCGACAATAATGACTATAGCAGATATTGACTTGTTCTTTGGGCTATGTCTGCCAGCTGACGTGTGGAAGCAAATCCGGAAGGCTGACCACACGGATCTGTTTGGACATACCTGGGACCAACTCGGTAAACTAGACAGACAGCGAGAGCCAGGGAGTAAACCAGTGAAGGACATACTGGAACTCCCAGATAAAATAGTTCAGAAATTAAAAACACTGGTCCCGGAAAGAAAAGTAGACTGGTCGATAGTCACGGCCTGTCGACAGAAACCCCAGGAAGATGTGTCAGAATACTTCTCCCGATTTGAGACAGTGTTCTCCGACTACAGTGGCCAGGACATGACCACCGCAACCGGACAGCACCTGTTTGTGCAAAATTATGTAAAAGGACTAACTCAAGAAGTCTCCCAAAAACTACAGACGAGTGAGAGTAGTTGGGGGGCCTCCAAACCCGCAGCTATCCTTCAGATGGCTCAGTATTACGAGCACCAAAAGAATGAGAATGATAGGGCGTCCGAGAAAAAGAAGAAAGATTTGAAGGAAAGGGTAATGATAGCCCAGATACAGGGTATAGCGCTAGGACGGGAACATCAAAGGGGGAACTACCAATCAAACGCCCCCAGAGATCTACCTCCTAAGGATCACACCCCGACATCTCACACTGGACGGAGAGACATTAGCAATGACCAATGCGCCTTCTGCAAAGGGTTCGGCCATTGGAAAACCCAGTGTCCGGTTTTGCTAGAGATGAATAGAAATAGGGATTCCAGGGATGTGGCAGGTGGTCCGAGGAATAGAGTACAGGGACGAGGGAACTCCAACGACACTAACAATGACAGATCAGGAAGACTGAATACATTTGACCGTCCCCGACAGAATCAATATCAGCTATCCGAAGGTGAAAATGCCCCCGATTTTGCATAGGACTGCCAGGGGCAAGGGAGGGATCCAGTCGAGCTCTGTGTTGACCAGCAAGGTCCTTATGTCACCGCTAAGGTCTTGGGTACAGAGTCTCCATTCTTGGTAGACACTGGGGCGACACGTAGTGTGTTATCAAAACGACTGATTCCAAGGGCACCCTTGTCTGGCTCACACATAACGTCGATAGGATTCGATGGGACGCCCTCCACTAACCCCCTGTCCGTACCTATTACCTTTGACCTAGAAAGCAACACTGCTGACGCGACATTTCTACTCTCCTCCAACTCCCCTGACGCCATTATGGGCATTGACTTACTGAAACATTTTCGAGCTACCATTAGGTGTTCCCCAGATGGAATACGAGTCATTCTGTACGACAACCCAGACATGCCCAGATCCCGTCCCCCACGACACATGTGCTGCATAACTAACGCTGACCTGTCCCTGCTTGACACCCTGCCTCCGTACCTGTGGGCCAAAAATGACTCTGATGTGGGGCGAATGATGATTGACCCTATTCACATAACTGTACGACAGGACGCTATGCTCCCGAAACTCCCGCAATATCGGATATCCCCAGAGGGTGAGAAGGCACTGGTAGCGATCATTCAGTCTCTGGTAGATGCAGGAGTGGTTGAAGAAGTGGTTAGCAACGTCTGCAACAGCCCAATCCTACCTATTGTTAAGAAGCAAGGTGAAGGAGATGAGAAAGCGTACCGCTTCATCATCGACTTACGAGAGATTAACAAAGTGGTTGTACCCCAATATCCTGTGGTCTCTGATATCACCACCATTCTGACCCTCATCCCGTCCACTGCCACCACCTTCTCTGTATCGACCTTAAAAACGCATTTTTCTCTATCCCCATCCATCCAGACAGCCGTTATCTTTTCGGCTTCACTTTAAAATCTCGCTCGTACCGATTTTGTAGAGCTCCCCAGGGGTACACTGAAAGTCCCAGCATTTACAGCCAGGCTCTCAAAAGACAGCTGGATGCCTTCCAGCTACCAGAGGGAGTGGTGTTGATCCAATATGTCGATGATATCCTTTTGGCGGCCGACACCACCCCGCTTGCAACGACAGCCACCGTCCAACTCCTACACTTCCTTGCAGAAAATGGCCATAAAGTCTCCAAAAAGAAGCTACAGTTCTGCCAGCCACAAGTAACTTACCTAGGCCATCTTCTGTCCAAGGAAGGGAGGAAACTTACCCCTGACCGAATCCAAACCATCCTAGACACCCCCATCCCAAAAACACAAAAGCAGGTCCGCTCTTTGGTTGGCCTAACCTCTTTTTGCAGACAGTGGTTGCCTAATTACAGCCTCATTGTGAAACCATTACTTGCCCTGCTGACCAAAGATGTCCCCTCCCCGCTTCCTTGGACCACTGAGTGTCAAGCCTCCTTTAAGGAATTACGGGATGCACTCTGCTCAGCACCCGTCCTCGGAACGCCGGATTACTCCAAACCCTTCTCCCTCTTCACCCACGAAAGGGAGGGATGCGCATTGTCTGTCCTGACTCAATCGATTGGCCCTAAGCAGCGCCCTTGTGCCTACTTCTCCGCCACTCTTGATCCTGTAGCCAGAGCCTTACCTGCCTGCCTCCGAGCAGTAGCTGCCGCTGCTGTCTCCATCCGTCAGAGCGAGGGAATCGTACTTTCCAACTCCCTCACTGTATTAGTGCCCCATGCAGTTGACACCCTTTTGAACCAGACAAAGACCCAACACCTGACTAGCGCACGACTGACAGGGTACGAGTTGACTCTGCTTGCACCCCACATCACACTAAAGAGATGCACGACTCTGAATCCTGCCACATTGTTACCACTGCCCGAAAACGACCCCGACGTTCCTCCCCTACACGACTGTGTGACCCTCACAGACGAACAGACTAGGAGTAGGGTTGACCTCCGAGACACTGCTTTTCCTGACCCCGATGGAGAGCTATGGGTAGACGGCTCATGCATCAAACTCCCAGATGGCACCACTTCAGCTGCCTATGCAGTCACGACAGCCCGAACAGTAGTTGAGACAGCCTGCATCACACAACGATCCGCCCAGGCAGCAGAGCTGATAGCCCTCACCCGAGCATGCATCATAGCCGCAGGGACCACCGCGAACGTATATACGGACAGCCAGTATGCCTTCGGAGTGGTCCACCATTTTGGGCTCCTGTGGAGGGAGAGGGGATTCCTGACGTCCCACGGTACCCCAATCCTCCACGGAGATTTAGTGTCCGCTCTGATTGAGGCAGTTCTCCTCCCCAAACGATTAGCGGTGATCAAATGTCAGGCACACAAAAGAGTGACAGACTTAGTCGGACAAGGGAATGCATTAGCCGACATCACTGCACGAACCACAGCTGAAAATAGGACAGTGACACGCATATATGTGACTAGGTGCAAGCAGAAAAATGGAGTGACACAAGGGAAATGATCAGAGACATACAGTCGGCCAGCACCCCTCACGAATTGACTAAATGGGCAAGGGTGGGTTTGAAGGACGAAGAGGGTTGCTGGCGAACAAAAGATGCAAACAAATGGTTGCTGCCCGACTCATATCTGATTCCCATACTGACAATGGCTCACTCCCCCGCACACATAGGATCTGCACCCATGATCGAACTCATTTCCAAAGTCTGGCATAACGACAAAATCCCCGACTCAGCCAGACGCCTAGTTCAGCAGTGCCTCATCTGTCTGCAACACAACCCCGGGAAAGGGACTGTAGTACCCCGGGGAGGGTTCGGGACCCCCAATCACCCCTTTGAGGTCCTTCAGATGGATTACATCCAACTAGAGAGATGCCAAAACCTGAAGTATGTACTAGTCATTGTGTGTGCCTTCAGCAAATGGGTGGAAGCCTATCCAACCCGTGACAACACTGCCATGACTACTGCCAAAGTACTACTGAAGGAATTCTTCCCTCGCTATGGCCTTTGTCGGATTTTATGGAGCGACAATGGCCCCCATTTCATAGCTGAGGTTATCCAATTAATCCTAAAAGGGTTGGGGGTGAAGCAACGATTTCATGCGGTCTTCCACCCCCAATCCGCTGGTCTAGTGGAACGCCATAATGCCACGCTGAAGCTGAAACTGGCAAAAATAGTGGCCACCACTGGACTTAACTGGCCGGATGCCCTCCCACTGGCCTTGTTATCGATGCGCTCCACTCCCACCAAGCACCATTTGACCCCCTACGAGGTCGTGTTTGGGCGTCCGATGAATCTCTGGACTGCCCCCAAACCGACCTCCATTCATGACGTCCCAGACGTCCTACTATCTGATTATTTGTGCAAGTTAACTAAAACGTTGTCTGTCATTCATCAACAGGTGCAGCAGGCTATCCCCGATGCTTCCAGGGGCCCCGGCCACGACATCCAACCGGGAGATTTCGTATTGATACGAAATTTCCAGCGAGCCAAGAGTCTGGAACCCCGGTGGACGGGCCCCTGGCAAGTGCTGATCACCACCCGAACGGCACTCCGAGTGGAGGGGAAGAGGCACTGGCTGCACGCGCATCATTGCCGAAAAGTCTCTGCAAACCTGGCCACGACAGAAAACGTCAGCACCCAAGAAGAGCTCCTGAGCAAAGACCGACCGATATTGGACTGTTATCCCGATACTGGGGCACTCGAACTTGCAAAATTCTCCGATCCCACTGTGCCGTCCAGAGAAGGGTATTTCCTGCGTCGAAAGGGGGGAGTTTCGGCTAAGTAGGCCACGGACTAAGTTAAATCTCAGAACGGTGACCTAAACACAATCAAAGGTTGCCGGGAGAGAAGCTAAACGAAGTCTGTGGTTCTGCCCGCTACCGAGCTCCCTTGAAGGTGATGGAAGCGCCAGATAAGAAGATGATGGAAGCGCCAGATAAGAAGATGATGGAAGCAACAGGAAATACCCAGTATAGAAATCTAAAGACTGACAACTTGCACAAATCAAAGACAATCGCACTCTTTATTGTCTTCCTCTTCTGCCTCCTCCTCATGACCTCCTTCTGGATTCTGGAAGAAAGCACACCGGCTCATGAGGCATTGCTACCTACTGCACAGCCGACCCCCCTGAAAGAGCATCACCTAATCTCTCTGTCGCCTCAGCTCCGAGAAAGGCGCAGGGAATTCTGGAACAATTCCTTCGTGCAACTGTTGCACCAACACAACTTTGCTGCAAATGCTACGAACTGTTGGATCTGCGGGTTGCTCCCGCATGCCACTGGACACTCTATTCCCTTCATCCCTTCACCCTTCTCAGTTCACGGCTCTTGCCTCGCCTGGCTGATCCTCATGCAAGAGAGCCACAAGGACAACGCCACCTCCGGCCGGACAGTGTCACACTTCTACTCTGGGTTCTGGCTGAACAGAACCGGAAAGACTCCTGCTGCCCTGTGTCCTGCGCTCACAGGCGCCACCTTCATCAAAAACATTCCAGCCAAAGAACGAGTCGAAGTACAGGTGCTCCACAATCCAGCCAGGACCACCTTTTCTCATCTACAAAAACAAACTACCGCAACACTGACTGTGGCTCTGTCTGTCATCAATGTCACAGGTCTTGTGTGTCTCGAAGGCCATGGAACGCAGCTGGTGGGTCACAGCGCCTGCCAGACCACCAGAACATTGGACTCAGCTGACCCCCCTTCCTTTGTTGCTTCTCCAAACATGTACTTTGTGTGTGGCACCAAGGCCTACACCTGGCTCCCGAAGGGTTGGAAGGGTACCTGTTACATTGCCTTCGTTCTCCCACCCACATATGTAGCCCCTGCCAACCATCACAGGCAGAGGCGTGCAGACGACCTTGGACAAGCCGACTCCACCGGAGCACAGTTCCTAGATGCAGCAAATGGACTTGTTCCTCTGTGGGGCCCAATGGCAAACAGCCGTGCTATCCGGCACCTGACCCAGGCAGTAGAAACAACGATCAACATCACTGCTGGTATCCTCGCCAACAACACTGCGGAACTTCAGGCGGTCCGCCTCGTGACCCTCCAAAATAGACTTGTCCTAGACGTGGTCCTAGCCGACCGAGGAGGAGCGTGCCGCATCATCGGATCCAGCTGCTGCACATACGTGCCTGACAACTCGCCTTCAGTCTACAAAGCCATTGAACACCTCCACAGACTTTCCTCCGAGGTTCACCAAGAACAAGAAGGATGGTCGCTTGGGAACTGGTTTTGGGACACTTTGAAGAATTGGGGTTGGAAGTTGTTTTCCTTTGTGTTGATACCTGTTGTGATCTTATGTGGGTGTTGTTTAGGTATCCAATGTCTGCCACCTTTGTGCGGCCTTGTTTCTAACTGTATGTGCCCAAAGACTTTGGACTTCCGAAACGAGCACATGAGTCCCCTCTATGAAGTAGAAATACGTGGCCTTATGGGGATAAATCCAAACTGACAAGTTGGCGAGATATGTTAAAAGGGAGGACTGTGGAATTTTGATTTGCGATCTGAACATCATCTGCGCCAGCTTGTCACCTATGTACTACATGCACGGCAGCTATTCTAGGTCACCTATGTATTACGTGCACGGCAGCCATTTTAGGTATCATGGTCTCCCTGTCCACGATCGATCGCCAGCACGTCCCTCTGACCCAGCAAGCATCCTCCGCGCACCCTGGCTCCCCCTCCCTCCTCCTCCTTATGAGCAGGACCCTTCTGCATGACCCTGTCCTTGGGAGTCACGCCAGCGCCTGACCAACACCTCCTCTCCTCCCATGAATGCCCCTCTGTTGACAAACCTCCCTCCTGCGCTGGATTGTCCACGCGGCATGAATACCACTCCATTGATAGCCCCTCACCCCGTGTCCGACTGTCCACACAGGTCCGAGGCCATTGCCTAAGCCGGGAGATATCATTTACTGCCCTTTATTGTATGAGGTCGCTCTCCTTCAAAGGGCCCTCCATTGATCCAGGCCTCCCCACCCCCTGTGATATGATCAGGCGCACACATCCTAAGACTCGACGGAACACTCAGCTGCGTGATGGTCCCCTCCTCTTATCAGCAGGTTGAGAACCTCTATTGTGAAGGTATATGGGGGTGGGATTGACACTTGGATTACGGGGATGTCTTTTTCTTGCCTCACAAAGATCTGATTGTATTAAAAGAAGGTCACATGCCATAAACCAGTGTATAAGAGGCCAGGCCTCCGAGAGGCTGTTAGAGCACCTCGACATGATACCTTGTTGTCTGATCTGATGTGTTCTGCTCCGTCGGAATAAACTTCTGTTTCCTGCCTTCTGGTCTCCGGCGCCTGCCTCATTGCTTGGTAAACTCGAATGGTACAAGGGCGGTTAGCGCCGGGCAAATCTTGAGAAAGGTCCTAGCCCTACCTTTTTCTACACAGGCCAGGGGCCGCGCCTGCTGGACACGCCCGCGGAGGCCTCTCCACCCGGCCAGTCCGAGCTCCGCCGTCTTCTTGGGGCGAAACCCCAGCCGTGCTGCAAGACTCCCCAGGGAATCCCTAAGTAGCTACACAACAGGATGGTGACACTATCAGGGCATCCGATCGACAAATCGCCCCCCCTTCAAAACCCCTGCTGCTCCACAAAATTAACAAACACCCTCCCGGTGGTGCTCAGGTGTCAGGAAGAGGCCGGATCTTCCTCTCCTGACACCTTATATGCCCTCCCCCATCCCACCCCTTCCTTTAACCCCTGTAGTCCCGCCCTCCACCTTGTCCTTCCGCATTGCGCAAAAACCCCGGGGGAAGACTGGTCTGCGACCTTCGCTTCCCCCGGGGGCCGCATTTTAAGAGCACTAAAACCACAAACGCAATTGGTCGGCTAGTCCCGGCTCAGGGGGGGTTGGCGCGCTGCAGGCTCCTCTCGCGCGACGTGTGGGACTAAGACACTGTCTTGCCCATGCTCCCCTCCGTGTTGCGCGGCCAGCGGCATTGCACCTTGAACTCGTGGATACTGCCAGCGCCAGCATGAATCACAAGAGGGCCCATTTGTGAGAGTGGAGCACTGGACCCTCAGCCCCTGCAGAGTATTTATTTATTTATTTATTTGTTGATATTTATAGAGCGCGTACAATTACCCGTGGGCGTCTCGGCGCTAATATGCAATAATGTCTCTCCCTGATTAGTTGGCTCAGAAGCTAGATTTACTGATTAAATAACCATGTTTTCAGTTTTTTCCTAAACTGAAGGAGTGAGGGGCTTGTTTTTATGTGGTTTGGTAGGGTATTCCAGATTTTAGGAGCCGCAATTGAAAAGCGGCGGTCACCCCAAGAAACTGTTCTGCTGCGTTGAACCACTAGTTGGTTGAGTGAGGTGGATCGAAGGGTTCCTTGGCGGATTATAGGGAATTAGTTGCTCTTTGAGGAAACGCGGTCCTTGGTCCTGCAGTGATTTATAGACTGTGCACAGTGATTTGAATTTTACCCTGTTTTGGATGGTTAGCCAGTGGTAGCTTTTCAGAGTGTCCGAGATGGGTGCAAATTTAGGTTTTTTGGACAGCACGCGTGCCGCTGCATTCTGCACGGTCTGTAGTTTTTTGATGACTCTGTTTTGTGCATTGAGCAAAAGACCGTTACAGTAGTCTAAAGACGTCAGGACCAGGGAGGTGACTAACGTCTTGGCAGCTGAGTCAGGTAGATAAGGTATAATTTTTCTTATCATTTTGAGCTTAAAATGGGCGTTGGCTGCCTCCTTATTTGCGTGAGCCATGAAGTTGAGCTGGTCATCGAATGTTACTCCTAAGTTTCTGACCTTAACGGTGGGGCAGGGAGGAGTACCTAGAGCCGATGGCCACCAGGCTACAGACCAGACTGGCAAAAGGTTACCAAAGATAACCACCTCCGTTTTATCGGAATTGAGCTTCAGGCAATTTTTTGCCATCCACTCACCGATAGCAATCATCCCACTTTGGAATCTCTCTGCCACCTCCTGTCCATCACCTTTTATGGCCAGCACTAGTTGAGTGTCGTCGGCGTATGAGGTTAGGCTCATCCCATATGCTTTGATGACACTAGCAAGGTCCGACACATATATGTTGAATAGTGTCGGACTTAGGGATGAGCCTTGGGGAACCCCACACGGTAACGACAGATCAGCTGATTGAAAAGGGCCCAGTGTAGCCGCCTGGGTTCTGTTGGCTAGGAAGGAAGCAAGTAGGTCCCTAGCAGTGAGCTGAATACCCATCCTTTCGACATGGTCGACCAAGATCTTGTGGTCAACCGTGTCGAAGGCTGCTGAGAGATCAAGAAGGACAAGCAAAGCTGTTCCTCCTTGATCGCGGATGACTCTTATGTTATCAGCTGCTTTGATGAGTGCGGTTTCCGTACCATGGTGTTTACGGAAACCGAACTGAGTGTCATCCAGCAAGTTGTGACTTTCTATGTAATCCGACAACTGCTGATTCATAGCCTTTTCGGTAACTTTAGCTAGAAAAGGGAGACTCGCTATGGGGTGATAGTTTTTTAGTTCACCTTTATCTAGACCGGGCTTTTTGAGCAGGGGTTTGATCAGTGTATTTTTTAAAGAGTCAGGATAAATTCCAGATGTCAGAATTGTGTTACAGACATGAGTAATGATGGGGATGACTGTGTCTGGCACAGTCGCGATCACAAAAGTTGGGCATGGATCCAGGGCTGACCCAGCTTTAATCGATTGTACTATGCCCTTGATTTGGTCAGTGGTAAGGGGTTTAAAACTGGTCATAGTATTTTTTGGAGTGATCATGGGGGTGGTAGCACTACTGCTGCCAGGGTCTGAGTTAAAGGCTTGGTAGATGTCATTTACCTTCGCGAAGAAGAACTTAGATAAAGCATCACATAATACTTGTGATGGAGGCTGATTAAGGTCCGGGGTATTTCCAGAAAGAGTTTTGGCGATGTTATACAGCTGTTTACTAGAGTTTTTCGCAGTCTCTATATGAAGTGTGAAAAAATGTTTTTTTGCTGCTATTATCATTGCTTTATAAGAGGCAAGAGCTTTTTTATATTTTTCCTTATTTTCGCTGTCGTAGGTTCTACGCCAGTGCCTTTCCCTGTTTCTAGTTAATTGTTTTTGGATTTTTAGTTCTTCTGTATACCACTGGGCTTTTGGCAAACTTCTATTTCTTGAGAGGGATTTAGTACCGTGAACATTCAGTCTTTCAGGGTGCAGACTTGAAGATATTCAGTCTCTGCACAAAGGTGTGGCCTTTAACTCTTTCACAGCACTGATGATAAGTGCAGGCACTTACAGACATAAAAGAAAAGCTGGGATGTTCATTCGTGCACAACCCCTGTACGGAAATATGGGTCTGCACAAGCCCCCCACAACCAGTGCAGAAGGGCAGGCACTCACTGTACGAGCACAGGCACTTCACAGGCACTTAGTGGGCGGGGCGTTGTGCGGTCGGGTAGGGGAACATGAGGGCTGCTCGGGTCGCGGCTGCTGCGCCGGTCCTGCACCAGTCCGACACTAGCGAGGGCTCTGGTCTGTGTTGCCCGACGCAGCAGAATTTTTTGACTACAGGCCCTCCCGCCGCCATCGCGGCCTTGCGGCGGGTTCCTGAATATTAGATGCAAACTGGCCGGGGTAAATAGGGGTCAAGGAGGCTGAATTGCCTGGGGACACCAGCCAAGCGGCATCAATTTCCGGCTACGGGCTGTGACCGCCGCGGCCTGCAGGATATATAGAATTCGTGAGTAATAATTACAAACCCTGGATGAGGTGTATTAACTCTATGAAAGGTGATGTCACCGAAGGGTGACACATCGGCCGTTCATACATTACACTGAAAGTGTTGCCATCAATTCCCAACTTGCAAAGCTAGATGGCTGGGCTTTTCGTGATATCTTTTCATTGAAATATCAAGCGGGAATGAAGATGAATGCACGGGCTCTGCACCTCTGGGAAGGTTGCTGGAATCTAGCTAGCATCACAAATCGACGGCTTTCATGGTCTCCGTGCTAAAGCAAATGAGAAAAACTGAGATGGGATATGCTTTATTCCCCTGGCTGTAGAGTAAGCAGTCCCTCCAGGTCTTGGTTAATGAGCACGGAAAAGGGGGTGGAACCTTCCTGCAGGGACGCGCGCGCGCACATCACTCCGTGCCTTACGGTGGTATATCCCGCCGCCTGCACTACTTCCGGTAGGCTTTCAGCAGGGATCATTGTACACTGCTTTATCCTTGATCATGTTCTCTGTGACTATAACAGTATCTTTCGGAGTGTTGAAGAGTGGGTGGGCCCTGTAAAACAATTTAATGTAGTGTACGCTAGCGCCATGTTCAATACATTGTCAGATCACAATCTTGAAAATGAAGAATGAATTTCAGCGCAACGCAATTACGAAAGATTGCGAATAATTGAGCCGTATTTCTGGTCCCATGATCCCTTTCTATAGGTGTACGTCTGAGTCTGGAAACCGGAGTTGTATACTGCAACGAAGCTGGCGCTATGTAAGTGCCCTGGGGCCTGATATCTTTACCAGAGCTAGCCGTTGCCTTTGAAGGTGGTACGGGCGCAGCGAACCCCCGCCTCCGGACTGTATTCTTGTTTTCAGTTCTTCAAAACATTCTTGTTTTCAGTTCTTCAATACACTTCAGTGAAACATACGATGCCCGACTAGCCAGTTGGTAGGATGGACTAGATTAACTTTTGAAGTTAGGTAGACTCTATTAAAATGCAATGTACTGGTCTTCCATAAAGTGACTTCCATGAAGTGATTAACAGCGGTAAAATAGGAAACAGGCGCGCAACGCCCAAGTGGGCTCAAAGGGCTAGTTTAATGTATCTAACATTTAATATAGCTTTTCTATTGGGTAAGTAATAAGTAGTCCCTGGCAGGAATCACATTTTCTAAGTGGCTGCCATATTCATGTCAGATATTGGCCGTCTTACAGTAAGGGAGTCACGTTGTGCTGTGCCATTGCAGGTTGTCACCAGCAGCACCTTAGTGTATGCTTCAAGAGCCATATTCGTCCCCCAGCGAGGGCAGCAGGGGCGAAGGAGTGTGTGATGGGCAGATGGCAATGCTTGGGGGGAAATGCAACTGAAACAGTGTTACTTCAGCTTAGTGCAGGCACATGGATCGCAGAGCAAGTGAAAGACTAAGGAGGAGTCTGCACAGGTTCGAGTACTAGCTAGGCCGGCAGCATTCCAGCCTACCAAGGTTGGTAATTTGAATATCTTTCCCAATCCATAATAGCTCGCACCATGTCCCTGTAGGTGTTTGACTGTTATTCGAAGTGAGGAATAAACCTGATTGATTCTAGGAGCAAGGTAGGGTGGTGGCCTAGACGAAATTTAATCGTGTTACATTTCCAAGGCCTCAGCAAGTTGTACAACGTGGTAGCCAAATAGATATGCGGTGGATTAGCATAAAAGGTCAGATGAGTCGATCTCCCTGTGGGTATATAATTTGGTTCAGTCCCTCTAAACACAAAATTCGGGGGACTGCTGTCGAATCGGCAGCCACGCGTAATACGCCTTCATGTCACAAAACGGGTGCCCAGGTAAAGCGCGTGATACCCGAGGTCTCGAGTCTGGTCCCAGCCATTGGCTCCTGTGGACTTACCGCGCTATAAAAAGTTTTCAACATTTACTGATGTAAATTGAAATATTGTTCTATCTATCTCAATAGGTCTTTATTGCGCCACACGTCCTTACAGGTGTTACACTTCAGACTGTTTGAGGCCACCCGAAGCCGTAAGTACTGCTTGGACGACTGAGAGCGCGGCACAATAGGAACAGTAAATGATACGTAAAAAACTTACAAAGCAGACGTTAGTACATAAGGTAAAAGTGACAATTGTGAGCAAACAAATTCATGAGGTAGCAAACAGTGCATTACAGGGGGAAAAGATTGACCAGTGTGCAGGTCACAAGAGTAACAAAATACAATTAGAAGTAAAATACTGCGAAATATGCTAGACACTCAGGCACAAGAACAAACGATACGTAGGCAATGGTGGCACTTGTGCAAGTATCAAAGGCAAACAACATGTGAGAGGTAGCAAACAGTGTGTTACAAGAGAAAAGTGGCGGGGCATGTTACAAAGGAGTATGAAACGCAGGTACAAGGTGAAATAGCAGACAGTGTGTTATAAGAGAGAAGTGGCGTGGCATGCACCAAAGAATACCAAACACAGGTACAAGGAGAGCACTGCAATAATGGCAAACACTTTAAACTGGGAATGACATTGACGGTTACGGGCATCTGCAGTTGGCTCTAACCACTCTCAAATAATGATCTTGCAGTGATTTGCCAGGACAATCACTGTCATGATTATTGCAGCACTGTGCCAGTGCAGCAAGTAAATGATTTGACTACAGGATAACTGTCATAATACCACCTCTTTGCGGGGACGAATATCATTGGTTTTCCATTCTCAGCAGATACAATAATGCAAATAGTCACTTGCCGATCCCCGGTATAATATGTCCGGACAAAAACAACTAACAGTACCCAAGGAATCTCTGTAGGAGGTGTGGCCTATGTGACTAAGGGCGTGGCCTAAGAACCGTATCTAAGCAATCCCCATAAGAGGCATGTCCTAAGACCCGTTCGAAGAAATATCCATAAGTGGTGGCCTATGTAATTGAGAGCATGACCTGAGAACCATAGCAAGAAATCTTCATTGGCAGGTACCAATACAGAGAGAAAATGGAAGGGTACTATGATAAAGGTGCACTAAACAGCGACCGAAAGTAGCTAGGTGGTGGGGGGCTCTGTCATCGAAGGGGGCCTCCTCCAGAGCTGTGGCGGAGTACAGGGCGATCTGGAAGCAGATGGACAGTAGGGGTACCTCTGCGGCAGAAGGATACAGGCTAAATACCTCTGCCTGGCACAGTAAGGGTGCCTGAGCCAAGAACCTGGAGCCGAGGGGGTTCCAGGAAACAGCGTCGGCGCCCCGTTAGTCCTTCGGGCGGTCGGGGGGCCTGAACCGACCGGGGGTGTGCCTCATCGCTCCGCCCTGACAGGGGGGGCGGGAGTATAACGAAATAAAGTGATAATTTACCTCACCGTCAGAGCATCGACTCGCCGTGCAAGATGGCTCCTTAGGCATGCAGGTCAGCGAGGGGCTGCCGCATTGGATCGCCTGTAAGATGACCCACCTTATCAGCTACTTGTTGTACGAAATAAACCTGCACCACTGCTTTCCCACAAATATGTCTCATGTGTCTCCTTGGTATATAAGTGTTAACGTGCGCAGTGCGGAGTGAGCGCTGGCGGTTTGGGCACTATGCCGCTGGCCGCGCGACACGGAGGGGAGCATGGGCGAGACAGCGTCTTAGTCCCACACGTCGCGCGAGAGGAGCCTGCAGCGCGCCAACCCCCCCTGAGCCGCCCTCCTCGCCAACGGCCAATGGGAGGGCTCTTCTAGGGATGGGGGGCGTTCCCGGGGGGTATATACCAGGCCCAACAACTTTACTCGGACTCTCCTTCCCGCGTCGGTTCCTCGGGCTGCTCTGCGCTGTTCCCACCCTAACCCTGACCCAGCTGCAGAGCGGAGGGTGAAAGTTGTGAACTTTTAATGGTCATGTTTTGTGTTGCAGGCGGAGTCACAGGGCAATCTGGAAATTGATGGACAGTAGGGGTACCTCTGCGGCAGAAGGATACAGTCTAAATACCTCTGCCTGGAACAGTAAGGGTGCCTGAGTCAAGGACCTGGAGCCGAGGGGGTTCCAGGAAACAGCGTCGGCGCCCCGTTAGTCCTTCGGGCGGTCGGGGGGCCTGAACCGACCGGGGGTGTGCCTCATCGCTCCGCCCTGACAGGGGGGGCGGGAGTATAACGAAATAAAGTGATAATTTACTGCACCGTCAGAGCATCGACTCGCCGTGCAAGATGGCTCCTTAGGCATGCGGGTCAGCGAGGGGCTGCCGCATTGGATCGCCAGTAAGATGACCCACCGTATCAGCTACTTGTTGTACGAAATAAACCTGCACCACTGCTTTCCCACAAATATGTCTCATGTGGCTCCTTGGTATATAAGTGTTAACGTGCGCAGTGCGGAGTGAGCGCTGGCGGTGTGGGCACTATGATGTTATCAGGTGCCGCCGAAGGCGAATCCAGTTCTGGTCACTGTGGTCACTGGAAAGATTTTTGCTGCACTCTGCAAAGTGACATGGACAGTGACATTTTGGAAATAAACTGTCCCGGGAGTGCGCACTTACGTATCCCTACAACGGGCAACCTCGTTGTCCCTTGTTAGACACCTTAAGTACCTGCCTAAAATTGCCTGAACGTAGACTAGCCCTGATTGGGCAATTGTTTTGGGCTGCTTTGTGCGCACAAGAACTGGAAACCAATCTGTGATTTTAATTTAGTTTGTCATGCTGGCTTTAACAGTCAACATATTTTAGACGTTGGTAATGTCTTGATTAAGCTGTAAATAATTTTAAGAGCACTAAAACCACAAACGCAATTGGTCGGCTAGTCTCGTTATGGATGCAAACTTCTATTTGTCCTTAAACATCATTAGTGGACGCAAAATACTCCTTGTTTCCAATTGTGAACAAGTTGTCTGGACATCTGCTCCATGTGCTTTTGTTAGAGTAACATTTACTCTCTGCACCAGCGCCGGTGTTCTAGGATAGCCTCACTGGTAGGGCCGCACTGGGCGATGACCTATAGATGGGACGCAGCAGACCTCAGGGGGAGGCGCTGTCTTTAGTAATAATTTATGATTGACATGTTGATTCAGCTAAAGTGTGATGCTGTGAATAATGCTTATATATCCAAAAAGGATACTTTCTTTGGTAATGGTCCGTGGTAAATTACTTGGTTTGATGTTAATAAAAAGGCTACGCCGTGGACATCATACTTGATTCTGAGAGTTCTTGGGCGTAGCGGGCGGTAAGGTGACGGAACTTGGGGAGGAGTGAATGTCACGTTGTGCGCTTACTATTTGAATCTCACATCCATTGTCCATCATGATCCCTTTCATGGACACCTTTTGTCCTTAATTTTGGGGTTTAAAGGGAGCAGCACTGTTACCCTGAGAGAAGCCTCAGCTCCCTGATGGGGCCGTCTTGCACTCAACCTCGGAGCACAACAGCAGCCCAACAAGTCAAGTCAAGTCAAGTCAGATAATTTATATAGCACACTACATACCCAGAGGGTCTCAAGGCGCTTGAGGAAGGATGGAGGATTACTTGTCGAATATCCATGTTTTAAGCTGTTTTCTGAAGGCTAGGTGGTTTTGAGTAAGACGGAGGTGAATGGGAATGGAGTTCCAGGTCTTAGCCGCTAGGTAGGAGAAGGATCTTCCCCCCATGGTAGTTTTGTTGATGCGTGGAACAGCAGCGAGGGCTTGGTTGGAAGAACGAAGCTGGCGGGGGGAGTGTAGAAGGATAGTCGCGTGTTGAGGCTTTTGGGTCCAAGTTCGTAGAGGGCTTGGTGTGCGTGGGTGAGGAGGCAGAACGTTATCCTTTTATTGACGGGAAGCCAGTGGAGGTCTTTCAGGTGACCGGAGATGTGATCTTTGCGCGGGATGTCTATTATGAGTCTGGCTGAGGCGTTTTGGATGCGTTGAGTTTTTTCTGAAGTTTTGCGGTGGTACCGGCATACAGGTTGTTTCCGTAGTCCAGGCGGCTTGTAACCAGTGCGTGGGTTACCGTTTTTCTAGTATCGGTGGGGATCCAGCTAAATGTTTTTTTGAGCATGCGCAGAATGTTGAAGCATGATGATGAAACTGCGTTGACTTGTCTGGTCATCGAGAGAGAGGAGTCCAGGATGACGCCCAGGTTCCGTGCATGGTCTGTTGGGATGGGTGCTTTTCCTAGGGCCGCTGGCCACCAAGAGTCGTCCCAGGCGGAAGGGGAAGTACCTAAGATGAGGACTTCTGTCTTGTCCGAGTTGAGTTTTAGACGGCTGTGATTCATCCATTCGGCTACTTCTTGCATCCCTTCATGTAGGTTAGTTTTGGCGGTGTTTGGCTCTTTGGTGAGTGAAAGGATCAGTTGAGTGTCATCGGCGTAGGAGATGATGTGAAGGTTGTGATGGCGTGCGATGGCCGCGAGGGGGCTCATATATACGTTGAAGAGTGTGGGACTGAGTGATGATCCTTGTGGCACGCCGCAGATGTCATTCTACATGCGGCTGATTGTCACAAACAGAATGATAATCGGCCAGTCTGTGTTTTTAAAGCATGTGGTGGCCTCCTTCTGCCTCGGTCTAGGGCAGGGCATTCTGCCAGATGGAAGAACTGTACAAAAACGCTGACACTGCTACATGAGAATCCAGTTCATGAAAGAAGCTAAAAAGTAGAGGTTATAGTTCTTTCGAGTCTCATCATTTTAGACCAGGCACATTTTCAATGTTATATTCAATGAAGCCATGTTAGCTGCTTTTTCATTTTATGCAACTAACAACCATTGGCAAAGCCAATAGTTCTGGCTTGTTGTAGGATGTAGGTGTAACATTACTTGTTGTATTATATATCTGGATGCAATGACAGAAGCAGCAAAATACCAGCAGTGTGGGACATTATACTAAGCACATATTTTTAGCTTTGGTCTTTTAAGCCACGCCCTTAATTACATCGAACACCTCCTTTGGATAGACTCCCTAGTTTTTTCATCCCACTTAAAGCCCTGGAAACAACACCATGTTACAGTCACCTAACATCCTGGCACGGTGCAGCACGCATAACTCACAACATGACTTCCACTCTTTCAGATTGCCTATGTGCAGGGACATAGTGAACCCTTCCCTGCCTCACCCCTTCCTTTAGGAACTATAGCAAGAGTGAAGTTCTTGATGGGCCTCATCTGTCTGCAACTCAGTTCAGCTCACAATTAATGTGAAAAGGTGGGTAAGCAAGTAGGTGAAGGAATGGGTGAATGAATGGATGGATTCGTGAATGGATGAAAGGATGAGTGAAAGGGTGAATGGAAGGATAATGAAAGAAAGTATGGATGGATGAGTGAGTTGAAAGATGTATGAGTGAGTTGAAAGATGAATGAGAGCAAAGGTAGATAGATGGATGGATGGCTGCAGGGGTAAATGGATGGGTAATAGGGTGGATGGATGAGTGAACGGATGGATGGATGAGTGGTAGGGTGGATAATGGGCGAGTGAAAGGGTGGATGGATGAGTGAAATGATTGATGGATTGAAGAATTGATAAATGAAAGGGTGAATGGATGGAGGAGTGAGTGAAAGGGAGTTTAGATGGGCTAAGGATGGATAGATGAGTGAAGGGGTGAAAAGGTGGATGGTTGAGAGAAAGGATGGATGGATGAGTGAAAGGATGGATGAGTGATAGGGTCAATGGATGGATTAATGACTGGATGATTAGATGGATGGGTAGGTTGGTGGATGGATGGCTAAGTGAAAGGGTGATGGGGAGAGAAAGAGAGGTTGGATGGATGGATGACTGAAAGGGTGAATGGGTGGAAGGATGGGTGACTGGTTGGATGCATGAGTAAGTGAAAGGATGTCTGGATGGGTGAAAGGGTAAATGGCTGGATGAGTAAATGGATGGATGGGTGTAGGAGTGGATGGATGAGTGTACAGATGGATAGGGCAAAAAGGTGAATGGGTAGATGAGTAAAATTTTGGATGGAAGGATACAAGATGGATAGATTTGCAAATGGTTGAAGATGTTTGGATGAATGTCTGACAAAATGTCGAAACACAAAATATCGATATACAAAAATATCAGAACAAAAATATCGATGTTAACAATATCAATATCCTATCTTCAACATGGTAAGTACTGAAATATCGGAAAAAAAATATTGATGTCAAAAATATCGTTATAAAAAATATCGTTTTTTTCTTTAAAAAAAGATGTAAAATAAATTAAAAAATACTTATAAATATAATAAACATAGTTAAAATATTTCATAATATTTAAACTTAATAACTAATATACATAATGTAAGAAAAAAGTAATTAAGCAATTGATTAAATATGTAAAACAAATTAAAAATATTCAATTTACTTTTTATATTTTTTTAATTAATCATATACTACGTTAGCTAAAATACTACAAACAATATTAAATAACAGAGGGAATAAAACTACTATTCCAACTCCCAAAAAAAACAACAGTCAGGAAAATGTTGGCTAGCGTAGGGGTAAAAATTCCTATTCACACCTCAGAAAGTGCAACAGTAGGGAAAGTGTTGGATAGAGTAGGGGTAAAAATTACTATTCCAACTCCAGAGAGTGCAACAGTAGGGAAAGTGTTGGATAGCGTAGGGGTAAAAATTACTATTCCCACACCAGAGAGTGCAACAGTAGGGAAAGTGTTGGATAGCGTAGGGGTGAAAATTACTATTCCAACTCCAGAGAGTGCAACAGTAGGGAAAGCGTTGGATAGCATAGAAGTTAAAAATATCATACTTATAAATGAATTAATATTTTAAAATATTTAATAAATTAATTATTAAATACAGCTAAACTATTCACAAATACCAATAAATAATTATTAAAAACATAATTACCAATGAATCATCAAATAACAATAAATTAATAATAAATGCCAATTAATAATATTTAATAAATATTAATTACCAATTAATAAACATTAAACAATGAAATATATTTTATAACAAAAGCATATTAAGTATTAAAAAGTAATTACCAATTAAATAATATTAAATAATTAAATATTTTGTTATACCAAAAATATTAATTATCAAACATTAATTACCAATTAATAATTACTTATTAATGTATTAATTAAAAATATCCATAAATAATATTTAGTAATATTTAATTACCAATTAATTATTAAACAACAATAAATTAATTTTCATAACCAAAAATGTATGCCTTTAAATAATTACCAATTATTAATTAATATCAAATAAATTATTTATCAATACCCAACTATACATTTAAAAATTACTTAATTACATATCAATTACTTTACACACTATGTCCTTATAAACACATAACAAACTCCAATAATGAAATAATACACTTAACATAATTATCAATTAATCAATTAATTAAAATTAATTACCAATTAATAAAAATGAATTACCAATTAATAATTAATTAACAATAATATAATAAGCAATACAAATTAATGAAAATAAATTACTACTTAATTACATTTGAAAAATTCTTCCCACCCTATTTCCCAATAACCCAGAACCCGCTACAGAACTTGCACACAGCAATTAATTCAAATTAATTTATAATTCCTAAAAATTAATATTTAATTTAGTATAATTAAATTACTTCCCACCCTATTCCCCTATAAACCCACAACCCGCTACGGTACTAAAATACAAAATTAACTTAAATAACATTAAAAAAATAACACATACATATTAAATACATAATATTATACATACAAATCATACAAAAATCAATATTAGTAACATCGATATTAATAAAATCGATATTACTTACCTTCGAAATTCAGTCCCTTTGATATTAAAAAAATCGATATTACACTGGCACTGTTGGTGAAAATGAGGGAATCATTGAAGAGCTCCAACAAAGATTGTCATATCCTGATGCACAGTAAAGTCATTATTTACTGTGCTTCAGAAGCTAATGCAATTAATATATAATGACAAATGTGTTGTAGAATGCACTATGTTTTCCCGAATTTTCTTGGGGGTGTGAAAACAAAGGCTGTAAGCTGTCAGTTTGTTGCTAACACACAATAACTTTTAAATATCTGTAAATAAATAGTGCAAATATTTCAAAACATATCAGCAGTTAGGAAGCCACAATTCGACCACATGTTTGTAATTGAGAAGTGTGCTGGAAACAGAGTTTTAATAGGATCAAAACAATCAAGACACTTTATGCGGTGTGGTTCAAATGATACATGTTTGCCCAAACCACATTTCCACACATTTGTATTTGTGAGCTATATAGTTTTATCAGTAAAACTGAATATTGGCATTTTGCATCCATTCAATAGAAAATGTTCTGTATGTAAAACACAGTGCCTGCTTCTTCCCTACAATTACGCCTTAACAGTGTATACAGTTTCTAGTCTGTAACACATTTCTGTGTATCAGTCAGAAGCTGCAGTTTACAGGTCACAGAAAGCAAACAGCCCAAGCAGTTTACTATTTCCAATATAGAGGTAAAATAAGGAGGGCTGATATACTGCTAGCCAGGACATTATATCGTAATGTCAACTCTAGCCACTCTGACCCACAATAATACCATAATGCTCAGCAGTGTTCAGCGAATTATAGCTCCTGCAGTCTGGTTAATAACTCCCTTTTCCTGCTTCTTACCCTCATACAAAACTTCCCTGATATGGGTCTTATTCATTACTCAGTACTGTACCAGCCCCTAAACCACTCATTACCAGCTAAACAGACATGGAATACCTGAAGCGATCTGACACATAAAGCTGGCCACTCGGAGGACTGCACTGTAGTCCAGCACTGCAGATCCCAATTAGCTGCATCTCACAATGTCTATCCGAGCAGATGTTCCCGACCATTTCTCTCACCAAACATGCCTGCTCAGGACCATGAATTGTAAACAAAATATCAGACTGGACAACCCAGTGTAGTAACCATAGAAATAGATTATTATCATATGAAATACCACAAAAAGACCCACACAGTTGTTCAAAGCTTTGCGCATACTGAAAAACCTGTGCATACTGAAAAAACGTGAAGTGCACGATTTTCTCAACCTAATATAAACTTATTTGGACTTGTACTTAAGTGGTTATCTATTTACTCACTTATATACTATTGCACAACCTCTTCTGATGTGTCTGTAAAACATTCCTTTTGTCCCGAAGTTTTGTCCTGAATTTTGACCTCTTGTCCTGAATTTTTGTTCTGAATTTTGACCCTGTGTCATGAATTTTTACACTCACCATCCTGAATTTGCACTGATGCCAGTTGGTCACCCTAAACTTCCTGCTCTGCACTTGGGAATGGTGGGAGAGGGGCACAAATACCCTTCCCATAACTTCGGTAGTGCTTTGAAGATCATAATTGTCATATTCTTCCCCCGCCCTTGTGCAAAGAGATCGTCGAAAATACTCTCCAGTCCCTTGGGCAAAATGAAAACGGAACTTCTCCTCCTGCACTCTTGAACAAGGCGGGTGGGAGGGAGGCACAAGCTGGAAACCTCAGTTCTTTCAGTAAGGCCCAGACAGTACAGCAAAAGACACTGAGCCTCATAAAGAATGGCACATTTGATGATTCTCATTGCCTGTGGAGATTCATGCTTGTTGAAGCTGCAGCTGTCAGTCTCATTATCGCTTGACTCCTTTGATGTTCATTACTGCATGCTGCCATTGGTTCTCATTAATGCCTTTGGACCATTGAATCTTGGTACTGCCCAAGTTTATTGGTTCCTGTTGATTACCTCGGTCCACTGGTGTTGATGGCTCCAAGTGGCTATTAATACTCACTATGTCCCAGAACCTTTATGGCTCAAGAATATTTTGGAATATTATGCTTCTTGGCCACAGCCATTGACATGTATAAACGTCCAGGGCACTTCACAGTCCTTGCTGATTCGGCGCTTTGATACTCAAGAGTGAGTGTACTGTTAAAGACCTTTTATACCTGGAGCCATTCATTCTTAGTAATGCATATGACCATTAAAATCATACCCACTGGATCTATTGATCCGCATTACATCCAGATCCCAGTAATTGTACAAAACTGGATATGGATACACAAACACAATGAAATTCCCTGGAAAGAAACTTTAGTTAATGTGTAAATAATGTTTGCGGGTGGTGAAAAGTGCTTAGAACACAAAACCTCAAAATACAGGAAATACAACAGTTAAGGTACTTAATGCAAGATGTGCTAACATTAGTAATACCAATTTCCTAATTGCGATTCTCTCCGAATGGCAAATTGGAAATCTGTCTTCCTAATGTACAAAACTCTTTTGAGTTTCATTAGTGATTCCTAATGGGTTGCAAATAGACCTGCCTCATGCATATTAATGAGGTGAGTTGCAACTTGTGACCCATTAGGTTTTGCAGCCATCACAGGGATGGTGGCCTGCTGAGGTCAGTAGACCACCATGTCTGTAATTACTTTTTAAAAAAACAATCTTTTTTTTAAAATGCGACCTGCATTCAGGCTGTATTTAAAAAGAAAAAATCAAACTTTGTAGTTTCATTAGGTCGAGCCTGAGCTAGCGTGTAAGCGCTGCTCTGCGAAGATCTGTGGTAGTTCAAAGAAGCTTTGCCCACTCCCCCCACCCTTATTTTTCATTGACTTGTGTGTTTGTCCTTCGTAAATGCTGTCTTGTGATTCATTATGAAGCTCATTCCCTAAGAGGTGCTATGGCTAGCAAATCTCTTTGGGCTGGAGGTAAGTTGGATGATATTTTGAAAGCTGCTGATTGGTCCAATGCAGGTACCTTCGCACGTCATTATTGTAAACCCATCCAACACATGTCTGATGCTGTTTTGGGAAGCTTCCAACATGCATAATGTAGCCTCCGGTCTTGTGATGAAATTACGATTCTCATATTTACATGACTAGAGAATCTGGATTTCATTAAAGACTCGGAGGCTGACATTATCCCTCCCTCCCTCCTCCGGAGGCATTCCAATTAATATTGCTACTTTGTATGATTTATTGTAATGCAATGTTTACTTTGATTTATGACCTTTGAATTTGATTTTTTCTCTTGACACGTCTCTTGAGATTTGTTGGTTTAATTCCTTTGTCTTTTTACAGATAACGCCTGATCTGGACTGCGCCCTTTTCAAGCCTACGTCCTGCCTGACTTCTTCTTTTTCGACTTTCTTCAGTCAAGTTTCAAGTTATGCGGTTTTCCGAAGATTGATTCTTCTCCACTTCAACATTTGAACTTTGAACTTTATCTTCTTTGATGTCCTCATTTAAAAGAGGCTGTGTGTTGTTGGCTCATGTCTTTTAGCTGTTGCCTTTGTTGTATTTGGAACTTTCTATTGTGATGTGGCTGCTGGGATCTGCATTAAAGTTGTATGCATAATGTCAGCCTCCGAGTCTTTAATGAAATCCAGATTCTCTAGTCATGTAAATATGAGAATCGCAATTCATTATGAGGCTTGTTAGTCCCGCCTTACTACAGCCATGTTGTCATTTGTATCCTCCCATGGCTACTGGCCCCTTTACTTCGGTTCGTACACCGTAAGCACTATGTTCTTTATTGAGTTTGTCCTACTTGTCCTGAATGCTCTTCACAGCGTGTTGGAATGAGCTGCATCACAACACAATCGCCTGGGTTTTATTGTAAGATCGCTATTTCGGAACATGCAGTATACTCTCTAATATCTGACGTCCCTCACACGAGGCAGCTAGTGCTGATCCTTCCAGAAAGGATGACTTCGGACTCTCCTTTCAGGGAAGCGCATTGACTTGCTCCTTAAATGGAATGGTTGAATTTAAAGGATATAGTGGTCTCAGGTTACAGGATTTTATCCCATGATGTCACTGGAACCAAACTGTTAAATCCAGAACACAGAGCTCTTGGATCACTGGGTTCAATGCGAGGCCCACACACTTAATCCAGTTTATTCATTGAATTCTGGGACTTCAATAGATTTAGCATCTTGACAAACGGGACCACAAATCTGGATTGGATCTGCTACTCTCTCATGAACCCGGGAAACTTGAGAACTTAGTATTTCCCCCGCCTTAGTTAGGCCTGTCTGAAACTGACCCACTGTTCATCCCTGATGACATACTTAGGGCTCGCGCCTTGGCAAGTCTCAGAGTAGACTCTGTTACGAATCATAGGGGTAGGTCTAACCTTTCAGAACACTCTCACAATTTTTGCTGCCCCCTCCAACTCAGGTTTTGCCTTTGTGAATGGGTTACCACCAGTTTCAAACTGGTGGTAAAGTATTACTCTTTTGCGTCAAAATTCGGTCGCAGAACAGTATTACGTATCATACCGATTCGGTATTTGGAAGGGACGTTCAAAACAAGCCCCTTCCAAATACTGCATCGCTATGCAAAATGCGATTCAGTTACAAGTTGCTGAAAAGCATTTTCCAGTTGCAAACGGCCCCATTCTGTTAATCAGGCCGCTTGCGACAGGAAAAATGTGCTGTACATTTGGCCCTAAGTTAATATTACCTCCCTTTCCTACCTTTATATGTGAATGGTTATAAGTTATGACAATAGGAGACTGAGTGAATGTATTGCTGACTTGGTGACACTTGACAGATTCATTCATTAAGTTGGTAAGGTCATATATATGTGGGATAAAGTACATCCTACTATACATTATAAGAATATTGTAAAACTTAGAAGAGTTTCATGGCCATAGAAAGGTGCAACCAAACGTTGAGTTCCTTTATAAGAACATGGAACTGTGAGGTGATTTGAAATATCCTTTCAATGTATGCAGGTTATATTTTAGTCCTTATAACACACAATCACATTATCACCCTTTGAACAAACTGCTTGAATCCTGGGGCACTGATTTACTAAAGGTATGCATCACTGTGGCGTCACACAAGTCAACGCAAGCCCTTAAGTCAAATTTACCACACCATGCAAAGCTACTTTGCATGGCTCTGCTTGTCCTAGTAAATATGGAGTAATGCAAGGCATCGCAAGTCACTGCCATGCATTACTCTGCATTGGGAAGGTGTTCCATGGGTGGATCGTTGGTGCTCCCACACATCCACCCTTGGGTTTTGGTGCACTCCCAAATCTACTAACCCTAGTAAACCTGAAGTTGCGGCAAAATAGTATGCCACCCCAACAGATGTATAATGAGGAGAGATATCTTTATTTCACCTTGTTTTTTCCTCTGTCTATCCCCCCTCAACTCACCAGCATTCAACTTCTCCACGCCCCTAACACCAATCCTATACCCCTTACCTGCATGCTCTTGAACTGCCGCTCGGCTGTCCGACATGCGACCGAAATCTCAGAAACCATTCTAAACGAGGATGCTGACATCGCCTTCCTTATTGAAACCTGGCTGAAAGACCATTCTACACCCATCCTTGACCTTCTGGCCCCCCTACCTACTCTATTCTCAGAAAAGAAAGACCTAAAAAAAATAGGGGGAGGTCTAGCAATCATTTATAAAGAAGAACTACAACTCACCCCAATTAATAACACAGACTATACAACCTTTGAATACTTAGAAGCCGAACTTAAAAAAAAAGCTCCCCCAATACGACTTCATAACATCTACCACCCTCCTGGTAAACCCATTCCATTTGCCGAAGAACTATCGGACCTTCTAACCAAATCGCTACTTTCCAACTCCAAAGATCTCTTCCTAGGAGATCTTAACCTGCACTGGAATGTACCCGATGTCCCTGCAATCAACCTTCTCAACAGCCTTCTTTAGATTAGTGACCTCAAGCAACTTTGCCACTCTCCCACCTATGCCAAAGGAGCTGTTCTAGACGCCATCATCTGCAACCCTGAGCTGACATCCTTATCCAACATCATCCCTATCGATTGGTCTGAACACTATCTTATTCTGTTCATGATCTACCCACCAGCCCCACCCGCCCCTAAAAAAAAAACAATAATACTACAACTATGACCAGAAATCTCAGGCAAATCCCCCCCCCCCCCCGGCGCTTTGGAACATAAACTCCAATCCCAACTCAGTCTCACCCCCCCCTCCTAATGCAAATTAACTCACTGAGCACTTTATCAAAACTGTCTAAGAGGTTTTAGACCAACTCGCCCCTCTGAAAACGAAAACGCTAATAATAAAATGTCCCCTCTAAATCATGGTTCACCCTAGACCTTAATTAAGAGAGACGTTCACTGAGACTGGCTGAAAGAACATGGAAACAACACTCTTTCCCATCCAATCTTGCTCTCCTCAGAAATGCAAGATCCTCCTACAAAAAACATTTTTTGGGGGAAAAACCATCATTCTTTCGTCAACAACTGTCTCGAGCCAAAAACAGACCTAGAGAACTGTTCAACATTATTAGAAATCAAACCTCACCTGCACTCCCTAACCCGGTGGCCTCCATTAACAAATGTGAAGAAATCGCCAACTTTTTCAGTGAAAAAATCGCAGAAATTGACTGTGCTTTACTCGACCCTCAACCCTCTCCCACCCCCTGGATACTACACCCTGTTCACCCCTCCCTTTGAACACACCCCTGACTCCCTCACTGCTCCCCCCATCGCACACCTTTCTGAACCCTTTCCACTATCCTACCGCTTAAAAATAATGCCTCATGGCATAACTTCCACCCAATTTCTGAACAGGAAGTCCTCAACAGCCTAGCCAAACTCAAACCATCCTCCCACGCTAAAGACCCTCTCCCTTCCGCACTCGTCCAAGATTTCAAACGCGTCATTTCCCCCTACTGGACCACCATCATTAACGCCTCCCTCTCAACAGGGAATGTTCCCATCTCCCTTCAACTCGGACAAATCACTCCCATCCCCAAAAATCCCAAAGCCGACTCCAATGACCCTAACAATCTCTGCCCTATCTCCAACCTCCCCTCCTCTCCAAAGCCCTCAAAAAATGCACCCTACGGCAACTGGACAAACACATTGACACATTCAACCTTCTAGAACCCCTTCAATTTGGCTTCTGCAAAGGTTGCAGCACTGAAACAGCACTGCTTAACATAGTCGATGATATTCACTTAGCCCTGGACAAAGGCGAGACCTACCTACTCATCCTCCTTAATATCACTGCTGCATTTGACACAGTCTACCACCCAACCTTACACAATTCACTCAAAGATCGCTTCGGCATTAATTGCACTGTCCTTACCTGGTTCACATCCTACTTCCAACATAGATCCCAACAAATTAAAATTCAAAACAGCCTCTCTAGACCAACTTCTGTCTCCCTAGGTGTCCCTCAAGGATCCAACCTTTCTCCTGCCCTTTTCAACCTCTATATGGAACCCCTTACTCTTATACTTAAACAAGAAAAAATCAACTATCACCTGTACGTTGACAACACCCAACTGTACTATAAAATAAAATCTCATGCCGATATCCTGCACCTTAACACTGCACTTACCAAGATCCAAACCTGGTTCCATAACAACCATCTTAAACTCAACCCTAACAAAACTGAGATCATCCTCTTCTCTCCCAAAAACAACCCTCTCCCCATTCAAACATGGATCGCTGACCTTAATGCCCTAAACTGCTCTCTCTCCATTGCTGAATCTGTAAAATCACTCGGCATCTCCATCACCAATAAAATCACACTCAACTCCCATGTACAGAACTCAGCAAAAAGTACACTTTTCACACTCCGGCATCTCCAAAAAATCAAACCTTTTATTCCAGCTGACGACTTCAAACTAATTATGCTATCTCTGGTCCTATCCAAAATCATCTACCGAAATGCTCTTCTCTCTGGTACTCCCAAAGTCCACCTTGCCCCCATCAAATCCGTCCTCAACCTCGCAGCTAGACTAAGAACTAACTGTAAACGTTTTGACCCCATCTCCCCTGCCCTCAAGACCCTCAAATGACTCCCCATCGAAAGCAGATCCTCCTATAAAATTGCATGTATTACACACAAAGCGCTCTATCAGAACACTCCAACCTACCTCACAACTAAACTCAAAAAAGCTGGCTGTGCCCGAACGATAAGAAGAAGAAACACTCTTCTTCTCAAATCCCCCCTTCTAAAAAAAAAATACACCTCGAAATCCCGCTCCTTCTCTGGGAAGGCCCCAACCATCTGGAACGCCCTCCCCAAAGACCTTCGATGCAAACCCTCCTATGACAGCTGAAAAAGAAACTTTAAAACTCACTTTCTCACTAAATGTTGGGGAAATTAGATCCCTGATCTCCTCTCTGAATACTCTCCCCCCTTCTTTAGGCAACTCTGCCTACCCCTCGCACTCTCTCACCCTCCTCCCCATACCCTCCCTCTCCCTACTATGTACACTAAGTCCTCCTCCTTGGCATATTGTAAAATTACTATTTATAACTACATGCTGGTTCTTTCAAATTGTTTCCTGTTTATCTTTTATGCACTCTGCTCAATATGTAATCTTAATTATCGCTTTTATTTTTGTATGACCATTTGGCATAATTTGTTTAGTCTATTGCTATTGTTGTTTTCTTGTTTATTACCATTGCTGATGTAAAGCGCTCTGATACCCTCGGGTGGAGCTAGCGCTATATAAAAACTTTCAAATAAATAAATAAATAATTAAATAAAATATGCGCAGAAAGAGGAAAATGCTTCCATGGAATGTTTTTTGTGCAGGAAGTTTTCCTTTCCTACACAAAAAAAATCCTGCCTGTAACTTAGGCACCCTTGCATCATGGCGCAAGGGTGCCTGGATTGGCACTAGGCAGAACATACTGCAGAAAGAGAGAGCTAGACTGAGCCATATATTAGTAAATATGGCTCATTCCTGCTCTCTCCATTTGATGCAGTGCAGCAAGTTATCTTACTGTGTTGCATTCTGTAGTGTGAGATTAAGCACACCAAAACGTATTTAGCAATTTGTTGTAAAAAAAGATTAGTATAAGTTTAAAGTAAGCCAGATTTTAACAAAATGCTGTGGCTCAGAATGCTTAGAAACATGTAGAGAGATTCCAGTGTTCCTGTAAAACCCTAAAATTAAACACATTGCCATAAAGTTCTGTTTTCTGATGACCACTGTTAATTAAAAAAAAATCAGACCAAAAAGCCAGTTTTCCTTGCTTAAACTGCAGCTGTCATGTTCTGTTATCTGCCTTTCACTTTGACTGCTGGCACCAGGTTTTATGACATCACTACTCATAGTTATCATAGTTGACCAGCTAAGTCATGTTCGTATAATAGGTTACTAGAAATGCCACAACTAAACTGTAACAAGGAAGTTAATGGTTGGCTTTTATCCAGGGATTGCAGACTGCATTATAATGCATTGTGCAGCTGTATTCTATTTTCCGGATGTATTATTATTTATTTAAAGTGTTTCTTACTCACATCACAATGGTTAAGTTTCTTTGCAGGCAGATGACCTGTTGTGACCACATTACTAACGCCTTATATAACACTGGTTGTTTGTACATTGGATACTGTGTATTGATATGTGCCATTCTATCCATTTCTAAGTGTCAATCAATGCTCTTAGTAATATGAGCTATTTTGTTTTACTCATAATGTACTTGATGTATTGAGATATATTATATGTTAT
This sequence comes from Lissotriton vulgaris, assembly GCF_964263255.1. Lineage (NCBI taxonomy): Eukaryota > Metazoa > Chordata > Amphibia > Caudata > Salamandridae > Lissotriton > Lissotriton vulgaris. The sequence continues at coordinate 1,571,888,082 of NC_141695.1, read as the reverse complement.
GATGTATATGTTGCATGTGAAGCAGATACTAGCACAGAGCACAACCTTTGGCAAAACAGTATTTAGAATGAGGTTGTTTCTTATCTTCTATTAATACGGTGTTTAGTTTCTGTTGTATGCAAGCAATTTCATTTCTGCTCAAAGCATTTTGTTTGTAATGCCTGTAAATGTTAACACATTTATTATTTTGTAACGTACTTCTAGCAAATCCGCCTTTTTCTGAATGGTCACTCAAGATTTTTCACCATTTTATGGAAACCTATTTGTGCTAGCTGTAAGACTCCTACTGCCAAACAATAGCTAAGTGCCTGTACACTCCCACTGAATCATGTTGTATAATGGAACTCCCTGTTTGGCCTACTTAAATTCTCTAAGAGTCTATTGTTAATGGTACCTTAGGTGCACCTATGGCATGGAATGTTAAATGTCATATGTGCGCTACAGTGTGTATTTAGAACACTCACTTGTATGAAAACATATGTTTCTGCCAGGAGCACCACTGTGCTATGGCTAGGCTGCAGTTTAAATGTACTACATTGACACGTGGCAAGGAAAATGTCTTTGCCATGCAGGAAAAGCCTATTGTTATATATTCAAATGTCACACTTAACAGGTGCTTTGTAGGCCCGCAGGGCAAGGTGTTAATCTATAGAACCAACATAATGAAGTTAGTATGCCCTCAAAGTTTACTAAAACCTCAAAGCTATTTTATTGAGTAGGCCAGTATAGACTTGTAAAGCCTAGGTTGGATTACAATCTTTATTTTCTACCTCTGCTTTAGAGACGTATAGAAAAAATGCTTCAAATGTATTTTATGTTTAGTTTTGTAAATGTGAATTGATGGTGAAGTCATTGCTTTCATAAATTAAGCAGAAAAGAAACTTAGCAAAACTGTACTTTAGGCTGGCGGAGCCAGCCAGACTGGCTTGAAACTAGTTCTGCTACTCATTACACCTCCAGAATTGGAATAGGCATCCTTGGCTGTAAGACTTGAAAATCATTGCTTGGAGGACAGTGGCTTGCCTCTGGGGCAGCAAAGGCCAATGGGGGTTACTGCTGACCACTGACGAAGGATTAGCTATGTGGAAGGGTCAGGAACAGTTGGTAAACAAAGGGTGGCTTAGCGCTATCTCTTTTGACATAGAGATGCCAAGGAGGGCTTCATCCTCTGGACCCGACAGTTAGGCTCCTGCCACGGTAGGAGGGAAACACCTTTTTGAATCTGTGAGGTAGGATAGTGGCCAAGAATCTGAAGACAGATTAGGTAGTGGCAGCTGGCTCCCCTCCTATTGAAACACAGCTCCTTGGTAATTTTGCAGTAAGATAAAAAGGACGTAACGCAAATGGAGGTGAGGGTCTGTAAGAAAATGTTAGGATTGGATGGTGTAATTCTTGCAGTCACTGACTAGGTCAAATATATAGGTGAGCAACCCAATATACCCTTGCGGGTTCGGGCAAGGTTAATTCAAAGAGAGTTGGACAGCAAGGGGTTTTGTTGGTTAGCTAATTTACAGCACCATGGGGACCTGTATTACATCATTGGGGTACCCGGGTCTGAAATAAATCAATGGCTGTTTTGGATTTATTAATTTCTTGAAAAAAAAGTCCAGTAAAATCAGAACAACACAGTGTTACCACACTAACACTATATATACATTGAATAAAAGAACGGAAAGACCAGGATTTTGTGTTATTTGAGAATTATTATTCAAATCAGGCAGGGTACATACATGGATATTATTTAGATATTCAAGGTATTGGTTGTATCATCCTTTAACATATCTAAACATTAAGTCCAAACTGCTCAAACATATATACAGTGATTTCAACCCAATAATCAGAAGAAAATCAAAGGAAGGTAAAAACACAAAATATGCAGAGATGGACTGAAGTAGTCGACGTTTCGGTCTTTTTTGAAGATATTCACAAAACCATCATCAGGACAGAAAGGTTATATATACAATTGATGACCCTTTAGATTTCTTGAATGTACGTCTATAAGTACTTAAGACGACCACAACACTTGCTGTCTGAGATTTCCATCAGAGAATCCAGAATGAGTCGCTTTCCCAAAAGCCTTACCGGACCCGCTTGAAGCTTTCTCGGATGTGGTCACGTTTGAAAACTCTAATTAGAAATTTACAAGTGTTTTGGGAAAACGACTCATTCTGGATTCTCTGATGGAAATCTCAGACAGCATTCCTATGTAAACTAAGAGTGATATTTGGGCATTTGAGAATCATTGTCTGCCCTGAATCAACGCCACGATTTAAAGTGTTGCGGTCGTCTTAAGTACTTATAGACGTACATTCAAGAAATCTAAAGGGTCATCAATTGTATATATAACCTTTCTGTCCTGATGATGGTCTTGTGAATATCTTCAAAAAAGACCGAAACGTCGACTACTTCAGTCCATCTTTGCATATTTTGTGTTTTTACCTTCCTTTGATTTTCTTCTGATTATTGGGTTGAAATCACTGTATATATGTTTGAGCAGTTTGGACTTAATGTTTAGATATGTTAAAGGATGATACAACCAATACCTTGAATATCTAAATAATATCCATGTATGTACCCTGCCTGATTTGAATAATAATTCTCAAATAACACAAAATCCTGGTCTTTCCGTTCTTTTATTCAATGTATATATAGTGTTAGTGTGGTAACACTGTGTTGTTCTGATTTTACTGGACTTTTTTTTCAAGAAATTAATAAATCCAAAACAGCCATTGATTTATTTCAGACCCGGGTACCCCAATGATGTAATACAGGTCCCCATGGTGCTGTAAATTAGCTAACCAACAAAACCCCTTGCTGGCCAACTCTCTTTGAATTAGTCACTGACTAGGCACAGTCTAAATCTGCACCTCCATCTCCACCTCCTCAGAACATTCCTGGGCCTGGGAAGACTTAATCTGAAGAAGAAGGCCCTGCAAGAAGAAGAATCCTGACTTGTGACTTCTAGCTCCTGCTGGTAGAAGATGTCTCACAGAAGTACTCAGGGAGCCCTGAATCCTGCTGGCACCCATGGACTGGAACTCCACTCCAATGGTGAAATAGGTGGTCTCCTGTTTACCTATAAGGGGTACAAAAACAGAAGGATTATTGACTCCAAGAGAGCCGAGCTGACTTAAGCGGACACGACTCTGCAGCTGATCTGGCTGAAGAGATATCTGGTGTCCAAAAGCCTGCACCTCCTCCACCTGGGGCGTGTAATTAATTACTCTGTCGCCCTGATGGAGGTGCCGTCTGTCAAATTATGAAATGTCCATTGGCCCAGTGGACATATAAAGCATTGACAAGAAAGGCTGTGATTGTGGTTCCTGCCAATGCATTATAATTTTGCCAGGCAGCTCTGTCAAAAAAAGACTAAGCGTAGGTCAAACGTACATGTTTTTTAATTTTCAATAAGAAAATCCCAAAGCAGGATGTTCTTCACGAAGATAAATTTAAAATACACCCCCCTTGCCATAAGAGTTTCCCACAAGGTTTTTCATGGGATTGAAAAATGGCTATAAAGCCACTAATCTGAATTAGGTGGGCGAACATATAGCCAAACCTCTGACGTTTCATTCTCCGTCGGGGCGTTTAACCATGTCGGAGATGGAGTTTTCTCAACCTATGGTATGCCCAAATTTGAATCGGTGGGCGGACCATAGTCTAGGCAGGTAACAAACTCTGTTGTTATTGCAGTTGAGTTGCTTCTGCACCAAGATGTAAACAGGACCCTAACATGGAAGGTAAACCCTTGGACCAGGATAACCCCTTGGTGCATCCGACATCCACTAAATTGCAGTCAGCCTGGAATTGAGCTCAGGTCCTGGTGCATTGAGAACTATATTTTGACCTAACCAGAGAGGGTTTACTGAGTTGGTAATGGTGTCCTGTTATAAAATAATCCATTTGTCACAGTACTCTACAAAATAAATGGTGACGATGGTGTCAGGTATTTACTTCCAGTATTGAATTACACAAAAAGCTGTACCACAAAGTAGGTGGTAACAGAATTCATTTTTCTTAACTCAAAGAGGTTGCACATCACCTATATTAATTTGGTGGCTCTTATCTATTCCTGGTTTTTCCTTCATTAGTTCTAAGCATGCTTGGACTAGTGTTTTCTTGTTTCTAATTTAATTATGACCCTACCAACTTGTGTATGTTTAGTATTGTTGGCTGAAAAAATAGGCCTCGCTGAAAGTCATCTTCTGACATGGAACAGATTGACAGCAGTTCAAGGGAAAGTACCAACGGGCCAATTTGTCTAAAGCCTGTGGGAGGCAGTCTACTTACTATAGGTAAAAACACAAAACAACGGGTACATATGGAGAGAGAGAGAAGAGAGGAATTGTGGTAAAGTAGCGAGAGAACGAATGAGAGAGAATAATGAGAATGTGAAAGAGAGAAACAGTGAGTAGGCAAACAACATCAAACCATTATCCAAGCATTGGAAGACATGAGAGCAGGTGTGCAACACCCAAAGGGCTAAAAGGGCTCACCCTTGCTGACTCTGCACGGACATGATGCTCCACTCACTGTCACTTTCACCATTCACCTTACACTCACAGCAATCACACTGCATCACACGTTCCCGTGTGGGCTATCGAGTAGCTCCTAAAGTTTGGTAGACAAGGTTGCTGTGGTAATGAATCTCTCACAGCAAGGAATCAATCCAAAGCAATATCTCTCTAAAGGCCGTCCGGCTCTAGAGTGAGACGGAACGTACACTGACCGTATTTCCCCCAACAAGTGCTCTTCCCAGCCCTGTCCTGACGAAGACCCCAACGTGAGGATTAATTCACCCTCAACTTTAGGGGTCGAAATGTTGACTACCTACAACCCAATCACAAGCTCAAAGGACTGATTATTACGAATAACATGTACATTTGAGCTATGTTTACATGTGGGAACAGTTGACCTATGTTAGGCTGGAAAGGTTCAATTCCATGTATTAATAACTGGGTTGGATTGGGTTTAGAAATCGGCCCCGGCACACTGAAAAAAAGTAGCCCACATTTACATATTGCTTTGCAAAACACTGCTTCCGCGAAGTTTTATTTAAAAAAAAAGGGGGGTAAGTAAAAAATGCATGGATTAGTTTACACTGGTGAAACACACTGGAATACAAGTGAGGCCACTTTTGCTTCGGCCCCCTGACCCCGCTCAATATGCATATGGTAATGGGCCTGCCCCGGCGACAGAAAGGGAGTAACGCCTCTGCCCTTTGATAAAAGGTAAGTAATTGAGGCCCATCTGCCTCCAGAAAGGCCACTCAGGCACCCACTGGGCTGCTGGCAGAATCCGAGCAAACCAGAAACCGCCAAATCGCCACCAGACTGCTCAAAAAGCAGCCCACAGCTGGAACTGGACACCGGCCCCTCGGCATTGCCCGAGTGCCCGCATTACCAATCCGACGCTGATTAATAATGTGCACTATACCTTTACCCTGTCCTTTACCCTCAAATTCACCACCATCTACCCTACCCTTCCTCCTTTTTCCTTCACAACAAGAGCACTGTAAATATTGATTGCAGTACTATAGATTGGAGCAACTGTATTGCAATTCATTAATGCTTTGACTTATATTGCATTTGATGCCTATACAGTTTTAGAATTAAATTCTGATTTGAGCATCATACTGAAGTTAGAGTGCTGAATGCTTTTCCGTTTTTGTTAAAAATTTGCAACAACGACCGCTACTCTAGTGTACTATAATACTGACCCAGGTCGGGTAGTTTTGCGTGGTTTACCCCGTTAAAACTCCACGCTTCTACTATACCTGCCTTCCCTTTTAGTGAAGCTTAGCTGTGGGTAAAGGACAGAATAAAGGTATAGTAACATATATACATTATTAATACATGGAATTGAACCTTTCCAGCCTAACATAGGCCAATTGTTCCCACATGTAAACATAGCTCAAATGTAGATGTTATTAGTAATAATCAGTCCTTTGAGCTTGTGATTGGGTTGTAGGTTGTCAACGTTTCGACCCCTAAAGTTGAGGGTGAATAAATCCTCACGTTGGGGTCTTCATCAGGACAGGGCTGGGAAGAGCACTTGGGGGAAATACGGTCAGTGTGCGTTCCGTCTCACTCTAGAGCCGGACGGCCTTCAGAGAGATATTGCTTTGGACTGATTCCTTGCTGTGAGAGATTAATTACCCCGACAGCAACCTCCTCTACCAAACTTTAGGAGCTACTCGATAGCCCACACGGGAACACACACTTATTGTATTTTCCCCAACAAGTGCTTTTCCCGGCCCTGTCCTGGCGAAGACCCCAACGTGAAGATTAATTCACCCTCAACTTTAGGGGTCGAAACGACTGCTACTCTAGTGTACTGGTATAGTAGAAGCAGCAGGGCAAGTTCTTCTAACACAATAAAAGCAGATTGACTAATGGAAGTGTGAGTCGTAGTGTATCTGTGTATGAGTGTGACTGAGTACAAATGTTTAAAAGAGTGCAAGAGATATAGTGAGAATGAGTGTTTGAGAAAATGTGTCTGTGCTGGTCTGGAAAACTGGAGGTTATTCTTGCCTTAGGGACAAGGGCACTAATAGAATATGGATATGATGTGCTACCTATGGCAAACTGCAGGCCCTGACAGGCTTTTATTAAGTCACCATCATTGGTTGAGGGGACTCGAACTGTCTAACTGAGAAAGGGGCTAGCCCAGTCAAACCCAGCAGCAGGGACATGGAACACGCCCCACCACACCTGGCCGGAGGCCCTGACATGACGTACTTAATGCTTAGCATATTGGGTAGATTCATAGCAAAATGTTGAAGCTGATATTTGAGGTAACTGTTGTCATAAGATTTCATGCACCCATTTTATAGGGGGATTCCATGACAAAATGCTGATGCTTGCATACTGGAGGGAATTTTCAGAGGTACCCCTAACTGTGGTTGAAGAAGCCATGGTAAATTCCTTGCACTGCCATATTAAATGTACTCTTTGGCCTAAGGGCTCCCCATAAAAAAAGATGACCTTGTCATAGTGGAATCAATTTCTTACTAAAAACATTTTTTTTTAATTATATCAACTCCTAGGAATGGCCAGGCTTCCCTGGTGCACCTTGAAACTACTGGAATATTTCATGAATGCCCTATAAAGGTCTGCAGTGTTTTAGAAAATGTGATCCCATAAATGTACTCTCCCTTTAATCATCAACAAGAACTCTGTTAACTTCTTTTGCTTGCTGGAATTTGGGGGAAGTGTCACACCTCACTACTTACATAGATCTATTTCCTTCTATAATGGCTATGAGGTTAGCTCTGACCCCATTTCTTGAAATGATTTTCCAGCACCATTGCTGGGAGCAGGACTGGCTTTATGGCGGTTCTGACAGTGCAGCTGCACCTGGTGTTGACTTTGGTGGGGTCGCTGTGTTTAAAAATGATTTTAGTTCAAAAGCACATGAGCGTCCTTGTGCATCAGGCACTTTTCAGGCAACAATAAAAATGTCAAGATAACTCTGGTGATTATTGTTCCTACTAAATGAGCTCAGAATGTTGTTCTGGGGCAGATTTGGCTCATTGTAAAGTAGCAAGGAGGGTTAATGTGCCTGCTGCAGAAAACGTGTACCATGCAGATCACAGAAAGGATTGTGAGAGAACTATGTATAGCACTATAAGAAATTAAATGTATGTCAGAGAATCTATGGAAAGATTAGGTGCACTGTTGGAGAGTGGTAGTAAGGGAATTCGTGGAGAAGGTGATTATAAGGGAGGAGAGTGTCAAAAAAAGACTAGTGCAAGGGTAACCACTAGTCTCGAGCCCCCTCCACCCCCACCCCGCATCCGAAGTTTGGGTCTGCAGTTGCAGCCGTGCATGAGAGGGAGTCACAGCAACAACGAACTAATGCAAAAAAAATAACGTGTTAAAGGTTAGTAGAGTTAGGAAAATTAAATACACGTGCCAAACGCTGTATGGTTGAAATCGTATGATAGATTATTCGCGTCACATCTGCGCCGCTGTTGTGTAACATTTGGTATACACCAGTGACCGAGGTTTACCAATTTTGTAATATTTCTGCGAGAGTTTCAAGAATAGAATCAATACTAACCTTGTGCTTGGGTTCAGCAATACATTGTACCTCGTGGTAAACACTGCCCCGGTGACAGCGACGGGAAGGGATTATACAAACGGCAAAGTCAGAAGAAAAAAAACGTGAGAACAAATAAATCATTACCCTTCCTACACTACGTATGCAGCAGGAATAACAGGCAGGGTGGGCATGAACCAGTCTGACCAATCAGGAGCGAGCCGCCTGTAGCCAATCAAAAGCGAAGGTGTCATTGGTTGCAGCATTGCTTTCCTTCTTGAACTGTCTCGCATTCCTGAATTTTTGGCACGAGCGCCACCCTTTCATGAACTTGTGGCGTGCGTTACTTTTATTTTCCCCAAGTCAACACTGGCCCCACACCAGCTCAGGATGGATTCTGATTGGCCGCAGATAAAAACCCAACGAACCCATCTAGTTGCTAGAAAGTATAAATATCGTGACAAATGCTGCATTTTTTTTTACAAAGCAAGAAATTGTGTCTGCTTTCTTGGTGCCGCCGCCACTACCTGCCTGATTATTTTTTTTTAAACATGAGCTTTCGGGTGAAGAGAGATTTGATATGGATGTTCCTGAAAAAGAGGCTGGTGGACATGCAGGATTCTTTCCTGACAGCTTCTGTCGGATGCCCCTTCCACCCCAAGCAGGTGGCACCCTGTCCACTCTCGCTGTCTGCAGTCCCCGGACCCACCAAGCTGCCACTGCTGGGGAACCTGCTGGACATCTTATGCAAAGGTGGCCTTAAGAGGCAACACGAAATTCTGGTAAACGAGGGAGACCTTTATACCTTCAAACACATGCCAATACATTTTTTGATATAACACCGTTAATTTAAAAATAGTATTTTTTATTACAATGGAAAGTTGTGGTATCTTTGTTTATCTGCCTAAGGTGTGTTTTCAGGCTTTGTTCTTGTTTATAGCAATCATTGTTCAAAATGTTGTAGATTTGAGAGTTGTTTAAAAAGCTCTGTTTGTTCTGTGTATTCAAAGAAATATTTCCAAGAACCGCCTCTGTGTCTATCCTCGGACACATGTTTTCATGGAGTTAATGCTAACCACGTGTCCTTTCTTGGAGAGAAACGACGGGATGTGTAAACTGTGCATGAGTGTACATCTCTGGCCAATCTAGCCTGGCGATTGGGCAGAATATCACAGTCCGTATTAATACCAGGGACGTGCCAGTTTGTGTTCCATCCACTGAAAGCGCTTCGTCTTGACGCAAGAGTTTGAAGCGCTGTATACATGCAATTGCAAAACAATGCAATTAGGCATGCTTATAGCGCTTTTTTGAGACCCGAAAAAAAGCATAGGGTATAAAATGACAAGTGTAATACTTTATAAAATGTCGCTCAATTTGCAGTTTATGCCCGACATATTCCAGATTGTATCGTTGCCCATAGGGTGGCTAACACATACTGCACACAAACGCCTTTTAAGAACGTGTTAAATGCTGAACACGTGACCTCAGCCCTCGAGAATAGGGTGTGTTCTGACAGCGTGTTTTTGATTTGCCCTCCTGCAGGCCGGATATCACAAGCAGTTTGGGAAAATATTCAGGCTGAAGCTGGGGTCCTTCGATTCGGTCCACATCGGGGCGCCTTGCCTCCTCGAGGCGCTGTACAGGGCAGAGAGCAGCTACCCGCAGAGACTGGAGATCAAGCCGTGGAAAGCCTACAGAGATTACAGGGACGAGGCATACGGGCTCCTGATACTGTAAGTACAATACCCCAGGGCTTTAAGTGGGCCGGGTCTTGCCGGTGTTCAGCACCGGCAGTACTTAAAGGCAGGTGCCGAGACGGATCTCTCTCGGGATCTCCGTTTTTGCCCTCACAGGAAAAAAATCTTAACTCTGCAGCAGTGTCACTGCACTTCAAAGAAGCTCGCTGTAGTTCTCCCTGTCTCACCATTTCTGAACTAAAGCATTTTTAACATTTAATACTGCGAGGCCATTGTTGTTGCTTATTTCTGTTACGCATTTAACAACCATTAACTAAGCCAATAGTACTGGCTTGTTGTAAGTGTAATGCTACTTGCTGGATAATATATCTGGATGTAATCACAGAAGTAGAAAAATACCAGACCGGCAGTACACTATGATATTATTGTTAACACTTGCCCCTATCACATTGTCTAGGGAAGGAAAAGAGTGGCAGAGAGTAAGAAGTGCATTTCAGAAGAAATTAATGAAGCCCACAGAAGTTATGAAACTGGACACGAAAATCAACGAGGTATTTATTGTGGACAAGCTGGTAGCACAGGGCATGTTATCGAAGACAAACCGGTAAAAAGCACAAAAATGTAATGGATGTAAAACAATTTGAAGGTTTGGAACAAAGTTACATTGTGTTCTGAATTTACTATCTGGGGTGTAGTTAATATCAACATATATTACAGTGAGTGCCTGAAAGGGAAATTGACATGTATGCAATACATCTGCTCCTGGAAAGGGTAAGTGAGGCACATAGATCAAACTCACTAAGTACCAAGCTTTCACTAGGGGATGGAGAGCAAAACCTAACGTGGTAGAGAGAAAACCACTGTCCATTTTGAAAATCACATGTTGAAACAAATGTTCCATGCAACAGTGAAATGTATCCAATTTCTGTTAATAGAACTGCTGACACGTGTTTCTCTTAGATAGATACTCCAAGACCATTTTTCAAGGCTAACAAGGTTCTGTTTAAGTTGTGCTAATGTCGGATATAAAAGTATGCAATTGCAGTCTGGGCATAAGAAGTGTCCCTGTAAACCTGTGTGCCTTCTAACCTGCAGCATGTCATTGAAAGAGAAATATCAATGTATCATCACTAAACCCATAAATAGTGAAGACATTTTACAGCGATAGGGAGTATTTCAACAGTTCAGACATATCAACATATGTGGGGGCCATGATGGTACTTGTGCACCGGGGTCAAAAAGATACTCTTGCTACAGTTCTTCACCGAATATCAGAGTAATGAAGCATACTTTAAACCCTCAGAGTCTTTCAGGTCATACAACAAAGCAGCCCATCACCTCAGCTGCCCGGCATATCTTGATTCACAGCAAATCCATTACAATGACATGACCATAAACTCAACATACTATTTCATTTCCATTTTTTTCCCCTAAATATGCATGCAAAATTTCTACTTCTCCCACCCCTTTCTATTGCAATAATGGCCCAGCAATTTAGAAGCACAGGGGAGATTATGGGTGGTAGCATGTTTATAACTAGTGTTCTTATACAATATTTGTGTCTGGCTGGTTTGAGCCATCCAAACACAAAGAGTATTAACAATGGGTTGAAGTGCAGAACGTTTCAAGTGCTGCCCAGTTTTCCCATTAAATATCTTTAGTGCAAAATGCCCAGTTATTCAGGCTGAAATAATGATTATGAAATTGACGGTATGTATTTATCTGCTTATTGTTTCTGCTGCAATTTACTCACATCCTTGGGGCAGCTTCAGAGTACAAAAATATAATTCATAGACTGCTTCAGATCTTTCAGATTTGTTCACTTCTTTTCTGAAATGTTACTCAAAAAGGTCTTTCTTGAAATTTTAGTCAGACACAATATTCTGCATGTTGTACATAGTGTCACATTTTGGAGGACTGATGAAATGAATGCAAAGACTGAGAAATATTTTGGCTTTTGAGACAAATGCTTATTTCCTATTTGCGAGAGAGTGATTTATTAGTTGGGGTGAAATGAGGTAAACCAGAAGTAATGAAGGCACAGTCTTGGTAGGTCCAGATAAAGGTTTCAGTAATTTACCTGAGCTCAACCTTTTGGTAACTATAGCATAGAGCAGACATGTTAAACTTGGGGAAAACAGTAATAAAGTCAAAACACAACACAATAAAAATAACATACCAAGTCATGAAACTAGTGAATAATGTAATGAATAAAATGACACCAAAAGGACAATAAGAAGAACTGGAGATTTAAGTAAAACAGCACCAAAAAGCTCAGTGCACCAATGGTAATTGTAGACAGGTACGTAGGTTCAATTTCAGGCAGAATGTGTTGGAGTGTGAGTTGGATACGCAGACCAGGTTCCACCTTGTTGGTGGTTTCACCTTGGGCTTTTATCTGGTTGTCAAAATACTTCAGCAGTGCAGGGCAGCAGGATGTATATTAGAATGGCTCCACGAGGTCTCGATGAAGCTGTTGGTTTTGGTGGGAAAAGCTTTGAGCGGGAAATTTCAAATTTCGCACTCAGGGAAGTCCTCTACTTGGTAAGATACTTTTGGTGCTTTCGCCCAATCAAGATTCTTACCTTTGAGTTTAGTCTCTTTTTCATAACTCTAAATCCTCCAGTTGGGCAAGTCTATGGGCTGTGTTTCACAAGAGCTCCATGAGATCAGATACTTTCTCGCTGAGGTCCACTGAATAAGATTTGCAGCTGGGGAGAAGCACCAAGCTGGTGGAACCTGTCTCTTCGGCCCACCGATGTTGCATCTTGGGTGGATCGGCGTGCCTGGTTTTCCCAGTTCTCCAGAGGTCATGAAGTCCAAACATTTTTTAAGTCCTAGGTTTTCAGGAATGGTAGGAAAGTCCAGTTAGACTCAGCCAGCTATCCCAGTATCTTAGGAAATGTACTTGAAGGTCAAGGCTGACTCCAGCCGATGCCTCCAGCAGGAGCCAGGTCAGGTATTGTAGTTACTGGTCAGGTAGACACTTCAGGAATAGCCTCTTACAGCTTGTTATGGCCCTGTATCTTACATAGGAGGTCAGCTGGCCTCTGGCTCCACTTCTTTGTCCTGGGAGCAGGTCCAACCCTTCAGGTCTCCTCACAGATCGCAATCTGCAGGCGCAGTCCTTCTTCTTTTCTTTTGCAGGTCCATTAGCCTTCTGAAGAAGATGTTTTAGAGTGCGACATTTATGCCTGAAACTAGCTTGTTGGTAGAGGTGACTGCTGGTCCCACCCTAACCAATAGGGCAAAAGTTTCCAGAGGTATCCTTACCCACGTTTACAGCAGTTCCTCTGTGTCCTACTGCAAACAATCCCACAGAGGACCCTCACGTACTGAATCCCAGATGAAGAAACACTTCTTTCCCCGTACAGAGCCTGTGTGCCTACCAAGAGGTGTGGCCAGGGTTATGAGCAGTCCCCTCCTCATTGGTCACTGCAAACCAGTTCTGGGGGTAGTTTTTCCACAATATATTTGGTGCCTGTCTGACTGGGAGTACAAAGGAAGGGACCTGCCTAGGTGTCTTCTGACATTTGTTTGTAACAGGGGAGGCCCCTTTTAAGTAAATTTAGTTATTGGGCACAGCCCAGCTGGTCTTCTGCCATTGGAAGAAAAGCACCTCCCCACCCCGAAGACATTGTCTATTCTCTGGGGCAGTTTTCACACCTTATCTTGGCTATTCCCCAGCTGGATGACAGCTGGATACTAATGTAAATTAACCTCCAGGAACCCGAGGCAAGGAAACATATATTTCTAAAAGTCAATTTTCCTTAATATTTATCAAAAATCTAACTTCACTATTAGGTTGGAGTTCAATAAATATATTTAAAAAAAGTAATATTTTTTCTAGCTGGTCCTTAGCCAGAGAAAACAGAATTAATATTTAATATTGCTTCTTGTGTTTATCTACAGCTAGGTAGCTTTACTGCAGTGAAAATACCTTTTGGGGTTAGTCACTGTAAGTGCATGTTAACTTTGCATTTTTACTTTTAAATACCATGCACCCTGCCTTGTGGGCTACAAGACCTACACAGGGGTGACTTATTCATATTTAAAAGGAATGTTTTCTCCTGTCAAAGTGGATGCATTTGACAGGTTGTGTTGCAGTTTTAAAACTGCAGCAACCAGTTATAATGGTAGGCCTGAAGTCATGTTTGTCTTATCACACCAGTGGATGGCACAGTAGTGCTGGAGTCGAAAGGTGATATTTAACTTTCCATGCCATGGGTGTACTAAGGCACCATATTCTATGGCCTTATAGGAAAGGTAACTATGCCAATCAGGGATTAGCAACATTTTACATGTTAAAGAGGCCATAGCACATGCATTGGGCACTGGCCAGCAGTGTCCAAGTGTCTAGGCTCTAAAAACCAGCAACAACATTTGACAAAAAGAAGGGGGGCACACAAAAAGGGATGTTTTCTCACACTATTATCATTTGATTTATTTATGTAACTTATTTGTGAATGATTAATTTCCATATTGTAAGGCTTGATTCTGACAGTGGTGGTAAATTTTGATCCATGGCAAACATGTATTTTGTGCAGCAATTGGAACTACAGGATAAGCAGTATGCACCTTAGCCCCACAATTTACCTCAGACACATTTTCATATACATGGAGAGCTCATTATTGCAAACACCAATCCCACATTCAGTCCCTCATTTTCCAGAGTAAATCCTGGAATATCCGGTATTTAACCCTTTCGCTGCGGCCACGATTTTACCGCTGTGCGGTAAACAAAAGAACAGGGCGGGGCCGTGGCGAACCCCAGCCGTCATCAGCACACGCCAACCGTGGGGCGTGACGGCTGGGGTTCGTCACCAGCATGGGAGGGGCTAATATATGCAGTAAATACCCCTCCCCAAAGAATCAATATTTACCTGGTGGGGCAAATTCCCTATAATCTGCCACACACACAATCCATTGCTAAGTGATGCACAATTGACCATGACAAGCCTACAAGAGCTGGGTAGAGAACAACAAGTTTAAAGGATAGGGCAAGCAGTTGTATATAGCAGCCAAATATTTTTCTGTATCGCTGTCTTTCCCCTGACTGAAATTCCTAACCCACAATGGGAGATATTGTGGCGGAACACCTCTGTACCATTCTACTCTGTATTTAGAGTTTCCTTCAAAAACTCTAAAGGAGGTGGTAGGTTTCTTCAGTAGAAGGGACCTGTGAAAGCTTCAAAGTTGATGTTCTCGCCCATCATTGTACTAATTACACCAGTCTAACACATAACATCACTCCCTATAAGCTACAACATCCTACATTAGACTAAAAGCGACAACAATACTATTTGTATAGAAGATGTAATAGTGTATGAAAACATTTCTTTTTTTCTTTCAGGTTCTAGTAGATTTTATACAAAGGATGGATGCTCTTTCAGATGAAAAAGGAAGGATTAAAGATCTGTATTGTGAACTGAACAAATGGTCATTTGAAAGTAAGATATTATTCTGAAAATATTCTACTTAGGAAGAAGTGTGGGTAACTTCATGTGAAGAAACCACTTATTCTGGCATTGCTGAACTGTTTTGTATTCTCTAAGTTCTAAGGGAGGGATACCTTCCTGTACAAAAACCTCCTCAGAGGCACATTTCCCTTTCCAATTGTGCTGCAGAATGCACAGAGGAAGTTACAAGGAGAAATTAAGATATTTCTCCTATATACCCCTTTCTCAGTAAGGCACACCATATAAATCTGGGTTTATGTCAAAATGCATAGGTGAGTACACGGGATTGGCCATGCTATACCCATGTAATGCCTAGCCGATGCAGTGTAACACAGCACAGAGCACAACGTTGTTTTCATTTGTTTAGAATGCCACATAGGGTACTGCAAATCAGCCCCTGTGTGGCTTTGTAAAACGCAACTAGAATTTTGTGTCGTGGGTGCTCTAAAATGTGGTGCAACCACAACACAAAATGTTAGTAAATATGGGCTCAGTAGAACCAAGTTCAAGAAACCTTGTAAAACTAAATTATGATCACCACCTTGCGAGGGATAGAAAGCACTATATAAATGTAATTGAAATATATCCATATAAAAATCCAAGCCAGGGGGCACAATCCGCCATTTCTACAGTGACAGCTTCATTAATCAACAACATGTCATACTACTATAGCCAATAAAGATGGTCTGTATGTGAAGAGACTTGAACCCTCACCGAGAAATGTCACAGCATAGGCAGGCACTGCCCGTGCCGGGCGTTATACTGGGGCGGTGACGTCAGGCAGGGGAGGGTCAGGGTGGGGGGTTGTAAAATGCGGGATATGGACCAATAGAGGTAAGTACCGAAAAAAAACAAAAAACGAATTTCGTTGCCCACGCTGCATCACATTTGGCGATGCAGCGTGGGCAACAATTTTTTTTTTCGGGACTTACCTCTAATGGTCCATATCCCGCATTTTACAACCAAACCAACCTTAATCCTCCCCAGCCTGAAGTCACCGCCCCAGTATAACGCCCGGCACGGGCCGTGCCTGAGCATAGGTCATACTCATGTGGATGAAGTTGACAGTTTCCAACATCCACCTGTTCCTTCTGAGGGATAACCCTCGCTCACAGTTCATATTATGCACACTTGTAAGAGAAATATCAGATATTCCAAACTCTCCTATCTCCTGTCCCATCCAACTCTAATCCTCAGGAAGTGAATCGTGTAGTTTTGACAAGAACCATCAAGTTCTAAACTTATATTCCAACATGAAAGCCCTAAGAATTAGATCAGATATACTGGGAAAATAATTTCTACACATCTAAGTGTACTTTTGTTTGCAATAATAACTATAGCGATCATATATGTCCGCAATATTTATTTTAAGCAAATGAGGGTTCTAATTTGGCCAATAAGAGCCATGTGTATGCTTAAAATGTATATATGTTGTTTATAAAAAATAAAACTTTCCAGTGCACTGTGTTTGCAGCAATAACACTAATATGTTTGTCCAGGTATCTGCTTGGTGCTGTATGACAAAAGATTTGGACTTTTGGAGCCAAACATTGGAGATGAAGCAATGAACTTCATTCAAGCCATAAAAACTGTAAGGCTACAAAATGTTTCCCATACACTAGTGTATCGCTTATTGTTCTTTGAATCCATTGCAAGCTTGATTCTATAATTCGAAAATAAATGTTCAATCTTCATAACTGGTAAAAATAGGCCCCAAAGTGTAATGTGAAAATTCATGGTGTCATTGAAAATATTCATGTTTCATTTGATCGTACAGTCAAATTAGAAAGCTGTATGACCCTTGGCGTACAGCATCTTTGTAGTGCCTTAAAACAATCAAAAATATCCCAAAATGTTGTTCACTAAGATCTTTGGTCATTTGAGACACTCTGTCACTGATTTTCCTCAACATTCTAAAGAGGAATAACACCAAAGCCAAAGTTAGAAAACCACATGTCTGCACAAACCTTTTGAACGTTATAAGTTTGCAGCTCAGCTCTTTAAGTAGCATGTTTCTGTACGATGCCAACATAAGAATCAACATTGCTTCTTAATCACAACTAAATGCCAATTTTTGCAGATGCCCCTCTCCCCACTTTTTGCCCTCATTTGGACTGCTAGGTGCTGGATTTCGACTTCAACAGTGCACTGAGCCCTGCTAGCTAGGCTCCAATGCCAGTGCTCTCGCCCTCAAAGTGACATATGTAATTGGCATCCCCAACTGACAGAGACCATACCCCATGTGTATGTCCCTGTTAAGTGGTACCCAGGGCATGGGTGGTACAGGGATACTAAGGCCCTGCAGCACGGATTGTGCCACCCTGGGTGACTCAAGTAAACAGATGACAGCAAGCCTGCCATTGCAGACTGCAGGAACCATGCTCACTGCTTCAGTTTGACTTTGTTCTCACCATATGTGACAGCACTGCTCTTAAGTGTATGTCAGTCACACCTAGAGAAGGTCTCTTGTTCCCAGAAGGCAGGGTGCAGTATATTAGGAGTGTAGACATGTCGATGCAACCCAATATTTCTCTATAATGGGATTACCATTAAAGTACATTTTAAGTGATAGGCAGTCCAAAGGATAACATGGGATTGCACCCAGGCACACCAGGTTACTAGCTTCATTATGGTACCACCTAAATATAGTTTGGTGTAAAAAAACATGATTTCTCTCTCCTGACACAAATCTGGTGTCAAGGGAAGGGGCTAATTAGTTGTTGCCTACCTGGTTACCCTAGCTGACATGTGCTTTGGCTGGCAGGTTTGAGCTTTCCCATCCCAGCTGCCACCAAGACAGGTTTCTGACCTCCTGCCAGGCAACGTGAAAACTCCCAGGAGTCAGAACAAAGGCTTGGGTAGGAAGGATGTCACCCCTCCCCCTCCTAAGTGTGCTAATTAAGTGACACATCAGAGCAGTGAGCTTCAAAGGCTGCACCACCTCTGATTATGCATCTGGGCTGTCCACCTGAGAAGAACACCGCCCTCCCCTTACCCCATGCATGCTTTAACCCTGTCATGGTGGGAAATTGAGTATGCAGGGGGTGTACACCTACAGGAAGGCTGGCCACACCTCTAGGCTGAGCAACCTGCTCTGTGCACCTAAAGTTACATCCTGCCATCTTCAGGAAGACATAAATAGAAGGCTCTGGATAGAAAAGGTGAGCTACACCACCCAATATGGTCGCCTCAGGGGCGGATTAGCAGTAAGGGACTAGCTGCTCATTGACTACTAGCTTCCACACCCCTAACTCCCCATAATCCAAGATTTAAGGGACCCCCTGACATCAGAACCTCAGTTCTGATCAGCTTACCTCAAAGAAAGACACCAAGAAGACCATTTTACCACAACAAGCCTTGCACAAACAAAGGGCAGGATACCCTGGACGTGTGGCAACACTGCATGGTACCATGTGATCGACTTTCGACCTTGGCCAAAACTCGGCACTCCTCCCTGGCAGAGGGAACCCTGTAGAAGCCAGAAGCACCTCAAGGCTCACCCGGATTGTTGGGACCAGTCACCTGCAAAGTTCTGGTAAAACACCGTTCTGCATACAAAGAATAACTGGCCATTGGGCCATCTGGGTAATCCCCAAAAGTAAATCATGAAGTGCATTCTGGGAATTTTCAGCAACTACCCCACTCTGCTGTAATTGTATCCCCTTTCTGGTGGCATCGTCCGTTTGGTAAAAGTAGCTTGGGGGCAACCCCTGCATAAAGACCACTGATAGCTAGGACAACCTCTGCACCTGGTCTCCACAGGCCAGGTAAATTGAACTGGCTGTTGGGCCCTGGGACCCCAAAGACCTCTACCATGCAAGGTTACAACGTAACTCGAACCTCTAGTGACCGATTGCCACTAGCAGATTTTCCTATTGATCCCAATGTTAAATATCTGCACTTTTTTAATGCCTTTATTGTCTAATGCTTTTACGGTCCATTACTCAGGATAAATGTATGCTAAAAAGTTTGTTTTGGTGTCTAAGTTTATTTTAAAAATGCACTTTATTTTTTATAAATTGGTGTTGGATTTTTCTTGAGACTTGTCAATTACTTATGCACCCTTATGGTACCATAAAATACTTAGCATTTTTTTTCTCCAGTTGTTCCAACTGCTCTTTGCCACTATACCAGGACTGAGCTAAGGATTATTGGTGTGAATCCAAGGACCATCTTTGAGGCATTGTAATAACAGTGCATGGTCAGGGTACTCGGCCACACCACATAATATTCCACTTTTCTAAATTGGCCAATTGGCTTTAACAAATGCTTTTCAAAATAAATAAATAAGGCCTTATGCTTTTGTCATAACTTTTCAAAATAAACAGATGAGGCACATGGCATGAGTGACTGTAGAATATAATACCAGTCTCAGCCTTTACCCGCATCGCTGCAGCGGTTATTTTCGCGATACGCAGCTTTTTTCTAAAAGCCGCGTTAGATGACGAGCTCAGCTCGTCATCCGCAAACGCCCCCCGAGGCTGATGACGAGCTGAGCTCGCCATCAGCATCGATGGGGTTAAGTGTCTTTGTATTGACTTCCCCCAACTCCCTGCTCGGCACCGGCTTGACCACAGATGCACAATGTTTTAACCCAAACATCTGCTTCTCTCAGTACAGTCACACCCAGTAGAAAAAAATACTTTTTGCATGGCAGAATTAACAATGAAAGTGGTGTGGGTGACAGGAAGATCCATGGTGCAGAGAAGGGCGCTCACTGTGCGTTTCATAAGACTAATAATATGCGGGATGGTCGTTCTTGGAAGGAAAGAGTCAGTAGAAGACATGAATATTAACAACACTCAATCATGCACACATCTCTTATTTCGCTTCTTGCTTCTTCTGAAAAGGAAACCTAATGACAGGGTCTGGCAAATACATACTTTCTTTGATGCCTAGTTTGGCTATTGGCTTTCCAAATTGGCAGTCAATTGCTGTTTTTAGTAACTACTCATAACTATTCACTAACTACATTTTTGTCAGCAAGACTAGTTCCCAGTATAAAAAGCCACCATGTGACTTCTAAAATTAGAGGCCAGTGGCCAACTCGTGCTTTGATTTGTCACACGCTCCTTGAATTTTGGCCAAGGCAGGCAGAGTGTCCTCCAATGAAGCTAGAAAAAGTCATTCAGTGTGTGATCGGGACATAGATTCACATTAAAGTATTGATTACTATATATTAAGCCTAGAATAAGGTTATTGCAGTATTCGCAGACATACTAATGCAAATTCGATTAAGAGTGCTGGTAGCAGAGCACTTCTACAATCGTGCCATTAATCCACTAGTCTAAAGGATTTTAATTTGCAACCTGTTTCATAAATGTGAATCTGAGCTCCGAGTGACACGCACAACTGCACTGCTTCACTTCCAACTCAACTTTTCTGACTCCTTCTGTTTTTCCCTGGGAGTCACAATGACCTCCTTGCCTGGGCAGCCCACTGTCTTTATTTGACAACCGTAGAGAGGGCACAATTTTGCAGCAGGAGACTTGTCAGATTTCAATTTGTGATCTCCAAACTTAACGATGATGCACAGGCATTCGGACATATACACATTGAGTGCTTCATGGAATATTCAGATATCTCCTTAACAGAGTGCGAGTCCCTGTGCCCCTACCTCACGGTAAACATCATTTACAACGCGGTGTTTACACCGCAGTGCCTTTACAACGATGCCATTACAACGCAAGTCGTTACTACGACTTGCGCTGGATGGCGCTGTTGGGCAAGGAATGTTGTAATTTTATATTCCAAAACCTTCCCTACTGTTACGTGGACTGGTGTTGGAATATAAAATTATAATATTCCAAAATCCGCGCCCTCCAACGCAAGTCGTTGTAACGACTTGCGTTGTAATGCCGGCGTTGTCAAGTACCGCGATCTAAAAGATCGCGTTGTACTGAAATACATCCCTACCCCACAACTGGATGGGCAGTTTCAGCATGACTTCGAGCAATGGAGGATGGCTAATAACCTGTCCTGACCCTGCGAACTGTGTTTAATAGGACGATATAATCACTTCCAAGTCACAGCGGTAACCCATAACAGAAACTGAGGGGGAGATTTACAAAGATTTTGTGCTGGGTTAGCGTCAAAAAAGTAATGCTAACCGGTGCAAAATGTTTCTTTTTCTATTTATTTTGCGCTGGAAAGCACCCTCAAAGCAGCGCGAAAGCACTGTTTTGCGCTACTTAGTGCAGAGGGGGCGTTACATGGGAGGAAGATGGGGGTTCCCATGCAACCACCCATGCCTTTTGACACACAACTATATTTACAAAGATTTGTAAACATGGTTTCGCGCCAAAATTAACCTCCCATCAAAGGAGACGATAACAGGAGAACTGATTTCATTTCTCCGTGCTATTCCGACTGTGCCTGCGTGCTGCACTGTGCAGCATGCATACAAAGTGGGAAAAGTTTCCATCATGTCTAGGCATCGTACTTTGTACAAGAAGGGTACCGTTCCTGCAAAAAACCTATGCTAGGCTCATGCACACACCCTAGCACTATGGCGTATGCATGGAGCACAGCCGCTGAAATTAGCGCTGGTGCAAGGGAAAGGGGAGGAGAGTGCCATATCTCTGAAGATACGTCTCTCTCCTGCTCCCTGACTGTCGTGCAATGCAGCACAGCCTCGCAGGGGGCTGTGCTACGTTGCATCTCTTTTATGTAAATCTCCCCTTGAAAGTTCACAGGACAAAGTTTGAGGAAGCAGCAACCTCCCAAAGCTAGAAAGTTGAGGCAAGCAGTATGGACAAAGAAAATGCAATTTTTGTGATTTATGAACCCTGGCTGGTATTTACTATGCTATATAGAGTTATATAACAACAAACTATATCCGATACACCAATATGAGCATATTAATGGTGAGTGTCACATTTGAGCATCTAACACTTTTTTCTCACTGACACCAACAGCTGAAAGTTGTTTATTTATTTGTTTGATTATATGTGATTAAAAGTTTTTATCGCAATATCTGTTCTCATTAGGGACTCTTGTTCCTCTATAAAAAAGGATTAATAGCTAGCATTCAAGTTCTGTAATTCATAATTTCCATGACAAGACTCCCTTTGCTTGTCTACAGATGATGAGTACATTTGGCATGATGATGGTGACACCAGTGGAACTTCACAAAAGTCTCAATACCAAAATTTGGAAAGACCACACACAGGCCTGGGATGATATATTTGAAACAGGTAATAAGCCAATCCATATTTATCTGTGCATGAAATCCTCCTGGAAGCATCTGGGGAGGTTGGGGAGGGGGGTTCAGTGGGCTGACTATGTACTAAGTATAATGGCCCAAAATACACTAGACAAGGTGACTCTCAGCGGCAAACCAAATAATACTTTCTCTCGATCTGAGGTCATGATATATAGAGGCTTTTTACAGTTGGTGGATGGGGGCATCTACAAAACATTGTAGATGTCCTGTTCCCCCATTTACTGTGTGCATCAGTTTGCACTATGTGTATATGCACCATGTAGGACAGATGGAACTTCTCCCAATGTTTGATACCTGTCCAGCATAGCCAAACTCTAAATAACCCGATATGCCCTTGAGGTGTTGTGGGTACAGGGATAATACTGAAGTAGCAATAAAGTGAAAGAACTAAGCATTCAAGGCCCAAACCAAAACATTGATTAACAACAGACCACAAATAATTCAGGGAAACCAATTAAGTGGAACTGGGAAAAATGCGTTCAGCTGTACCAATGAAAGTCAATGAGAGAAATTGTTAATGGAGCTCTTCTAACTTTCAGTGCAATTCCATTGAGAAAAATAATGTACAATGGATAGGTGTGTATGGAACTGTTCACTTGGAGCTTGGCAATAAAGGTTAAGAAACAATGCATGAAGTTGGATATACATGGTGCTTTCCAGAGAACATTGTTACTTTTAGACTTGAGCTGGTTTCTGAACAAAAAGTTTCATCAGAGGGGAGGGCCTCAAAGCTCCATATCAAAATGACCTCAAAAGGTTTGGATAATCAGACTAGGTGTTCACATTCAGGAAAGAATTCAGAGTCAAAAAGGCTAAAGTAATTTGGTGGGCCTGGATGACAGATTCTCAAGGTTAGATTGTCAGATGCGATGGGCAGCTTCTCTCAGCTGGTTCCCTCTTGGTGACTTTTCAGGATCTTCAGTGTAGCACGCAGGGATTCTAGGTTCAGGCCAACCACATCTCCATAACATCAGTTACATCTTAAAGGAGCCTCCACAGATGGGTTTGCAAGTACTACAAAAGCGATAAGGGAGAATGCTGACATTGATGCAGGTCAACAATTTCTTGCAGTTATTGGATCAATGGACAATCCCTAGTCCTCTCATGGAAACAGAAATGTTCTTGCTTATGTGGTGGTTAGAGTTTACTAACTGCTGAGACTGACACAGGGATTTAGGCCCTGAAGAATCCAGGCGTCATCCTCACTATCTAAGAATTGAAGAAAGCTCATTAACATACAGAATACTAGAAAAGGCAGTTTGACCCATCAAGGCGTAATTTAGGGAAAAGCTGGTATCCCTCTGGGAATAATGATGATAATAATAATAATGATACTAATAATAATGATAATGATAGTAATAATACCAAATTCTTAAATAGCAGCGCCTACACTTACAGCCATTTCTACGCACTGTAAATAACAGTTGTTAGTATTACCCAATTCATTGTTATATTTTCGAAGCCCAGTGTGAGTCAGTGGTATGGTGTTTATAAACCGAACTATGCAGACTTTTTAAGCTGTTAGTGGGTCAAAATCTTGTAATCTTTAGTTATCTTTGGTGGTCTTCTTTCAGACAACTAAATGCTCAAATATGATTTTCTTCTATTTCAAAATGACAGAAAACCAAAGTGGAGAGGTAGACCATGGGGAGTGTACCCTTGCTATACTTGAGACCAATAAGTATGGCCTGCTATTATTGCGGAACTAGCATTTGCTATGCAATAGGTCTCCCATTTGCGAGGGTTTAAGCTATTGGCATTGTAAATGACAATGCCTTTTTTTAATCTGTTTTGATAATTAACACATACATAAAAGGCATTGTCATTTACAATGCCAATAGCTCAAACTCTGGTAAATGCCAGACCTATTTCACTTCAAAGAAGCAGCCGCCATTGTCCTGGGCTGCTTGGAAAGTGAAAGCGCGCAAGGATCGCTGAATGTTGCAGGAAAGCATGTTGTGCCTGCAGTCGGAGAAACTCATTAAAGAAAATAGTGCTTACTGACTAAATGAGACATACCGTATAACAACAGAAGTAAAAGGGCCAGTCCTCATGGGAGGTTACAAATGTAGACAAGGCGGTACTAAGGAGGGACTAACAAGCCGATTAACAAATCAGAAGCCAGCATTTTCAAGGGACAATGACACAAGCCAATGGAAAATACGGGTGGAGAGTGGGCGTATCTCGAAGTCCATACTTGAATACAGCATGCCTCGCGGAGCAGCGCGTGCGCTGCCCAGGCTCGACCTAAAAAGGACTCATTGCTCATCTTACCTTGGTTATCAGTTTAAAGAAGGCAAGACCCTTCACCCATCTTTTAAATGGCTGAATCATGATTTTTCTTTGATTATAAATAACAAAATAATCAATGAAAATAGTTTTGAAGAGGGACTGAAACGTGGAGGAAGGTCAATGGAAAGTTAGGGTCCAAATCTGGATAAAGCATCAAATAAAGCATCAAATGCAAGCCTGAAAGGTCTGCAAAGGAGCCTGTTATACAATACTTGAAGCTGAATTCTTAGCATCAAATGCAAGCCTAAAAGGTCTGCAATGGAACCTGTTATACAATACTTAAAGCTGTAGTCTTAGTAGATGGGGGAGGCTTTTGAAAAATATCTAAGTACTACCCGCTTTATGCTGATTCGCTTTAACGCCCCCATCATCGTAACATACAGACTTGTCATCACATGCAGCACTCTTTAGTATCTTACAAAGTGACACACACTGCAAAACAGAACTCTAGCAGATATAAATTGAGATAAAATGCAGATGTTTACACATATTAATCTCATTCAAGAAAACATGGAGGGGCTTGAGTAGGGGTTGACATTTTGACTGATGCTACCTGAATTTCAATGCAATATTTAATGTAGGAACTTGAAAGGTGGGGAGAGATGAGCATTTCTCTTTTGGTCATTTGTAAGCACTGTGGTGTTTAGGCCTTCAGTTACTCAGCACTAATCAAATCGAATTGTTGTGCTTTTATAAACAGAGGAGGACTGGCACTTGTAAAGATTTAGGCGTTATTAATATACAATATCACAAAGGTAGTGGTGCAAGATTACAAAGTGTGTCAGTTTGCTAAAAGGTGGAACACAAAACTCCCTCTCCCATTTATCAACTGTGTTAGTTAAAAGGTGGTGCACACCCCTTACCCAGTTAATACAGTGCATGCAGGTTTCACGACTTGTGAGGTTGGTGATGTTTTTTGGTTCAAATAAAATGGTAAAGTTGGTGTTCATGGTGTGTTATCTCACAGCGGTTATTCTTAAAATGTAATTATTGTGCTGTGATGCATTTAAACTCCATGTTCAGGGATCGCAGAGCAATAGGTTCATAAACTGTGTTGCTTGAGTGACACCAGTGAACCAGGAAATGAAAATTCGAATTCCACTGAAGTAGAAAATAGTTTTCTGCTCAGTTGAACTCTGTTCTTAAATAATGGACACCTTATCGATAGCTGCTAAGATAGGCAGTCCCTTGAGTAAATAGACACCAGCCCAGATCCTTCCATTCTACTAACTTCTGTTCTCCTATTTGGTGCCCTCTTATATGTGAACAATTCTGAATTGTTCTCGATTCTCTGTACATCTCTCAGCTGCCTTCTAACTAGATTTGCACTAAATGCCTATATGAAGATGCTTACATGGAGCAGGATCAGCATTGCCATAAATAAACTGCCTGGTTACGAGTATTAAAACTGTAAATGTAAAAAATGTCTGCCACAGAAAATTAAGTAACAAAAGTAGCAAAATATTACACACCATTACAAATAAAAAGTAACTGAATTTCCATGCAATGTCCATAAGACACTTGAGATGAGTAGATGAATAAAAAGTTATGCTGGAAATCCGGTCATACATAAAATTTTGAAGTGAAATTCATGTAATGCAACATTGCTTATTATTCAATTTTGCATAGTTTTTACTTGCAGGAGACAGGTTTTAGCAGAAAAAGTCTGGGCGAGAAACATTTTGGGCCAGATGTAGGAAGCCTAATACCGGTCGGTAATGGACGAATTTATAGAATTTCGGCAGTTACCGACCGGTATTAGGCTTTTCAGATGTAGGAGCCTAATTTAAGGATTCTGTAATTTACCAAATCGGTAATTTGAGGAATCGGTAAATTACCGAATTATTAAATACCGATTCGGTAAATTAACGAATCCTTAATGGAGGAAGCACTCAAGTGAGTGCTTTTCACTTGTAAGGATTCGTTATTTACCACCAACTACAAGTTGGTGGTAAATATCGAAAACCCTAAAAAAAACAATTTTGTGCTTTTTTCAACTGTGCCATGTGGCAGACATACATGCCCTTAGGGCATGTATGTGTGCCACATGTGCACCCATGCACTACTCAGGGGTGCAACAGGGTGTCAATGTGACACCCTGCCACCCTTGTAAGTTTACCCCCTTTTACCGATTCGGTATTTACCGAATTGGTAATTCTCATTCATTCCTATGAGCCTCCAGGCCCATAGGAATTAATGGGGAATACCGATTCGGTAAATATCGAATCAGTATTTACCGAATTTTACTGATTTGGTAAAATGTACTGAATCATTAGCTACATATCATTTACCGGTTCTAAAATACCGATTCGGTAAAATTCGGTATTTTAGAATCGGTAAATGATATTTACCTACATCTGGCCCTTTGTCCTCAAACTAATACCTATTGCTCTCTAGCATGACCTTTTTTAAACGAAATATGCCTTCGTGTGAGAAGTCACACAGGCTACTGGCAAGCCAAATTTCTCACCAAAAGTTCAATCTTGAGATATTTGCATGAAAGTAATTGACATCCCTACGGTGTGTTGAAAAATGCATTAGAAAAAGGGGATTGTATTTTGGTTCAGAGTATTGAGATAACGTTTTTGCATTAATTATCTTTTTTTTTGGGGGGGGGGGAATGTGGAAGATTACATTTTCAACAAACTAAAATGTAAATTTTATGGAAAGTAAAAAGAACTTAACTGATAAGCACTTATTTAATGCATGTTCAGTTGTTTGCAAACATTTCAGAGCTCCACTTCTAAAATGCATATTTAAATTTCAATAAAATGCATACTTGTTTTTCGTAGTTTCCCTTCTGGGGCCGAATTCATAAACCGACCCACTGTCTTGGCAGTGTACATAATAAAGCTCTTACTACAGTAAAATGCTCAGCGTAGCACTACACAATCTGCATCACACTTTTGTGGCTGCTGTATGTTGAACAACGAGTTCCTCAACAACTTGTTCGTTACAACGACTGCATCTTAACCGCAATTTTTTTACCACGCATTCCTTAACCACACATTCTTGTGGTAAATGAATACATGGTAAACGGAATCTCTCCCACTCATTAAAAACGAACCCAAACCTCTCCCACTCCCTAAAAACTACCCTGTACCCCCACTTTCCAAACACCCGAACCCCTTAGAACTACCCCAAACCCCACCACCCCTAAAAACTATCCCATACCCCTCCCACCACCTAAAAACGAACCCAAATTACTCACCCCTAAAAACTATACTAGCCCCATCACCCCTAAAAACTATCTTACACAACCTAAAAACTAACCTGAACCCCTCCCACCCCTTTAAAACGACCCTGTACCCACCCACCGCCTAAAAATTAACTCAAACCTCCTAAAAACTAACCCGAATCCCTCTCACCCCCTCAAAACTAACCCAAGCCCCTTCCATCCCTCTAAAAATTACCCTGTACCCCACTCCCTAAAAACTAACCAAAACCTCTTAAAACTACCCAAAATACCACTACCTACTAAAAACTATTCCATACCCCTCCCAGCCCCTAAAAACTAACCTAAATTCCTAACCCCCTAAAAACTATCCCCAACCCCCACCCCCTAAAAACTTCCCCGACACCCAACCCCATAAAAAGTACCCTGAACCCTTCCCACCCCCTAAAAAATACCCTGAACCCCTCTTACCTGTCCTGTTCATGTCCTTTGTTCGGCTCTCCCCACCCATCCCGAACACTAGATCGACTTAGCCTTAACCACGCACATGCAAGATTAAGGCTAAGTCGTTCAGGCAATTCGTTGTTCCGGAGTTGTTGTTTAGGATGGTTCCCTTCTATGGCTAGACGTTCTCTAGGACCTGTTGTCCTTGGATGCCTTTGTATCACATCGTGATACTGTCCTGAGGTGGAGTCTGAAGTGGAACATCCCTATGTCGAACACCAGAAAACCCCTAGTCTGTCTTTGAAGAGTGACCACACACTCACAAGGCTGCAGTGCATAACGTCTGGAGGCCACCTTAAGGAACCATGGGAAGTTGTGGTCAAACAGCATAGGGCTGCTTTGCTGGCATAATTTGAGGACCACAATCATATTGCGTTTTTGAGGGACAATGATAGCAATCTGAGCATGTTCTGGAGTGGGGAATGTGAGATGTCAGATGCCTTTCCAGGTTTGCTTGAGTGTGCCCAGTACTTGTAAGGGATCAACCAATCATATTAATATACCACTCCTCAAATTTCAAAAGCCCATTCTAAATCACCAGAGGGACAATGACGTCCATTTTGTAATAACTGCAGACTCAAAAATTGTTTTGAACATATATCTGTGCATCTGGTCCATTATGTGTGGTGAAAGCTTTGACCAATCCTGAGATTCAGCTAACTAAACTTTAAACTGTGAGGGCAGACTAAGTAATATCAAATGTATTGACTGCAGATAATTCAAATGCCTTTTTTTAGAACTAAAATGAGATTGAATCATCTGAAAAACATTTTGGCCTGATTCGATGTTGGGCGGACCATAGGTCGGCGGTTTCCGACTGCCTGATTTGGAGGGCGGTTGGAAACATCCATTCCAAAATGGAAGCTTCTGTGGCAGGCGGAAAAGACCCGCAGGACTAGCTTCCATTGTCGAATGGATTCTTTAACATCCCTGCACCTTGTGGCAGGCACCATGTGGTGCCTGCCAAATGGTCCAGGGATATTAAGGGGGACACCATAGGTGCGCCCCAGGCCCAATTCTGGGGGGCCAGTGGGAACGAGGGCCCTGCTAGGGCCACCAAAAAACCCTTACCAACAGCTCTGAAAGGCTGACATGAAAAGGCTGTCGGAATCTGTCATCATAATCCCGATGGTGGACCTGAGCCTGGCTCCGCCATCATTAGGGGATTGTGGTGTGTTCTGACACCCGTCAGAAGTGCCTCAGATGGTCCATCCGATGTTAGAATTAGAATTAAAATTAGAAATAAATTTATTGAGCGCGGTTGCTGCCCAAGGGCGTCCAAGCGCTGAAGTAAGAATTGGAGAGACATGCTGAGTGACAGATTAGAGCTCGGAGGCTTTGGCGAATAATAAAGTTTTCAACTTTTTACGGAATGCGAGCAGGTCCGGGTTGGAACGGAGTGAAAGGGGGAGGGTGTTCCAAAGTTTAGCTGCGTTCAGTGAGAACAACCTGCCGCCCAATGTTGGGCGGACCGCAACTGACGTTTGGTTGGTTGTGGTCCGCCGGACATCGTATTCACGCCCTTTATATTTGTTGCTTTAGTTGAGGAGGCAGTCAGTTCCAAACATGAAACCACATGTTAAAATTCTTTGCTGTTGTCTCTGCTTTGGCTGTAAGAAATCGTCAGTGGGAATCCAAAGGTTTTTCAGACCTCAGATTCGGTATCTTTATAATAGTGGAATTTCCTTTTTATTTTTTTATTAGCAAAAAGTCTCATAGACCGGCGCCTGAAGAAGGATCCTGCGAAGGCCACTGATGACTTTCTGTGCGCGATTTACGCTGACAGTAAACTATCCAAGAAGGAGATGTACGCTGCTATTACTGAGATGCAGATTGGAGCTGTGGAAACGGTATGAGCAAAGCACTGCTTCTATGGCTGATATACTGAGTGCAGAACAGCATCATTTGCACTGGGTCACGAGAACCAGAGCTGTTTTTCTGGTTTATGATAAATAGAGGGGGTAATATTGGAATGCAATATCTGATCAACTTAAATTGTTTGATGGATGGGAAAATGTTTACAATTGGTATTCTGTCTACTACGAAAACAAGCTGTTACAATACTTGTCCTTAGACTTTGTTGATTCCATCTGCGGGCTTGCAGCCGGTGACAAGATTTACTCTGCTAGGTGAAGCATTTGTAAGACTCTCTGGGCCGAATCTAGATTAACTTTATCTAACATAAAGTCCAAATGAAATATCTTCTTTCTGTAGACACTTTATCAGGGAATAGGGATTTGCACAATTTTTACACCAGAAGGTATTTATTAGGCTATGCGTATCATGCACAGTTTTTTTAAATTCATGTTTATTCCTAAACCACTAATTTTTAAGTCTGGGGTTGACAGCTGAGCTGTCACCAGGCGTGTTCCTAAATAATACTCACTGGCTGGAGACTTTGGAAATCACATGTTCTCCTAGCTCAATGGAGTATTCATCTGTAAATTAATAGGATTGGCTGTTTGGATTTATCCTTCTAGCTCATCTCCAAACCTTGTATTGAACTGTATGAGGGGCTACTTTACAACTAGACCCTTCTGTGTCTGCACCTGCTGGCTCCCTAAGTGTGCATGCGGTAACACATTAACCAGATCTATTGGCCTTGCCAATGCTTGTTGTAAATTATTTTCTGGCGATGGGGTTGGACGAGGCCAAACGCAGTTTAGTGGGCCGCATGATCAATATTTCACATTGTTGTCATCTGAAGCTTGCACTGTCGCGACATAGATCTTTGCATCACAGCGCTTGAGAGTCTCTTGAGAGTTGGGTTCTCTTGACTAGGTATGGGAGGGTGTTTAGAGGAAGGACTTTGCCTGTTCTCCATGAGGTCATCAAGAGGCAGCCGTCTTCAAGAGGGGATCAATGTATGAGTTTGTATGAAGGTTTTAGCTAGAGGAGTGTTTCATTTTGTGAGAATGAAAACAATCTTCCACAGTCCCTGTGCTAGTACAAACAATTATTTTATTTGGACATATTTCCACTCATGCAGTCTTGATGATTTTGAGCACAGAGTTATGCAGTCAATATTGATTCTTGTTTCAGACTGCCAACAGCTTGCTCTGGGCTATATTCAACATTTCACGCAATCCACTTGTGCAAGATAAGCTACTGGAAGAAATCCACAGGGTCTTGTGCCCTGACCAGATTCCAAGTGCAGATGACCTAAAAAGTATGCCCTACCTGAAAGCCTGCCTAAAAGAATCGATGAGGTAATTGAAATCAATGTTTAACCACTTATATTTGAATATTTCAGCACACTACAACCTCAGTAGTTAGCAAAAATGTAACATAATAAAAATAACAACAAACATACCCAAAGCAAGAGATAACATGGGTGATGCAGCACTAGTTACAGAAAGGGGAGACACCATAAGATTGTGCATCTAGGAAATGGGGAACTAATAAATGTTCACCCTTGTAGACATTAAGGTACATATCACTTTAAATGTGTCATACCACCTCATTCATATCATGGCAATTTAGGTGAGACCTGGAAAAATGTATGTTAATTGGGGTGCCATGCATTTCATCTACATCGTCCCATTAATAACACATCTCTGGTGTAACCTGGAGTTAAAACACCAACTCAGCATGGTGGGGGCATTTACAGGTTAACGCCACGGGTAGAGCTGTAGTCTCCAGGGAGTACTTTCTAAGCACTGGAGCGAGATGTGAGCATCTGAACAGGAACACCTTTCTTTTTTCCATTCAGGGTAAGTCCTTCCGTGCCGTTTACAACCCGCACTCTTGATAAAGAGACCAGACTGGGAGAATACCTGCTGCCCAAAGGAGTAAGTATATTCTTCATGGTGAATTCATTATCGATATTGGCTTTATCAGAAGCACGGGGCAGAGGCTGGCTGGCTATGATTTGAACCAAGTATTGTGTTTTTTGTGGCTTCTGGCTGGTGGCTGGCTTCTGGCTGGTGATAACTTGCCCTTGTGGTTTATCGCACACATTGAACAACTCTGTGATTGGTTGACAAAGGGTGATACATGAAGGCAGAGAAGAAGCGGAATGGTGTCCTCTTCCTCACTTCCGGTGCGACACTAATTGACATTCCCTTAAAAAAATCAGTAACATCAAATACAGCTCTACATATCAATGTTACACAAAGTAAGGGTTGTTTTACTTAGGAAGCTGTGATGGTCACCCATTATACACTGTTGAGAGCAATGAGGGATTGGCTTTTAGGGCCCTGAATGATGCAGTCTACTTTGTGGGGTAACCCCTGAAGTGGAGGGGGTATAGAGGTGTCTGTGATAGTAAAGGTCCGAGGCAGCTTGAAACAGATCTGAGAACAAGGGTGGAGGGTGGGGGCAACGAGGAGGCTTGAGATGGAGAAGGAGGGACAGAGAGAGGAAGACAAGGAAAGTGAGAGAATAAAAAGATAAGTAATGTAAGCAGCGGAATGTGAACAAATGAAATACTGGCTGTCAGATTTTCTTTTCATGTATTTGTTTTCGAATACACTACACAGTGGAATCGAGAACATTTTGGAGTGACTTTTTTTTTTTTGCATTTAGGGGCGCAAATACGTTACTTTTTTTTAAAAACAGAAAGGAGCCCCATGCAGGGCCTTCTCAAGGCTGAGGAAAGGTGGTAATATACTTCGGCCCCTCGCTTTCCATGGTCCTACGCTCCCTCAGCAACATTCATTTATAGATTTTTGATTGCAAGCAATTCTGCGTCTTTGTTAAGTAATGAGTCAATGTATGCGACCATACCACTAGGTAACAGGACCCAGCAGGTTTTCTCATTCCCTTAAGTATTTTGGGCCTCATGTATGAGGCCTTGCATCAGTTTTGAGCTTTCAATGCATCACTTTTTGTGTCGCTTCGGCGGAGTAAAAACATGCCTCCTGTTGCGCACTATTTGCAAAGTGACGTATCTAAGCAGATGCGTCACTTTGTGAACCCCTGCTTTACATTATACCTGCGTCAGCTGTAATGTATGCAGGGGAGGCATTCCCCCGCAAAAAGCCTCGTAGAAGTGACGCTGCTGCAGCAAAATCTTGCGCCTGTCTCACAGCAGGCGTAAGACTGATGCAGGCCCTTTCACATGGGGCTTGCCCCTTGTGAAAGGACGCATTACTGGAGTTGCATCACTTTTGTTACATACTCCAGCAATGCGTCACTTTTGCGCTTACAGATACGTCAGAAATACTGACGTATCTGTAACTCCTTGCGACATGATGCGTCATACATTAAATATGACGCATCAGGTATGTCGCAATGAGTGCACACTGAGAAGTAACGCATCGCTGCTTTCACACAGCGATGCCTCATTTCTCATAAATGAGGCCCTTTTTATTTAACTATTTAGAAACGGGTGCTGCTTATTGCACGTGGCCAAAGCAGAAGCAGCTTCCAGGGCGCCCTGCGTTACATTTTGGGCCCAGAACACACTGACTCCTGAGTCCTGACAAGCCGAGCCCCATGACAATAGTTTGATAGTGTTCTTAAATATATCAAAGAGTACTCGTGGGGGTAAGTCGTGTCCATTTTGGTAGTGGCTTGGAAAAAAATATAGGGAAAAATTAAAGATTATTAGAGTATCACACTAGAAGCATGGAGGTGCTGTCTTGAGGAATGTTGTGGTCTACGAAGAGGTGTGTTAGTCAGTTGTATGGAAAGTTTCACAGCCATTGACCCACTGCGGAAAGCAAGTAATGGGCCGTGAGATGAATCTGCAAATCATTAGTCTACGTGAATCTATGGCACCATCATGTGATTGCCTATGGTACTGGTTGAAAAATGGGAAGATGGGCTTATTAGGGTGGGCGCCAGCCAGGTACTTGCTCCACGATTCCTGCAAAATCATCTTTACAGCATCTGAGCATTTCCTTGCATATCATCCAATAATGTGCCCTGCATGATGGCTAGATGAATGTTAAGTTTACATCCCAAATCATCACCTGTTCTCACAGAGCTGGGACCTGATATTGTTCATCTTTATTTACGATTTTGGATCAATTTGTGTAAACCAGTGATGTCCAACGTAAGCCCAGGATTTCCATGTATAAGACATTTAGATGTGATGACCTAAATGAGATTAATTACATAGCCAGGGGTTTTCGGGTGAATGTGGCTTGGTTTTGCCCCTTGTGGATCTACTTTGGGGTCCCTGGTGGTAAATCATAGGATAAGCTGATTTCAAACCTGGGGAGAGGAGTTGGCCTAACGGCTCGGGCGGTCGACCTGGGAACTGGGTTCGAGTTTCAGCAATGACGCTGAGCATCCTGTGATTCTGGGCAACTCACTTAATTTCCCAGTGCCTAACAAAAACAAGCATTGGCATAGCCAATAGGTCTCGCCTTTCAGTCTTTAGAAGTGTTTAGTTATCCAGCACAATATCCTTGGTGCAACAACATCAACTGTTGCATGGATAAACACTTATAAGGTCCCAAAGGTGAGACCTATTGGCTATGCCAATGCTTGTTTAACAGTGTGTGGAAGTGTTTTATGGTTTGCTGGGTCGATTTTTACAGTTGGTATCTCTAATATTATCACAAACACTGCCTGCAGCAACGGCAAATGAATGGAATCCCCCATCCGTGCAAAAGACCCATCAGTACAAATTCCAAACAGGCCTCATTTGCAAATGTGGGTCACTTTTTAGCTATCTGATTAGCAAATGTTGGCCAGTTTTATTTTGTGGTCCGGGCCTATTTTTGTGATTTTGTCCCAGTCCGACGTTGCTGCTGAAGCAATTACTCCAATTCCATTCGCTGGACTACACACGCGCTACTGACAAGTTTGTGTAATTCTGTCCACCACAGCCGACTTCCAAACTATGCCTGTTTTGATCTGTATGTCTGGCGCCAGTGACACATTTTAAAATCCGGATTAGGGGAGCTTTCTCTGGGGAACATTTTCACAGACAAGAAAAACACTATGGTGACGATAAGTTGTCCCCATGGCTTTAAGTAGGATGAAAAAACTTGGGGGGTCTCTCGTAGAGGTATGGCTGATGTAATTACGGGGGTAGCCTAAAAGACATGCTAAAAATATGGGCTTAGCATAGTGTGCCACCCGACTGGTATTGTGCTTCTTCTATCATTGCATCCAGATATATAATACAAGTGACATTACACCTGCAACAAGCCAGTACTATTATCCTTGTTGTAAGGCGCATAAGATAAATATGAACCAACTATCTTTTCGTTGTATATAATACTGAAAATGCTGCAGTTTTTTTGAATGAGCAAATGGCGTAAGGCTAGAGCTCTCAAGCTGAGACAGCAGGTTTGAGCCTAACGTCGGCTATGCATCTGGTAATTCAAGAAATAAATATGTGCTTGTGTAATCTAACTGGTGCTAATGTAAAGCCCTCCAAGTTTACGCTTTATAAAACAAAAAAAAGAGTCTCTTAGAAGGTACATCAAAAGCAGTGACCAGTGCTACTATTGCAGAGTTACGTCCCCCCTGCCCCGAGGGTAAAAATAGAGAGCGCGTTAGTGACCCGTTTCGGCACCTGCTTTTAAGAAGTGCCGATGCTGAGCACCAGCAACAGACACAGCCCACTTAAAGCCCTGGTTGTCCCACAATTTCATCTTAGCACCGATGTACTGCAGTGCAAAGTTATGTTGTCACATTTTCGTTTCAGCAGGCATCCTGGTTTCAAAACATTATGAACAGCGGGACTGGGATACTGCTCATAAACCACGCAAGCTGAATAAGTGCGCATGAAACCGTTCTCGAGTGCCATCTATTAATGCTTGCTCACACAGAAATAATGATGTACCAGAGATAACATACAGTGTGGAAGGAAAGGAGCACATAAAATGCAAGGCTCGTGATCGGGCACTCAAAGAAGCGTCAGGGGCAGCAACCCGCGGTGCCTTCATTGGCCGCGTAATTTGCACGTAACTGAAATATTTGGCCAGTATGCCACAGCAGATTCGCGTGGGACTTCTGAGCCTATTTCGGAGACCATGGCAGAAATACAATTTGATTTGAAGTGTCAGGATTTCGAGATATCAAAGTGGGGAACTTCCTGGCAGAAAGAATGAACATTGCAATTGTTCCTTCCTTGGGCTAGAAGGGTGTGTTTCAAACATGAGAAAAAGTTCTGAAATGCTAATTAATCAGTCATTTTAGCCCCTGGACCTTCCTAGCCCCCCTCCCACCTCTGCCACACAAGCTCCACACATCACCTGATGCATTCCACCCCCCCTCTGGATTGCTGCATTAACATGTACCCCGTCTGCCAAGCAGATCTCGTGCCCGTCGGGCATTAGGACAGCGACTGAGCGCTGCGCCTGCTCTAGCATCCTGCCCCGCCGCCCGACATGCGGGCACCTTGCATGAATCTGGCTGCAGCTGTTCTGTCCTTGGAAGTTGGGGGCATGCTCCGGATGCTATGTCCAGCAGCCTGTCTTCATCCACCTCCTCCCTGTAGTTTCTTCTTCTGGGCGCAGGCACCAACACAGGGTATACATGTTAGCTGTGGGTGGGAGGGCTCGGCCAACGTCGATGCACTTTCAGAGCCTCATTCCACAGTGAGAGCTATACATGTTCTCGACATACCGATCATGGCTGCCGTAGGTCAATGCCTTCTGAGTCACGGCTATTTCACCTGCAGACATAGTGTCACTCCAAAAACTTATTTTTAAGCACAGGGAAGCGGAATTACCTTTTGTTGATACAGAGAAAAAACAACGATTTGTAAACCACTGAATGTTTTGATTGCAGTGATCCTACTCAAGCTAAATCAGAGCAACATATTAACAAGCGGGCGCCTCATGCTCAAAGTTAAAAAAACAAGTTTGCGAGGAGAGGAGGAGGCAGCAGGGGGAGGGGAGAGAGGAGGGGGCCTGCGCCTGTTTCCCTTGCGGGAGTGAGCAGGAACCATCTGTTACTTACATATATTTTGAAAAAAGGGGACCCCTATAACTTACGAACAGATGGTTTTGAAAGCTCACTCCCGCAAGGGAATCGCCAAACGTGCATGCGTTGCCATTGAAAGCAATGCAACACGTGCAAGTTTTTGGGCAAAAAAGTGAACCGATTACTACAGAAGGTCTCTCCTAAGCAGCGCATGCGCGCTGCGTCGGCGAGACCTAATGAATGTGTCCTCATGTAATGCACCTGGTGCTATGTGAAGTGCTCTGATATGCGATTCGGGTCAAGTTCGCGCTGTATAAAACTCTGTTAAAAAAAAGCGCTTAAATGTGCTTCCAGAATCTCTATTAGAAAAGCACAATATTTTTAAGGTAAAATGTATTACTTCACAAAACTTCGTTTGTAAACAAAAGGAAACAAAAAAGAAGCAATAGAATATTAATTTTGGAAAGGCTATAGTCGCATCCTTCTGCCGTACACATGGGGTCAATTGGGCAAATAATTGTGTGACAGAAGTGCATTCACAATCATTCTTATGGTACAAGAATTGACGTATAGTACAATAAAGTTTTTAAAAAACGCTACAGACTAGTGCATTCCAAAGATGTACACTATGACCAGTTACTAAAATGTTTATTGAGATTCTGTTGCATGCAAACACCAAGAGGGGTAGAGAGGAAAGTGATGAAGCCAAAATGATAGACAGACATAGGCATAAATTATGTATTTAGAAAACTGTTGTCACTCACTCACAAATGTATGTGACATGCTTCATCATCTGGTCTGCTTACAATATACCCTGGTGTAGCCACACACAGGATGGAGCATAGGGAGGGGGAAGACAAAGCAACATAAAACACAAACAAACAGTGTGTCAGGTTATCACTCCCCTGGTGACTTGGTGCTGTGATAGAAAAGGTGCAGTATAGGAAGTGCTTAGAACTGACTCTTGGGTGCCCTAATCCACACTTTTATTCAAGAGCCCCAAGGCCAGGATTAAAAATTATATAGGATGTGTGTTCATGTAGAGAATATTAGGTTCTCCCAAACACCCCTCCTGAAACTGCTCGTGTTTGGGGCTCATGAATAAAAGGGTTGATTAGGGCACCCAAGAGTCAGTTTTAAGCATTTCCTATACTGCACCTTTTCTATCACAGCACCCAGTCACCAGGGGATTGATACCCTGACACACTTTTTGTTTGTGTTTTATGTTGTTTTGTCTTCCCCTCCCTATGCTCCCTCCTGTGTGTGGCTACAGCAGGGTGTATTGTAAGCAGACCCGATGATGAAGCATGTCACACATTTGTGTGTGAGTGAGTGCAGTTTTCTAAATACATCATTTATGCCTATGTCTGTCTATCATTTTGGCTTTATCACTTTCCTCTCTACCCCTGTTGGTGTTTGCATGTTGTACTAGGGGGTTTGGGGTAGTGGAGTAGGATTGACCCTCTTCCCCTTTTTCTTGTGAGGATTTGGGTTTCTGTTACGACATATTTCAAATTGTTAAAGTACTTTTCGCCATATCTAAGCATGTTTGGAGATTTTCAATATACCTGTCCTTTTGAGCGTCTGTTTGTCAAATAACAATCAGGTGAAATAGCATTTACTTTTAATGTGCCCCAGGCAAAAATACCTCCGCACACTATGTTTGAAATATATATCTATATTAGGGCTTAATATATACAAATAATAAGTACAGGAGCCCAATGTTTTTCCTAGGAGTCCACCACTGGAGCTGCCAAATGCCGGGTTTGCCGAATTTCAACACTGGCTAGTCATTCTTACACCTCACGAGGCCTCTTCCTACCGCTACCCTACACTTCCGGCTCTTTTTCAGTCATACAGATTATATTTATCCTTGCTTTTCTCTTTTTCCCGTTTCTCTCCCTTTCCTTTTCTCTCTTTTCGACCTTGTTGTCATACTCTAGTTCAACTTCTGATGACAAAGAATAGGTCACGGTCCCCAAGAAGGACTTCTGTTGCCATCCACCCACAACAGCAGGCACACATTAAGCACTGGCCTTGAGAAGAATTAATAAGGTTTTTATTATGTGCATGAAGCAAGATTATAACAAACATGCAACCGATTAGTTCCATTTGCAAATTCCTTGATTAGTAAAGGAAGTATGGATATACATGCGCATTTCAAAATAATGAAGGCATCTCTTGCTGCGGACTTACAAATGTTGACATTTGTGATATTGAACTGTATGGATCTTGCAGTGTATCACCATTACTGTATTATATATATATATATATATATATATATATATATATATATATATATATATATATATATATATATATATATATATATATATATATATATATATATATATTAACATATATCCTAAAACGACAGTACAATATCTTAATGCTATAATAATGCTTTAAAGCCCCTTCCCTAATTACATGAACTATTCCCTTTTGCAGACAGTGATGACGATAAACAGCCATGCACTGGGGTCGGATGAAGACAGCTTCGATGACTGGAGCCATTTTAAGCCGGAGCGTTGGCTTCAGGAGAAGAGCAACATTAACCCTTTTGCTTATGTGCCCTTTGGTATTGGAAAGAGGATGTGCATTGGGCGGCGCCTAGCAGAGCTACAGTTGCAGTTAACCCTTTGCTGGGTAAATATGAACTTGCCACTTTTACTGTATATATGCATTTTGCGCTATCAGTTGAGTATTGTTAGTTAATATTGGGACTATTAATATCCTGAAAATCTATTGTGAAACTATAGAATACTTCTACATCCTTCAAATTATGTGGAACAGCAAAAATCCTAAGATATGTACAGGACATGAAGCAATGTAAATATGTGCATATTGTGGTAGGGGTTATACTCGGATAAGTTTGTTTACGGAAGACTGCCTTGTCGATATTGGATATAGGTGGTGCTGTT
This sequence comes from Lissotriton vulgaris, assembly GCF_964263255.1. Lineage (NCBI taxonomy): Eukaryota > Metazoa > Chordata > Amphibia > Caudata > Salamandridae > Lissotriton > Lissotriton vulgaris. Next base: position 1,571,847,934 of record NC_141695.1, on the reverse strand, counting down.
TATGTACATCTGCCAGCTTTCTAAACTAACCATGCAAACATACATGCACCCATTAGTGGAAATCTTATAAACAGTCTGTATCTTGCATTTGATTCTTTATGGCTCAGATTTACACATGAACAATAAAGTGATAGAAACATCATCACTAAGGGCCTGTGCAGCCACACTCACCTGGTGGTCTATAAGCCGTAAAGTGTTGTAATGAAGTGACACACGAATTGGCGTAAGATCAATCACTCCTGCCTTCCTCAATTATTCACCTAGGTAATAGTCTATGCCCAAAGTTTCTTCCTTCCACCGTCACTAAGACATTCTCAAGAACCAACGCTATGGAAACTTCCAGACCTGACATAGACTCTGTCACCAGTTGCCAACATGCAGACACACCCCTGTTATAACACACAAAGCAATGCAACTCATTCTGCATAATTGATCACCTCCCTCTCCCATCCGTCCTTCCTTCCTCACCAAAGACCGATTGTTGTGCTTCCTCCTTGACCGCTGAACTCCACCTCCTCAGGGGCTCTCCAGGATAAAGTACAAGCAGCAATCACTCTCTGTATACAACACACACCCACCCATACACACACAACATATTTGGTGTAGACACACTCCTCCTGACAGTCTATTCAGCACAGATCACATCCAGGTGGCCTTTTCTAAAGCGATTTGAACCCAGAACCAAGGGACATGAAGAAGATGTGGGTATCCTTTGCAAATGCACAACTGTTTACATCAACGTTAGATTTATTATGGTGCAGAGGGTGCGGCAGGACATCTGAAACTTTGGAGCACGTGGTCTGTCTTTGCCTAGCACTTATGTCACAGCGTAGACGCATATTGAAAGCGGAGTGGAACAGGCTGGGAATCCGATCCTGCAGACAGGCAATCATCGCGGCCCTAAGCCCAGAAAATACAGCTTTAAATATAGGCCTCACAACCTACATACGCCTTGCATACCGCAATTTTTCGCATGCACCCCCCCTGTCGGCAACAACCTAAATTAAATTGCACCATTTTTAAGCTGATAAAAAGTTCTCTTTTAATTTCTGTATTTTCCTATAATTTGCTGCTATTGAACTGTTGCTGCTATTTTTATCTGAACCCACTTTTAAAACTTGTAATTATTCGTCAACGGTTGGTTAGTTTACAAGTCCAATACTGCTAATCATCGGTATAACGACCTCCTTACCTTTTAAAGTTAGTTTAATGCCATGTGGACTGTTTATAATAGGGAGTTGCAGAATGGGATGTGGAAAACTTGTACCTACCCACCGTTGGTTATTTGATGTCAGTTTTTAGATTTCACAATGTGTATTGTTGCTGGTGCTCCTTTTAAGGATGTTATTTTATATCCAAATAAAGACATGTGTTACATCAGCAGTCCTGAGCAAAAGCCACAATGCTGTCAACCTCTGTTGGCAGTGTCAGAATAAATATGAATTGGTCAACTAAAGAGAGAGCTGGCACTAAAGGATGTTCATCAAAAACACATATGAAGTCCTCAAGTATTACGTACACTAAGCACCACTGACGGTGATAACAGCCCTACAATTTTGCAATAAAGATAGAATAGTGTCTAAGGTCTTTATGGCATGTCATAGGGAACCAGGAAAATGTTCTACCCGGTTACTGATTCGCAAAACATTTTGGATAGCTGGTATCACTGATTATGGCAAAAAGATGCATTCATGATTGGAATTTCCGAATCCTAATTGACAGAGGATTCGAATAATTTTAAAGCCATCATTTCAGCTTCAAAACCCACTTCACACTTCAAACAGTGGAACGTCCTCGAATTGGGTAGATTTCTTCTAGCCATAAATTGAATGACGACAAAATGGATGATCGCAGTAGAAAGTCAGATAATTTCACACCCTAAATGTCGATGTAAATTTCACCTAAAATATGGTCTGACTAACTGTGCATTAGAGACATGAAAGCCTGGCGCAAAATACCACCATATTTTTGGGAAGTGTAATAAAGCGACTTGATAATGAAATGGAGGTTATGCGCAATGCTAAATCCACTCTCCCCAACAGGTGTATTATCTGCTCACCATGTTGACCAGATAAAATTTATGGTGAATAGCAATTCCTTGCATGCTATTATCACTCTGCTTTTAATCATACCACCTTGATGGACAAACCTAATAAAGTTTCTTCATGACATCAAGATAGGTATTTTTAATCACCTGGATTATTTTCCTTTCCTTTTCATTTTTTCACAATTTCTGAGCACTGCAACTTTGCCCCTTCAGCCTATATACTGTCATCTTCTCTGGTTGAGGGTTCAACCATTGGGTCCAAGAACAGCTAGCCTCAGGTTTTTCTTGAGGAGGAGCTTATTGGATACCATTTTCCAACGTGAAAACCCAGATGACGAAGTTCCACTATTGAGTGGGCTGATGGGTACATCTTCCAGTTCTGTATTTTGAACTTTATCTCTCAATTTCCTTTCTCCTGTGTCCTTTTCTTCAATAACCTCTTGGTATTATCATCTACGTGGGATACTATACAGGTTCCAATCAGTAATTCAAGTTAACTAAGACCTTTGGTATCTTCCGTGTGTTTAACTGTCTAGTTGGGGGACAAGGTACCAGCAGGTCTATAAAAATACTCTCCCCTAAGGCCCTCCACCATCCTTTGTTTCTTTGTATTATCTGCCTGCCTCAATCTTTAAAAATAATTGTGAGAAAAGGGGAAATGGCATAAAGCCCACTACTTTCGAACCATACTCTTTCACAACTCCAGGAAAAAAAAAACTGTTTAATCCATGAATATCCTAGTCGCAAGAACTTTACAGTGTTTTTTTCTCGCAAAAACAAGTGCCATGATGTGTGCTTTAAAATGCTGATAATGTAGAGTAACATATGGCTGACACATAATTACATATGCTTTTACGTGCACTTATTTGATACTCATCTCTGATTTTTAGATTGTGAGGAAATACAGAATTGTGGCAACTGATGATGACCCAGTAGAAACCATACATTCAGGAACTTTGGTGCCCAGCAGAGAAATTCCTGTTGCATTTCATAAGCGTGAGAGTGGAGGTAAGGAACATTTTAACCTTGTTCAGACCCACCAGAACAGTACCTGACAAGAAATCATTAGGTAGACCAGGCGGACACAATTTGTCCTTGCGATCTCTCTTCATACTATTTATGTGGACTTCTGGATTTCAAAGGAATTGCCTATAGCAAATTCTTTATTTTAGAAACAATTTGCTAAAATCCCTGTCCAGCGCATAGGCAACATAAGGACCTACAAATTAACTGCATATATCTTTATGGTACTGATGCAATGCAGACAAGGCACACCAGCACCAACAATAAAGTGTTTCACTAAAAGGCCTTTTCTGTGTAAGCTTTCACTTGAAGGTGCATCAAAATTTATTCTGTCAATTTTCAAGGCTGCAAATATTATGCAGATTTGTAGAGCACACTAATTACTAGTGAAGATATCCAGGAGCTTGAGCAGGTGAGTGGGTGTGTGGTCCCTGCAGAGTTATTGGAAGAACCAGGTCTTCTGCCTCTTGCGGAAATCAAGAACTGAGGACGAGGCCCTGATGTGTCGTTCCATGTTTTGGGTGCAACGCAGGAGAATCAGCAACTTCCTGCCTTGGTTTTGTGAATGTGTGAGGGGGGCTGCGAGCGAGAGTGAGGCAGAGCATACGTGTTTGGCTGGTGAAAGTGTATGAGGCTGGTAAGGTATACTGGTCCAATGTTGTGTAAGTCAAGTCAAGTCAAGTCATAACATTTATATAGCGCACTACATACCCAGAGGGTTTCAAGGCGCTTAGGAAGGGGAGTAGGATTATTTGTCAAATATCCACGTTTTAAGCTGCTTTCTGAACGCTAGGTGATTTTGGGTGAGGCGAAGGTAAGCGGGGAGTGAGTTCCATGTTTTGGCAGCCAGGTAAGAGAAGGATCTGCCTCCCATGGTGGTCTTGTTGATGCGAGGTACAGTGGCGAAGGCTTGGCTGGAAGAGCGAAGTTGGCGGGAGGGGGTGTAAAAGGACAGTCGAGAGTTGAGGCACTCTGGTCCGATGTCGTAGAGTGATTTGTGTGCGTGGGTAAGCAGTCGGAAAGTAATCCTCTTATTGACGGGTAGCCAATGGAGGTCTTTAAGGTGACCAGAGATGTGTTCGTTGCGTGGGATGTCTAATATGAGCCTGGCTGAGGCGTTTTGGATTCGTTGTAGTTTCTTCTGGAGTTTTGCGGTAGTACCTGCGTAGAGGGTGTTTCCGTAGTCCAGTCGGCTCGTGACCAGAGCGTGGGTGACTGTTTTCCTTGTTTCGGAGGGGATCCAGCGAAATGTTTTTCTGAGCATGCGGAGAATGTTAAAGCAGGAAGAGGATACGGCGCTGACTTGTCTGTTCATTGAGAGTGAAGAATCCAGGATGACGCCTAGGTTCCGTGCGTGGTCTGTCGGGATGGGTCCTTTCCCGAGGGCTTCCGGCCACCAAGAGTCGTCCCATGCAGAGGGGGATTTACCTAGGATGAGGACTTCTGTTTTGTCTGAGTTCAGTTTCAGACGGCTTTGTTTCATCCATTCGGCGACTTCTTTCATTCCCTCGTGTAGGTTAGTTTTGGCGGTGCTGGGGTCCTTGGTGAGAGATAGGATCAGTTGAGTGTCATCCGCGTAAGAGATGATGTTGAGGTTGTGTTGGCGGGCGATGGCTGCGAGGGGGCTCATGTATACGTTGAAGAGGGTGGGACTGAGTGAGGATCCTTGTGGTACGCCGCAGATGATTTCTGAGGCCTCGGACTTGAATGGTGGGAGGCGGACTCTCTGGGTTCTTCCGGTGAGGAACGAGGTGATCCATTCCAGTGCCTTTCCTTGGATTCCGATGTTTCTGAGGCGTTGTAAAAGGGTGCTGTGGCAGACTGTGTCGAAGGCTGCAGAGAGGTCGAGGAGGATGAGGGCGACTGTGTCTCCATTGTCCAGTAGAGTTCGAATGTCGTCTGTTGCTGCGATGAGGGCGGTCTCAGTGCTGTGTTTGGCTCGGAAGCCAGATTGTGAGGGGTCGAGTGATTTGTTGGCTTCGAGGAAGGCGGCGAGCTGGTTGTTGACAGCTTTCTCGATGACTTTGGCCGGGAATGGAAGAAACGAGATGGGGCGGTAGTTTTTGAGTTCGGTGGGGTCTGCTGTTGGTTTTTTCAGAAGGGCGGTGAGTTCAGCGTGTTTCCAGTCTTCTGGGAAGGTAGCGGAGTTGAGGGAGCAGTTGATGACGTCTCGGAGGTGCGGAGCTATGACGGAGTCTGCTTTGTTGAAGATGTGGTGAGGGCATGGGTCAGTGGGGGATCCAGAGTGGATGGAATTCATCAGGCGGATGGTGTCCTCAATGGAGATTGGGTTCCAGGCGTTAAGGGTGTTAACGGGGGGAAGAAGGTCAGCTGATGGTAGGGTGGGTTGGCTTCCGGGTTGGTTGTCAAAGCTGTTGTGGATGTCAGCAATCTTGTTGTGGAAAAAAGAGGCTAGGGAATCGCAGAGGGTTTGAGAGGGGGTGATGTCGTTGGAGTTGGCCGAGGGGTTGGAGAATTCCTTGACGATGTTGAAAAGTTCCTTGCTGTTGTGGGCGTTGTTGTCAAGTCGATCTTTGAATGCTGTTTTCTTGGCTTTTCGGATCAGTTGGTGGTGAGTACGGATGGCGCTTTTCAAGGCGTCCTTGTTGCTGGTGGATGGCTCTTTTTTCCAGGCCTTTTCA